>NC_069681.1:37808543-39058543 GCF_023699985.2 Odocoileus virginianus
AAGAGTGTTCTGCCTATGTTTTCCTCTAAGAGTTTTTATAGTTTCTGGTCCTACATTTAGGTCTTTAATCCATTTTGAGTTTCTTTTTGTGTATTGTGTTAGGGAGTGTTCTAATTTCATTCTTTTATATGTAGCTGTCCAGTTTTCCCAGCACCACTTATTGGAGAAACTGTCTTTTCTCCATTGTATGTTCTTGCATCCTTTGTTAAAGATAACATGCCCACAGGTGCATGGGTTTATCTCTGGGCTTTCTATCCTTTTCCACTGGTCTGCATTTCTGTTTTTGTGCCAGTACTATGCTGTCTGATGACGTTAGCTTTGTAGTCTGAAGTCAGGAAGGTTGATTCCTCCAGTTCCATTCTTCTTTCTCAAGATTGTTTTGGCTATCAGTACATTTTGGATGTAAGTGCTATCAAGGAATAGCTAGGACATTTGAGAGTTGGAGGAGAGAAAGGTGGAATATTGTTCATGGGATCTAGAAAGATCTTCTGGGGAAAGGTATAGGTCACCTCTGTTTTCTAATTTGTGAAGAAAAATCGTCCATGATACTAATATCATTTTCTCCATAAGTCTTTGTTGTTTAGTATTACACCCAGTTAGAGTGTTGTTCTCTTTGCTCTACCAAAACCTCTATTTAGCACTCCAGAGATCTCCTCTCCTGTGATGATACTGTCTGCTTGCTCAGTCTTTGCTTTATTACTTTCTGTGTATGAAATGCCTCTACAATTGCAGGTAGGAAATTGTCCATGATCACAGAGCTATTGGAAGTGTTGACAAAGTTGGCTTGTTCAAGCCTAGATTGGGGACAACAAAGATTGTGTTCTGAGCTTTTCAAAAGTACTTACATTATATGCAAATATAAGGAAACTGCACTTGGAGCCCTATATTTTTTATGCCTGAAAATCACAGAGCACTTTCATCCAGTATAGTGTCTCCCATTGAGAGCTTCCCTCCTAAGACATGACAAGCATTTGTGATTCCCTGTAAACCTACTCACAAAACAGCCAGAAATCCCACAAACCCTTTTGTTCATTTGACCTTAGGCATTTCACATCAGAGAGATATATCCCCAACTATGTGTCAAAATCCTCAATTTAAAAATGTGTTTTCCTTACATATAATCAAACATTGAGTAGTGAGAAATAGATCATTTAATTCTAGATGGATCCAGATAACATAAGATATTGGCTTCAACACCCTTATTTAATAGATGAGGAAGTCCCTTGAGAGGAAGTTGGTCCTATATACATAATCATATACATTGCCACTCATCATTAAAACATTAAGATCATGGCATCCTGTCCCATCACTTCACTGCAAATAGAAAGAGTAAAAGTGAAAGCAGTGACAGATTTTATTTTCTTAGTCTCCAAAATCACTATGGACAGCCAGGAAATTAAAAGATGCTTGCTCCTTGGAAGGAAAGATATGACAAACCTAGACAGCATATGGAAAAGCAGAGACATCATTTTGCCCACAAAAGTCATATATATAGTGGCTCTATACACATAGTTAATATTATGCTAGTTTGCAGCAGACACAGAATTAGAAATCTGTTCTTTCAGTAAGTGTTTCAAATCAAGTGTAATATTCATGTAAAAAGAGGCATAGGTCATAGAATTAGAAAGCTTGTTGATTCCTGGTCTAACAATCTTGCAACTAATTTAACAATATTTATTGGTAAGCTACATTTGTGTGTTGTTGTTGTTCAGTTGCTAGGTTATATCTGACTCTTTGTGACCCCATGGACTATAGCATGCTCGGCTCCTCTGTTCTCTACTATCTCCTGGAGTTTGCTCAATTCATTGAGTCGGTGATGCTATCTAATCATCTCATACTCTGCCACTCTCTTCTCCTTTTGCATTCAATCTTTCCCAGCAGCAGTCTTTTCCAAAGAGTTGGATCTTCAAATCAGGTGGCCAAAGTATTGGAGCTTCAGCTTCAACATCAGTCTTTCCAATGAATATTCAAGATTGATTTCCTTTAGGATTAGCTGGTTTAATCTCTTTGCAGGCCAAGCAGCTCTCTAAAGTCTTCTCCAGCACCATGATTCAAAAGCATTAATTCTTTAGGGCTCAGCCTTCTTCATGGACTAACTCTCACATCCACACATGACAATTGGAAAAGCTTCCACTTTGACTATATGGACTTTTGTGGGCAAAGTGATGTCTTTGCTTTTCCATATGCTGTCTAGATTTGTCATAGCTTTCCTTCCAAGGAGCAAGTGTCTTTTAATTTCTTGACTGTAGTCATTGTCCGCAGTGATTTTGGAGCCCAAGAAAATAAAATTTGTCACTGCTTCCATGTTTACCCTGTCTGTTTGCAATGAAGTGATGGGACAGGATGTGATTATCTTACTGTTTTTAATGTTGAGTGGCAAGCCAGCTTTTCACTCTCCTTTTTCACCCTCATGAAGAGGCTCTTTAGTTTCTCTCCACTTACTGCCATTAGAATGGTATCATCTGCCTATCTGAGATTGTTGTTATTTCTCCCGGCATTCTTGATTCCAACTTGTGACTCACCCAACCTGGCATTTCACATGGTGTACTCTGCATTTAAGTAAAATAAACAGAGTGACAATATACAGTCTTGATGTACTCCTTTCCCAGTTTTGAACCAGTCCATTTTTCCACGTCTGGTTCCAACTGTTGCTTCTGGACCTGCATACAGATTTCTCAGGAGGCAGGTAAAGTGGACTGGTACTTCCATCTCTTAAAGAATTCTCTACAGTTTGTTGTGATCCACATCATCAAAGGCTTTAGCGTCGTCAATGAAGCAGAAATAGATGTTTTACTGGAACTCCCTTGCTTTCTCCATGATCCAACAAATGTTGGCAATTTGATCTCTGGTTCTTCTGCCTTTTCTAAACCCATCTTGTATGTCTGTAAGTTCTTGGTTCACGTACTGCAGAAGCCTTGCTTGAAGGATTTTGAGCATAACCTTGCTAGCATGGGAAATGAGCACAACTGTGCAGTAATTTGAACACTGTTTGGACCTGCTCTTCTTTGGGATTAGAATGAAAATTGAAATTTTCCAGTCCTGTGGCAACTGCTGTTTTCCAAATTTTCCCTATTGAGTGCAGCACTTTAGCAGCAGTGTCTTTAAGATTTCAAATAGCTCAGCTGGAATTCCATCACATTCACTGGTTTTGATCATAGTAATTCTTCCTAAAACTCACCAACTTCACACTCCAGGATATCCAGTTCTAGGCGAGTGGCCACACCATTGTGGGTATCTGGATTGTTAAGACCTTTCTTGTATAGTTCTTCTGTGTATTCTTGCCACCTCTTCTTAATCTCTTCTCCTTCTGTTAGGTCCTTGAGTTTTCTGCCCTTTATCATGCCCATCCTGGCATGAAATGTTCCATTGATATTACCAGTTTTCTTGAAGAGATTTCTAGTCTTTCCCATTCTGGTCTTTTCCTCCATTTCTTTGCATTGTTCATTTAAGAAGACCTTCTTTTCTCTCCTTGTTATTCTGTGGAAACTCTGCATTCAGTTGGGTATATCTTTCCCTTCTCCTTTGCCTTTTGCTTCTCTTCTTTCCTTGGCTATTTGTGAAGCCTCCTCAGACAACCACTTTGCCTTCTTGCATTTCTTTTTCTTTGGGATAGTTTTAGTCACTGCCTCCCATACACAGTTACAAACCCCCATTCATAGTTCTTCAGACACTCTGTCTACCAGATCTTATCCTTTGAATCTATTCATCACCTCCACTGTATAATTATAAGAGATTTGATTTACGTCATAGCTGAATTGCCTAGGGATTTTCTCTACTTCCTTCTATTTAAGTCTGAATTTTACAGCAGCAACTGATAACCTGAGTTACAGTCAGCTCTTGTCTTGCTGACCATATAGAGCTTCTCCATCTTTGGCTGCAAAGAATATAACCAATCTGATTTCAATTTTGAACAGCTGGTGATGACCATGTGCACAGCCATCTGTTGGGCTGTTGGAAAATGGTGTTTGCTGTGACCAATATGTTCTCTTGGCAAAACTTTGTTAGCCTTTGTCCTGCTTCATTTGGTACTCCAAGGCCAAACTTGCCTATTACTTCAGGTATCTCTTGACTTCCTGTCTTTGCATTCCAATCCCCTATGATGAAAAGGATACTTCTTTTTTTTATGTTAGTTCTAGGTCTTGTAGGTCTTCATAGAACCAGTCAGCTTCAGCTTCTTTGGCATCAGTGGTTAGGTCATAGACTTGGATTACATGTTGAATGGTTTGCTTTGGAAATGAACCAAGATCATTCTGTTATTTTTTTTTCCATTTATTTTTATTAGTTGGAGGCTAATTACTTTACATCATTACAGTAGTTTTTGGTATACATTGAAATGAATTAGCCATGGATTGAGATTACACCCAAGTACTACATTTTGGGCTCTTGTTGACCACGAGGGCTACTCTATTTGTTCTAAGGGATTCTTGTCCACAGTTGTAGATATAATGGTCATCTGAATTAGATTCACCCATTCCTTTCCAGTTTAGTTCACTGACTTCTAAAATGTTGATGTTCACTCTTGCCATCTCCTGTTTGACCGCTTTGAATTTACCTTGATTTATGGACCTAACATTCCAGGTTCCTATGCAATATTGCTCTTTATAGCATCAAACTTCACTTTCCCCAGCAGATGCATCCACTACTGAGCATCATTTCCACTTTGGCCCAGTGTTTCATTCTCTCTGGAGCTATTAACAGTTGTCTTTCCCTCTTTCCCAGTAGTTTATTGGACAGCTTCCAACCTGAGGGGCTCATCTTCTGGTGTCATATTTTTGCCTTTTCATACTGTTCATGGGGTTCTCCAAGCAAGAATACTGGAGTGGGTTGCCATTTCCTTCTCCAGGAAATATACACAAACTACATTTGTGTGTTGTTGCTGTTTAGTCAGTCATGTCTGACTATTTGTGTAGTTCTTTATAATTTATTTTACACAGTTCTTGCATGTTTGATTTCACTTTATTCTCATGACGGTCTTTTTTTCTTAATCCTACATCATGGATGAGGTGATTGGGTCAAGGGCTCATCTAAGGTCACAGAGCTGGTCCAGGGAGCACATCATTTGTATATTTTATAGATCCTATACTACTTTATTATTATTGCTATTCCTTCTACTCTCCTTTGGATTAAGTGATTTTTTTCCTACATCATATATTAATATTTGCAGGGCATCACTTCCAGCTAGAGGGGATTCTCTCTATTTAGCACAGAAACTTCTTATAACCAAAAGAGAGAGAGAGACAGAGAGGATAAGCAAGTTAGGGAGAAATTGAGAATGAATATTCTCTAGCCTGCAGAGATGGGTGGTTACAATGATGCTTGCATTTCAGAATTTCTCTTTTCTAAGGTCCTTGACAGTGTATATGCTTCACACAAACACAGTGGTTTTTTAATGATACCTCATTGAAATACCTTAGAATTCACCAGTTAGTTGGAGAACTGCTCACTCATGATAGCTGAGATCTATTTCCCTTAGGTAGCCTCATTCTGTCTTGCCACAGCTGATTGGATCCTGTTGCCTAAGGCAGCCTGTTGAGATCTTTTTGTCTTTTGAAGTTTCAAATGACTCCTGATTTCATCAAGGATTGCCCTTATTTTTTATCTACCAATACCCTTGCTGTTTAGGGTGATTTCTGAGAGGAAAAGGGGAGAGAAAATTCACTATTCAATTAATCAAAAAGCAGAAATCTTTACTCTCCAGTACTCTTTAGCTTTGATAATATACCTGCCAATATGTACACAAAGTTGCAGGCATATTAAGTTGCTTCAGTTGTATCTGACTCTTTGTGACACCATGGACTGTAATCTGCCAGGCTCCTCTGTCTATGGGATTTTCCAGGCAAGAATACTGGAGTGGATTGCCATTTCCTTCTCCAGGGGAATTTTCCAGACTCAAGGATTGAACCCACATCTCCTGAGGCTCCTGCATTGGCAGGTGGATTCTTTATCGTTAGCGCCACCTGGGAAGACTGTACACAAAGTTAGACTTGCTTTAAAGATGAGAAATTTAACCTAGAGTAATGGAAGCAAAAGTAAAAGTAAAAAAGTGGGACCTAAGCAGCTTAAAAGCTTTTGCAGAGCAAAGGAAACCATAAACAAAGTGAAAAGACAATCTATGGAGTGGGAGAAAATAGTTGTAAACAATGAGACTGACAACAGCTTGATTTCCAAAATATATGAAACGTTCTTACAACTCATAAACAAAAACATGTAACTCAATAGAAAATGGGCATAAGAACTAAACAGGCATTTCTTCAAAGAAGACGTACAGATGGCCAACAGCCATGTGAAAAGATGCTTAACATCATTAATGATGTATTTGTCTATATGTGTATGTATCACAAACCTAGATGAATGAATAGGTAAAGAAGATGTATGTATGTGTATATACATGCATCTTCTTTATCTGTTCATCTGCCAGCAGGCATTTAGGTTGCTTTCACATCTTGGCTATTAGTACTGCTGCTATGAACACAGGGATGCATGTATCTTTTTGAATTATAGTTTTGTCTGGGGATACTGGGGATATTCCCAGGAGTGGGATTGCTGGATAATATAGCAACTCTATTTTTAGTTTTTTTGAGTAATCTACATACTGTTCTTCTCTCTGGAATCTCCATACTGTTCTGCAATTCCATACTGTGACTGCACCAATTTGTAATCACAAAAACAATATAAGGAGGTACCTTTTTTTCCATACCCTCTTCAGCATTTATTATTTGTAAACTTCTAAATGATGCCCATTCTGACCAGTGTGAGGTGATACCTCATTATAGTTTTGAAGTGGATTTCCTTAATCATTAATGACTCAAGAAACCCAGTACTCGGTTTTTTGTTCTGCTTGCCTTGAATTTTAACTCTTTTGACATCATCTCTTTTAATCTTCACAACCATGCTGAGCTGGCAGTATTATCCTTTAGATGGAGAACCTCAGGTAGGAGAGCCTAAATGACTTCTTCAAGTCACAGGTTAGAAAGTGTTAGTAATCTTTTACCATTAAGTGAATTAATTGTGTCTTAACTTCTGCTCTGGGCTTCTGTAAAGATAAAATCAAATGATTAACAAAAGAGTCCCCCAGATGTTTTGCTTTCATCCCAGAAATCATGTGGTGTTGCTACTTTCTGTGGACTAAGGGGCCACATCTCTGAGCAGCATGGTAATCACATCCAACACTTAGCTCAGCCTGTTTCCAACCTGCAGTTTGTAGCCATCACTTAGTACCTGTGAGTCACTGTCTTGCCTCACAAATGAGGCAGCTGGTGCAGGGTGAGCTTAAGTGATCTTTCCAGGGTCAGCAGTGGTCCCAGGAGAGAGAGGTGAGACTGGGCTTCTCCCTCCCAGGCTCAGCCCATCCACAAGGCCGCTGCCAACAAGTGTTCAGTCACCTCAACTCCCCTTCATAACCTACTCTTGGAAAAGATGCCTTCTCTAACTCCTGCTGTCAGCCAGAGTGTGGTCTACACCAGGACAACCAATGGGAGAGAGGAAGGTCAAATCAAGGATTTTATACACAGGAAGCTTGTTTTCACTATTTAGTTTCATGTATTTTAGACCATGAAATGAAGATCATTTTGTTTAAAAGTTGCTGCTAATAACATTTTTAAAAGTAAAAAATTATGTTGAGAAGGGCTATAGGGAAAGCAGTCAGTTAAGTTTGGGAGGACTGTCAAGAAGTAGAAAATGAATTTCATTTCCATGTGTTCTTTTGGCTGTTTTTAGTTTCAACAAGAGTCTACATAAATATATAACCATACAAGCATGGCTAGCTTAAAAAAATGGAGGAGGGAGATGATATGCAATTAGCCCCCAAAAGTCTGACTTTTAAATCTTTGCATTTTGAATCAAAATAGTCTCAGATTTCACCCAGTGGAGTCCAAGTACTTTTGGGGAATTTTGTTTTTCTCCTTAAGTGGTCCTTTAATATATAGCATTTCGTATGTAGTGCTGTTTTGGGGGTAGAAAGTATGCAAGCAACAAGAGGAAAAAAAGTACACTTAATATGAAGGTAGGGGTCTCAGAACTTTTGTATGCATGTGTGAAGTCCATTGTCTCTCATAACTTTGTTGACTGCATCCACAAATGGACTTGGAGTCATCTTTTATAAAGTAGATCTGGAATCATATGACAAGAGTGAGTCTTGCATAAATGGTACATTTTCTGCTTTAAAGACAAAAGTTTTCACATTCTCTTTTGGGGAATAAATTACTTTTGAAGTCTTTTCTTCACCCAGACACTTTTAGAGATAAGAACTCTCAAATATTGATGTTATTTTATTTTGTTTTGTGCATCTGTCAAGAAACTGAGATACAATACAGCTACTAAAAAGTGCTTGTGGAACAGTGAAACTTGACAGCATTTCATTTCCTTTGTGTTCTGATTATACATGCATCAGAAAGCCTGTATCTCTTCCATTTCAGCTAGAAATTGGTAGAATTCAAAAAATCAAGCTGGCAAAGAACTGTCCTATTTTGGGTATCATCTTACACTTTATAGAAGTTGCTTGGTTGAGTCATTGTTAAAAAGCTTTAGATTCTCCTTTCATTCTTGGGACCAACTATTCACAGATCACATTTCTAAAGGCCCTCTAATGGCTTTGCCGCACAATTGAATGCCAGGATATTTCATATATGTGTGTGTGTGTGTGTGTGTGTGTGTGTGTGTGTGTGTGTGTGTGTGTGTATATATATATATATATATATATATATATATATATATATATATATATATATATTCAGAGAAGGAGTGGCACCCCACTCCAGTACTCTTGCCTGGAAAATCGCATGGATGGTGGAGCCTGGTAGGCTGCGCTCCATGGGGTCGCTAAGAGTCGGACATGACTGAGCGACTTCACTTTCACTTTTCACTTTCACACATTGGAGAAGGAAATGGCAACCCACTCCAGTGTTCTTGCCTGGAGAATCCCAGGGACGGGGGAGCCCGGTGGGCTGCCATCTATGGGGTCACACAGAGTCGGACACGACTGAAGTGACTTAGCAGCAGCATGCCAAAATTTCAATGCTTGTCAATCAAAGTTTATAAAATACAGGGATTACAACTGAATATTCAGTTCAGTTCAGTTCAGTCACTCAGTTGTGTCCAACTCTCTGCGACCCCTTGAACCGCAGCACGCCAGGCCTCCCTGTCCATCACCAACTCCCAGAGTCCACCCAAACTCATGTCCATCGAGTCAGTGATGCCATCCAACCATCTCATCCTCTGTCGTCCCCTTCTCCTCCTGCCCTCAATCTTTCCCAGCATCAGGGTCTTTTCAAATGAGTCAGCTCTTCGCATCAGGTGGCCAAAGTATTGAAGTTTCAGCTTCAACATCAGTCCTTCCAATGAACACTCAGGACTGATCTCCTTTGGGATGGATTGGTTTGATCTCCTTGCAATCCAAGGGACTCTCAAGAGTCTTCCTCAACACCACAGTTCAAAAGCATCAATTCTTAGGTGCTCAGCTTTCTTTATAACTGCATATTAACATATAGATTTATTGTGCTAATTTTATGTGTGAAATTGAGAAACACTTGTGCAGATGCTGGGTTTCCTTAGCTTCTTTGTTACCCTATTTTAATTTATCTCCAGGTTTTGAGTCAGTAACATGATTTTGCTTTTTAATTTACTACAGTAGCAAAGCATATCTGTGAATTAGAATGATCAGAACTCTAGTGAATCTACAGGTTGTTTGGCATTAAGCCCAGCCCCACTGAGGATTCCAATGGGATTACTTCCTCCATAGAATAAGCACATCCCTACATTTTTAAATTGTGCCTCCAGTAGTTATGTGATTGTCTAATATGAAGATATGGACATCTTCCACATGTATTCCAAATGTGTTGCCTTAGAAAGGAGGACTTTAAAATGCTTTAAACAGTTTTTAAAAAAAAAATTTTAATTTGTCCTTTTTCCCCTTCAGGTGCACACCGAAAAGAAATAACCAGATGTTACTCACAGTGGTCATATGGTTATGAATGCTTCCAATGGACAGCCCTCAGCCTTAATGATTGTTGAGTCAGCACTGTGATTCTACCATAATGTCAAGTCCAATCCAAAGGTGTTTTTCCAATAGTTTTTGCACTGCAAAAAGTATATTATACTTTTTTTTACACCAGTCCCAAATACTTACATATAGATGTTAATTTGGATTTATTTTCTCCAGTTTTACCCAATGATTTCAACCTCTAACAAAATGATTTACTATTTTTATTTATATTTTATACTAATTTTTCCTATCCAAATCAGAGGTGAAGGCCACAAGTAAAAGCTATCTACCAGGTTTAGTGTCTTGAGAGACTCCAGAACCAAAAGTAATTTTATAAGATATAAAAAAATGTTGTCACAGATGTCTTTTACTGTTCCTAAAATTATATATTACTTTCCAATTTTATCAGGAGTTTTGTTTACTTGAAGACCATGTGAAGTTACCATTTGTTTTACCACTTTCTTTAACAGTGCTGGGATCCATTATTACATACAAATATCTCTGATTAAAATAGTACAGAGAAAAAACAAAAAAATATACTTTAGTTTATGTGAGATAGGAAAGAGAGGTATCCTCTGCCCAAATTTAAGATATATGGTTTAAAATACATAAAGATAATATTTAATTATATGTTCTAAAACACAAGGAAGAGAAAATAAGCTTCCTCAAAATAGGAGCCCTTCTAGGTGATCACTGTCTTCTAGATGGAGAATTGTATTGTATTCTATATTTTACACTTTTTAAATTTATAACATAAAATTTTCTATGATAACCTTTTTCACATACAATTCAGTGGCATTAGCCACATTCACAGTGTCATGAAACCAGCACCATCCAGTTCATTTTTAGTGATTATTTTAGACCATTCAGCTTATTATTTATACAGTCAGTTTTGGTAATTTCATTTCTCTATGAATTAATCTATTTCATGTGAGTTTTCAGCTTGATTGGCTTAAATTATTCATAAAATCTTGTATGTTTAATATCTACAGGAGCTATAATTGGGTTCTATTTCAGTTTTTAATTTTCTTTGAGCCTTGTTTTTTTCTTGAATAATCTTGTTTGATTTTTTCCTATTAATTTTCAAAAAATCAAATTCTATGCTTGATTGATCCTTTCTGATTTTTTGTTTTCTAGCTCATCATATTCTTCCATTCCTTCAGCTTTTCTTCATTTGAGTTTTTTCTCTTAATTCTTATATTGGAAATAGATTAATTTTTAAGCTTTTTTTCCCCTAATGCAAGTACATAATACTTACTTTTTTATTCCACCTAACGGCCCACTTTAGCTGCAGCCTACAAGTTTTGGTACTGAGCACTGATCAATAATCAGCGTGTTATGTATTTTCCAATTTTTAATTTGATTTGTTAATTATATATTTCACTCATGAGTTATTCATCAGTGTAATGTTCTCTAAACTCCAAATGGTCACAGCTATTTTTCTATTATATTAGCCATGTAAAATTGCTAACAGTCAACCTTTTTTTAGCCCATAAAAATAACAGTTTCTTATGGTTCAATGTAATAGTTTTCTTTTGATATTAATATATAACAATTTCATTTTGGTCAGAGAATATTAGAGTGAGGATTTTAAAGCAAAGGTTTAAAATATTGACACACAAAGTCTTTCTTTCCACCATTTTTATTTTCTACCTATTATCTATTTCTATTTATTTCTATTTTATTTTATATTTCTATTTTAAAATGTTATGTGTATAACCAGAAATTTTCAAATAAAAATCCTTCCCAAATTCTGGAATGTTTTCAATGTATGTTACTGGTTGGTTCTTTGGGATATGAACTCAGATGGAGTTTAGTGTTGGGATGTTTGTTAGGGGTGCCATTGGGATTGGCACTCATGGAATTAAGAGTGAAGAAACTGGAGCGAGCAGAGGGAAAAAACCAAGCTGGACCATGGGCCAGATGACCTTAGCTGACCCTACGAGGACTCTGGAGTGAAGATGGCCCTTCAGGGTTGTCCTGACAGGTCCACTGGCCAGGCCTTTATTCCTCCACCTGGATGGGTCATTGCACACAGGCTGCCCCCCAGAAGCTCTGAAGGCTGAAGATTGCCCACTGGAAGCATTTCCAGCAACTAGGGGAAGAGTCCTTGAAGGGAGGTCAGAACAGCACATCTCCAGGTCCTCACAGCGTGTGTCACAGCTCCAGAGGTAGGTGATGAGTATGAACTCTGGGAGAAATTCTTGGTGACTGATGTGTAAGTCAGAATGATGACTTGGTGATTCTCCTCAGTGCCCTGTGGTGTGAAAAAGAGCAGGAGCCCCATGTAGGGGAGATAGTCTCATTCTCTAGGATCACACCAGTTGTTATTTCTTCTAGAAAGATCAGTCCTCATCCTAGGTAACTCATATTTCTCTAATATCCTGTCATAGGTGACCTCTTCCTTGGTAAATCATGAGCTTCTCAAGACTTGGAACTGGATCCTACTCACTTTTCAGTTACATCCTCCAGCACAGTGTCTGTCGCATAAGAGCTGCTCAGTAAATGTTTTCTGAATGAATGATGACAAAGAATAAACCTTCCTTCTAAACATTATAATTCTGAAATGTTAAGAGGTAGCCTGGGATAACACAAAGCCCCGCTTTTGGAGTCAGTCATACTAATCTGCATACCAGTTCTTTCTCTGCCACACGCTAGAAATGTGAGTGCCCAAAGAATGTACTGTCCAGAGCGGGACACTTGAGAGTGAAAGGAAAGATGCCAGAACAATACACTGGTATAATCCTTGACAAAATGGGCTATGGTCACCTTAGTTACTTGCCTTGTGTCTCAACCTCTGAATCTTAGCTTCTTCATCTGGAAAATGAATATAATTCCTGCCCTTGAACCATTGCTTTGGATGATGGATGGTGGTTGGGTTGATGGATTGACTAAGAGCACCCAAAGACACAGGGTGGAATCATTGACCTTGGTGATTCTTAAACACCAGGAGAGGAGAGCAGGAAAGGTGTGGATAAAGGTAGGTTGGCCATCTTACCTGAAGAGCTGATGCATTAGAAAAGACCCTGATGCTGGGAAAGGCTGAAGGCAGGAGAAGGGGATGACAGATGAGGAGATGGTTGTATGGCCTTACCAACTCAATAGACATGAGTTTGAGTAAACTCCAGGAGATGGTGAAGAACAGGGGATCCTGTAGTTCTTCAGTCCATGGGGTTGCAAAGAGTTGGACACAACTGAGCAACTGAACAATAGCAACAGCAAAGGTAGGTTGGAGACTGTAGAAGGTGTATTTAGAAGGTTCTCACCAATGGCCTAAACTGTTCTTCCTTCACATGTAGTTAAAATGACATAAGCACAGAGGGAGGAGCACAAGCTCTGGAAGAAACAAGATTAAGTAAGACTTTGATACACTTAGAATGTTTTACAGAAAGCTTACATTGGACAGTTCTAACTAAAATCACTCTTTCCCTCAGCAACCATGCTCATAAACCAACTCACAATTATCCACCCCAATAGGTAGAATTTCAGGTATTCCAAAACACTGCTTGATCCAAAAGCTAATCATATTTAATTTTGGAGGACACTACATGAAAAACATTTTTAAAATTAAATTTTGAAGGCTAGGTAAAAAAAAAAAAAAGACTGTGAAACAGATTTTATATCTTAGCTTCCACCTATTGAGGTAGATAATTATGAGCATGGTTGCTTATCTCAGTTAAATCAGAATCTTGGGGAAGGGGAGGCAGGAGTCAACACTTTTTAAGACCCACAGATGATTCCACCCTGCAGCCAAGTGAGAACCACTCTTGAAGGTAAAAGAGCTCATTTCTTCATAAGTTGCAGCTTCTTTCATTGCTAGAGGCCTCCTCCAAGAAGCCCTCCTAACTACTTACATATTTTTTTCTTCCATCTGTCCATAGGTCTATCTGTAGCTGGGGTCAGCACTTTAAATATTTGATCCTGCGAACAGGTCACCTGGGGACACTGTTAACCTGCAGATTCAGACTCAGGAGGTCCATGTGGGCCTACTGTCTGCATCACTAGGATGCTCCCAGGTGCTCCCCCTGCTGGTGGGGGTCGCACGTGCGGGGTCTACAGGAGAGCATCTGTCTGTGCCGGCTTCTTTGCGATTGTTCTGGGGCAGTTCAGGTTCCTTTTCTGCCTTTCCTGCACAAAGGGGAGAGCAGCTGGTACCCAGCTTTTTCTTGTCCTGGCTCTCATCCCACTCAGTCCCCACCACACTACCCATGGTGTGGACACAGACCTGTACATGTGGAAAGCTCCCAATGACTGTTGAATGAGTAAATGAGCAAATGTGCTAAGAATCTCTATAGTGTTGTTAACATACATGAAGGCCTTAGGAATGTCACATCCATTCAGGGCTCTCCAGAGTTCCGTCTCAGAAGTGAAATCTTTCTTCAGCTAACTTCCCAGCTGTTTAAAAGCTTATCTCTTGATATTCGAGTGGCTTCACTCAAGACAAAGCAGGAGGGTGAGGTTGGAAAAGGCAAGAGGGTCTTGATGTGTTGATTGGTTTCTTCTCTCAGCTTTTAAACTAGGCTATGGGCATGTAAAAGGCAGTGAAGGCAAACATCACAGCATTTTCACCCAAACCAGGTCCCTTAACAACTGTGACAGGGAGGAAAAGTTATCTTTCTCAGCCGTGACCTCTATGTGGCAGCGCCTCCCGCCACTCCAGGCCTTTGGTAAGTTCCTACCTCTCCTCAAAATAATTTTTAATTTCTGACTCCAGTTCTTGGGCAGAAAATTATCTCATTAGGTTATTATATAATAATGATGAAAGAGAAGGAGTGGTATCAAGATAAAATCTCTTTATCCAAGTATTTCAAAGGGAAGAAATGAATCATTCCAGAAACTGCTGTCATGTAAAATTTCAAAGTGCAGTATTAAACTGATGGTTTGTAATGATTTAGAAAAGGAAGCAGTGGTCACTGAGACAACCTCTTGGATTCTTAAGTAAAGAAATGTAATGCTGAATTAAATGCATACACTTACAATGACTGAGGGAACAGAGGAAAACTTTAGTGAAATCCTAATTTTAGCAGGCATCTAATTTAAGATTTTAGCAGGCATCGGACAAAGTTTCTCAAGATGCTCTTGAGACATAGTACTGAACATGAACATACACACACACACACACACACATATATATATAGACAAATATATATATACATATATATATATTAATGTTAAGGTGATTATTAAATGGAAATGGTACTGTGTTTATCTTTCTCAAGTCTTTATCTCTTAGAGGTGTGTGCTGGAGTATCTATGGGTGAAATTGTATGTATTTAGGAGTTGTGTTAAATGCTGGAAGCACCCCAGCTTAATGAACCAAGATGTACAACATGTTAATAATTGAGCAGATCACCCACCAATTATCTAGTCCTAGATGTCAGTAGGGCTGAGGTTGAGAAAGCCTGCTTCCAGTCTCCCTGCAGCACCTTAAATACATAACTATGCTTAAAACCAGTCTCTAAGTCTCAAGTCTAAATCATTCTGTTGAACAAGGACCTATGGTATAGCACAGGAAACTCTTCTCAATATTATGTGGCAGCCTGGATGGGAGAGGAATTTGGAGGAGAATGGATACCTGTATATGTATGGCTAATTCCCTTTGCCGTGCACCTCAACTATCACAACATTGTTGATTGGCTATACTCATATATAGAATAAAAAGTAAGATAAATCACTCACTTGAGTTATAGGGTTGTTCCTTGGGGCTCCAGTCAGAATCGTGGGTGTGACTGAAGGAGAAAATACTCAGCGTTGTTGGCTTCTGGCTCTAGTGTGAGCCTGGTTCTCCCAGAGAATGGATTTCCTTCAAGAATCCCACTCTGAGAGGTAAGGTCTTTGACCTGATAGAACAAGAAAGCCTA
The DNA here is from genome assembly GCF_023699985.2 of Odocoileus virginianus. NCBI lineage: Eukaryota > Metazoa > Chordata > Mammalia > Artiodactyla > Cervidae > Odocoileus > Odocoileus virginianus. Next base: position 37,824,384 of record NC_069681.1, read on the forward strand.
CAAACCTCACCTGGGTGGGGTGGAGGGTGGGAGGGACAATGAATTTCCCAGGCTAAATATCACTTTTCAAAGTAGTGATGCAGATCACACTAGTATTTAAGAATCAAATAGTTTCCTTGGCTAGTCCAGTGTTTCTCCCTTATCTAGGTCTCCAGGAGAATCATACTCCATTATTGGGCATAAGCGGGTTTGACTTCTTCCTGTTCTGTTACCTAGACTCCCGAGTCAGACTCCAGCAAGGATCCTTCTGCCAGGTGTCCCTTGCACCCATAGAAGGAGAAATTTGATTCAGAACGATAGGGGAACTTTATGCCCATTAAAGCATGAGAGGTAGGAGCTTGTGGTCTAGAGCACATGCTCTCCCCAACAACAGCAGGGCTGTTTATATGATCTATATGGTATAAATATAAATTTATATGATTTATATGACAGCAGGGCTGTCATCTGGGAGGGAGTGAGGTTCTTATGGGAGGGCTCAACTTTGCTGCTTGAAGCTCCTCATCACAGTGCTGGGTGCAGTGTCTCTGCACACAGCCCTCCAAGCTGAGGTGTGGCCATTTTGCACCAGGGACTCTGGTCTGAAGGACTGGGTGCCAGGCTTCTGCACAACATGCATTGTGAGCAAGTGAAACTCAGCTCAGCACAAAGGAAAAAAAAGGTTAGACTTTATGAGCAGATTTCATGTTTCCTCCCCGGGAACTGTTGATGGGCTTTGTGGGTGACATGCCCCTCCCCTGTCCCTGTCCTGCTCCTCATCCTGAGGGTGCTGAAGGCATAGGCCCAGCTCCTGGAGTGGTTTCCTGCCTAGTGTGGGGTCTCAGGCCTTGGGAGGGGTGCAATTTCTGTTGCGTATGGAAGTGTCTGATGCTCCCAGGCCTCGGCCCTAACTGCTCTGTCTCTGAGGCACTGCTGTCTGTTTTTCTAGATTCTGAGGGTCATGCAGGGGCCCAGGAAAGGCACAAACCCAGGGGCACTCTGGTGGCCCCATCACCCCAGCCTCAGATTGTTCCCTGGATCAGGTGGCCTGGTATATGCAGCCCAGTGGCTCTCTCAGTGGTCCGTCTGCACCTTCTTCAATGAAACCACATGCATCCACGTGAAAACATCTCCACATGCTGCCTGGTACACAGACCCCTCCCCAAGCATGAAAAGGTGATCAAGGGCAACTCGGTCCCCCAGGATCATTCCTGTCTGGGAGGCAATGGGCTTGTATCACAGTTGGAAGCCAAGGCTGTTCTGGTTGGTCACTGTTGCAAGGGTGGCTGTTCCCTTTTTTATGGTAACAGTGTTGTATTTCTTCTCCTAACCAAGGTCACTAGCTCTCCTCTGAACACAGTGGTTTGCTCTTTGGGGTCACCCTTTTTTTTTTTTTGGAAGAGAAACTTCATGTCAGAGAGAGGTTCACATGAGTATTCAAGGGGATCCTTTGACCTAGGTTGTCTTTCCAAAGGACAGAGCTCAAGGCCCCCTTCACTTGACTGTGATGTCCTCACAGGGTGACCCCCTGCAACTTCGGGTCAGATGGGTGTTTGGCATCACCAAGTGGGGTCCATTCCTCTCAGGAGTGACTGGGATTGAGGGCTGCTGCTTTTCTAGGTTTTCAGAGCCACCTGGTCCTCTGGCGGGAAGGAACGGCAGGCAAGTCAGTAGGTACAGGCATCACCTGGTTACCTTGGTTTCTCCTATGGAGAGGGTACACTTGAGTTGTCCCACTTCAAGGAAACTAAAGGGTCCCTTCTCTTGGCTTAGGGAGTGGGTCTACCATGAGCTCAAACACACTTGATTCTAACTTATCTCTTGGGGCTAACAGCATGCAGGTCAGGGCAAGTGGGAGTAACCTAACATTTTTCTCCTGGCATAGCTTGGCTAAGGTTTCTTTTAAGGTGTGATTGGATCTCTCTACTTTCCCTCATGATTGGGTCTCCAGGCTTAGTGAAAAGTCCATTTTATGCCCAGGGCACTTGTTATTCCCTTTGTCACTTGAGATGCTAATGCTACACCATTATCACTTTATAAGGATCCTAGGAGTCCAAACCTTGGAATTATGTCTCTTTAGCGACTTCGTTTGCCATTTTAGTTCTAGTGGGGAGCCTTTCTACCCACCTTGAAAACATGTCCACAAGCACCTAGAGATATTTGAAGTTGCCCTGTGCTGTCGGCATGACAGTAAGGTCAATCTGCCAGTCTTCTCCCTGATAAATCCCTCTGGTCTGAATGGGTTTTGTCTGGAGGACCTGGGGGGTCTGGTGTTGGGGTGTTCACTGTGTAGATGGTACTTGTCTCCACTATTGGACTGGCTATAATTTTCATGCCATGAGTTATCCTGAGCTCAACTAACCAATTATACAGAGCTTCCCTCCTGTGGTGAGTTCCTATGAGTTTGCCTAATGGCTTGACAAACTGCAGTTTGGAGAAAGAACTATTGCTCATGTTCATTAACTAGCCTCCCATGGCCTCCTTGGAGTAGGAAATGGCAACCCACTGCAGTATTCTTTTTTTTTTTTTGTAGCGACCCCATGGACTGAAGCCTACCAGGCTCCTCCGTCCATGGGATTTTCCAGGTAGGAGGACTGGAGTGGGGTGCCATTGCCTTCTCCGCACTGCAGTATTCTTAACCGTAGAATTCCACGGACAGAGAAGCCTGATGGGTTACTGTCTATGGAATCGCAGAGTTACAACTAGTGTCCATGGGGTTGCCCAGTTACAACTGGAAACTGAGCCTGCATGCACCCACACATGGCCTCCCTAGGACTCTGCTGTTACCAGACTGACTTAGGATCAGCTTATCCTCTCATGTTGGGCATCCCTGATAGCTCAGCTGGTAAAGTGTCCACCTGCAATGCAGGAGACCTGGCTTCAATCCTTGGGTTGGGAAGATCCCCTGGAGAAGGGAAAGGCTACCCTTTCCCTGGCTACTGGCCTAGAGAATCCCATGGACTATATAGTCCATGGGGTTGCAAAGAGTCGAACATGACTGAGTGACTTTCACTTCACTTCACTTCACCCTCTCATGTTAAAGCAAATTTATTGACACTGGCTTGTGGTGAAGAAAAGTGTGGCATTTATTGTAGGCATCAAATGAGTACAAGCATTTAATGCTCAGAAGCCTTGAACTCCCCAGTGACTTTCAGTGAGGGAAGATGAAGGAGAGTTGCAGGGTATGCGATCATATTGTTGTACAATTCTCTGGTTGATGGTGAGGTAACAGGGGGTGTCACAGGGGTTAACATCACTTATCAGCCCCTAGCTGGTCTATGCACCACGTGCTCATGGTCATCATGTAGTTAATTTCTTCCATCTGATGGGGGTTTAGTATCTGCAAAATAACCCAGGAGTGTGCATCTGACACTGTTATCTGTGTCCTTCAGGAAGGAACCAAAGATTCTATGATTGCTATGACTGGTCTGTTGCTTAATTTTGTTGTTCTTGTTGCTACATGTTCACATTCTTTCAAACATTAATTCTTGAGCCAGTCTTTTGCAACTCAAGGGAGGCCTAAGAAACTAAAGTTTTCGTACAAAAAAAGAGATATAGAACATGGAAGGTGGATGGGATTTTATCACAGAAGGCCCCATAGAGTCCTGCTCAGTCACATATTGAAGCCTCAATTCTAGGCTTTGTCTGATTCTTTGTTTAAATAGCCTGGGGAATAATTGGATAGATCTGACCTCTTTGATTTGAGGGGTAATTGCAAGTTACTGGTCCTGGGACGCCCTTTCGGCAGGTGCTTCTGTTTTGTTGTTTCCGTTTATTATTAATACTTCCATATTTCCTTTTTGATGACCCCTGCACTGAAGCACTGTCACTTTTTCCAGAAGCTAAGCTGCTTCTGAGTCTCAGTATGTATAAGCCATGCTTTACCAGCTTATTCTCTGTAGTAAGCATAGTCCTTTTGTTATAGCAGGCAGGTAACTAGGTGTGTGTATGTGTGCTCAGACTCTTTGCAACCCCATGGACTACTGTAGGCTGCCAGGCTCCTCTGTCCATGGGATTTTCCCTGCAAGAATTCTGAAGTGGGTTGCATTTCCTTCTCCAGCATATCTTCCTGACCCAGGGATTGAACCTGTGTCTCTTGGCATCTCCGGCATTGGCAGGCAGATTCCTTACCTCTGTGCCACCTGGGAAGCCTCAAGGAATGAACAGAGAAATAGGAACAGGGTCCAGGCGGGAGGAAATCACACATCTTCTAAACAGTGGGGGTCCATGGGCAGACAAAGAAATGCAGAAATCTCTAGACTGACAGAAAACTTCCTGGAAGCAGACATAGAAAGGTGGGGAAACGCAGGAATCTCCTGCACTGCAATGTAACCTGGTGATCACTGTGCTCTCATTACAATAAAATTAGCCTTGCAGAAGTACTCACCCTGCATGATGCCATGACACTTCTCAGCTAAGCCAAATAAGGACAATGAAACTTCCTCCTCTTGGGAAGATGAAGCTGGGGTGAAAATCAGGGAATATGACCCCAAACCCTCTCTTCCCAGTGAATATTTCACCCTTTCATTTGTATGTCCCTCATAATCAGCTTGGGGCTTCCCAGGTTGCTCAGAAGGTAGAGAATCTGCCTGCAATGTGGGAGACCCAGGTTCAATCCCTGGGTTGGAAATATACCCTGGAGAAGGGAATGGTTACCTACTCCAGTATTCTTGCCTGGAGAATCCCATGGACAGAGGAGCCTGGCAAGCTACAGTCCCTGGGGTTACAAAGAGTTGGACATAACTGAGCGATCTTGGCATAAACAGGTTGCCAAAGAACCCAGGACAGCAGCTCCTCACCTGTGTGCCTGCTTTTCCTCTGGGAGGGTATTCTTGCTTAAATAAATTCTGTAGTAATTACAGATAGGGTGTAGGAATTAGGGACCACTGGATGTGTGTCCTTTGTTTTGTTGACTGCCTTGAGGTCCTGGACCATTTGGGTTTCTCTCTCTCTCTTTAAGATACTGTATTTACTAAGTCACCAAAAACCTCTGCTTTGCCAAATCCAGTCATTACTCTTTTGTCTTCATCTTACCCACCTCTCAGAAACATGGTCTCAGCTTCTCCTTCTAGAGACACTCTCTTCAATTTTGTGTCTGCTCATTCTCTCCCGCCTCAGTCTCCTTGGGTGAGTCTTTACCTGAGAATGTTGGAGGTCTTCAGGGCTCAGTCTGACTTCTCTCACTCTTGATGTTACCTCCTCTTTTTCATTTCCATAAGTCTTAGTTCTTTAACAAAAATTCTTTTATAAGGAGACAAATATCAGTATTTTATATAATCTGCTTGGGATGTACATACTGCTAAAAAGTAAAAATTGGTATTTTTAGAAATCTTGAAATATTTCATATTAAAGAAAATAGAAGTTTACTATAACCATCTGGGGACACTATAAAACCATTAGCAAACCAGAGCATCTGATAACATTCACTTCTCCATCTGTCATTCTCTGGACAGTTTCAGTCTCACAGAAGACAACTGAGACCAAGAGGCATCTAGGTCTTCATTTGTCAATGAAGTTGACAAAATTATATGTCCAAAGTCATTATTATTATTCCTAGTGGAGACCCACAGATGCTTACTTTGAAGCCTTTTAAATCTTACTTTACAAACCAGTTTAAAAGTAGTAAAAATAAAATATTATTAGAAACATGGGAAGAGGAAAATATATTTAAAAAACAGACCTGTAAATTTTAAAGTTAAATCATAGCTATTAAAAGTGTGTTAGTAAATCCATAAATCCCTATATCCATGTTTTGTTAGCCTGCAAGGCCAATGAAAGTGGAAATCGCTCAGTTGTGTCTGACTATTTGCGACCCCGTGGACTATACTGTCCATGGAATTCTCCAGGCCAGAATATGAAGTCGGTAGCCTTTCCCTTCTCCTGGGTTCTTCCAAACCCAGGGATCGAACCCAGGTCTCCCACATTGCCAGCAGATTTTTTACCAGCTGAGCCAGAAGGGAAAACTTCTGTACTAAAGGGAAGGCTATTGTACTAAATGGCACAACACTACATGCTGATAATGATACCAAATAATATTTGTCATTATGTTTTGCAAATTCTAAGAACAGAGGGACATCAGCAACACATTTTAGGAAAATGCCCATCAAAAAAGTTGACATTTTTTTTGTTTTAATATTGAAACATAATGGACTTCATTTCTGTTGTCCACATTATAATAAGAGCCTTCATGAGAAGGTGTGACTCTAAGGATGGGAATTGCACACTCAGTATATGTTGTAAGCTCTGTGAGGGTAGGAAACATACATTTCATTTAGATTCAGTTTGCTACTTTTCTACCTGCAGCTTCCCTGAGAGTGCAGTTGAAAAGTAGACCATCTAAAAGGAATGAAGGGAAGTCTCTTCTAAGAAAACAAACAAATAAAAAAATACCTGAAGTTCTTCATGTTCAGGAACAGCGCTTCAGTTTTAACCCTGAATATCATATAATCTACCTATGAATGTTCAAAACAGAGATTAAATGTGAAAAATATGCAATGCAAGTTAATTTTATAAATGTACTTGTTAAATTCTGCTTCTCTTAGTTAAATGGAGGTCATTTAATAAACATAAAAATATTTTAATGAAGAAAAACTGTATTCACTTGATGGTGATTTGCAGGGGATGGAAAGAAGATTATGATGTTAACGCTGGTAGTGTTTTATAAATTACTTTTAAAAATTGATAACAGAAAGGCCAAGTCTGTCCTTCTAATTTTCTTGATTGAGTTGAAGAAAGCTGTATCTGTATCAGATTAAGTGTAAGCCTGTGAAATTCTCTATGATATCAGTGGGATATATTAATACTATAGAATCTCAGTCTATAACTTAAAAAAAAACCCTCTCTATTTCTTCTATTATAACATTTCACCATTTGGATATATAATCTTCATTAATATCTTATCAGTATTTCATTGACTTTTTCTCTTTTTTTTGGGGGGGGTGTAATTGCAGAGGTTTCTCATATACCCCCTGCCCTTACACTCCAGAGCCGCCCCATGACCAACATCCCTTCCTTTGCTACAACTGATGGATCTAGACTGACACATCATAGTCACTCAAAGTCCATAGTTTACATTAGGATTCACTCCTGGTGTGCATTCTATGAATTTAGGCAAATGTATGACATTTCCATTATCATATATCATACAGAGTATTTCCATTGTCCTAAAAATCCTCTGTGCTCCATCTGTTCATCCCTTACTCCCATCTCTACTCTCTGGCAACCACTGATAATTTTACTGTCTCCATAGTTTGCCTTTTTGTCACACAGTTAGCATTATACAGTATGTAGCCTTTTCAGACTGACTACTTTCACTTAGTAATGAGCCTTTATGTTTCTTCCATGATGTTTCATGGGTTGGTAGCATATTTGTGTGTGTGTGTGTGTGTGCTGAATAATTCTCCATTGTCTGGATGAACTAGGTTAATTATTCATTCACCTATTGAAGGAAATCTTGGTTGCTTCCAAGTTTTGGTAATTATAAATAAACCTGCTCTATGTATTTTACAGATTTAAGAATTTTGTTTCTCTTCCTTCAAAGTTAAACATATAATGAACCATTACTTCTAATATGCATGCAAACCAGACTGAATAGTTACCTCCTTTCTTTTACTTCATGCTTTCTCTGTATTTATATTAGTTACATTATTTTTGATATTAACATTCCATTTACTTTGAAAAATTCAGGGAAGTGTAATAAAACACCCAAATGGATCTGCAAAGAAGTACCATCACAATACAGAGATGGTTGTTCTGTGGAAACTGAACAAGTTGACTGACAGGCAGAGATGGATGTCAATGCTTAATAGTCAGCTGCTGGATGAAAGTCTAAATTTGAAATAAGAATAGTGATTTGATAGTAGCGAGGGAAAGTTGCAGTCCTATAGGACACACAGATGTGTACTAGAAATAGTCTGGCTGTTTGTTTAAAGAGTAAAGACTTGTTTCACCCTAGATAATATACATGTTTCAATGCTGTTCTCTTGAAACATCCCACCCTTGCCTTCTCCCAGAGTCCACAAGTCTGTTCTATACATCTGAGTCTCTTTTTCTGTTTTGCATATAGAAACAGATCACCAGCCCAGGTTGGGTGTATGAGACAAGTGCTCGGGCCTGGTGCACTGGGAAGACCCAGAGGGATCGGGTGGAGAGGGAGGTGGGAGGGGGGACTAGGATGGGGAATACATGTAAATCCATGGCTAATTCATTTCAATGTATGACAAAAACTACTGTAATGATGTAAAGTAATTAGCCTCCAACTAATAAAAATAAATGGAAAAAAAAAAAAGAGTAAAGACTTGAGTCACCTGGACATTGAAAAATGATAACTGACACACACATACTCACCACTTGGTAAAAGGGAGAAAACTTTTGGTCCAGAATTTGATCTTTGTTTACAGAGTGGCGTTTTTCACAGGATACAAGCAAGTTGTACCTTATAGTTTAATTCTGAACTTTGGTTGGATACACGACGTGGGGTTAAATGTATCCTTGCAGACCAATTCATTTGAAGAAGTAGCACCTCAAGCTTTCTGACCAAAACTACCAGCTTTGGGCCAAAGGCCAACTGCCCTTTCTCATTTGATTCTTATCCAAAGCTACTGCTTTATCTTGCATCCACAGAAATATGACATGAACTATAACTTAAAATTTTTGTAGTAGTCATGTTAAAAAGTAAAAAGGAACAAGTGATATTGATATTAGTAAGACATTTTTAAACCAGTATATTTTAAACCAGTTCACAATAATATCATTTCAACACATAATCAATGTGACAAATCATTAATGAGAGAAAAATATTTTTACATTGTCTTTGAAATCCATAGTGTATTGTATACATACAGCACACTTCAGTTTCGACTAGATGCATTTGAAGTCCTCAACTGTATTGGACAACCCAGGGTTTACAGTATTATTAGTTAGGACTTCTATGGGTGCAAGGGAGTGAATACATTTCTCAGTAATTAGAAGGATGGTTCTGGTAGGTATCTTAGTCTGGGTTCCCCAGCAGCAGACCTTGAGGCAAAGATTTGAGTGGAGGTAGTTTATTTTGGGAGTGATCCCAGGAAAACACATTTAGGCAGTGGAAAAGTGATATACAGAAGGGAAGGAAGTCAATAAAGAGTGTGTTAACAAGCAAGTTACAGCTTGGGCTACTGGACTCCTTCTTGCTGGGTCACCATGGTAGAGAGAATTGCTTCAAATGACAGGCAAGGCATTGGGGTATTTATCCACCAACTCTCCATCGATTGGTGGTTGAGGGTTGACTCCAGGGGTTTTGGTTTGTCTTGCACATGGCCCCGGTGTTCTCAACAAGCAGAGAGCTCAACAAACAGTGAGCTGCCTAATTCTGGAGGAATGTCAGAGGATAAGAGCTTGAATGTCACAGTTTCTGCCCCAGCAGGTCACACTGTCCAAGGAGGGATCCTACTGGTCTCAGAAGCCCTAGAAGCCTGATGTCAAGACTCTCCTTTACACCACTCATCCTGTTTACTTATCCTATCCCTAGCTCTTGCCACACAGTAGGTGTTTAATAAATAACTGTTGACTTTCCTTTGGGTACCTGTTTTATTCTTTTAGGTGTGTGAGTGCATGCTAAGTCACTTTAGTCATGTCCAACTCTTTGTGACCCTGTGGACTGTAGTCCACCAGGCTCCTCTGTTCATGGGATTCTCCAGGCAAGAATACTGGAGTGGGTCGCCATTTCCTCCTCAAAGGGATCTGCTCAACCCAGCAATCAAACTTGCATCTCTTATGTCTCCTGCATTGACAGGTGGGTTCTTTAACACCAGTGCCACCTGGGAAGCTTTTTATTCTTTTGGGCCTCTCCATGTAAAATGGGGCACATAGCTACCAGCAGTCATGGGTTGTGTCCTTATAACTCCTTCACTAGAAAGGAAAGTGAGGTTTTCCCCTCTCTAACTCCAGAAAAAACAAAAGAAAACAAAAACAAGAAAGAACAACAACAAAATATCCTCAAGGAAGAAAGCCAGTTGGCCTGACATGGCCTTAAGTTTATCTCTGGGCCAAACCCTTTGGACACAGACATAGCATACTATTATTGGCTAGATTTGAATGAGGTGTCCATTCCTGAGGTTACAGAGGTGGATATATGGGAAGGTGGAGTGACAATGAAATTTTCACTATATTCAGACTATGGATACTCGCTGGAGTGTATCTAAATTGTGAATCCCTTTTGTCCCATTTGTCTTGATAGAAAAATGCTTGAAGACCAGCACTATCTCAGCCGAGCCATTTTAATACTGCTCTTATACCTGCTGCAGATTTAATGCTTGATGCTTTGACTATTTGACAGAGATCCTGTAGATCACTTAATAATTTATATTTCACACAGTTATAAGTTTGCATCATATGTCTCTGAGGTTCGTCTGGGAATTAATCATCGAGTCTAACAAATTGAATCTCTCCTTAGATGCTGTCTCATCATCCTCACTAGAGTCAATGGCTGGGTGCCTTAACTCAGCATAATCTATTCAGTGTTCATCCATGTTGTGGGATGCATCAGTATTTTATAAAATGCCAAATAATATTCCATAGCCTGTAATACCATGTTTTATTTATCCATTTATTCGTTGATGTACCCTTGGATCCCCCTGCCTCCAATTCATTTTCTTCCTTTTATGAATAGCACCACTATGACATTCATATGTAAGTTTTCATGTGGACATGTGCTTCATTTATCTACCTAGGAGTAGAATTGCTGGATTATGTGGTAACTTTGTGGCTATATCACTTTACTTTCCCACTAGCAATGCATGAGAGTTCCAATTTCTCTACATCCTCTCCAACACTTGTTATTATTGTCTTTTAGTTATAGTACTGAACATTGAAGATCAGAAAACACATGCAGATATAGACTTTAATACATCTTCTCTGTGTTTGTAAGCTCCATGCCTGGCCTTGTGGTCATGTAGCTAGAAGGCATTCACTAAACATTTCTTCAGTGAATGGAAACTTTTTATCTGTATGTTGCTTTAGGTTTTACAAATTATGAGACTCACAATAAACCTATAGGAAGTATAGTGAAGTAGCTCGGTCATGTCCGACTCTTTGCACCCCCGTGGACAGTAGCCTACCAGGCTCCTCCCTCCATGGGATTCTCCAGGCAAGAATACTGGAGTGGGTTACTTCCCAACCCAGGAATCACAATTTCCCATTTTAGGCCTGAGATGGGTTAGGTCAGAAAGGTTAAGTAATAAGTGAAGCATGTAAAGCTCTGGTCCCCTGGCTTCATGTTGAGTCTTCTCTGTACAATTCAATGGTGGATTTTAACATCTCTTCTAAATATCATATTAATGTTCAGAAAAGAATGCTAAGAAGTTTCAAAAGATCTTAGTTAAAAGCAAAAAAGACAGAAGAAGCTGAAGGGACTAAGTGTATTTGACAGTTTGGAGATGCTAATTATGGTTCTGAGATAGTTGTGGGGACTGGAGGGAATAGCCTGGGGAAGCCTGATAAGGGAAGTCACTAGGTTTCCAACTTCAGCAACAGATTTAAGAGGACTGTAAATCAGGTGGTCTGGTTATGTAGATTGTAGATTGCATTACCTGAGAAAGAGTTAACACCAGATAGTAGGTAACTGTTACAAATTTCAGCTCTGTTTTCATTTTTTGCAACAGAAAATTTTATACATGTGTGAAATATCAGAAAAGATAGTATAATAAATTCTCATAATGTCCGTCAATAGAAAATGATCAACATTCTGCCATTCTTACAAGTTGACTTATAAAAACTATTTGAATACATTAAGGCTTTCTTTAATATCATTTTCACTCCAGCTTTATTGAAGTATAAATGACAATTAAAAATGTAACTATTTAAGATACAACCTAATGAATTGATACCTATATGCTTAGTTGCTAAGTCACGGCCAACTCTTTGCAACCCCATGGACTATAGAAAATACTCACCACAGCCAAGGCAATCAACATAACAGTCACTTCACACCTTAACCATTTTCCTTTTGTGTTTTTAATGTTGAGAACTTCCGAAAATTGAAAGTTCACGGTACATAATTGTCAACTGGAGCTACATTTCTGTATACCAGTTCTCCAGAACTTACTTGTCTTTTGCAAGTGAAGCCAAAAGTGATTAAAAAGGGAAGTTATCAAAGAATAGCAACATGCTCTTGTAATGTGCTCCACAAATTTTTATCTTTCTTCATTTAGGGTGGAAGGGAAGAAAATTGCTGAGCTGGTAAGATGGCCACACAAATAGCTACATATTTATGGGTGGGAGCCCAGCGTTTTGTTCATTCAGTCCTACAGTCATTCATTCTTTCAAACAGCACATTCTAGGCAGTTTTGATGCACACTGTCCATCCACCAGTGAGATAGTCATGCTGGACTTGGGCTTGAGTCCAAATCAGGATTCATCATTTACTGATTCAAAGACCCTGGACGAGTGCTGTCCTTGAGTCTCATCTTTCTCATCCATAAAACAAGGATAATACCTTGCTGAATAGGGTGTTGTTATAGTTAAAGGTGAGGGAAGGTCCCCAGAAATAGGCATGACTTGTGTTCTGTAACATATGCCACTGTTATTTGTCTTGGCCCTGAGCTCATGATGAAAGAAATCATGAGACAGTCTCTCTCCCCTTAGATTTCCTTTTCCCAGTCTAAGAGGGCAGCAACAAGCTCAGAGGTTCCCTGCACAATTCAGTATGTAAGATGCCAAAAAGCTGTCCCCATTAACACCATGCATTCATCTTCCAAAATCATCTGCGTTCCTCTAATCTTCTGTTACTTTTCATTAGGTCTCGCAGCTCTACAAACATAAACTGTGCTAAACCCTGTTGTTGTCTGAGGTCAAATGCTTGACTACAGGTTATTTTGTTTGACCCAATATTCTGTGCCTGAGGTACAGTGAGGCAAAAACTAACAAACAAACTGTTGGAGTTTGGAGCAAAGAAAGGTTTATTGCAAGAGTCAAGCAAGGAGTTCATGCTAAAAAAAAAAATCCAAACTCCCTGATGGATTTCAGGGGAGAGTTTTTAAAGGGAAGGTGAGGGAGAAAGTGCAGTGTAGGTGATCACCTCCAGCATTATTCTCTGATTGGTTGATGATGAGGTAACAGGGTCGTATCACGGGGTTTAACATCTTCAGTCCTCAGGCTACAGCTGGTGTGGCGGCTCCCTGCTTGTGGTCATCATGCAGTTAACTTTTTCCATCTGGTGAGGGTTTTAGTATCTGCAGAACAACTCAGGAATGTGCATCAGACACTGTCATCTATATGATCTAAATCCTTCAGGGAAGGACTAAAGATTCTGTGATTGCTATATGGCTGAGCTATTGTTTAATATTTTGTCGTTGTTGTTACACATTCTTTCAATCACTAATTCTTGAGCCAGCCTTCTGTGGCTCAGAGGAGGCCTGGGAGATTAAAGCTTTTCTCCAAGCAAGAGGGGCTTCCCAGGTGGCTCAGTGGTAAAGAATCCACCTGCCAATGCAAGGAGATGCAGGATGCGGGCTAGATCCATGGTTCAGGAAGATCCCCTGGAGGAGGAAATGGCAACCCACTCCAGTATTCTTGCCTAGATAATCCCATGGACAGAGGAGTCTGGTGGGCTACAGTCCATGGGGTCGCAAAGGGTCGGACAGGACTGAGTGAGCACCGCATGCACAAACAAGAGGCAGGCAGAGGGCATGGGGTGGGGTGGGATCTATCCCAGGAAGGTCCCACAGGGTCCTTGCTCCATTACAGCTGGACACCCTTCTGCAGCGCCCTTGTTTGGTCTTGATGAGGGCAGAGTGCCCAGAGGGCGGGCTTCTATCTCTTTCTGCCAACTTTCTCCTGGTCTTCACCACAGCTGAGGGAGCGTTTCTGATGCAGCCCGCCCCACCCTCTCCGTGTTCTGGGTGGAGGCCCGGGCTCAGAGCGCGCCTTCTGGTAGAATTTGCAGCCCGGTGCCTTAGGGGCCACAGTTCCCCTAACTGGCTCCATCAAGCGCGCCTGCAGGCTCGCCTCACACCTACAGCCTCGCCTCACACCTGTGCGGCCCCCGGCAGAGTCCGCCTGGCCGCTCCTTGGTCCTGCTGCCCCCACCGCTCCCGACTCCAGGCCCCAGAGGCAGAGCTCCACTCCCTGAAGCAGGTGGTTCTGTCTCCCTAAGAGAGGCCCGCGTTGTGTCTGAGCCTCCAGCCTCCCCGCCTGCGCCTCCAGGAGCAGCTCCATCACCAGAGCAGCGCGACCCCGGCCCGCGGTCGCCTCCGCCGGCAAGATGCGGAAGCCCAACCCGCTGCAGGACGCGAACTTCTGCTCGCGCCTGTTCTTCTGGTGAGAGCCCGCCGGGGCTGTGACACCTCCGCCGTCGTGGGGCGGGTGCCTGACGCCGCCGCTGGCGCTTTTGGGGGCCGAGGAGGGGGCTGGTCGGGGGGAGGGAGCGCTTCCCGCTGGCGCCCTGGGCACCTGGCTGCTTGTAGCGCGTGGGGCCACGTGGTCCCTGGCGTCTGGCGAAGGGAACAGAGCCCGGGAGAGGGAACTCCTGGCAGGGTTCCCTGACTTGTGGCTCGCTGCCCCGCCGCCAGACTCCTTAGGCCGTAGTAGGAAGGGAAGCGGGTGAAGCAGGAGGCGCGGCGGGAAGCAGGAGGAAGGGAAGCTGAGAACCCAGGCTGCCCGAGGGGAGTCTCCCGCCAAACGGGAGAACGACTGGACCACTCCTCCCCCCACCCCCAAACCCAATACCACACACCCACACTCCATCCTTAGCCGGCTTCCCCAGTACTGCTCAGGAATTCGCAGTTCTGAACTAAAGCGGCACCCTTGTTTTTCCCCTAAGCACGCAGTTTATGAACAGCTTCCTTTATCCAATTAGTGCCCTGCACCATTGTCATCTTCCAAGAATGTCCCCACTTTCCTCATATTCCTTAGGTGACAGCTGAGTTCCGCCTGCACCGGGTTCCCTCGTCACTGTGTCTATGACAGTGTCTCTCTCTCCCCCTCCCTCTAGCCCTGTACATCTCCCACTGAATTTCCTGGTATCTGTGACAACTTTCATGTGTGTAAAAAACACTTGTTTTTAATGTAATAAATGGGGACACTATTCTTGAACACGTTTTGCTTTTGCCTGGGACCCAGAGCCAGGACTCGAGTATGTATTAGACTAGCCCCTTTCCCTATTGTGAGTTCCACCTTTGAGGACCAAACCCTGGAGATGTGGTCCCTGAAACTTGTGGGATCTTAAGCAGATCTTTAGCCTTCAGAGAAGAAGTGCATGGTCTTGATGCAGATGGTCCTGCCCAGGAGTCATTTGGTCCTGAAATCACTGAAGGGTCCCTGAACTGGGAGGAAAAACGCTGCAGAGAGCTGAAGCTCTTACCTGAAGTCTTCATCTAATAGCTGGGACCTACTAACTAGGCAAGTCTGAACCCCTGGATTTTAATCACACTTGGGTGATTATTAGGTCTTTTGTTTCTGGAGCCTAACCCATTCATCTTTTCCACAAAGTCTGATACTTCTTTTATGGGACAGCCTAGGGGATCCCCGGGGAACGGGAGCGCCTGTGCTTGTTCTGATGGTGGTGTGTTCAGTGTGTAGCTACATCTCGGCCATTTGGTGTCCCTTAAGGAAAGAGGGGCTTAGAAGAAGGAATGTGGGTGTGGTTACTCTAAATAATACTGAAACTGTCAAACATCTGCTTAAGGCAGAGCAAGCAACGCTTCAGGCACCTTCTGTCTGTGGATTCTCAAAATGTGTGTGTGGAAATGGGAAGATAAGGGCTTCTCATTGATTTTGGTAGACACGCATTTCCAAATTTCCTGCTGGAAGGAGAGAAGCTATTACCTCTTATTTCACACTTGAAGTTACAGAAGCAGAGAGGTTGAGTGAGTTGTCTACCAGCACACAGCTAGAAAGTGAAAGAGTTGGAACCCAAACCAGGCAGTCTGGCTCCCTGTGTATGTAACTGCTGTGTCGAGTAGGTCCTATTTGTGTACTTGTTTGTAAATGCACAGAGAAGCCAATTCCAAACACTTATTGGCAGGAGTCTCTCAAGGGAAGTTCTTAAAGTTCTTGCTGTTGGAGATAATACATGTGAAACATCTCTATAATCAAGCTTTAGGGTGGCTGTGCTCAGAGTATAGCTCTCAGACCTGCTCATCCTCATTACTTGGGAGTTTGTTAGAAATGCAAATTCCCCTGCACTCTTTCTAGACCAATTGTGTAAAGTTAGAAATTCTGAGGGTGGGGGTTAAACAAGCTCCAGGTGATTCTGATGGAAGGTTGAGACTGGCTCCTGCCTTCAGCCACCCCTTCCACTGGCATTATTACTTCAATGTTAACTTTTAAAAGGGGTCCAGACTTTGTGAAGTTAGTTGTTGACCACAATTTCCATCTTGTACGTAAAGTCTGAGGTACCCTCGTGATTTCCTTGTGTTCCCCACTCGCTGCCCTGGGGAGGCTGACATGAGCCCAAGTAGGAAGTGCTGCCAAGAGACGAAGTCCGCCTTGTAGAGAAAAACTGAGTTTTCATCTTCTCATTGGGTGTTTGCTTTTCTTCTCGCATTTCACCTGCTTTCTAAACTTGTAAATGATGCCAGTAACTAGCTTATTGTCTTTTTACAAATGATCTCACTGGAGTTTTAGTGTTTTCACAGCATAGATGGGACTTAAGGTCAAAGAGAAGGCATGCCTTATGGCTATATGTAATTATTGTGGATTTTGGAAAATAATATATGTTTTTCTATTTCTGTAATAAAATTAAAACTATAGAAGAAGAAGAAATGAATAAGTTTATTTCTAATAGCCACATACACTTACTGATAATTTGGCTGTTTCTTATAATAACTGGTGAAAGCCAAATTCTGTTCCATCAGGTTTGCCCGCTTAAAAACTGCTTGAGTGCTTATTTAATTGTTATTTGTGAGTACCTGAATGACATTTTTTATAGGCCGGAGGTTAAAAATATCAAACAGTTACTTATTTATTTTTGTCCATGTTGGGTCATCATTGCTGCTCTCGTGCTTTTCTCTAGTTGTGTGGTGACTGGCGGCTACTCTCTAGCTGTGGTGCATGGGCTTCTCATTGAGATGACTTCTCTTGTTATGGAGCACAGCTTCCAGGGTGAGTGGGCCTCAGTAGTTTTGGCTCATGGGCTTAGTTGCTCCATGCCACGTGGAATCTTCCTGAACCAGGAATCAAACCTGTGTCCCCTGCATTAGCAGATGGATTCTTAACTACTAGACCATCAATGAAATCCAATATGTTTTAATAAGAATTTATTTGATTTTTAGAGTTGGAACTTTATGTCTATTGACTATTCGAATTGTCTCTTCATAGACATTTTTTCCCATGAGGCATTTTTATATTTGGATAATTTGCAATAGTGCCTATAATACTTTTTCAGATTTTCATTTGTTCTTTAGAGGTTTTAAGTTAGATATAATTATTACATTGAATTTTTCTTTTTGGTTTCTCCTATTGCTTTCGTAATGTCTTTTTAAAATCCCAGCATCCTCTAAATCTCTGTAAGCATTCTATTTTGGCTCTCTTTTCTTATTTAATTTCTAACACTAAAGACAACTAGATTTTTTTTTTTTTTTTTAAGTATTTGGTATAAGATAGATCCCATTTTTCCCAGACAGCCCATATTCCTATCATGGTTTATTGAATGATTCTTCCTTTTTCCCATTATTGGATATCAGTGGCACAATTTTGAACCATGTCCAGTCTGCTGAGACTCTCCCTTGCAATATCCCTGCTGTCTTGCACGGCAGCCCTGGGGATGTGCTATGCATTTCTTTCCCCCCTCATTCCAGAAGCCAGCAGGTTGGGGGTTAGGGCAGGACCTGTCCCCAGAAATGAGGGTAGAGCAGGTTCTTGGACCAGATGCACTTGGCCCATCAGGGAATGGTTACATCCTCGCTCCACTGACACTGGCCACATCTCAATCAGTAAACTGTCCCCTTGCAAAGGGAGTGTGGGTGTGGAAACTGCCACTATTGTCAAGCCAGACTCTCTGGAGACTCTTGTCAGAGAAGCTGGTGACATGAGGGAGGATGTGAACTGGCCAAGTGCTGAGATGGTTTAGGGAGGTTGGTGCTGTTAGGCCCTCAGTAACTAATGATTGTGAATACACAGAAATGTTTAATTTCAAACTAGGATTCTTTGTACCATTTTCAGAATACCACTTGTTCTTCATTAACAGTGAAAGATCTACATGTTGCAGATGGAGGCTGGGTGAGCTCTGCAAGGCTCTTTTTCTGGCCTTAACCTGTTTTTCTGTAAGCATTTAGTTTGTTGAGTTTTAGTAACTTCATACAGTAACTACAGTCTCAAGCAAGATGTAGAACATCGCAGAGGTGTGGTGCGTCCTTGTGGAAAACTGCCTAAAAAATTTATCTCTTGTAGTTTTTTCTTGATTTTTTTGGATCTTGATCATCCTACCTCATCATCCTGAGAGGTGTCAATTAAGAGTCCATTCAGATGTGTCAAGGGAATAAGTTGCCTGTGTCTTCCAGGGGTCCCCCAATCATGTTGACCCCCTTTCTCTCTGTCATGAAACAAAGAGGGTATCAGACATTTCTCTGGCAGGGACAGGCTTATGGGATCAGCGGAGAATTATAGTTCAATGTTTACAACTGTGGAGAGCTATGTGCAAGTTCTCAAAAGGCCAGGGAAAGAGATCACTACTGTAGAGGGGAAAGGAAATTGGCAAGTCTCTTAAACAAAGAGTCCATGGCTTTTCACTGACTGACTGTTTTCCAGGAAAGCAGCAGAGTCTTTGTTCTTCCTGTTGGGCTCTGCCATTGTAACTGCATTTGACAAAGTTATCAGAGGTTTTCTACTGGGGCCCAATGGGATTACTCAGGATCTCTGTCATGGTGACAGCTGCTCTTTGTCTGGTGAGATGTTGTCCTGTTTAGAGCAACACTGTCTTCTCAAGTGATCTCCTCAGCAGCCTTGGGAGGTGTTATCTCCACATGTTCCCCTCAGTTTCCATGGGCCAATACTGAGATGTTATGTGGCTAGTTTGTGGTCATACAACCAGAAAGTGACAAAGTCTAGACTAACACAGGAAGATTTCCAACTAAGGCACATCATGAGCAATTTTTTTTCTCATTACATTTTTTTTAAATTGTGGAAAATTGCACACAACCCAAAATTTACCATCTTGACCATATTTAAGCATATGGTTTAGTGTTGTTAAGGACATTCACATACTTTTGCAAACAATTTCCAGAACTCTTTTCATCCTGCACTAGTATGGGAGGTGGGGGGGGGTGGTGTCATCATCTGGGCATGTCCCAGTGCTAATTCCCTGAATGTTTTCTGTGGGGAATGACTGTAGAGTAAATGGCCTAACATGTTTCAAACCTGTTTAGTGGTAAAGCTCACAGACTTCTACTTTTGTTTTGGAAGGAAATTGAGACATATTAAGACATATTAAGGGTCACTGAAATGCTGACCTAAAGTGGAGAAGTGGAGGAGGGGGACAGTTGAGGCCCTGGGTCCTCAGTGCCACTGTTGGGATTAGGATCCAGTCTTCTGACACCTGGATTGGGCTGCTTTGGAGGTGCCAACCTACCAGAGTTTGTAAAATCTGATGCTCAGTCTCTCTTATTGCTTCTTTAATGATTCATGGACATTCATACATTCAATAAATAATTCTTGAGCATCAACTCTGTACACACACTGTCCTTGGAATAATGGAATAAAAGAAGTGTGATTTCTGCCTTCACTGGTTATTATTGTCTGACCTTGAAAATTTCCTTACTCTGGCAAGGTCAGGAAAATGGTGTTAATCTTTGGGTTATCTCTACATTTTATTATTATTCAAATAATGCCTAATGGATTTGAACAGGGTTTGGGAGGTATCCTGTGTATAGTTAACTGTTCTTTTCCCTTTATAATAAGTAATTTGCAGTGAGAGAATTTGAGAGTATATGGATACCATTTTCCACATCAAACTTTCACCCACTGGTTTTAACTTCCATTGATAATTTCTGATTCCGTCGCTCCCCTTATGTTTGTTTGCCTCTGTTTGCAAGAGCATTCCTTTCTCTCCTGTTTATGTAGCAGTACTGATTCATGGATCCTTTTATTATTTAATCTGTTGTGGTTCATTGCCATTTATTTGTTTTTATTCTCAATGTATCCCAGATTTGTCTAGCAAAAGTCATTCAACCTGGCTTCTCTGTCCTTCCTACATATCCTCATGGATCTTTCAGGGCTTCCTTGTTTTATGGTGCAAGTTGTCCCATCTTGGACTTTTTCTGCCTGTAGGTCTCAGCCTGTAGACTATGAGGCTTTTGCCGGGTATGCCTGGGCTCTGCTCATCAGGGCTCATACTAGTTATGAGCAGCCCCCACAGAAATTCTCCTTTTGGAGCCAATGTTGTGGCTTGACTGGCTCTTGTGGTTCTTATGATCGTGAGACACATGTCAGCAACAACCATCAGGGGACTTTGAAATGACGAGGTGTATTACTTACTCAGATGTCATGGAGGGTACCGGACACCCCTGGGGTGACACAGCGAAGTCCTGGATAGAAAGAGAGTGCACATGAGTAAGTCTGGACTTGGGGTTCTGCCTTTTTGGGGTTGAGGATGGGCTGTCTAGGATTTTGAAGGTTCACTCTTTATTGGTGAATTTAAAATATAAGAGCGGGAAATAAAGTGTGAGAAGGGAGAAGCAAGCAGTCAGCAAGATGGTCTGTTATCAGGTCAACCAGAGCTTTCTACAAGCGGGAACTTCATGGGTGGGGTGGCCTGGCTCTTTATCTAGTTGTATAGCTGGCACGTGTTCATTGGAGGTGGCTGTCTTTGACATGCATGTCTCCAAAGTTTAATGTCTGCAATTTATATTACAATAAAAAAAAGCTAATTATCAGATCCTTACATAAACTGCCCCAACCTTGGAAACAGCCATTTCTTCAGTGAAGAGCCTTGGTTCCTTTTAGGAAAGAAGGGTATCAAAAAGTTAAGATCTGGGTGAAGGGGGCCAAAAGGCACAAACTTCCAGTTATAAAAAAAATAAGCTATGGGGATGTAATGTCTGGTGTGGCGACTATAGTTAATAATACTCTATGCATATTTGCAAGCTGCAAGAGATTAGGCCTTAAAAGTTCTCACCACAAGAAAGAAAATGTAATTGTGTATGTTAAAAAAAACAGAACCCCAAGATCTAAGGACTGGAATGCTTTTTGCTACTCGTATGTCATTACGTCCAGGGCCTCTCATTGTATAGAATTAGAGTGTATACATATGTGTGTGTGTGTGTGTGTGTGTGTGTGTGTGTGTGTGTGTGTGTGTTAACACATATCTAATTATTTTTTAAATTAATTTATTTTAGGATAATTACTTTACAATATTATAATGATTTTTGCCATACATCAACATGAATTGGCCACAGGTATACGTGTGTCTCCCTGATCCTGAGCCCACCTCCCACTTCTCTTCCTGCCCCATCTCTCCGGGTTGTCCCAGAGAGTGCCCTGTCTTTGGGTGCTCTGTTTCATGGATCGAATTTGCACTGGCTGTCTATTTGACATATGGTAATATACATGTTTCAATGCTATTTTCTCAAATAATCCCACCCTTGCCTTTTCACACCGAGTCCAAAAGTCTGTTCTTTACATCTGTGTCTCCCTTGCTGCCCAGCATGTAGGATATTGGTACCATCTTTCTAAATTCCATATATTTGTGTTAATATACAGGATTTGGCTTTCTGTTTCTGACTTATTTCAGTCTGTATAATAGGCTCCAGGTTCATCTACCTCATTAGAACTGACTTAAATGTGTTCCTTTTTATATCTGAGTAATATTCTACTGTGTATATGTAGCACAACTTCCTTATCCATTCATCTGCTGATGGAGATCTAGGTTGCTTCCATGTCCTAGCTATTGTAAATAGTGTTGCAATGAACATTGGGGTACATGTGTCTCTTTCAATTCTGGTTTCCTTGAGGTGTATGCCCACCAGTGGGATTGGCTGGTTCACATGGCAGTTCTATTTCCAGTTTTCATAGGAATCTCCACACTGTTCTCCAACAATAGTAGCTGTACCAGTTTGCATTCCCACCAACACTGTAAGAAGGTTCCCTTTTCTCCATACCCTCTCCAGCATTTATTGTTCGTAGACTTTTTTTGATGATGGCCATTCTGACCAGTGTGAGATGATACCTCATTGTGGTTTTAATTTGTCTTTCTCTAACAGTGAGTAATGTTGAGCATCTTTTCATGTGTTTATTAACCATCTGCATGTCTTCTTTGGAGAAATGTCTGTTTAGATCTTTTGCTCACTTTTTGATTGGGTTGTTAGTTTTTCTGATATTGAGCTGCATGAGCTGCTTGTATATTTTGGAGATTAATTCTTTGTTAGTTGTTTTGTTTGCTATTATTTTATCCCATTCTGAAGGCCGTCTTTTCACCTTGCTTAAAGTTTACTTTGTTGTGCAAAAGTTTTTAAGTTTAATTAGGTCCTTTTTGTTTATTTTTGTTATTCTGGGAGGTGGGTCATAGAGGATCTTGCTGTGATTTATGTCGAAGAGAGTCTGTCTGTGCTTTCCTCTAAGAATTTTATACTTTCTGGTCTTGCATTTAGGTCTTTAATTCATTTTGAGTTTATTTTTATGTATGGTGTTCGATAGTGTTCTGGTTTCATTCTTTTATATGTAGTTTACTGGTTTTCCTAGCACCACTTGTTGAAGAGACTGTCTTTTCTCTATTGTACATTTTTGCCTCCTTTGTCAAAGATAAGGTGTCCATAGATGCATGGATTTATCTCTGGGCCTTCTATTTGGTTCCATTGATCTATATTTCTGTCTTTGTGCCAGTACCATACTTCCTGATGACTGTAGCTTTGTAGTGTAGTCTGAAGTCAGGCAGGTTGATTTCTCCAGTTCCATTCTTCTTTCTCAAGATTGATTTGGCTATTTGAGGTCTTTTGTGTTTCCATACATATTGTGAAATGATTTGTTCTAGTTCTGTGAAAAATACCATTGGTAGTTTAATAGGGTTTGTGCTGAACCTGTAGATTGCTTTGGGTAGTATACTCATTTTCACTATATTGATTCTCCCTCTTTCATTTCTTTCTTCTTCTTCTTCTTCTTTTTTTTACAAAGCTCATGAATTAGGACTGAATTAGACATATATGTGTGATTTGTATATCTGTGACTCCATTTCTCTTAATTTTTAACAGGTGGCTAAATCCCTTGTTCAAAATTGGTCACAAACGAAGATTAGAAGAAGATGACATGTACTCCGTGCTTCCAGAAGATCACTCCCAGCACCTTGGAGAGGAACTACAAGGGTGAGCACAGGCATCAGGGAGAAGGGGAGGAAGACTGAGAATTTCCACGTGTGGCTAAAGTTGTGTTGGGGTGAGCTTTGCCTTCTTCTGGGTTCTCCTGAGCCTCCTTCCCCTGACACGGCACCCTCACCCCCCTCAGGCTGACCCTGGGCTTAACACACTTTGGAGGCTGGGGAGCCTGTATTCTCTGTGCATTTGTAGAAGCAGAGAGAACCTGCAGCCATGACCCTGGATGCTGAACTCTGTCCCTGGAGGCGGGGTCCCTGGAGGAGAGTGTCTGCCCTCCTGAGCTGCTCATGACCTTGTGAATCCAGCAAAGGCTTGGCAGGAACTTGTTTTCTGAGACTGAAACTTTTCCCTCAAGGCCTGTTTTTCTGGTGCTTCAGGGTCTTCACCACTCATCTTCCATGCACCCAGTGAGTAATTAGCCAGCATTTATGGGGCAAACACAGAGTGCCCTGTAGTAAAGGCTCATCCTCCACTCTGCCACCTCCCTGTTTTGTCTGGTGGATGCGTTCTTTTTATTTTTTAAAAAAAATTATTTATTTTAGTTGGAGGCTAATTACTTTACAATATTGTAGTGGTTTTTTACTGTACTTTGTTTCTCATCACAGGTACTGGGATCAAGAAGTTTTGAGAGCTGAGAAATATTCACGGGAGCCTTCTTTAACAAAAGCAATCATAAAGTGTCACTGGAAATCCTATTTAGTTTTGGGAATTTTTATACTTCTTGAGGTAAAAGTTTCATATACCATGCATTGCTTTTTACTATATGCAGGTCAGTACTGAGATGGACGGGACCTGTGGGGAGAGAGGCCAGTAGTTTAAGATTAGAGGATAAAATGTCTAAAAATCACGATGTAACCCAGCTGTTGTATTTAGCTTTAAAATGGACAGATACTTAGAGGACTGGACCTCCAGGGATTAACTATTTTCCTTTTAATGGATTAAAACATAGTGTTGTAGAAGGAAAAGACATTTTATACCATATTAGGATATTATTGGTGCTCAGTAAATTACATAAATGCTGAAAGTGACCCTTGGCCAAAGGAATATCCTACAAACTCAAGAAATGTGGTTTGGAGGAAGTAAACTTGGACCAGAGCCTGGATAATAAGACATTTTACAGGTGCTCAGCATGTAATTGTTCAATTGCCCAATTCACATCTGATAAATGCTTTCCTAAGAAGGGATCATCACCTCTCCCCTTCCTGTGAAACAGAACCCATGGCCCTGCATCTGGACTGGAGCTACCAAGAGTACACCCTTCCCTGGACTGCCTCCTTCCCTGTAGGCTGGGTCACCCAGGCCAGAGCTCTCTGTGATGAGGAGCTCCAGCTTCATCATTGAATTGCAGAGGCTCCATGCACCATCCATGCTGATTTCTATCTCTGGATGTGGGGGTGGTTTCCTGCTTGAAGGGGGATCCTGGTAGCCTGGCATTGACAGAAGGTGTAGGAGTGGGTGTGCAGTAGAAAACCAGAGACAGAAAGCAGTGAGGTCAGTGACCTTCATGACCCTGAAGATCCTGGGTCAAGATCCCCCAGAGAGAGAGTTCCAACCTGGGGACACAGTGCCATCAGCCTATCTATTCTGGCTGAGCCTGCTCAAGGTCTGCTGCAGACCCACTTGGGTGGCTCGTGCTCTCAGTGGTCTCTTAGTGCTGCCATAGGGACATGGGTGGCCTGTGAGTGTGAGAGGGCAGGAGGGATGGAAGATGCAAGTGCTATGAAAGGGGTGGAGAGGTGGTGAGTTGAATTGAGTTGAGTCCTTGTGTTGGGGATAAAGTGGGTGGGTTAGGTGGTTTAGAGTTGGGTGGTGTGGCTCTTGTTTAAAGGCTGTGTTGTACCAAAGGACACTGTGGGCAGCAGACAGCAGGGTAGGTGAAGTCTGCCTCACACAACTGGGGAGACCAGAGAATCTGTCAGCTCACAGGTGGTTCAGTGGTCCTGGGAGATGGAGTCCTTGATAAAAATGTGGTTTGACCATTGTGTCAGAGAGTGGGGACAGGTATGTGGGATGGAGTGCCAACTCTTAGAGGGCATTGACCATTGAGATACTGCAGTGCCTTGTAAGGAGAGTGTTGATTTCAAAGTTGTCCAGCCCCAGTAATACTGCCTGATGGGGATCTAGGAAGGCCAGGCTTGGGGCTGCATAAGGTGCAACTGGTAGAGCCCTGGCCTCTCTTTCAGGAGGTTGTTTATTGGGCAATCATGGCAGAGAAGTGGGAAGTTGAGGACCTAGTAAAGGTGGGGGCTCATCTTCTGTAGTTTTAGAAGTACTAGTAATGGAGAACAAGATGGTGGAGGAGTAGGTGGACCTGGAGCAAATGTCTCTCCATGGATACATCAGGAATACACCTTCAGACACAGAAGTGCATGCAGAACACCACCTGAGTGTGGACAGGAATACCTGATGAGTGGAAAAGAATATATAGACCCATGCAAAACTCGAGATCAAGCCCTGAGCCTTTGGAGTGGGTGCACTGACTCCAAGACCCTCGATGACCAGAGAACTAATCCTAGGGAGTATCAAATAGTGAGAGCTCACACAAAGGAAACCACTTGAAAAAAAGACCCAGCATCACCCAACCACCAGTAGCACCGTGTGCAGGATGCCTCATCTAAAAAACAAACAAAACAAACATACAAACCCAATCATCAGCAGACAGGATTACCACCTCACTCATCCTTGCCCATCAGAGGAAAAACAAACAAACAAAAACTCAGCACAAATCTCACCCTATACAAAGCTTACACAAACCACCGGACCAATCTTCAGTTCAGTTCAGTCGCTCAGTCATGTCTGACTCTTTGCGACCCCATGAATCATAGCAAGCCAGGCCTCCCTGTCCATCACCAACTCCCGGAGTTTACTCAAACTCATGTCCATCGAGTTGGTGTTGCCATCCAGCCATCTCATCCTCCGTCATCCCCTTCTCCTCCTGCCCCCAATCCCTCCCAGCATCAGGGACTTTTCCAATGAGTCAACTCTTCGCATGAGGTGACCAAAGTATTGGAGTTTCAGCTTCAACATCAGTCCCTCCAATGAACACCCAGGACTGATCTCCTTTAGGATGGACTGGTTGGATCTCCTTATAGTCCAAGGGACTCTCAAGAGTCTTCTCCAACACCACAGTTCAAAAGCATCAATTTTTCGGCCCTCAGCTTTCCTCACAGTCCAACTCTCACATCCATACATGACCACTGGAAAAACCATAGCCTTGGCTAGATGGGCATTTCTTGGCAAAGTACTGTCTCTGCTTTTTAATATGCTCTCTACGTTGGTCATAACTTTCCTTCCAAGGAGTAAACGTCTTTTAATTTCATGGCTGCAATCACCATCTACAGTGATTTTTGAACCTGCAAAAATAAAATCTGACACTGTTTCCACTGTCTCCCCATATATTTCCCATGAAGTGATGGGACCAGATGCCATGATCTTAGTTTTCTGAATGTTAAGCTTTAAGCCAACTTTTTCCACTCTCTTCTTTTATCAGGAGGCTTTTTAGTTCTTCTTCACTTTCTGCCATAAGGGTGGTATCATTTGCATATCTGAGATAATTGATAATTCTCCCAGAAATCTTGATTCCAGCTTGTGCTTCTTCTAGCCCAGCATTTCTCATGATGTATTCTGCATATAAGTTAAACAGAAAACAAAAGGAAGAAAGAATTCAACCTTGAAGTCTGGGATAAGGAAACCTCAAACACAGTAAGTTAAAAAAAAAATGAAAGGCAGAGAGAAATACTACACAAATGAAGGAACAAACTAGAAAAAACAGAAGTTCAAATCAATGAAGAGGAAATAGGCAAACTACCTGAAAAAGAATTCAGAATAATGATAGTAAAGGTGATTAAAAGCCTTGAAAACAAAATGGAGAAAATGCAAGAATCAATTAACAAAGACCTAGAAGAATTGAAGAATAAACATACAGAGACAAACAACACAGATACTGAAATTAAAAATACTCTAGAAGGAATCAATATCTGAAGCAGAAGAATGAACCTGTGAGCTGGAAGATAAAATAATGGAAATAACTTCTGAAGAGAAGAATAAAGTAAAAACAATGAAAAGAACTGAGGATAGTCTCAGCGACCTCTGGGACAATATCAAATGCACCAACATTCAAATTATAGGGGTCCCAGAAAAAGAAGAGAGAAAGGGTATGAAAAATTATTTTGAAGAGATTATAGTTGAAAATTTCCTGATCATGGAAAAGGAAACAGTCAATCAAGTCCAAGAGGCACAAAGAGTCCCATACAGGATAAATCCAAGGAGAAACATGCCCAAACGCCTATTAATCAAACTAACAAAGAGTAAACACAAAGAATATTAAAAGCAGTGAAAGAGGAGAAGCAAGAAATGTATGAGGGAAACCCCATATGCTTAACAGCTGATCTTTCAGCAGAAATTCTGCAGGCCAGACGGGAATGGCAAGATATGTTTAAAATACTGAGAGGGGAAAATCTACAGGCAAGATTACTGTATCCAGCAGGGATCTCATTCAAAACTGATGGAGAAATCAAAAGCTTTTCAGACAAGCAAAAGTTAAGAGAATTCAGTACCACCAAACCAGCTTTACAACAAATGTTAAAGGGACTAATACAATCAAGAAATACAAGAGAGGAAAATAGATCTATAAAATCAACCCCAAACAGTTAAGAATATGGCAATAGGAACATATATGTCAATAATTACTTTAAATGTAAATGGATTAAATGTTCCAACCAAAAGACACAGACTGGCTGAATGGATACAAAAATGAGACCCATATATATGCTGTCTACAAGAAACCCACTTCAGCCGTAAAGACACATATAGACTGAAAGTAAGAGGATGGAAAAATATGTTCCATGCAAGTGAGAAGCAAAAGAAAGCTGAAGTAGCAACCCTCATATCAGACAAAGTAGACCTTAAAATAAGGAAGATTACAAGAGATAAGGAAGGTTACTACATAATGATCAAGGGATCAATCCAAGAAGAAAACATAACAATTGTAAATATCTGTGCACCCAACATGGGAGCACCTCAATACATAAGACAAATACTAACAGACATAATAGGAAAAATTGATAGTAATACAATCATAGTAGGAGACTTTAACCCCCCACTCACATCAATGGACAGATCATCAAAACAGAAAATTAATAAGGAAACACAAGTCTTAAATGATACATTAGATGAGATGGATCTTCTTGATATCTTCAGGACATGCCATCCAAATGCAGAAGAATACACTTTCTTCTCAAGTGCACATGGAACATTCTCCATGATAGACCACATCTCACGTCACAAATCAAACCTCAGTAAATTTAAGAAAATTGAAATTGTATCAAGCATTTTCTCTGACCACAATGCTATGAGACTATATATCATTACAAGAGAAAAAAAAAAAAAAACTCTAAGAAACACAAACACATGGAGATTAAACAATATGTTTCTAAATAACCAACAGGTTACTGAAGAAATCAAAATGGAAATAAAAAAATTCTGGAAACAAATGACAATAAGAACACAACAACTTAAAACCTATGGGATGCAGTAAAAGCAGTTCTAAGAGGGAAGTTTATAGCAATATATTCCCATCTCAAGGAACAATAAAAACATCGAATAGACAACCTAACTTTATACCTAAAACACCTGGAAAAAGAAGAACAAGAAAACCCCCAGATTAGTAGAAGGAAAGAAATCATAAAGATCTGAGCAGAAATACATGAAAAAGAAATGAAAGAAACAATAGTAAAGATTAATAAAACTCAAAGCTGGTTGTTTGAGAAGATAAACAAAATTGACAAACCGTTAGCCAGACTCATTAAAAAAAAAAGAAATCAACAGAATTAGAAATGAAAAAGGAGAGGTTACAACAGATGATGAAGAGATACAAAGGATTATAAGAGACTATTATGAATAACTATATGGCAATAATATGGATAACTTGGAAGAAATGGACAGATCCTTAGAAAAGTTCAATCTTCCAAGAATGAACCAGGAAGAAATAGAAATTATGAACAACCCAATTACAAGCACTGAAATTGAAGCTGTGATAAAAAAAATCTCCCAAAAAACAAAAGCCCAGGACCAGATGACTTCAGAAGAGAATTCTATCAACATTTAGAGAAGAGCTAATGCCTATCCTTCTAAAACTCTTTCAAAAAATTTCAGAGGAAGGAACACTTTCAAACTCACTCTATGAGGCCACCATCACCCTGATACCCAAAACAGACAAAAACAACACAAAAAGGAAAACTACAGGCCAATTCACTGATGAACATAGATGCAAAAGTCCTCAACAAAATTTTAGCAAACAGAATTCAGCAATACATCAAAAAGCTCATACACCATGATCAAGTTGAGTTTATTTCAGGAATGCAAGGATTTTTCAATATATGCAGATCAATCAATGTGATACACCATATAAACAAATTGAAAGATAAAAACCATATGATCATCTCAATAGATGCAGAAAAAGCCTTTGACAAAATTTAGAACCTATTTATGATTAAAACTCTTTAAAAAATGGGCATAGAAGGAACCTACCTCAACATATTAAAGGCCACATATTATAAGCCTAACAGCAAACATTTTTCTCAATGGTGAAAAACTGAAAACATTCCCCCTAAGATCAGTAACAAGACAAGGGTGTCCACTTTCACCATTATTATTCAACATAGTTCTGGAAGTCCTAGCTACAGTCATGAGAGAAGAAAAAGAAAGAAAAAGAATTCAGATCAGAAAATAAAAAGTAATCACTGTTTGCAGATGACATGACACTGTATAGAAAACCCTAAAGATAGTATCAGAAAATTACTAGAGCTAATCAGTGAATTTAGCAAAGTTGCAGGGTACAAAATTGATACACAGAAATCACTTGCATTTCTATATACTAACAATGAAAAATAAGAGAAATTAAGGAATCAATACCATTTACCATTACAACAAAAGGAATTAAATATCTAGAAATAAACTTACCTAAGGAGACAAAAGAACTGTACACAGAAAATTAAAAGATACTAATGAAAGAAATCAAAAGACATAAACATCTGGAGAGATATTCCATGTTTCTGGGTAGGAAGAATAAATATTGTGAAAATGACTATACTACCAAGTACAATCTACAGATTCAATGTGATCCCTATCAAATTACCAATGACATTTTCCACAGAACTAGAACAAAAAATTTCACTATATGGAAACACAAAAGAGCCTGAATAGCCAAAGCAGTCTTGAGAAAGAAGAATGGAGCTGGAGGAATCCACCTTCCTGATTAATATTATCCTTGTTTTAGAATAGAGGACACTGAGTGCCAAGAAATTCCATAGTATGCCCATGGTCTCACAAGGCATAAAAGGACAGAGGGACATTATATCTCAGGCACTCTGACTCACCATCCTTACTATCTCAACGACTTACAGCTTGTCCAGTGTCTGAAATGCTCATTTAAAAAAAAAATTTTTTTTTTTAATTAAAAAATTCTTTTTGGCTGTGTGGATTGTGGGATCTTAGTTCTGCAACCAGAACTTCAGCCATGGAATGAAAGCAAAGCATCTTAACCACTGGACCATCAGGGAATTCCCAGGAAGACTCATCTTGAGAGCTTTGTCTTCAGATCTCAAGACATACATCCTGCACTTGGCCTAAAGTTAACAAATAGGATGCTAAGAACTCCCTAGAGCAGGATGTCAGATTGGGAATCGTAATTCCAGGTGACCATGTAGTGCCAGAAGTGACTAGGATGTTGACACTAGCAGTAACGTCTTGCTATGTTCAGATGGATCAGGAGCCCTTTAAGAAGTCACTTTCCCCCTCATTACCATCCCTAAGTATTTTTTTTAATTCTATATGGTGGAAGATCTAAACTCAGCTTAGGATTCTCTAAAATGTGAACACATTTATTTTGTGACCTCCAGCCCTCTTTTAATTCCTCTGGTGCACAGGATGACTCATGGATTATCTGTGGTTCCCAGACAGTGCTCTGACCAACCACAACGCAGGTACTCCTGGCAGCACCAGTGGGAAGAGGCAGGGTGATGCCATTCCAAGGTGAGGATTTTGGGGTTAGGATTTCAAGGTATGTGAACCTCTGTCCTGTGAGAATTGAGGAGTGACTGTAATGCTTGGGGAAACAAGTACCAGGCTGATATTGAACCTGGGGCACTTGCAGGTCACTGCTAATTAGAACATAATGAGTTCTCAGCAAATCTGGTCCTGCCCCTTTATATACCTCCAAGGGGAATGTGGGTGGGGAGGACAGGTCTCCACCTGGAGGAGGAGCCTGAAGTCTCTGCCGGGACCAGACACAGAGAACACTTTCCCAGGTCATCAGGGCTTCTCTCTGAGAGGTGAGGTCTCCACCTGCTGGTATGTAAGTGGGGTAACCTCAGAGAGTCAGAGTGGGTTCACTCAGTCCTTTCGTCTGAGAGGGGAGGAGGGCTGGGGGTTATGTCCTCTTCCCAGGAACCTTAGAAATGGCCTGGCCTTGTCCCATCATTTGGTATTTGTCCAAGGCCACTTTTGCTGATGGTCTCTGGTCTAGGTGGAGGCTGTAGGTGGCACATATTTGTGTAAATATTCACTTTGGAGCTCTGCTGATGGGCAGGAGGTAAACAATCCTCTGAGTCCCACAGTGGGCTTTGTGTCTTGACTCAGGGCTGGTTCCCCAAGAGCTGCAGCGGGCTTTTGCCTTTATTTCCCAACCCTTTCTTCCAAGTGTCCCTTGAGTCTGCTCAACCCAGAGGCTAAAAAGTGTCTGTTGGTGGCAAAGTTACTGCGGGCTGAGACCAACCACAAAAGTCCACACAGCAAGGGAGAGGAGGAGGGGACACTGAGCCAAGCAGAAGGGGACCTGCAGAGCAGACTTGCTGTGTGCGCCCTGCTGGATCTCGAGAGCATAGCATTAGCCATTAGGTGTTAGTGATACCCACAGTAATGACCTTGAGTCATAAATGATGGGAATGCTTTTTAATTCACTTTTTAAAAGCACATAAAAGGTTTTATTCCAATTAAAAAATGAAGTATAGTTGACTTATTATATTTGTTTTAGGTATATAGCATAGTGTCAATATTTTTATACATTATAAAATGATCACTGCAAGTCTAGTTGCCCTCTGCCATCATACAAAGTTATTCCAATATTATTGACTGTGTTCCCTATGTTGTCTATCACATCTCATTATTTATTTTATAACTGAAAGATTGTACCTTTTAATCTCGCTCACCTATTTCACTCATTCTCCCTACCCCTCCCTTATTCCATTTTCTTTTAGAAGTCAGGGAAGTAGGTGCCTCTTTTTTTAAGGTTGTATTCATAATAGTTAAAAATTTAAAAAAATATATTTGCTGAGAAGTGAAACTTTTAATTACTGTTCAGAAATGTTGGCTTTTATAAATGACTTTTCTCAAGAGTTGTTCTGTCATGATGGCCTGTGAGCAGCACTGAGCTTTCCAAGCCCTTTGTGAAACCAGCCTCTGCCATTAAGAATAGAGCAAGTCTCTTCCCAGGACTTTTGTATCATAAAAATAATCATAGCTTACACTTGTTTTTTAGTGTTGGTTTTGTCAGGCGAGTGTATGCTCCTTGGTTCTTTGTTTCGTCACGACAAAGATTTGGAGCAACGGACATTAAAGTCCCCTCAGCGTGTCACAGCTCTCGGGTCTTGGACAAACCGTGTCATAGCTCTTGGGCAAATCAGTGTTACAGAAGACAGCAGGAGAATCCATCCTCGAAGAAGAGAAGAGAGTGGAGGAGCGTGCCAGTGCGTGGGGGATGGGGTGGGGGGAGTAGAGAGAGAGGGAGAAAGAGCGTACACAGGCGTGGGAGAGAGAGTGAGCCCTTTGGCTCCTCTTGTTATGTGTCTTTTTCTTCCCCCTGGGCCTGCTCCATGCAAATTGGGCTCAGTCAGGAATGCTGTTCTACCTGAAGTCCTCACTCTGGTCCTCGGACCTTTCTTTGACCTTCCTCTGTTCTATTTTTGCGGGCTTCTCCCTTCCTTGTCTTTTACCTACTGCCATTTTAGACTCCTGTTTTCTAGTCTAACTACCTAACAGTTTTAGAGTTATTTGAGCTGTTATAGCTCTCTCAGTTGTCCCACAATTCCTCAAGATAAACAAAGACCTGGAGGGCAGGTGGGCACATGATGGGCTTTGGGTCATGTGACTTGCAGGTGGCCGACCTGGTTTTTGAAGCCCAGTGTTTGGACTCCCAGGCCAGTGTTCTCTGCATTCTGTCCTGAGGCTTCCTCTCCTCCCACAGCCTCTACTGAGACTCAGAGTCAAAAGGAGGTGTTTTTCTGAGAACAGCTCTGTGCTCCTCTGTCACCTGCTTCCTACAGAGTTTTTGTTTTCTGTAGGTGTTACAAATATTTCAAAACGCAAACATCGAATAGGATTGAAGTGTAGCAGAAAGTGTCACCTTAAAATGTGCAGTTTTGGCTCAAAGATTATTTTTACCTGATTATTTTTTTTTTGACAAATAGACACAGGAGGAACTCTAAAGACAGAGCAGAAGCTACCCCTCTATGAGGGACATTTACGTTGACGAGGGAAATCTCCATTTGTAAAGGTGTCTTCCTCCCAGGACCCAAAAGAGAAGGGTGTGTCTAAATCACAGAACAGTCTTGTCAATGGAGAATTCTTAAATCTCCGTAACAAACCCAGCCATTTTACTTTTAGCTGCTTTTCCTATTAACTTCTCATATGTGTCCTTGCCAATCTTTCTTTAGCTGGAGATGGTATTTAAGGTGGTGGCTTGGGCCATCTCATGGAGTTACTCAGTTTTTCTCAGAAATGGTAGAACTGGGCAAGAAACAATTCAAGTATTTGTGGAAATGTAGTGGAGAAACTATACTGACCCTGGGAAGATTCTAACATCTAACCCTGTGAGAAGTTCCCCTAAGAAGCAAGAGGTGAGCCTGAATGTCAAGTGCTTTCAGGAGGTTGGCTAACAAGGACTCCACCAAGAAATGTCTGCCTCAGAGACTCTGAGACTCTCATAGAACTTTGAAATGATTGTTGTGATATTATATTGGACTGTTTTAAAAATCTTTTATGGTTTCACAGTTATGCAGAATTCTTGTGAAGGAATAAGAACTATGTTCCCAGTTTTCTGGAAAGGCTATTCACTGAGTTAAAGGTTGGTGTCAAAGATGAAGGCTTTATGAAAGCAATTTTTTATCTTGTTCCTGCTATCCAGAAAGTTTTCATTTGGTTAGTTTCAAGTTTGCTAGTGAACATTTTCTCAGTTGTTTTATTTCTCACTCGTTGAGGATTAGGATCAAGAACAGAGGAGGGACTTCCCTAGTGGTCAGTGGTTAAGAATTTTCCTGCCAGTGCAGTGGACATGGGTTTGATCCCTGGTCCAGGAACTAAGATCCCACATGCCTCAGGACCCATCAACTGAAACTCCTGAGCCCACTTGGTGCAACTACTGAAGCCTGCATTCTCTAGAACCCCTGCTCTGCAACAAGAGAAACCAGTGAAACCAGGAGCACGGCCATCACAACTAGAGAGGAGCCCTCACTCACCTCAATGAGAGAACGCCCACACAGCAAGGAGGAGCCCGCGTGTGTCAACGAAGCCCCAGGAGAGTAAAAAATAAATAAATAAGCAAACAGATAAATAAGATTTAAAAAAAGAGCAAACAGAGGAGTGGAAGCTGTGAGCCAGGGCTGGCATTTGTTGTTCAGTCGCTCAGTCGTGTCGGTGTCTGCTACCCCATGGACTGCAGCACGCCAGGCTTCCCTGTCCTTCACCACTGGCATTACTCTTTAAAAAAAAAAAAAAGAATTTTGACTGCACTGGGTCTTCACTGCTGAGCAAGGACTTTTCTCTAGTTACAGTGAGCGGGCCTCTCACAGCAGTGGCTTCTCTGGTTGCGGAGCACAGGCTCTAGGTGTGATGGCTTCAGTAGTAATCACCACGTGTGGCTCAGTAGTTGTGGAGCACAGGCTTAGTTGTTCCATGACATGTGGGATCTTCCCTGACCAGAGATGGAACCTGTGTCCCCTGCATTTGCAGCCAGATTCTTAACCACTGGACCACCAGGGAAGTCCACAGCAGTATTCCTTAATGAGGCTGTTTGCTCAACTGGGTTATTAAATACTGTAACTCAGCAGAAAAAATCCAATCAGATGGTAATCAGGTGCCTTTATTTTGTACTACTTTTTGGTGAATTTGTTGCATCTATCAGTATTCTCTTTAGGGGGTGAGGTTACTCGTATTTCTGTTGTAATTAGAATGGTATCAGGGTCAAAAGGAGAGCTGAGTAACAGGCAACGATGGTTCCCAAAGAAAATCATAAGTTTTAGGACATTTTGGGATGACAGATGTTAGTGCTGGGCTTCTGGTAGAGAGCCCCAGGTTTGCAGGCTGTAGCACTGCACTGCCCTTGGCCATGCCTGGGCTGACATTCTTGTTTCTCTGCCTTCATATTTCTATCTCAGTGAAGTCTATACAAAGTCTGTTTTACAATGTACAATGCGAGGGGCTCTTCCATAAGCTCTTAGAGCCTCTACGGGTGAATGATAGGGCTTGCCAGAAATATAACCGTGAACCTTTGTGTTCTTGAGAATAGCTCCTCTTACTCTGATCTGATGATCCCACTCAATTCTTTGGCTTAACAGTGATCTCTGTAGTAGATGAAGCCTATTACCTTGTGGAAGGTGAGGCAGTTTGTGTAGTCTGTGAACGTGTGGGTTCATGTGTGCAGAACAAGACAGGAGTGTCAGAGTTTAATGTTACATCCATTTTAGGAATGCGGACAACTTTCTCTATATATCCTTATCAGGCACTAGTTTGTTGAACAGAAAATGTTTGTTAGTTTTGTTTGTGTTTGTTTGGGATTCTCCTTCCCTTCCTCTTGCATATCCTTTCCGCAACTTCAGACAGACAGAAGACTGCTATCAAGGAAAGTCTGTCAGTTGTTTATCCTGTCTGTGTTAATAAGGAAGGATTGCTTAAAAGGAAAATCTTGCTCCAAAGTCAAGTTCCTGAAAGATTTCCAAAGTTTTGACATTTTGTCTTTTGAGAAGTCTGTGGAGGAAATGATGTTGAGGGTCATGGTGTTTACTTTTGATGACTTGGATTTGTGTTGAGTGTTTGGTTTTCTTTGATGGGAGAGAAGGGGACCTTCAAGGGGTGACTAGAGGAAAGAAGTAGGTTGTGGGGTGGAGTGGCCATTTGGCAGGGTGAGCAAGTGTTGCAGTTTTCTACCTTTAGTTTTGAGAAAGAAAATTGCTTTCCCTAAGCCTTACTCAGGGGAGAAGCCTCAGTGTCCCCCACCTCACTGGTTTAGGATTTTAACTTTTGCCTTAGGGAAGAGATGATTGGTAACATTTCTTCCAAACCAGCACCTTCAATAAGTGACTGATGGCAAACCATGGATGAAAATTATTTTTTAGCTTGATTCCAAGGAACATCCCAGCTTCTAGAGGATAGAGACATATTGACACAGTGTCCCTTGCGGCTGAGACCCTGAGAACCTCCCCACCTGGTTTCCTTGTGATGTTCCAACAGAGTCTGGGCTCTGTTTTCCTGTTGTACTGATGTGTGAAGTTTGGAGTGGGTACAGGTGAATGCATTTGTTCCAGTGTCTCAGTTCATAAAGACTTTTAAGAAGGTGATAAGAGTGTGTCTCCCATACATGAACCATTTTGACTTTCTGTTAGGCTGAGATGTTGAAAGAACAGGGGGACAGGGATGGGCTGCCAGCAGAGCTTGTTCATGTGGAAGCAAATTTCTTCCCTTCTTCCGGTGCTAGCGATAAAGAACCCGCCTGCCAATGCAGGAGTCATAAAGAGACACGGGCTCGATCCCTGGGTGAGGAATATTCCCTGAAGAAGGAAATGGCAACCCACTCCAGTATCCTTGCCTGAGAAATCCCATGGACAGAGGAGCCTGGTGGACTACACTCCACAGGGTCACAAAGAGTTGGGTGTGACTGAAGCGACTTAGCACCAGCACCCTAAGAATCACTTGCTATTTTGCCAAATGCATTCCAAAGCACTGGTTGTAGTATTTATTGAGCTTCTAAAATGTAGTGAGCACGAAGTACTAAGGCTTCATTATCTTTGAATGTAAAATTTTGGCTTAAGGTTAAAACTATTGTTTGCTTGTCTAATAGTAGATAGATATTATCTTTTCAGGTGAATCGTGAATATAGTGTTTTGCCAAAAATGCCCTCTTAATACGCTAATGGTGAAAGTAAAGCTTGTGTTAAGAAAACTGGTAGAGCTTGCATTTCTAATTAAGCCTTTTATCCTTTTAGGAAGGCACCAGAGTAGTTCAGCCCTTATTTTTGGGGAAAATGATTAATTATGTTGAAAACTCCAATCGCACGGATATTGCTGCTTTGCGCGAAGCCTATGGCTATGCTGCAGGGCTGAGCGCCAGCGTGCTCGTGTGGGCCGTTCTGCACCACTTTTACTTCTATCACATTCAGCGTGTGGGGATGAGGCTGAGAGTAGCCGTGTGCCATATGATCTACCGCAAGGTGAGTGTCACTCGGTTCCACAGTGTGTACCTCCCCTGAAGCATCAGAAACATTTAGGGAAAGTTCTCTGTAAACTAAAAATTTTGTAACTGGGATCATTTTTACTTTACTGGAGAAGCTTGCTATTTGCACCAAGTCAAGTTTTTGTTGTTGTTGCTCTTTAAGCAAACTTTTTCAATATATAATGAAAAGTTTTCTACTGAGATTGGATCAGGGCTACCTTTTATGAGTTGTAGCCACATAATATCCATTGTTGCATAATATCCACTCAATCTGTAATGAAATCTAATTAAAAAATTAAAGTATCAAAGGTACGCCATTGATTTTCAATGTTTTCATGCCTAATTTTCATAGTGGTATTTCTGGAAATTTTGTTGTTGTTGTTCAGTAAAATCTTCAAAGCTGTATTTAAAAGTGAGCTTCAGGATTGGATCCATAAAATTAAATCTTGGAGAACAGAATGGATTTAAGAAAGCGAATGATTATATTTTTCAATGGCTCATTTAATCACATTCAGTACTGTTGTGTTAACTAAAGAAAAATATAAATATAATTCAGGCTAAATTCAGACTCACTATATGCTATAGTTACAATTGTTTTATTGGTATTAAAATAATTGGATATTTTGGATAAAACTTGAAAATTTTCATTGTCTTTAGTAATTTGGGAGAGAATTTGTTGCTGTTCTTTCAAGTTATTTTCATAATACTATGTTTCCTTTTTGTCTTTAGTATGCATTATAGAAGTTTTAATAGGACCTGATTTTATGTGTTCGGTGATTTTTATATTGAGAAATGACACACAACTATTTCATAGCTTACCCTGATCTTAGCTAGTGTAAAAGGAATTAGGATTTCAGGTGTCTTTACAAAGAAATTGCCACAGATATACCATGTCAACTGTTGAAGGGCTATGTGTAAACTTGTTTCTCAGTATCTTGTTGCCCTGGGTTATTTGCTTTAAAAAATCCTTATTTAATTGTATTATATACTTGAATTTTTCTGCGAGAGTAGATCTGAAGTGTTCTCAAGTGAAAGTGTGAAAGTGAAAGTTGCTCAGTCGTGTCCGACTCTGCAACCCCATGGACTATGTAGTTCATGGAATTCTCCAGCCTAGAATACTGGAATGGGTAGCCTTTCCTTCTCCAAGGGATCTTCCCAACCCAGGGATCAAACCCAAGTATCCCACATTGCAGGCATATTCTTTATCAGCTGAGCCACAAGGGAAGCCCTCACTGTTCTCAGAAGACACACAAAATGGTAACTACATAAAGTGTGAATATGTTCATTGGTTTTACTACAGAAATCATTTCCCAATGTATATTTTTAGCAAGCTTCATGTTGTTCATCTTAATACACATAATTTTTATTAAAAGATAAAATCCTAATCAAAAGCTAAAACCAAACAATTTAAATTGAAATTTTCGCTTCTTTTACCTAGTTGCTACTTATGTTGCTTATCTAGAGCTTCTGTTTCTTGGGAATGTTTTTCTTGGCAAAATGTAAAGTGTCTTCTCCTCATCTTTCCTTGAGCAGAGTCTTATTAATCTCAGCACTGTATGAACCCAGGGCCCCTGGCATCTCACTGTGTGTGTTTGGCACAAGAGCTGGTTTCCTCCTGGGAGACATGGAAATGGCAGTGGTGACTGTACACTCTAGCCAGGGTTCTTCATTGTCCCCCATCATATATTTGTTATTCTCTGGCACCTTTCACTGTTTAGGAGATGAGTACTCAGATTTCTCCACAAGTTAGCTAGATATTTGTCTTTCTAGATCATGCTTAGCTATCATAAGTATGTGTGAAATTTCACCAGAACTGCACTGTGAAAACCTTCAGTTAGGTGTGAGGTCATGGTTCAGTCAAAGCTCACTCTTTGCTGCACAGGTGAGCCATTGTCCACCTGTTTTCTTCCTCTTCCCACTAATACTTTGGAGTGTCACCTTTGGGAAATTTTTAGGCTCTTTTTAGCTGAACTTTAAATGATCTTGTGGGATATGTCATAAATAAAATGATTTGCCATTTCTACAAATTCGGTAAAGTTACTCTTGGCTTTTGGTCGTTGATTTTTAAAAATTATTATAAAATATGCGCAACATAAAATTTACACTTTTAACTCATTTTGCACACATTGTTTAGTGACATTAGTGACATGAAGGGCTGACTCATTGGAACAGACTCTGATGCTGGGAAAGATTGAAGGCAAAAGGAGACAGGGGTGGCAGAAGATGAGATGGTTAGATACCTTCACTGACTCAATGGATTTGAATTTGAGCAAACTTCAGGAGGTAATGGAGGACTGAAGAGACTGGTGTGCTGCAGTTCATGGCATTGCAAAGAGTTGGGCATGACTTAGTGACTGAACAACAATTTAGTGACATTAGGTGCATTTACATTGTTGAAGAAACAACACTGCTCTTCATCTCCAGAATTTCATCTTTGCAAAGTGATCCTCTGCATTCAATAAACACTAATTCTCCAGTCACCCCACTCCAACCCCTACCAGCCATCACCATTCTACTTCAATCTTTGAATTTGACTTTGTGTCATGTAAATGGAATTGTAAAATATTTGTCATTTCGTGTCTTGTTTATGTCATGTAGTCCAGTGTCTTAAGGGTACATTGATGGTGAAACAGGTGTCAGAATTTAATTTCATATTACAACCAAATAATATTCCATTATAGGTATATGCAGCATTCTCTGTATCCATTCATCTGTTATGAACATTTGGATTGTTTCTACCTTTTGGCTATTATGACCATTGCTGCTCTGAACACAAATGTATAAATATCTATTCAAGGTCATACATTCAGTTCTTTTGAGTACATTCCCAGAAGTGGAATTGCTGTATTATAAATTAAAAGATGCTTGCTCCTTGGAAGGAAAGTTATGACCAACCTCGAGAGCATATTAAGCAGAGACATTACTTTGCCAACAAAGGTCGTGAGAGTTGGACTATATAGAAGGCTGAGCACCGAAGAACTGATGCTTTTGAACTGTGGTATTGGAGAAGACTCTTGAGAGTCCCTTGGACTGAAAACAGATCCAACCAGTCCATCCTAAAGGAGATCAGTCCTGGGTGTTCATTGGAGGGACTGATGCTGAAGCTGAAACTCCAATACTTTGGCCACCTGACGCGAAGAGCTGACTCATTGGAAAATACCCTGATGCTGGCAAAGATTGAGGGCAGGAGCAGAAGGGGATGACAGAGGATGAGATGGCTAGATGGTATCACTGACTCGATGGACATGAGTTTGAGTAAACTCTGGGAGTTGGTGATGGACGGGAGGCCTGGCGTGCTGCAATTCATGGGGTTGCAAAGAGTCAGACACGACTGAGCGACTGAACTGAACTGAAAGAGTCAGACACAACTGAGCAACTGAACTGAACTGATGCTAATTTTGTGTTTAGTTTTTGTTTCTTTGTTTGTTTTGTTTTATTTTTTCCCATTTATTTTTATTAGTTGGAGGCTAATTACTTTACAATATTGTAGTGGTTTTTGCCATACGTTGACATGAATCAGCCGAACTGCCAAATTCTCTTCTATGGCAGCTATGTTGTTTTACATTTCCACTTTATCATTGATTTTTCTGTTTAACCTGAGGACTAAATGAAACAGTTTTATGAACCATGAGACTGTTTGGATCCAATTGGTGGTCTTTGAAGCAGCTCATGGTGTCTGTTCAGGTTCCTCAAGTCTCTAGGGCATTTTTCTTAACAAATAAAGGAATTGTGCAGCAGAGGCTGTGTTTTTTGTAAAGTTAGCAGACTGGCATTAAGAACAGAGTTTCCTCATAGGAACAGTGTTTTGAACATTATACTCACTCATTTCAGAATGAATAAACTAAGCCCAAAGTATTTAAATGAGGTCATGCACAGAATTAATAATCAATTCCAGATTTATAGTCCATCCAAGTCCTCTAATTTCTTACTTTAAGGCAGCCTTTCCACTCTCATCTAGTTTGGCTCAAATTTCTTTTGGTTGATTCTTAAGTCTAAATCAACATCCCTTTATCCTTTGGGCAGGTTCAAGTTCATTGAAAAACAGGGTGTAGAATTTTGCTTCTACCTCCTGCTCATCCCTTTGCTGTTCTTATGGGTGGGGCTGCCACCACATTGAGGAGATAAAGGATGAATGTAGGTCCCTATAGCCCTGCTGTTTGGGGTCACCCTCTCTGTTCTAGCACTGCTCAAGACCCCATGAAAACACACTCCATTTTGCTATGTTCTAAGATTGACTTGGTATCACCTTGGCAATCCAATTCTTTGTATCTTTTTCTCACTTCAGGTACTTCGTCTGAGTAGCTCAGCCATGGGGAAGACCACCACAGGACAGATAGTCAATCTGCTGTCCAATGATGTGAGCAGGTTTGACCAGGTGAGCTGCCCCTGAGGGAGCCTCTTCCAGTTCCCATCCTTCTCACTCCGTGTAGCTTATTGGGATGCCAGGTGCCAGGGTTTGGTGTCAGCCAGGGTTCTGTCGAGGACCTAAGACAAGGGTCCTTTTTATCCAACTCTTGTTTCTTCTGTGTGCAACTTAGATGTAACAATGTGTGTTCTCCTGTGGATAAGATTTTTGTTTTTCTAATAATAGACAGGCAGCAGTGTTCTTGCCTAGCTTGGTTAGTGTCCCTAGGAGTCCTCCTGGTTTGACCCTTCTTGGCACATGGTATTGGTGTGGCTGGGCTGTCTTCCTCCTCCTCTGGATGATGAAGGCCTGGTGGGCAGGGGTTGTTCTTTCCCCTGTGCCCTATTCAGTGCCTGCTGTGTAAGGAGCCTGAGAGGAATATGCCAGGTGGGTGATCCTCAGCCAAACACAACCTCCTCTCCACCATCCCACTGCACTTTTCCCCCCACTTACTTTATGAATAGATCACATTTACCAGGGTGTTGTAGCTGTTGGTCAGGTCTGTATTGCACTAGACCACTTCTCCTTCAATTATTCATTCATCAAACATGAAGTAAGACTTCTATTCAGTTTCAGGGATAAATTAGGCTTAGTGTTTGCCCTGAAAAAGCCACAGCCTGTCAGGGAGGTAAATACTTAAGTAATTACTGGAGAAAGTAGTAGGTACCATAATATACCCTCTCTTGGGGAGATGGTGGCTGAATTTTGGAAAAGAGAGAGTTGGGGAAGACCTGAGCTCATCTGTGTTGTGGATAAAATTCAGACCTTCCTGCCAGTGTTGCTGGTTGGGTTTTCCCTGGTCAGCCTTGAGCTGCCCCGGAACAGTGTCAGCTGGGGTGGATGTGTGGATTTCTGCTTTGGCAGGCTTAAAACCCACTGTGATCATTTCTGTTTTGGTTCCTGTATCTTCTTTACAAGCACATTATTTCTGTACTATGTCCTTACTGGTGTTTTTTTTTTGTTTTTTGTTTTTTTTTAAATAACATCCTTTTTCTTTATCTTTTTCTTTTTTATCTTTCTTTAAGGTAACGATGTTCTTGCACTATCTGTGGGTGGGGCCACTGCAGGCTATCACAGTGACTGCCCTGCTCTGGATGGAAACAGGAATGTCGTGTCTTGCTGGGATGGCGGTTCTCATTTTCCTTCTGCTGTTGCAAAGCTGCTTTGGGATGTGGTTTTCATCACTCCGGTAAGAGAAACACTGGTTTAAAAAATAGGTAACATATAATTGGTAACAACTACAATCTGTTGGATGCCTTTGTTTAACAAATAAAATGCCTTCTCTGGTCTCTTCTTTGTGGGTGTTGTAGACGCTTCAGGCTTAGTTTAGCCAGTGGTGGCCCCAGCTTTAAGCGGAAAGATAATCTTGAAGCAGGAAAAGTGATGGCATTTTTCAAACCCTCCCAGCACTGTACCTAAATTTGTAGAGTGTCCTTGAGCACAATGTACTTATATTGAAGTTATTAAATAGTAATAATCCTACAGGCTTAATCTTGGCTGTGTGTATTTTTGTTATGCTTATGTTAGAGTGATTTTTCCAGTATGTATATTCATGTCTTATTTTTAATTCAATGTTTCCATTAACTTATAAGTGCCCAAGGACAAAGTCAGTCTTGACTAACTTTTAAAATCAATTTACTTATTTTAATTGGAAGCTAATTACTTTACAATATTATGGTGATTTTTGCCATACATTGACACGAGTCGGTCACATGTGTACATGTGTCCCCTATCCCAGACACCCCACTCATCTCCCTCCCCATCCCATCCCTCTGGGTTGTCCCAGTACACTGGCTTTGAGTGCCCTGTTTCATGCATTGAACTTGAACTGGTTATCTATTTCACATATGGCAATATACGTGTTTCAATGCTGTTCTCTCAAATCATCCCACCCTCACCTTCTCCCAAAAGTCTGTCCAAAAGTCTGTTCTTTATATCTGTGTCTCTTTTGTTGTCTCACATATAGGGTCGTCATTACCATCTTTCTAAATTCCATATATATGTGTTAATATACTGCATTGATGTTTTTCTTTCTGACTCACTTCACCTGTATAGTAGGCTCCAGTTTCATCTACATCATTAGAACTGATTCAAATGTGTTTTTTTTAATAGCTGAGTAATATTTCATTGCATATATGTTCACAAGTTTCTTATCCATTCGTCTGCTGATGGATATCTAGGTTACTTCCATGTCCTAGCTATTGTAAACAGTGCTGCTATGAACATTGGGGTATATGTGTCTCTTTCAATTCTGGTTTCCTTGGTCTGTGTGCCTAGTAGTGGGATTGCTGGGTCATATGGCAGTTCTATTTGAAGATTTTTAAGGGATCTCCACACTGTTCTCCATAGTGGTTGTACTAGTTTGCATTCCGACCAACAGTGTAAGAGGGTTCCCTTTTTTCCACATGCTCTTCAGCATTTACTGTTTGTAGACTTTCTGATAGCAGCCATTCTGACCAGCATGAGATAGTACCTCATTGTGGATTTGATTTGCATTTCTCTGATAATGAGTGATGTTGAGCATCTTTTCATGTGTTTGTTAGCCATCTGTATGTCT
The DNA here is from genome assembly GCF_023699985.2 of Odocoileus virginianus. Taxonomy (NCBI): domain Eukaryota; kingdom Metazoa; phylum Chordata; class Mammalia; order Artiodactyla; family Cervidae; genus Odocoileus; species Odocoileus virginianus. The sequence goes on from NC_069681.1 coordinate 37,869,076, forward strand.
TCCTTGGAGAAATGTCTGTTTAGTTCTTTGGCCCATTTTTTGATTGGGTCATTTATTTTTCTGGAATTGAGCTGCAGAAGCTGCTTTTTGAGATTAATTCTTTGTCAGTTGCTTCGTTTGCTATTATTTCTCCCATTCTGAAGGCTGTCTTTTCACCTTGTTTATAGTTTCCTTCATTGTGAAAGAGTTTTTAAGTTTTACTAGGTCCCATTTGTTTATTTTTGCTTTTATTTCCATTACTCAGGGAGGTGGGTCATAGAGGATCTTTCTGTGGTTTATGTCAGAGAATGTTTTTGCCTATGTTTTCCTCTAGGAGTTTTATAGTTTCTGGTCTTACATTAAGATCTTTCATCCATTTTAAGTTTATTTTTGTGTATGGTGTTAGAAAGTGTTCTAGTTTCATTCTTTTACAGGCAGTTGACCAGTTGTCGCAGCACCACCTGTTAACGAGATTGTCTTTTCTCCATTATATATTTTTGCCTCCTTTGTCAAAGATAAGGTGTCCACAGGTGCATGGATTTATCTCTGGGCTTTCTGTTTTGTTCCATTGATCTATATTTCTGTCTTTGTGCCAGTACCATACTGTCTTGATGACTGTAGCTTTGTAGTATAGTCTGAAGTCAGGAAGGTGGATTCTTCCAGTTCCATTCTTCTTTCTTAAGATTGATTTGGCTATTTGAGGTTTTTTGTATTTCCATACAAATTGTAAAATTATTTGTTCTAGTTCTGTGAAAAATACTGTTGGTAGCTTGATAGGGATTGCATTGAATCTATATACATATATATTGCTTTGGGTAGTACACTCATTTTCACTATATTGATTCTTCTGATCCATGAACATGGTATATTTCTCCATCTATTTGTGTCCCCTTTGATTTCTTTCATCAGTGTTTTATAGTTTTCTGTATCTACAGGCCTTTTGTTTCTTTATATAGATTTATTCCTAAGTCTTTTATTCTTTTCATTGAAATGGTGAATGGAATTTTTTCTTTAATTTCTCTCTCTGTTTTCTCATTTTTAGTATATAGGAATGCAAGGGATTTCTGTGTATTAATTTTATATCCTGCAACTTTACTATACTCATTGATTAGCTCTTATAATTTTCTGGTGGTGTCTTTAGGATTTTCTATGGAGAGGATCATGTCATCTGTAAACAGTGAGAGTTTTACTTCTTTCCAATTTGAATTCCTCTTATTTATATTTCTTCTCTGATTTCTGTGGCTAAAACTTCCAAAACTATGTTGAGTAGTACTGGTGAGAGTGGGCATCCTTGTCTTGTTCCTGATTTTAGGGGAAATGCTTTTCATTTTTTGCCATTGAGGATAATGTTTGCTGTAGGTTTATCATATATGGCCTTTATTACATAGAGGTATGTTCCTTCTATGCCTGCTTTCTGGAGGGTTTTCTTTTTTATCATAAATGGATGTTGAATTTTGTCAAAGGCTTTCTCTGCACCTATTGAGATAATCATATGGTTTTTAATCTTTCAATTTGTTAATGTGGTGTATCGCATTGATTTATTTGCAAATATCAAAGAATCCTTGCATTACTGGGATAAAGCCCACTTGGTCATGACATATGATCTTTTAAATATGTTCTTGGATTCTGTTTGCTAGAATTTTGTTAAGGATTTTTGCATATATGTTCATCAGCGATATTGGCCTGTAGTTTTCTTTTTTGTGTGTGTGGCATCTTTGTCTGGTTTTGATATTAGAGTGATGGTGGCCTCATAGAATGTGTTTGGGAGTTTACCTTTGTCTTCAATTTTCTGGAAGAGTTTGAGTAGGATAGGTGTTAGCTCTTCTCTAAATTTTTGGTAGAATTCAGCTGTGAAGCCATCTGGTCCTGGGCTTTTGTTTGTTGGAAGATTTTTGATCACAGTTCTGATTTCTATGTTTGTGATCAGTCTGTTAAGATTTTCTATTTCTTCCTGGTTCAGTTTTGGAAGGTTTTGCTTTCCTAAGAATTTGTCCATTTCTTCCAAGTTGTCCATTTTATTGGCATATAGTTGCTGATATAGTCTCTTATGATCCTTTGTATTTCTGTGTTGTCTGTTGTGATTTCTCCATTTTCACTTCTAATTTTGTTGATTTGATTTTTCTCCTTTTTTTTTCTCGATGAGTCTGGCTAATGATTTCATCTATTTATCTTCTCAAAGAACCAGCTTTTAGTTCTGTTGATTTTTGCTATAGTCTCCTTTGTTTCTTTTTCATTAATTTCTGCTCTAATTTTTATGATTTCTTTCCTTCTACTAACCCTGGGGTTCTTCATTTCTTCTTTTTCTAGTTGCTTTAGGTGTAGAGTTAGATTAGTTGTTTAATTTTTCTCTTGTTTCTTGCAGTAAGCTTGTATTGCTATGAGCCTTCCCCGTAACACTACTTTTACTGAATCCCATAGGTTTTGGGTTGTCAGGTTTTCATTTTCATTTGTTTCTATGCATATTTTCATTTCCTTTTTAACTTCTTCTGTGATTTGCTGGTTATTCAGAAATGTGTTGTTTAGCCTCCTTGTGTTTGTATTTTTAATAGTTTTTTTCCCCCTGTAGTTGACATCTAATCTTACTGTGTTGTGATCAGAAAAGATGCTTGAAATTATTTCAATGTTTTTGACTTCACCAAGGCTAGATTTGTGGCCCAGGATGTGATCTATCCTGGAGAATGTTCTGTGTGCACTTGAGAAAAAGGTGGAATTCATTGTTTTGGGTGGAATTTCCTATAGATATCAATTAGGTCTAACTGGCCCATTGTATCATTTAAAGTTTGTGTTTCCTTGCTAATTATCTGTTTGGTTGATCTACCCATATGTGTGAGTAGGGTACTAAAGTTTTCCACTCTTATCGTGTTACTGTTAATTTCCCCTTTCAAACTTGTTAGCATTGCCTTTTGTATTGAGGTGCTCCAATGTTGGTTGCAGGCTTCCCTTGTAGCTCAGTCGGTAAAGAGTCTGCCTGCAGTGCAGGAGACCTGGGTTCGATCCCTGGGTTGGGAGGATCCCCTGGAGAAGGAAATGGCAACCCACTCCAGTATCCTTGCCTGGAAAGTCTCATGGACAGAGGAGCCTGGTGGGCTGCAGTCCATGGGGTTGCAAAGAGTTGGGCACAACTGAGTGACTAACACTTAACACTTAATGTTGGTTGTGTGAAAGTGAAAGTTGCTCAGCCGTGTCCAACTCTTTGTGACCCCATAGACTTTACAGTCCATGGAATTCTCCAGGCAGGAATACTGGAGTGGGTAGCCTTTCCCTTCTCCAGGGGATCTTCCAAACCCAGGGATCAAACCCAGGTCTCCCACATTGCAGGTGGATTCTTTGCCAGCTGAGCCACACAGGAAGCACAAGAATACTGGAGTGGGTTGCCTATCCCTTCTCCAGCGGATCTTCCTGAACCAGGAATCAAACTGGGGTCTCCTGCATTGCAGGTGCATTCTTTACCAACTGAGCTATGAGGGAAGCCCTTGTTGGGTGCATATATGTTTATAATTTTTATATCTTCTTCTTGGATTGGTCCTTTGACCATTATGTAGTGTCCTTCTTTGTCTCTTTCCATGGACTTTATTTCAAAGTCTATTTTATCTGATATCAGTATTGCTACTCCTGCTTTCTTTTGGTCTCCATTTGCATGAAATACCTTTTCCAGCCCTTCACTTTCAGTCTGTATGTGTCCCTTGGTTTGAGGTGGGTCTCTTGTAGATAGCATATATAGGGATTTGTTTTTGTATCCTTTTAGCTAGTCTTTGTCTTTTGTTTGTAGCATTCAGCCCATTTACATTTAAGGTAATTATTGATAATTATGATCCTGTTGCCATTTATTTTGTTTTTTTGGGTTTGAGTTTATAAACCTTTTCTGTGTTTCCTGTCTAGAGTAGATCCTTTGGCATTTGCTGAAGATTTGGTTTGGTGGAGCTGAATTCTCTCAGCTTTTGCTTGTCTGTAAAGCATTTGATTTCTCCTTCATATTTGAATGAGATTCTTGCTGGGTACAGTAATCTGGGTTGTAGGTTTTTATCTTTCATCACTTTAAGTTTGTCCTACCATTCCTTTCAGGCCTGAAGAGTTTCTATTGAAAGATCAGCTGTTATCCTTATGGGGATCCCCTTGTGTGTTATTTGTTGCTTTTCCCTTGCTGCTTTTAATATTTTCTCTTTGTGTTTGATTTTTGTTAGTTTGATTAATACATGTCTTGGGGTGTTTCACCTTGGCTTTATCCTGTTTGGGACTCTCTGGGTTTCTTGGACTTGGGTGGCTATTTCCTTCCCCATTAGGGACGTTTTCAACTGTTATCTCCTCAAATTTTCTCATGTCCTTTCTTTTTGTCTTCTTCCTCTGGGATTCCTATGATTTGAATGTTGGGGCATTTTACATTGTCCCAGAGGTCTCTGAAGTTGTCCTCAGTTCTTTTATTTCTTTTTTCCTCTCTGCTTCATTTATTTCCACCGTTCTATATTCCATCTCACTTATACTGTTTTCTGCCTCAATTATTCTACTATTGATTCCCTCCAGAGGGCTTTTGATGTCAGTTATTGCACTATTCATTATAGATTGACTCTTCTTTATCTCTTCTAGGCCCTTGTTAAACATTTCTTGCATCTTCTAAATCCTTGTCTCTAGTCTATTTATCTGTAACTCCATTTTGTTTTCAAGATTTTGGATCATCTTTACTATCATTATTCTGAATTCTTTTTCAGGTAGACTCCATATCTCCTCCTCTTTTGTTTGATTTGGTGGGCATTTATCATGTTCCTTTACCTGCTCAATATTTCTCTCCCTTTTCATTTTGTTTAGATTGCTGTGTTTGGGGTGCCCGTTCTGTTTGCTGGCAGTTCATGGTTCCTCTGTATTATGGAGCCTTCTCCTTATGGGTGAGGTCGGACTAGTGGTCTTTCAAGGTTTCCTGGTTAGGGGAGTTTGTATCTGTGTTCTGGTGGGTGGAAATTGATCTCGTCTCTCTGAAGTGCCATGAAGTGTCCAGTAGTGAATTTTGGGGTGTCTATGGGTTTGGCATGGCTTTGGGCAGCCTGTCATTTAATGCTTAGGGATGTGTTTCTGCTTTACTGGAGAATTAGCATGGTATATCTTGCTCTGGAACTTATTAACTCTTGGGTGGAGCTGGTTTCAGCGTAGAAATTGAGGCTTTGGGGTGAGTTCTTATCTATTAATGTTCTCTGAAATCAGGAGTTCTCTGATGTTCTCAAGTTTTGGAGTTAAACCTTTTGCCTCTGGCTTTCAGTCTTATTCTTACTGTAGCCTCAAGACTTTGCCATCCATACAGCACAGGTGATAAAACATCTAGGTTAATGGTGAAACAATTCTCCACAGTGAGGGACACCCAGAGTGGCTCACAGAGTTACATGAGAAGAGAAGAGGGAGGAGGGAGTTAGAGGTGACCAGGAGGAAAAGAGGGGGAGTCCAAAGGGGAGAGAGCAGCATACCAAGTAATCAACTCTCTAAGTGCTCTCCACAGTCTGAAGCACCCAGAGAGATTCACAGAGAGAAGAGAAGAGTGAGAAGGGAGATAGAGATGTGACTGGGAGGAAAAGGGGGAGTCAAAAGGGGAGAGACCAGTCTACCCTGTAATCAGTTTCCTAAGTGTTCTCCACAGCCCAGAACACTCAGAGATATTCACAGAGTTAAGTGGGGAAGAGAAGGGGGAGGGAGGAGTTAGAAGTGACCTGAGGGAGAAAAGGAAGAGTCAAAAAGGGGAGATGGCAATAAAGCCAGCCAGCAATTTCAAACACCTAAGTGAAAATGGGTACTGAAGATTAGATTCCTAAAGGTACAAAATTGAAAGCAAATACCAAAAAGCAAAGATTAAAAATTTAGAGCAGAGGTTAGACTCTCAGAAATACAAAATTAAAAATACAAAACAAAACCAATCACAAAATTATATATATATATATATATATATATATATATATGAATTTGCTTTAAAATGGGATCTTTTTTGAAAGATAATAGTAGGTTATAAAAATGAAAAAAGAGTAATAAGGAACTTAAAAAAATTAAAAAGTGATAGTAGTAAAAATATATCTAGAAATTTCTCTGGAGGTATTGTGGGCAGTGTGGGGTCAGTTCAGTTTCAGATAGTTCCTTGTTCCAGCTTGTACTTCTCAAGGTCTATTGGCCCCCTCCAGTGCTTAGTCAGTGTTAACTACAGGGTTTTAATCTGTTGCCCCTGTCACTTCCAGAGTGGTTCCCTCTTTGTTTATTTTGGCCTCCTCTGTTTGCAGGTCTCTTCAGTGTCTAATTTCCACCCTGACTCAAGGGAGTGAAGGTGGTCACTTATTTAGGCTCACTTGTTCAGTTGTGCTGCGGGGAGGGAGGAAAACTGCAAATAAATATCACTGGCATGTTTGGGGAGTGTTTGCAGTGTAAGGACCACACTGGGTTTGCCAAAGCTCACGGTGGCATGTGCTTCCTGGGTCTACACTGCTCAGGCTCCAGGGTGCTCTGCAGGGGTACTGCCCAAAGTGGGCCTTCCTTTTCATGAACTTCCCAGGTCTAAGCCACTCAGGTTCTTGGACACGCCACAAAGGCACAGACTTGGTTGGGTGTGCATTTTGTGCCCTTCCCCAGTCTGAGCAGCTCAAGTGACCAGGTACTTGAGCACACTGTCCCAGGTGGGCCGTAAGTCTTGATCACCTCCCTGGTCCCAGCTGCTTGGTGTCCTGGATGCACCGTGAGAGCATGGTCTCAGGTGTGCTGTGTGAGAGGTGTGTCTCCTCTGGGGAGCTGATCTCAGGCTATGACACTCCTGGCAGATGTCAACCGTCCAGGATTCCAGGAAGACGTTAGCAACTGGGAGCCTGCTCCCAGTTGGAGGAGGATGCCGGTCTCTGGGGCTGAGATTGCAGCAGCCCCTTGCCTTGTGGCTCTGGCTGTTGCACGCCTACCTCTCTGCCTCCGGGGAACTGGGGCGGGGGCGCTGTATAAAGCTGGCTAGCTCTTCTTTGGTGTTAGCTCAATCTTTTGTTCTGTCAGCAGGCCAGCCTGTGCATTAGAGCCTATTACGGGCAAGTTCTCTCTCTCTTTTTTTTTTTTTCTCTCCTACAATCCCACAGTTTGGGTTGCTATCTCATGTAAGCTCCTTCAGATTGTCCTCAGGGTATTCAGGCCCAGTGTCCTTACCCTAAGCACCAATTATGCAACCCATATCTTCCTGTCCAGTCCCCACTTGGTAGCGGACGCGAGTGTCTGGGCTACTTCTCCGCTGGCAGTTGTGGTTAGGCGCATATTTTGAGGGTTTTTTTTTGTTTGTTTGTTTGTTTGTTTTCTTTTCTCCTGATTATGTTGCCCTCTGAGATTCCAAAACTCCCCACAGACCCACCTGTGAGAGGATTTCCTACTGTGTGGAAATTTCTTCTTCTTCACAAATTCCTCCCCAGGACAGGTCTCTGTCTCTAACTCTTTTGTCTCTCTTTGTCTTTTATATTTTTTCCTACCTCCTTTCAAAGAGAATAGGCTGCCTTTCTGGGTACCTGGTGTCCTCCACCAGCATTTAGAAGTTGTTTTGCGGAAGTTTCTCAGCATGCAAATTATCTTTTGATGAATTTGTGGGGGGAAATTGGTCTCTCCATCCTGTTCCTCAGCCATCTTGGGACTGCCCCCAGTCTTGATTAATTATGTCTTTATTAGAATGTCCCTGGTGGCTCAGATGGTAAAGCGTCTGCCTACAATGTGGGAGACCTGGGTTTTATCCCTGGGTCGGGAAGGTCCTCTGGAGAAGGAAATGGCAACCCACTCCGTACTTTTGCCTGGAAAATCCCATGGACAGAGGAGGATGGTAGGCTACATACAGTCCATGGGTTCGCAAATAGTTGAACACAACTGAGTGACTTCATTTTCACTTTCATAAAGTCCCACAGTCTCAGGAACATATGTGATAGAAAAGTAACTGGTGATGAGCTAGAGCTGAGGCAGGTTCCAGAGGGTTAGAAGTGGGTCATTGTACAGATTGTCAGGTGGTGAAGGTGTGTTGTTTGAAGCTAGTTGAGTTCTTTTGTGTCAGTGTGTACCTTTATGTGTGGTATTTTTCTTTACTTGAAATTTCTTTTCCTCTCTTTGCTGTGGAGAGATGTTCCTTATCCTCTGAGGCCCTGTTCCAGTGCTACAAAATCTCTGAATTTTTTCTTGTTTTCCTTTCCTGGTGTAATTAACAGCCTCATCTTTTCTGTTTCCCAGAATTTTACTCCCATTTTATTACAGCACAGACACTGTTTTCCTGTTAGATCCCTTTTTGCCTTTCCTGTTCAACCGCCATCTTCTTGGGCAGATGGTTTGTATCTGACTCTCTTCAGGTCTTCCTTAGCTGATACTGCAAGTTCTCTGAGTTAGTCTTTGAATTAGGCTGAGTTGTTGACTTCCTGGAATCATTTGATCTCTGGTCCCTCCCTGTGCCTCCTGCTGCTGCTGCCACAGAAAGTTAGGCTGTGATCCCTAAGGCTCATCTCTCACATCTGTTCCCTTAGGAGTAAGACTGCAGCTCTCACAGATGACAGGATCAGGACCATGAGTGAATTTATAAGTGGCATCAAAACAGTAAAAATGTATGCTTGGGAAAAGTCACTTATAGACCTTATTACCAGATTGAGAAGGTAAGTTTTTGTATATATCACACCATATTTTTGTACTCTTTTCCACATTTTTTTACTGAATTTATTTATTATTTTTGGAGGATAATTACTTTATAATGTTTTGGTGGTCTCTGCTCTACATCAAGGTGAATCGGTCATAATTATGTGTATATATATATATATATATATATATATATACACCCCTTCCTTGAGCCTCCACCCTCCACCCCCCACCCCGCCCCCATTCCACCTCGCTAGGTTGTCATAAAGCACCAGGCTGGACCCTCTGTGTTATAAAGAAGCTTCTTGCTAGTTATCTATTTTACACTTAACAGTGTGTATATGTCAATGCTACTTTCTCAATTTGTCCTACCTTCTCCCACCCCCTTTGTGTCTCTGAGATTGTTCTCTGTATCTGTGTCTCCATTTATTCTCTGTGAATAGGTTCATCAGTTATATTTTTCTAAATTCCATATATGTGCTTTAATATTTGCTTTTCTCTTTCTGACTTACCTCACTCTGTTTAACAGGTTCTGGGTTCATTTACATTACTGCACTTAACTTTTCTGAATGAATTTTGAAGTCTTACCAAGTTTTTCACATTATGATGAACTTAAATACTATGCACTCCACCTCCAATGTGTGGCAAGAAGTTTAAGTAGAATAGGGGAGTCATCATTTTAGCCTGCTCTTCCACTTACTGTCTTCTTAACAGAAAAATTTATATATACCTCTTACTTATACAGAAATGAATTTCCAAGTATTTCTTAGTACCAAAAACCCCCCAAAAGCAGTAATTTCAAGATGTTAGTATTCTTTTCCTGTCTTTTATATTTATTTTTACCTAACAATACTCCTTAGCTTTTTCACTGTCTGTAAAGTTCTTTCACATATGGAAATCAATTACAAAAGAACTCCACAAGGTAAGTTTTGTTTTCTTACCCCATATAGAAACGTAAGCAAAGACATGATGGTTAAATGTTTCAGATAGCAGAGTATGTAATTGCTGGAAATCAGTCTTTAGCTGAAAATTCCAAAGCCTTTTCTTCTTCTGATGATAGCAGGTTATTTTCTGTCCCTCCATGACATCTGTCCTATATTGGTGGAGTTTGTGTGTGAGGCAGTTTCCTCTCTCTGCCCCAGCTGACGTCCTCTGCTTTGTACAGTTTCAGGATCCTGGGCAGAAGCTGGTTTTCTGTCTCTTCTCTTGAACCAGGTGGCCTTTGCCTATTGTCAATGCAGGGTACAGGATGGGCTTGTCATTATTTAGTCTCTAAATTGTGTCTATCTCCTTATGATCCCATGCAGTATAGCCAGCCAGGCTCCTGTGTCCATGGGATTTTCCAGTCAAGAATACTGGAGTGGGTTGCCATTTCCTTCTCCACAGAAGATGCTAGTATTTGAGATGATGATGTTCAAACTGAAACTATAGTTTGATGTAGCACATATGGTGAGATTGTAGAGATTGGATGTAACTGTATCAGGCAAAATTTTATGAATCACTATTATTCATTCCAAACAAAGCCATGAAAACACTATGTTGTTTTCTTTGCTTTTTCTTTGTAGGATACTTTTCCATCTTTCATTTAAATATCTGATGAGTGTTTTACTGCAGCACTGGGTACTTAGAATTCTCTGGCAGCTCCCTGTCACTTCTTACTTTGCACCTTTGTGGGGGCCCTCCCTCTGCTGGGAATACACTCTCATCTTCCTTATTCTCTGGCCTCTGCCAACCCTGACTCCAGCTTATCTTCTCAAGATCCACATTCATGCAACTTCTTCTCACTTTACTGTTCTGTGTTACACAACTCCACTCTGAGCTCCTGTGGGGGTTGCACGGCTTGCCTCTTTCCAATGTCTGGTGTGTCACAGTTTTGGGGTTTCATATTCTCTTCCCCCACAAGTGCAGGAGCTCCTGGAGGGGGATGGGTTGTGTCTTTCTATCATCAGTGAGGAGACCCGCCCAGGACTTGTGGTTTTGAATGCTAGTTGAATGAATGTTCAAACCCAGTCTCATTGGTTCAAAATGTTTAAAAAAGTGTGACACTAAGACTTCTTTTAGTTGGAAGAGTGAAGTGGTGCTACAGTGTGTGGTCCTGGTTTGGGGACAAGCCCCCATGTGTGCACTGTGTAGTGTATCCATGATGTGAGGGATAGTTTGTGATAGATCTGTGTCCACTTCCTAGAAAGGGGTCACTTACATAGGGCGCTTGAATTCATGCCTTGGATGTCAATGATTGTTTTAAAATCTATTTTCTACTCTCTTTTCCAGGAAGGAAATTTCCAAGATTCTGAAAAGTTCCTACCTTAGAGGAATGAATTTGGCATCATTTTTTGCTGTAACCAAAATCATGATTTTTGTCACCTTCATCACCAATGGGGCCCTGGACAAGGTGATTACAGCCAGCCAAGTGTTTGTGGTGGTGACCCTGTACGAGGCTCTGCGGTTTACAAGCACCCTCTACTTCCCCATGGCCATCGATAAGGTGTCAGAGGCCATTGTCAGCATCCGAAGAATCAAGGTTTGGGGACAAATAACTTTTTTAAGTTGTAGGAGTATTTTACATAAAATGCCTTATTTTATTTGGTGTGACTGTGTGCCAGTTAGGTGAGGTTTAGCTCTCTGTGCCAAAGCTGGTAGTCATTCCAAACTCTCTTATATGATAGAGAGAATACCCTCTTCTTTGATAAGAGTATATTATAAATATAATAAGTTCCCTGCTCGTTTATTGGCAGCAGTAGCAGCAGTACAGGATTCTCTCTCCATACAAGTCATGACTTCAGGGTGATTAATATGTCTAAAGATAAGAGAAGCAAACAGGTTGCCTCTCCTGTGCTAATTCAAATGACTAGATAGTGACTGTGCACAGTCCTGGAGTGATCAGGATTCCTCTCTGGGATGGGAGGGAAAAAACTTGCTGAGAGCTCCTTGCACCTTGGGTAGGAAGATTCACTTAGTTGTCTTGGTAAAGGGTTCTTTCCTCTATAAATGGCTTGCTTGTTAATTTCTGAGCTTGATGTTTGGATCTGCTTTTCCCCTCTGCCTCTTTTCACTTATGCTTAATCATGTCTCTCGCTGGACTCTTCCCTTCAAATTTGTGATTCCCACCATACCCACTATGTTTTTTTCCTAACTGTCTTTAAATTGCCATGGGCAAATAATTTTGACAAGGGTCTGGCACACAGTAGGTGCTCAGTTATTCATGTGTTTATGAATAAATCTAAAATTAAAATAAACTGGTTCTGTGAGTCAGCCTGGGCATGAGCTGGAGTGTCTAGGCTTTATGAAAAATCTGATTTGTTTCTACTTCTCCACAGTGATGGGCAGCTAGTAATAGACCTCTAGTGAAGTTAGATAGTTCTCCATGTGATTGTATTTTATTTTGTCATAAAACCCATTTTTTTGTGATGAAGTTTCTATGCTATAAAAAACCATTTCTCATAAAACACATCAGTCATATGGGGTCAGTTATGGTCCCCTGAGTTTGTCATTCTTTCTAATTTCTCATCCCCTAAGTTTGTCATTCTTTCTGATGGAGGCTTCTAGCAACACTTATAAGGCTCGGTCCATGCAACTTGTTAAAAATTCCTTTTTCATGGCTTTCACATCTACAAATAAGATGTTTAGGGATATCCCTGGACTATTGTGATATTCTTAGTGACACATTAACCTGTCCAGATGGAAGCTTCACATGTGTGCTGTACTGTTGTGGTTTTATTATTACTGCTGCCACAGCCACTGTCTTTGATCATGGCTACCAGTGATGTACTTGTGGTCTGGGCATTCTTGAACCCTTTATGCATCATGCCATCTCATGTAATCAGGAAAGCAATCGAATGGGTAAACATTAGTGTCCCTGCTTTATGGATAAGGAAACAGATTCCTGTATCAGTTGAAATAGCTCACCCATCCTTACACAGCTTGCAAATGGCAGAAGTAGGATTCTGACCAAAGCCTGATTTCTTAACCATTGTTACATTGCTTTCTCTGTACCTTCGTTCATGTGGACTATCTCATTAAGTATGGTTTTTATTGTCTCTTCTTACTCTGAAGACCTTTGAAGTCCCTGTTTTTTGAAGAATCAAGTTTTAAACTTGGCTCCACTGGCTTTTTTGTTTGTTTCTCAGCACATGACCCTTCTCTCTTGCAGGGGACTGGGGTGGGGAGGAGAGAAGCTTGTCTCTGTGACCTGCCATATTCATCTCCACTTTGAGGTCTTGGCTCATTCTATTCAGCCCCCTGGGTCACCTTCTCCTCTGTTCTTGATTTAATCAAATGCTGTTGAGCCTCCAGCAGTCCCATGACCTATTCCCAGCACTTTTGTTCACGTTGATCTGGGGTTTCCATCTATGTGCACGGTCAGTCCTGCACCACCCAGCCTTGTGTCGGGTGGGGTGATATTGACTCCCTGGGAGTGTTCTGAGCCCCGTGACAGCAGACTGTCTTTGGTGCTTGTTTAGTATAGTGCCCGGTCCATGCTGGACACATCATGGGCATCAAGTAAATACTGGATTGACTGAGACAACAGTTACAGGAAATCACTGGGGCCTCACAGAATCTTCTGCTTGTTCTGTGCATCTATCTGTGTATCTGAACCCAGCCCGACTGGACTTGGTGGACCTGCTCTCTAAAGAGAGGAGCTATGCCCTGCACAGCCTGGTGTTCATGCAGTTCCTGCTTGCCTGGCTCCTGGGCCTTGTAGTAAACTAGAAACACTCTTAACTTGTTTAAAAAATTAGTCTCTTTTAATGGCCATCATGAAATAAAAGAAGATTTATACTATGAGGCTTTATGCTAAAATTCACCTCTAGTCTGAAGGTGCTTTTGAAACAGAATTCTCTCTTCTTTGGAGTTGGTCAGTATAGTTTTTCTTAAGACCTTTGACTAATTGGATGAGACCCACCCACATTATGGAGGATAATTTGATTTACTCAGATTCTACTGATTTAAATGTCGATCTCATCTAAAAATGCTTTACATGTAATATGTGTTTGAGCAAGTATCTGGGGGCTGGTCTGCCAAGTGTCTGGTTAGTAAAATTAACCATCAACACCCTCTTGAATCCTCATATCTTCCTTTGAGCTCCTGGATGTGACTTTGTCCTCACTAAGCCATGTGTTTATGGATTTCTTTCCTTCCCTGAACTCCAGACTTCTAACAGACAGTGCCTCGCTCGTCTTCATAGTCCTCACAAATAGCACATGCTCGGAAAATGTCCAACTGAAGGGGCCTTCCAGTTCTATCATGTCTGGTATCCTGCAAATACCTAACCATTAAGCATGGTTTTAGTGGAGACAGTGATAACTCTGATTCTCTGATGCATGATGTGACACACCAAAGACTGTAGCACGAAAGGGGTCCTGTAGAAGGTTTTCAGGGAATTGTGCTCAAATACTTGGGTAGGATTTTTTATTTCTTTTCTACTAAAATGAACTCAATGTCGAAGGCCTGAAACTCCTTCCTGTGTAGGTATGTGAAGTAACATTAAAATTATGACCTTGGGAGAACTTTGAATTTTCCTAGTGCTGACTTCATCAGGATGCTTTCTGTCCTGATGAAGGACACACTTTTGATTTGGGCAAGACACCTAAATTTTCTCTTCATGGCAGGAAGGTGGTCTTGGAATTTACAGATCCGTTGGTGGTAATTTGCAGTAGAGGCAGGGCAAATAGCTGAGAATAAGAGTGGTGAGAAGGTTAGTGTTTGTGTTGGAAACTGCTCCATGGTGCATTGAAGTAATTTTTTTCTTTTAGATCTTGTTAATAGAAACTTCTTCAGCCCATTTAGTTTTACAACCCTATAAAGAATGTAGCTCTCTAGTTCACGAGAATCACCTGAAGTGCTTATTAAAACTAAATGATCACATCTTGGAGTTTCTGATTCATTATTCCTTTGCTGGGGTTCAACTTACCTATGTCTTTAATAAGTGTCCTGTATACCTGAAAATAAACCACATTTGGGAAACATTGCCCTATTTGTAGAAATAAATCTAAAATGTGTCTTAGCAAATGCAAAAGATAACAGGATCTTTTAAAAACTAAAATCAGTTGAGAGGAAAAAGCTGTCCTGGTTTATGCTAGACTTTTGGTGGTCAAATTTGAATTTATTCATCCAATCACTTACTCCACAAAACAAGTCTGGTGCAGCCTTGAGTATGATGCAGCTGAGTATATACAGTGGCAGGTAAGCAACTACAGAGAAGTCCTTCCTACTTTCAATTTATTTTTCATCCAGGGAGGTTGATAAAGAATCAAACAGTGAAACTTGATGTGCATTTCTGTGTCATTAGTTCTAGGAAGGAAAAGTCTGAGAGGGCCATGAGGTGCTTTGGCAGAGTCACTGGTGTAATTTTGGAGATTGTGTTTCCTAGGAAGGCTGAGCAAGTTACCTGGAGAATTCTGTGTGTAGGTATGCGGTAGGTTGGAGGCTGATGCCTATCATTTTCCTGGAGATGGCCATATGACAAAGGCCTTTTGTGCATAAGAAGGGGATCCATGGGTTTGAGGAACCAGAAATGTCTGAGACTGCAGAGTACAGAGCTGGAGGCCTGAGCAGGGGAATGTACAGGATCCTACAGGAAACATTAAATTTTTTTTTTTTTAATCATCTCAGAGCTCAGCCTGTCTGCAGCCTGGAGAATGGGACAGTGAGGTGGGGTGGGGACCCAGAGCAGAGGCAGGGAGATGAGTGTGTCAGGAGGCTAATGCAGTGTGTAGTCCAGGGATGACATAGTGTGGTTTGTTTTAGGGTGAAATAGAGAGACTTGGCCAGATTTCACTGCCACTCATGGGCACATTTTGAATTGGATTTTTTTGGGAGGAGGGGAGAGGTGGATGTCAGGTAGCTTCGGTTTTTCAGGCTGTAAAGTCACCTGGATTCACTAAGATAAGGAATGCTAAGAGAGAACCAAATCTGAGGAGGTGAATAGCATCGTCTTGGTTTTGTATTCTGAGAGCACTTTGAAATACTCAGTGTTTGCTGTAAGACCCGCCTCATTGACCAGTTGTTGGCCTGATTCAGACTCCTATCCTGTTATCTAACAGGTAACAGGCAATGACCAGATATTACATTTTATTCCTTTCCCTGCCCCTCACTTAGATGTGATGATGCCCAACTAGAAGGTGAAAAGGGCAGCAGGAATGGAAGAAAAGGTCAACTGAGTTTACTGACCATGTGGTCAGAACTGGGTGAGATTTGATGATGGGCTGGAGATGTAGTGGGCATGCAGAGTTTAGAACACAGTGTGGTGTTGAGCCCTGCTCCTTCCCACAGCCTCCTGGAGCCTGATTTTCAGTTGACTGTGTGGTTCATCATCCAGGATTTCCACTCAGGTCATGTCTGGGAGTCCTAGGAAGGAAACCCACCACCTCTTCCCTCCTTGGAAGGGATGCAGTGGTCCATCCCCATCCATGCCCCCCAGTGGCAGACCTACATGTGGGCTTCATAGTGTTGTCTTCTTATTTACATGTGCTTTTCAATTTCATTTTTTCAATGTACAAAAAAATGAATGATTTACAGGCCCCAGAAGTCCCTCTATTTTATCTTAATAAGGAAAGGGGACCGAAGGTCTTGTCTTTTAATGACTCCAATAGGATTGTAAGTATCTTTAAAGCACTATAAGTATTCAGTGACTTTTATGCCCAGTAAAATGTGTCTCTGAGCTTATATTATTCATAAAGCTGGTTAAGATTTCCCCTATCAGCCACTGGGAAGTCAATCTGTTTGACTGAAGTTCTGACTTTGACACTTTTTCCCACAAGACCTATTCTAGGTCTGCATATCATCTGTAATTTATTTTCAGCTTTTACATCAGACTGAGTCCTAGAAAAAAATCCAGCCAGAACTTCTGACATCTTTACAAGCTGGTCATGTGTTGGAATGTCATTTAACCCCTGGAAGATTGTGACACCTTTCTCCACTCAAACCTATTATTTGTGGAGAGGTGTTGGGAATTTCTGTTTTAGTATGCACACATTGGTGGTGTCTGGCATCACTGACTCCATTGACATGAGTTTGAGCAAGCTCCAGGAGTTGGTGATGGACAGGGAAGCCTGGCATGCTGCAGTTCATGGGGTTGGACACAACTGAGTGACTGAAATGAACTGATGCACACACTGAAACCTATTGAACTTTTGTCTAGTTAACACATTTAAGCTGAAATTGGAATTTGATTCTGTCGAGATGAGATGTAAGATATATACATACAATTTTTTACTTGTTGCTGTGTTAGCTCTGCCTATGTAAAGCTGTAGCAATACAGGTTGGACAGATTTGTATAACCCTATAGTCTATTTCTTTGCTTACCCATGATTTGCTGACTCTGTATAAGGCTTGGTCTCAGCTGGAATGGGACTAGTGTCTGTAAGTGTGTGAATGATGTAGTGTCTATCACCTGTGTGACTTGCTATCTCTCAGGGGATTCAGAAGTAGGAAGGACAGTGCCAGCTGGAGGTACCCTGACTGGTTCCCAGGAGGATTAGCTTTTGAGATAGGCTTGAGGAGTGGGTGGGTTAGTACTCAGGGTATTCAGGCAGAGGCTACCTGGGGAGTGTGGACTTATGGATCACTGGTGGGGGGGGGGGCGTGTTAAGCATGGTGGACACTCTCAGAGATGTTATAAAGAGATCAGGAGGGAGTGTTGTTGGGGAGGGCTAGGGAAGGAACTAGGAAAAAGCCCAACAACATTGTATCAGGATTTGAAGTGATTAATTGTAAGGTAGACTCTGAAATTATGTTGTTTCAAGAGAAAAGGAAATTTGGGAGATGGATGAGCTGTGGCAGAACAGACAAGAGCTGGTACATGGCTGATGATGGGAGAGGTGGTGTGGAGTGAGAACTCAGGCTGTGTTGATTGAGAGCCTGCAGAGGAGTCCTCAGACTACCATCCATCCATCCTGCCTCCTGCTGGATACAGGTTCAGGGCTGGGTAAGAGTAGCCGTTCCCTGTGGTGTTAGATTCTTAGTGAGCCTGGATGAGAGGAGGGAATGAGAGGCTCGCATCTCCTGACTGCTGGTCTTTGAGAGAAATGCAAGGATCCCATCTTCTTTTTCCTACACAGAAGCCAGTTTTTGCCATCAGTTTTTGCCAATTATTCTTTTGAAGGGAAGGTTGCAATCACATTTGCAGCTCTGTGGTGTGATAGATGAGAATGTCAAGGACTTGAAAGATGTTTATGATTTTTAGGGGAGTAGGTTACTGTTCAAAGGTGTTTTCTTTCTCAAACATCCCCAGAAGCTTTTTTCAGTTACCCTTGTGTTGGTAGGGATTTGGTTTTCCTCTGGGTCCTAGAATTACCCTTATTAAAGCTGCTTACAAGAATAGTTTGCTTTTCTGTCATGAGAGTGTCCTTGTAAGGCTCAGTAACAATCTCCTGGGGCTGCCATCACAGAGTAAGACAAACCACATGAACTAAAATCACAGTAGTTTATTGTTTCACAGTCTTGGAGACTGAAAGTCTGAAATCAAGGTGTCAGCAGGGTCACAACCCCTCTGAATCCCATAAAGGGGATTCCTTCCTCACCTCTGTTAGATGGTTGCAGACAAACCTTGGCCTTCCTAGGCTTGTAATTGCCATCACTGCAGCCTCTGACTCCATCATCTTGTGACTCTTCTGCCTGTATGTCTATCTCTGCATCTCTCTTATAAGGGCACTAATCATGTTGGTTTTCACGGTCCACCCTACTCCATTGTGATCTCACCTTAATTGATTATACCCAACAAGCCTATTTCCAAATAAAGTCACAGTTTGAGCTAACTGGGGTTAGGACTTCAGCATATCTTTTTTGTAGTGATATAATTCTCCGCATAACAAGTTCCATTGCTTGTGTGGTCCTTCCAGGGACCCAGACTCTTTCTCTTTTGTTACTCCTCTGCATGTGACCTTGACCCAGCTGGCAGCCTCCAAGGCCCAGGCCATGGAGTGGAGGAAGGTCCTGGTTGTTGTCACTCTCCACTGACCTAGATTTAGTCACATGGCTGCTCCTATCTGCTCCAGAGGCTGGAGAGAGAGGGCCTCCTTCCAGGATGCCACACATTGGCTACAATCTGGAATTTGTTACCCCAGAAGAATGAGAGAAGATTTCAAGGACACCCAACAGTCTCTGCCATGCATTCCTAGTTCTTAGGGGTGTGGGCAGTGGAGGTGGTCTCAGTTGTTTACTCAATTTCTCTACCACTGTAGTTTCTCTCATTGAATTTTTAAAACATCTAACATTTGCAGGGCAAGAGAGAGTTTTCTTGTATATGATTATGTTAGCTCTGTAGTGGTTCAGAGGACTTGGTTTTATTTGGTTAAATTGCATTGAATAGCTGCTGAGTGGTATGAAAATAGCAAGAAGTGGGAGGTGCATCCATTCCTGCCAAGGAGGAGAGAGGGCACTGACTAAGGAGAAGAGATAAGGGATGGTGAAAAGATGCTTGTGAAGTATTTTTAAGAGAAACTTAGTAAGAACATTTTCTTTTTAGAATGATGACAAGTGATAGTTAATGACAAGTAGTGATAATGATATAACTCACATGAGAAAAGAAGAGTATATACTTAAGTGCCCAGGTAGAGGTCACAACCCAACAGGCAGAGCCAGAGTTTTCATCTGGCATCTCTGCTGTAGGTCTTGTGCTCCCAGCCTGTCCTGTGCACCTGATTGCTGAAGGCCTGGGAATGGCCTCCCTCTCTTTGTTCCTAGCAGTGTCACATGGTGCTTGGCATCTGGTGGGACTCAGTAAATATTTATGGAATACTTTCCTACCAACTCCTTGTTTACTGTTAGCGGCACACAAAGAAAACAATAAAATGTCCAGATTCTAGATGTGTTGTGGTTTGGAGCCATACTTTCTCTTTAGGGAGAAACTCATACACTGAGGAATGTTGAGAAAATTACAGATAGACTCATGGCCAGCAACTCTCTCGATATATATCATATACGCACATTATATATGTGTACACATACACATACCCCTATATAAAATACTGTATGTATACTATATACTTTATTATGATTGTATATACAATATGTTGTAATAATGGCATATATTATTCTAAACATTACTTAGTATAGTCTGATGTGAGCCAGCACTTACAATTAGCAAAACAATATGTAGGCTACATAGGTTTTTATTACAAATTCCATGAAAGCATTTATTTTTGTTTGTGCTTTCATCCTACAGACTAAACTGTTTGTTTTTCCTTTTTCTGTAGAACTTTCTGTTACTTGATGAGATACCACAGCTCAACCCTCAGCTGTCATCAGATGGTGAAACAATAGTACATGTGCAAGATTTGACTGCTTTTTGGGATAAGGTAATAAGTCTTCCATTCTTAGATCATGACTGCTAATAAACAACTGTGACATAGATTTATTGGAGAGTTTTGAGATTTTACCCATGGTGTAAAATGTGACTTGCTCATTTACTGAAAGTATGTTATAAAAATTCTCAAATGAGGAATAAACTTTACAACTAACAAGATTAAGTGTAAACTCAGCCTAAAATGTTTGACATGTTGTTCTTTCTTTTGTTTACAAGAGAACTTTCAACATATTAGCACATCTTGAACTTTACATGTATTTGTATTGTTAGAATTTACAGAACTGGACAGAGAAGTGCCAGATTCTGAAGCCTGAACAGGGAGGGAGCTCAGTGTTTGGCCCTGAGAAACCGTGAGGTGTGGGGACAGGAAGCTGCTTGTATGTGGCTCATTGTTTCGTAGTCATAACTGAGTGAAAAGTAGTAAAATAGAACCCTAAGTGTCAGACAAGAAGAAAGGAGTGGAGAAGCTTAAAAAAATATTTCTCATGTAATAAAAATCTAGCTTCTTATTGGTAGATTTGTAATTCCTATAATAGCTGAGGTTTTTTTTTCTGGTGATGAAGAATAATTGTGATTTTTTTTTTTTTTTTTTTAGTATGTGAGTGTTTTATACTTAGTTCAGTTCTTTCCAGATAATTTTTTTTATTTTGAGGATTATTCTGATATTTTATCCAGACTTTTTGCTTTTAGTTTTTTGGGCATTTTACTAACAAAATTTAACCTCTCTTTAAAAAAAATTATGATCAGTTACTGACAGCTTTTTTTTTTTTTTAATTAGTTGGAGGCTAATTACAACATTGCAGTGGTTTTTGTCATACATTGAAATGAATTAGCTTGGATTTACATGTATTCCCCAACCCGGTCACCCTCCCACCTCCCTCTCCACCCGATCCCTCTGGGTCTTCCCAGTGCACCAGGCCTGAGCACTTGTCTCATGCATCCAACCTGGGCTGGTGATCTGTTTCACCCTAGATAATATACACGTTTCGATGCTGTTCTCTTGAAACATCCCACCCTTGCCTTCTCCCACAGAGTCCAAAAGTCTGTTCTATACATCTGTGTCTCTTTTTCTGTTTTGCATATAGGGTTATCATTACCATCTTTCTAAATTCCATATATATGTGTTAGTATACTGTAATGGTCTTTATCTTTCTGGCTTGCTTCACTCTGTATAATGGGCTCCAGTTTCATCCATCTCATTAGAACTGATTCAGATGAATTCTTTTTAATGGCTGAGTAATATTCCATGGTGTATATGTACCACAGCTTCCTCATCCATTCGTCTGCTGATGGGCATCTAGGTTGCTTCCATGTCCTGGCTATTATAAACAGTGCTGTGATGAATATTGGGGTGCACGTGTCTCTTTCAGATCTGGTTTCCTTGGTGTGTATGCCCAGAAGTGGGATTGCTGGGTCATATGGCAGTTCTATTTCCAGCTTTTTAAGAAATCTCCACACTGTTTTCCATAGTGGCTGTACTAATTTGCATTCCCACCAACAGTGTAAGAGGGTTCCCTTTTCTCCACACCCTCTCCAGCATTTATTGCTTGTAGACTTTTGGATAGCAGCCATCCTGACTGGCGTGTAATGGTACCTCATTGTGGTTTTGATTTGCATTTCTCTGATAATGAGTGATGTTGAGCATTTTTCATGTGTTTTTGTGCCATCTGTATGTCTTCCTTGGAGAAATGTCTGTTGAGTTCTTTGGTCCATTTTTTCATTGGGTCATTTATTTTTCTGGAGTTGAGCTGGAGGAGTTGCTTGTATATTTTTGAGATTAATCCTTTGTCTGTTGCTTTGTTTGCTATTATTTTCTCCCAATCTGAGGGCTGTCTTTTCACCTTGCTTATAGTTTCCTTTGTTGTGCAAAAGCTTTTAAGTTTCATTAGGTCCCATTTGTTTATTTTTTCTTTTGTTTCTAAAATTCTGGGATGTGGGTCATAGAGGATCCTGCTGTGATTTATGTCGGAGAGTGTTTTGCCTGTTTTCTCCTCTAGGAGTTTTATCATTTCTGGTCTTACATTTAGATCTTTAATCCATTTTGAGTTTATTTTTGTGTATGGTGTTAGAAAGTGTTCTAGTTTCATTCTTTTACAGGTGGTTGACCAGTTTTCCCAGCACCACTTGTTAAAGAGGTTGTCTTTTTTCCATTGTATATCCTTGCCTCCTTTGTCGAAGATAAGGTGTCCATAGGTTCATGGATTTACCTCTGGGCTTTCTATTCTGTTCCTTTGATCTATATTTCTGTCTTTGTGCCAGTACCATACTGTCTTGATGACTGTGGCTTTGTAGTATAGTCTGAAGTCAGGCAGGTTGATTCCTCCAGTTCCGTTCTTCTTTCTCAAGGTTACTTTGGCTATTCGAGGTTTTTTGTATTTCCATACAAATTGTGAAATTATTTGTTCTAGTTCTGTGAAAAATACCGTTGGTAGTTTGATAGGGATTGCATTGAATCTATAGATTGCTTTGGGTAGTATAGCCATTTTGACAATATTGATTCTTCCAATCCATGAACACGGTATATTTCTCCATCTGTTTGTGTCCTCTTTGATTTCTTTCATCAGTGTTTTATAGTTTTCTATGTATAGGTCTTTTGTTTCTTTAGGTAGATATACTCCTAAGTATTTTATTCTTTTTGTTGCATGTTGCAATGGTGAATGGTATCATTTCCTTAATTTCTCTTTCTGTTTTCTCATTGTTAGTTTATAGGAATGCAAGAGATTTCTGTGTGTTAATTTTATATCCTGCAACTTTACTGTATTCGTTGATTAGCTCTAGTAATTTTCTGGTAGAGTCTTTAGGGTTTTCTATGTAGAGGATCATGTCATCTGCAAACAGAGAGAGTTTCACTTCTTCTTTTCCTATCTGGATTCCTTTAACTTCTTTTTCTGCCCTGATTGCTGTGGCCAACACTTCCAAAACTATGTTGAATAGTAGTGGTGAGAGTGGACACCCTTGTCTTGTTCCTGATTTCAGGGGAAATGCTTTCAGCTTTTCACCATTGAGGGTGATGCTTGCTGTGGGTTTGACTGACAGCTTTCTTAACACTTAGGATATATAATGACATACACACCCTTAAGTCTCTCAGGAATATGACCTGTCATTGGCATGATGAATACTTTGTTCTTCTCCCTCATGTTGGATTGTGTGCTATCACATGCACTGTCATTCTTGTTTTCCTTACAGTATAAGTATTTTATTGCCACTGTTTATCCAGGACAGGTAATGCATGTAACATATAAAATTCAGGCTTTATCACTCTGACCCACAAAGTAATAATTAATTTCTTAATCCCCCCCTTTTTTGTTGTTGTTGGTGTTAAATTAGAGCTCTTGTAAAGTTAGAGCTTTGACCATTACTTATAAGAGTTAATTTACCAAGAAAGACTTCATCATATAAAGTGCCCTCTTGCTTGCTTATCATTATTGAGATTCATTGTTTGTCAAATGAAAATGGAGAGATAGTAGAGATTTCAATTTATTAGTAGAGGGCCAGGTTCATCATGTACTTAAGCTGCCACATCATGGAGATTAATGAAATAGTTAAAACCAAGGGTCATAATGAAAACATAAATGATTAAAAACTTCCTATATTGAATATTCTATTAAGTATATTATTTTAATAAGTTAGTATACATCATAAAATTTGCATTTCATGCAGGTATCTTGTCATTTCAACTACTTAAATACTGTGGATGTCTAGAGCTGTGTCCGTATGGATATCTGGTAAAAGAAAGAGCCTTCCTAAAATCAACTAAAGTTATTTTAGCCTCTTGAAGAGAGATAATTGGATGAAAAGGCCTCTAGAACATAGTATCTTAAAATAGGAAGGAGAAAAATGGGGGTTATATTAGCATATCTATGACTATTATGTTATTTTCCCCATTTTCTGGAGTAATTTGTGTTACTTTATTGAAACAGGTGCATTTTTATAAATTGATATTTGCAGGCATTAGGAACTCCAACCCTACAAGGTCTTTCCTTTACTGTCAGACCTGGAGAACTGTTAGCTGTGATTGGACCTGTGGGAGCAGGAAAGGTAAGTTGTGATGCTTTTTGACAACTTGATGCAATGCTGCAGCCCCTGTTAAATTCTCAAAGTTGAGGAACTTGCCTGATGGCCCAGTGGTTAAGAATCTGCCCTCCAATGTAGGGGACATTGGTTTGATCCCTGGTTGAGGAACTAAGATCCCACATACCATGGGGCAACTAAGCCTGTGTGCTGGAATGAAAGATCTTGAGTGCTACAGCTATGACCCAATGAAGCAAAACAAACAAACAAAATTCTTAGAGTTGAGCCCAGACCTATGTGTAACAAAGTTAGAATTGGGTGTACCTGGAACAGTGTTTCTCTAGGTGTGTTCCGTGGAGCATTAGTTTTGCAAGAAAGTTTCATGGCAATTAAATCTGAATAAATGCACACTGGGTTTTCCTTCTTGGTGCTTCACGTTGCACAGTTGGGAACTGCTTGTCGGGTGTTAGGACGTCTTAGTGAAGGAAATTATTTATGTGACATTATTCAGGATGGAATGAGACAGTTCAGTTCAGTCACTCAGTCATGTGTGACTCTTTGCCACCCCATGGATGAGACAATGGGGACTTCTTTTCGTCACAGTGGCACCTCCAGAAAGTCTGGAGGTTATAAAGGCTCTTCTGAGAAGCTCTGAGCATTTCCTCACATGACCTGACTTGATCCTGTCAGTGCACATGCAGTGAATGTGCAGCCACATGTTGGAGCTTAAGATACAGACATGAGCAAGACTCCGATGCCTCTGCTCCAGAGCAGCCAGGTTCTGGAGTGAGACAGATACGCAGGCAGATTATTTCAGCCCAGTGTGGCTAGAATTCTGATGGTGTGGGTACAGACACACCATCTGTGCAATGTTTAAGATTTGAAGGACATGTGCATGTGCACTTAGTCTCCTGTGTTTTGTACAACAAAATATAGAAATCTAAATGTGGGATGTGTACATGAAACGGTGCTGATTTCCTCTGTCATGGACTTTTGCTCTTCAGCATAGCAAATTTCAGAGTTCTTTTAATTAATCATCTTTAGATATATTCTTCATACATAGCTTTTTAAGAACTGGTATTTGTCAAGTAAAGGATACCCAGATCCGGGAACAATTTCTTTAGACATCAGATGTAGAAAATACACCTCCTGCTGACTGCTTTGCTAGTGAAGGATGTTAAACACTCCTCATTAGTCTTTGCTAAGTAAAGTAATTCATTTGGGGGAAACTTGGGCAGAGTGGATTGTTATATAGTAGTATTTTGTTAATGTTCTTTATCAGCCATTAGTTTACATTGACCAATAGTGTTATTTTCAATTTTTTGTTGCAACTGCCAGAGCTGTACTTCATCCTGCTGAAGGAAAGGGTTCTATCGTGTATCAAGCACCAGGGTGGGGTCGGCTGTGCTGCGGGGCATGTTCCATCCTGAGTGCTGCCTGTTCACATGTGTGTTGCCATCTGTTTCAGTCGTCACTGTTACGCGCTCTGCTGGGAGAGCTGCCCCTGAAGCAGGGGAAGGTCAATGTGCACGGGAGGATCGCGTATGTTTCTCAACAGCCCTGGGTGTTTCCAGGAACTGTGAGAAATAACATTTTATTTGGGAAGAAATACGAAGAAGAACCATATGAAAAGGTGATAAAGGCTTGTGCTTTGGAAGAGGTGAGTAATAACTTTTGAGTTGCATATACTTCAATTTCAAATAATGATACTGTTGGCTTAAACTACAAGGTTTGTTGAGAATGATTTTATTTTATTTTTTAATTTGAATGATCTTTGATTATATTCTGGCCTGGAGAATTCCATGGACTGTATAGTCCATGGGGTTGCAAAGAGTCAGACACGACTTTCACTTTCACTTTTTTCACTTAATATTTTAAACTGGCTTTCTGGGTAAATATATGAAGTCACATATGCTGTTGGTTTAATCCTGATGTGATAACAACACTCACAGAATGAATCTTTGGCGGGGGGGGGGGGGAGAGGTGTCTCATTCTGTGAAGTTTTATTCACTTTTGACTTCATTTTTAGTGGACAATTACAAAAATTTCTCAAAATAGCAAGCACAGTGTAATGAACCCTCACAGACCCAGCCCCAGCCAGTTCCAACCAGCAGCAGCTGGTGGCCAGTCCTGCTGCCAGCCCCACTCTCCACCCCAGATTATTCTGGAGATGATCCTGAACCTCAGATCAGTTCATCTGTAAACACTTCATTGGTTTTCTCTAAGAGATAAGAAAGCCTTTGGGAAACAAAATCACCACATTATGTCACCTGAAAAATAACCCAAATTCCTGAATATCATCAATGTTCTAGCCTGTGTTTACATGTTGCTAATCTTCTATCTTAGAAATCTCCTTGACCGTTGTTGAAATCAGACTCCTTATGAGGTCTGTCCACTGCATTCAATAGATACCTCCTCAGTCCCTATCAGTCTGTAGTTTTCCCTCTCCACTTCATTTTTGACTTGTAATTTATTATTTAAAGAAAATTGAATGCTTTAAAAGTTTTTTCTTTATGCTGAATCATTTTGTTTGGGGAGAGATTGTTTTCAGAAATGGCATTGAGTTTCACAGAAAATGGCAAGATGAAACTCTGTGTTGGGATTATTTGAAATTAGTGAATGAATGGTGAAAACTGAATTTACCTATAAGGAGAATATAAATTGGCAAGAAGAAAAAAATGTAGATACTGATAAATAATATGCCACTCGCTTGCATTATGAAAATAAGAATAACAGCTTTAAAGGGCTCCCCTTAAAAGGGTCTGTTCAGTGCAATCTGGACACTGTTTTTTTGTACTGTGAAGAAAAGACTCGAACAGACTTTCAGAGATGTTGTGTAGAAGCCTCCAAACCTACTTTCTGTGGAAATAGTAATTTTACTTGAACATCATAGATTGTCAGGTGAGTAGCACTTTATGATGATGTGAACAAAACAGAGTTGTTCATTTAATAAACTGCTATTCTTTTTCCTGGGTTCTTATTAATAGGAGATTGTGCATTTGCAGAAATGATGTCAAGATGGCAGAAATGAGCTAGAATTTTTATCAAATAATGTATATGTTGTATAAGAAAAGAGGAAGCAAACAGAACAGTGAGACAATAGCTCTGATTTATTTAGGGTCCATGTGCAAATCAAGAGGGTGTATGAGTTATTAATTCTTTATGAGTGTCGTCAGTGTTGCAATCCTCATTTTATAGTTGGTAAAACTGAGGCTTGGAGAGATGAAAAGGCTCACCTGAGCTTTTGCAGCTCAAGTTCAGATCCATTTTTTTCAGGACCCTAGATTCCATGTTTGTCTTCGGTGCTGTGCTGTCTCTCAGTTGAAGAAGTTTATAAGGAAGAACTTTTTAATCAGGACTGTTTACTTCATCCATGTAGTGGATGAAGGTGAGATGTAGAGTAAACAGATCTCAGGCATTTCCTCTTTACCTTAATCACATCCAGCTCCTGATGCCCAGATCAGACTCCAGAGACCCAGTGCAGGGTGTGGATGTTTCTTTCATGACCTTGCTTTTCTGGTGAAGCTCAGCCCTGTCTTTCTTCCCACATTTGGTCATCTCTGGAGAAGAGCAAGTGCTGGACAGTGGCTGCCATTTAGCATTTTCCCTGGGGGCCAATGCTTTGCTGCAGCCACATGGGGTGATTGAACCAATGACTCGGGCAGTGCCTGGGGCTTCACCCACCCTCAGTGGGGCATGTGTAACAGACTCTGGTGGGAAGAGTCCCTGCAAGACTGGGCTGCACAGTGATTCTTCTGTACTTGATGTGACATTTATAAACATGGACTGCTCTCTCGTTCTCTGTGGGTCAGGACATGGAGTCTGTGCCTCTTGTGTCCATTCCCTCCTTGGCAGGAAGGGAGGCTCAGGGAAGAGAAGCAGCAGAGGGCAGAGTTCTGGCCCCAGCTTTGTCATTTGCCTGCTGAAACTTTGGATGCATCCATTACTTTCCTGGGCCTCTGATGTTTCTGCAACAAAATGAGGACATTTGGTCAGAGGGTTTTTAAGAGGTTTTACTGCTGCTCTGAAATGTTACCTATGACTCTGATTGGCAAGGAGTAAGCAAGGTCTTTAAGATATCTGGGAATGATTTAATGAGTTATGAGAGCTTCTGCTCATCTCTTTTTGGAATCCATGTATCAGTGGATGTGCATAAGATGGTCACAGATAATTGTGGCATCCTAGAGTTATTTTGGCCTGTTGGCACAGAGGTGGCATGTGTAGTAGAAAAGGCTTGGCTTTTTGGAGAGAAACAGTCCTGGGTAGTAACTCCAGGTGTTTATCTCAGTTTCATTTTTTATTAAATGGGGGAGGGGTTGGATTATGGTAAAGGTTTTCAGTTGAAATCTTGGCATGTTTGCATTTTATAGGCATTGTCTATATTAGCTATTGATAGTATTATAGATCTTTTCTCTATGTCTCTCCATCCATATAAATATAATAAAGATTTCATTTTATAATTTCCATACCTCCATTTCCTCCAAATCCTGGAGGATAAAAGAAAGAAAAGCAATATTTCTTGTATTACATATGTAAATAACAACCAGATGTATTGTACTTGATCTAATTGAAATAAATGTTTAGGTTCATTGATCTGAAAACTTTTCTCTAATCAAATAGGGAGATATGAAATAATCCCATTGGCAACATTGGTTCAGGCTGATGACGTCAACTCCAAGGCCCAGGAGTCAGAAGGCTTAGGGGTTGAGTCTCAGTTTCTCTGTTCACAAGTTGTGTGGTTTTGGCTGATTGTCTGATGGAGATAATAGTACTATCAACCTTATAAGGTGGTTTCAAGGATGAAATGCAGTCATAATTTTAAAACACCTGATTACTAGGGACATAACAGGCATGCTATAAATGTTAGAATAATTTTGAAAATAAATTAGCTCTCAATTATGAGCATAGCCAGGGCCTCACGTTCGATCTTTATCAACTATTTCAACAGTCTGCTCTGCGGTGTTAAACTTTCAGAGTGCAGTGAACCTGTGTGTGTTTATGCATCTCTGTGCCTGTCAGGGAGGGTTCTTATATGGAGACAGTCTCTTTCTTCTCCTTTTGGTCATGTGTTTTGCATTCCGTAATTCACACCAAATGGTGTCCCACTGTTGGTTTGCTGAGAAAATAGGCATCAGTCACCAATAGCAAGTTACAATCAATTCCTGTTCTTTTTCCATTTATGGAAGTCATTCATACACTGCCTTAGGTTCTCATAGCATCCTTGAGTTTAGTGACTCTTGTTTCTGTAGCACATTCTATAGAAGAGAAAAGTGAGACTTAGGGAGATCAAAGGACTTGTTTATCATGGAGACTCCAGTGTGTCACCTGCTTTCTCCACAAATTTGGTGAACTAGAGACAGAGAAATGAGGGCATCATCTGCAGAAAGGTCCTGCTGTGCATCCTAGATTGATGCCTGAGGGGTTTTAGTAGATAACAGACTCCCTGCAAACTCTCCTTGTCTGTGCCAGGATGTGTTGAGTGGTAAATTATAGGTAATCTAAGATTTCTAATATAATAACTGTGTAACTTAAGCCAGATTGTTTTCTTGACATTTTGGAAGTGTTATTATCATCTTTTCTTTTTTTCCGCAGGTACTCTGATTTGTCTATTTGCTTTTCCAATAGTATTCGAATATAACTTTTGATAGATTCTCAGATCCCCAAGTCAAAACTTCATGGGACTTCCCTGGTGGTCCATTGCAGGGGCCACGGGTTCTGTCCTTTATTAGGGAACTAAGATCCCCCATGCCATGTGGTGTGACCAAAATAAGTTAAAAAAAACAAACTTCATATCCTTCTTAGCTTTCAGTTTTTCCTGCTCCCATGGACAGGCATTTACTCAGACCAGATGATCTGGGTGTCCCTGGAACACAATGCTTGTTTTCCTTTGTTTTTTTCTTGCCCAGACTGATATTCCTTATACAGACTTTGTCAGTCTATCACTTGCCTTAAGTATCACTGTGAAGACATGGGTCATGTGTTACACTTTCTCTGAAGGTGAGAAGCTGAGCCTGAGTTCAGCAAAATGTCTTTTGAAGACACACTTATTTCTTGACAAAGTAAGTCCTGTGCCTTCACCTCCTGGGCCACCAGCTCTCACACCTGTGTCTCTAGCACAGACCTTCACACCTGCATGCCCAGCTTCACCATGACATCATCGAATGGTCATCTCAGCTTGCCCACAAAAGAAGTCTCCTGAACCTGCCTCCACCATCTTCCCCAAGTCAGTAAATGGAGACCCTGTCTTTCCCCTTCCTCCCATCCCAAACACCATAGTCCTCCTCTTCTCTTAAATCCCATACCCATCCCGTCAGCAAGTCTTACAGACTCCACCTTCCAAATGTGTCTGGAATGTGACCCTGTCTCTCCATTTCCAATGCTTCCACTGTGGTCCTGGCCACCGTCATCTCTCCCTTAGATTATTTCAGTAGCCTTCTCACTTGTATCCACCCTCACAGTTCTGAGCTTACTGTCTGTTTTCTACAAAGCACAGGAGTGAGTCCTTGAAAACCTTAGACCACATCAGTCGTCCCATCCTCCTGTTACTGGGAGTGACCCCAGGCTCCTCCTGCTCCATCTCTGCCCTCACTCCCCTCATTCTCACTCTGCTCTCCTGCCTCCTTGTCCTGACCCCCTTGGGCATCTCCCCAGGGCCCCTGCACCCGCCCCTCCCTCTGTGAGGAGCAGCCTCTCTGGGTCTGCATGAGCCCCTCCCCCAGATCTGCTCACCCTCCTCTGAGCAGAGCCCCCGCCCCCCCCCCCAATGTGGACTCACTTCCCTCCTTCACTCTCCACCCCCTGAGCCGGCTTCCTTTTCCTTCTCATCCTCAGTACTTGCACTAAGGTTAATTTTCCATATTGCCTGTCTCCCACCATGGGAAGAAACTCTGGGACTTTGTTTCCTCGTGGCTGAATTCACTGTGCACAGAACAGTGCCTAGGGTATAGTTGATCCCAATAAATATCTGTTATGATGGTTGAATGCATAAATGCTGTGAAAAGCTATAGAATAAAAATGAATTTAAAAAACCCTGAAAATTGTTCAGTGTTACAGTTTAGTCACTATGAAATATACCCGTTGCTGTGGATCAAACATTATTTGGAGAATTGATGTTAAAAGATTAGGATGGCAGAAGGAGAACACATTTTACATCTTTTTCTTTTTTCCCTTTTCTATCTTCATGTAGGATTTGCAACTTCTGAAGGATGGAGATCTAACTGTGATAGGAGACCGGGGAACCCCTCTGAGTGAAGGACAGAAAGCCCGGGTCAACCTCGCCAGGTAAATGGGGTTTCAGTTGCCATCCTGCCCCTCCTTCTCCATGACTCCTAGTGGACGTGAGCACGCAGACCCCAGTCACTGGGTAGTCTGTATGAAGCAGAGTCTTGGTCCTTTCCCTGGGCCCCAGGAATGAACATGGAGTTGTTGGACGCTGTCATGATTCAGAGATGAGACCCAGGGAGTGTGAAGTGTCCTCTCCTGATGTCTCTCTACGTTTTCTAGAGCCGTGTATCAGGATGCAGACATCTACCTCCTGGACGATCCGCTCAGCGCAGTGGACACAGGAGTCAGCAGGCACTTGTTCGAACAGTGAGTTTGCTCCTATTTTCTATCATTTCTTCTTTCCAGGAACCCTGTAGAGATCAGGGAAGGGAGCTCAGGAAAGCCTTTGTGCTTCAGGAGACTCAGCTCACTCTGCCCCCGTGCCCCTCTCCCCCTCCCTTCCCTCCACAGAAGATCCATCGTAGAGAAATCTTGCATCGTGATGAGGTTAAGAAAGGAAAATATAGAAGGTACTTCCAGTTTGTGGAAGCCAGTGGGGTCCATGCTTTAGGGAATGAGGGATAGATGGCAGATTTCCCAGTGACCTGCAGCTGATGAATCCAAACCCCAGGAATAAGAAGAATGACATAGGGTTTTTAAATTGGAGAGTGGGACTCAGTAACTTGGTACTTGGCTGTCAGTCTTTTCCTCTCATCATGTGTTTAAGATACATTAGAATCAAAGTTTTTAGTACTGACACAGGGCTTTCATGGAAAGGCCCTGCTGGTTTATGTTTATTCTGTAGGTTTGGAAACTTTTAGTAAGGCCTAGAATTTAAGAATGATTTATTCCATATCTAAATATGAATTGTTTGATAAAATGAGGGCATTGCCTCAGGGATGCTTACTAGAATTAATATTTAGACCTATGATGTAGAGTTAACCTGAATGTGAAACTCTGTATCTAGAATCTGGCTGAAATCCTGACTCACTTTGTGATCCTGGAATTTGTTGTCAGTGGTTCTTGCCTGGCAACTGAACCCCTGAAGCAGAACAACTCTGATGCTCTTCTGTGTATAACGTGTCCTAACACACACACTGAGGCCTCTGGTGGAGTCTAGGCTGGCCTTTTGGAAAGCCTCATGAACTTGCTTCTTCTAAAATAGCCTCCACATTTCCCCCATTAGTAGTTTGCTTGCTGCTATTCACCTTTTTAAAGCCAATGAGCCCTTCCAGCTGCACTTATTAGCACCCTGCTGTATGCACTGAGATCAATGCCCTTACAGATGTTACTGCACAAAACTTTGGTTTACAATGAGGAGAGTGAGTCAGGAGAGGGAAAGGACCCACACTGGGAAGAGTAAGGGAGACTAGGATGCCAAGCTCTCACTCTTGGCTCCAAGGAACCTGTCACTATGTCGAGTTTGTTAAGAGAGATGCCTGGGAAAATGTCAGCAGAGTCAAGGTTTAGAGGGTTTTGATGCAGGATAGGAAATGCTAAATGGAAGTGGAAGTGGCAGCTGGAGGCTTTCACTGAAGTTGGAAAGCTCCCTGTGCCTGGGGCTGGGCGGGCAGTGCCCTGGGGCCTGCAGGCTGGGCAGGTGTGTGGAGGCTGAGAAGAGGACCCAGTTTTTTGCTGAAGGAAGAATAGAAGCTCAGGTGTGGAGGGAGGAGGAAGCAGGGCTGTGAGGAGGACAGCAGGCACATCCTTGCCTGGAGGAGGTGGGGTGTTCAGCAGAAAGAAACTATTTGGAAATTCTCGCTATCAGGCCCTGTGTTAGTTTGCTAGGGCTGTGTCCATCCAGGTTGCTCTCACAGGAGACCAGAGCCTGGGCAGCTTAGAAATAACAGAAATTTATCTCTCTTGGTTCTGGAGGCTGGGAAAGTGCAAGTCAGGGTGCTGACAGATTCAGTGTCTGGTGAGGGCATAATTCCTGTGTCCTCACATGGTGGAAGGGGTGAGGGGGCCCTTTTATATAAAAGGGGTATGGTCCCTTTTATAGGGATGCTAATCCATTTCACACAGGCTCCACCCTCATGACCTGCTCACCTCCCAATGGCCCCACCTCCAGAACCTCACAGCGGGTTAGGTTTCAATGTATAGATTCTGAGGACACAACATTCAGTCTATAGCAAGCTATCACAGATGCAAGGTTGGGGGAGAAGTGCTTATATAACAGAAATCCATTTTCTCACAGTTCTAAAGGCTGGAAGCTCACAGTCAAAGTGTGGGCAGTTTGGTTCCTGCTGAGACCTCTCTCCTTGTCTTCTGATGGCATCCTCCTTGCTGTGTCCTCCCATGGTCCTCCCTCTGTCCTCCCATGGTCCTCCCTCTGTTCATGTGCACTTCTGTGTCTCTGTCCTCTGTCTTAGTCTCTTCTTCTAAGGATACCAGTCAGATTGGATTAGGCTAACCCTAATTAAGGGTGACAGTTACCTCACTAAAGCCTCTGTCATCAGATTCTAAGGTACTGGCAGTCAATTTGTCATCATATAAGTTGAGAGGGGTAGTGAAGTTCAAAGAGACTACAGCAGATCAGTGGTGTGTTTGAGAGAGAGATGTGTGAGGAGTTCTGAGCTCTGGATATAAGGAGCTGGGATTCCACATCCACTAAGCAGGGGTCATGAGGCAGGCACCACTGAAGTCTGTATGTAAAACATACTTAGTGTTGGTGTGATTAAAGAGCTTTGCAGATGGATGGTGGTGATGTTTGCACAACAATGTGAATGTACTTAATGCCACTGAGCTGTATGCTTAAAAATAGTTAAAATGGTAAATTTCATTTTAGTGTATTTTATCATACACAAAAAGTACATGTTAGCATTGAATCTTTCAGAAAACAGGAGAGCAGGGTAGCTGACACATGGCATGGCCTCCAGGTCTCTGATCTGACACCTCTTTCCCACCCTCTTTTGATTGTGATTTGATGAATTTTCTCTCATTTAAGGCACCGGGTGGCTCAGATGGTAAAGAATCTGTCTGCTATGCAGAAGACATGGGTTCGATCCCTGGGTTGGGAAGATCTCCTGGAGGAGGGAATGGCCAGTATTCCCACTCCAGTATTCTTGCCTGAAGAATCCAATGGCCAGCGGATCCTGGCAAGCTGCAATTCATGGGGTCATAGAGAGTCAGATATGACTGAGTGACTAACACTTTCACTGATGAATTTTCCTTTAAGAAGTGCCTTGTGGCTATTCATAAGTTCAGTGATGGGACACTAGTACTGCGACAGTAGTTCCTACCTCCTACCCTCCTGGCATCACGAGTAGCTTATTCTCCCTGTTCCCAGCACACCGCCCTGAACCCACAAATGTCTGTCATCCTTTCTTATGTGCTTTTGCTTGCCAAGTGTCAGTGTGCTGATCACAATAGCTCTCCCAAGTTCTTCAAACATGGGAGGTATTTATAAAGTTCTCTCCAAACTTTGTGTTTAATAACCTTGGATGTACACTTGATAGAAGTGAGCTTGCTAATCCTGTTGTTTGCCAATCAGAACCATATTCCCTGAGTTAACATAGAGCAGGGATCACAAAGACAGTTTACAAAATCACTCAGCAGCAAGTGGATGTTGCTGCTGCTGCTAAGTCGCTTCAGTCGTGTCCGACTCCGTGCGACCCCATAGACAGCAGCCCACCAGTCTCCTCTGTCTCTGGGATTCTCCAGGCAAGAATACTAGAGTGGGTTGCCATTTTCTTCTCCAGTGCATGAATGCATGCTAAGTTGCTTCAGTCGTGTTTGACTCCAGCAGCAAGTGGATAATGTTCTTAAGTTAGAAAATTGGATGGAACAATGTGCTATGAGAAAACATGGTCATGTTGAAACTTAGTTGGGGGAGTGTTTTGTATAAAACATGAGTGAATCACACTCTACCTTCCATTAACACTTTCCTTCAATCATGACTATATATCCAAGACTGTTAAGGTTCATGCGTTTTACAACTATATGTTGTTAACATTAAGTGGGTTCTATCACCTACAGATGGTGAGAACCCTTAGGTGAATAGATGCAGTCTCACTTGTGTCCAGCTGTGGGTCCTGTCATGGTTCAGCCCCACATTACCCTGCATCATCAGGTCTTCAGGTCTATCCTAATCAGACTCCCATGCTGCCATCTACATAGCATATCCTCCAGCTCTTCACCATCCCCTGCCCTGCCACCCCATTCAGGATGCATCTCCAGGTCCTCAAACAGAGCATAGGCTTCTTTGCTGTCAGCCCCCCTCAGTCTTTCCAGCTCATCCCCACACCCACTTGGTATCCAGCTGTGCTGGCTTTGTGGGGGGTCCTTTCTCACCCCTGTCTGTCTGTACCTACTGATCTGTCTGTCCCAGAGCCAGGGAGCAGTGTGCAGGGCACATGGGAAGGTGGAAGACGGGCCCTGCCTTTCCCTCCTGTTCCTCCGGCAGGAGCCTGTGTCCCTTGTTTTCCCGCACCCCTCAGTGGGTGCACTTGACCTTTTGTGAGCACCCCCAAACCCCTCTCTTGTGATGTAGGAAGCGGATGTTTGCTATGACCAGTGTGTTCTCTTGGCAAAACTGTTAGCCTTTTTTCCCTGCTTTATTTTGTACTCCAAGACCAAACTTGCCCATTATTCCAGGTATCTCTTGACTTCCTACTTTTGCCTTCCAGTCCCCTATAATGAAAAGGACATCTTTTTGTGTGTGTGTTAGCTCTAGAAGGTCTTGTAGGTCTTCATAGAACAGTTCAACTTCAGCTTCTTCAGAATTACTGGTTGGGGCCTAGACTTGGATTACTGTGATATTGAATGGTTTGCCTTGGAAATGAACCGAGATCATTCTGTCATTTTTGAGATTGTACCCAAGTACTGCATTTCACACTGTTTAGTTGACTATGAGGGCTACTCCATTTCTTCTAAGGGATCCTTGCCCACAGTAGTAGATATAATGAACATCTGAGTTAAATTCACCCATTCCAGTCCGTTTTAATTCACTGATTCCTAAAATGTTAATGTTCACTCTTGCCATCTCCTGTTTGACCACTGTCATTTTGCCTTGATTCATGGACCTAACATACCAGATTTCTATGAAATATTGTTCTTTACAGCATGGACATCACCAGATGGTCAATACTGAAATCAGATTGATTATATTCTTTGCAGCCAAAGATGGAGAAGCTCTATACACTCAGCAAAAACAAGACTGGGAGCTGACTGTGGCTCAGATCATGAACTCGTTATTGCAAACTTATATTGGAGAAAGTAGGGAAAACCATTAGACCATTCAAGTATTATCTAAATCAAATCCCTTACAATTATACAGGGGAAGTAACAAATTGTTTCAAGGGATTAGATCTGATAGACAGAGTACCTGAAGAACTATGGACTGAAGTTCGTAACATTGTACAGGAGGCAGTGATCAAGATCATCCCCAAGAAAAAGAAATGTAAAAAAGCAAAATGGTTGTCTGAGGAGGCCTTACAAATAGCTGAGGAAAGAAGAGAAATGAAAGGCAAAGGAGACTAAGAAAGATATACCCATCCAAATGCAGAGTTCCAAACAATAGCAAGGAGCAATAAGAAAGACTTCCTCAGTGATCAACGCAAAGAAATAGAGGAAAACAATAGAATAGGAAAGACTAGAGATCTCTTCAAGAAAATTAGAGATACCAAGGGAACATTTCATGCAAAGATGGGCACAATTAAGGACAGAAATGGTATGTACCTATGAAGAAACAGAAGATATTAAGAAGAGGGGGCAAGAATATGAGAAGAACTATACAAAAAAGATATTTATGATCCAGATAACCATGGTGGTGTGATCACTAACCTAGAGCAAGACATCCTAGAATGCAAAGTCAAGTAGGCCTTAGGAAGCATCACTATGAACAAAGCTAGTAGATGTGATGGAATTCCAGTTGAGGTATTTCAAATCCTAAAATCCTAAAATTTCAAATCCTAAAAAATGCTGTGAAAGTGCTGCACTCAATATGCCAGCAAATTTGGAAAACTCAGCAGTGGCCACAGGACTGGAAAAGGTCAGTTTTTAGTCCAATACCAAAGAAAGGCAATGTTAAAGAGTATTCAAACTACCAAACAATTGTACTCATCTCACATGCTAGCAAAGTAACGCTCAAAATTCTCCAAGCCAGGCTTCAACAGTACATGAACTTCCAGATGTTCAAACTGGATTTAGAAAAGGCAGAGGAACCAGAGATCAAATTGCCAAAATCCTTTGGATGATTGAAAGAGCAAGAAAGTTCCAGAAAAACATCTACTTCTGCCTTATTGACTACATCAAAATCTTTGACTGTGTGGATCACAATAAACTGTGGAAAATTCTTAGAGAGATGTGAATACCAGACCACCTTACTTGCCTCCTGAGAAATCTGTATGCAGTTTAAGAAGCAATAATTAGAACTGGACATGGAACAACAGAATGGTTCCATTATTTTGCAACAAAGGTCCATCTAGTCAAGGCTGTGGTTTTTCCAGTGGTCATGTATGCATGTGAGAGTTGGACTATAAAGAAAGCTGAGCGCTGAAGAATTGATACTTTTGAACTGTGGTGTTGGAGAAGACTCTTGAGAGTCTCTTGGACTGTAGGAGATCCAACCAGTCCATCCTAAAAGAAATCAGTCCTGAATAGTCATTGCAAGGACTGATGCTGAAGATGAAACTCCAATACTTTGGCTACCTTATGCAAAGAACTGACTCCCTGGAAAAGACCGTGATTCTGGGAAAGACTGAAGGCAGGAGGAGAAGGGGACGACGAGGATGAGATGTTTGGATGGCATCACTGACTTGATGGACATGAGCTTGAGTAAACTTTGGGTGTTGGTGATGGACAGGGAAGCCTGTCATGCTACAGTCCATGGGGTCCAAGGAGACGGATATGGCTGAGTGACTGACCTGAACTGGACTGATCGCCCTAAACTGTGAATGGTTAGGTGTCTCAGCCCAGCTGTTGTCAGGACCCCTGAACCTGCTGTGCCTTCTTCCAGGATGTTTCCCCAGATAATATCTGGGCTCCCATGTCTCCCCATCTAAAACAGTTTCACCCTCCCCCCTTACTTTTCCTTCAGAGCACATGTCACACCCTCATGGTGCATTTTCTATACTCGTTCAGTGTGTCGCTCTTGGTGCAAAAGATTGTCTGCTTTCTTGTCCTTCGGTATAGGTCAAATGAGTGGCACCTCAATAAACCTCTGCTGATAGAATGAATGAAGGTGGGACTCTGTCATATTTGTATCTATCATGGGATGTGTATGCTCTGAACACAGCCCTTATATAGAATTATATTGCATTGACCTAAAAGTTCATTTGGGTTTTTTTTTAATACAATGTTATGGAAAATCCTGTACAATCTTAGTGACCTACCCAATAAATAGGGTTAATACAGCCCTTACATAGGAATAACAGTTGAACAACTTGTTGCTGAAACAATCATTTTCATGCTATGACTCAGAAATCCTTACTTGAAAAACTTGGAAAACAAACTGTTTTCTTAGAGATTTGGATAAAAAGCATTATTTATTTATTTATTTATTTTTTCAGTTAAAAAGCATTATTTAGGAAACATTCAAAGCCATCAACTGATCCCGTCATTGTAATTATTTGTATCACCTCATCTATGATGGGATGTTAGGAAGAAAACATTTTAAAACTTTGGGTTGCTCCATCTTGGACATAGCAGCCCATCAGATTTGATTAACATCAACCTTCAGGGACTATTGGCAAGTAATTAGGAACTAAGGAGAAATAATTCCATTAAAAACTTTAGTACTAAGTGTGAGGAGTGGGTTACTCAGTCAAGAAACTTAGGCAAATTGAACTAAGACATGTCAAAGGGAAAAATGGGTCCTTTTGGATTTAATGAAGGGATGGTGTGTGTGTCTACATCCCCTGGGTCTTGCTTCTGACCACAGACCCAGTGTCCACAGTGTTCCCTTAGGACTGTTCTATCCTGAGTCCAAAACTTAGGACCTGTCATGGGTTAGGGAGGAGTAGAGAAGGGAGCTGGTGTTTACCGAATGGGTTGGTGGTTGATTTCTCAGAACATGTGGATGAGTTGTCATTGACGTTGTTCTGAGGTGAAGAAACAGGTTTAGTCACTCGTCTGATGTCTTCAGGCTTATGAGAGGAACTGAGCTGCAGTCTACTGCCTCCAGGCTCTCCATCTGACTCATTCATCAGGCTGCTCTGGTCCATGTTCCTGAAATTTCCTCTGTGAGGGGCTCCGGCACCCAGGGTACCTGCCTGGAGCCCTGCCTGTGGTCACCGGGACCATGGACCCAGCTACACCCTTCCCTGGAGGGTTGTGGACCCTGTGGGGTGAGACTTAGGCTGAGTCCCTGGGGGTCTGTATTTAAAATGTAGGAGCAGTTGGAGGAGTTACTGTGAAAATGCACTTAAGGTTGGAGGCTGAGGGGGGTTGTTGGGCTGCACCCAGCAGGCCTGCCAGACCTGTACCTGTCCAGCGTAGACTTAGGAAAGAGCCTGGAATCAGTGCAGAGATGGTTTAATGGTTAGGGCCAGCTCACACTTGTGAAGGAAATCCTAGAAGGACATCCACCAATTGAGGTCCATGTTGGAACAGGACATCGTGGCAGTCTTTGCTCCCAGGGGAAGCAGAGAGCAGGGTGGAGAGATTACTTGTTATAGGGGGAACTGATGTCAGGATGGGCCATCGGTTACTATGAAAACCAGCAGAGGGTCATGCCCCTTACTATCCCTTTTGATAAGGATTGTGGAGGGTTCTGATCTAAATCTGATAGAGTTATTAGCTGGGCTCTGGGGCAAGTACGTAGGAAGGTCAGTCACGTGAGTAGGTATAGGTGAAGCAGGCACTGGTGGAGCAGGGGATGTACAGAGAGCAAAAGAATAGCCATCTTAGGTGGCCTGATCACACAGGGTTCTTGGCTAAGAGAACTGGTGTGTCTTTTGAGCCATTGGATGATTCCCACTGTGATTTGGGCCATTTGGGTTCCATTCTTTCATTTTCATATTTGGAAGGTATTCAGTCCTAATGAAAGAAGACTTACTTCCTGGATGGGAAGAAATGTTGTAGAGACAGATGGAGGCCATGCTAGCATTCATTTTCTTTCTAATACTATTTGGGAGGAAATGTCTACAAAATGCACTCTGGCAGAAGTTACTAAGATTCTATAAACCCTTTGTTGTTTTTTTCCCTTGTTGTTAATATATACATCATAAATCATAAATAATCACCTAAGTACTGTCTAAGAAAAATCTACAGAGTTTGATATGATATAGATCCCTATTCTCCCATTCCCACATAGTGATAAAATAGTGTTTTAGTTCAGTCAGGTTTTGGAATCTCAGTATTGCTCAATTATTTTTCATTATGAAATATAAATTATTGTTACACTGAGTTTTTGGAAAAAAAATTTAGTAAGTGCTTCCTTCAGTGGAGTGTTTTTTAGATTTTTTTTAGCAGAGCTAGATTCAAGTTTGCTGCTGATAAATCTGAGGACCTAGTTGTCATCATTGACTTATAATAGTATTTAATTTGTATTATATGGCATTTAAGGTATAGACCTTTGCTGTGTTGTTTTAGTCTCATTATGTTTTCAAAATACATGTTTTAAGTTTGGAGCACCCCCATTAATTGTTTTCGTGTACTGTGCCTTTTATATTTGTAGGTGTATTCATCAGGCCTTGAAGGAGAAGATCACAATCTTAGTGACTCATCAGTGGCAGTTCCTGAAAGATGCAAGTCAGATTCTGATACTGAAAAATGTAAGTAGTTTCTAGAAGTCTGTGGAATTTCTAGCATTCTTGCATGCTGAAGATCAGACCTCCCTGCAGGTCACTCTCCTTGGATTAAAAATAAATGCCCTCTTCTTCCTCAATTTTACACTCCTTTCTGCTCAGAGCTGGTGTTCATGCCTTTGAAGATGAATCCAAAGACCTGTAGAAATGTCACTATTGCACTCCAAGCCACATAAACCCTAGTGTAGAAAAGTGCTACTGTAGAGTTACTGAATTATCACTGTTCTAGTGAAATTGTTAAGGATAATGATGTTGTTTTCTGTAGAACTTTCTTCCCCCTTTCCAAAACTTAAGTCAAAGAGTATTAATTGGAAATTAGAGATACTAAGACCTGTTTGTATCCAGGTGATTGTTATACATAGTTTGCCTAAAGAGCACCTTCCATTAACACCAGAAGTGAGGGTAGCCAAGCACCCAGGTGTCAGATGCCCATTCTGCTGGTGTGGCCAGTTGCTGGTCTCACTGACCTGGTCTCTATGTGCCTGATACGTGTGGGAGCCTGTGCAGCAGGAGGACAAGGCCCTGCCCTCACGGGGCTCCTGTTCTTATGGGGAGGATGTGACAGAGAGAGAGGTGGGCTGACATCCTGGCTGCCTCCCTGAGGAGCTGGTGCCTCGTGGGGTCTGAGTGACATGAAGGTGGGGGCCATGTAGTCATGGGAGGAGGGAATCTGAGGAAGGAACTGACTTGGCAGATTGAAGAAACAGCAGGAAGACCAGCATGTTTCAGGACAGTGAGCAGGGGAATGTGGAAGGAGCTTTTCCCTGGGCAGTAGGCAGTGGGACCGGAAGTGGGATGGAAGCCTTGGACAGTCCAGAGCAGAGGAGTGACGTGATCTGATATGAGAGTTAAGAGATTCCTCTGATGGTCACTGGAGGGGTGACAGCAGAAGCAGTTACAAGGCTTAGCAAAGATGAGAAGAGTGAAGTGTGGACTCAGGCTAGAGTATCAGTTTCCAGAGCTGCTGTAACAAAGCACTGCAAACTGGGTAACTTAAAACAACAGAAGTTTATCATCTCTGTGTTCTGGCAGCTACAAGTCCCCAGTCCAGGTGCTGGAAGGGCCGTGCTTTCCCTGAAGGCTCCAGGGGGCAATCCTTCCTTCCAGCCTCTGGTGTTCACCGGCCTTCCTTGGTGTTCCTTGGCTTCCAGCTGCAGCACTGTGGTCTCTGATGTCACGTGACCATTGTCCCCATGTCTGTCTGGGTCTCTTCTCTTCTCATAACAACATCAGTCTTATTGGATTTAAGGTCATTCTAGTCTAGTATGACCTCATCTTAATGTGATTACATCTTCAAAGACACTGAATGTAAATAAGGTTATGTTCACAGATGTCATGTTTAGGGCTTGAACATAA
Source organism: Odocoileus virginianus (assembly GCF_023699985.2). Classification (NCBI taxonomy): domain Eukaryota; kingdom Metazoa; phylum Chordata; class Mammalia; order Artiodactyla; family Cervidae; genus Odocoileus; species Odocoileus virginianus. The sequence goes on from NC_069681.1 coordinate 37,911,328, forward strand.
CTTTTTTGGGGGCCACCATTTAACCCACAACTCCTGGCATGGTTGGCTGTGGGATGGAGATTAATGAGAATTTTTCAGACTTGTTGGTGGTTTAATACTTCACTTCTTGACTTGCCTGTCTCTGGGCCTCAGGGTCTCCATTGTTAACCTTTGTCTGTTACAGTCCCTTGGTCAGATCCCTCATTTATCAAATGAATTTCTGTGCTAAGAAAGATGATTAAAATGCAGAACCTCTACCTATCTAGAGGTAGTTCCATGTGTTGACTCTTAACCACTCTTTTAGCAGTGGGGAGCTCAGGATTTTCATATTTTGATAGCAGTTAATTTCATGTTTTGGAAGAGGGTAACACTAGTGTGCAAAACCCCAACATTGACAGTATATGAGCACAGGATCAGTGGGAGACAGAATAGCCTATTTAGCCCATCACTCAATATTTTAAGTTCCTCTGCTGCTGCTTTTAAGGACCCACCATCAAGTTTAGTGCTATCAGAACAACTATGAGCACCCCTGGGTGAGTTAGGGTGCATCCTTATTGTTGGTCTGGTCCCTCTCTCACAGCAGAGAGGGGATGGCTGAATGAATGAGCTGAGTATTATTTCATGAGATCAGTAAATAGTGAAGACATTTGCACATTATTTTATAAGACTTTGTAAGGGAGGGAAGCTGCAATGATGTGTCACACATGTTCGAAGAGCATGATTAGGTTGACTGTAGCTTAAGCAGTTGTCTGATTTGGGGAAACTTGGTTGACTCCTTGTGAGTGGTTGTTCTTATCTTTTTGTTTGTTTGTTTGTTTTTATTTTCTCAGATCTGAGAGCATTGATTCTTAGGTTTTGATTTGCTGGCATGGGCTGTCAAGGCTTTAAAGCCTCCCCAGTCTCATGGCCTCCTTGTTTAACTACTTCAACAGGTGGAATATTGAATTTTCAGTTGGGATTTCCTGCATTTGTAGGGTAGTGGTAAAAACCGTGAAGACAAAGCTAACAGGTTCTCTGTCCAGGGCTGTTCCTACATGTCTTATGTTCCTACATATCCCAGCCAGGCACATGATACTGTGATAATGGTCAGTGAAGATTTGATGAGAGACTGTTACCTATGGAGATGTGCTTGTGGCCACTTCTGTGTCAGCCTTAAGGTCCTTTCCTGGAATATCTTCCCCAATTAGCTGATGCTTTTAAAAAAAATCCTGCTTTTTACCTGATGCTTCTCTCAATTTCCATGTTATCTAAAAATACTATACTGATACTTCCACCATCATCTGTACTTTTAGTTTCCCTGAACCCCCAAGGTGTTATTCAATGACCTTCATATTTAACACATAATCACACATTTTTTTTTTCACATCCCCCAACACCTAGCAGAGAGTTTGGCAGAGAACAGAATGCTCAGTTCTGTGTCAGGTTGAACTGAAATAGATTTGTCCATCAGAGTTCCAGATCTAAGAATCATTTTCATAGGAAAATCATAACTTAAGACTAGTTAACTTTTCTTGATTTGTATGTAGATTAGATTAATACTATCAAATGCAAATACATTTCTCTCAAATTCTTTATTTTAGGGAAAAATTATCCAAAAGGGGACTTTGGTTGAATTTCCAAAACTTGGACTAGATTTTGAAGATATTCTTTTAAAGAAGAAGAATGAGGAGGGTGAACCTTCTCCAGGTCCAGGAGCTCCTAGTCTGAACTCTGAGTCTTCAGTTCAGTTTCAACAGTCTCCCAGACCCTCCTTGAAAGATGCAGCTCCTGAGGACCAAGATGTGAGTTTCTCATCCTGCAATGTGCTGGGTCTGTCTGCTTTTTGTGGCCTCATAGACCTTCAGTCTGCTCCACTCACAAGATCTTTGTCCCAAAGTAGACCCTAAGTTTCCAAAGCCTTGTTGCATGGAACTGGTAGAATTAAAAGAGCATGGCGGGAGCAGGCCTGCTTCAGATTCCCCTTTAGCTGTAGAAAGGAGAATCTTATGAAGACCAGGAGTGGGTGCACTGCTATAAATTCCCAGGCATATGTATTTCACACTGGTATGAGAACTCCTCAATTTCTCATAGTTATATCCTATTTGCTCTGGTGTCCTCCAGCTTCCCTTATGCATCCAAGAGGCTTAATATGAAGATCCCCTTAGACTGAGTCCTGCTGTGACCACATTAAATCAGCTACTTTTCCTGTATGTTGGAATGTTCTGGCACTGAAGGTGACTGATGGCAGTATTTTCCCCCATTGTTAGATGGTCTGTGATAGGCCAGAGGTAGCCTCTGCAAAGGACCTGAGACACAGTAGACACTTTGGAGTTAGTTCCCATCTTCCTTTCTTACTGTTTAACACCAAGAACCACATCTTATCCACCTTGAATCCCCAGTGGCCAGGATAGAGTTAAGGACATCCTTGGTTCCTATGACTCTATAGTACATCCTAAGTCCTTCAGACGGAAATACATAAACGCAATAGATCTTCCTTAAAAATATACACAGGTATTCCTCAGTTTTCAAATCCTCACTATTCAAACTCACGAGCCTGGATGATTCTTATAAGTGTTCAAACCACTCCCTCACATTCTATACTCAGGAATTACTCTCTTAAATTCAAGAAACAAATAAATTTGGATTATATGCTGTCTGCTTGCTATCCAAACACTCATTGCTCCAACTCACTCTGTGAACTCAGTTTACTGTTATGGCTAGGATTTTGAGCCCTAACTGCATTTTATGTTTCCATCATTGAGTGACACAAGTCATCCAGAGGGTTACATTAGCTCCATATCATTTTGTGCATTATTTTAGAGCAAGCTTCTGCATTCATACTTGAATCAGGTGGGTTGTATGTGTGCTGAGACTCATGATCGACTTTAAGCAAAGCCATCTAAAAGTGAATAACCTCGTGCAAATGGTGTTTCCTTATTTTTTAATAGATTCCTTGGAGTGGGATGGCTGTGTCTAAGAGAAAATGCATATGTGGTTTGGTTGGATAGTTCCACACCCTTCTCTGTAGGATATGAACTATCTTGCACTCCTACCATCATATTAGATGTGTCTGTTTCTCCACAGCTTTGCACTGGAGGACATTGTTAAATTTTTGAAAATTTGGGGTTTGTTATTTAAAGTTTGGCCTCTACCATTTTTCCTTCCCAGGCTGAGAATATACAGGTTACATTACCGCTGGAGGGCCGTTTGGTAGGAAAAGTTGGTTTTAAGACCTACATGAATTACTTCACAGCTGGTGCTCATTGGTTTATCATCATTTTCCTTATTCTAGTAAATGTTGCAGATCAGGTAAGTAGAACATTTATTTTGATTTGTGCCCTCAGCTTGATATTTATCTACAATTTATACTGTATTTATTTTATAATCTTTTAATATGTGTATTAAGAGATTTATCTCAAAGAACTTGCCCCTGAACTTGTGGGATCTAGCTGGGTGAATCTGAAATCAGAAAGGTAGCCCTGTAGCCTGGAAACTTGAGCAGGAGCTGACCCTGATGTCTTGAGGCAGAATTTCTTCCTCCTTCAGGAAGCCTCAGGTTTTGCTCTTAAGGCCTTCATCTGACTGTACGAGGCCCCACTGAGGGTGATCTCCTCTACTTCAGTTCTGAGGATGGATGTGAACCACATCCACAAAATTCCTTCACATCAACATCTAGATGAGTGTTTGGTTGAATCACTGAAGACTGGCCTGGCCAAGCTGACATAGAAAACCTGATCATCACAGTATCTGTCAAACTTTTTCCTTAAAAAATCTCAATATTTGCACTATTACTGTTATATTTTTCAGTTCACTTGGATTTGCATTGAAATGCATTATCTGTGGGGAGCATAATAAGTGAGGCTTATTGGTGTCACGTGTACATGATAGATTCTAGGGAAAAGACAATATGTTTAAAACATATTAAAATGTAACATGCTCTCCCCTGACCTGTGGTTATCTGGGATGTGGGGCTTGGTGCAGACCTGAGCTGAAAGGGCCATCTGCATGTTCTGGAGCCTCTCCATCCCCCATCCCAGTTAGCCCAGGTGTGAGGGCTCAGTAATGTCAGTGTGTGAGTGACTGTTGTTTTCTGCTCCAGGTCGCCTATGTCCTGCAGGATTGGTGGCTTGCAGACTGGTGAGTGATTCCTGATCTGACCCAAAGTGCTCTGAGATCTTCATGAACCCCACTTTCCCACAGAGTCTGGGGGAGAGATGGGGCTAGTTCAGTCTCCTCTTCTGACCCTCATGTAGTTTCCCTGAAGAAAAAGTAAAGTTCCTGCTGGTGGCATGTGACCTTCCCATGGTCTCTCCCCATGTCTGATCCTCAGCAACTTCCTCATAGATGATTTTAAGAACTGAAAGTCAAAATGAAAGTTGAATTTTTATAAGGTAGACAGACACAGGGCCCTGTAATTGCAGAATCATTTTCTAGCACAAAGCACATCTCCTAAATCAAGATTAATTTTTTTCTGTTTTCATTATTTATCTAAATTCTATCTATCACATGATATTTTTTCTTCATTGTTCCATAGGGCAAATGGACAGAGTAGCCTATATGCCATAACATATGGAAAAGGAAAAGTAATTGTGCTGCCTGATCCTGTCTGGTACCTTAGAGTTTATTCAGGTAAAGCTGAGTCATCTGGTCTATTATATGAGAGTTTGAGGTGCTTACAATGAGCCTGTGTGAGCAACTAGGGCTTCCAGCAGTAATTCAGTAGTTTCTCAACAAATTAATAAAAGACTGAGTCACATTTTCTCTGTGAATTAATTAAAATGATTATTTTTAAAATCTACTAGAACAAAGAGATTGAATGAAGACTCTCAATTTGCTCTGTACTGGATTTTGGAAGTTAAACCAGGATCGCACATTCAGAAAATCAACCACTGGAAATATGTGGCTATTGTCTATTCTAATAGGCTGCTTTAGCTAAATCTTATGTCATTACATGGGTGAGCAAGGAGGTTAGAAACAGATTCCCACCCTGTGGTTCAGATTGTTCCAATTCTGTCTGAATAAACTCTGGCTTTTATGGAACTTGGATGAAATCCTCTGGCAGCAAGTGTCCCCAGGTAAAAGTGTATTCTGTTGCAGGTGTGCAAACTCCCCTTCACCACACTGCTCATCTCTCGAGCTTCATTACTTGAGAGAGATGTTAAGCAGGGAAAAATGCAGTGTCTAGGAATTAGGATTCCTTCTCTTTCTTACCTTGAGATCACGGTGTTATTGTGTCTGCGACTGTGTGATTAATTTGCATCTGACTTGCCAGACTGATATTAATACAGCTCTGTGCTTTCACAGATGTATTTAGAAATATGTAGCATTCTATACTTCTTAAAGGAAACTCTCATCTAAAATATTAAACATCACCACAGGAAACCTCACACAAGCTTTCTGCAAAGGAAGAATGCATTATCTTCTTAAGAACCCACTCACTGAAATTTGGTGTTTATTACACTGATCACTTGCTAAGAAACATAAATCCATTCATTGTTTACCTTTCGATTGGTGGACTATGGGGAGAAGGACTTAAAGGAAGAAGGAAAGGATTCTGTTACACATTTATATAGGATGGTGGGGTAAGGCAAATGTCTGTTGATGGAATTCAGGAATTCGAGAAGACTTCAGAGTTGAAATAACAATGATGTGTCAGCTGAAGGTATTTGGTGGAATATTTATTACAGAAGTTTTTTCCACCCTATTTAGCATTGTGAGTGCAGGAGATGTTAGGAGGGCTATCTTAATTTTTATATGCATAGTAGGTACTCATTGATGTCATTAATAAACACGAATGTAAGTGATTATATTTATTTCCAAAAGTTTCAGGTTTCTGTATAATATTTAGTGAGAGATTAGTTGCTCATTTATATTAATTATCATGTGTTAAAATATGATTTGTATTTTCTTGCAATTATTTAAGGATTTTTCTGATTGCAACTTAATATGGTAATATTTTCATACTCTTTACAGCTACTTGAACATGAAAGCTGCTACTTTACATAGAAGTAAACTTTGCTATAAAGTTACCGTTTACAAGAAAATGATAAATCATTTATCCCATTTCCTGTTATATGCTGGTATTGAAGCATTCCTCAAATTTAGGCTATGTTGTAAATTTAGACATGCTGTAGATACAGAGATTTGAAATATGAGAAAGGCAAATCAACTACTTTTTATAATTTTCTTTCTTCGAAGTTTTTTTTACTAGAACTTGTAACTGAATTAAGAAAGCCTGAAATTATAGTTTATACTTGTTTTTTTCCCATATGATTTTTACTTAATGAGAGGAACATAATGATTGTTATATTCTTCTTTATAAATGTATCTTGTGAATTATTAAACTCATATAGAATCCAATATTTATATAAATTTATTCTATATTCTGGGCTTCCCTGGTAGCTCAGATGGTATAGAATCTGCATGCAATTCAGGAGACTCAGGTTTGATCCCTGTGTTGGGAAGATCCCCTGGAGAAAGGAATGGCTACCCACTCCAGTGTTCTTGCCAGGAGAATTCCATGGACAGAGGAGCCTGATGGGCTACAGTCCATGGGTTCAGAGGTCGGACGTGACTGAGTGACTAACACTTTCACTTTTTTTCATTCTACATTCTATATATGAATTTATATATAAACTATATTTATAGAATGAAATGCATAATATCTTTATAAACTGTCTGACATGCTTTAGCATTTTGAAGAAAAGGCAGAGATCTTTGTGCTGAATTATTTATCTTTATTTCAGTTCTAACTGCAGGTACTGTCCTTCTCAGCATCACAAGATCTCTGTTGATATTCTACGTTCTTGTTAATTCTTCACAAATTTTTCACAACAAAATGTTGGAGTCCATTTTGAGAGTTCCAGTATTGTTCTTTGATAGAAATCCAGTAGGTAAGTCAGACACCAGGTTTGTCAGTAAATATGTTTTGTTATCCTACTTAATGCCTGATTATGTTTAATATTCAGCAATAGGTGAGATGCTTGGAAGAAAATCACTGCATGTTGACCTATTTTCTACAAAACCTTTACTTTTCTTCCCTTGGGCTTCCCTCATGGCTTAGCTGGTAAAGAATCTGCCTGTAGTGCAGGAGACCTGGTTTCGATCCCTGGGTTGGGAAGATCTCCTGGAGAAGGGAAAGGCTACCCACTCCAGCACTCTGGCCTGGAGAATTCTATGGACTGTATGGTCCATGGGGTCACAAAGAGTCAGACATGACTGAGTGATGCTCACTTAAATCTTCTAGGTTCCTAATCTTAGAGCAGCCGGCATATTAGTATTTATCCTGCTTTCCCCTCCTGTGTCTCTTAGCAGGACTTCATTCCTTCATTAAAGTTGGAGCCCAAGTAAGCACTGCAAAGATAAGCCTAATTTTCCCAAAAGGCTTAGAAGCCAGCAATTATTTACATTTTAGTGGTAGATTACATTGAACTCTTTCTTAGAGTTTATTTTCAAGAGTAGAATTTGTAATAGATTATTTATGGTGAGCTTTGTTTCTGGTGTGTGATAACATGAAGAGAAAACCACATATACTGATCCTTTGAAAGTTGCAGTTCATAGAATTAGACATCCAGGCTTCCAAGTTCTGTTGTCTTTCAATCAAAGAAATAAAACTGTCGAACACAGTATGGTACTGGCACAAAGACAGAAATATAGATCAATGGAGCAGAATAGAAAGCCCAGAGATAAATCCACGAACCTAGGGACACCTTATCTTCGACAAAGGAGGCAAAGATATACAATGGAAAAAAGACAACCTCTTTAACAAGTGGTGCTGGGAAAACTGGTCAACCACTTGTAAAAGAATGAAACTAGAACACTTTCTAACACCATACACAAAAATAAACTCAAAATGGATTAAAGACCTAATTTTAAGACCAGAAACGATAAAACTCCTAGAGGAGAACATAGGCAAAACACTCTCCGACATAAATCACAGCAGGATCCTCTATGACCCACCTCCCAGAATATTGGAAATAAAAGCAAAAATAAACAAATGGGACCTAATTAAACTTAAAAGCTTTTGCACAACAAAGGAAACTATAAGCAAGGTGAAAAGACAGCTCTCAGAATGGGAGAAAATAATAGCAAACGAAGCAACAAAGGATTAATCTCAAAAATATACAAGCAACTCCTGCAGCTCAATTCCAGAAAAATAAATGACCCAATCAAAAAATGGGCCAAAGATCTAAACAGACATTTCTCCAAAGAAGACATACAGATGGCTAACAAACACATGAAAAGATGCTCAACATCACTCATTATCAGAAAAATGCAAATCAAAACCACAATGAGGTACCATTACACGCCAGTCAGGATGGCTGCTATCCAAAAGTCTACAAGCAATAAATGCTGGAGAGGGTGTAGAGAAAAGGGAACCCTCTTACACTGTTGATGGAAATGCAAACTAGTACAGCCACTATGGAGAACAGTGTAGAGATTCTTTAAAAAACTGGAAATAGGATTGCCATATGACCCAGCAATCCCACTGCTGAACATACACACTGCAGAATCCAGAATTGAAAGAGACACATGTACTCCGATGTTCACCGAAGCACAGTCTATAATAGCCAGGACATGGAAGCAACCTAGATGTCCACCAGTAGATGAATGGATAAGAAAGAAGTGGTACATATACACAATGGAATAGTACTCAGCTATTAAGAAGAATGCATTTGAATCAGTTCTAATGAGGTGGATGAAACTGGAGCCTATTGTACAGAGTGAGGTAAGTCAGAAAGAAAAACACCAATACAGTATACTAACACAAAAATATGGAATTAAGAAAGATGGTAATGATGACCCTATATGCAGGACAGCAAAAGAGACACAGATGTAAAGAACAGACTTTTGGACTCTGTGGGAGAAGATGAGAGTGGGATGATTTGAGAGAATAGCCTTGAAACATGTATATTACCATATGTGAAACAGATCACCAGTCCAGGTTCGATGCATGAGACAGGGTGCTCAGGACTGGTGCACTGAGATGACCCAGAGGGATGGGATGGGGAGGGAGGTGGGAGGGGGGTTCAAGATGGGGGACACGTGTACACCCATGGCCGATTCATGTCAATGTATGGCAAAAATCACTACAATATTGTAAAGTAATTAGCCTCCAACTAATAAAAATAAATGGGGAAAAAAAAAACTGTCAAACACCTAATACATTTTCCTGGGCATTAGCATTGAAGACACATTGTGGCACTTATGTGGGTTAAATATTTAATACCTGATAGTTTTAGCATATAAATTACAGACTCTTAGCAGCAGCAGTCATTTAAGAGGGGCTTCCCTGGTGGCTCAGAGGTAAAGAATCTGCCTGCAATGCAGGAGATGCAGGGGATGTGGGTTCAATCTCTGGGTCGGAAAAATCCCCTGGAGAAGGATATGACAACTCACTCCACTATTCTTGCCTGGAGAATCCCATGGACAGAGTAGCCCGGTGGGATATACGTAGTCCATGGTGTCGCAAAAAGTCAGACATGACTGAAGTGACTTAGCATGCATACAGACATTTAAAAACTATTATTGGACAAGAAGTTGGGATGTAGCTGGAGATGTTGGATGTTCCAGTTCTGCTGGGACACAACTTTGGAAGAGCTGTGCCAGCAACTTCATTACTCTTCTCCTCAGATTCTAACAGGTAAGAAGAGGGGGGCCTTTTCAATCAGCAAGCATTTATTGGTTGTCCACCGGTTGTCAGTTTTGGTTCCAACATTGGGCAAAATGGTCCTGTCTTTCAAGGCATTTGCAAGCTTAAATAATTGTCAAGAGTGGATTGCTTGTTCAAAAAAATTTTGTCATTATATTTTTATTCTGTACCACAAGATTCAGATTCAGATTTTAATACAACTGTCAATTGGAGACCTTGATTCACAGATACACAGCAACTCACACACCTACATGCATAACTATATCTTTTTCATAATCAATTATGTAAGGGTTGCCCTTGATTTCAGAAAATTTCCAAAAACTGTTTTCCTGGAATTTTAAAACAGATTGTTTTTGAAATAAAATCATAACAGTGGGAGTGAGAGGAATATATGGAATAAAGTGAGTAATTATTTATTTAAGATCATTATCTCTAAGCTTATAGCAAACTCATGCTGATTTGTAAGCAGATTACTGACGATAATGAAATGTACTCCTGACCCATCAGGGACTGTCTGTGTGCTAGAGCTCATCTCTGAAACTGTTAGGGAAAGAAAAGGGAAGCCAGTACTTCCAGTCTTGCCTTCTATAAACATCTACACACACTTCTCTGGTCTTTTTAGAAGTGTGTGTTACAAATGCTTTGAAGGGCTCCCCAGGGGACTTAGTGGTAAAGAATCTGCCTGCCAAGTCAGAAGAGGTGGGTTCGATCCCTGGGTCAGAAAAATCTCCTGGAGAAGAAAATGACAACCCACTCCAGTATTCTTGACTGGGAAATCCCATGGACAGAGGAGCCTACAGGCTGCAGTCCATGAGGTTGTAAAGAATTAGACATGACTTAGTCACTAAACAACAACATCAAATGCTTTGACAGTAGGTCAAACCAAAATCACAGAAAACCAGCCACAATGATCACATGGATCACAGCCTTGTATAACTCAATGAAGCTGTGAGCCATGCTGTGCAAGGCACCCAAGACAGACAGGTCATGGTGGAGAGTTCTGACAAAATGTGGTCTGCTGGAGAGGGAAATGGCAAACCACTTTAATATTCTTGCCTTGAGAACTCCATGAACAGTATGAAAAGGCAGAAAAATATGACACCAGAAGATGAACCCCCCCAGGTCAGTAGTTGGTCATTATGCTACTTGAGAAGAGTAGAGAAATATCTCCAGAGGGACTAAAGAGGCTGGGCCAAAGCAGAAACATCACCGACTTGTGGGTGTGTCTGGTGGTGAAGGTAAAGTCTGATGCTATAAAGAACAATACAGTATAGGAACCTGCAGGGATCAAGGCAAATTGGATGTGGTCAGGCAAGAGATGGCAAGTGTGAATATCAATATCTTATGAATCAATGAACTAAAATGGACAGAAATGGGTGATGACTGTTAATTCAGATGATCATTATATCTACTACCGTGGGTGAGAATCCATTAGAAGAAATGGAGTAGACCCCATAGTCAACAAAAGAGTCCAAAATGCAGTTACCTGGGTACAATCTCAAAAATGACAGAATGATCTCTGTTCATTTTCAAGGTGAACCATTCAACATCATAGTAATCCAAGTCTATGCCCCAACCATTAATGCTGAAGAAACTGAAGTCAAATGGTTCTATGAAGACCTACAAGACTTGTTAGAACTAACACCAAAAAAAGATGTCCTTTTCATCATTGGGGGTTGTAATGCAAAAGTAGGAACTCAAGAGATATCTGGAGTAACAGACAAGTTTGACTTTGGAGTACAAAATGAATTAGGTCAAAGGCTAACAAAGTTTTGCCAAGAAAGCACAAGGTCATAGCAAATACCCTCTTACAACAACACAAGTGGTAACTCTACATTTTGACTGATAATACCAAAATCAGATTGATTATATTTTTTACAGCCAATGATGGAGAAACTCTATACAGTCAGCAAAAACAAGACCTGGTCTGACTGTGACTCAGATCATGAGCTCCTTATTGCAAAATTCAGACTCAAAGACAGTAGGTAAAACCACTAAGCCATTCAGTTATGATCTAAATCAAATTACTTATGATTATACAGTTGAAGTGATGAATAGATTCAAGGGATTAGACATGATAGAGTACCTGAAGAACTATGGCTGGAGATTTGTAGCATTGTTCAGGAAGCAGTGACCAAAACCATCTCCAAGAAAAATGAAATAAAAGAAGGCAAAATGATTGTCTGAGGAGGACTTAAAAATAGCTTAGGAAAGAAGAGAAGCAAAAAACAAAGGACAAAGGGAAAGATATACCCAGCTGCATGCCGAGTTCCAGAGACTAGCAAAGGAGAGATATGAAAGCCTTCTTAAGTGCACAATGCAAAGAAATAGATGAAAACCATAGAATGGGAAAGACTAAAGATCTCTTCAAGAGAACTAGAGCTACCAAGGGAACATTTCATTAAAAAAATGGGCACAATCAAAGACAGAAACAGCAAGGACCTAACAGAAGCAGAAGAGATAGGTGGCAAGAATACACTGAATGGGATGGGGAGGGAGGTGAGAGGGGGGGTCAGGATGGGGAACACATGTAAATCCATGGCTGATTCATATCAATGTATGGCAAAAACCACTACAATATTGTAAAGTAATTAGCCTCCAACTAATAAATGGAAAAAAAATAAAAAGAATACACTGAAGAATTGTACAAGAAAGGTCCTAATGGATATCCACGATGATATGTTCACTCAACTAGTGCCAGACATCCTGGATTGTGAAGTCAAGTGGGTCTTGGGAAGCATTATTATGAACAAAGCTAGTGGAGGTGATGGAATTCCAGCTGAGCTATTTCAAATCCTAGAAGACGATGTTAAAGTACTTCACTCAATGTACAAGCAAATTTGGAAAACTTAACAGTGGTCACAGGACTGGAAAAGGTCAGTTTTCATTCCAATCCCAAAGAAGGGCAATGCCAAAGCATCTTCAAACTGCCATACAACTGTGTTCATTTCACATGCTAGCAAGGTAATGCTCAAAATCTTTCAAGCTAATCTTATTTCTGAGAAATAAGACTAACAAACCACAAAACAAAATCCACAGCCTGTTTTTTCATTTGTCTTGCTTTGTATTTATTTTTTGTTTTCATCAGAGCTTAGCTTCATCCTTGAGCTCATTTTAATTTGGTTTCACAGGGATAGCTTAATTTTGCATATAAGCACTGAACATCTGGTTTATGTTTTGTTTAATTATGATGCCACTAAAGTTTAGTACAGAAGTGTAAAGAATTAATTAAAGAACGTGGAAACTTTCATAAAGCTAGTTCTATTTAAATGGAGCATTGGAGTTGTCCCAGGGACATGGATGCACTTCTTAGGAGTAGCAGTAACACTATTTTTTAGAAAATGTTTTAACGGGTCAAAATGGAGAGCGTCTATATGTTCGCCTTTTTCAAATAGCATGAAAAATGACACATTTCACAAGTAAAAGTTTAAGTTGACCTAAGGCAGCTTTAGATTATTAGGTCTTCAAATTTTATTCACAGGAAGTTTTTAGAGACATTTTGTGCTTTGTTCACTCCAGTTAATTCCAGGCAGTTCTTCGACATTTCTACCAGGTAGACATTCTGATACTTTAGAACTTCTCTTTTGGCAAAATATGGTTAAAGCAGCCTGGGACAAAAGTAAGATTCCTAGTTAGTTCTTATAAATTGTAGATTATATTTTTAAAGCTATCAAAGGCATAACAAATGCAGCAGAATAAATATACTGCTAATTAGCAGTATATACTAATACTAGGTAAAATAGTATTAGGTAAAATACTACCTAATTAGCATAAATAAAACATTTAAATGTCATAAATTACTGGTTGAGTTATAAAATGGCATTGAGGGAGATGGAAATGCATGGTTCTTGGGAGAGAGAGCTGAGTGAAGACAGAGAGCACTTAGTCATGAACAGTTGGCTTCCAGGTAGCTGTGTTAGGCAGGGAGCACATACCTTGTCCTGAGTCTTGGCATTCAGACTCAGTCATCTCTGAGAGGCCTGAAACTCTGAAATTCAGTAATTCTACCACCTTGCAGAACTTTCTTAGAAATAATTGGGTGAAAAAGAAAAGCAAAATACGTTAAAGAACTTCAGTTTTGTTCAGTTCAGTCGCTCAGTCGTGTCTGACTCTTTGCGACCCCATGAATCGCAGCACGCCAGGCCTCCCTGTCCATCACCAACTCCCAGAGTTTACCCAAACTCATGTCCATTGAGTCAGTGATGCCACCTAACCATCTCATCTTCTGTTGTCCCCTTCTCCTCCTGCCTTCAATCTTTCCCAACATCAGGGTCTTTTCAAATGAGTCAGCTCTTCGCATCAGGTGGCCAAAATATTGGAGTTTCAGCTTCAACATCAGTCCTTCCAATGAACACCCGGGACTGATCTCCTTTAGGATGGACTAGTTGGATCTCCCTGCAGTCCAAGGGACTCTCTGAAGTCTTCTCCAACACCACAGTTCAAAGTCATCAATTCTTCGGCACCCAGCTTTCCTTATAGTTCAGCCCTCACATCCATCCATACATGACACCTGGAAAAACCATAGCCTTGACAAGATGGACCTTTGTTGACAAAGTAATACCTCTGCTTTTTAATGTGCTGTTTAGGTTGTTCATAACTTTCCTTCCAAGGAATAAGCGTCTTTTAATTTCATGGCTACAGTCACCATCTGCAGTGAGTTTGGAGCCCCCAAAAATAAAGTCAGCCACTGTTTCCACTGTTTCCCCATCTATTTGCCATGAAGTGATGTGACCAGATGCCATGATCTTAGTTTTCTGAATGTTGAGCTTTAAGCCACCCTCTTTAGTCAAGAGGCTCTTTAGTTCCTCTTCACTTTCTGCCATAAGGGTGGTGTCATCTGCATATCTGAGGTTATTGATGTTTCTCCTGGCAATCTTTTTTTTTTCCATTTATTTTTATTAGTTGGAGGCTAATTACTTTACAATATTGTAGTGGTTTTGGCCATACATTGACATGAATCAGCCATGGATCTACATGTGTTCCCCATCCTGAACGCCCCTCCCACCCCATCCTATCCCTCTGGGTCATCCCAGTGCACCATCCCCGAGCACTTGTCTCATGCATCCAACCTGGACTGGCGATCTGTTTCATACTTGATAATATACATGTTTTGATGCTGTCCTCTCAGATCATCCCACCCTCACCTTCTCCCATAGAGTCCAAAAGTCTGTTCTATACATCTGTGTCTCTTTTTCTGTCTTGCATATAGCTTGATTCCTGTTTGTGCTTCCTCTAGCCCAGCATTTCTTAGGATGTACTCTGCATATAAGTTAAATAAGCAGAGTGACAATATACAGCCTTGACGTACTCCTTTTCCTATTTGGAACCAGTCTGTTGTTCCATGTCCAGTTCTAACTTCAGAGGATATTTATGATAGTAGTTTCCTACACCATCTAATATTTCAGAGATCTGCACAACAGAGGTTTCATCTGTTGGCAGTTATAATTCTCCCAGAAATATGAGATGGAAACTGCATTTTGCCTTGAAAGGCAGTTGAGGTGCACTGGGCCAGGAAAAATACCCTTCCTGGAGAAAGAGTTAATGCATTCCAGTGGCAGGAGGATTCCCGTGATAGGTGGTTTCCTGTTCCCTCAGAATCAGCAGCTCATATTTCCCATGTCTTTCTGTGGCCACCTCACTTCCTGTGGTTCATGGTTGAGGAACCCACAGAAATCATGTAACTGAGCCCTTGGGCATTTTCTTGCAGACATGCTCCATGGCTTTCCTCAGACCCACCATGTTTCAGAACCACTGTCTTAGAGATATTTCTGCCTGTTACTATTCACTGTCTATTCCTGACAGTGAGTGAGCCTTGAGCTAGACTCCTTTGTGACAGCCTGTATAACATATGCATAGGATTCGTGGGTAAAGAATAAGCCTGGTCTAGCTTTCCAAAAAAAATTTCCCCAATGCTTAGGAAAAGTAAAATATGAGTTACTCACTGTAACAAAGCGTTTAGGGTGGCTGTAACAGAGGGGTTTCCTGGGGCAGTTTGTGAGGTGTATCTACTCCTTAAAGGTCAGTTTCCTACCATATTTATCAATAGGTGATGCGATATTTGCCCTGAATCACAGTTCAGAGCAAGACCTGGGATCAGGAGTCTCTCAAGCCCTGAACTTTACTAGCCAATTATGTTTTTCTTAGACCATCTGTCCTAATTCATTCTTTTTTTTTCCATTTATTTTTATTAGTTGGAGGCTAATTACTTTACATCATTACAGTAGTTTTTGTCATACATTGAAATGAATTAGCCATGGATTTACATGTATTCCCCTAATTCATTCTTTTAGTCATTTTTTCACTTGCTAATCCATTTATTTGATCTTCAGTAAATTAAATAATTTAATTTAGAGGTGGAGTTATTTTAAATGTTTTATTATGGTTAGCCAAGAGAGATTTCCTGGAACTCTTCTAACTCTTAATATTTAAAGTATTCAGCCTTCAGTGGAGTAGGCATTAGCCAGTCAGAAGGGTTCAGGGTGTCAGTGGCTAGTAGCCATCACTGTTCATTCCAGCTTAACTCCAGCCCTGCCTATCATGCTATTAGTTCATCTTTATTGCTAGATATTTCCATCTAAGCTACCAGGGAAGCCCCAGATATTTAATAGAGCTTTCCAACATGTCTGGTAAAATATCTCTGTCTCCCAGATGTTTTGACATGAAACAGATCATCAGCCCAGGTTGGATGCATGAGACAAGTGCTCGGGCCTGGTGCACTGGGAAGACCCAGAGGGATCGGGTGGAGAGGGAGGTGGGAGGGGGGATCGGGATGGGGAACACATGTAAATCCATGGCTGATTCATATCAATGTATGACAAAAACCACTACAATAAAAATAAATAAATAAATGAATAAAATATTCGTTTTTTAGATTTGTGTAATGTTTTTGTAGAAGACTCCATCTGCAAAGTTTTTCCATCTTAAAAAAAATTGGAAAGACATTGGGTTTATGGTGTTTTATTGGTAAATGCCATTTGAACACCAACACCTGGTATTTTACATATTATTATAGATTATGTGTGAAATGTGGTCCATATTTACAAAAGGTGTATCATCTGGATGTGCACTCAAGTCAATTATTTGTTGCTGTTCAGTTGCTCAGTCATGTCTGACTCTTTGCGACCCATGGACTGCAGCAGGTCAGGCTTCTCCATCAGGCTTAACCATCTCCTGGAGTTTGCTCAAACTCACATTCTTTGAGTCAATGATGCCATCCAACCACCTCATCATATTTTACCCCCTTATCCTCCTGCCCTCAATCTTTGCAAGAATCAGGGTCTTTTCCAGTGAGTCAGCTGTTCCCATCAGGTGACCAAAGTAATGGAGCTTCAGCTTCACCGTCAATCCTTCCAATGAATATTCAGAGTTGATCTCCTTTGGGTTTGACTGGTTTGATCTCCTTACTGTCCAGGGGACTCTCAACTGTCTTCTCCAGCACCACAGTTCAAAAGCATCAATTCTTTGGTGCTCAGTCTTCTTTATGGTCAAACTCTCACATCCATATGTAAGTACTGGAGAAACCATAGCTTTAACTATACAGACCTTTTTAGGCAAAGTTACGTCTCTACTTTTTTTTTTTCATTTATTTTTATTAGTTGGAGGCTAATTACTTTACAATATTGTAGTGGTTTTTGTCATACATTGACTTGATTCAGCCATGGATTTACATGTATTCCCCATCCCGATCCCCCCTCCCACCTCCCTCTCCACCCGATCCCTCTGGGTCTTCCCAGTGCACCAGGCCCGAGCACTTGTCTCATGCATCCAACCTGAGCTGGTGATCTGTTTAATATGCTGTCTAGGTTGGTCATAGCTTTTCTTCCAAGGAGCAAGTGTCTTTTTACTTTGTGACTGCAGTCACCATCTGCAGTGATTTTGGAGTCCAAGAAAATAAAATCTGTCATTGTTTCCATTGTTTCCCCATCTATTTGCCAAATCACTGCAGATGGTGATTGTAGCCATGAAATTAAAAGACACTTACTCCTTGGAAGGAAAGTTATGACCAACCTACACAGCATATTAAAAAGCAGATACATTCCTTTGTCAACAAAAGTCCGTTTGGTCAAGGTTATGATTTTTCCAATAGTCATGTATGGATGTGAGAGTTGGACTATAAAGAAAGCTGAGCACCAAAGAATTGATGCTTTTGAACTGTGGTGTTGGAGAAGACTCTTGAGAGTCCCTTGGACTGCAAGGAGATCCAACCAGTCCATCCTAAAGGAGATCAGTCCTGGGTGTTCATTGGAAGGACTAATGTTGAAGCTGAAACTCCAATACTTTGGCCACCTGATGCAAAGAACTGAATTATTTGAAAAGACCCTGCTACTGGGAAAGATTGAGGGCAGGAGGCGAAGGGGACGACAGGGGATGAGATGGTTAGATGGCATCACTGACTCAATGGACATGAGTTTGGGTAAACTCTGGGAGTTGGTGATGGACAGGGAGGCCTGGCATGCTGCTGTTCATGGGGTTGCAAGAAGTTGGACACGACTGAGCGACTGAAGTGAACTGGAGGGACCAGATGCCATGATCTTAGATTTTTGAATGTTGTTTCTAGCCAGCTTTTTCAGTCTCCTCTTTCACCTTCATCTCTTGATAAACGTTTTTCAGTTCCTTTTTGTGTTCTGCCATTGTTGCTGTTGAGTTGCTCAGTCACGTCTGACTCTTTGGAAATCCATGGACTGCAGTGTGCCAGGCTTTCCTGTCCTCCACCAACTCCTGGAGCTCAAACTCATGTTCATTGAGTTGGAAATGCCATCTAACCATCTCATCCCCTTCCTCTTCTGCCTTGTCTCTTTCCCAGCATCAGGGTCTTTTCTAATGAGTTGGATCTTCACATCAGGTGACTAAAGTATTGGAACTTCAGCTTTAGCATCAGTCCTTCCAATGAATATTCAGGACTGATTTCCTTTAGGATTAACAGGTTTTTTTTTTCCATTTATTTTTATTAGTTGGAGGCTAATTACTTTACAATATTGTAGTGGTTTTTACCATACATTGACATGAATCAGCCATGGATTTACATGTGTTCCCCATCCCGATCCCTCCTCCCGCCTCCCACCCCATCCCATCCCTCTGGGTCCTCCCAGTGCACCAGCCCTGAGCACTTGTCTCATGCATCCAACCTGGGCTGCTGATCTGTTTCACCCTTGATAGTATATTTGTTTCAATGCTATTCTCTCAGAATGTCACACCCTCGCCTTCTCCCACAGAGTCCCAAAATCTGTTCTGTACATCTGTGTCTCTTTTTCTGTTTTGCATATAGGGTTATTGTTACCATCTTTTTAAATTCCATATATATGCATTAGTATACTGTATTGGTGTTTATCTTTCTGGCTTACTTCACTCTGTATAATGGGCTCCAGTTTTATCCATTTCATTAGAACTGATTCAAATGAATTCT
This sequence comes from Odocoileus virginianus, assembly GCF_023699985.2. NCBI lineage: Eukaryota > Metazoa > Chordata > Mammalia > Artiodactyla > Cervidae > Odocoileus > Odocoileus virginianus. The sequence continues at coordinate 37,930,341 of NC_069681.1, forward strand.
TTTTAATGGCTGAGTAACATTCCACTGTGTATATGTACCACTGCTTTCTTATCCATTCATCTGCTGATGGACATCTAGGTTGCTTCCATGTCCTGGCAATTGTAAACAGAGCTGTGATGAACACTGGGGTGCATGTGTCTCTTTCAGATCTAGTTTCCTCGGTGTGTATGCCCGGGAGTGGGTTTGCTGGGTCATATGGCAGTTCTATTACCAGTTTTTAAAGGAATCTCCACACTGTTCTCCATAGCGGCTTACTAGTTTGCATTCCTACCAACAGTGTAAGAGGGTTCCCTTTTCTCCACACCCTCTCCAGCATTTATTGCTTGTAGACTTTTGGATAGCAGCCATCCTGACTGGCGTGTAATGGTACCTCATTGTGGTTTTGATTTGCATTTTTCTGATAATGAGTGATGTTGAGCATCTTTTCATGTGTTTGTTAGCCATCTGTATGTCTTCTTTGGAGAAATGTCTGTTTAGATCTTTGGCCCATTTTTTGATTGGGTCATTTATTTTTCTGGAATTGAGCTGCAGGAGTTGCTTGTATATTTTTGAGATTAATCCTTTGTCTGTTGCTTCATTTGCTATTATTTTCTCCCATTCTGAGGGCTGTCTTTTCACCTTGCTTATAGTTTCCTTTGTTGTGCAAAAGCTTTTAAGTTTAATTAGGTCCCATTTGTTTATTTTGCTTTTATTTCCAATATTCCTGGATGCGGGTCATAGAGGATCCTGCTGTGATTTATGTCGGAGAGTGTTTTGCCTATGTTCTCCTCTAGGAGTTTTATCGTTTCTGGTCTTACATTTAGGTCTTTAATCCATTTTGAATTTATTTTTGTGTATGGTGTTAGAAAGTGTTCTAGTTTCATTCTTTTACAGGTGGTTGACCAGTTTTCCCAGGACCACTTGTTAAAGAGGTTTTTTTTTTTTTTTCCATTGTATATTTTTGGCTCCTTTGTTGAAGATGAGGTGTCCATAGGTACGTGGATTTCTCTCTGGGCTTTCTATTCTATTCCATTGATCTACATTTCTGTCTTTGTGCCAGTACCATACTGTCCTAATGACTGTGGCTTTGTAGTAGAGCCTGAAGTCAGGCAGGTTGATTCCTCCAGTTCCATTCTTGTTTCTCAAGCTTGCTTTGGCTATTCGAGGTTTTTTGTATTTCCATACAAATTGTGAAATTATTTGTTCTAGTTCTGTGAAGAATACCGTTGGTAGCTTGATAGGGATTGCATTGAATCTATAGATTGCTTTGGGTAGTATAGTCATTTTCACAGTATTGATTCTTCCAATCCACGAACATGGTATATTTCTCCCTCTGTTTGTGTCCTCTTTGATTTCTTTCATCAGTGTTTTATAGTTTTCTATGTATAGGTCTTTTGTTTCTTTAGGTAGATATACTCCTAAGTATTTTATTCTTTTTGTTGCAATGGTGAATAGTATTGTTTCCTTAATTTCTCTTTCTGTTTTCTCATTGTTAGTGTATAGGAATGCAAGGGATTCCTGTATGTTAATTTTATATCCTGCAAGATTACTGTATTCATTGATTAGCTCTAGTAATTTTCTGGTAGAGTTTTTAGGGTTTTCTATATAGAGGATCATGTCGTCTGCAAACAGTGAGAGTTTCACTTCTTCTTTTCCTATCTGGATTCCTTTTATTTCTTTTTCTGCTCTGATTGTCATGGCCAACACTTCCAAAACTATGTTGAATAGTAGTGGTGAGAGTGGGCACCCTTGTCTTATTCCTGACTTTAAGGGAGATGCTTTTGATTTTTCACCATTGAGGATAATGTTTGCTGTGGGTTTGTCATATATAGCTTTTATTATGCTGAGGTATGTTCCTTCTATGCCTGCTTTATGGAGAGTTTTTATCATAAATGGATGTTTAATTTTTTTCAAAGGCTTTTTCTGCATCTATTGAGATAATCATATGGTTTTTATCTTTCAAGTTGTTAATGTGGTGTATTACATTGATTGACTTGCAGATATTAAAGAATTCTTGCATTTCTGGGATAAAGCCCACTTGGTCATGATGTAAGATCTTTTTTATATGTTGTTGGATTCTGTTTGCTAGAATTTTGTTAAGGATTTTTGCATCTGTGTTCATCAGTGACATTGGCCTGTAGTTAGGATTGACTAGTTTGATCTCCATGCAGTACAAGAGCCTCTCAAGAGTCTACTCCAACACTACAGTTCAAAAGCATCAATTCTTTGGTACTCAGCCTTCTTTTCGGTCCAGCTCTCACATCCATACATGATTACTGGAAAAACCACAGCTTTGCCTAGTTGGACTTTTGTTGGCAAAGAAATATCTCTGCTTTTTAACATGCTGTCTAGGTTTGTCATAGCTTTTCTTCCAAGGAGCGAGTTTCTTTTAGTTTCATGGCTACTGTCACCATCTGCAGCAATTTTGGAGCCCAAGAAAATAAAGTATGTCACTGTTTCCATTGTTTCTCCATCTATTTGCCATGAAGTGATGGGACTGGATAACATGATCTTAGTTTTTTGGATGTTGAGTTATAAGCCAGCTTTCTCACTCTCTGCTTTCACTTTCTGCAAGAGGCTTTTTAGTTCCTCTTCACTTTCTGCCATAAGGATGGTGTCATCTGCATATCTGAGGTATTGATATTTCTTGTGGCAATCTTGATTCCAGCTTGTGCTTTATTCCACCCAGAATTTTGCATGATGTACTCTGCATATAAGTTAAATTAGTAGGGTGACAATATATAACCTTGATGTATTCCTTTCCCAATTTGGAAGCAGTTCATTGTTCCATGTCTGGTTCTAACTGTTTCTTCTTGACCTGCATACAGGTTTCTCAGGAGACAGGGAAGGTGGTATGGTATTCCCATCTCTTTAAGAATTTCCCACAGTTTGTTGTGACCCACACAGTGAAAGGCTTTAGCGTAGTCAATGAAGCTGTAGTAGATGTTACTCTGGAGTTCTCTTGCTTTTTCTGATTCAGTGGATACTGGCAATTTGATCTCTAGTTTCTCTGCCTTTTCTAAATCTAGCTTGAACATCTGGGAGTTCTCAGTTCACATACCGTTGAAGCCTAGCCTGGAGAATTTTAAGCATTAATTTACTAGTGTGTGAAATGAGTGCAATTGTGTGGTAGTTTGAACATTCTTTGGCAATGCCATTCTTTAGAATTGGAATGAAAACTGACCTTTTCCAGTCCTGTGGCCACTGTTGAGTTTTCCAGATTTGATGGCATATTGAGTGAAGTACTTTAGCAGCATCACCTTTTAGGATTTGAACTAACTCAGCTTAAATTCCATCACCTCCACCAGCTTTGTTCATAGTGATGCTTTCTAAGGCCTGCTTGACTTCACCCTCCAGGATGTCTGGCTCTAGGTGAGTCATCACACCTTCATGGTTGTCTGGGTTATGAAGATCTTTTTTGTTTAGTTCTTCTGTGTGTTCTTGCCACTTCTTCTTAATATCTTTCTGCCATTATGGTGGTGTCATTGCATATGTGAGGTTATTGATATTTCTCCCAACAATATTGATTCCAGCTTTTGATTCATCCAGCTTTCCATTTCACATGATGTAGTCTGCATGTAAGTTAAATTAGCAGGGTGACAATATATAGCCTTGACATACTCCCTTCCCAGTTTGGAACCAGTCCGTTTTTCCATATCTAGTTCTAACTATTGCTTCTTGACTTGCATACAGGTTTCTCAGGAGGTAGGTAAGGCAGTCTGGTATTCCCATCTCTCTAAGAATTTTCCACAGTTTTTTGTGATCCACGCGGTGAAAGACTTTAGTGTAGTCAATGAAGGAGAACTAGATGTTTTTCTGGAGCTCTCTTGCTTTTTCTGTGGTCCAGTGGATATTGGCAGTTTGATCTCTAGCTCCTCTGCCTTTTCAAAATCCGGCTTGTGTATCTGGAAGTTCTCAGTTCACGTACTGTTGAAACCTGGCTTGAAGGATTTTGAGCCTTAACTTTGCTAGCACGTGAATTGAGTGTAATTGTGTGGTAATTTGGCATTGCCTTTCTTTAAGATTGGATGAAAACTAATCCTTTCCAGTCCTGAGGTCTCCACTGGGATTTCCAAATTTGCTGGCATAATGAGTGTAGCACTTTCACAGCATCATATTTTAGGATTTCAAATAATTCAACTGGCATTCCATCACCTCCACTAGCTTTGTTTGTAGTAATGCTTCCTAAGGTCCACTTGACTTCAGTCTCCAGGATGTCTCGCTCTAGGTGAGTGATCATATCGTCATGGTTATCTGGGTCATTAAGATCTTTTTTGTATATTTCTTCTGTGTATTCTTGCCACCTATTCTTAATATCTTCTGCTTCTCTTAGGCCCATCCTTTTTCTCTCTTTTATTTTGCCCATCTTTGCATGAAATGTTCCCTTTAAACCACTATATAAGTGAAGTTGCTCAGTCGTGTCTGACTCTTTGCCACCCCATGGGCGGTAGCCTACCATGCTCCTCCGTTCATGGGATTTTCCAGGCAAGGGTACTGGAGTGGGTTGCCATTTCCTTCTCCAGGGGATCTTCTCGGCCCAGGAATTGAACCTGGGTCTCATGTGTTGCCGGCAGGTGCTTTACCCTCTAAGCCACCAGGGAAATCTCAAACCACTATGTAGATTGTACTATAATATGTTCTGAGAACATAGCTGTATCTAGGTGGAACATGGAAGCCCCCTGAAACAGTTGTTTGCCAAACAAAGTGTCAGAAAGCCTAAATCTTTCAGCATGAGAGTTGCTTATGTCCTGTGACCGTGTGGAGTCTTATTTTAGGCTCTGTTTGGTTTGAGGGTCTTCTCAGTCTTTAGGAATAAAAGTAAAAATGGAGGTTGTAAACAGTTTCTAGACAACAGAAAAATATATTAGCTGAAAGCACGGTATGATAAAGATACTTTAAAAGATGGTAATTGGGAGGGGATTTGGAATGGAATTTTAGGTAGCCAAAAGAAACCCCAAAGAACATTGCCGTGTTTAAAAACAGTTAAAATGTTCAAGATATTAGATCTGAGTGATCATAGAAAGTTGTACTTATATATTCTGTATCTTTTAAGATGATCCTATTATATAACACAGGGAACTATATTCAATATTCGATAATAAACCATAATGGAAATTAAATTAAAAAATGACTAAAGTTTCTAGTCCACATGAAAAAGCTTCTACCAAAATGATTAAATTAACTTTTGCTATTTAAAATGTAGTTAGTAATCTGAAATTTTAACTTTATAAAAATTTATTATGCCCCCAACGAATTTTAGAAAGCAAGTCTCTTGTACCTGGAGTGACTTTTCTAGTCCAGAATTTTGGGTTGCTAGGAGCTGAATCCACCCGGGTTAGTTCAGAGGAAGAGTGTTTGATGGAAAGGAAATGGGCATCTCGTGGAGCTGGAATGATGCTGGCTTTCCTGTACCTGGAGCTGGGAGCTGCAGTGCTCATGGGAGCTGAGGCCATTGTCACAGGGCTCATGCATGGTCCATGCCATTTTGCCTCTCACCTTTGCTGAGTGTGGTTGGTCTACTCCTCTTTCCTGATTCTCTCCTGGCCCCATAGTTAGAGGGTAAATCAGAATGACTTGGTGGCTAGTTGGTGGGTTAGGATTTTTGTCTCTTAGCTGTGGCCAGGGCTGTGGAGGGTTCCTGAGAGAGCAGCACAGTTATTCCAAGTCCATCCACTAAAGATAAAGCAGTTCAAGTGAGTGACAGATTACTGGGAGCTATGTTTGTCAGCAAGAGTCACAGGGAGAAGAAAGTGCTAAGGCTGAGGTCTGGACAGAAAGAGTAGGGGCTGAGGACCTTCTTAGTGGGTGAATAGAAGAGAGAGAAGCCCTCCTCCCCCCACTCCATCAGGATAAGGCTCTAGTACCAAGAGTGATAAGGTGGGTACCTCTCTTTTGTCTCTTATCACCTCACTACTCCTAAAAAAATGATATATATGCTTCTCCAAAGAAGAAGTTAAATGAGATTATTTTAAATGATCAAGGTGAGACCTTTGGGTAAGAATGTGAGATCAAGAGAATTTAAAAGCGAGTAAAAAGTTTTCACGATGGGTATTTTGGCACAGGTCTAAGGCAGAGTCTGAGAAGTTGGTTGTGGGTGGTTGTGGGTCAACTTCAAAGACTTCTGTTCAGGTTAGATGTGTTGAGTCTAAGATGTTCTATAGGGCAGCCAAGTGCCCAAGGCAGAGGTCAGAAAAGTAGATACAACTTGGGACACATGAGCAAACAGAAAATCATTGTAATGAAAGTGAGTGAAGTTTAGCAAGAGAACCAGAAAAAAGAGTAAATGGTCAGTGGCACTATTTTTAGAAAAAAAATGAGAGGCAGCAAAGGATATTGCAGGAAGTTGAGCTGGAAAGAAGGGTTTCCATGCCTACTCTCTTTATTGGTTTGACAGTAGCACCCACCCCATGATGAAATATTTTTGCACCACCCTGAGTCAAGTCAAACTTTGTCTCCTCTATCTTTAGCAGCTTGGTCTATAAAAGGCTTTGATCATTTCTTTTTGCTACAGAACTCTTTATTCAAATGCCATCTCTCTGTGAATGTCCAGATGGATGTAGGGACTCTGTTTGAGAGGGGCTGGACAGTAATGGAGATGGATGGGAGATCTGAAGCTGGGTGCACTTGGCCTCCACTTCCTCTTCTCCCTCATTCTCCAAGGCATTTCTGTCAAGTCAGATGCTTTAAGCACAAAGTTTGGAAATTGCTAGTCCTAGTGACCTTTCATGGCCCTTAAACTTCTAAAATTTCATGGGAATAATATGAATAACACCTTGCAAATATTCACTACTCCATAATCTATAATGTGCCTGCATAGGCATAATCTCTTTTATCCTCATGTTTTATCCTGTGCATGTTATCATCTGCTTTTTACAGGTAAGGGATTTACCTCTCAGTGGAGGTTGGATGAGTTGCTAAAGGTCTCTTGCTGCTGAAGGCTAGAGAAGGATCAGTACTTGGTGGCTTTTTCACTGATGGTTTCCTAATTCCTGTTACTTCTCCTGTTTCATGACATTCATTGAGCAGCTCCCATATTGATGACCTATTCTAATAACAAAGATGAAGAAACTGTGGAGCTGCCAGACTTCTACACCTCCTGCTCCTGTCCTTAGGCTAGTCTAAGCTGAATTGTAGTGCTGCCAAACCAATGGCCTATTCTTGTCAAAAGAATTAGGTCCTAGAACCATTGGTGAAGCCAACCATGGATACATGTTAAAAAGTTGACAATATTGTAGAGTAGACGTAGAGTTCAAAAAACTCTTTACCCTCTAGGTCAGGTGTGGCTTGATATGGGGTCTTTTTTTCTGGGTACCTAAGATCACTTCTGTGGTAAAGACTGGGGCTAAAAGAGACACACACTACATAGTGAATGAACCTCAAAAACATTATGCTAAATGAAAAAAGCCAGACCCACAGACCACATATTGTATTGTGTTGTTTGTGTTGTGTCTTGAAAAGGTAAATTTATAGAGAAAGAGAGAAAATTGGCGATTACCTGAGGCTGAGATGCGGGCATAAAAATGTTTTAAAACATTTTTGGTGATATTGCATCACTCAGTAAAGTTACTAAAATTCATCATACACTTGGATGAATTTTGTGAGATTTAAACTATATCTCAATAAAAATGTAGTTTTGGATTTTATGGTATGTAAGTATACATATTATTTTGTTGTGTTTTCAAAAAGGCCCAGACTAGTCATGGGAACTTCTAAGTTTTAAATCTTAGCTTGGCTATCAGTAAGTGAGGAGTCCTGGGTATGAGTCACATGTCAGAATCCTAGAGGTGACTGACTTCAGTTCTTAAGATATGATCATTTAATAGGTTTGTATTTTGAGAAGTTCCGTGTCATCTTTCATGATGTTCTGTGTTGTGGACAAGATAGGAAATAGTGAACCAGAGCAGTTAGGAGAACCCTGATTAGTTCTGGGATACCATGGACTTCAAGGGGGTGTTCCTCCCTCCCCCCTCCTCTCTACCTTCCCCCTTCCATCCCTCTTTCCCTCATTCCTTCTCCCTTTCACCCCCTTCTTCCCCTTCCCCCTCTTTTCCCCAGTCTTTCTCTTGCTCTCCCCTCCCTACTTTACCTTTTACACAAGTAATACGCAGTTAGGGTAGAAAGATAAGACCATACAGAAAAAATTAAAATTGAACATAATACATAATAGACTTGTTTCAGACTTGTTCAGGTTCTTTTATACTTCTGACTCAACAAATATACCACATTCAACACTTTGATACACTTATTGACTACTAGGGACACATTCCTAGAGATGGTATTTCTAGGTCAGAAATGATGAGCTCTTAGAGTTGTTTGCACATATCGCTCAGTTTCCTCAAATCTACCTGTGCAGTGGACATGAGGGCCATGTGGATTTTCATTGTACATGTGACCCAAATGTTATCTGGCCTCCAGAATTTATCATAATTGTTGGCTTTATGATTGACTATATCCTGTGCAGGATGAGGGAGGTGGTGATACAAATTTACCCTGATATCTTCAGTATTCATGTTACTCCTGTATGTTGTGCTCAGTTGCTCAGTTGTGTCCAACCTTTTGTGATCCCATGGACTGTAGCCCAACAGGCTCTTCTGTCCATGGAATTTTCCAGGCAAGAATACTGGAGTGGGTTGCTCTTCCCTCCTCCAGGGGATCTTCCTGACTCAGGGATTGAACCCGCATCTCTTACATCTCTTGCATCAACAGGCAGATTCTTTACTATTGTACCACCTGGACACAAGGCACTAACTGAGGCCACCCATGTGAGTCTGGTCAAGAGGCTGCAGCCAAGACAGGACACTGTTCCTTATGAGGGATCATTGAGACACCAAGGAGTAGATGCTGTAAATGATATGATTCACTTCCTTAAAGGAACTGGAAGATTGTCATAGCAAAAGAAATTAGATTCACTTTGTATGGTTGTAAGGCAGGATAAGTAGCAGATTTTGGATGTTCCAGGAAGGAAAGAGTCAATATAATATGAAAAAAAAAACCCATTTGACAGAACAGTCTGAAAATGGATTGGGTTCCCCATGTTCACATGAGTCCCCCTTCCCTCTACATTCCTGGGGATACTCCAGCAGTGGCTGCATGTCATTGGTTGAAGAATCATGGCATGTGTGTGAAAGGAGTTCATCATCAGGATTTCATCTGGAGATTCTTGAGAAAACTTTAATACTTTGAGGCTGTGAATTTGAAATCACAGCTCTGGTTACAACAGTCTATCCCAAAGCCCTTTGGAATATTCTGTAAACATACATTCTCTTGATGTTTCTTAGTGCAAGGCAGTAACTACTGAACTTTCTGATCTCACATTTCCTACACTCAGTTCATTGATGAATAAGACTTTAGTTTTTTGATAATCTTTGACATTCTGTTCAGTTTTTGTAATCACTGTATGGGGAGATGGCTTTTCTCTCTGTCTTTTTGGTTTTCCTTGTATTTTACACTATTTGTCAACCCTGGGTCTCTAAGACCTTAAGATTCCCACATCTGGCGAAAGTTACAAAAGGGTGGTTGTCATATACTATTCATCTCTGAGTAGGCTTTTCAGCCTAAAAAAATTCCAATATTGCTTTCAACACTTTTTGAGTCAAATCGAACCTGCAGTGTTTCTGAATCTGGCTATGTTAAAAAGTTGCATTTTCCTATCAAAGAAATTACAAGCATTTAAACTATGCCTTTAACATTTGTTCATTTGATTTTGATGTTCCTAAAGCAGGACTGGTTAAATAATAATCCAACCTCTTGCCTCTCAAATTGTTGTCTGGGCAATAGCAGAAAGGGCATCACTTGGCAGCTTGGAGGAAATGCCGATTCTCTAGCTCCCCCAGCACTCCTGAATCAGAATCTGCATTTTAACAAGTGGACCCTCCTCTAGTGCCTGGTGGATTTGCCCAGGTAACATGATACTGCAGAACCATGGCCGTGCTGGGGTCAGAGTCATCATCTTACCTTGGTGGTTGAAGCACCTGTCGTGACTGGGTTTTTTCACGTGCATGAGTCCGTTTAATCCTGAGAGCCATCCTCTAAAGCAGGTATTCCTAGAGGTTCAGAAAATTTGTCATATACTGACAAAGACATCACTAAAAGATAGTTTCTGACATCTGTACTTCCTAAGCCTGAGATAGGAAAAATGAGGTCAGCCTGTAAAGGTCTGACCTGGCCAAGAGAGAAAGCCTCCAGTGGCTCCAGCTCTTGGAGTGGGCACACCCAGTGCTTCCAGTGAGCCAGACACCTTGTGGGGGACAGCAGAGCCAGCTCAGCCCAGCAGGAGGAACTCACTTCCCAGCCCCTGCTCATTCACTGTCCAGTTAAAGCTTGATGTGAGGAACTTTGGAGGAAGTCACCTCTGATAGAGGCTGGGAAGAGCAGGTAGTGGTCCCACGTCCCACCTGCAGGCTGGTTTCCTAAAGGCTTAATTGCAAATGAAGTTCAGGATCCTAGATAATGTACTCTCAAGAGTTGCTACCCCAAAATATGCTGTGTATTTGTGTATGTGTGTTACATCAATTTCTTTACATTTAACCATTAAAAAGACTAGTGTTGTCTGGAAAAAAAAAAAAGCACAACCTAAGAGTTGAGAGTTATGTTTTATTCAGTGGACAAAACTGAGGACTTAAACCTGGGACACAGCATCTCAGATAACTTTGAGAGACTGATCTGAAGAGGCAAGGTGGGGAACCAACAAATATAGGAGTTTTTGCAACAAAGACCAGGTAGTTGGAACATCAGAAGATTAGTGTTAATAAAAGAAAAGGTGATATCTCAAGTTAGGGAATCTAGTACTTTTTCTGTATATGGGAAGATGCAAGAGTCTGGGCTCACTGAAATAATTTCTTTGATGTGCACCTCAGCTATTCTCACAGGGGCCAGTGTCCTGTGTTTTTTTCATCCTGAATCTCTTCAGAGTACACCATTGTAGGATGACTGCAGTGTCTGATAGTTACAGCATCCTTTATTTACCATATGAAAGGTGGCATTTTTAGTCCACACTGGATATTTATTAGAGGTTAGTTCTCATCTTCCAATCCTGAAGGCTTTAGGATATATTGCTTTTGTGGATTCCAAGAAAGGAAATAAAACTGATGATGATAAGTGACTTTTACTGATTAAATAATATTTCTGTTTTCCTGTGTATATCTTTCTGGTCTCCTTGGATGCTTATGCTTGAGTCTGTGTTTGTCACACCTGCTATATATCTGAAAATAAAGACTTACTACCCCACTAGTAAATTTACAAGTTGGAAATGGCAGAAATCTGCAATTTTCCAAAATGTGAAGCTCTGTGTACCTTATTAAGGGAAAAAAAATCACAGAGAGTTTATAATTATGTTTATTTAAAACAGTATCACTTAGGAAAATTAATTTTGGTAACTGAAGTCAAACAACCCTTCCCAATACTGTCACAAGATTTCCCCCCATTTGTTTAAAAATCAGGGCTCAATTTCAGCTCCCCATCCACTGCCATTTGGTGATATTTTTGTTTCTCCTTAGATATCATTGTATTTTCTCTCTCTCTCTCTCTCTCTCTCTCTCTTTTTTTTACTACTGACATCTGTTTGTGTCACATGAATTTGTAATATATTAAATATACATGTCAAAAATTTTGATTTGTTCATGAATTGTTTCTCTTAAAGGCCCTCTTTGGGGAAATGAATAATTTCTCGTATCCTGTTCTTACAGGAAGAATTTTAAATCGTTTCTCCAAAGACATTGGACATTTGGATGACTTGCTGCCCCTGACATTTCTTGATTTCATCCAGGTAATGTAATAGCCCCAACAGAGTTCTCACAGGGAAGAACAGAGTGCCTGTTTCTCAAGGCCTTTTTTCAGGGGCTGAGGGTGGGCCTTTCAGCCTGGCAGTGTGTCCTGTTATCTTCGTAAGAGGCTGTGTTTGTGAGAGAAAGGTGTGGTTCTGATTGGGAGGCTAAGTTAACATGAGTAATACCTGGTGCAGGAGTTGCTCCACAGTCACGTCAAGGTTGGTCTGAAGCAGTGACATGCTGGGTAAGTGGTTCTCTCTCTGCCTTCCAGGTGTCTGGTGTGGATTCCCTTTACTATGAGCACATTTCATAATGTAGAAATAATCACCTCTCATGGTAAGATAGCATAGATGGCCTAAATTATGCATTGTATTTCCACTAAGGTCAAATATTTACTGCACCATTTTTTTTTGGATAAAGCCAGGAGTGGTTACTTACAAAGAAAATATTAGTAATAATCAGGTGAAAATATCCTTTAACAAGGATGATAGGGAGCAGTTCTTAAAGATACAAGGCCTTTAAAGGCAAGTAACTCTAAGTTAATAATTTGAGTATGGGATCAAAGTCATCTCAGAAAATGTCTTTCTTGTTTACATAAGCAGCTTTTCTTTTCATACCTGATTTCTCTGTCTCAAAATGTCATAAAAAAGGAAAAAAAAAAAAGAAAAGAAAACCAATAATCCCACAGAAATACCTTCTATCCAGCTTTTGTTTTGTCTGCAAACTTGAGGTTCTAAAGGATGATATTGGGTCATCTCAGTTCTCATCTTCTCATTCAGTTCTGTTGCTCATATAGGATGTTTTTTCTGTTGTTTAATTCTGTCTACTTTTCAGTGATCAGACTGTGGGGACTTTCTTCATTTACAGTTGTCTATTTTTGAAATGAAATGCATTAATCAAAAACTACACTCAGAAATGCAGCATTGAACATCCGACTGCAGACAGTGTAGCCCATGGGCAAAGCTTACCAATGAGAGAAAAGTTTATCAATGATAAAAAAGCTGAGACTCAGAAGACTTTTACTGCAAAAATGTCTGATTTTTTTTCTGACTTATTTATTTAACAATAATTTATCCCCAGAAGCAATCTCCCCATTAAAAGCAGTATCATATTTTCACACTTATTGTTAATTATTTTGAAAAGACTTTGTGAAAGGTTCTGTTTCTTTGCTACTACAAGTTAGGCCAAGGTTGGGTTTCCACTGTGTGCTTAGCACATGGTTAGTTAACCGTCAAAGTCAGAATCTGTCCATGTTTCCATGTTTTGCACGATGGAAACAGGGACAGGGATACCTCAGACATGACTGAGTGACTGAACTAAGTTTCATAGAATATTGAGTGGGAGGAGTATTCCAACTATTTTTGGAAAGGCGTGGGGATTTTCAGGGATTGGGCCACTGCCCACTTTTTGACCTTTATGGTTGGCCTTGGAACTATCATGATGCGTGTAGGTGTGTCATTTAGCTTGCAGATGTGTTTTAATGAGCATACACTGAGGCACAAGGTCTAGTGGAATTTGACTCATTCGCAATCTTGGACCTATTTGGTTCTAATCAGTTTATGTTGTGTCCTCAGTTCAGTTCAGTGCAGTCACTCAGTCATGTCCAACTTTGTGACCCCAGGGACTGCAGCATGCCAGGCTTCCCTATCTATCACCAGCTCCTGGAGCTTGCTCAAACTTATGTCCATTGAGTTGGAAATGCCATCCAACCATCTCATCCTCTGCTGTCCCCTTCTCCTTCTGCTTTCAGTCTTTCCCAGCATTAGGGTTTTTTCTTATGAGTCAGTTCTTTGCATCAGGTGGTCAAAGTGTTGGCACTTCAGCTTCAGCATCAGTCCTTCCAATGAATATTCAGGACTGATTTCCTTTAGGATTGACTGATTTGATCTCCTTGCAGTCCAAGGAACTCTCAAGAGTCTACTCCAACACTACAGTTTAAAAGTATCAATTTATTGTCGCTTAGCTTTCTTTGTGGTCCAACTCTCACATCCATACATGACTACTGGAAAAACCATAGCTTTGACTAGACGGACTTTTGTTGGCAAAGTAATGTCTCTGCTTTTTAATATGCTGTATATGTTGCTCATAACTTTTCTTCCAAAGAGCAAGCATCTTTTAATTTCAGGGCTGCAGTCACCATCTGCAGTGATTTTGGAGCCGAAGAAAATAAAGTCTGTCACTGTTTCTATTGTTTCCCCATCTATTTGACATGAAGTGATGGGACCAGATGCCATGATCTTACTTTTCTGAATGTTGAGTTTCAAGTCAGCTCTTTCACTCTTCTCTTTCACTTTCATCAAGAGGCTTTTAGTTCCTCTTCACTTTCTGCCATAAGGGTGGTGTTATCTGAATATCTGAGGTTATTGATATTTCTCCTGGCAATCTTGATTCTAGCTTTTGCTTCACCCAGCTAGGTATTTGCAAGATGTACCCTGCATGTAGGTTAAATAAGCAGGGTGACAATATACTGCCCTGACATACTCTTTCCCAATTTGGAACCGGTCTGTTGTTCCATGTCCGGTTCTAACTGTTGCTTCTTGACCTGCATACAGATTTCTCAGGAGGCGGGTAAGGTGGTCTGGTAGTCCCATCTCTAAGAATTTTTCCAGTTTGTTGTGATACACACAGTCAAAGGTTTTGGCATAATCAGTAAAGCAGAAGTAGATGTTTTTCTGGAACTCTCTTGCTTTTTCTGTGATCCAATGGATGTTCACAATTTGATGTGTCTGTGCCTTTTCTAAATCCAGCTTTAACCTGGAAGTTCTTGGTAAATGTACTATTGAAGCTTGGCTTGGAGAATTTTGAGCATTACTTTGCTAGCATGTGAGATGAGTGCACTTGTGCAGTAGTTTGAACATTCTTTAGCATTACCTTCTTTGAGATTGCATTGAAAATTGACCTTTTCCAGTCCCGTGGCCACTGCTGAGTTTTCCTAACTTGCTGGCATATTGAGTGCAGCACTTTAACAGCTTCATCTTTTAGGATATGAAATAGCTCAACTGGAATTCCTTCACCTCTACTAACTTTGTTCATAGTGATGCTTCCTAAGGCCCAGTTTACTTCAGACTCCAGGATGTCTGGTTCTAGGTGAGTGATCACACCATCGTGGTTATCTGGGACATTAAGATCTTTTTTGTATAGTTCTTCCGTGTATTCTTGCCATCTCTTCTTAATATCTTCTGCTTCTGTTAGGTCCATACCGTTTTCTGTCCTTTATTGTGCTGATCTTCACATGAAACTTCCCTGGTGGCTCAGAGGGTAAAGCGTCTGCCTATATTGCGGGAGACCTGGGTTTGATCCCTGGGTCAGGAAGATCCCTTGGAGAAGGAAATGGCAACCCACTCTAGTACTGTTGCCTGGAAAATCCCTGGTAGGCTATAGTCCATGAGGTTGCAAAGAGTAGGACATGAATGAATGACTTTACTTTTTTTTCACTTGTATGAAGTATTCCCTTTTATCTCTTGAAGAGATCTTTTATTTTCTTGAAGAGATCTTGAGTCTTTCCAATTCTATTGCTTTCCTCTATTTCTTTGCATTGATCACTGAGTAAGGCTTTCTTATCTCTCATTGATATTGAGGTGTGTGAGATGGGTGGTATTTCCATCTCTCCCTCCTTCCCTTCAACAAACAAGGATTAGGGTTGAGGCCCTGAGGTACAGGGATGAGTCAGGCACAAAGCCCTCCCCTTAGGGGTCTCCTCAGCCACCAAGGGGAGGGTGATATCCAGAGATTCACTCTTTGCTGCCTTTGGAATCCTAATTTTGCAAGCACCCTGGAGGAAGTCCTAGAAGGCAAACTGATTGTGAGGTTGGAGGCAGTTAGGGAACCTGGTACAGGAGGTGGGCGGAGCATCCAGGAGGTGACCTTTGATCCCAGATGGAGAGGGAAAGGCCCCTGAGGTGAGGGAGGAGGGGAAGTTGAGTTCCCCATTTCACCAGTCTTTTCTCTCTGTCATCATATGAGAGTAGGGTTGGGAAAGGCCTTGAAGGAAGTTGTTTAGTTTTGTTTTAAAGGATGAAGTTAGTGCCAAGTGTGTTTGAACTCATTTTTTATGATATCCTGGTATATTTTATAAACCCTAGAAGATTCTTAATCATTTCATTTTTATTACTTCTAAAGTGTTTATTCCCTATACTTTTTCTCTTCTAATTCCTTCTCATCCCCTTAAATGAAATCTCAGGTAATTTATTTAATATTGGGACCTTGGTTAACAATCATTTGTATCTGAAGAAGTCCGTGCCTATATCTTTATTTTTTTCCCTCAATCTGTTGATCCTTATACAATACTGCAGTCTTAGTTATTGTACATTTTAGTAGGACTTGAAATCCAGTAATTTAAGACCTCCAACTTTTACTTTTGTCACAATTGTCTTGATCATTCTGGTTTCTTTATCTTTCTGTGTAAATTTTAGAAGGCTTTTTGTTTTTTTCAATAAAAGTCTGCTGCAAATTTTATGAATATTTTATTTTAGCTGTAGATTACTTGAGGATTCTGTGTCTTAACAGTGTTGAATCTGCAATTGCAATTGTGAACATGGTTATCTCTCTCAGTTTTTTAAGTCTTCTTTAGTTTTAGAAATGTTTTGTAATTTTTAGTATAGTACCAACATCTTGCACTTCTTGTTTAAATTTATTCCTGAATAGTTGATGGTTTTTCATTATATTATTGGATTGTTTTAATACCATTTTCAACTACTTGTTGATAGTATATAAAAATAACAGCTGATTTATTTGTGAATTCAGTTTGCATTTCCTCAAGTTGATTATGGTGTTTTTTAAAATTCTGTAGGATTTTTGTACATATAAAGTCATGTCAACTGTAAATAATGAGTTTTACTTCTTCATTTCCAGTATTTATGATGTCTATTTTCCTTCTTGACTTATGGTTGTGGCTAGAGCTTTGAGTACAGCATGGAATAGGAATGATGAAATGAGACATTCTGTATTGTTAGACAAAATCTTTCACTGTTCTTTCATTCGGAATGATATAACTGTATTTTTTTTAGGTAGATCTGTTATCAGATTAAAAACATTTTCTTTAATTTCTCATTTGCCAATAATTTTACTTTTTTAAAAAAAATCAAGAATAGATATTGAATTTAGATGAAAACTTTTTTTCCGTGTCTTCAGATAATCACAGGATTATTCACATTTACTCTTTTAATGTGAATTACAATGATTGATATTTGAAGGTTAAGCTTACTTTCTTGAAATAAACTTGCTTAGTCATGATATAGCATCTTTATTTAATGTATCATTATATATAATCTGGTAATATTTAGTTATCAATTTTTGTACCTGTTGTTCACGAAGGATATTGGACTTTTCTTTAAATATTTTTTCAGGTTTTGATATCAGAACTATGCAGGCCTTATAAGATATGTGGGAAATATTTCCATTTTGTGATGGTTGCTTTTATGTGTCACCTGGCCAGACTAATATTATCTGCATTTATTGACTCAAGAAGTAATCTTTCTGTTACTATATAGGTATTTTGTAGATGTGATAGAAGTCCATAATCAATTAATTTCAAGTAAGGATGATTATCCTAAATAGTCTGGGTGGGCACAGTTCAGTCAATTGAAAGGCCTTAAGAGCTAAGTCTTCCCTAAAGAAAAAAAGAATTCTCCCTGTGGAGAATAGCATTAATTCCTGCCCATTGTAGCCTGTTGTTTGTAATAGCCGGACCTGTGGATTTGGGGCTTGCCCATCCAAGTTTGGTTATGGCATTATTACTTTTTTATATTGTTATATTCATTTTATTGGTATGTTCTTTAATGTTCAAGACAATTTGTTTTGCAATTTTCCTCTCTTTTAATGTTTGTCTGGTTTTTATATCATGATAGTACTGGGCTCAAATTCCCTTGAGTTTGGTAAAACTTTTTTGCACAATATATTTGTGAAGACTTCTGGGCCTAAGAAGTCTTCTCTGTGGGAAATTTTAAGATTATGGGTTCAATTTCTTAAATCAGTATGGAATTATTCAGATTTCATGTTATTATGTCAGTCTTTGTATGTCACTTTTTAAGACATTTGTCCTTTCCATTAAAATTTAAAAATTTTTCAACACAAAGTTTATTATATCCTGTTTTTATGCCTATGGTATCTCTTGTGTTATTCTCTTTTAGTTCATGTTAATGGCAATTTCTCTCTCTCTCTCTCTCTCTCTCTCTCTCTCTCTTTTTGACATTTCATAGTGCTTTCAAGAACTATGTTGTGTGTATTGATTTTTCTCCTTAGAAGATAGCTTTCTATTTCATTCATGTCTACTTTTTTCTTACTTCCATTCTTCTACATACTTTAGTTTGATAAACTATTTAAAAAATTTTTAAGATGGATCTAGTCGACAGATTGCAACTGAAATACACAAACTACTATATGTAGATAGGTAACTAGTAAGGATCTATCACATAGTGTCGTTTTTTCCTCTGCATCACAAGGAAATCTTACCTTGTTTTCTTGTCAGGAAGTGAGTCTTGCTTTGTTTATTTCACTTAAGTTATATCTTTTACAAAATCAGTAAGAGTTTCAGGCAATCTGGATGGTTTATACTTACCATAGCTTAAACCTTTTAAAGCTTCTTAAAGCTTTTAAGAAGAGTCTGACCCAGAATTAAAAGCTCAGAAATTCTTTTGAGACATTAGCAATCTTAGTCATCCTGATTTTATTTTTTTATTACTGTAAACAAATCATAAAAATATTGTCTACTGATTAAGTGATTAAATATATATTTCATGTCCTGTTTAATGCAAGCATGATAGCAAGCAAGAAAGAATTCAGATAAGAATGGAGTGAGCCAAAGTTATGGATGGTATACTCCAAACGGGTTATGAACATATCAACATAATAATTTCCCTTATATCTTGGGGCATCAAGACTTGGGTCACTTACTTCTGGCTCATCATATTTCTTGCTATAGACACATCACTGTCTCTGCTCTGGGCTGGTGAGCATGGGATGCAGGTGTGGGTGCAGGTGCAGGTGCTGAGAGGACTCAGAACAACCGATGTGAACCCAAACAAGCATCTCAACTTTTCCATCCCACCTCCATTTTGGTTGACTTTCCATCACCTGTGTTTGCTATCTTCAGATTATTCATGTCACTGGTTCTGTTTGTCAAACCAACCTATGAAATTCTGCCTTCAGTGTCTTCTTTGAATCCTAAAAAAAAAGTTCACATGTTCTTCTCTGTGTTTCCCAGCACTCCATGCTTTGGGTAGATCATCATGGATTTGTATCCATCTGATATTATAAACTTCAGAGGCTTTGGCCCAGATCATATGAATTTGCACATCCCCACCACTCGACCCCACCCCACTTTCACAGCAGGCCAATACTAAGTGTTGATTGCATTCCTATTACCTGAAGTTATATACCATGATAATCATACTTCCCAGATAAAGATGGATACCTGCATCAGCATCATCCAGTGACTTCAGTTTCTGTTCTACTTGCTGTGTTTTTAGAACCAGATCATTTCCCGAGATGAAATCACCTCATGAAATGAGGTGATGATTAAGTGAAGGTGCATGGAACTCTTAGCATAGTGGCTTGCATACAGTAACTACCTGGTTAATGGCATCTGCTGTTATTATAATCAGCCTCTGAAATGGACATTTTACATACTTATTATCATAATGGTAAAAAGTTGGCTATATGTTATGTTGAAGGCAAGTTTAAATCTGTCATAATGGCTCATAAGCAGGGCTCTCTAGTTCCTTGGATTATGCTTTGCAGTCTCCATCAAGTTGCTTGTTCTCTCCCTGTGCCTCATGTATCTCCATCTGTAGAATGAGATAATGCTCACTATGGCTAATGTGAGGGGTAATGAATTAGCACTGGTGCAGTTTAAAAAGTTTGGCCCTATATGCAGTGCACTTAGTAAATGTTAATTATGCATAGAAAACATAGAAAGAGGAATTCTCACTTTCAAAGGTTATTTTAGCTTTTGCCTACATTTCTGGACACTGAATTTGTAATTAACCACTTCTGTATCTACATGAACAGCAGAGATGTCAGAATTCCTCACCTGTGAAACCTGCTCACTCATCCCTCCAGTAACACCTGCTAACCCCTGATAGTTTGGGATTCAACTCCTACTCTCTGGGCTTTAAATTTTCTCTCTGTTAAAAGTAGTAATGCCTGCCTCATAGGGCTACTGAGTGTATCACAAGAGCTGATACCTAGAAAGTTCTTATCAGTGTATTTGACACACTGATAATATATACACAATAAATACCATGAGGACTACCTATAATTTTATTTTTTTGAATGGAAAAGCATTCTTTACTATTCCAACACATCTTTTGAGGAAAGAACTTTAATCCTAACAGAACAACCCATTAATATTTATCTTTGAAAAACATACTTGATAAGGAGTCCTCTGTATCTATTTTTGCTATTTCAGACATTTCTTCTTGTGATTGGTGTGGTGATCGTGATGGTGGCAGTGATTCCTTGGATTGCAATACCTGTGATTCCCCTTGGCATCATTTTCTTTGTTCTTTGGCGATATTTCTTCGAGACGTCACGGGATGTCAGATGCCTGGAATGTACAAGTGAGTACTGGGGCTCTCAGGTTGGGATGGCAACGCATACTGGCTTCCATTTATGCTGCAATTAATCATACCCCTGAAATCCTGCAGACTCTGTCTTCTGGCATTTATTGCCAAGATAATATGACTCAGTGTGGCCCTGAAGGCACCTGGAGCCCGTGGTGGGTCAGCTGTAGCTTTGCATTTTAGCAGAAGGAGGATGAATTGAGCCCCATGAGGACAGAGGCCATTCTGTCTTGTTTATGACACACTTCCAACACAGGAACCTCTAAATAAATATTTTCTAAAAGATAAAATGCTTTATCAAAGTGGAACTCATGTAGAAGGAAAATAGATTTTTTCCCCCTGAAATTACCAGAAATGACAAGGGAAGGAAAAGATTAGGAAAATGAAGGAGATATCAGGAAATATATGTCAGAAGTGATATATTTGAAAAGTATATCCTTTTACATAATCAAAGATGGCAATTAAATTGCAGTTGTTAAATGCTTGGAAAAGATAATCCCTGTTATTTTCAGGTTTGCTCTTTATCATTTGGGGTAATGCCACAGTTTGTGGCATTGTTCATATATGTATAATTGTTCATATATAATATGAACAATATATGAACATTGTTCATATATTAATAACTGAAAATAATTCCCTTAGGAGGGACTGGGAGAGGGAACCATTCAGTAAGCATTTAGTCTGTTACTCCATTCAACTTCCTAGTTTCAGAATAATGGAGAACATATTTTATGATTAATTATTCTTTTCGGCAAGTAATCAGAGAGCATGAAATAATTCAGAGCTTATCTCACTATTAATGCACAAATGTATTTCATCAATATTAAGACAAAGAAATCATAACGAAAGTGGAATTGTTACATATATTTTTTTAAAAGTATAGCAACAATATCCAAAAAGCAAGGAAGGAAGATGTTTGTATCAGAAACCACAACCATGGATAGTTATTACAGATTAATACCAACTTGAATTTCTAGAAACCAAGCCAGGAAGAGAAGCATATTGAGCCCATGGTTCTTCATATCTACTAAGCTGAAAAAAATCTAAGTTCATCAAGGCAGGGGAGTTTTTTTATTGTGGCATTTGCTGTCTATAATAATAAAAATTTTAAGAGGCATTTATCCTAAGTGTTTAGATAAGTGATAGAGGGTGGCACTTTTATAGAAGCTGTAGAAAAAGTTTTCACTCATCAAGGAAAGAGCTGACCTCCCATGAGGTCTGGTTTTGTGAAATGTTTGGATGGATGGAAAGCAGTAGGGTCCAGATGTGTGT
Organism: Odocoileus virginianus; assembly: GCF_023699985.2. Classification (NCBI taxonomy): domain Eukaryota; kingdom Metazoa; phylum Chordata; class Mammalia; order Artiodactyla; family Cervidae; genus Odocoileus; species Odocoileus virginianus. The sequence continues at coordinate 37,951,918 of NC_069681.1, forward strand.
GATGTTCTGCTGATGTGACTTGGTAGGATGGTGGGACCTGCGGAAGCAAAACAGGAAGTGATGAGCTCCATCCAGTCTTCTGTGTAGACAGGTCTTCAGATGTTTTATGATTTGAGGCTGTTCATGAAATGGTGTCATTCAACAGTCTTGTTGGAAAGCAGGTCTCTGGTGCATTCAAAGAGAGGTTGTTCCAGAAGGAACACTTTACAGAGATCACTGCCTGGGGCAAGAGTCACTTCCTATCCTTAGGGAAGTGGGGAGAAGGGCACCTCCTGAGGCTTTTTTCAAGAAGTAGTACAGGATTTTCTCAATATTGATCTGGAGAGTCTGAGAACTTTGGCTCCATCCCCATGGAATATTGGGATTTTTTGTCCACCCTGAGGCTGCAACAATGTGAGACAATACTAGTCACAGAGAAGTACATAAAACCAGAATGGTGTTTTCTTGCCTTTTTCTAGCCAGTTCTATGCATTTGGCAGAGTGAGAATAATGAAGTAATATCCAAATGTGGTCTGTAATGGTGCTATGATCAACTAGCAATGTCTGCCATGGGCACTGATAAGGAAGGGTTAGCATGTGTGCTATGTGTATTCAGGCCATGGATCCTCAAGTCTGCTGTTTTAAGAGTTCTCATGACAGATTCCCAAAGGCTTTTTTCCAACCGCTTTGCTTAATAAGATGTGCAGTAAATGGTGAAGGCTGTTGGATATTAGCTGAGTAAGATTTGGAATTTTCTGAATACAAGTAACAAAGTCTGAAGAAAAATGCATATAGTTATATAAGGACACCCTTAACCCTGATTATTCTCTGAGACACTTTGGCTGTGATTAAAGATCCCAGCTTTGGGGATAAGACAGAGTTGGGTCTGACACCTGCTCTACCACTTAGGTAGGTTAATATACTTAATCTTGGGCAGTTAGTGATTTTAATCCCTCAGCCTGTGGGGTTCTCTTGAGGATCGCTTGAGTTGTAAAATGCTTGCTGGCCATGACCAAAGGCAGCAGAACCTTGAACATGAGGGAATTAAGAACACAGCAACAACTAGCAGGTCTCACATGGTATGGATGATAACCTGCAGCAAGGCTGTCACCCCAGGGTCCTTGCATGAGGTTCCCTGTCCTCCTGCTTCCAGGGAAGATCAGCAGTCCTGGTGGGCAGTGTTCCCAAGCGTCCTCAGGAATGTGGAGACACAGCTGTCAATCACATGAACTGTAAGGTTACATGTGTCTGTGACTGCTGACTGACGTCATGGCTTTTACACAGTCTGTTTCAGAACAGGGAGTGTTACACTCAGCAAGGTAATACCAGAGCCTTGACATCCCCTCTCTCCTGTACTAGTTAATTTTCTGTGCAGACCCTCCATTACACTCATTCTGGCATCCTGCTCAGTCCCGGTGGGGTTTGAGAGAAACAGGATGGCTTTTCATGGGTCCAGATTCCCCTACCCTGCTGTAACTCTTGGACGTGAGGTGAGGTAGGTGATGGGGTGTTTGGGCTCCCTGGTGTTCAAGGCTGAGATGACACCTGTTTCTAAAGTCAACCCTGCCCTCCATCCTTCCTGGAGAGAGTCACCTGCAGCTTTGATCTGCTGATGAGGGAATCAGATGAGGGAGGCCATGCTGGAGAGTTCACTCCAGGATCTCCCTGGGGGAACAGCCATGTCTACTTCTTCCTCAGAAGCCTTGCGTATGATGAATAGTGTTGATGTCACAACATTTGGTCTGGAAATGAGAGTCTGGTTTTAGTGAGTTCTATACACTCTCTCAGAGAAGGCAGTGGCACCCCACTCCAGTACTCTTGCCTGGAAAATCCCATGGACAGAGGAGCCTGGTAGGCTGCAGGCCATGAGGTCGCTAAGAGTTGAACATGACTGAGTGACTTCACTTTCCCTTTTCACTTTCATGCATTGGAGAAGGAAATGGCAACCCACTCCAGTGTTTTTGCCTGGAGAATCCCAGGGATGGGGGAGCCTGGTGGGCTGCTGTCTATGGGGTCGCACAGAGTTGGACACGACTGAAGCGACTTAGCAGCAGCAGCAGCATACACTCTCTGGAGCTGGACTCTTGGCATCCTCCTGACAGGGTGATGGGCCCCAGAATTCACCTGCATCATCCCTATGAACACTCGGTGTCCAGACTGATGAGTTCTGGCAGTGGGTTGGGACACCTGCTGGGGTACAGCAAAGGCCTGAACAGAGGTCCCAACCTCTTATTTGGAACATGAGCTCAGTCTTTGTTCATGATGCTGTCTTAAAAGTGCAAAATTAAAGGAAGTGAAGAAAAGTGAAGTGAAAGTTGCTCAGTCATGTCCAACTCTATACAGTCCATGGAATTCTCCAGGCCAGAATACTGGAGTGGGTAGCCATTCCCTTCTCCAGGGGATCTTCCCAACCCAGAGATTAAACCCAGGTCTCCCACATTGCAGGTGCATTCTTTACCAGCTAAGCCAAGATGGAAGCCACAAAATTAAATTAAAGGGAATTAAATAAAAGTTTAAAAGTTACTCAACGTAACGAACAGAGAGAATAGTATGGATGTTGAAGTAAGACCACAGACATGTACCTGGATGGTCAGAAGCACTAGCAAGTCACTGTAGGCTCTTTGTGTTAATTATATATGGGGGGAATGTTAGATCATGTCCCAGTTCACAGAAGACTTTTTTCCTTAAAGCAGTTTCACAGGTGAGGGCCCCTCACAGTTAAGGTTCCTGGTCAGACTCCAGGTGGAAGGAGCCCCAGGGATGAGTGGATGGTCAGCTGGCCGCCAGCCCAGGCTGCCCTCCTTCAGCCCAGGGCTTCCCACCCCGTCTGAGCTCCAGTGTCTCACAGGGGAAGTCTGCTCCTTCCTTCCTTGTAGAACCAGGGACACCAAGCGCAAGAGGAGGTTCTGTGTCTTTGCCCATTTGTACCCCTGCCCCTCTGCCACACACACCTGCAGTGCCCAGGTGTACATTGGTATTGGCTGAACTGTCGCTTAGACAGGCATTCACATACTGTGCTAAGGAGTCAGACCCTGAAAATAGTTTGGAGTTCTCCCCCTCGATTCTTTTTCATTGTCGTTTCATATAACCTCTGTTGCGTCCTGCAAGATAAGTGACCTTAACTTCCCCTAAACACCCAGGTATTACTAAGAGGTCTTCTCTGGAGATGCACAAGTAACAAGATGATATCAGCATTTCCTGTTGATAAAGCACAGTTATCACTCCTGACAGATGGAGGTAACAAACTCAAACTCTATATCTGAGAACAAGTTATAGATTTTTTCATGGTTCACAGTGGGTCATGAAAACATAAGTGATCCTCCCTGCTGAGCAGCCTGCAGCCCACCTGGTCCCTGATGGGCAGGGGCCTGACCCTGGTGCTCGTGGGCAGTGTGCTCTTAGAGAAGATGGCAGGAAGCGAATGGCCAGTCATGTGACACCAGACCCCAAACCCACTGTCAGATTCTAAAAGGGTGAGTGTTGCATGCCAGAGTGACCCCGAAACACCTCAGATATCCATCAGGCTCCCAGAGCAGAAGTCAAGAGTGTTCAAAGACCCCTTGTCTGTACCAGTCCTGTGGGCACAAGTGCGGTGCAGAACCAGGTGCTCCGTGACCCGCACAGAGACTCCTGGCGCAGGTGCAGAGAGAGTCCCCAGATGGGGGAGACAGCAGACTGTCTGCTCCCTTACTCATCTCCCCCTGTCCTGGTTTTGGGTCTGCTCCAGGGTGGGGGATATACCGACTCTATCCCGGCTCTTGGGTCACTTCTCAGGAGGAGACAGCACACAGATAGTTCATCAAAATTCAGTGTGGTGAGGACACTCAGAGAATTAGATTTTAATTAGTGAAAAAATTAATAATTAGTCATGAAAAAGAATGAAATATTGCTATTTGCAACAACATGAAAGGACCTAGAGAATATCCACTTATATGTGGAATCTAAAAAATAGTTCAAGTGAATCTATATGCAAAACAGAAACAGACTCAGCGATGCAGAAAACAAACATGGTTGTGAATGGGGAAAGGGAGAGAGGGATAAGTTAGGAGTATGGGATTAACAGGTACACACTACTGTTTATACTGTAGAGAAGCCACAAGCACAGGGAATTTCACTCAGTATCTCGTAACAACCTGTAACGGAAAATAGTCAGAAAACATAACTGAATCATTATGCTGTATACCAGAAATGAAAATATTATTGTAAATCAACTATACTTCATTATGTTTTCTGAAAAAATAGTGAACAATTACAACTGGAGGGATGCCAGAGAATTTGGAAACAGGCATGTTTGAGAAGGAACTTGATATAATGAACTGGTAAGGAGTTTCTTTATGTAAATGTAGCTGTGATTTGAGTTTGATCAAAGATAGATTCAAAGAGAATCTTTCATTTCCAGGTTGTGAGCAGGACTTTGAGGGTCACATGGAGGCTTCTTTCCAAAAGGGATGTCATCCTTCCTCCCCCAGGCAGCACTCCAGGAAGCCCCACATGTGCCCTTTGGCAGGACGTGTGACCACAGAGCCCGGGAGGCAGTGGTTCCCTCACATCCAGCCTCCCTGACTTTCTCTATCGTGTGTCTGTCTCTGCTTCCCCAGCACGGAGCCCAGTGTTTTCCCTCTTAGCATCTTCTCTCCGGGGAGTCTGGACCATCCGGGCGTACAAAGCTGAACAGACGTTTCAGGAACTGTTTGACTCACACCAGGATTTGCACTCAGGTCTGTAAGTTTCTGGAGATGATTTAAGAGATGGGATCTGCTGCCTTCTAAGGTCTGACATCCCTCTCAGGTGGTCTTGCTGGACAGCACCAATCTCTGCGCTGCCGCACATCGCCCTCTGCATGCCTGTCTCCTCCACCCCTTCCTCTCAGCATCCCCACTGTGCTCCCCTCTTCTGCTGTCACCCCCTGCTTTTCTCCCCTGACTGGCTTGCACTGTCCTTCCTTCATGGAGCCCTGTAGCTTTCTGTTACTTTGGTGAGTGGGGGGGTGGGGTGGGGTGCGAGGGTGGAAGGGGTGTCAACAAACTTGTTTTGGCAAAGAGTCAGATAGAAAATATTGTAGGTTTTGTGTGCTTTGCTGTCTCTGTTGTAACTTTTCAACTTTCCTGTTGTAGCACAAAGACAGGCAAAGGTAATACATCAGCAAACAACTGTGGCTGTGTTCCAATAAAACTTTATTTATGGAACTAAGTGGTGGCCATTCTTGGCCCATAGGCTGTGGTTTGCTGACACACTTTTCAGTGTGCAGGGTGGCAAACATGATTGAGGAAAATGATTTCCTGATTTTCTGCCCACTTGATGTATATTTCTTTGTATCAGTAAAGATATTTTTCTAGGTAGAAATTTCAGAATTTCTTCTAAGTCTATAAAATTTTGGCCTATCTCTCTAACCTTTATTGAATTTTGAAGATAAAAGGGGATTTTGAAAGCCACATGCAGACTCTGTTGGCTGATAGTTGTTTAAACACTGGTTTCTGAAAGGAGACACATGTAGGGCCCTGTAGTGAGGGCAGAAGGTGCTGGAATCAGACTGTGACCTGTGCTCTCTGCTGTCTGAGAGCTGGGAGCAGTCGACCCTGTGAGAAGATGATCCTCACATTGAGCTCCAGCACAGTAGGAAACACACCAGTGAGACTATTTTTCCATCTTCTTCCTTATGATTATATTTCTGTCTATAACCCATGGGTTGAATTTTTCGATGCATGCTTTCCACAAAGCCCCTGGACTGATTCCTGTGTGTCTTATACATTATCTTATGTCAGAACCTAGCTCTCTGGAATCTTCAGGCTCCTTGGGTGTGTAAATTTGCTGTCCTTACCTTGTGTAAAATCTTCTGTAGTTCAACCGAGAAAATGCTCTCCCTCATGAGAAGCAGCTAACATGTTTTTTTCTGTTTATGTATTACACTTATTATGGTTCACAAATCCAGAGGCGTGGTTCCTGCTTTTGACGACGTCCCGATGGCTTGCTGTGTATCTAGATGTCACCTGTGCCATCTATGTCACTGTTGTTGCCTTTGGGGCCCTGATTCTGGCAGAAAGTAAGTATAGATGTGAATGACTATTTGCAGTATGCTTATGGTTTATAACTTCATCTGAAGTTATTAAGTTCTTTCCACCTTGCCTAATATATACTGTTTGGTTCTAATGAATTGTATTAAAGTCTTTGGAGCATGTGAGTCCACAGTGTTGTCCTTAAGAAGTCATTTGTGTCTTGATGAGCCCTTCTATTTTTTGTTTTTAATCTTTCTTTGAATAGGTTGAGGTCTACGCAGCTGTAGCAAGCTGACCTTCTGAATGTGTCCCATAGTTGGGAGGAGAGAACCAAGTGTACAATTAAGCTTTTGTTCAGCTTAGGTTTTGTTCAGTTTAGGTTTTAGCTTTAGGCTACCCAAACCTCCTGGTTATAAGGACCTAGTACACAGGGGTAAGAACTATCTCTGTAGCAAAGAATAGTATTCTCACTGTTGTGTGGGTACCAGATGAGCAGATGTTGGCACGTATGGCATGAATTCACCATTGCTAGCTATTCCATAGTAACAGCATTGAATCTCTATTTTTATGTTGCCCCATATGTGGCTTACAGGATTTTAGTCCCCTGATCAGGAATTGAACTGTGGTCATGGCAGTCAAAGCACTGAGTTGTAACCACTGGACTGTCGAGGAAATCCCTGAATCTTTGATATGGAACAATGGGAGTAGTATTTTAGATTTAAAAGCACTGGCTCTTAAAATCCATTGCTTTGTTTTTGTGGTTTCACATGCAGCTGCATTGAGATATAAAAAGTGAAAGTACACAATGATTCTTGAAACCATAATGATCAAAGTCAGGATGATATAATCCTCACCTATATAATACTGTCAAATGTATGTCAGTCCTATTAGGATTAATAAACTCATCTAATAGCCTATGAATTCATAGTGGGTTTTTTTCCACTGTGCCATGGTCTCTATCAATAGATGGTAAAAGTGTGAATACTGTCACTACATGCAAACAATTTAAATATAAAGGACCGTTCTTTGTAAGGTGACAGAAAGAGTTGAGTGAGGGGTTGGGAATGAGACTGACGTTATTCCTCTTCTTCCTCATTTAGCTTTGACTCCTGGGCAGGTTGGCCTGGTCCTGTCTCTCACCCTCACGCTCATGGGGATGCTCCAGTGGTGCATCAGGCAAAGCACCGAAGTAGAAAATATGGTGATGTTTCTCTTAACGTTCTTATCCTTTTTAAGTTGCCTTGCCATTAAATGGTATAAAAGTAGTTCTTATGTAAAATAGTAAAACTTGTTTTTAAATCATGGTTAACAAAGATTTTTTACATCCTCCTCCATCTCCTTAAAGTTAATGTAAAATAAAATATACACATCTTTTTCTCAGTCTTATATGTGCCATGTCAGAAGGTTTTATATTCATCACGAACTATCTTCAGATATAATAAATGTGTCCGTAGGAGGGAGGTTCTGAAATCGTGGAGAGGATATAAGTTAATTTTTTAGCAGCTTGTTTATTTTTGTTTGTTAATGAGTAATTCCTCATTTTTGGTAAAAGAAAAATTCAGTATTTTGGGGTTCATTTACTTAATTAGTAGGTTCCTCTGCCCCTCATTTTAGCATTTATTCTTGTGCATGTTGAACACCTGAATTTGCTGGTGCTCCTTCTTTCTAGTAGGATAAACTCCCTCTCAGAATGTGCTCTTAAAGGTATGGAGGTATTGTTGTTTAGGAGGCCTTAGTCAACATGTAAATTCTAATCTCTTTTGAATATTTGCAACTTCTCCTAAAAAGGGAAAATAATAAAAATAAAATCTTTGGTGTGTATGCCCAGAAGTGGGATTGCTGGGTCATATGGCAGATCTATTTCCAGCTTTTTAAGAAATCTCCACACTGTTTTCCATAGTGGCTGTACTAATTTGCATTCCCAAGTGACTAGTTATTAAAATGAAGTTTGATGACCATCCAGTTCTGCTCATCGATAACACGTGGCCCTTCTGTAGTCACACGTTATTGATTGGCATCCACAGATATTCTTTTCTTTGACAAAATTCTTTTGTTTTTTTATTCAGGTGTGTAAAGTAGATCAATAAAATCTTAGCATTCAATTCTCTAATTCTTTTAGTTTTAGTATAATGCTGAAGGAGGTAGCTGTAAGTGAAAGTGTTACAAATTGTTGAACAAGTTTGCAAATCATCAAAGGCCTCATCAGACTCCTACTTCTGTCTTTTGTGGATGCTAAGACCTGAGATCTTCTGAACCACAGAAAAGCTGATGTAAAGATATAAAGGCAGAATGTTTCATTTAGTCTCTGAACATCCATAAATAAGACCCTCTGATGCTAACCCCATATGTCTTTCAGATGATTTCAGTAGAAAGAGGGACTGAATATATAAACCTTGAGAAAGAAGCTCCCTGGGAACTCGAGTATCGTCCACCACCATACTGGCCCTACATTGGAGCTATTTCCTTTAGCAATGTGGACTTCAGGTACAGCTTGGACGAGCCTCTGGTATTGAAGGACCTGGGAGCATACATTTTCTCAAGAAAAAAGGTTTGTTTCCGCCATTTCCTCTTTCATATCTGGCTAAAGATTTAGCACCACATCTGCTCTTGGCTTCCTTGTCAGTGTGTCGGGGTTTCTCTTTGTTCCTCATGGATGCAGATTAGATCAGTGACATCATAGGTGAATCCTTCTTGGAAACTGATCATAGAATGGGGATCCCAGCCTTTCTTTCCCTATGTTGTGAGCCCACTCATGGTGGTTGGTGGACTCTGGGTCCTGGGCTGGAATGTAACCTGTCAGAGGATACTATGTGTGACACCTATTTGTTCATGTGGAGTCTTGGAAGTCAGCCCTGGCTCCCTGACACTAAGTCTTCAGTATCTCCTTCCTTTCTAGCCTTCTTTGTATTTTTGGAATCTTCTCTTATTCCCATGTTACTCTCTGGTTGCGACCTCCTCTTCTGTCCCTTGGGTCTTTCCCATAGACTTGTCCTTTGCTCACCAACACTTAGCTGCCATCCGCCTGCCCTCCCACTCACAGACTACTTCTTTCTTTAGCACAGATCTGATCCTTACTGGGCTGGGTGAGCTGCTGCTGGAACCATAGTGCAGCCCTAAGTCCACTCCAGCAGGGGCTCTTCAGAGAAGAGCCCAGAATCATGACTATGTCCTGGGTGAGGAACCAGAGCCCCCCATGGAGGTAGGGCCTAGAGACTCATTCAAAGGCAAAAGCAAATCAAAGGGAGCAGAAGAAGATCCTCATGAGAGACTGAAGAGAAGTTTTTGATCTGGACCTGCCAGCATCCATGTTTGCTGGTGATGTTCCTTTCACACTCCAGCTTGGGGCCCTCATTTGGGACCAGGGCAAAGTCCTGAAGAAGAGACTAAACCAGAACAGACAAGGTGGTAGGAAGCTCTTTCCCACCTACCTCTCCAGCCTCAAGTCCTCACACTCACACACCCTCTGCACCCAGGTCATGTGTAGATTCTCCCAAAGCATCACATCCTCCCTGTTGCCAGTGTGCACAAGCCACCTTCTACCTCAGAGACCCTTCCCTTCTGTCATCTGGCTTGTGGAAGTCTCCTCATTTTCATGGTCAACTCTAAAACATCTGCCTCTTCAATCACCTCTATACTTCCACAGCACTTACATATTCTTTTAAGATAGGGCTAATGGTATGCATAAGTATACCTATGGATTAATAATACCTATAGCTGATTCATCTTGATGTTTGGCAGAAACCAACACAATATTTTAAAGCAATTGTCCTTCAGTGAAAAATTAAAAAAAAAAAAATAGGGCTAATGGTACACCTGTGTTCTTGTAGCCAAAAGTTAGAAGCAACCCTAGTGTCCATGATGAAAGTGACAGATGAATGGATAAGCAAATGTGGTATATACTTACAATGAAATATTTTTCAGCCTTAAGAAAATTCTGACCTTGGATGAGCCCTGTGGACCTCATGACACGTGAAATAACCCAGACACAATACTGTATGATTCTATTTATATGGGGTTCCTAAAGTAGTCAAATTCGTAAAGATAGGAAGTAGAATGGTGGTTTCAGGGACTGAGGGAAGGGAATGGAGAGTTATTTTTTAATGGGTACAGAATTTCAGTTTTAAAAGGGAAAATACATTCTGGGGGTTGGCTGCACATCAATGTGAATATACTTAACATTATAATCACTTAAAAATACTTAAATTGGTAAATTTTCTATTACAAATATTTTACCATAATTAAAATAAAATATAGCAATTGTAATATGCTTTGTGATTTGGGGTCTGTATCTCACAGAACCCTGCAGCCTCTTAGGACCAGGAAACATCTTATTTTCAAGTTTATTCCTCTGACAGTGGCATTCTTCGGGGCACAGAGACGGTGCTGAGGACTGCTAGTTTTGAGGGTGAGTGAGTAACATACAGGTGTGAGCATCAGTGACCAAAATACACACACAAGACAACTCCATAAACGACCAATTACCTAGTGTATTAAGTTTCTAAATAACCACTCTTTAAAACCCTCTCTGCCACATACCTACCTAGTGGAGTATAGCAATAATTTAATGAATGGTACCCTTGTGATAGAAATATATATTCAACCTAATGCCCAAATGAGACACAGGGAACAGCTTTAGTGAGTCACAGGGCAAAAACTCACTCCTAAGTATTACCAGTTTCATTGCAAGAAGGTAAGGACTGCTGCTGAGTTAACATTAAGCACAGCTGCTGATGCAGTCTTGTCCCTGAGAGCACTGTAGGGATTATTTGCTTAACTTACTGCACCATGTTCATCAAATTTTCCATTGTCAACATAATTTCATTAATTTGAATGCCCTAAATTTCCCCAAAGCTATAAAATGTGAATTATCTAAGAAACATCATAGTACAATTTAGGAACATAACAGATTTGTATTCTTCCATCTTAAGACCCTCAAATCATAGGATTACCTGCAATTCTAAAATGTTTGAGAGAAAATTGAATTTGGAGACTGAATTAATAAATGTAATAACTTGACTTTGATTTGGGTCTTGATCTACTCACAATCTCACTGTTAGCTTCATTTCTGTTTGGAGATTGTACCTGGGCAGCGTGTTCACAAGTGATTTCACTCCACCTATGTGCATCCTAGGTTCCCCCTCCTGCTCACCTGTCCCAGCCCCTGTCACTCCTGGATACCCCTTTGGTGTTGGATTTAACTGAGAGAGGCTGCTGGGGTAGGGGAGGGGAGGTGGGTATGAGCCCACCCAATAGAAGTGGGGCTTTATTCTCTTTCCCTCATTTTCTTCTGCTATCCTGATTCATGGAAGTTAAGAGTCAATGGGAAAAATTGATAGGTACTATGTTGGTACCTAATTTTCAGAAGAAATAGCAAGTAAAAATAAAAACCCCAAATGAAATAAACAGTAACCCAGGCTTCCTGGGCAGCTTCTGAACACAGGTTCCAATTTTAAATTAGATGATTTTTGGTTGATTTGCTCATTTTAGAAAGTAACTGGGCCATTATAAAGCATTTTCCAGCTCTTGAAAATTTTGTTTTATTTCTTGCTCAGAGCTGTAACTTGGATAATACATTTTATACAAATGCTTACTAGATGTATATACTTGCTATAATGTGCAAAAATATTAGTTTCCTGTATTTCCTCCATTTCTACATAATATTCTCTCAGCAACCCCTCTCCTCGCTCCCAGATTGTCCCACTTCCCCTGCCAGCTTCCTAATTCCTTGTGACTCAGACTGTGATGTCAGGGCCAGCAGCACCTGCATCTCCTGGAGCTTCTTAGAAATTTAGAGTCTCAGGTTCACCCAGACCTCTTGACTCAGCATCGCATTTGAACAGGACCTCCCAGTAAAGTCCTTTCTCTCCCAGAAGCAATTTTTGATGACTGATAACCTATGATTCCCAAGAAACACCTTTTTCTTTTTAAAAAACTTTTTATTTTGTGTTGGGGTATAGCCGATTAACAAACAATGTTGTGATAGTTTCCGGTGAACCTTGAAGGGACTCAGCCGTACATATACATGTGTCCTTTCTCCCCCAAACTCCCCTCCCATCGAGGCTGCTGCACAACATTGAGCAGAGCTCCCTGTGCCACACAGTAGGTCCTTGTTGGTTATCCATTTTAAATACAGCAGTGTGTACATGTCCATCCCAAGCTCTAACTATCTCTTCTCCCTATCATTCTCCCCAGCAACTATAAGCTCATTCTTGAAGTCTGTGACTCTCTTTTGTAAGTAAGTTTATTTGTATCATTTCTTTTTAGATTTCACATATAAGAAATTTCATCCAATATCTCTCCTTCACTGTCTGACTTATTTCACTCATTATGACACTCTCTGGGTCCATCCATGATGCTGCAAGTGGCATTATTTCATTATTTTTAATGGCTGAGATATATTCCATTGTATATATGTTCCACAGCTTCTTTATCCATTCCTCTGTCAGTGGACATTTAGATTGCTTCCATGTTTTGGCTGCTCTAAATAGTGCTGCAATGGGCATTGGGGTATAAGTATCTTTTTGGATAAAGTTTTTCTCTGGATAAATGCCCATGAATGGCATTGCAGGGTCATAAAATAGCTCTATTTTTAGTTTTCTAAGAACCCTCCATACTGTTCTCCATAGTGGCTGTACCAATTTGTATTTCCACCAACAGTGTAGGAGGATTCCCTTCCCTCCACACCCTCTCCAGTATTTATTGTTCATGGATTTTTTGATGATAGCCATTCTGACTGGTGTCACGTGATGTCTCATTGTAGTTTTGATCTGCATTTCTCTAGTAATTAGTGATGTTAGGCATCTTTTCATGTGCCTATTGACCATCTCTGTGTCTTCATTGGAGAAATTTCTATATAGGTTTTCTGCCCATTTTTTGAGTGGATTGTTTGTTTTGATGCTGTTAAGCATCCTCAGCTTTTTGAAAATTTTGGGGCTAATCCCTTATTGGTCACATAGTTTTCAAATATTTTCTCTTGATCTGTGGATTATCTTTTCATTTTGTTTATTATTTCCTCTTGAGAAATCTGTATGCAGGTCAGGAAGCAACAGTTAGAACTGGACATGGAACAACAGTCTGGTTCCAAATACGAAAAGGGATACATCAAGGCTGTATATTGTCACCCTGCTTATTTAACTTATATGCAGAGTACATCATGAGAAATGCTGGGCTGGAGGAAGCACAAGCTGGAATCAAGATTTCTGGGAGAAATATCAATAACCTCAGATATGCAGATGACACCACCCTTATGGCAGAAAGTGAAGAACTAAAGAGCCTCTTGATGAAAGTAAAAGAGAAGAGTGAAAAAGTTGGCTTAAAGCTCAACATTCAGAAAACTAAGATCATGGCATCTTGTCCCATCACTTCATGGCAGATAGATTGGGAAAGGGTGGAAACAATGACTGACTTTATTTTTTGGGGCTCCAAAATCACTGCAGATGGTGACTGCAGCCATGAAATTAAAAGACGCTTATTCCTTGGAAGGAAAGTTATGACCAACCTAGACAGTATATTAAAAAGCAGAGACATTATTTTACCAACAAACGTCCACCTAGTCAAGGCTATGGTTTTTCCAGTGGTCATGTATGATGTGAGAGTTGGACTGTAAAGAAAGCTGAGCATCGAAGAATTGATGCTTTTGAACTGGTGGTGTTGGAGAAGACTCTTGAGAGTCCCTTGGACTGCAAGAAGATCCAACCAGTCCATCCTAAAGGAGATCAGTCCTGGATATTCATTGGAAGGACTGATATTGAAGCTGAAACTCTAGTATTTTGGCCACCTGATGCAAAGAGCTGACTCATTGGAAAAGACCCTGTTGCTGGGAAGGATTGAGGGCAGGAGAAGGGGATGACAGACAATGAGATGGTTGGATGGCATCATCAGCTCGATGGACATGGGTTTGGGTGAACTCCGGGAGTTGGTGATGGACAGGGAGGCTGGCATGCTGTGATTCTTGGGGTCACAAAAAGTCGGACATGACTGAGTGACTGAACTGAACTGAACTTGCTATGCAAAAGGTTTTGAGTTTAATTGGTGGTGGTTGGTGGTTTACTCTTGTGACCCCATGGACTGTAGGCTGCTGGCTCCTCTGTCCATGGGATTCTCCAGGCAAGAATACTGAAATGGGTTGTCATTTCCTTCTCCAGGGGATCTCCCCAGCCCAGGGATCAAACCCAGGTCTCCTGCATTGCAGGCAGCTTCTTTTTTTTTTGAACAATGATTTTTTTTTTATTTTTTTATTTTTTATTTTTTTTTCCATTTATTTTTATTAGTTGGAGGCTAATTACTTTACATCATTACAGTAGTTTTTGTCATACATTGAAATGAATTAGCCATGGACTTACATGTATTCCCCATCCCGGTCCCCCCTCCCACCTCCCTGTCCACCCGATCCCTCTGGGTCTTCCCAGTGCACCCGGCCCGAGCACTTTAGAGAACAGCATTGAAACATGTATATTATCTAGGGTGAAACAGATCACCAGCCCAGGTTGGGTGCATGAGACAAGTGCAGGCAGATTCTTTACCCACTGAGTTGTTTAAGTAGGTCCTGTTTATTTATTTTTATTTTTATTTCCATTATTCTGGGATACATATCAGAAAAGATATGGCAATGATTTATGTCAGAGGGTGTTCTGCCTATATTTTCCTCTAGAAATTTTATAGTATCCAGTTTCACATTTAGGTCTTTAATCCATTTTGAGCTTATTTTTGTGTATGGAGTCAAAGGTAGATCTAATTTCATTTTTTTAATGTGTAACTTTCCAGTTTTCCCAGCACCATTTGTTTAAGAGACTGTCTTTCCAAGAAACATCCTTTGACAGTTTGAAATTAGGTTCATGAATCTCCCATGAATCTCTAGTATCTGAGCATGAGGCTCTGGAAAGTTCTGTGCCACTTACCCTACAGATTTATATACTTTCATATTCTACAAACTGTGCCTTTATATCATAATTTAATTCTGTGAGATTCTACTTCATTTATTTGCATCTTTAAATGGAGTTTGTCTCCATCACAGGCAGTTTTCATCCTGCTCCTGCCTTTGCCACACCAGCCTCCTGCAGGGACTGGGGGGATTTCTTCCAGGCTCAGCCCTGCCTGGATCTGGAGTCAGAGACAGACCATGGCAGCAGTGTATGTGGGCCCTTTCACCACCTGATGGGATACAAAGTGAGTCCTGCTGCCCTAAGCAGGGCATAAGGTCTCTTCATGTGCCCCACTTAACTGCAGGTTTCTCTTCCAGTCCAGCTGTAGGTGTTGGTTTTTCCTGCTGACAGCCAGCCCACCTGACCTCAGGTATCCTCTTTCCTCAGAGGTGTCAGCCCCCTTGTTCCACCTAACATGTTATACGTACCTGTACTGAAATCATGTTTTAACTGTTTAGCAATAGGACCTATACGTAAAGCCAGTTGTTATAAGTGCAACTACACCTCTCCGCATGTTCTCTGTCTAGACAGAGACCTAATAAGGTGTCAGGTCATCCAGGTAATAAGGAGGCCATCAGCAGATGGAAAAGAGGCTGACACATGGGTTTATGTCCCATGCTGCTACTTATGGGCTCTGTTATTTCAGGCAGACTAATTCATCTTATAAGCCTCAATCTTTTCTTTTCCTTAATGGAAATGATAGGACCTAACCTCTAGGGTAGTTATACAACCTAAACAAGATAAGACATGTAAAACAGAGTGGAGACCAGTGCACAGTAGATGCTTAGAGAAAGAAAACTGTCATTTTTGTAAAGTGCAAAATGACCTTGTATGGGTGTGTGCTCAGTTGCACCTGACTCCCTGCAGTCCCATGGACTGTAGCCCTCTAGGTTCCTCTGTCCATGGAATTTTCCAGGCAAGAATACTAGAGTGGGTTGCCATTTCCTATCTGAAGGGATCTTCTCAACCCAGAGATTAAATTTGCATCTCTTGTGTCTGCTGCATTGGCAGGCAGATTCTTTACCACCAGAGCCACCTTAGACACTAACAAAGTGTAAATTCTTGTCTGTCTCTGAAAATGAGAGGTTAGAATTTTGCAATTGTACTTATAGGAACCATTGTACCATAGGGACTATCTGACATGTCTGTCTCTCTGTCCAGCTTATATATGGTAAAAGATTTTCCCATAAATTTCTCTAGCCTTAGTTAAAAATCTCAGCTTTCTACAGAAACCTCTTTTGTGTAGGACTTCACAGGTAATACAGGTAGTACCAAGGCAAATCCAGCTTAGATCCTACTATTAACACATTCCTGGTGGCTCAGTGGTAGAGAATTCTCCTGCAGTTCAGGAGACACGGCTTAATCTGTGTGTTGGGAAGATCCCCTGGAGAAGGAAATGGCAACCCACTCCAGTATTTTGGCCTGGGAAATCCTATGGACAGAGAAGTTTGGCAGGCTAAAGTCCATGGGGTTGCAAAAGAATCGAACACAGCTGGGACACTAAACAACAATTTAACACATCCAGTTCCATTGAAGAAATAAGAAAACGGCTATATTAGCTTTGTAAGAGAGGAGGTGGTCAGAATTTTTATGGAAGTTTTAAAAATGATAACATAACATCTGTTACGGTTGAGAGATCCTTTGGATCACCGAAAAAAGCAAGACAGTTACAGAAAAGCATCTACTTCTGCTTTTTTGACCATGCCAAATCCTTTGACTGCATGGATCACAGCAAACTGGAAAATTCTTAAAGAGAAGGGAATACTAGACCACCTTAACTGCCTCCTGAGAAATCTGTATGCAGGTCAAGAAGCAACAGTTAGGACTGGACATGGAACAACAGTTTGGTTCCAAATTGGGAAAGGAGTATGTCAAGGCTGTATATTGTCACCCTGCTTATTTAACTTATATGCAGAGTACATCATGAGAAACACTGGGCTGGAAGAAGCATAAGCTGAAATCAAGATTGCTGAGAGAAATATCAATAACCTCAGATATGCAGATGACACCACCCTTATGGCAGAAAGCAAAGAAGAACTAAAGAGCCTCTTGATGAAAGTGAAAGAGGAGAGGGAAAAAGTTGGCTTAAAGCTCAACACTCAGAAAACTAAGATCATGGCATCCGGTTCCATCTCTTCATGACAAATTGATGGAGAAACAATGGAAGCAGTGAGAGACTTTATTTATTTATTGGCTCTAAAATCACTGCAGATGGTGACTTCAGCCATGAAATTAAAAGATACTTACTCCTTGGAAGGAAAGTCATCACCAACCTAGACAGTATATTAAAAAGCAGAGACACTACTTTTCCAACAAAGGTCTGTCTAGTCAAAGCTCTGGTTTTTCCATTAGTCATGTATGGATGTGAGAGTTGGACTGTAAAGAAAGCTGAGCATCGAAGAATTGATGATTTTGAACTGTGGTGATGGAGAAGACTCTTGAGAGTCCCTTGGACTGCAAGGATATCCAATCAGTCCACCCTAAAGGAAATCAGTCCTGAATATTCATTGGAAGGGCTGATTTTGAAGCTGAAACTCCAATACTTTGGCCACCTGATGCTAAGAACTGACCCTTTGGAAAAGATCCTGATGCTGGGAAAGTTTGAAGGCAGGAGAAGAAGGGGGTGACAGAGGATGAGATGGTTGGATGGCATCACTGACTCGATGGACATGAGTTTGAGTAAGCTCCAGGAGTTGGTGATGGACAGGGAAGCCTGGCGTGCTACAGTCCATAGGGTCACAAAGAGTTGGACATGACTGAGCAACTGAACTGAGGGTTGCAAAAAAGTCACGAGGGGACAGGGAGAACATTTCTGAGGAATTAGCTGTGAGAGACAGACTTAGTGATGTATGATTAAGGTTTCAGCAGATGGAAATACTCATGAAAGGCATTCCAGGAGTTAGGACCAGCATAAACAAAAGGATGATGCCTTGATCCAGTGAATGAAGAGGCACCTGCAAAGCATCCAGGGAATAGAACAACCGGGTGTGTAACACACATTTTCATGTTCAACCCTCACTACTAGCTAGTAACCCCAAAGAAGTTGACTTGTGGAGATGAAGATTAGAGAACTAAGTGGGGATAATTTTGTAGAAGAGATGTCCTGGGTTGGAGTGATGGGCACAGAGCCAGCCTTTGGGAGTTTAATCTGAGCAGTGAGGGCACGTGAATAAGAGTAGGCAGATGAGGCAGGCAGGGAGCCTGTAGTTGTTGTGCCTCCAGCAAGACATCCTGGGGAAGTGTTTCCACTTTTTGGAAACAAGTTGAAGTGGATTAAAACAAAGCTATAGTACCCAGGTTTGTGAATGTGGAGAAAAACAGGTGGGAGTAGAAAATGGTATCACATTTCTGGAAGGTAGGTTGGCAGTACTTAAAGCTTCCTCTGAAAATGTTCATATCTGATTTTCAGCAATTCTACATCTGAGAATTTATCTTATGAAACTAATTAAGGTATTTTCAAAGATTTAGCTTCTATTTAACACAGAATTTTTTATGATAGCAAAATATTAGACTGCCTAAATATCCACCACTAGGGAGTTTGTTGAATAAATAATCAGTATACTGTAATAGTCTGGGGTTCTAGTGGTAAAGAACCCACCTGCCAATGCAGGAGGTTTGGTCCCTGGGTCGAGAAGATCCCCTGGAGGAGGGCATGGCAACCCACTCCAGTATTCTTGCCTGGAGAATCCCCAAGGACAGAGGAGCCTGGTAGTCTATGGGGTTGCAAAGAGTAGGACATGACTGAGCACACATAGCACATACTGTAAAAATATGTAACCACTAAAATAAGTATTTTTATGAAATACTAAATGAAAACAGATTACAACAGTATGTTAATATTAGTCTCATATTGTTTAAATATATGAATTTGGATCTTTAAGAATTCACAGGGCTACATCAACATCTTAAGAATGGTTTTGCCAGAGTGCTGGGGTGATGGCTAATATTCATTTGCTTTTCAAATTCACCTGTATCAATTATGATTAAGGGAAGTATTTGTTTTACTTTGTTCTTTTAGAAGGTAATACAGCCTGGCATTCAGATGCTAAATGTGGCCATTAAAATAATGGTTTGAGTTATGAAATAGAGTAGTCTTCCGAGCTTGGCATCATGCTGCACTCAGGGCAGGCTGTAAGTAAGGGTTGTGAGCCTAAGAGAGTAATGAGAGTAAAGTGGGGAAGTCAGAAGAAAGGGTTGTTTTACATTGGGCATTGAGTGTTGATCATGTTGGGTTTCATGTATGAAGAGAGATCCATGTGCAAGTGTCTAATAAGTTGGTGTGTCATCAGAGACCAGCCTTGGCCTGCTTGGGAAAACAGGATGGGCAGTAACAAAGCAGCTAAAATAAGACAGTCTCCAGGTGTCTTTGGTTTTAGTAATATAAACTTTCTGATATTGGTGGCACTCTCCATGGGCAATTGGTTAAACACATTGGTGACCTGGGAAGGATTTTTAGACTGTAGTTTTGATGACTGAACTGTAGAAACAGCCAGAACTGAGTTTTCTTTGAGCTGCTTTTTTCTTACTCTTCTCATTTGGAGTTCACAGTCCTCTGGTTGTGAGCACCCTGTGAGAAGGTTCCTTGTCGTATCTCAGCCAATTGCACAAAGTCTACAAATGTTCCCATTTGCACAGATGGGTCAATTTCAGCAGAGCTGATTTCGTGGGGACATATGCATATTCTAACATAATTTTTCACATGTGTTGTGGCGAGTGTTGATGTACACATGAAAACACCCAGAAATACAGGCATACCTTGCTTTATTGTACTTCACAGATAGTGTTTTTTTGTTTTTTTAAACAAGTTAAACATTTGTGGCAACCCTGCATCAAGGTAGTCCATCAGCACCATTTTCCATCAGCATCTGCTCACTTTGTGTCTCTGTGTCACATTTTAGTAATTCTTGCAGTCTTTCACACTTTTTCATTATTGTATTTGTTGTGATAATCTGTGATCAGTGTTCCTTAGGCTTAGGTGATGGTTAGCATTTTTATAGCAGTGAAGTACTTGAAAATTAAGGACTGTACATTGTTTTTCAGACATAATGCTATCATACACTTAGTAGACTACAGTATAGTGCAAAAGTAACTTTAATATGCACAGAAAAAAAATTCATATGACTTGCTTTATTTTGTGATAATCACATTATTGTAATGATCTGGGACCAAATCTGCAATATCTTTGAGGCCTGTCTGTACACAGAACCCATGAGTTGTGTGTATGTGTATCTCTACACACACACACATACACACACACACAAGGACTTGCCTAAATGTAGAGAATGGTCCATCTATATCATATAAATTATGGTTTAACATAAGGTACAAAATGGCCACAAAGATAATTTAAATTAGCTAAAGCTGCTTTTCTTACATTTAGTTTCAATAAAGATAAATTATTTTTTGAAATGCCAAGGTTGGTTTTACAGACAGATTCTAAGCTTAGGAAATATTCAAATAGAAAACATGAAAAGTTCCATGTATGAGCATTCTTATTACAGTGTTCAGAAAGATTTAGTTCTTCTCTGTTTAAAGCCATGAGTTTTAAAATTTTACTGAATTAATTTATAAATGGTTGAAAGCATGTCTTATTCTCCTCATTGATTACAAATTCCTAAATAGAGATGAATTTATCTCTTGGGCAAACTCATTGGTTATAAAAGGCAGTTTCTGCATACACTGTTTGAATGTGCACAGTGAAAAGCCAGTTCTTACAGTATTATTTTATTCCTGATCAGCATTTTACCTATATTGCATGATGTTTTAATTGTAGTTCATGCACTTAATTTGTCTCTGCTTTGGTTTTAATGACTAGACTGACATTTCACATGTATTTTTCCAAAGTGCAATTGTTAAGTATTAATTTGCTTATAAAATGCCTTTGAAGTGCTGAGAAGAAAGGTCCCATATAAATAGCAAATGTCGTTCAATTCATTATGTGTATTTTGTCTACAGGCCTCTGTCTATTAAGATACTGAGAACTGCATTTTATAATTTTAAGATGTTTCCTTTCAAGATAGAATATAATCAAAATATTTAACATAAGTGATTTAATTTCTCTACCAAAGAATAATTCCTCTTAAATAACAGATCCCTGAGAAAGTGATTATTTGTTTGTTTGGTTGTTTTTTTCATAAAATATAACGCTTCTGACTTGACCTGTTGACATCTCTGTAAATTTACCCACATAATTCTCAAGGTCAAAATATAAAGACAGTAGGAATAAAGATAATTTAAGCTGACTTCTTATGGATCACTTAGGAGACTTCTGGCTTTTCATTGCCAGTAGATTGATACTGTTATTTTTAACTTTCCTTAGGACTGGGGGTGGGGAGGGAGTCTCAACCTGGGGTCAGTTGTCAAATGTCTGACATTTTTGGTTGCTACAATGTGGGAGTGCCTCTGGTATCTAGTGCATAGAGCTCATGGCTACTGCTAAACATCCTACAATTCACAGCACAGCCCCTCGGCCTGCAACAATGAATCTTCTGACCCATAATATTAGCAGGGCCATGATTTAGAAACGTATAGACTGCTGTTTATATACAACTTTAAAAATTCATCTTCAATATCCAGGGTTTCTCCCAGGTTTGTTGCGTATTAAATCTTAATCCCTCCTGGGTCTCTTTACAGGTTGGCATTGTGGGAAGAACAGGAGCTGGAAAAAGTTCCCTCATAGCTGCCCTTTTTAGATTGTCAGAACCAGAAGGTAGAATTTGGATTGATGAGATCTTGACAACTAGCATGGGACTTCATGATTTAAGAAAGAAAATGTCAGTTGTATCTCAGGTATGTAACTCATAGCATTCTCACTAGTTCTTTTTATAAGGCACCTAAGTTTAATTGTTTTTAATTTGATTGGGTTTTTTGAATTGCATGAAAGTGTTGGTCTTTTTTTGGCCCAATAGAGCATATTTTGAACAGCAGATATTTTCAACAGATATTTTCATGAGATACCAGATTTCATTTGTTCTTGTTTGTTTGTTTTGTGTGTGTGTGCGATTTAGTAATTTACTCATATTTCTGGACTCAGACTTCCTCAGGTGCTGCAATTTATCCATTGATAACCACAATTCTTTTTTTTTGAATTTTTTTTTTATTAGTTGGAGGCTAATTACTTTACAGTATTGTAGTGGTTTTTGTCATACATTGACATGAATCAGCCATGGATTTACATGTGTTCCCCATCCCGATCCCCCCTCCCACCTCCCTCTCTACCCGATCCCTCTGGGTCTTCCCAGTACCCAGGCCCTTGCACTTGTCTCATGCATCCAACCTGGGCTGGTGATCTGTTTCACCCTAGATAATGTACACGTTTCAATGCTGTTCTCTTGAAACATCCCACCCTCGCCTTCTCCCACAGAGTCCAAAAGTCTGTTCTTTACATCTGTGTCTCTTTTTCTGTTTTGCATATAGGTGATAACCACAATTCTGAGAACAAAAGGATCAATGGCTTGTTTAGCGCTAGAGAGGTTCCTAAAGGGAAACACGGATTTTAAGTGTCTTACAGTTAGAGTTTTGCAAAGCTACCTTTTCAAAGGTGATTATCTCCCTGGAGAAGCTTCTGTGAAACTTCAGGGTTTTGAGAATTACAGGGTGTATAGATGCTTTGCGGAGAGCTTTTAGAATTCAGCCATTAGTAAATGATTTTAATCAGGCAGACAGTACAAAATAGTGGGAAAAAACACAGGACATAGAATTCCATGTCTGTGCACCACAGTTTTCTCTCCCTTACAGTTAACAGTTATCAACAGTTAACAGTATCAACATCTCAAGCTGTTGTGAGTACTAAAAATAAGTCATTGCATGTGGGGTGCTTCTATTAGACCCAATATGTAGTTGCTGTAATTGTGGAGCATTGAATTGACCAACTCCTCCTGAGCTCTGATTCTGTTTTCTTTTGTTCTGCTTCTTAAAGAAGTATGATTTGGGACTTCCCTGGAGGTTCAGTGGTTAAGACTTGGTGTTTCTACTGCAGGGTGCACCGGTTTGATCCCTGCTTGAGGAATTAAGACCCCAGATGCTATGAGGTACAGTTCAGTTCACTCAGTCATGTCCAACTCTTTGTGGCACCATGGACCACAGCCCACCAGGCCTCCCTGTCCATCACCAACACCTGGAGTTTACTCAAACTCATCTCCACTGAGTCAGTGATGCCATCCAGCCATCTCATCCTCTGTCGTCCCCTTCTCCTCCTGCCTTCAGTCTTTCCCAGCATCAGGGTTTTTTCAAGTGAGTGAGCTCTTTGCATCAGGTGGCCAAAGTATTGGAGTTTCAGCTTCAACATCAGTCCTTCCAATGAATATCCAGGACTGATCTCCTTTAGGATGGACTGGTTGGATCTTCTTGCAGTCCAAGAGACTCTCAAGAGTCTTCTCCAACACCACCAGTTCAAAAGCATCAATTCTTCGATGCTCAGCTTTCTTTACAGTCCAACTCTCACACCATACATGACCACTGGAAAAACCATAGCCTTGACTAGATGGACGTTTGTTGGCAAAGTAATGTCTCTGCTTTTTAATATACTGTCTAGGTTGGTGATAACTTTCCTTCCAAGGAGTAAGTGTCTTTTAATTTCATGGCTGAAATCACCATCTGAAGTAATTTTGGAGCAAAAAAAAAAAAAAAAGTCAGTCACTATTTCCCCATCTATCTGCCATGAAGTGATGGGACAAGATGCCATGATCTTAGTTTTCTAAATGTTGAGTTTTAAGCCAACTTTTTAACTCTCCTCTTTTACTTTCATCAAGAGGTTCTTTAGTTCTTCTTCACTTTCTACCATAAGGGTGATGTCATCTGCATATCTGAAGTTACTGATATTTCTCCCGGCAATCTTGATTCCAGCTTGTGCTTCCTCCAGCCCAGTGTTTCTCATGATGTACTCTGCATATAAGTTAAATAAGCAGGGTGACAATATACAGCCTTGACGTACTCCTTTTCCTATTTGGAACCAGACTGTTGTTCCATGTCCAGTTCTAACTGTTGTTTCCTGACCTGTAGGCAGGTTTCTCAAGAGGCAGGTCAGGTGGTCTGGTAGTCCCATCTCTTTCAGAATTTCCCACAGTTTATTGTGATCCACACAGTCAAAGGCTTTTGTGTAGTCAATAAAGCAGAAATAGATGTTTTCCTGGAACTCTCTTGCTTTTTTGATGAGCCAGCAGATGTTGGCAATTTGATCTCTGGTTTCTCTGCCTTTCCTAAAACCAGCTTGAACATCTGGAAGTTCACTGTTCACATGTTGCTGAAGCCTGGCTTGGAGAATTTTGAGCATTCCTTTACTAGCGTGTGAGATGAGTGCAACAGTGCAGTAATTTGAACATTCTTTGGCATTGCCTTTCTTTGTGATTGGAATGAAAACTGACCTTTCCCAGTCCTGTGACCACTGCTGAGTTTTCCAAATTTGATGGAATATTGAGTGCAGCTCTTTCACAGCATCATCTTTTAGGATTTGAAATAGCTCAACTGGAATTCCATCACATCCACTAGCTTTGTTTGTAGTGATGCTTCCTAAGGCCCTCTTAACTTGACATTCCAGGATGTCTGGCTCTAAGTGAGTGATCACACCATTGTGATTATCTGGGTCGTGAAGATCTTTTTTGTACAGTTCTTCTGTATATTGTTGCCACCTCTTAATATCTTCTGCTTCTGTTAGTTCCATACCATTTCTGTACTTTATTGAACCCATCTTTGCATGAAATGTTCCCTTGGTATCTCTAATTTTCTTGAAGAGATCTCTAGTCTTTCCTGTTCTATTGTTTTCGTCTATTTCTTTGCACTGATCACTGAAGAAGGATTTCTTATCTTTCCTTGGTATTCATTGGAACTCTGTATTCAAATGGGTATATCTTTCCTTTTCTCCTTTGCTTTTTGCTTCTCTTATTTTCACAGCTATTTATAAGGCCTCCTCTGACAGCCATTTTGCTTTTTTGCATTTCTTTTTCTTGGGGATGGTCTTGATCTATGTCTCCTTTACAATGTTACAAACTTCTTTCCATAGTTCATCAGGCACTCTGTCTATCAGACCTAATCCCTTGAATCTATTTCTCACTTCCACTGTATAATCGTATGGGATTTGATTTAGGTCATACCTGAATGGTGTAGTGGTTTTCCCAGTTTCTTCAATTTAAGTCTGTATTTGGCAATAAGGAGTTCATGATCTGAGCCACAGTCAGCTCCCTGTCTTGTTTTTGCTGACTATATATAGCTTCTCCATCTTTGACTGCAAAGAATATAATCAGTCTGATTTTGGTGTTGACCATCTGGTGATGTCCATGTGTAGAATCTTCTCTTGTGTTGTTGGAAGAGGGTGTTTGCTATGACCACCAAGGGAAGAACAAAGACCTACTAATCCACAACAACTAACAAAAATGGCAATAAGAACATACTTATTGATAACACCTTAAATGTAAACAGAGTAAATGCTGTGAGGTACAGCCAAAAGAAAAATAAAGTGCCTGACTTTTAGGGACTGTTTTGGAGATTGGATTATATGCACAGTAAAAGCTAAATTGGAATCAAGGTAAATTGTAAGTGGTCAAACAGGAGATGGCAAGAGTGAACCACAATCTTTTAGGAATCATTAAACTAAAATGGACTGGAACGGGTGAATTTAACTCAAATGACCTTTTATATCTACTACTGTGTGCAAGGATCCCTTAGAAGAAATGGAGTAGCCATCATAGTCAACAACAGAGTCCGAAATGCAGTACTTGCATGCAGTCTTAAAAACAGCAGAATGGCTCACCCTCGCAGTCTTCCCTACCCTCCCCGTCCCGTTCTTCTCTTCCCATCTGAGGTGGCAGGCTGGCTCTCTGCTGGCCAGCTCTGTGTAGCCTCTGCCCCTGCGTCCCTTTTCCCTTGGGCCCCTTCCGGCCTGAGCGCTCGCCTCCACATCCTCCGCTTCCTCTTCGGGGCAGCCACAGCCCCAGATCCCTAGAGCTGTGAGCCTTCTCTGGGTCTCCGTCCGCGCCCGGCCCCGCCATGATTGAGGAGTACCACGTGCTCGTGCTGGGCACTGGCCTGACGGAATGTATCCTGTCAGGTATAATGTCAGTGAATGGGAAGAAAGTTATTCACATGGATAGAAACCCGTATTATGGAGGAGAGAGTGCATCTATAACACCGCTGGAAGATTTATACAAAATATTTAAGATACCCAGAGCTCCACCAGCATCCATGGGCAGAGGAAGAGACTGGAATGTTGACTTAATCCCCAAGTTCCTTATGGCAAGTGGTCAGCTGGTTAAGATGCTGCTTTTTACGGAGGTCACTCACTATCTGGATTTCAAAGTGACTGAAGGGAGCTTTGTTTATAAGGGAGGAAAGATCTACAACGTTCCTTCCACTGAAGCGGAAGGAACTGAAGCCCTGGCATCTAGCCTAATGGGGCTGTTTGAAAAACGTCGATTCAGAAAATTCCTGGTATATGTTGCCAACTTTGATGAGAACGATCCTCAAACTTTTGAGGGCATTGATCCTAAGAAGACATCAATGAGAGAGGTGTATAAGAAATTTGACTTGGGCCAAGATGTTATAGATTTTACTGGTCATGCCCTGGCACCTTACAGAACTGATGACTATTTAGATCAGCAATGATGTGAAACCATTAATAGGATTAAACTTTACAGCGAATCTTTGGCAAGATATGGCAAAAGCCCATACCTTTATCCACTCTACGGCCTTGGAGAACTGCCACAGGGATTTGCATGGCTAAGTGCTATTTATGGAGGTAACTACATGCTGAATAAACCAATTGAAGAAATAATTATGCAGAATGGAAAGGTGATTGGTGTAAAATCTGAAGGAGAGATTGCTCGCTGTAAGTAGCTCATCTGTGATCCCAGCTATGTGAAAGATCGAGTAGAAAATGTGGACCAGGTGATCAGAGTCATCTGTATCTTCAGCCACCCCATCAGAAACACCAATGACGCCAACTCCTGCCAGATCATTATTCCACAGAATCAAGTCAACTGGAAGTCAGATATCTATGTCTGCATGATCTCCACACACAATGTGGCTACACAGGGCAAGTACATTGCCATCGCCAGCACAATGGTGGAGACCAAGGAGCCCGAGAAGGAAATCAGACCAGCCCTGGACCTCTTGGAACCAATTGAGCAGAAATTCGTTAGCGTCAGTGACCTCCTTGTACCAAAAGACTTGGGAACAGAAAGCCAGATCTCTATATCCCATACCTATGATGCAACAACTCACTTTGAGATGACCTGTGATGACATTAAGGACATCTATAAGAGGATGACAGGATCCGAGTTTGACTTTGAGGAAATAAAGTGCAAGAAAAATGACATCTATGGGGAAGACTAACAGCAGTACTTGTTATCATCTAATTAGGACAAACTTAAAATTTGGCAAATGATGCATATTGTATGAAATCAGTATTGTAAGGCCTGCTTTTGTAATCAAAACTGAGAGATTGCAGAACACTGTACCAGTAAATATGCGTCCCCTTTCTAATATCATGTATTAACTTGTTTTCATGGAGTAGCTCTTCCGAATTGACAGGTTCCCATGTTCTGTTCAATTTAACCAATACTGGCTTGTGTTTTCTAGTGAAGGATCAGTTTTAAAACCTTGTGATAACTGTTGGTGGGAATGCAAACTAGTACAACCACCATGGAAAACAGTGTGGAGATTTCTTAAAAAACAATACCACTTCTGGGCATACACACTGAGGAAACCAGATCTGAAAGAGACACGTGCACCCCAATGTTCATCGCAGCACTGTTTATAATAGCCAGGACATGGAAGCAACCTAGATGCCCATCAGCAGAAGAATGGATAAGGAAGCTGTGGTACATATACACCATGGAATATTACTCAGCTGTTAAAAAGAATTCATTTGAATCAGTCCTAATGAGATGGATGAAACTGGAGCCCTTTATACAGAGTGAAGTAAGCCAGAAAGATAAAGAACATACTAACACATATATATGGAATTTAGAAAGATGGTAATGATAACCCTATATGCAAAACAGAAAAAGAGACACAGATATACAGATCAGACTTTTGGACTCTGTGGGAGAAGGCAAGGGTGGGATGTTTCGAAAGAACACAGTATTATCTGTAGTGAAACAGATCACCAGCCCAGGTGGGATGCATGAGACAAGTGCTCGAATCGGGTGGAGAGGGAGGTGGGAGGGGGGATCAGGATGGGGACTACATGTAACTCCATGGCTGATTCATGTCAATGTATGACAAAACCCACTGAAATGTTGTGAAGTAATTAGCCTCCAACTAATAAAAATAAATGGAAAACAAAAAACCTTGTGATACTGATACAGAGAACTTGATACAGTATTTGTATCTTTTAATCAGTATAGCCTTTGCAGTTATGAGCTTCTGCTGCTCAAGAGCTGGGTCAGTGCAGCTTGCATGCAATCTTGTCCTCTTGATGGTAAGGAGGTTCAGAACTGAATGTCTGTAACCAGGGACAGCGTCCCTCACTCCTCCCCACCCCTTTCCATTCATGTCATGTGTCAGGACAGTGCCCAACCAGCCCAGCCACAAGCTTGGTTTTACATGGGCCTCCAGTTCTAACCAAACTCCAGACTTGGAGAGTCTTTTGGAGGAAGCCTGTGTGCAGTGTTTTAACCTATTAAAACTGATGAGTGCAGAGGGGAAAGAAACCCATCATAAAGCAAGTAAACGTAGGAGCTTCTTCTGTATCCCAGGTGTGGCTTCTTCAACGGACCAAGCTGCAGCACAGTATTGATTTGACAGAACCTCTGCTTCAGTGATGTCTCCAAATGATTTCTGTACTGCAAATAAAGCCAAACTCTGGAAACCAAAAACAAAACAAAACAAACAAACAAACAAAACACACAGCAGAATGATCTCTATTCATTTCCAAGGCAAACCATTCAATAGCACAGTAATAAAAGTCTATGCCCCAACCAGTAATGCTGAAAAAGCTGAAGTTGAATGGTTCTATGAAGACCTGCAAGAAATTCTAGAACTAATACCCCCAAAAGATGTTCTTTTCATTATAGGGGACTGAGATGCAAAAGTAAGAAGTTAAGATACCTGGAGTAACAGGCAAATTTGGCCTTCGAGCAAATGAAGTAGGGTAAAGATAAACAGTTTTGCCAAGTGAATGCACTCGTCATAGCAAACACCCTCTTCCAACAACACAAGAGATGACTCTACACATGGACATCATCTGATAGTCAATACTGAAATTAACTTGATTATATTCTTTGCAACCAAAATGGAGAAGCTCTATACATTCTGCAAAAACAAGACTGGGAGCTGACTGTGGCTCAGATCATGAACTCCTTATTGCCAAATTCAGACTTAAATTGAAGAAAGTAGGGAAAATCACTACACCATTCAGGTATGACCTGTCAAATCCCTTATGATTATATGCTGGAAGTGACAAACAAATTCAAAGGATTAAATCTGATAGATAGAATGCCTGAAGAACTATGGATGGAAGTTCATGTTATTTCACAGGAGGCAGGTATCAAGACCATCCCCAAGAAAAAGAAATACAAACAAGAAAAATGGCTGTCTGGGCAGGCTTTACAAATAGCTGAGAAAAGAAGAGAAGCTAAAGGCAAAAAAGAAAAGGAAAGATATATGCATCTGAATGCAGAGTTTCAAAGAATAGCACAGAGAGATAAGAAAGCCTTACTCAGTGATCAATGCAAAGAAATGGAGGAAAACAGTTGAATGGGAAGCTAGAGATCTCTTCAAGAAAATTAGAGATACCAAGGGAACATTTCATGCAAAGATGGTCATAAGAAAGGACAGAAACAGTATGAACCTAACAGAAGCAGAAGATATTAAGAAGAAGTGGCAAGAATACACAGAAGAACTATACAAAAAAGATTTTCATGACCCAGATAACCACGTTGGTGTGATCACTCACCTAGAGCCAGACATCCTGGAATGTGAAATCAAGAGGGCCTTAGGAGGCATCACTATGAACAAAGCTAGTGGTGGTGATGGAATTTCAGTTGAGCTATTTCAAATCCTAAAAGATGATGCTGTGAAAGTGCTGCACTCAATATTCCATCAAATTTGGAATATTCAGCAGTGGCCACAGGACTGGAAAAGGTCCGTTTTCATTCCAGTCCCTAAGAAAGGCAATCCCAAAGAATACTCAAACTACCGCACAGTTGCACTCATATCACATGCTTGCAAAGTAATCCTTAAAATTCTCCAAGCCAGGCTTCAACAATACATGAACCATGAATCTCCAGATGTTCAAGCTGGATATAGAAAAGGTAGAGAAACCAGAGATCAAATTGCCAACATCCATTGGATCATTGAAAAAGCAAGACAGTTCCAGAATAACATCTGCTTCTTTATTGACTACACCAAAGCCCTTGACTGTGTGGATCACAACAAACTGTGGAAAATTCTGAAAGAGGTGGAAATATCAGACCAACTTACCTGCCTCCTATGAAATCTGTATGCAGGTCAAGAAGCAACAGTTAGAACTAGACATGGAATAAGAGACTGGTTCCAAATCGGGAAAGGAGTATGTCAAGGCTGTATATTGTCACTGTGCTTATTTAACTTATATGCAGAGTACATCATGCAAAATGTTGGGCTAGTTGAAGCACAAGTTGGAATCAAGATTACCGGGAGAAATATCAGTAACTTCAGATATGCAGATGAAACCACCTTTATGGCAGAAAGTGAAGAAGAACTAAAGAACCTCTTGATGAAAGTAAAAGAGGAGAGTGAAAAAGCTGACTTAAAACTCAACATTTAGAAAACTAAGATCATGGCATCTGGTCCCATCACTTCATGGCAAATAGATGGAGAAACAATGGAAACATGAGAGACTTTTTTTTTTTTTTTGGCTCTAAAATCACTGCAGATGGTGATTTCAGCCATGAAATTAAGTGATGCTTTCTCCTTGGAAGAAAAGCTATGACCAACTTAGAGAGCATATTTAAAAACATAGATATTACTTTGCCAATAGTGGTCTGTCTAGTCAAAGCTATGATTTCACCGGTAGTCATATATGAATGTGTGAGTTGAACTTTACAGAAAGCTGAGTGCCTAAGAATTGATGCTTTTGAACTGTGGTGCTGGAGAAGACTCTTGGGAGTCCCTTGAGCTACAAGGATATTTATCCAGTCAATCCTAAAGGAAATCAGTCCTAATTATTCATTGGAAGGACTGATGTTAAAGCTGAAGCTCCAATACTTTGGCCACTTGATGCAAAGAACTGGCTCATTGGAAAAGACCTTGATGCTGGGAAAGATAAAGGTGGGAGGAGAAGGAAATGACAGAGGGTCAGATGACTCGATGGACATGAATTTGAGTAAGCTCTGGGAGTTGGTGATAGACAGGGAGGCCTGGCATGCTGCATTCCGTGGGGTCGCAAAGAGTTGAACACGACTAAGCCACCAAACTGAAAAGCTCCTATCATTCCTTGTGGTTTATCCACTCAACATAATTCATAGAATATTTATTGAACATCTATATATCCTCCAAGTATATAGCCAAGGAATGCATAGGCCCTGTACCTTCATATTCCATCCTGCCCTCTGCTTTGACAGACTTGGTGGGTTTTTGTTTTTTAATTTTGAGTTTTTTTTTTTTAATACTTTGCAATAATCAAGGGGAGCTCAGAAAATGCCCTCTTGAGATGAGAAAGACAGGAGAGCAGACAAAATGTGTCAGACATATGTGCTTCCTGGAATGTGGGTATAATGAGTTCTGAAATGCCTCTTTATTAGGAAGCTTATAGAACACGGTACCCAAAGAAAAGAAAAAAATGGATTTGCATCTTATAACTGAGTCCAGCGCTTGCTACCTACTCCTTGCCTCTAATGACTGGAATTAGCATAAGTCCTTTTTAAAAATTTATTTATTTTTTTCATTTATTTTTTATTAGTTGGAGGATAATTACTTTACAACATTGTAGTGGTTTTTGCCATACATTGACATGAATCAGCCATGGATTTACATGTGTTCCCCATCCTGAACCCCTTTCCCAACTCCCTCCCCATCACATCCCTCTGGGTCATCCCAGTGAACCAGCCCTGAGCACTTGTCTCATGCATCCAACCTGGACTGGCGATCGGTTTCACACTTGATAATATACATGTTTTGATACTGTTCTCTCAGATCATCCCACCCTCGCCTTCTCCCATAGAGTCCAAAAGTCTGTTCTATACATCTGTGTCTCTTTTTCTGTCTTGCATATAGGGTTATCATTACTATCTTTCTCAATTCCATAAATATGCATTAGTATACTGTATTGGTGTTTATCTTTCTGGCTTACTTCACTCTGTATAATGGGCTCCAGTTTCATCCATCTCATTAGAACTGATTCAAATGTATTCTTTATAATGGCTGAGTAATATTCCATTGTGTATATGTACCACAGCTTCCTTATCCATTCGTCTTCTGATGGGCATCTAGGTTGCTTCCATGTCCTGGCTATTATAAACAGTGCTACAATGAACATTGGGGTACATGTGTCTCTTTTAGTTCTGGTTTCC
Source organism: Odocoileus virginianus (assembly GCF_023699985.2). Classification (NCBI taxonomy): domain Eukaryota; kingdom Metazoa; phylum Chordata; class Mammalia; order Artiodactyla; family Cervidae; genus Odocoileus; species Odocoileus virginianus. Next base: position 37,984,297 of record NC_069681.1, read on the forward strand.
TCAGTGTGTATGCCCAGGAGTGGGATTGCTGGGTCATATGGCAGTTCTATTTCCAGTTTTTTAAGGAATCTCCACACTCTTCTCCATAGTGGCTGTACTAGTTTGCATTCCCACCAACAGTGTAAGAGGGTTCCCTTTTCTCCACATCCTCTCCAGCATTTATTTCTTGTAGACTTTTGGGAAGTGTTCTAGTTTCATTCTTTTACAAGTGGTTGACCAGTTTTCCCAGCACCACTTGTTAAAGAGGTTGTCTTTATTCCATTGTATATCCTTGCCTCCTTTGTCGAAGATAAGGTGACCATAGGTTCGTGGATTTATCTCTGGGCTTTCTATTCTGTTCCATTGATCTATATTTCTGTCTTTGTGCCAGTACCATACTGTCTTGATGACTGTGGCTTTGTAGTAGAGCCTGAAGTCAGGCAGGTTGATTCCTCCAGTTCCATTCTTCTTTCTCAAGGTTACTTTGGCTATTCGAGGTTTTTTGTATTTCCATACAAATTGTGAAATTATTTGTTCTAGCTCTGTGAAGAATACCGATGGTAGTTTGATAGGGATTGCATTGAATCTATAGATTGCTTTGGGTAGAATAGCCATTTTGACAATATTTATTCTTCCAATCCATGAACACGGTGTATTTCTCCATCTGTTTGTGTCCTCTTTGATTTCTTTCATCAGTGTTTTATAGTTTTCTATGTATAGGTCTTTTGTTTCTTTAGGTAGATATACTCCTAAGTATTTTATTCTTTTTGTTGCAATGGTGAATGGTATCGATTCCTTAATTTCTCTTTCTGTTTTCTCATTGTGAGTGTATAGGAATGCAAGAGATTTCTGTGTGTTAATTTTATACCCTGCAACTTTACTGTATTCATTGATTAGCTCTAGTAATTTTCTGGTGGAGTCTTTAGGGTTTTCTATGTAGAGGATCATGTCATCTGCAAACAGCGAGAGTTTCACTTCTTCTTTTCCTATCTGGATTCCTTTTACTTCTTCTTCTGCCCTGATTGCTGTGGCCAACACTTCCAAAACTATGTTGAATAGTAGTGGTGAGAGTGGGCACCCTTGTCTTGTTCCTGATTTCAGGGGAAATGCTTTCAATTTTTCACCATTGAGGGTGATGCTTGCTGTGGGTTTGTCTTTTATTATGTTGAGGTATGTTCCTTCTATTCCTGCTTTCTGGAGAGTTTTAATCATAAATGGATGTTGAATTTTGTCAAAGGCTTTTTCTGCATCTATTGAGATAATCATATGGTTTTTATCTTTCAATTTGTTAATGTGGTGTATTACATTGATTGATTTGCAGATGTTAAAGAATCCTTGCATTCCTGGGATAAAGCCCACTTGGTCATGATGTACAATCTTTTTAATATGTTGTTGGATTCTGTTTGCTAGAATTTTGTTAAGGATTTTTGCTTCTATGTTCATCAGTGATATTGGCCTGTAGTTTTCTTTTATTGTGGCATCTTTGTCTGGTTTTGGAATTAGAGTGATGGTGGCCTCATTATAGAATGTGTTTGGAAGTTTACCTTCTTCTGCAATTTTCTGGAAGAGTTTGAGTAAGATAGGTGTTAGCTCTTGCCTGAATTTTTGGTAGAATTCAGCTGTGAAGCCATCTGGTCCTGGGCTTTTGTTTGCTGGAAGATTTCTGATTACAGTTTTGATTTCCTTGCTTGTGATGGGTTTGTTAAGATCTTCTATTTCTTCCTGGTTCAGTTTTGGAAAGTTATACTTCTCTAAGAACTTGTCCATTTCTTCCAAGTTGTCCATTTTATTGGCATAGAGCTGCTGGTAGTAGTCTCTTATGATCCTTTGTATTTCAGTGTTGTCTGTTGTGATCTCTCCATTTTCATTTCTAATTTTGTTAATTTGGTTCTTCTCCCTTTGTTTCTTAATGAGTCTTGCTAATGGTTTGTCAATTTTGTTTATTTTTTCAAAAAACCAGCTTTTAGCTTTGTTGATTTCTGCTATGGTCTCTTTTGTTTCTTTTGCATTTATTTCTGCCCTAATTTTTAAGATTTCTTTCCTTCTACTAACCCTGGGGTTCTTCATTCCTTCCTTCTCTAGTTGCTTTAGGTGTAGAGTTAGGTTATTTATTTGACTTTTTTCTTGTTTCTTGATGTAAGCCTGTATTACTACGAACATTCCCCTTAGCACTGCTTTTACACTGTCCCATAGGTTTAGGGTTGTTGTGTTTTCATTTTCATTCGTTTCTATGCATGTTTTGATTTCTTTTTTGATTTCTTCTATTATTTGTTGGTTATTCAGAAGCGTGTTGTTTAGCCTCCATATGTTTGAATTTTTAATAATTTTTTTCCTGTAATTGAGATCTAATCTTACTGCACTGTGGTCAGAAAAGATGACTGGAATGATTTCAATTTTTTTGAATTTACCAAGACTAGATTTATGGCCCAGGATATGATCTATTCTGGAGAAGGTTCCGTGTGCACTTGAGAAAAAGGTGAAGTTGATTGTTTTGGGGTGAAACGTCCTATAGATGTCAATAAGGTCTAGCTGGTCCATTGTGTCCTTTAAAGTTTGTGTTTCCTTGTTCATTTTCTGTTTAGTTGATCTATCCATAGTTGTGAGTGGGGTATTAAAGTCTCCTACTATTATTGTGTTGCTATTAATTTCCTCTTTCATAGTCGTTAGCGTTTGCCTTACATATTGCGGTGCTCCTGTGTTGGGTGCATATATATTTATAATTGTTATATCTTCTTCTTGGATTGATCCTTTGATCATTATGTAGTGTCCATCTTTGTCTCTTTTCACAGCCTTTATTTGAAAGTCTATTTTATCTGATATGAGTATTGCAACTCCTGCTTTCTTTTGGTCTCCATTTGCGTGGAATATTTTTTTCCAGCCCTTCACTTTTAGTCTGTATGTGTCCCTTGCTTTGAGGTGGGTCTCTTGTAGATAGCATATATAGGGGTCTTTCTTTTGTATCCATTCAGCCAGCCTTTGTCTTTTGGTTGGGGCATTCAACCCATTTATATTTAAGGTAATTATTGATAGGTATGGTCCCGTTGCCATTTATTTTGTTGTTTGGGGTTCACGTTTACACCACCTTTCTGTGTTTCCTGTCTAGAGAAGATCCTTTAGTCTAAAGAGCTTTTTGATGAAAGTGAAAGGGGAGCATGAAAAAGTTGACTTAAAACTCAACATTCAGAAAACTAAGATCATGGTATCTGATCCCATCACTTCATGGGAAATAGATGGGGAAGCAGTGGCAAACTTTTTCTTGGGCTCCAAAATCACTGCAGATGGTGATTGTAGCCATGAGATTAAAGGACACTTGCTCCTTGAAAGAAAAACTATGATCAACCTAGACAGCATATTAAAAAGCAGAGACATTACTTTGTCAACAAAATTCTGTCTAGTTTAAAGCTATGGTTTTTCCAGTAGTCATGTATGGATGTGAGTGTTGGACTCTAAAGAAAGCTGAGTGCCGAAGAATTGATGCTTTTGAACTGTGGTATTGGAGAAGACTTGATGGACATGAGTTTGAGAAAGCTGCAAGAGTTGGTGATGGACAGGGAAGCCTGGTGTGCTGCAGTCCATGGGGTTGCAAAGAGTTGGACATGACTGAGTGACTGAACTGAACTGAATCATTTGTGATATTGAGTATTTCTTCATGTGCCTGTTGGCCATTGGCATGTCTTCTTTGGAGAAATGTCTATTTAGATCTCCTGCCCGTTTTTTAATTTTTTTTTCTTTTTTGAAATTCAGCTGTAAAAATGTTTTACATACAGAAATCTGTTGCATTTCTATATACTAACAACAAAATATCAGAAAGAGAAGTGAAGGAAAAAATTCTCATTTAGCATTGCATCAAAATAAATAAATAAATAAATAAAACCTGAGGAATAAAGCTACCTAAGGAGACAACAACAGACCTGCATTCCAAAGACTACAAGACACTGTTGAAAGACATTTAAAATAGCTGAACAGATGGAAAGATATACCATGTTCTTGGATTGGAAGAATCTATTGTTAAAATGACCATATTACCCGATTCAACCTACAGATCTAGTGCAATCCCTATCAAATTGCCAATGGGCTTTTTCACATAACTAGAACAACAACAAAAAAAAATTTTTTTTAAATTTTTTGTATCGAAACAGAAAAGACTTTGAATCTCCAAAACAATCCTGAGAAAGAAGAATGGAGCTGGAGTAACCACATTCCCTGGCTTCAGTCCATCCTACAAAGCTACAGTAATGAAAACAGTATGGCAATGGCACGAAAACCAGTCACATAGATTAGTGGAACAACATAGAAAGTCCAGAAATAAACCCACACCCTTATGGTCAATTAGTCTGTGACAAACGAGGCAAGAATATACAATGGAGAAAAGACAGTCTATTTAATAAGTGGTGCTGGAAAACCTGAACAGCTATATGTAAAAGAATGGAATTAGAACATTCCCCAACACCATATACAAAAATAAACTCAAAATGAATTAAAGACCTAAATATAAGACCAGACACTATGAAATTCATAGAGGAAAACATAGGCAGAGCAATCTTTGACATAAATTGCCACAGTATTTTCTTGGATTCATCTCCTAGAGTAATGGAAACAAAAGCCAAAATAAACAAATGGGACCGAATTAAACTTAAAATCTTTGCACAGTGAAGCTTAACAAATGAAAAGCATAACATAATGAAAACACAACTTTTAGAATGGGAGGAAATATTCACAAATGATGTGTCCCATAAGTGATTAATTTCCAAAATATACAAACAGGATCCAAATTTATTTTAAGGAGATTTCCAACTCCAGAGCCTGAGCAGCTAACCATTCTGCTGGTGACTTCAACACACTGTTGGACTGCGGTCTGCAATACAGCTGCTTTTTTTCACAGTTTCATGTGCACCCATACACCACACACACACACAAACTCACACACATACACACTCAGTTCAGTGCACTCAGTCCTGTCCGACTCTTTGTGACCCCATGGACTGCAGCATGCCAGGCTTCCCTGTCCATCACCAACTCCTAGAGCTTTCTCAAACTCATGTCCATTGAGTTGGTGATGCCATCCAACAATCTCATCCTCTGTCATCCCCTTTTCCTCCTGCCTTCCGTCTTTCCCAGCATCAGGGTCTTTTCTAGTGAGTCAGTTCTTTGCATCAGGTGGCCAAAGTATTGGAGTTTAAGCTTCAGCATCAGTCCTTCCAATGATATTTAGGACTGATCTCCTTTAGGATGGACTGGTTAGATCTCCTTGCAGTCCAAGGGACTCTCAAGAGTCTTCTCCAATGCCACAGTTCAAAAGCATCAATTCTTAGGCACTCAGCTTTCCTTATAGGTCTAACTCTCATATCCATACATGACTTCTGGAGAAACCAAAGCTTTAGGTGGACGTTTGTTGGCAAAATAATGTCTCTGCTTTTTAATATGCTATCTAGGTAGGTCATAACTTTTCTTCCAAGGAGCAAGCATCTTTTAATTTCATGGCTGCAGTGACCATCTGCAGTGGTTTTGGAGGCCAAAAAATACACACTCATAGAAGAACAAAGATTTTACAAAGCAATTTTACTCTTAGTCTGTGTGCTGACATTTTCTATTATATCCATTCTATTCTAGTTCATATAAAAGAGAAGATGATGGTTACAGGTGGCAAAATTGACTTTTTAATCCATTGGTTGCACCTGCAGTTTGGCAAATACTATCCCTCAGCGTCCAGTCGACTGTTGGGCTGGGATCCTGATCCATGCTGGGAGCTTCATTGTTGTTCTAGCTTTTCACACAGCTCTGCAGTGTTAGTTTCATTTTTCCAGTAAGAGAACTAGGGCTTCTGGTGATAATTAATAATTAATAATTAACATACTCTGGGTCAAGTGGCTTACAAGCAGTAGAGTCAGAATTTAGAACTGTACTTTTTAAAAATAAATGTTCTGTTCAGTTCAGTCACTCAGTCATGTCCAACTCTTTGTGACCCCATGAATCGCAGCACACCAGGCCTCCCTGTCCATCAACAACTCCCGGAGTTTACTCAAACTCATGTCCATCGAGTCGGTGATGCCATCCAACCATCTCATCCTCTGTCGTCCCCTTCTCTTCCTGCCCCCAATCCCTCCTAGCATCAGAGTCTTTTACAATGAATCAACTCTTTGCATTAGGTGGCCAAAGTATTGGCGTTTCAGCTTCAGCGTCATTCCTTCCAATGAACACCCAGGACCCATCTCCTTTAGGATGGATTGGTTGGATCTCCTTGCAGTCCAAGGGACTCTCAAGAGTCTTCTCCAATACCACAATTCAAAAGCATCAATTTTTTGGCGCTCAGCTTTCTTCACAGTCCAACTCTCACATCCATACATGACCACTGGAAAAACCATAGCCTTGACTAGATGGACCTTTGTTGGCAAAGTAATGTCTCTGCTTTTTAATATGCCAGAACAAGTAGATGAAATATGTGTGTTATTTGTGCTCAGGATCTGAAGTAGATAAGTATGTTCCCCAGAAAGAACATCAAGGTGAGATTATATTGAGGGAGTAGCTGCTTATCTGAAAGGATCTGGAAAGTGGATTTCAGAACCTGTTTGGATGATTCTCTGCACCTTATGCTACTGGCACAAAGAATATGTTTTCAGTTGAAGAGGGATTCCATGCAAATTCAGTATTTATATTTACAGTGAAAGTGTTGGCACAGCCATCATCCTTATCATGATTAATCAGATTTATTTTTATATTTGATAATTTTTTTTTAATCAAAGCAAAAACTGAGTATTTTTTTCAACAGCCCTCTCTGTTCTTTTGATATTTCCCTTCCCTGAGTTTTCTTCAGTAGTTTGAAGGTGAACCAGTGCTATTTTGACTTTTCCCTGATTACCTGTTTTTTTTCCCCCTTTTTTCTTACTGAGGGGAAAAAAAAAAAGAAATGGAAAGACAAGAGGTGGATGTACTGTTACTAGTAAAGAAATGCAACTAAAATATAGCCTAATGCCATCAGCCCTTTGTTTCTAACACTGGAGTCATTATTAAATCCCATGGAACTTCTCTCTGAAACCCCTGAAGGAGTAATTTGTGGGATTTAAATTATTTTCCTTTCTTGGATAAAGAATGTTTTCTTCTGATTATTGTTGATGATCAGTTCGTTCAGAGGGTACAGGATTTAAAAAGAAAAAGAAACCAAGATTTAAAGCAACTTCAGGTGATTCCTCATTTTTGAAACAGGGATGCTAGCTACCTCTTAAATAAGGTCCTCTGATTAGAAATGAGAACATAGCTCTTAGGAAGCACAGCAGTAGCTACACTTGAGAATATTCTTTAGTGGAGATCAGTTTCCTAGTTTCGGACTGAGAAGATTAGGGTAAAGTGTTTTGCCTTGTCTGTTTTGTTTGTAACCACTTGTATGTTTTTTCCTTCATCCCAGGTTGTTTTAAACCTCTGAAGGTTGGTGGGTAAGGTTTCCTTGGAAGATGAGAGGGTTGTTTTCCAGCACCCTATACAAAAGGTCTAATATGATTGCTATTTTTAGTTTTGCAGTTGTGCCAAGGGATTATCAGTTTACCACATTAAATATTCTGAATCAGAGTGGCCATTTTTGGATTACATGGCTAATATATTCTTCTGTTATATTAGAAACAAAGGAAAGAATTAGTATTGACTATGGCACAAATGGTTAAAAAGTGTAAACTTTAAACCATGATAAAAAACAGTTTTGAATCTAAAGTTCCATTTGAAATTTATTGAATAAGAGTGTCTGTTTTCCTCACTCTTCAGTGCCATCTCTGTGGGTGTATGCTTAGTTGCTCAGTCGTGTCCGGCTCTGTGCGAGTCCGTGGACTGTAGCCCATCAGGCTCTTCTGTCCATGGGATTTTCCAGGCAAGAATATTGGAGTGGGTTGCTGTTTCCTTCTCCAGAGGATCTTCCTGACCCAGAGAGCAAACCCAAGTCTCCTGTGTCTCCTGCATTGCATTGTACCTCTTTACCTGCAGAGCTACTAACTCTTATTATATGGGATTTAATTATGTACTTTCAGAAATAATACACATGGGGCAATAAGTTTAGTGTTTGTTTACATGCAGGTTGTGTGTCCTACCATCTCTATACTGAAGTGTTCTGCCTGTACTTGTTTATAAGATTAATTTATTAAGTTTGTTGCTTGGAGGTAATTTAATAGTGTTTATCAGAAATGATCATTCATATACCTTATCTTCTCTTGCTGTATGTGTCTACCATGAATACATGCATTACCTTCTGAAGATAATATAATAGTTTCTTATTTGGCAAGTGATGAAAGTAGAATGAGTAGAAACTGAAATGAACACCACCCATAAAACACACTGACATATTAAAACAGACATTGTTCACAAATTGCCTGCTGGCTTTAAAGAAAAATGTAGCTTCAGTTAATGTTTTAATAAGTCTTTCTTTTTATTCTACAAGTTTTGCTTAAAATTTTACTGATTTTGAACTATATATTTTTCATGTTATAGTGAAAAGAAATAGTCTAATTTACTAAACTATGTTATTCTGTCTAATACTGCTAAGTAAACATATGTAATTGCTCAATATATGCTTCTAGTCTGACAGTGTAGATTTAAGTGGGGACTTGCTACAATGCCTAGATTTTGTTCTTTTTGTGTGACACTCAACAGTGGTTTGATGATATTTACCAGAACCTCCTTGGGGTTTCCCAGGTGACACAGTGGTAAAGAATACACCTGCCAATGCAGGATACGCAAGAAACACACATTTGATCCCTGGGTCAGGAAGATCTGGAGTAGGCAATGGCTACCCATTTTGCCTGCAAAATTCCATGGACAGAGGATCCTGGCGGGCAATAGCCAGTGGGGTCGCAGAGAGTCAGACATGACTGAGCACAACAACAGGAACAACAATAAAACCTCCTTAAGGCCTACAGAGTGTCTGAGGGCTCTGATTGAAGCTCAGCCTGAAGTAGCTTCAGGCGCTGGCCAGGGACTGAGAATTAAGGGACTCTTCTTTCTACAAAGAATCCCACTTTAGTCCCCCAGTGTTTGGAAAGCTTCATCACCTGCTAGGAGATTTCTAAAGAGAAGGTGAAGCAGGTGATAATAGAGAGAGGCTCTGATTATGAAATCAATGATTAAAATTTAAATGGAGTCCCTTGGCCTGTTCTCCTGAACCTCTGAAACCACCCTCACAAACATGCTAATACTGTGAGTCCTTTCATTGCTTAAGGAAGGAAGAAAGGTCTTTTAAAAATAAAGTGATTTTTTTCATTTATTGTTGTTCAGTCATTCAGTCATGTCTGACTATTTGTGACTCCATGGACTGCAGCGTGCCAGGCTTCCCTGTCCTTCACCACCTCCCGGAGATTGCTCAAACTCATATCCATTGAGTCAGTGATGCCATCCAACCATCTCATCCTCTATCATCTCCTTCTCTTCCTGCCTTCAGTCTTACCCAGGGTCAGGGTCTTTTCTAATGAGTCAGATCCTCGCATCAGGAGGCCAAAGTATTAGAGATTCAGCTTCAACATTAATCTTTCTAGTGAATATTCAGGATTGATTTCTTTTATGATTGACTGGTTTAATCTCCTTGCAGTCCAAGGGACTCTCAAGAGTCTTCTCCAACACCACAGTTCAAAAGCATCAGTTCTTTGGCATTCAGTCTTCTTTATGATCCAACTCTCACATCCAAACATGTGACTACTGAAAAAACCATAGCTTTGACTAGACTGACCTTTGTTGGCAGGTGATGTCTCTGCTTTTTAATAGGCTGTCTAGGTTGGTCATAGCTTTTCTTCCAAGGAACAAGCATCTTTTAATTTCATGGCTGCAGTCACTGTCTGCAGTGATTTTTGAGCCCAAAGAAAATTAAGTCTGTTACTGCTTCCATTGTTTCCCCAACTATTTGCCATGAAGTGATGGGACTGGATGCCATGATCTTCGTTTTTTGAATGTTGAGTTTTAAGCCAGTTTTTTCACTCTCCTCTTTCACCTTCATCAAGAGGCCCTTTAGTTCCTCTTCATCTTCCACCATAAGGGTGGTGTTATTTGCATATCTGATGTTATTGATATTTCTCCTGGCAATGTTGATTCCAGCTTGTGCTTCATCAGGTCCAGCATTTAGCATTTCTGCACATAATAAATAAGCGTGGTGACAATATACAGCCTTGATATACTCCTTTCCCGATTTGGAACCAGTCCATTGTTCCATGTCTGATTCTAACTGTTGCTTCTTGACTTGGACACAGGTTTCTCAGGAGGCAGGTCAGGTGGTCTGGTATTCCTATCTCTTTAAGAATTTTCTACAGTTTGTTGTGACCCACACAGTCAAAGGCTTTAGCATACTCAATGATTTTTTTTTTTCTCATACATTAGCTTAGTAGTGTTAGTCTCCCTGTTGAGTCCAGCTCCTTGCGATCCCATGGACTGTAGCCCACTAGGCTCCTCTGTCCATGGAATTCTCCAGGCAAGAAAAGTGGAGTGAGTAACAGTTCCCTTCTCCAGGTGATCTTCTCAATCCAGGGATTGAACCCAGGTCTCTTGCGTTGCAGGCAGATACTTTTCCATTTGAGCCACTGGGAAGGCGATAGATTAAGATTAAGATAAGAAGGCCATAGATTATGTAATCCTTTACCTAAGAATATACTTTACCAAAGAATATACTTTGAAAACTAGGTGGACACTTCAAACCTTAGACCTCTTACAGGATGTAAATTTGCTCTATGAGGGAAACCAGAAGGAAAAAAAATATTCAGATCACATAAACTGTGATGGGTAAAGAGACATTCCTGTTATCATTATAAGCAAAGAGACTCTGACTCACTTCTATCAGTTGGGCTGTTTCAGGCCCTTTATCTCCTCAAATAGAAGTTTTTGAAGAGTCTCATTTTGAACCCCAGAGTAGAATGCTGTCCATAGTTTAGGACCTTGGTTGGAAGATAGAGGGGAGTCAGAGGAGAGGGAGAAATATGGAGGATCAGCCTCCCTTCACCTGGGTATATTGTGTAAACCTCATGTACTCAGCTAAAGGAAGAGAAATTGCTTGCATGTTGGAATCTTACAAAGAATATAAAGTTTTTTTCTAAAAAATCTGAAGTAGAATGGTGTTTATTCTCCTGACAAGGAAATCTTACCATTGCTTACATAGTTGTTTAGACTTTGATCCTAAATCTAAGAGTTTTAAGGGAGACCTTAAATTTGGTTATCAGGATTTTTCTGTTCAATTCAATAATTGTTTTGAAATATCCTATGACCAGTGATTTTCAGTGCTTTGGAGGCATACAGCCAGTTGATCAGTTTTGTGCAAATGAAGTTATCTTTATAATGTATTTTTAATTTTGGATTTTGCTCAGGGATACATATCTGTTGGTGACATGCCCTGTGCCTTCATGCATTTCTCTTTCACCAGACATAAAACTAAGACAAGAAAAGATGGTATGGGAGTTTCTCTGTCATTTTCCTTCATGCTGGAGAAAAGAAATGTCTGTATTCATCTTCCTTCTCAGGCTTTTGTGAAGTGAGGAGGAAAGTCCAGCCCCCAGGCTAGATGGGATTTGAACGTGGTGATTCTGAGCAGTTCTGGGCACTTGTGGATGGTTCAGATCCCCTCTCATATCCACACATGCGCATCCCCTTTTTCTGCACACTTCCATTAAAAGAGTCAATTGGGTTCTTCTCTGCTGCCCATATTTTATGACCTTGCTTACTAGGAAGTTCCAGAAGAAAATATAAATGGCCTACATAAGCTTATGTACAAGATTCTCTCTTGAAATTCAGAAGGAGGCATATATTTCCTGAGTAATTTACTTGTGGGTCCCCCTGAAGTGTGAATGAATAGGAAGAACTGTTTAAAATTTTATTATGTCTCATGTCACAGTGGGTTTCAGGTTATCCTGTCCTTGCAGTTAATAACGAGGTTGTGAGGCAGGTCATCCCGACACACAGGTGAGAGAATGTGAGGATCAGCTGATGCAGAATCAGAGGTGATCTCTCCATGGACAAAGGTGCTTCAGGCCCGGGTAGTTGACATTCCTTTTGCATGTGTGGAGATTTTCCAGTCACACATGTAGAGAGACTCCCCACCCCAGAAGGCTGTTTTACAAATTGATAAAATATCATAGTTTATTCTTCAGTTGAAGTGTTAAAGTATTTAACAGTTTTGCTTTGAAGCACAAACCTCAACTAATTGTGCTCTTGGTATTTCCCAGCATCACATCAGAATTGACAGTTAATTTATGTAGATCTTAATGTAAAGTTTCTCAAGAAATCATATCCTCAGTTTGTGTGTGTGTGTGTGTGTGTGTGTGTGTGTGTGTGTGTGTGTGTGTATGTTTAAGCAGATATTACCAGGAAGGCATTTTTTTTTTTTTAAATCAAATCTCCCCTTCCCTTCTTCAGCTTTTTTTTTTTTTTAGGATGAAAAAACTTCAACACTTTGTTCTGTTAGTGTTCAACAGTCTGGAGGATATTTTGTAGCATACTTTGTGCAATGGAAAATTATTTTAGATATATTGTTTTATAAATAAATACAACCCTATTAATAATTACAGTAAATTTTAATATTTTGTATTTTAATTCTGTTCTATAAATATTGGAATAAAATGAAAAGAGGTTAAGGTAATAACATTCACTATTTTGGGTATTTAGGAACCTGTTTTATTCACTGGAACAATGAGGAAAAATCTGGATCCCTTTAATGAGCATACGGATGAGGAACTGTGGAATGCCTTAGAAGAGGTAATTTATTAAGTGCAATGAACATGTTAACACCAGTATCTGTGTGTATATATTTATAGCAGCCCAGGTAATTAAGGGGAGCTTATTGCTTTAACAGACTTTGTTTATCTCCTAGCAGAACACTGATGACATGTGTATTGATGATGATGAAAATCAACAATATAATGCCTCATGTTTCCATTTTAAATTTTTCCCTAGAACCCCAAGGAACTAGATACATTATCTTGTCTTTCTTGTTGCTGCTGCTGTCCTTAGCAGAGCACTAAACTACAGGTTAAAACTGTCAGATCAAATTCTACTAATGAATTAATTACCCTATTTACACTTCAGTGTTCATTTTATTCCTCTGGTCTTAGGGAACTTCTACTAAGTGGAGACAATAGTAATTTTTCATTATTAACAGAAAGATAAACGAGATCATTCCAATAAAATGTTAGGAAGTTTCATAAGAAAGTGTTTATAAAGATATATTGTACAGTTGAAAATGTGGTGATTATATACTGGTGATCATGCCATTTAATGCTGCAGCATGAGTGCAGGTAAGAGACCCTGAAGATTTGGCTCAGTTTTTACATGGATTGGTTCATTTCTAGAGGATTTTTTTGTTATTTGTGTCTTATTTTCCCTTGCCCCACTTCTTTGAATTTCTTCACCCTTGCATGAGAAAAGTTTCAACATCAAGTTGTTGGTTTGTGTATTTTAATATTAATTATTTTGTGTATTAGCCCTGGTTTTGCAAACTGATTCTTCTGATGGCAGAAACTCTAGACATCTAAGCCACAGATAGGTCTTTCTAATCTCATAGGACCTCATTCAGTCTTTGGCTTTTAAAAAGTAACACTTAAAATAGGTGGGCTCAATGGTAAAGAAACCACCTGCCAATACAGGAGACAAGATGTGGGGTTTGATCACTGGGTAGGAAGATTTCCTAGAGGAGGAATGGCAACCCGCTTTGGTATCTTGCCTAGAAAATTCCATAAACACAGGAGCCTGGCAGGCTACAGTTCATGAGGTTGCAAAGAGTCAGACATGAGCCACTGAGCAGGCAATAACAAAATTTCCACGTTGCTGGAAATCAGGGTGGGTGTGCAAAGACTCAGTGCCGACATCCTTCAGAAATGTCTGGTTGATTACTTCATTTCAGAGAAGTGTGGCTTATTTCTTAAAAAATTTTTTTTGGTTACACAAATCCAAGTGACTGATTTTTCACATTGTTTTTTGAGTTGGTGTGTTTGTCATTTAGTGTCACCCTTCCAGGGAAGCTCTGAAATCTGTAATATACAGATGAGCCTTGACTGTGAGCAGGCAGATTTGGAGGTTGGACAATTCCCAACTGGTAACTCTGGTTTCTGAAGGATGTCGGCACTGAGTCTTTACACACCCACCTTGATTTCCAGCAATGTGGGGATTTTGTTTTCGTAAATTGAACTAGTTGCCTCACCCCCTCCTGTCTAAAAAGATGGGCACCTCTGATTTCGTTTGAACTTATGAGTCCTTTACAGTGAAATTCTAAAAAAAGAAGAGGTAGAGAGAACGGTTAACTATCAAATTTAAAGAAAGATAGCATGATCCACTGATCTTGAACTCACAGGACAGATTTAATGGTGAAATTATGACATCTTAAAAAAGAAAATCAAACTGAAAGTAATGGTATATTATTTTTTCTACTTGTTCCTGAGCTTGAGATCTCTCTTCATAGATTCTCAGATAGTAAAATTATTCTTGAACTTTAGAACATATTGTTCCGTAGACAGAGATATGTTAATTGGTAGACAAATCCTGTTAAAAACTGTCTTAGAACTTGGTCCAAACTTAAGTCACCTGTAACAAAAAAAAAATATATATATATATATAAATTAAAACAAAAGGGAAAGGACTTCCCTGGTCACTTGGACAGTAAAGAAACTGCCCTCAACATGGGAGACCTGGGTTTGATTCCCAGGTTAGGAAAATCCACTGGAGGAGGAAATGGCAACCCACTCCAGTATTCTTGCTGGAAAATTCTATGGACAGAAGAGCCTGGTAGGCTACAGTCCATGGGGTAGCAAAGGGTCAGACATGACTGAGTGACTAAGACTTTTACTCTTAGTAGCCTATCAATTCTAAAAATGATGAGGTAGTGGAAGTGGTAGATAATACTAAGCTCTAGTTTTATTTAAACTAAATTTGAAACGTTCTGTAAAAAGAAATAAGCATGAGTTTATTTCACAAAGTGAAGTGTATGGTTTTCATGAATTGCTTCCTGGTTGAAACTATTGACCTGTTACTTTGCTGATAATCACCTAGAGAAACCATCCCATCATTGGGTTTCTCAGGAATTGTTTCTTTTTGACTTAAAAAAATTAATTTATTTTAACTGGAGGGTAATTTACAATATTGTGATGGTCTTGCCATACATCAACGTGAATCAGCTATGGGTACACGTGTCCCCCCCAATCCTGAAACCCCCTTCCTCCTCCCTCCCCATCCTATCCCTCTGGGTTGTCCCAGAGCAACTGCTTTGGATGCTCTGGGTATCGAGCTTGGTGCTTCATGTATCGAACTTGCACTGGTCATCTATTTTACATATGGTAATGTACATGTTTCAATACTATTCTCTCAAATCATCCCACCCTCACCTTCTCCCACTTCTTTATGATTTTTTTAAAAAAAGGAAACCTTACCAAATCTTTCTTTGAAAAACATACAGATGCCATAAAAAAAGAATTCCTAGAGAAACAGAATGAAGTGATAATTTGTCACTATAAGAGATGTCACTAAAGCGATGAGGTCAATTTTTAAGTGAACTAAAAACCCAGTCATTGGTTTACAGATGATGCCAACCTGGACTTGTGAACCCAGACTCACAGAGTTGGCCTGAGAATGAGTGAGACAGCACCATTATTTTGCTCTTTACTAACTTCAATTAAAAGGAAAAGATGTCTTTTCTATTTTTAAAATTTCTCCTAGCTCTTTGTCTTTCATCTTGCTTGGTGGAGAAAGACATTCAGAAGGGAGACAGTTTTATGGACGCTGACTGTCTCATCTTGGTTATTTTTCTAAATAGGCTGAAAATAACAGTTTTCATATACTGAAAAATATCCAATTTACTGTAAATTGAAGAAAGTCCATCAGAGATTAGTGCTGATTGTGGTGATAAGCAGCAGTGGCAACTCTACAAATGTAACATGAGTAGTGCCTGAAAATGAAGCACTTTATCACTCAAAAGGTAAAAGAAGATCACAGTAGATAAAACTCTAGAAATAAATCAGCAGTGTGTTGCTTCTCTTAAAAAACAAAAACAAGGACTTCCCTGATGGTTCAGTGGTTAAGAACCTGCTTGCCACCACAGGGTACTCGGGTATCTCTGGTCCAGGAAGGTCCCATGTGCTGGGGAGCAGCTAAGCCCGTGTGCCACAGATATTGAGCCAGAACTCTAGAGCCTGCAAGCCACAACCACTGAAGCCAGCACACCCTGGAGCCTGTGCTTCACAACAAGAGAAGTCACTACAGTGAAAAGCCCACACACTGCAAGAAGCATATTCCTCACTCACCACAATTAGGAAAAGCCTGAGTGTAGCAATGAAGACCTAATGCAACTAAAAATAAAAAATAAAATTAAAAAAAAAGCTTAGATTTGCTGGGATATGGAATTAAGCATATAGTATATCATGTCAAAACTAGAAGAAATCACCTGGTTATATTCCACATTGATAGTATCTCTGTTAGGACCCAAGTATGTCTCATCACACAGGAAACCAAGATACACAAATTTGGGCATCAGGAACCACGTGCTTCAGTACTTGCTGTGGGACAGCTCACATATCCACTTCCCGGGCCTTGTATTAGGTGAACGGGCTTCTGCTTGACGTCGTTTACTGCTGGTCCTGCTCTAGTAAAAGCTCTTACCCAGCTGTTGATTGCATTTCAGTGTTTCCTTCCAGCCCACACCAACCCTTCTTTTTGAAAACTTAGAAGGTTCCACAAAGTGTAGAAGCCATCTGATATCTGTGTTCACCTCCTGTGAGGGGTGCTGACACCTACCAGATACACCACATGTTAGTAGGTTACTTTCAAAATGTTTATGGTGATAGAAATAGAGTATCTTATAAATTCAGTTTATTACTTTTCAGTTTTGCTGCATTTTACTATTTTTCCAAGTTCAAAAATGATCTGAAGTATTCTACATTGTGCTGGAGATGTATAGTTTTGAATAGTATGATTTTCTCCATTTTTCTTAAGGTACAACTTTTTCAGCACTTTTCACAGTTTAAACTGTGATGTGATATCCTGGAGCTAGTTAATTGTTATAATAATTTATTCCTTTTGCAGGTACACTTAATAAGAAAAGAGTGTTAAATGTAAATTATCTATCTATATGGATTTATTTCCTAATTTATAGAAACAGATATGTCACACTATGAGATTTACTTCTGCGTTCATACAGCCAACAAATATCTACGGAGAGCTTGTTAGTCAGTCAGTGTTGCAGATTCTGGAGCTCTCGTAGTTATCAAAAGAGAAAGTCCCTACCCTTTTGGAGCTTAAATTCTTGTGGAGAAGATGGAAAACAAGCCAATGCATGTGTAACAAAATCTCAGTGCTGATATATGTAAAGGAGAAAAATAAAGAAAAATATGAAGTGGGACTAGCTGACAGTATTATTAACAATGGGCAGTATCTATTGATCTCTTTGTATCAACCACTGTTTTAAATTGACTCATTTAAACCCATTGACTCATTTTATACTGACAATGTTAGGAGTTATTAGGTTGGTGCAAAAGTAATTGCGGTTTCACATTGTTTTTACATTGCTTTTTGATATTGGAATATATTCTTAAATGTGGTTATGTTATACATTATTTTAATGGACATTTCTCACTTAATGTGTTTTGCTAATGACATTACTTGCTGTGTGTTTTATATTTATTTTAGACTAGGGAAATGATGTTAGACAAAAAGCAAATTAGAGTGATTTTCTTCATTTCATTTCAGTTCAGTCACTCAGTCATGTCCAACTCTTTGTGATCCCATGGACTGCAGCACACCAAGCCTCCCTGTCCATCACCAACTCCTGAGTTTGCTCAAACTCATGTCCACTGAGTTGGTGTTGCCATCCAACCACCTCATCCTCCATCGTCCCCTTCTCCTCCCACCTTCAATCTTTCCCAGCATCAGGGTCTTTTCAAATGATTCAGTTCTTTACATCAGGTGACCAAAGTGTTGGAGTTTCAGCTTCAGCATCAGTCCTTCCAGTGAATATTCAGGTCTTATCTCCTTTAGGATGGACTGGTTGGATCTCCTTGCAGTCCAAGGGACTCTCAAGAGTCTTCTCCAACACCCCAGTTCAAAAGCATTATTTCTTCGGTGCTCAGCTTTCTTTATAGTCCAACTCTCACATCCATACATGACTACTGGAAAAACCATAGCTTTGACTAGATGGACCTTTGTTGGCAAAGTAATATCTATGATTTTTAATATGCTATCTAAGTTGGTCATAGCTTTTCTTCCAAGGAGTAAGTGTCTTTTAATTTCATGACTGCATTCACCATCTGCAGTGATTTTAGAATCCAAAAAATTAAGTCTGTCACTGTTTCCACTGTTTCCCCATCTATTTGCCATGAAGTGGTGACTCAAGTTCAAATTGAGTCATAAAGCAGCAGAGACAACTTGCAGCATCAACAACGCATTTGGCCCAGGAACTGCTAATGAACATACAGTGCAGTGGTGGTTCAAGAAGTCTTGCAAAGGAGCTGACAACCTTGAAGATGAGGGGCACAGTGGCTGGCCTTTAGAAGTTAATAGAGACCAACTGAGAGGATAATGGAAACCTATCCTCTTACAACTACGTGAGAAGTTGCCGAAGAATTCAACATTCACCATTCAGTGGTCATTCAGTATTTGAAGCAAATTGGAAAGATGAAAAAGCTTGATAAGTGGGTGCCTCACGAGCTGACTGAAAATTTAAAAAAAATCATTTTGAAGCATCATCTTCTTTTGTTCTGTGCAACAATGACAAACTATTTCTTGATCAGATTGTAATGTGAGATGGAAAGTGGATTTGATATGACAACTGGTGACAATTAGCCCAGTGGTTAGACTGAAAAGAAGCTCCAAAACATTCTCAAAGCCAAACTTTCACCAAAAAGAGATCATGGTCACTGTTTGGTGGTCTCCTGTCAGTCTGATCCACTATAGCTTTCTGAATCCCGGGGATATCATCACAGCTGAGAAATATTCTCAGCAAATTAATGAGATGCACCAAAAACTGCAATGCCTGCGTTTGGCATTGGCCAATAGAATGGGCCCAATTCTTCTCCACAACAATGCCTGATCACACATCACACAACCAATGCTTCAAAGGTTGAACTAATTGGGCTATGAAATTTTGCCTCGTCCACCATATTCACCTGACCTCTCAACAACCACCTACCACTTCTTTAAGCACTTTAACAACTTTTTTGCAGGGAAAATGCTCCCACAACCAGCAGGATACAGAAAATGTTTTCTTAGTGTTCATCGAGTCCCAAGGCATGGATTTTTATGCTACAGGAAAAAGTAAACTTATTTCTTATTAGCAAAAATTTGTTGATTGTAATGATTCCTATGTTGATTAGTAAAGATATGTTTGACTCTAGTTATAATAATTTAAAATTCCTCATCCAAAACTGCAATTACTTTTCCATCAACCTAATATTATGATACTATAGTCTTATTTAGAGTTTAAAAAGCTAAGATAAGAACTTTCCCAGATGGCAGAGCCAGGCCATAAGAACCTTCTATGCCCAGACTGTTTGGCTTCAAGCCTCCAAATTTTTGTTTTAAAATTTTCAAATCACAGGAATGTGGAAAGAGTAATATGATGAACACATATATACTTTCCCCTAGATTCACCAACTCTTAGTATTTTTTCATATTTGCATCCTCTCTACTATAACATATATTTTGCTAAATTGTTCATGAGTACTAGAAATGTTTACTGAAATTTGCATTTCACTGTAAATACATAAATGTACACCTTGTAAAAGTAAAGACATTCTCTTACATAACATAGCACAGTTGACTTATTCAAGAAATTTAATAGTAATATTGCAATATTATCTAATATTTTTCAGATTCTCCAGGTATACCTCCTAGTTATTATTGTCTACTGCCTCTATTATCCTTTTTTTCATCCTAATACTATAACTCAATTATATGATTATACAACATAGGGCTTTCATATTCATATTATTTTTGTAACCATCCCTGATTCATAAATGAAGTCAAAGTCTCAGAAAACAGCGTTTCCTGAAAAATATTTTCCCTAACAACCCTTTTTCCTCATGAAGCACATATGGACAAAATGAAGGAAAGCTAAATAACCAGATTACTGGTGAGATGTCTTCAAAATCAGGGGCAAGTGTGAGATTATCTTCAAAGTCAAGATGTCAGTCTTAAGAAAGTCCAACCACTTGCACGACAATCCAAATCTTACCCTTAAGATTTTGTACACCTTTCATGCTAATGCTGCATAATAATACTGTATTTAATCCTAACTCAGAATTCCCCTTTCTTGAGATTGGACTCCATGAGGAGCATAATTCAAGGTCACATTCAACAGAAGTGATCTAGCATTTAGGAAGGGTTTCTCTGGTGGCTCAGCCAGTAAAGAATATGACTACAATGCAGGAGACTCAGGTTTGGTCCCTGGATTGGGAAGATACCCTGGGGAAGGAAATGGCAACCCACTCCAGTATTCTTGCCTGGAGAATCCCATGGGCAGAGGAGCCTGGTGGGCTACAGTTCATGGGGTCTCAAAGAGTTGGAGATGACTGAGCGAGTGACACTTGCACACTTTGAGTTCCTTGTTCAGGAAACTAGAATTTTGTGTCTGTGTAAGACTGAGTGTTTTGTCAAAAACATAGTATCCATGCCCAGCATTTAGGATACTGTGAAAATGCTGCTTACTCACTTTTGATGTTTTGTTGACATTATAATATGTCAAATAACTTATTGCTCATCACTTGTCAATGTATCGTTCTCTTAATTTGAAGTTATTTCTTTTTTGTTCTGTAACTTCACGTATAACCTGAATTTGGTTCTTGCTCTATAATCCTTCTCCAAAATATATATTCATTGTACTGACCCCCTACCACTAAATGTACTTTCAGATTATCTTTGGTGGTTAAAAGTGCTTTTTTTTTTTTATTCCTAAGAATACAATTTTATGAAGATACATTAAAATAAACACCACCTATTTCTGTATACTGGGGGAAATAAGATGTTGTGTCTTGTTTTTTGTGAGTTTTCATTCACTGCAAAATATTTATTTCATTAAAGAAAATGTACTGGATCAGTCATTATTTGTAGGATTAAACTTGGGAAAGAACCATCATCAGAATGGGCTCCAGGATTACTAATGTATAAGGGGCAGTTTGCCATTGTTTGAATTTGCATATTTTCAACTTTACAAAATGGAAAGTGCTGATAAGATTATATCTTTAGAGAACCATATTTTCCATAATTTTTAAAAAGTTTTTCTCAGCGTACCAACTCCTATGTAAAATGTACTTTGTGAAACTTAGCCAAAAAGATGCTTTTAATTTTTACGCTTAAATCATGTTGGGAGAAATAGCTTCATTTTTTGAAAGACTTCTTTAACTAATCCCTAGGTAGGGTTTTTGACAGACTTTATTTTCTTGGACTTCAAAATCACTGCAGATGGTGACTGCAGCCGTGAAATTGAAAGACGCTTGCTCCTTGGAAGAAAAGCTATAACCAACCTAGACAGCATATTAAAAAGCAAAGGCATTACTTTGCTGACAAAGGTCCATCTTATCAAAGCTATGGTTTTCCAGTAGTCATGTATGGATGTGAGAGTTGGATCATAAGGAAAGCTGAGTGCCGAAGAATTGATGCTTTTGAATTGTGGTGTTGGTGAAGACTCTTGAGAGTCCCTTGGACTGCAAGGAGATATAACCAGTCAAATCCTAAATGAAATAAGACCTGAATATTCACTGGAAGAACTGATGCTGAAGCTGACGCTCAGCCACCTTATGTGAAGAACTGACTCATTTGAAAAGACCCTGATGCTGAGAAAGATTGAAGGTGGGCGGAAAAGGCAACAAGAAAGGATGAAATGGTTGGATGGCATCACTGACTGGATGGACATGGGTTTGAGCAAGTCCTGGGAGTTGGTGATGGACAGGGAAGTTTGGCGTGTTGCAGTCCATGGGGTTGCAAAGAGTCAGACAGGACTGAGTGACTGAACTAAGGGTTTCTGGTGGATGTCATGTGACAGATGGAAAAAACTGAGATCTTTCTCTCTTGAGTTGACTCTACCATGTTTATTATGCATGTGTGCATGTGCTCAGTTTTGTCTGACTCTTTGGGACCTCATGGACTATAGCCCACCAGGCTCCACTGTCCATGAAATTTTCCAGGCAAGAATACTGGAGTGTGTTGCCATTTCCTTCTCCAGGGGATCTTCCCTACCCAGGGATTGAACCTGTGTCTTTTGTGCTTCTGGCATTGGCAGGTGGGTTCTTCACTAGCTGAGCCATCTGGATGTCCCACCATCTTTCTCAGTGAACACTAATTGGAAGGAGCTCTCCCCAATACCTGGCTGTATGTGTAAGATACATAAGAAGTCCTGAGGATGTCAAAGCTCTAATGTCTAAGAGGCTTGTCTACTTCAGTAGCAGTTTGATTAGAAAAATGTCATTCTTTCTGTATCCACAGGTACAACTTAAAGAAATCCATCAAAGGTCTTCCTGCTAAAATGGATATTGAATTAGCAGAATCTGGATCAAACTTGAGTGTTGGACAGAGACAACTGGTGTGCCTTGCCAGGGCCATTCTCAGAAAAAATCAGATATTGATTATTGACAAAGCCACATCAAACGTGGATCCAAGGTATAAAAGAGAGGCCCGGGAAACCTGGTATCCGAATTTCAAATGGGGTAAATGGAAAACATTTAGTGATATTTTTAAATGTTTCTAAGTGCTCTCTTTGCCACAAAGATATCTCTTAATAAAATTAATTCCAGAAAACAAAGGAAAAAACCAAGACATGTTGTTATATATAGTGTTAATGTTGTTATGAGGCATCCTAAGAGAGCAAAATTCCTAAATCCAGTTCCTAATAGTTTCTAGCAATTTCGAGGGAAGGTAACTTTCCATTGTTTTATGGAAAACAATAAATTTATAAATAGAATTTTTATAAATAGTTTTTTAGTAACAAGACTATATGTTATTGATTTTTTAAAGCATTATAAAAATATCACATGATATTTTTAAGTATTGTTTGCTTTTCCTGTCTTTACTGAACTAAATCAACTTCTTTGATTGCAGAACTGGTGAGTTAATACAAAAAAGAATCCATGAGAAATTTTCCCAATGCACTGTGCTGACCATCACACACAGATTGAGCACCATTATTGACACCGACGGGATCATTGTAAGACCCTCTCCTGAGGAATTTCAGTTGTTTCCATTGATGTTCAATTTTTCAACTTATTCTGTCTTATAAAACTCGATAGGAATCTCCAGTTACTTAATTTTCTCTTAGTTTCTCCTCTCATTTCTGAAAATAACTCAAGTACTTAATTATACTATTAAATAATATAGGCAAATAATCTTATATTTTCATATTAAAACTTTATTTGGATTGTTATTTTTTTAAGATAGCCAACCATGAAAGCATTCAAATCCAAAGTACAGCTTCATAATTCAGTGTGGCAGAACACAGTCATTTTCACTGTCTCACCATTCTTTCAGCATTTTTGGATTCCCTTAATCAAAAACTTAAGAAGAAATAAAAAAAGAAATCAAAATATGCAAAAACTTAGCCTTTAATTTAGACCACCAAGAGGTTATTGGCTAAGGCTGCAGAATTTCTCAGCTGTTGCTGTCACAGGTGAGTCCATGAGAAGACAGAGCCTAGGGAGAAAAATAGTATTTCACCACAAAGGATTTTAATATAGGAAATTTGTTACATAGGATTTGAGGGCTAGAAAAATGAAAGGAAATACTGGGATAATGATTGTAGGAAGTAGCTACCATGTCCTAGGACAGATTTCCCATCCTAAGACCTCAAAAGAGAGGCCTAGTGCTCAGACCTCCAAGGAGTGTTCATTGCCTGATTGCTGGTCATATTTGTGAGGGAGCAGGATGGGGCTGGTTCTCCATGTGCTAATAGCTGGGAGCTGGAGTCAGGTCCCAGTGCTGAGGTGGTGTTTTAGCCATAGCAGAAGCCAGGTAGACCATTAGCTCTGCTCTCTACTTTCAATCTCTCTCTAGTGCCTCCTACTGACAAAACCTCACAAAAGGTCAACTGCCTAAAGAGCCTCTGAAATGTGATTTCCAGAGACACCCAGCCTCTGCATCACAGATGAGAGTGTAGAAGGAAAGGAAGATCAGGGCAGAGAGACTGTAGATAAATAACTAGCAAGTCTCTTACACAGAAAATTTGGACTCTGCACACATGGCAGGCTCCAAGCTTTGGTCTCTGGATGTCTGTCTGCATTCTTCCCTCCAGGTTTGATGGGATCTTTCTTACTTAGAAATTTATTAATTCCTTAGTAATTTCTTATTTCCTTACTTAGTTTTATTTTCTTCTGTTGCCTTTCTCTCTTCCTTTTTCACTTTTTTCCCTTTGTTCTTTCCCTCTGTTGCTTGCTGAGTTTCAATAAATATTCAGTTCAGTGTCTTGGTCATGTCTGACTCTTTGTGAACCCATGGACTGCAGCACACCAGGCCTCTCTGTCCATCACCAACTCCTGGAGCTTACTCAAACTCATGTCCATTGAGTTGGTGATGCCATCCTAGCATCTTATCCTCTGTCGTCCCCTTCTGCCTTCAGTCTTTTCCAGCATCAGGGTCTTTTTCAGTGTCAGTTCTCTGCATCAGGTGGCCAAAGTATTTGAACTTCAGCTTCAGCATCAGTCCTTCCAATGGATATGTAGGATTGATTTTCTTTAGGATTGACTGGTTTGATCTCCTTGCAGTCCAATAAATGTTAAGGTATGGCTTTATAAAATGATAAGGAAAGCATTGCTCAAAGGTAAAACCTTTGGTAAATCCAAAAGGCATGCAAGTTATTTTCAGGTATCAAAATGTTGTTGCTGAATGATAAGACGCCGGGATTCTTGGCCTTTGGAGGAGATGAATTCAATCCAGGGCCAGAGATGAGGCTGGATCACTCAGAGCTTTTGTGTAATAAAGTTTTATTAAAGTATAAAGGAGATAGAGAAAGCTTCTGACATAGGCATCAGAAGGGGGCAAAAGAGTACCCCCCTCCTAGTCTTTAGCTGTATGTTATATAGTCACTCACAGTCTGTTAATGAAAAGAAAGGAATGTCTTAGAATTTAGAATGGCACCAGATAATTCATCCCTGGCCATAAAACGATTGACTTGAATCTTGTAGAAGGGCAGATTACCAACAAATAGTTTCGTTTACATAGATTAGGGGAACAATATCTGAGTAAGTAGGTTAGGCCATTTGGCGGAACTTACAGAGTCTGGGGTAAATTAACATAGCTTTACGATAAACATTTCCATAAAAAAATGTATTGGTTAAGTCAAGGTTTGAGAATAGTTAGCTTCAGGTGAAACCAGGTGTCATGGCAACACAGCATTTTAAGAGAAACCTCCTTTTAAATTTGTATAGAGAAGAAAAAATATTGCTGGTTTGTTTCCTCCTGCCACTTAAGAGAGAGAAGAATGTCTGGCACTTGCAGCCTATTTCCTTCATTTGGAGACCCCTGGCCTTCCTACCTGTTACCCTCTCAGTATTTTGATGATCTATACTAAACAGGTAATAATCAGTAATACCCGAACTTCCTTATGTCCAGCAATAATAGAACTGTCTCTTTTGACTTCGTGGGCAGTTTCTAGAATATAATCTTCCACCCTACTTCACATGCATAGTTAGATGGGTTATGCCATGGGGGAATTGACTTATTGTCAGCATTGAGGCAGTGTCTGTAGCCTCACTCCTTGAGCTGGATGTGCATAGGAGTGAGCTCTGGGGAGGTAGATGACGGGGGTGGGACATCCACGTCCAAAGAGATGTTCTAGGTTCCAAGCAGTGTGTCTGGTCACCGGGACCAGACATCACAATAGGAAGCAGGCCCCACCTGCAGATTTTTTTGAAGGGCCAGGTGACATTCCAAGATTACAGGACAGTGACTCTTAAATTCCAGAAATGTTGTTTAGCATTGGGCATCCTTAGTCCTTCATTCTGTGTTCTTGAATGCTAATTGGAAAAGTAACCTTTTATTTATAGTTTTTAACCTATCCCTTTGTTTTTCTTACCTCTCAGCTTTGTATTTTGAAGACTGTCCCACAAAGTACCCTTCTTCCATATGAAATGAGTGATGCTGTGAAATTTACCTGTTTCAAGGCCTCTGTCAGGCTCTAGAGGCAGCAGCAGAAAGATGGCTAGACCTCCAGCTCAGTCAGAGTCTGTGCAAATAAATTCTTTGCTCCTAAGTGTACCCTGGAGCTTTATTTCTGGTTTTTGGTGTTACAGGATTAATGGCAGCAGATTATTTTTATTATCTAATTCTTAGAAATACTGTCACCTTGGAATATGTGGTTGGTTAGGGAAACTGAGGAAGGACAGAATTTGAAAAGCATGTCTGCTGGTCGGTCCTAAGTCTTATCAC
Organism: Odocoileus virginianus; assembly: GCF_023699985.2. NCBI lineage: Eukaryota > Metazoa > Chordata > Mammalia > Artiodactyla > Cervidae > Odocoileus > Odocoileus virginianus. Next base: position 38,010,607 of record NC_069681.1, read on the forward strand.
TTGGTACCTGATCCATAGATGTGAACATCTGTATCCCCTTTCAGCTGCACTGCCATTATCAAAATATGTTCATTTGTTTAATGCTTTTCTACCAGTATCTCAAATATGGATTGAATGTGGTACCTGAGGGGAGAGAAAGGAGTTGATGCTGGTGTCTGGGTACAGATACTTAGCACCTGGGTGAACAGGGAGGCTGGAGGGAAAAGGGAAATGCAAGGGTTCTCTCTGGAGTCTGTCACCTTTGTGATGAATGACCTTGTTTTCTGTAATGACCTTGCTCTTCTCTGTGGAGCTGTCCTTCCCACTTGCTATGGTGATCTGTAACATCAGTGATCTTTGATGTTACTACCATGCTTTGCTGAAGTCTCCAATGATGGTTAGTATTTCTTGGCAATATATTACTTTTAAATTAAGGTCTGTACATTGTTCTTCTCAGACATAATGCTGTTGCACACTTGATAGGGTACAGTGTAGCATAAACATAACTTCTGTATGTTCTGGGAAACCAGAAAATTCATGTGACTCACTTTCCTGTGACAGACACTACATTCTGGTGTTCTGAAACTGAGCCCACAGTAGCCCCAGGGGATGTCTGTACTCCTTTCCTTTCAGGAAAGCAGGTGATTGTTCTGAAAGCTTTAAGTACATAAAGGCAAGTCAATCTGCTATAAAACCTGATGCTCCAGAAGGCAGGTGGCCAGTGTTGGGGAGTGGCTGGGGAACAGGCAGATGCTGATGAAGGGCATAATCAACAGTGTTGTCACCATTAAGTCTTGTCATTGCTAGACTTTATGGTGAGAGCATTAAATTAAGAACATATTGCAAGTCTTGTCATTGCTAAGGTATAATTGTTACATTTTGTTGAACTGATGAATACTTCTTCACAAATATGGACAAATATGGTTTTGTTTGCTGTAAGTAAATCAAGCAGAAGGCTTGTTATGAGAAAGTTGTAACCTGGTTAATAGCTTTACTTATGTGTTGGCTTTCCAAATGGATTTACTCAGCTTTGGTTCATTAAGCACCATTAATGTGTCACTCTTGGGGTTCTATTTTATAAAGATGTTCTCTCAATTTTAATTTTTTTAACAGGATGGAGTCATAAGAACAGCTAATTCAATCTTCCTCATTTACTCCAAAATAGTGCAGCAGGACAGACAAATTAGAAATCTTCTTTATCTGAAGACTCACCACTGTCTCTACATTAGAGGGCTTTTCCTATGGTTTGCAGGATTAGCAGGGTGCTCATGACCTGCTTTCTCTGCAGCCAACAGCACAGCTCTTCCCTCTAGTCCCTACACACTGCAGGCTTCATATCACCCAGGTTCTCCCTGGTAATGTGAGCAGAGAAAGTGTGTTACAATCTGCAGTTGGGTTAACAGTGTTGTTGTCTGTGGTCAACATTTTCACTGTCTGCAGTTAGAGAATTCTCTGGAAATGAATGTTGAAGGACCAAAACCAGGACCAGTAACTGAGATCTTACATCTTTTATTTATAGACAATCTTATGCTTTTATATGTTTTACCTCTCTTCCTCAATTCAAACCTCTTCTTAGTATAACTTTCCTCAGATAAATAAAACCCAGAGCCTGTTGTAATATACCTATCTGAAAATTACAAAAATAACACCTTCCTAACTAGAGTTTTACTTAAATTCTGTTTTTCACTTTCATGAAACTTTTCTTTAATAAGCCTCCATGGCTGCAGCTAGATATTTCAGAAGAGAAAAACCTTCAAAAACATGTCAAGCATTTCATTCAAGTTTTCAAAAGTAAGATAACTAATGTGGAGGTAGAAAGCACAGTCAGAGAGAAGAAATACTTCATGAATGAGGGCTTCTTACATGCAAAAGCAACTTTGGGAGAGCATCTGTAGAGGTGCCTGTGACACAGCCTTCATCCTTCCCCAGTGAGAAGAATGATTTATTATTTCAAAACCTAAGAAAGGATTTTGAGTTAATTCTTACTACATTGTCTAGTCACAGAGAAAATAACAGGTACCCATTTTACCAGTGAGGGACCCACCATCCAAGGTTGGACAACTGTCCCTGTGTCACCTGGCAGCCAGAAACAGAGGTCTGACACTCAGAGGCCTAGCAGCTCTACTTGTTGCTAAGTGGGACCTGCCTCTATTGCTTGTCATCATTTCCTGGTATCTTTCTTGTCAGGCTTTTCCTTCAACTTCTCCTGCCCCCACCTCTCTGTGCATTTGCCCACCTCTCCCTGCACTCATCTTTATAACTGATTGCATCCTGCCAATGCAAATGAATCAAATTATCTTGCAGTGGGTCCATTTAATTTCTATGTCTAGAACAGCTACCTGGAATATCTGCAAATAAACAGGCTTGATAAACACATCTTCATTGAGCTTATGTAACTGAATGACTTCATCCAACAAAATGTACCTTTACTTAACCTACTTTAACTTATTAAGTAATTCAAGGTTGGGGTTCCTGGGGAGATCCTGGGGTTCAGGGGTTGTTATCTTCTTGAATGTGTGTTTTAGTTTATAGTTTAACTTGGGTTACAGGAAGAGTGGGGACATAGCAGGAAATTATAGGAGCTTTTTCTTATAAAGGATGTTAAAAATCTAAAATTATACCTACTTCTCTGCACATAAAGAGAATTTGGATTTGCTTTATGTTTATTTGTACAGAAATATCTAGAGTCTTTGATCAAACCAGTAAATGTAAAGACTGAGTTGGTAAAATTCTATGTCTGGCCTTTTGTCAGCCTGTGTCCCATCTCAGCTCTTGTGGCCCCTACATGAGTCTTGGCTTTTAAGTTTGATTAGGTCCCATTTATTTTACTTTTATTTCTTTTGCTTTGAGAGAGTGATCTAAGAAAATAGAGCTGTTATTTATATCAAAGAGTCTTCTGCCTGTGTTTTCCTTTAGTTTTATAGTATCTGGTCTTATATTAAGTCTTTAAATCATTTTGAGTTTATTTTTGTGTATGGTATAAAGGGGTATTCTAATTTCATTCATTTTCAGGTGTCCTGGTGTTCAGTACTATTTACCAAAAGACTGTCTTTTCTCCAATATATATCCTTGCCTACTCTTTCATAGATTAATTGACCACAGATGTGTGGAGACCTTTGTTTTAAAATTGCAGCTTTTCTTCATCAACATCAGGAGGAGCAGTTATGTTTTATCATGCTATGCTTAAGTAAAATTGCATGTTCAGGGCATCTAAATTGGCATGCCAAGTTACAGAACATTAAAATTGTTATGTGGATGAGACAAATTCAGTTATTCTTGGACTCTTTTGAGAAGGCTGCCCTTAGCAATGGTTCACAGTAGTAAACGAAAAAGTAACAGGAAAATGGCCTTTATGAGACGTAAATGTTTCCAATTAAATACAAAGGATGAAATTAACTATAATACCTAGATGTAGAAAAACAACCTGTGTCTTGTTTAGAGTTCCAGCATATTCTTTTAAAATATATTTACTCTAAATATGATCTAAATGAAGACTTAAGCACCATTTAACATCAGAACCATTTTTATAATTATATCATTTGGGCCAATTATTTCAGACACTTTTTTCTTCCACCAGAACCATTAACCAAAGTCATTAGTAAGTAGAAAGGCAGAGTTCAGAGCCCCTTCCTCTCCCTTTCAATTTCCAAATAGCAGACTTATAAGTGAGCATTTATAAAAGGGGTGAAGGGTAGGCAGCTGAAGGCAGAAACAAGGAAAGAAAGAACTTGTGAAAACAGATTCAGATCCTAGGTGGTTCAGGTTTGGTCGGCCCCATGTGCTCTGTAGGCCATGATCACTGGAATTTGGAGGTCAATTTCTTACGTGCATCTTTAGTCTTATCCAAAGAAAACACTGGATTTTTAGAGATTTCTTCTTTGCAGAGCAATTCTGCAAAAGCTGCTTATATACCAGCTCTTTTTGCCAGGCTTTCACTCTCAGAATAATAGATACAACCGAAGCCAGTTTCAAGAATCATCCCAACCTCTTGGACAAGGACTTCTGCTCCTTTTAGAAGCTAACATTAATATAGGACCCTAAAGAAATCCTGGAAGCATTTACTTTTTTCCCCAAATATTACTCAGATTGTCAAATCAACTTGACAATTAATTTGTTTTCAGGGCACTGCCATTTGATATATGACACCAGCCTACTTTTTAAATAAATGGAGTTTGATTTTCTTGAATCAAAATATTTCCCAACTCTGTATCTGAATAAATAGCACTCAAAGCTCAGGGTCTGAGAGCTAAAAACACTAACTAATGATAACAACCTCAAAGGTACTGGGAAGAATTTAAGATATTATGGACTAGTGAGTGCCAGTAATCATAGTGTAAAACTTTCGTTTCCTTCCTTTCCTTTAAACTTAATAAAAGTCAAGTTAGGCCTTTGTTTGCTAGTAAAACAGGGTAATCAAACCATTTAAACACCAGCAGGCTTACCACACAGATAGATTCTCTCTATTCTCCCTGTCCTGCCCTTTTTGGAAATATTCTCTGAGTTATAATATGTTACTGTGAAACATTGTGAGCTAACGGATTTCTTTCTGCTGTTAACAGGTTTTGGATTCAGGAACAGGGAAAGAATTTGGGAAGTCATATACTTTGCTGCAGAATAGAGAACAGTCTATTTTACAAGATGGTGCAACAACTGGGCGAGGCAGAGCCTGCTGCCCTCACTGAAAGGGCAAAATAGGTGAGCCTGCTTTGGGAGTTGTAATTAAAGTTCGTCTCCAGGGTTCAATCTTTAGGGACAAGCTACACCTGGGGTGTGGTAACAAGCAGTCTGTGTCCTTTTCAATCATAACCCTCCAGAGAGGAAGCTTCCACATCATTAACAACATGTGGCAGGTAGAAAGCAGGTCTGCTGAGAATCTGCAGCAGTGGTCAGGGTGGGGTCAGGATGTGTGCACTCTTCTGTGTGCACATACCTGTGTCTGAGAGAGAGGCTTTGGATAGGACTTTCCCCTTGGATTCCGTGTCCAGATTCTCATAGAGCACAGAAAACTCATTTTACAGACCGTTTACATTCATTCTGATTGGTGCTCAGCATACAAGTTCTGTCAAGGGATATCCAAGAAATTTGAGCTTAAGGGAAAACAATTTGGAATATTTTGGGTCTAGGAAGATCTACAAGGGAAAAGTGTAAGTCTCTTTCATTTTCTAATCTGTGAAGAAAACTCCTACCTGGGATTACCACTTTCTCCCTAATTCTTTGTTGTTTAGAATTAGGTCCATTTGCCCCCATGCTTCCTCTACCTTCTAGAAGATGAAATTGTCATCAGGACAAATCAGGAACTCACAACACCTTCACACTGTAGTCTGAGTGGTGCTGAAGGTCACAGAGCACTTTCTCAGAGACGAGGTGTGGGAGGCACTAAGCACTGTGTGTGGTGTGAGGAAGGCGCTCAGTGAGGAACATTCAGGTCACGTGACATCTTCCAAACAGTGGTGAGGTGGTAACTGAGGTCTTGTTTAAGAGACTTAGCCATTGTCATGCAGGCATCTGTAAGTCTTTCTGGAACAGGGTGGGAATAGGGTTGATGGGAAGATGGAGTGAGGGAAGGTCTTGTGTTCTTGTCCCTTGACACGAGTGGCTGGGGGTGGGATAAGGCTTCCAGCTCTCTGCAGTGAGACTTCCCTGTCAAAAATTTATCTCTGGGTAGTAAATTATGGGTGTATTTTCCCTTCTTCGTACTTTTCTGCATTTCCCAGATTTTCACTTGTAGACAAAATAAGATTGCTTGTATAATATTAAAATATTTCTTAAAACATGTCCCAGTAGCTTAAGTATGTGTATATAAAAGATTCACCTGAAATGTGGCCTAAGTTCCCTCCATCACTGTCTCTTCTCAACCCTCCTTAGAAATGAGGAAGTGTAGAGCAGTGCTTTACACGGCTCATAGGGTAGGAGATTGCCTGGGTCATAGAGCTGGCTGTAGAGTTGACAGAGTTAGAGTTCGTACTTACATTTAGGGACAAGGAAGTCTATATCCTGAACTTTTCATAAGTATTTATTTTGTATGCAAATACTGAAAAGCTGAACAAGGAATTCTGTATTCTTTTATGACTGAGATTTACACAGTACTTGTAACTATTAAGAGCTTCCCTGATGGCTCAGATGGTAAAAACATCTGCACTAAAGTGTCTTACATCCAGAGCTTCCCACCTAAGACCTGAGAATCATTTGTGATTCCCTGCATAACCTAGAGAGTCGGGAATCTCCCAAACTCTTTTGCTCTTTTGACTTTATGCATTTCACATCAGTTGTTGGATGGCATCACTGACTTAATGGACATGAGTTTGAGCAAACTCAGGGAGATAGTGAAGGACAGGGAAGCCAGCATGCTGAAGTTTATGGAGTTGCCAGGAGTTGGATATGACTTAGTGACTGAATAACAATTTCACATCAAAGAGAGGTGTCCCCACTTACGTGTCAAAGTCTTCATTTAAAAACTTATGTTATCATTATATAGTCAAGGCATGGAGTAATGAGAAATAGATCACAGAGTTTTAGATAGGTACAGAAAACATTAGGTAATAGGATCAACAGCCTCATTTGGGCCTCCTAGGTGGCACTAGGTTGTAAGGAAATGGCCTGTCAATGCAGAAGATGTGAGATGTGGGTTCAATCCCTGAGTTGGGAGGATCTCCTGGAGAAGGAAATGGTAACCCACTCCTGTATTCTTGCCTGGAAAATTGCGTGGACAGAGGATCCCATAGTGGGCTATAGTCCATAGGGTTGCAAACAGACACAACTGAGCATGTATGCACACAGCCTCATTTTATAAGTGAGGAAACTAAGGCCCCTTAGAAGGAAGGTGGACCCATGTGTTAAGTTAGTTTGCAGCAGACACAGAATTAGGGGTCTTTTCTTTTAATAAATGTATTAAATCAAGTGTGACATACATATAGAAGCAGACACAGGTCATAGAATTAGAAATCTTGTGATTCATGGTCTAGTAACCCTGCACCTACTTTAACTATTGATGGTAAGTTATATTTGTGTAGTTCTTTATAATTTATTTTGCACAGTTCTCACATGCATGATTTCACTTAATCTCATGATAGTTCTTTTTTATCCTTTGTCATGGATGAGGAGATTTGTTCAAGGGCTCATTTAAGGTCACAGAGCTGGTCCAGAGACAACAGAAGGGGAATTGCTGGAGGAGGCTGCCCTAGGTGCTGTGTTCTGTGTCAAGTCTGAGAACACTGCTCCTTTCCTGTGGTTGTCAAGGTGGGGGCCAATCACTGATGTTCACAGGGTGACATAACATCACTGCTGGATTTCAGTCCTGTCACTAGTCAGGTCACCTCTATGGAAAGAAATATGTGTACTGATTCTCATTCCAGTTGAATACCTTCTTGACTTTATTTCTGTATACTCTGCCTCTTCTTAGGAGGATGAGCTGTCAGATTATCAGATTTTTGAATGTGCAACATCAGATGGCAATGCCTTGTTCAGAGCTGTAGCACCAGGATGATTAGCCAAAGTCATCAAGCTTTTTCTCTAATAGAGCAGGATTTATTCATCTGAAAAAGGTGCATTTAAACATCTGGTAAAAGGTGCTTCCAAGTCACATTTTCCTGAACCCATAGTTCAGGCAAGCTAATCACTGTCTCATTGACCTTTTTATATGACTCCTGAAATAGCAGAGAAAGTACCTGTTAGATATATAAAGCTGAAAGGAGCATTAGTTTGCTAGGGCTGCCATGTAAAGTACCACAGAGTAGATGACTTAAACAACAGAAACTAATTTTCTCTTAGCGCTGGAAACTAGAAGTCTAAGGTCAAGTTGTTGGTAAGGTTGGTTTCCTCTGAGGTCTCTCTCCTTGTCTTGTAGATGCCATCTTCTCTCTGTGTCCTCACATGCTCTTCCCTCTGTGCACCTGTGTCCTGATCTCCTCTTCTTATAAAAACTCCAGTGTATTAGATTAGGACACATCTGTATGACTTCATTTTAACTTTATTGCCTATTTAAAGACCCTGTCTCAAAACACAGTTGCATTCTGAGGTACTGGGAGGTTTAGGGCTTCAACATGTAAAATTGGAGGGGACACAATTCAGCCCATAACAAAGGAGACATGCCTGCCATTCATTCTGTTCTGTGATGAAGCAGACCTGGTTGAGGTTTTTTGAAGTTTCTTTGTTCCCAGTGTGTAACAGAGGTGTCATTTTGTCTATTCATGAAATCACCTAATAGAGCCCCAGAAGTTATGAAATCCTCATATTCTGGATCTTGAAGCCTGGACCAGTTTGAGCAGGTGGAGGAGGCACTTAGCATCCACATGGCCTTGTGTTCTCCAAGGTCTCTGAGCCTCACATCCTCACTTGTGTATAGATCAGGGATTACAGCCCTGATGGCTTCTTCACACTTATTACAAGGATCAGATGAGAGAGCATATGCTTAAGCGCTTTGAGAATAGAGTGTTTTACAGTATAAAAGTGGGATCATTTTTTTAAAGGCTGTAGTCAGAAGCCTTGCCTCCCAATAATAAAGCAAATATACCCTTAGTTCTTCTAAGTGGCTTTAGAGGCTCTCAATCAGAGGTCCCCAACCCCTGGGCCACAGACTGGTACAGGTCTGCAGGCTGTTAGGAACTGGGCCCCACTGGGATATTAGGAGGTGAATGGTGGGCAAGTGAGTGAAGCTTCATCTGCTGCTCCCTGTTTCTCAAATTACATCTGGACCTCCCCCAGCTACACCCTTTTCACTGCATCTGTGGAAATCTTGTTTTCCATGACACTGGATCCCTGGTGCCAAAACAGTTGGGGACCACTGCTCTAAATAATTAAAATGTATTTTTAATAGTAAGTTTTTAAACAAACGATACATTTAATGTTATAAAATTTTAACAGTTTTAAAAAATACTTTTTAAAATTTATGAACAAAAAGTAAATCACCCTCCACTCCTGTCATCACACAACTCCTCCCCCATGTGGAGCCCCAGCACCACTGTTGACTGTCCTGTTGACTTCTGTGTGTCAGGAAGAACTTGTGAACATGTGGTCTTCCTGTTTTTAAGCACAAATGATAGTTGTTCTCTCCTTTTTTCCAGTTCATATTGTATCTCAGATTATACTAATGCATATTGTTATCTCATTCTTTTTAATGTCTACATAATATTATGCTTTCTCCGTTTCCTATTCCTTATTTTCAATGCTTATCAAGCAGAGTTTATAAAATATAATGATTACAACCTGATATTAACATCTGAATTTGTTGTGGTCATTTTATGTATGAAAATGAGAAACCTTTGGGCAGACACTGTTCATAGATTTCCTAGCCTGTCACCCTGTATTTAATTTCTCTCCAGTTAGTAAAAGGATTTTACTTATCAATTTCCTGTAGTGATAAAACATATCTGAGAATCAGAATGATCAGAACTATAGTAAATCTACAGGTTATTTGGCATTAAGCCCAGCCCCATCGAGAGTTTTAATGAGACTACTTCCTCTGTAGAATAAATATACCCCTGTTTTTTTTTTTAATTGTGCATCTACTAGTGATATGATTGCTTCACATGAAGAAGTGAACCTAGAAATGTGATGCTTTAGGAGAAGGATTTTAAAACTGTTAAATATGTTGTTTTTGCCTTTTTCCTCCCTCAGGTGCACTTCAGAAAGAAATAGCCACAGTTACTCACAGTGACAGTGTGGTAATGAATGTTTCCAGTGGACAGTCCTCAGCTTTAACAATTTTTGAGTCAACACTGTGATTCTACCATGAGGTCATGTCTATTCCAAAGGCACTTTTCCAATAGGTTTTTGCATAAAGTATATTGTACTTACATTTTTCACACCAGGAACAATTTTACAGATCATAAAATGTTAATCTGTAATTTTTTTCTCCATCTTCATTCAATGATTTCAAGCTTTTGCAAAAGGATTTATTATGTCCACTTATGTGTCATATTATTTTTGTTCTTATCCAAATCAGAGGTACAGGCCACCAATAAAAGCTGTCTCTCAGGTTTTGTGTCTTGAGAGACTCCAGAGCCAAACTCATTTTCTAAGATTTGAGACAAAGTTGTCACAGATGTTTTTTTTTTTTACTTTTTTCGGAATTACATATTACTTTGCAATTATATCAGGGAATCTGTTTACTTGAAGACTGTGTGAAGTTGCCATTTTGTGTCACCACTTCCTTTAACAGAAATAGAAATGATTTTTCCTCTCAAAGACCTCTGCAGAGAAATTACTGCAGAGAAAACTAATAATAATAGGAAAATGTACTAATAGGTGTTACTAATATAAGAACAGACTTTTGGACTCTATGGGAGAAGGCGAGGGTGGGATGATCTGAGAGAATAGCATTAAAACATGTATATTATCAAGTGTGAAACAGATTGCCAGTCCAGGTTGGATGCATGAGACAAGTGCTCAGGGCTGGTGCACTGGGATGACCCAGACGGATGGGATGGGGAGGGAGGTGGGAGGGGGGTTCAGGATGGGGAACACATGTAAATCCATGGCTGATTCATGTCAATGTATGGCAAAAACCACTACACTATTGTAAAGTAATTAGCCTCCAACTAATAAAAATAATTGGGAAAAAATATAGTTAAAATACAAAAGGACAATAGTATATGTTCATCTCCCATGTCTCCAGCATTGCAGACAGATTCTTTGCTGCTGAGCTATTGGGGAAGCCCTATGAAAGAGAAGGAAGAGAAAATATACTTTCTCAAAATAGGAGCCCTTCTAGAGGATTTGCTAATGAAGGACACACATGTGCTAGACTGTCTTAGAGATTGAGGACTTTATTTTTTACATTTAAAAAATTGTGGTAAAATATGTAACAAAATTTGCCATGAACCATTTTTAATCATACAATTCAGTGGCATTAATCACATTCACAGTGTTGTGCAGCCATCATCGTTTGGGTAACTTTTGGTAACTATGTTCTTCCTATTCAGTGTGTTATTTCTGCATTTTGGTAAGTTTCATTTTTCTAGGAGTGGATCTGTTTCTTGTGAATTTTGAGCTGGACTGGCATAAATTTATTCACAAGATCATATATGTTTAATCTCTGCAGTATCTCTGTGTCCTTTTGGCTTTTAACTTTCTTTGAGTCTTCTTTTTTATGAATAATCTTACATAACTTCCTTTTTTCAAAAAATCAACTTTTTGCTCAATGCTGCTTCATCATATCATTCTTTCTTTCCTTCAGCTTTTCCTTTACTTTGAGATTTTTTCCTCTAAATTCTTAAATTGGAAACATTAAAAATGTCATTATTTTTTCTAATATAAGTATATAAAGTTGACTGTTTTTTCCCAAGGCCCACTTTAGCTACAATGTACAAGTTTTGGTACTTAAAATCAATCAATAGCCGTAGTATCATGTATTTTGTAATTCCTAATTTAATTCATTAACTCTATCTTTTACCCATGAGGTATTCATAAATATGATGTTCTCAAAATTTCAAATGCTAGTGGATTTTTCCTATGAGATTGGACCATGTGGAACTGCTAACATTCATCTTTTTTATAAGCTATAAAATGGCACTTTCATGTGGTTCAATATATTTTTCTTTTGTTATTAATATAAAACCTAATTTCATTTTGGTCAGACAACATTAGATTGTGGATTTTAAAACAAAGGTAACCATATTCACACAAAAAGTCCTGTTTCCACTATTTTGTATTTTATTTGGGGGGCTGGGCTTCCCTGATGGCTCAGCTGATAAAGAATCCACCTGCAATGCAGTAGACCTCGGTTTGATTCCTGAGTCAGGAAGATCTGCTGGAGAAGGGATAGGCCACCCACTCCAGTATTCTTGGGCTTCCTTTATGGCTCAGCTGGTAAAGAATCCGCTTGCAACACAGGAGATCTGGGTTCCATCCCTGGGTTGGGAAGATCCCCTGGAGAAGGGAAATGCTACCCACTCTAGTATCCTGGCCTGAAGAACTCCACAGACTGTACAGTCCTTAGGGATGCAAAGAATCGGACATGACTGAGCATCTTTCACTTTTTGCTTCACTTTGAGGGGTTTAAAATGTGATAAGTATGTGTATAACCAGTAATTTTCAAATAAGGATCCTCCCTGAGTACTGGAATGTTTTCTGATAGGTGTTGCAGGCTGGTTCTCTGGGATGCAGACTCAGATGGAATTTAGTGCTGGGATATGTATCAGGGCTGCCCTTGGGAACAACACTATGGAATCAGGAGGGAGGGGACAGGATAGGGCAGAGGGAAGGATCAAGCTGGAACACTGTCCAGATGACCTGAGCTGATCCCATGGGGGTCTAGAGTGAAGATGGCCTTTCATGGTTGTTCTGAAATGTCCACTGGCCAGAACTTTATGCCTCCACCTGGATGGGTCATTGCACACATGCTGTCCCCAGAGGGGCTGGTGGCTTAAAGTTGCTCACTGGCAGCACTATCAGCAGCTGCGAAAAGAGTCCTTGAAGGGAGGTCAGGACAGCACGCCTCCATGTCCCCCCACGGCATGTGTCATAGCTTCAGAGGTAGGTGATGAGGGTGTACTATGGGGTAAACTCTTAAAGACTGATGTGTAAGTCAAAATGATGACTTAGTGATTCTCCTCACTGCTCTCTGGTCTAAAAAATAGAGAAGTTCCATGTAGGGGAGAGATCTTCATTCCCTAGGATCAGCCCAGTTGTCCCCTCTTCTTCTTTTTTTTTTTTTATCTTTTATTTATTTTTTTATTTTATTTTATTTTTTTTCCATTTATTTTTATTAGTTGGAGGCTAATTACTTTACATCATTGCAGTGGTTTTTGTCATACATTGAAATGAATTAGCCATGGATTTACATGTATTCCCCATCCCGGTCCCCCCTCCCACCTCCCTCTCCACCCGATCTCTCTGGGTCTTCACAGTGCACCAGGCCCGAGCACTTGTCTCATGCACCCAACCAAGGCTGGTGATCTGTTTCACCCTAGATAATATACATGTTTCAATGCTGTTCTCTTGAAACATCCCACCCTCGCCTTCTTCCAGAGTCCACAAGTCTGTTCTATACATTAGTCACCTTAAGATCAGTCATCATCCTAGGTAACTCATATTTCTGTAATACCCTCAGCACCTCTCATTTGTTAAACTGAACCATACTTGGTTAGTGTCTTGTTGTCACCATCCTGAAATACTTTATTTGTAAACAAGGGCCCTGTTCTTTCCCTTGTGCACTGGGTCATCTAAATCATGTAGCCTGCCCTGACTGTGAGTGCTCACACGTGGTCTGTTCTCTCACTGAACCAACTAAGAAAAGACTTGGAACTGTGCCCTAATCACCTTTTAATTACATCTTCCAGAACAGTGTCTGTCACATAGGAGGTGCTCAGTAAATGTTTGCTGAATGAATAAATGATGACTGAGAACAAATTCCTTCTCAACTTTATAATTTTGAAATATTAAGAGGTAGCCTGGGATAACAGAAAGCCCTGGTTTTGGAGTCAGTAACACTGATCTACATCTTAGTTCTTTCTCTACTCCTCACTAGCAGTAAGGGTGCCCAGAGAATGTACTGTCCAGAGTGGGACACTTGAGAGTTAAAGGAAAGCAGTAACCAGCAAAGGGTCAGGACGATAAACGGGCACTATCCCTGGCAAAATGGGCTCTGGTAACCCTACAGCCTTGTAGCCTTAGCTACATGCTTTGGTAAGTATCTCAACCTTGGAATCTGTTTCTTTATCTGGGAAATGAATGTAATTCCTGCCCTTGAACAGTTGCTTTAGTTGAAATGATGGATGGACCAAGAGCATTCAAGACACATGGTAGAATCACTAACCTTGGTGATTCCTAATCACCAAGAGAGGAGAGCAGGATGGGTGTGGATGAAGGAGGTTTGCAGACTGTACAAGGTGTATTTGAAGAGGTCATCAAGCAGACTCATCTGATGGCCTAAACCAAACTGTTTTTCCTTCAAATGTATTTAAAATGACACAACACACGGGGAAGAGCACAAGCTCTGGCGTCAGCCCCCAGGGACAAATCCTGGCTCCTCTGGGTATTGCTCACTGGGTTTGGATACAAGTTCTGCTACCTGCTAATCATGGACTCTTAAGGTTGGGAATTCCACCGGTGCTTCAGTGTCTTTGAAAGTTGAGGTGGGGATAGCACAATTCTCAGAGGGCTGTTGAAAGGTAAATATGACAGTGATGATCACAGTGTGGTCTGTGCCAGTCTGTAAAGTGTTTGTAACCAGGTTACAGGAGATTCATGAAAGCTAGAAACTCACAGCCATCTGTTACTGCCGTGCCATCCTCACTCAGGCTGGTGGGATCCTGAACAGCCCGGAGACCACTGTGAGTGCTGCACTTGCAGGGGGAGGTGCACGTGGCTGAGCTGCACACAACTGTGCACAGTGAATCAGTGATTAGGTTGCAATCGGCTGAAAATGTAAAATTAAATAAAACTGATATTTAATCCCAGACAGGTGAGAAACACTGCTTTTGAACAATGCTGGATATGTGATTAGCTGTCAATCAGCACTGTTCTCTCCAGTACTACCCTCTTTACTAAGTGTTACCATCATATCTATGTTTAAAATTAGACCATTCATTATGGTCTTTCAAAAGGCCCTATTGTACATTACAAATATTTTAATAGCATTAAGAAGTTAGAAATAATTAAATTCCTGTTCAAGTTCTGAGGGTTTTCTCCAAATCTAAAAACAATACTGTGCATATGTTTACACTGATGCTATTCTTGAATCAGCAGCATGGTCCTAATGTTGAAGAAGGTCCCTGGAAGCACAACAACCACTTTAAAACCTTCAGAATTTTTAAACACAAGGTTTTATGTGTAAGGTATTAATTTACCTTTAAATCAGAAAGAATATGGGTTAAGTGAGCTTTTGTTTTTTAAACCTAATGTTCTAAGGAAAAAAAATTTTTTCCAAAAACTAAAACAGCAATGTGTGTTGAAAACTGGGAGAAATATATATTTATTTGAATTTAGACCTAAAAAATAACATTACTAGAAGGAATAGCATGCCCCAGCCATATGAGACCTCCATCTACACTCCAGGCCTGTCTGACTTGCCTTAGGAGTCAAATTTGGGATTGTGTGATTTTTTTAAGAAGAACCAAGATTAAGAATAGACAACTATTCTTCATGTAAGAATGTTTTACATGAACTTTACATTGTACGGTCCTGACTAAATTCACTCTTTACTCAGCAAACATGCTTACCATTATCCATTCCAATTGGTGGAAGCTTTGGGTATTCCAAACCAGTGTATGATCCAAAGCTAATCATTTGATTCTGGAGGATACTACATGAAAAACGTTTTTTAAAATTAAATTTTGCAGACTACCTAGACAAAAAATGAGTCTCTGAGATGGAGTTTATCACATTAGAAATGTCATAAGTAAGTAATGATAAACAGAGGATTGAGGGTTTTAAAACCTTATATTTTACAACAATAAAACTTTTAAAAATCCATGAGTTTATACTGAATCTGTAAGACATAAAATGGATAGGAGGAAGGGAAAACTCTTTTTGCAGTCAACTCACAAATGTAGACAGATTGACAGAAAGTACCATGTGGCAGCCATTGTTGTCATAAATAATTCAGACAAAATTCATCATTGACTGAATATATGGTGAATGTTCAGTGGGTTGGGGAGGCATGGCATTTTCATAAACTCAAGGTATCTTCCAAGATTAATTCTTTAGGGAAGAATTATACTTGTAAAGTGGAAAAATCTGGCAAACACCAGGCTAAACAAGTGACCAGTAGGTAAACATTACTGATAATGAACCTACTGACGCCCTTGGCTTTGTTTTTTGTTTTTTTTCCCCTTATTTCTTAAACAATTTTAGTTGACTTTCAGTGTTGTGTTAATTTCTGCTGTACAGCAGTGATTCAGTTTATATATTTATATATATATACACACACATTCTTTTTCATATAATGTAAATAAGCAGTGTGACAATATACAGTCTTGTCATATTCCTTTCCCAGTTTTGACCCAGGCAGTTGTCCTATGTCTTGTTCTAACTGTTGCTTCTTGACCTGCATACAGGCTTCTCAGGAGACCGGTCAGGTGGTCTGGTATTCCCATCTCTTTAACAACTTCCCATAGTTTATTGTGATCCACACAATCAAAGGCTTTAGTGTAGTCAGTGAGGCAGAAGTAGATGTTTTTCTGAGCAGAAACCATAAGGCCTGCAAAACCTGGAAATGTACTTCCTGGTCCTTTACAGAAAAATTCTGCCCACCGTGCCCCAGAGCTCTGCTGTTCTAAGTGCATCCTGTGGACCAGCAGCATCGGCTGGCCTGGGAGGCTGTTAGAACATGGAATCTTGTCTCTACCCCAGACCTACTGACTCAGAATCTCCTGGATCCCAGGTGAGTCCTGCTCACAGTACAGTCAGAGAAGCGCTGGTTTAGAGGCCCTGCTCGGGTCATCCTGAGGTTGCACCTCCCCCAGGTGCAGGCAGCCAGAGAGGACCAGGGGGTGTGGCCACCTGGAGCCCCGCCCCCTCCAGGCCATGCTCTGAGCACCTGGACCCTAGCATTCCTGTTCCCAGTTCCAGTGCAGGCCTCCCTCCTGAGACCCATCTCCCAGCCTGACAGGTGGTCAAGATTCAGCTGTTTCTGGGGCAGAAGAGGGTGGCCTGAGCTTGGATTTGAAGGCTGGGGGTGTTCTTGCTTGAGTAGCAGATTCCTCAGGGCACAAAGAGAGTCAGAGCCAGAGGTGGGGAGAGTGGGGGGAGGGCTGGGAGCTGGGGAGGCCTCTCCCTCTGCTGTCCTGCCTTCTGGCTTGGAGCTCAGTGTCCAAAACCCCAGTCTGCCAGGTATTAATAGTTAGGAAGTTGTACTTGACAGTTTTGTTTGATTGATTTATAACTTTTAAATATTTAACCATATAGTATGGGCTTCATTTATACGCTTGACCTAGGGTCTACAAATGTGAGTGGTAGATCTGTTAAATGCTTCTCAGAGTATGCTCAGAGGACCCGTTGCATCAGAATTGGCTGGGTTGTTGGATCAGAATTCTCGTGGCTGGGGCCTAGGAATCTGCATTCTGACCCCTCCCCTGGTGACTCTGATCCACAGCAGAGCTACAGGAGCACTTGTAATGGGGGTGGGCATGGAGAGGAGCTGCCCCGAGGGTCAGGAAGCATCAGGGAGAAGAGAGGGAGGTCCCAGGTCAGGGGAAGGTACTGACCAGGAGCTCACTCCTTTTCTGCTTCTCTTATGATTCTCCTCACAACCTGGCCTGACCCCATCCCCGGGAGCTGCTGCAGGGAGAAGCTGCCAGAAGGGGGCAAGAGTGTCCTCCTGCCGAGGACTGTGGAGCTCTCAGGGGCTGCTCTGCAGAAGGAAGAACCTGCGTCAGGGGCAATAGGAGCAAAGGGGCTGCAAGCACCTGGAGGGACCACACAGACCCACCCCCCAGGGGGTCAGGCTGAAGCCGCTGAGCAGAGCTTTGGGCAGGGAGACCTCCTGGTCCTGCAGAACATGGGAGGAGTGGGGACAGACTGTGAGGTCCCACTGGGGCTGAGGCTGCATCTGTCAGTTAAGAGCCATATGACCTTCAGCAATCTCCTTAAGCTCTGTAGGCTTGTTTCATTGTCTATGAGATGGGGGGCCTAATACTCTCTAGGCTTGTGTTACAGTTAAACATGATAATTAAATAAAAACACATCTTTGCTCTACATAACAGAATAAGGGGCGGTTGTGGTTTATTGTGAAGCTTCTCAACTTACACCTTTGCACTTCCTGATTCTTCATATCATAGGCACTTGTATCATAGGCTGTTATTAGTGACAAATTTCCTCAAACCCCAGGCAAAGGAAGACTCCAGTCACAGGCCTGTGCCAGACCCGTGCTTAGCCAGTGACCTAGAGTTCCCTGAGCTTCCCCGTGCAGGAGCGACTCCTGAAGTGACTGCCGAGCTGCTAGTTGTGTACAGTTCCAAGGATTCCCTCCCAGCAAGCCACGCCACAAACCATGCTCATGGGTTTGTGATGAACTAAGGCTGGGCTTTCATGAAACCTCCAGGGACAACTGGGCGTTCCCTGGTAGCTCAGTTGGTAAAGAATCTGCCTGCAATGCAGGAGACCCCGGTTCTATTTCCGAGTTGGGAAGATCCTCTGGAGAAGGGATAGGCTACCCACTCCAATATTCTGGCCTGGAGAATTCCATGGACTGTATAGTCCATGGGGTGGCAAGGAGTCAGACACGACTGAGACTTGCACTGCATTTCACTTCACCAGGGACAACTGTGCCATACCGAAAATCAGCACTAGGGGGCAGCAGAATCCAGGCGTCCAGGTGAGGAGAGTGGAAAGGCCCTGGAATGAGGGTCCAGGAAGCCCTCACAGCGGGCAAGAGGGGTGGAGGACCATAGCCTTACCCCCTCGTCATTCACCTCACCCTTCACACACAGAAACTCACACTCCTGCTCCTGCAGAATCGCCTGACCTGTTTACTCTGTTTCCTTGTCCAGGTACGGTCCTTTATATCCTCAGTTTGGCAAAGGCTGGTGGTTTGAAAACTTGATTACAAATTCGAATCACACCAGGGGAGCTCTGTAAAATCCCAGTGCTGAGCACTCAGCTCAGTTAAATCAGAATCTCGGGGGAGGGGAAGCACGAGTCAACACTTTTTAAAACCCCACAGGTGATTCCACCCTACAGCCAAGTGAGACCCATTGTTGGAGGCAAAAGATCTTACTTCTTCCCAAATGGCAGCTGCTTTCATTGCTGGAGGCCTCCTCCAGGAAGCTTTCCTAACTGGTCACACTTCTCCATCTGTCCACGCATCTGTCTGTAGTCGGGACCAGTGCTTTCCATATTTGAAAGTGCCTGCGGGTCACCTGGGTAAAATGTTAATATTCAGATTCAGATTCGGGGGGTCCAGATTGGCCGAGGGTCAGCATCACTAGGACGCTCCCAGGTGCTGCCCCCTGCAGGTCGAGGCCCCAAGTGCAGGGTCTGCAGGAGAGCCTCCTCTTGTCTAAGCAGGCGCCTTTGCTATTCTGAGGCTGTTTGGGCTCCTTTTCTGACTTCCCTGCACACGGGGAGAGCGGCTGGTTCCAGCTGTTTCCTGTCCTGGCTCTCTTTCCACTCGGGTCCCTCCAACACTGCCCGCGGTGTGGACACAGACCTGAGCGCACACATGGAAGGCTCACCAACGGCTGTTGCATGAGTAAATGAACAACTGGGGTGAGAAACTTTAGGGTGATGTTAACATACAGGAAGTTCTCAGGAGTGTCAGGAGGAGAAACTCAGTCAATGCCCAGGGTGCACTGGTCTAATCACCATGGTCGGTGAAGTCAGGCTCCACTGTGAGGTCGTGGTGCCAGGCTTCTCATCCACACTCTGAACATTAAGACATTTTATCAAAAACAAACCAAACCCCACCAAAACTGAACTCATAGATACAGAGATTGTTGGTTACCAAAGGCGGGGTGGAGAGTGGGCAAAATGATGAAGGCGGTGGAAAGGTACTTATTTATGTAAGACCTGAGGATGTAATGTACAGCATAGTGAGTTTAGTTAACCACACTGTGTTGTATGTTTGAAAGTTACTAAAACAATAGATTGTTTTCTTTTTTTGACTGTCTGGCATTTAGGAGCTCATTTCCCTAACCAGGCATTGAATCTGTGCCCCCTGCAGTGGAAGATAAGAACTTTTAAGAACTACCCATAAGACAGTAGATCTTCAAAGTTCTTATCACACACAAAAATTTGTAACTATCTAGTCAAGTATATCAACCAGGTTTATTGTGGTGATCATTTTGCAGTATATACAAATGTCAAACCAATCTGTCCTAAATCTGAAACTAATGTTATATGTCAATAATCTCACTTTTAAAAATTTTTGTCAAAGGTATTAGAACCCTAATTCTTTAGACCTTTGATTTTATCTCTAGTGATATGTGTGCCACTTATTTATAATTTAGTCTAAAGGAGTTGATTATGTGGGGTTTTTTGTTTTATTCACTTTTGTTCAGTCTTTAACTTTTTTTCTCCTGGGTCTCAGATATATTTGTTGTGGTTAATATTTGGTGTTTCAAAAAGAACATAATTACATGCCCCCTTACTGGGAGGACTGAGTGTTATTACTGTTATCCTCCAGGTCTAGTCTCAGGCTGCCCTAGCAGGTGCTGAGGAAGGTTGGATTTTAACTACTCAGTGAAAAACCCTGACAGGGTATGTAAAAAGCTGGGGAAGGACTCCTTTAGGATGGAAGGCTGTGTCCACAGGAGGAAGTGGGAGTCACTATAGCCCGTCCAGAGGGTGCAGGGGAAGGCCTCCACCACCTGAGTCCTGCCTCCTTTCCTGTTTCATCTCCAGACTTTCTCTCGTTCTAGGCTGAACTCCAACATGTCTTAACTGCTTTTAGTTTCTCTAATCCACTAACCTCTCCTTTTCTCTGGACATTTGGACCCATCTTTTTCTGCCTAGAACATTCCCCCCTCCCCATCTTTTACTGATGACTCTTACTCTCCTCTCAGGCAACAAGTGAAACATCTCTTTGCCCAGCAGTACGCCTCCTCCTCCCTGAGATGAGGCCCCCCCTACTTCCCTGTCCTCCATTCTCCTGACTGTCCTGCTTCAGCTGC
The DNA here is from genome assembly GCF_023699985.2 of Odocoileus virginianus. NCBI lineage: Eukaryota > Metazoa > Chordata > Mammalia > Artiodactyla > Cervidae > Odocoileus > Odocoileus virginianus. Next base: position 38,031,135 of record NC_069681.1, read on the forward strand.
TTTCTTGTCTCCTTCCTCCTTCAGCCTGGAAGAGCAGTAGCTATGTCTCCTCCAGGGACCCCAGCACCTGTCTGGGAGCCTGGGCACAGGAGGGGTCAGTACTTGGTGGCTGACTTTGAAGGCACTCAGGCTGTAGATGAACAACTTTCCAAGTCTCAAAAGTGTCCATTTGCTTCTCTTTTGGAAAAGGACTCAGGACTTAAGGACTAAGGACTTAGTGGCTGATAAACTTCAGGTGTGTGGGGGGAGGGCATGAGAGGAAGGACACGTGTATCATTTAAATAGAAGACAGTTGGAGAGAGAAGGGAGAAAAGAACTGGGAAGTTCACGAAGAGCATGGCTGACAGCCAGTTGCTGTGATTAGCACAAAGCCTGTCCTGTGTGTGTGAAGGGAGCTCCCAGGATGAATATGCCATGGAGACATTCCCTGAAGACTCACGCTGGCTGATTCTGATGTGCTGAGGCTCTGCGGTCAAGGCTGTGAATGGAAATTCAACTTGAGGGAAACACGGGTTGTGTCTCTTTGTGTAATTGGTTGCTACTTTGCACCCCCCAAGCAAGCCTCTTTAATAGAGACATCACATATTTTATAGTGTCCAGATCTCTCATCCACTCCCAGGGTAGGAAACACTGAGTCCTGTCCTTCAGCCTCTGAGAATTCTTCACTCAGTTTCCCCAGAACAGCAGGGCTGAGGGTAGGAGAAGGCTTGTCGTATCTCTATCACCAGCCCCCTGACTGCTGAGTGAGCTGGTGACTGAGAGGTGGGAAGGAGGTAAGATGAGCAAGTGTTCTCTGGTCCCACAGCCAGTGCTCCCCCTCCCCTGCCCCCAGCACCTCCTCCCTTCCATTACCTCTGCCCTTGGACTTGCCCTTGGATTTCCTCTCATATTCATGCATGGCTTCCAGAGTTCTGTCTCAGAGCTGAAATCTTCTTTAAGCCATCTTCTCCATTGTTTAAAAGCTTATCCCTTGATAGTTGAGAGATTTCACTCAGGAGGACAAGGGTAGAACCAGGAGTATGGAAAAGGCAGGAGGGACTGAGGTGCTCATTAGTTTCTTATATCATTTTTAAGCTAGGGTGTGAGGCACTTAACACACAGCAAAGGCACACATCACAGCATTTTCACCATAACCAGATCCCCTACAACTGTGACAGGAAGGGAAAGTTACCTTTGTTGGCCCCTGACCTCCGTGTCACTGGCAGCCCCTCCCAACCCTCCAGGTCTTTGGTATGTTAGTACCTATGCCCAAAGTGAAAGGAAAAGTATTAGTTGCTCAGTCTTGTCTGACTCTTTGTGACCCCATGAACTGTAGCCTGCCAGGCTTCTCTGTCCCTGGAATTTTCCAGGAAAGAATACTGGAGTGGGTAGCCATTCCCTTTTCCAAGGGATCTTCCCAATTCCAGGGATCAAACCTAGGTCTCCCACATTGCAGGCAGATTCTTTACCATCTGAGCCATCAAGGAAGTCCTCAAAATCATGTTTAATATCTGACTCCAGTAATTGGGTGGAAAATTATCTCATTAGCTTATTGCATAATAATTACAAAAGAAAAGGAGTGGTATCAAGATAAGACTGAAGCTACTTATCTGGTGTTTCAAAGGGAAGAAAGAAATCATTCCAGAAATGGCCTTCATGTTAAATTCCAAAGTGCAGTATTAAACCAAACCACAAGTATTAAACCTTGTGATGATTTAGAAAAGGAAGCAGTGATCATTAGAACAGCTTCTTGGGTTCAATCAATTAAATAAATAAATAAAGGATTGTAATGCTGAATTAAATGCATGTGCCATAAAGGCTGATGGATCTGAAGAAAACTGTAGTGAAATCCTAGCATTAAGATTTTAGCAGGCATCTGTCAGTTTCTTAAGATGCTCTTGAGATATAGTACTGAGTGTGAGTATATATATCCACACACACACATATATTGATGTTAAGGTGATTATTAAAGGGTTAATGATATTGTGTTTATCTTTCTCAAGTCTTTAACTCTTATTTGTACTGAAGTATCAGTGGGTGAATTATATGTATCTGGGAGTCGTGCTAAATACTGGTGGCACTACTGCAAAAGAGGAGAGTTTAATGAAATGAGATGGACAACATGTGAATAATTGTTTAAACTTGTTTCATCGAAGATCATTGTGCTATTCTACTTTTGTATATGTTTGAAAATTCCATAATAAAAAGTTTAAACACATACTTTCCATGATAGAATATGAACAAATAAGAATTAAGGATAAGGAGAGGGTCTTTGATCAGATGAATTCCCAGTATTTTAGGGTTGGGAACTCATTCCTCATGATACTCTCTTAACAGGCAGGCAAAGAACAGAGAATTATTAGTTATTATGCAAAAAGAAACCTATGTGTGTGTGAAGAAGCAACAGTTAGATCCAAAAATGGAAGCAGGGACCGATTTTATTTTCTTGGGATGTAAGATCACTGCGAATGGTGACTGCAGTCATGAAATGAAAAGATGCTTGCTCCTTGGAAGGAAAGCTATGACAAAGCTAGATAGTGTATTAAAAAGCAGAGACATTACTTGCTGACAGAGATCCATATAGTCAAAGCTATGATTTTTCCAGTAGTCATGTATGGATGTGAGAGTTGGACCACAAAGAAAGCTGAGCACCAAAGAATTGATGGTTTTGAATTGTGGTGTTGGAGAAGACTCTTTCAAGTCCCTTGGACAACAAGGATATCAAACTAGTCAGTCCTAAAGGAAATAAGCAATACATGAACCATGAATTTCCAGATGTTCAAGCTGGTTTTAGAAAAGGCAGAGGACCCAGAGATCAAATTGCCAACATCCGCTGGATCATCGAAAAAGCAAGAGAGTTCTAGAACAAACATCTATTTCTGCTTTATTGACTATGCCAAAGCCTTTGGCAGTGTGGATCACAATAAACTGTGGAAAATTCTTCAAGTGATGGGAATACCAGAACACCTGACCTGCCTCCTGGGAAATCTGTATGGAGGTCAGAAAACAACATTTAAAACTGGACATGTAACAACAGGCTGGTTCCAAATCGGGACATCAAAGCTGTATATTGTCACCTTGTTTATTTAACTTATATATAGAGTACATCATGAGAAACGCTGGACTTGTGAAAGAAGCACAAGCTGGAATCAAGATTGCCGGGAGAAATATCAATAACCTCAGATATGCAGATGACACCACCCTTATGGCAGAAAGTGAAGAAGAACTACAGAGTCTTTTCATGAAAGTGAAATAGGAGAGTGAAATAGTTGGCTGAAAGCTCAACGTTCAGAAAACTAAGATCATGGCATCTGGTCCCATCACTTCATGGCAAACAGATGGGGAAACAGTGGAAACAGTGGATGACTTTATTTTTCTCGGCTCCAAAATCACTGCAGATGGTGAGTGAAGCCATGAAATTAAAAGACGCTGACTCCTTGGGAGGAAAGTTATGACTAACCTAGACAGCATATTAAAAAGCAGTCACCAGCCCAGATTGGGTGCATGAGACAGGTGCTCGGGCCTGGTGCACTGGGAAGACCCAGAAGGGTCGGGTGGAGAGGGAGGTGGGAGGGGGGACTGGGATGGGGAATACATGTATATCCATGGCTGATTCATTTCAATGTATGACAAAAACTACTGTAATGATGTAAAGTAATTAGCCTGAAAAAAAAAAGAAAAGAAAAGAAAAAGAAAAAAGAAAAAAATAATAATAAAATATAAAAAAAAAAAATAAAAAGCAGAGACATTACTTTGTCAACAAAGGTCCGTTAATCAAGGCTGTGGTTTTTCCAGTAGTCATGTACAGATGTGAGAATTAGACTATAAAGAAAGCTGAGCACTGAAGAACTGATGCTTTTGAAGTGTGGTGTTGGAGAAGACTCTTGAGAGTCCCTTGGATTGCAAGGAGATCCAATCAGTCCATCCTAAAGGAGATTGGTCTTGGGTGTTCATTGGAAGGACTGATGTTGAAGCTGAAACTCCAATACTTTGGCTATCTGATGTGAAGAGCTGACTTATTTGAAAAAATTCTGATGCTGGGAAAGATTGAGGGCAGGAGGAGAAAGGGACAACAGAGGATGAGATGGTTGGATGGCATCACCGACTCAGTGGACATGAATTTAGGCAAACTCAGGCAGTTGGTGATGGACAGGGAGGCCTGGTGTGCTGCAGTTCAGGGGGTTGCAAAGAGTCGGACATGACTGAGTGACTGAACTGAATTGAAAGGAAATCAACCCTGAATATTCATTGGAAGGACTGTTGCTGAAACTCCAATGCTTTGGCCACCTAATGTGAACAGCCGACTCATTGGAAAACACCCTGATGCTGGGAAAGACTGAAGGCAAAGGAGAAGGGGGCAGCAGAGGATGAGGTGGTTAGATAGCTTCACCGACTAAATGGTCATGAATTTGAGCAAGCCCTGGGAGACAGTGGAGGACAGAGGAGTCTGGTATGCTACAGTTCATGAATTCGGAAAAGAGTCGCACATGACTAAGTGATTGAATAAGAATAACAAAACCAAGGGAAGTAGGGTACAATTATATTTAAAAAGAACATGGTTGCCTCTGCAGACAGATGTTCTAAGATTTGCTGCCAGTGCCACATGCAAGTGCATTCCTGAGCCCCCTCTCCACTGCCCTCATGTCTCAGTTTGCTCTCCAGACCTCTAGACTTCCCTCATTCAAAGATAATCCTGGGTATAGTTCCCTGTTGGCACAGTGAATAAATGCCAATGCAGGGGCACAGGTTCAATCCCTGGTCAGGGAAGATTCCACATGTTGTGGAGCATCTAAGCTTGTGTGCCACAACTATTGAGTGCCCATGCTGCAACTACTGGAGCCCGCATACCTAGAGCCTGTGCTCTGCAACAAGGGAAGTCACCAAAATGAGAAGCCCACACACCACAATGAAGAGTAGCCCCTGCTCTCCTCAACTAGAGAAAGCCGCATAAAAGCAACAAAGACCAAAAGAACAGCACAGCTAAAAATAAAACAAACAAACAAACAATCCTGGGAATAATCTGGTTTCTTTCTTTCTTTTTTGTTTTAATGTCACACTGTGTGGCAGGTGGGATCTTAACTTCCCAAACAGGGAAAATAAGATCAAACTGTCTCTCCTGCATTGGGAGCACATAGTCTTAACCACTGGACCCCCAGGGAAGTCCCTTTTATTGTTGTTGTTTTTTAACTTTGGGGTTTTTTGCCCTGCCTTGCTGATTTTCAATCAGTTCCTTGATCAAACTTTGACCCTACATGAGCAATCAATTCCTTGATCAGACTTTGACACTATATGAGTGTTGCATCAACAAACTACAACAGGGTGAAAGAGAACTTTAATTCCACATACTATCCTTTGGCCACCCAACTATGAGTATCCCCAACACAAGACCAGACTCTTTTTATCAGGGCAGATGGAATGTTGAAGGAGTGTAGAAAAGAGAGGATTGAGGACTGGATAATCATGATAGGTCTGTCCACCCAAGTACTGCTGAGTTCATCCCCTGGTCTCTGCCATCCCATTGCTCATCTCAGCTCCACCTCTACCACTCAAGCAGGTGATGAGTATTTCTTTCCTGGAAAACAGAGGAAACCCTGTATTCACTCCAGTCCAGTGGCTCTCAACCAGGAATTGGCTTCCATGAGGATATCTCACCAACGTCTGGATATATTTTTGGTTGTCATGACTAAGGGGAGAGGTGATAACTGGCAAACCAGTAGATAGAAGTTGGGGATGCTGCTATACATTCTGCAATGTACAGGTCTCCTCACCAAAAAAGACTTGTCTTGTCCAAATGTCAGCAGTGCTAAGGCTGAGAAAGCCTGCTTCAGTTCCCCTGTAATGGAGAAGACAATGGCACCCCACTCCAGTACTCTTGCCTGGAAAATCCCATGGATGGAGGAGCCTGGCAGGCTGCAGTCCATGGGGTGGCTAAGAGTCAGGCATGCCTGAGTAGCTTAACTTTCACTTTCCACTTTCATGCATTGGAGAAGGAAATGGCAACCCACTCCAGTATTCTTGCCTGGAGAATCCCAGAGACAGAGGAACCTAGGGGGCTGCCGTCTATGGTGTCACACAGAGTCGGACACAACTAACGCGACTTAGCAGCAGCAGCAGTAGTTCCCCTGTAAAACTGGAAATGTATAATCATGCTCTTTCTTTAAAGAGAAAATTGGATCATGTCACCCCATTGCTTAAAACTTTTCAATAGTTTACCACTCGTAGTACAAAGATGAAAAACAAACAGAAAAACTCCTTAGTTCTGTGAATTGCATGACCTGACCCTCACCTCCCCTCTTTTCTTATATTCCTTCAGTAACCAAGCTAACTTTATTCCTGTTTTTCTAGAAATTGTTACCTCCTCCTACCTCACAAGGTCTTGGCACATTTATTCTCTCTTATAAGCCAATTTCTGCCCTCTTATCAGCCTCTCCCCCTTTTACCTGCTTACTGCTGATTCTAAGCCTTTAGGAAACCTCAGCTCAGAGGTGACTCCATCACAGACTCCCTCCCTGACCACTGAGCTGTCAGAGCTTGAGATGAAAGGCCACATGGGGAGAGAAACCAGGACACTCCAGGTCCTCCAACCATCCTGGCTCAGCCCACAGTGGAAGTGGGCCCGTCTGGACACCAGTGCCAGCAGGGCCCCTGGCTGTGGGCAGGCCTATGAGTGAGCCCAGGAGGCCAGCAACATCCTTGCCTAACCAGACCTCACAACTGAGTAATGAATAAGTGACCACTGCTTTAAACCACTTATGTCTCAGGTGGTTTATGTAGTGACAGACAGCAAATTCATTCTCCCTGGTGTTCCTGAGCTGTGTACTAAGGAGAGCCCCCTGCTAATGTGGGAAATTCTCCCCTCACCTCCTGCTCTGTCCCCTTCACAGGACTGCTCTCAGGACCTGAGTTTCTGAGTCACGGTCCACTTGACAGGATGATGCTCTCTCACCAGTAGGTCAGTGAGTGGAAGCAGGGAGACTGTTCCCCTTTCCTGTCTCACCATCCTGTCCCATCAGCCTCCCTGGAACTGCCACCCTGCATTGGGCAGGGATGGTCTCACTTAGTTAACTCAAGAACCAGAATATGTTTTAAAGGCTAGGCATCTATTTCAGTAGGCAGGGAAATAGCTGATGTTTTTCACAACTTGTCTTTCCCCGTATTCTAAAGGGGAAGTCACTTGGAGAATTGAGCCTTTAGGCTTCCCTTGTGGCTCAGATGGCAAAGAAAGATGGCAAAGAACCTGCCTGCAATGTGGGAGACCCAGGTTCAGCCCCCGAGTTGGGAAGGTCCCCTGGAGAAAGGAATGGCAATCCACTCCAGTATTCCTGCCTAGAGAATTCCACGGACAGAGAAGACTGGCGGGCTACAGCTTATGGAGTCACAGAGTTGGACACATTGATTGACTACGCTTTCTTTTTTTCTTTTGGGGGGAACTCCCCAGGGCAACACCATCCCTCTTGAACCTAGTTTTTTACTGAGAGCCCCCTTCTATTCTCTTCAGATGAATCTCTACCTGCCTCTTGCAGGAGGCCCATCCTCATATGGAAACCTCATCCCTGTGAAGGTCTCATCACTTGAATCAGGCTCCATTCCATGGCCAGTCACCAAACCTCGAGTTTAAATCCCCAGTTTGGTGTGATGGGGCATTTTCTCGGGCTCAGGTCAGGAAGGGTAGGAGTATCTGAAGGAGAAAACGCTCTGATGCTGTTGGCTCCTGGCTCTAATGTGAACCTGAATCTCCTGGACAATGGATTTCCCTCAAAAATCCCACTCTGAGAGGTTCCTGAGAGTCTGGTTCTTTAAGTCTTTGACCTGGTAGAATTGGAAGGCCTATAAGCCTCACCTGGCTTCTGTCAGGAGGGTAAGCGCAGGTTTCCAAGAGTAAACATCACTTTTAAAGGGAACAATGCAGACTACGCTGGTATTAAGTAATAATTTTCTTAACTAGTCTGCTGTTCCCCCCTTATCTAGGTCTCTAGGAGAATCACACTCTGTTATTGAGCAGAAGAGGGTTTGATTTCTTCCTATTCTGTTACCCATCCTCCCACGTCAGACCCCAACAAGCGTCCTTCGCCAGGTGTGGCTTGTTCCATAGAACTTGCTCTGGAGCACATGCTGCTGCTAAGTCACTTCAGTTGTGTCCGACTCTGTGCGACCCCGTGGACTGCAGCCCACCAGGCTCCTCTGTCCATGGGATTTTCCAGGCAAGAATACTGGAGTGGGGGTGCCATTGCCTTCTCCATCTGGAGCACATGCTCTCCCCTAAAAGCCCTCTATGGGGCTGCTGCTTGTGTTTCATGTGAATGGAGAGGGGCAAGGTTCTCATGAGGCTGGGCTCAGCTATGTAGCTGCGTTGCCAGATTGCAGTGCCAGGTGCGTTGTCTCTGCCCTCAGCGCCCTGGCTGCCGTCTTGAATCACAGCCCTGGGAGCAGCGTCTCTGCACACGGCCCTCGGAGCTGGGGTGTCAGCACAGCCATTTCTCACCAGGGAGTCTTGTCTGAAGAACCAGGGATGTGAGGCCTCTGCGGGTGGTGATCTGTGAGCAAGTAAAAGTTGATTCAGCACAAAGGGAAATAAAAAAGGTTAGATTTTTATTTTATGACCCAGATTCTACTTTTGTTGTTTAGTGGCTCAGTTGTGTCCAACTCTTGAGACCCTGTAGACTGTAGCCCACGATGCTTCTCTGTCCATGGGATTTCCTGGGCAAGAATACTGGAGTGGGTTGCCATTTCCTTCTCCAGGGGATCTTCTAGACCAGGGTTCAAACCCGCATCTCCTGTGTCTCCTGCATTGGTAGGCGGGTGCTTTACCACTGAGCCACCTGGGAAGCCCCAGATTCTACTTCTACTTCAGAGAACTGTTGATGGACTTTGCTAGTGACTGCTTCATCAGCTCCTGGCCTCCTGGACTATTATGGCACCATCTTACCTTTAATGACCTTTTCCTTTGTTACCTGCCATGATAACCCTGATGAAGAGAAAGAGGCCAGTTTCTTCCCTAAGCCTGAAGAGAAGGTATTCATATAATCAATTTTGGTTTTTACCCATAAAGTAACTCTCTCTTGCCAGGGGTTTGATGTTGCTCCTGAAATGAGTGGAAGTCCTTGGTGCCCTTCATTTGAGGAAGACAACTGGGTATCATTTAAATAGGAAAGGGAAGGGCCTAGGTATCACAGTGCACAGACAACCAGGTCTGGCCTCCTGGGTAAGTGGCTAAGATGGCCTCGTCACCATGGAAACAGTGTGTCTATGATTGTGAGACAAGAAGGAGGGGGCATGGATATTAAGAAAAACAGGATCCCACAAAAACTGGCTCGAACCAGCTACAATCAAGATGGTGTTGATCATGATCTGGTCGCTGACCTCTAACTCATTACACCTTCATTAGAACACTAAAAATCATTCCCCTTGCACCATGACAGGCACCATGATAGTTCCAAGGCTGACCATAAAAGGCCAAAAAGTGTGCAGTGACCCAGTTCCTGACACTCCAGGTCCCTTCCTCAGAATAGCAAGAATATTCCTCCCACTCGTTATCCTATGAAATTACCCAGCCCATAAAAACTCAGAACCCCACACTTTGGGGGCACTCTTGCCTTCTGAGAAAGTCCACATTCTGTCTGTGGAGTGTGTGTCTCCCTGAATAAGTCCATTTTCACTCTACTTCAGCTCGCTCTTGTATTCTTTCCTGCAGGAGCAAAGGACCTTCCCTGGGCTGCTGGTCCCATGACTCCTAGGACACGATATTTCCTTTTCCTGAACCACTTGTAACCTGGGGGATGAAAAATGGGGATTAAAAATCTAACTTGATTATAATTATAACCTGACCTATATTTAAGAAATGTTCTTATTTATTATCCTAGGGTCTCTTAAACTTTAGCAAAATTTGGGTTCTGCTTTCCCAGCATTTTGTTTGTTTGTTTGTTTTTAAAATCTACTTTGCTATGGGATTTTAGGGCTTCACTGATAGCTCATTCGGTAAAGAATCCACCTTCAATGCAGGAGACCCCAATTTGATTCCTGGGTCTGGAAGATCCACTGGAGAAGGGATAGGCTACCCACTCCAGTATTCTTGGGCTTACCTTGTGGCTCAGCTTGTAAAAAATCTGCCTATAATGCAGGAGACCTGGATTTGATCCCTGGGTTGGGAAGATCCCCTGGAGAAGGAAAGGCTACCTATTCCAGTGTTCTGACCTGGAGAATTATGTAATTTCTTACAGAGTTTAGCAGCATGATCTGAAATTTATCAGAAACTGTACTTGTCAAAAGTCCTTCCTATGAATCTTCTTGAACATGAAGCACTTTTGCAAAGCTGTCTGAATACAATGATAGCAATCTCTAAATGATAGAAGATTTTTCCATAAGTGTGAGTGCTGCTCTGGTTAATATACTGTATTTCTCCTGTTCATCTGTCTTATATTGTTTAAATTTCCAAGGCCCCAGCCAGAGAGCCTAGAAGGGTAAAAGAAAGAGGAATTTTCCTCTCCCCTACACATTAAAGTGTACATAATGTAAAACGAACCATTTCAACTGTTTTTAAAATGCACTGCTCTGTGGCATTAATTATATTCACATTGTTGTAAATCCATCTCCAGAATTTCTGCATCTTCCCTTTAGATTTTATTAGGTTTGTCATAGCTTTCCTTCCAAAGAGCAAACGTCTTTTAATATTATGGCTGCAGTCACTGTCGGCAGTAATTTTGGAGCCCAAGAAAATGAAATCTGTCACTGCTTCCACTTTTTCCCCATCTATTTGCCATGAGGTGAAAGGAAAAGATACCACAATTGTAGATTGTTGAGTTTCAAGCCAGCTTTTTCACTCTCATCTTTAACCCTCATCAAGAGACTCTTTAATTCCTCTTTGTGTTGTGCCACTGGAGTGGTATCATCTACATCAGTTCAGTTCAGTTGCTCAGTCGTGTCCGACTCTTCACGACCCCATGGACTGCAGCATACCAGGCTTCAGCCGCATGTCTGAGGTTATTGATGACAGTCTTGACTCAAGCTTGTGCTTTATCCAGTCTGGCATTTTGCATGATGTACTCTGCATGTAAGTTAAATAAACAGGATGACATTATACAGCCTTGTTGTACTCCTTTCCCAATTTTTGTTTGTCTGAAGAAGTATTCATTTTTCCTTCACTTTTGAGCAATCATTTCACAAACTACAGAATTCTAGGTTGGTGGTTTTTTCTCTCAACACTTAAACTTTTTCACTCTACTCTTTCCTTGTTTGCATAGTTTCTGAGGAGAATTGGCTATAACTCTTATCTTTATTCCTATACAAACAAAGGGTTTTTCTTTAATTTGAAAATAATAAGCCAAGTTTTAGGGAGGATGTCTTCATTTCTGCTACAGTGCTTTTCATCTCTAGCATTTCTTTTTGGTTCTTTCTCAGAATCTCCATCTTTCTGCTTCTATCATCCAACTGGTTTTGTATACTGTATACTTTATCCATTAGAGCACTTGGTACATTAATCATGTTATTGTCATTGTTGTTTAGTCACTCAGTCCTGTCTGACTCTTTTGTGACCCCATGGACTGTAGCCCACCAGGCTCCTCTGTCCATAGGATTTCCCAGGCAAGAATACTGGAGTGGATTGCCATTTTCTTCTGCAGGGGATCTTCTTGGCCCAGGGGTCAAGCCCAGGTCTCCTGCATTGGCAGGAAGATTCTTGACCACTAAGCCACCAGTGACCAAATACTTGGTCCAATAATTTCAGCATCCTTGCCATGTCTGGTTCTGATGCATGTTTTGTCTCTTCAAGAATATTTTTCTTTTTTTCACTCTTGATGTGCCTTGTAACTTTTTCTTGAAATGCAGATATGATGTCCTGGATTAAAGGCACTGCTATAAGAAGGCCTTTTAGTAATAAGGAGGTGAGGTGTGAGGGCAGGCAGAAATCCCATGATTAGATTCAGTCCCTCAGTTAGCCTCTGGCTCTGGACTGTGAGCCTCACAAAGTGAAAGTTGCTCAGTCGTGTCTGACTCTTTGTGACCGCATGTACTATACAGTCCATGCAATTCTCCAGGCCAGAACACTGGAGTGGGTAGCCTTTCCCTTCTCCAGGGGATCTTCCCAACCCAGGGGTTGAACCCAGGTCTCCCATATTGCAGGCAGATTCTTTACCACCTGAGCCACAAGGGAAGCCCAAGAATACTGGTGTGGGTAGCCCATCCCTTCTCCAGCAGATCTTCCCGACCCAGGAATTGAACCGTGGTCTTCTGCATTACAGGTGGGTTCTTTACCAACTGAGCTATGAAAGAAGCCCATGAACCTCACAAGTGTTTCTCATTTTTCTCCCCCACCCCATCCCTTCTGTGGACAGAATGGCTTGAGCCAGCTGGAGCTGGGTATTTCCCTTCCCCCAGGTCATTTGGGCTCAGTTAATACCTTAGAGGGCTAGACTTTAGTACTAATTTTCCTCTAGGGCAGGCCTTCTTAAGAGGATTGAGTGTTCTGGTCTATTTCAAATTGGCTACTCCCATCCCCCCACTCCCAGCAGGAAGGCTGAGGGGACTTTCCCTGGCATTTCCTGTAGGATCCTGGTGAAGCTCCTGGAGGTAAAGCTCACAGTATTGTGAGTCCCCCCATGACTGGTCCCCGCCCCGGAGTTTTTACTCTCAGATTGTTCACACTGAGCCTCCAGCAGTTTGTCGGTTATGGCTCTGGTTTCCTCCCCAAGTGCGGGTTCCCATGGTGGTTTCACCCTGAGGAAGCCTCAACTTCCTCTGTTCACCTGTGGGCCTCCCCAGTCTCCGGGGTGGCAGTTTGCCTCCTCTGACAGATGCAAGAGCAGGTCTCCCTTTCTTTTTTTTTTTAATCTACACTCACCTAAGTTATCTTATCCAATACCATGGATTTTTTAATCTTTTTTTTACCTTTTTTTTTTTTTTTTTTTGTCTTTTTGCTCCCAGGTTTGCAGAAGACTGACTCCCTGGTTTTGGCTAAGTTTCTCCTCTGAGCAGCCTTCTTGACCACCCAATTTAAATCAGGGCTTGCCAGTCATCTCCAGCCACTCTCACTTCCTGTTCTTCATATTCATCATCAATCCTGACATTATCTTGTTTATTCATTTACTTTTTTACTGTCTATCCCCCACTACTTCAGTGTAAACACTGAGGAAATAAACCTTACATATCTTTTTTTTTTTAATTTTTTTTTTAATTTTTTTTTCCATTTATTTTTATTAGTTGGAGGCTAATCACTTTACATCATTACAGTAGCTTACATATCTTGTAGGCAGTTGATTCCCAGTGCTTTGAAGGGTAGATGTATGGTAGATGTTCAAAAGCACTTGTTTAAAAATAATTCATAATTTGTTCAATCATGTTGCTATTGCTAAACTTAGAAGTTAGGATATTTCTAAATCCTATTACAATTTAATAATAACCACTGCTCTGAGAAACATTTGTATATAAATAAAATTGTGCATAAATAGTTTTCTATAAATGACTTTTTTGCCTTCATCATCTTGTAAGTAAAAATCCTATTGAGTCAAAGAAGATGAACATTTTTAAGGCTCTTAATAGATATTGTCAGATTATGTTCTGAAAAGACTTTTCTAATTTATAGTTTACCAATAGTAGATTACAGTGCCTATCACACTTTTCATTAGCATGGGTATTCTGGTTTTAAAGAGTGTTGCTAATTTAATAAGTGAGAATGAATATATTTATATGTTTATATTATTTGTATTATTTTGCTGCAATTTTCTTTTTACCTATTCCTTTTCTAGATTGTGAACCTAATGAAAGCAGGGTTTTCATCTTTCATATTATTTTCTAAGGACACCCTTATCAACTCTTAGCAGTTTCTGGACAACTTATCTCAGTAATGGACTAGTTTTCCAAAAGGCTGAAAACAAAATAACTGAAGCTCCCAGTATTATTATAATATCTTAATGTTGTTGTTTAGTCACTCAGTCATCCTCTTTTCTCCTTTTCTTTTGGCTTCTCTTCTTTTCACAGCTATTTGTAAGGCCTCTTTAGACAGCCATTTTGCTTTTTTGCATTTCTTTTTCTTGAGCATAGTCTTGATCCCTGTCTCCTGTAGAAAGTAATGAACCTCTGTCCATAGTTCATCAGGTACTCTATCAGATCTAGTCCCTTAAATCTATTTCTCACTTCCACTGTATAATCACTAAGGATTTGATTTAGGTCATACCTGAATGGTCTAGTGCTTTTCCCAACTTTCTTCAACTTAAGTCTGAATTTGGCAATAAGGAGTGCATGATCTGAACCACAATCAGCTCCTGGTCTTGTTTTTGCTGACTGTGTAGAGCTTCTTCATCTTTGGCTACAAAGAATATAATCAATCTGATTTCAGTGTTGACCATCTGGTGATGTCCATGTGTAGAGTCTTCTCTTGTGTTGTTGGAAGAGGGTTTTTGCTATGACAAGTGCATTCTCTTGGCAGAACTCTATTAGCCTTTGCCCTGCTTCATTCTGTACTCCAAAGCCAAATTTGCCTGTTACTCCAGCTATTTCTTGACTTTCTACTTTTGCATTCTAGTCTGCTATAATGAAAAGGACATCTTTTTTGGGTGTTAATTCTAAAAGGTCTTGTAAGTCTTCATAGAACCGTTCAACTTCAGCTTCTTCAGTGCAAAGAAATAGAGGAAAACAATAGAATGGGAAAGACTGGAGATCTCTTCAAGAAAATTAGAGATACCAAGGGAACATTTCATGCAAAGATGGGCTCGATAAAGGACAGAAATGGTATGGACCTAACAGAAGCAGAAGATATTAAGAAGAGGTGGCAGGAACACACAGAAGAATTGTACAAAAAAATCTTCATGACCCAGATAATCACGATGGTGTGCTAGAGCCAGACATCCTGGAATGTGAAGTCAAGTGGTCCTTGAAAGCATCACTATGAACAAAGGTATTGGAGGTGATGAAATTCCAGTGGAGCTATTTCAAATCCTGAAAGATGACGCTGTGAAAGTGATGCACTCAATATGCCAGCAAATTTGGAAAACTCATCAGTGGCCACAGGACTGGAAAAGGTCAGGTTTCATTCCAATCCCAAAGAAAGACATGCCAAAGAATGCTCAAACTACCTCACAATTGCACTCATCTCACACGCTAGTAAAGGAATGCTTAAAATTCTCCAAGCCAGGCTTCAGCAATATGTGAACTGTGAACTTCCAGATGTTCAAACTGGTTTTAGAAAAGGCAGAGGACCCAGAGATCAAATTGCCAACATCTGTTGGATCTTCAAAGAATTAAGAGAGTTCTGGAAAAACATCTATCTCTGCTTTATTGACTATGCCAAAGCCTTTTCCCACAATAAACTGGGGAAAATTCTGAAAGAATGGGATTACCAGACCACCTGACCTGCCTCTTGAGAAACCTGTATGCAGGTGAGGAAGCAACAGTTAGAACTGGACATGGAACAACTGATTGGTTCCAAATAGGAAAAGGAGTATGTCAAGACTGTATATTGTCACCCTGCTTATTTAACTTATATGCAGAGTACATCATGAGAAGCACTGGGCTGGAGGAAGTACAAGCTGGAATCAAGCTTGCTGGGAGAAATATGAATTACCTCAGATATGGCTGAAAGTGAAGAAGAACTAAAGAGCCTCTTGATGAAAGTGAAAGAAGAGAGTGAAAAAGTTGGCTTAAAGCTCAACATTCAGGAAACTAAGATCATGGCATCTGGTCCCATCATTTCATGGCAAATAGATGGATGAACAGTGGAAACAGTGGCAGACTTTATTTTTGTGGGCTCCAAAATCACTGCAGATGGTGATTGCAGCCATGAAATTAAAAGACACTTACTCCTTGGAAGGAACGTTATGACCAACCTAGACAGCATATTAAAAAGCAGAGACATTACTTTGTCAACAAAGGTCAGTCTAGTCAAGGCTATGGTTTTTCCAGTAGTCATGTATGGATGTGAGAGTTGGAGCATAAAGAAAGCTGAGTGCAGAAAAATTGACACTTTTGAACTGTGGTGTTGGAGAAGAGTTTTGAGAGTCTCTTGGACTGCAAGGAGATCCAACCAGCGCATCCTAAAGGAAATCAGTTCTGAATATTCATTGGAAGGACTGGTGCTGAAGCTCCAATACTTTGGCTACCTGATGTGAGGAGCTGACTCATTTGAAAAGACCTTGATGCTGGAAAAGATTAATGGAAAACTTTAAACATGCATGAAAATCAAGAAAATAGTATAATAAACCACCATCGTGCCCATCAATAGAAAATAATCAACACATTGCCATTGTTACATGTTTGAGTTATAAAAAATGTTTGAATACATTAAGGATTTCTTTAAAATTGATTTCTCCTCCAGCTTTATTGAGGTCTAATTGACAATAAAATATTGTATATATTTAGATGTACAACTTGATGACTTGACATACATAGACACTGTGAAATGCTCATCATACCAAGCCAATCAATGTATCTATCACTTCACATCTTAATCATTTAGACTTTTCTCTCTTTTATGTTGAGAACACCCAAGCTCTACTCTCTGATCAAATGAAAAGGACACAGTACAGTACTGTCAACTGTAGCCACATTGCTATACCCTAGTTCTGCATGGCATATTAATCTTGCATAACTGAAGATAAAAATCATTATTAATAACACCATTTTAGCCACAGTACATGGGAAATTATCAAAGAATAATGAAGTGATCTGTTATAAGCCCCACAATCTTTGATCTTTCTTAATTTAGAATGAAAGGGAAGAAAAGCTGCTGAACTCTTAAGGCATCCACACAAATAATTTAACCACTTATGAGTGAGGGCCCAACATTTTCTCAGTCCTACAGTCATTGATTCATTCAGATGGCATATTCTTGGCACTTTTCACACACTGACCATCCACCAGTGAGACAGTCATGCTGGACTTGGACTTGAATCCAAATCAAGATTCATCATTTTTGATGATTGGAAGACCCTGGAGAAGTGCTGTCTTTGAGCCTCATTTTTCTCATCTGTAAAACAGAGATAACACCTCCTTGAATAGGGCATTGTTTGAGTTAAAAGTGAAGTAAGTTCCCCACAAATGCACATAACCTGTATTCTGTAACATATGCCACAGTTACCCTGCTAGGCAGACCCTGAGCTCATGATGAAAGAATTCATAAGGCAATCTCTGGGCCAAATTCCCCTTGTAGGAGGGCAGCAAGAAGCTCACAGGGGTCCCCCCACAATGTAACCTGTGAGATGCAAGACATCTCATACGTTGTGGCAATCCTTAATGATGGCATGAATTCATCTTTTGAGATCATTTGAAGTTTTCTAATCTTCTGTTACATTTCTCTAAGTCCTGCAGCTCTACAACCATAGTCTGTTCTAAACCCTGTTGTCGGCCATCATTGAATGTTTGGTGCCCGGTTTGTATTGGCCAAACCAAGTTTCTTGTGCCCAATGTACATTGAGGTGAAACAAACTGAAAAGTTGGAGTTCTGAGCAGAGAAAGGTTAATTGCAAGGGTCAAGCAAGGAGTACAGGATGTTCATGCTCAGAAGGCTGGAACTCCCCAGTGGGTTTCATGAGAGGATTTTAAAGGCAAGCTGAGGGAGAGAGTCCAGGGTACTTGATTAGCTCGTGTACTATTTTTTTTTTTCATTAATTTTTATTAGTTGGAGGCTAATTACTTTACAATATTGTAATGGTTTTTGTCATACATTGACATGAATTAGCCATGGATTTTTTTTTGTTTGTTTTTTAGTTTTCTGTTTTTTTTTTTTTTTCCATTTATTTTTATTAGGTGGAGGCTAACTACTTTATATCATTACAGTAGTTTTTGCATGGATTTACATGTATTCCCCATCCCAATCCCCCCTCCCACCTCCCTCTCTACCCGATCCCTCTGGGTCTTCCCAGTGCACCAGGCCCGAGCACTATCTCATGCATCCAACCTCGGCTGGTGATCTGTTTCACCCTAGATAATATACGTGTTTTGATGCTGTTCTCTTGAAACATCCCACCCTCGCCTTCTCCCACAGAGTCCACAAGTCTGTTCTGTACATCTGTGTCTCTTTTTCTGTTTTGCGTATAGGGTTATCATTACATCTTTCTAAATTCCATGTATATGTGTTAGTATACTGTAATGGTCTTTACCTTTCTGGCTTACTTCACTCTGTATAATGGGCTCCAGTTTCATCCATCTCATTAGAATTGATTCAAATAAATTCTTTTTAATGGCTGAGTAATATTCCATTGTGTATATGTACCACAGCTTCCTTATCCATTCATCTGCTGATGTGCATCTAGGTTGCTTCCATGTCCAGGCTATTATAAACAGTGCTGCAACGAACATTGGGGTGCACGTGTCTCTTTCAGATCTGGTTTCCTCAGTGTGTATGCCCAGAAGTGGTATTGCTGGGTCATATGGCAGTTCTATTTCCAGTTGTTTAAGAAATCTCCACACTGTTCTCCATAGAGGCTATACTAGTTTCCATTCCCATCAACAGTGTAAGAGGGTTCCCTTTTCTCCACACCCTCTCCAGCATTTATTGCTTGTAGACTTTTAGATAGCAGCCATCCTGACTGGTGTATAATGTTACCTCATTGTGGTTTTGATTTGCATTTCTCTGATAATGAGTGATGTTGAGCATCTTTTCATGTGTTTGTTAGCCATCTGTATTTCTTCTTTGGAGAAATGTCTGTTTAGTTCTTTGGCCCATTTTTTGATTGGGTCATTTATTTTTCTGGAGTTGAGCTGCAGGAGTTGCATGTATATTTTTGAGATTAACCCTTTGTCTGTTGCTTCATTTGCTATTATTTTCTCCCAATCTGAGGGCTGTCTTTTCACCTTGCTTATAGTTTCCTTTGTTTTGCAAAAGCTTTTAAGTTTCATTAGGTCCCATTTGTTTATTTTTGCTTTTATTTCCAATATTCTGGGAGGTGGGTCATAGAGGATCCTGCTGTGATTTATGTCGGAGAGTGTTTTTCCTATGTTCTCCTCTGGGAGTTTTATAGTTTCTGGTCTTACATTTAGATCTTTAATCCATTTTGAGTTTATTTTTGTGTATGGTGTTAGAAAGTGTTCTAGTTTCATTCTTTTACAGGTGGTTGACCAGTTTTCCCAACACCACTTGTTAAAGAGGTTGTCTCTTTTCCATTGTATATCCTTGCCTCCTTTGTTGAAGATAAGGTGTCCATAGGTTCGTGGATTCATCTCTGGGCTTTGTATTCTGTTCCATTGATCTATATTTCTGTCTTTGTGCCAGTACCATACTGTCTTGATGACTGTGAGCCTTGTAGTACAGTCTGAAGTCAGGCAGGTTGATTTCTCTAGTTCCATTCTTCTTTCTCAAGATTACTTTGGCTATTTGAGGTTTTTTGTATTTCCATACAAATTGTGAAATTATTTGTTCTATTTCTCTTAAAATACCGTTGGTAGCTTGATAGGGATTGCATTGAATCTATAAATTGCTTTGGGTAGTATAGCCATTTTGACAATATTGATTCTTCCAATCCATGAACATGGTATATTTCTCCATCTGTTTGTGTCCTCTTTGATTTCTTTCATCACTGTTTTATAGTTTCCTATGTATAGGTCTTTTGTTTCTTTAGGTAGATATACTCCTAAATATTTTATTCTTTTTGTTGCAATGGTGAGTGGTTTTGTTTCCTTAATTTCTCTTTCTGTTTTCTCATTGTTAGTTTATAGGAATGCAAGGGATTTCTGCGTGTTAATTTTATATCCTGCAACTTTACTATATTCATTGATTAGCTCTAGTAATTTTCTAGTAGAGTCTTTAGGGTTTTCTCTGTAGAGGATCATGTCATCTGCAAACAGAGTTTCACTTCTTCTTTTCCTATCTGGATTCCTTTTACTTCTTTTTCTGCTCTGATTGCTGTGGCCAAAACTTCCAAAACTATGTTGAATAGTAGTGGTGAGAGTGGGACCCTTGTCTTGTTCCTAATTTTAGGCTCATGTACTATTCTGCTTGATGTGGAGGAGCAGAGCAATGTAACAGGCGTTATCATTGTAAATCCTTAGGTTCCAGTTTATCCATGGTCATCATGCAGTTAACTTCTTCCACCTGGTGGACTTTTTAGCATCTGCAAAATAACTCAGGAATGTGCACCAGACCCTGTTATAAAGATTTTGTGACTGCTGTATGGCTAATCTGTTGATAAAAGTTTTTCTCTTATTACATGTTCACATTCTTCCAATCATCCTTGATCCAGTGTTTTGTGACTCGGAAGAGGCCTGGGAGACTGAAGCTTTTCTATAAGCAAGAGACAGACAGAGGGCAGGCGGTGGGGGTAGGGTTTATCTCAGGAAGGCCCCCCAGGGTCCTGCTCCATTCCAGTTGGAGACCTTCCCACAGCGCCCTTGCTTGGTCCTGATGAGGGCAGCATGCCCAGAGGGTGGCCTGCTATCTCCTTCTGCCAGCTTTCTCTGGATTTCCTCTGCAGCCTGTGGGTGAGCCTTTGAGCAGCAGAGATGGGCGGGGCCTGAGCCTCCCTTCTCCACCTTCTGGGTGTGTGCCTGGACTCAGAGCAGGAACTTCCTCAGAGTTTGCAGCCAGGTGTGCTCCTGGGAGCTGGGCTGGTTGTGCCCCGCAGTCAGCCTGCCTGCCTTTATCAAAGAGCTGGTAGCTTTGCCTCCCACCTGCGTGGGGCTTCTGGAAGTGTCTACCTGGGTGTGTCTTGGTCCTGCAGCCCCACACGTGGCACGCTGCCTCCATCCTATGCCTGTGGCAGCAGCGGAACAAAGCAGCTGCCTCAGAGGGCATCCTGGAGGCTTCTCAGTCCTGGGAGGCAGGACCTGGCACAGAAAGGGTGCCCCACTCTCAGAAGCAGGTGTTCTCGGGCTCCGGCCCAGTGGACTTGTGGGGCGGCCAGTCTCCAGCATCCCCGCCAGCGCAGGGAGCAGCAGGAGCTCCACCGCCGCCTAAGCAGGGCGACCCTGGTCTGTGTCCGCCTTGGCCGGCAAGATGCTGCCCGTGTCCCCGGAGGTGAAGACCAACCCGCTGCAGAAGGCGAACTTGTGCTCTCGCCTGTTTGTCTGGTGAGTGCCCCATCTGACCTGTGACAATCCCCGCGGGCACCTGCCTGACACTGCCAGCTTCTGTTGGGGACCAAGGGACAAGGAAAGGGTGTGAGCCCAGGGCTGGTGGCAGTAGGGGTGGGAGAAGGACTCAGGGACCTGGTGTCCACCTTATCCAGCTGCCTCAGAGCCGCTCAGCAATTCACTAAAATAAGCTGCAACTTTCACTCCAAACAAGCAGCTTATGAACAACTTTATCTAATCAGTGCCCTGCACCTTTGCCATCTTCCAATAATGTCCCCACCTTTTCCCATGTTCCTTAGGTGAACATCTGAGTTCCAGCTGCCCTGGGCTGCCTCTCTCCCCCTGTCTATGACCCTGTCTTTCTTTCTCTCCCTGCCTCCCTCCCTGTATGGTTGACTGTTTGTCCTGGTACCTAGTTGTGGCCAATTTCATGTGTGTACAAAACACAATTGTTTTTTATGAAATGAATGGGAACACCATTCTGGAACACCTTTTGCTTTTTCCTGGGACACACAGCCAGGAGCAGAGTGTCTATTTGACCACAGCCCCTTTCCCTATTGCAAATATCTCCACTTCCACCTTTGAGGACCAAACCCTGGGGATGGGGTCCCTGAAACCTGTGGGGTCTTATCCAGATCTCTAGCTCAGAGAAGCAGTGCATGGTCTTGATGTAGGTGGTCCTGCCCAGGAGTCCTATGGTCCTGAAACCACTGAAGGGTCCCTGAGCTGGGAGGAAACACACAGATGAAAAGTGCTACAGAGAGCTGAAGCTCTTAAATGAAGTCTTCATCTAATAGTTGGGACTGCAGAAAGGCAGGCCTGAACCTCTGGATTTAATCACACTTGGGTGATTATTAGGTCTTTTGTTTCTTGACCCTAACCCATTCATCTTTCCCACAAATTCTGATACTTCTTTTATGGGACAGTCTAGGGGATCCCCAGGGGGATGGCAGCTCCTATGCTTGTTTTGATGGTGGTATATTCAGTGTATGTGGCTACATCTCTTGGCTATTTGATGGCCCTTAAGGAAAGAGGCTCCTAGAAGAAGGAATATGTGTGTGCTTCTGCTGCTGTGTTGCTTCAGTCATGTCTGACTCTGTGCAACCCCACAGACAGCAGCCCACCAGGCTCCTCTGTCCCTGGAATTCTCCAGGCAAGAATACTGGAGTGGGTTGCCATTTCCTTCTCCAATGCATGCATGCATGTTAAGTCACTTCAGTCATGTCTGACTCTGTGCGACCCTATGGACAGCAGCCCACCAGGCTCCTCTGTCCATGGGATTCTCTAGGCAAGAATACTGGAGTGGGTTGCCATTTCCTTCTCCAGAATATGTGTGTGGTTACCATAAATAATAGCAAAACAGACAAATGTCTCCTTAACTTCAGGTAGGGCAAGAAACTCTCAAAGCACATTCTGTTTGTTGATTTTGAAAATGTATGTGCATAGAAATGGAAGGTGAAGACTTTGATTTTGGTTGGCACCCATTTCCAGTTTTCCTGCTGGAGAGGAAGGAGCCTCTTATTTCACACCTAAGGACACTGAAGCCTAGAGGTTGAGTAAGTTGCCTACCATCACACAGCTAGTAAGTGGTGGAGTGGGATCTCAAGCCAGGCAGTATGGTTCTGGAGTCTATGTTTCTTGTGTATGTAACTGCTGTGCTTATCATGGAATTGGTTGCCTGGACTTGTGCCAGGGTTCTAGCCCAGGTTGAAACCCCTTATCAAGACTGGGGAGGTTCTTTTTCCACTCAGATTCCCGCAACCAATAAGTAAACCGATGGTGAGATTGATAAAGCACAAGGTTTGCTCAGTGATGAAAGAATGGAGAAGCAGTGAATGCATAATGAGGCTCTGTGTCTACTGGAGGTTAGGTCTTCTGCCATTTGGGTCCTCCCTAGTTCTAATCAGTTCTTATTTTTCTCTTTCCTTTTATGATTAAGCTTGAAACTCAGATAGAGCAGTTGGTTTCCATTCGAGGGAGGGGCAGGGACATAATTCTGGGGTAACAGCCTTTCCTTTTTACAGCTCCTTATTCCTGAGGGACTCTGAAGGGTGAAGGTTGGTCTGATACCACTTCCTGCTGAGCATGGGTGTTGTCATATGTTGGGTTAGAGGAGCAGAATTGTTCCTGATTCAACCAGAACAAATCTGATTGTCACCAGGCTAGAGTCCCAGTTGCCCATAGCCCAGAGTAAAGACCATCTGCAGGTTGACTGTGTCAGTTCTCCAAGAGATAAAACTGAGACAATTGAGGAATCATGGACCAAGAGCAAGAGAAGGAGAGTAACTGTAGGGGTTCTAAGAATGGCCTTAGAAGCCCAGGGAAGCTGGGAATCCTTCTTTTGAAACTGTCACATATTTGTTCAGACAGGCCATTTTGACCTGAGTATTTAACCAAGTGGCCTGTCTATTATAAACAATTTTTTTCTTGTTGGAGTATAGTTGGTTTACAATGTTGTGTTAGTTTTAGGGACACAGCAAAGTGAATCAATTATACATATATCCACTTTTAAAAAATATTCTTTTCTTTAAGAAAGAAAAAGATAAAGGCTATTACAGAGTATTGAGTAGAGTTCCCTCTGCTGTGCAGTAGGTTCTTACTAGTTATCTATTTTATATATGCTTCCCTGGTGGCTCAGATGATAGAGTCTGGCTGCAATGCAGGAGACCTAGGTTAGATCCCTGCATTGGGAAGATCCCCTGGAGAAGAAAATGGCAACCCACTCCAGTATTTCTGCCTGGATAATCTCATGGACAGAGGAGCTTAGCGGCTACAGTTATGGGGTTGCAAACAGTCAGACATAAATATAGTAGTCTATATATGTCAATCCCAGTCTCCCAATTGTCCCTTCTTACCTTACCCACTAGTAACCATAAGTTCATTTTCTACATCTGTAACTCTATTTCTGTTTGGTAGATAAGTTCATTTGTACCATTTTTTAAAGATTCCATGTGTAAGTGATACCATATGATATCTGTCTTTGTCTGCAAGCTGCTTTCTCTGGCAGTTGGGATCCTCTCTCTTCTATCTGACCACTCGTGTTAACATAGAAACAACAGGAAATGGTTGCTGGGGCACAAATTCCCCCTTGATCAGCCAGCAGGTAATCAAGAGCTTTGGGGTGGTCAAGTGTCATGTGGGCCAGAGGGTCCAGTGAGATTTTATCATTCTAAGGTTAGAACTGGTTTCTCTCCTTACCCAGGCCAGTCTCTGACTGACTTTTATATATATATATATATATATATATATATATATATATATATATGTAGGGTATTATAAACTGTTTCTCATTCCAGGCTCACTAGGGATCCTACAAGAGTGACAACTGCTGTTACCAGCCCAGCTCCCCTCCTGATTAGATGAATGGCGCCCTTTGATTCACAGGTTGTGTGAGTGTAATTAAAATCTGAATGTAACCTTGATCTGGGTGTGAACAACCTACAGCCCAGTGTCCCCTGGTAGAGTTTTCTTGGAGACAGTTGATGGCCCAACGTGGGTGGCCCTTGCCATAGGGTCCTCGAGGAATAAACCTCCCTGAGGGGTGCACACACTGTCTTTGGGTTTTCTTGAGTCACATTTAGGCTCATGGTGGTGCCCTTCCATCCAGGGCACTTGCTGCATGGCCAGACTCCTCCATGTTTAGTATGATCCTGTTCCCACAGTCGTTAAGCATGATAGCTATCTTGAGTCGGCCATGCCGACTCTAGGTGGAAGGCTCATAGTGAACGGTTGGTTGGACCCCCAGGAAACAGGGATTTGACGAACACATACACCTTTGCTGCAGAAGGGTGGCAATGGGGGCAACCCTGATGTCCCCGGGCAGAAGCCTGGGCATGGAGGAACTAAACCTAGTTTGGTGATGCAGTCAGCTGTTAGTGCAGTTCCCTGAAAGTCTGGGGGCTCTATTTATTCCCTGACTGAGGCTGATAGTGACAGATTCAACAGTTGGTAAAATTCTAGCCTTTTTGGATCTGCCAGGGAGTGATACCAAGGAGGACCATAAGAAGAATCAACTGTGCATTTTGGTTGGGAAGGTGTTGCTTATCTTGAGGTTGTCTTCAGGAGGCTGGGGTCAGCAAGAGGCTCTCGTGAGCGTTCTGGCTGCGGGCAGTCTGACAGGGCTGTCAGGAGGTCGGGGCCCAGAGCCTGTTGGACTCAGGGTGCTGTGTCCGTAAGACAATGCCCTGTGAAAGTCCCTCTCTGTGACAGCTGATCTAAGGAGATCTTGAGACCTCAGGGTTGCGACTGCTTTGAATATGATTGGTGCTAGGACACTTTGGTTGTGTCTGACTCTTTCTGACCCCACGGACTGTAGCCCACCAGGCTCCTTTGTCCATGGGATTTTCCAGGCATGAAAATTGGAATGGGTTGCCATTTCCTTATTCAGCAAATCTTTCCAAACTAGGAAATGAACCAGTATCTCTTATATCTCCTGCATTAGCAAACGGGTTCTTTACCACTAGCGCCACCTAGGTATCCTTGAATCTGATACAGTTCAGAAGATTTCAGTCAGGCAGTCAGTCCGACTCTTTGCAACCCCATGAATTAGAGCACGCCAGGCCTCCCTGTCCATCACCAACTCCCGGAGATTATTCAAACTCATGTCCACTGAGTCGGGTATGCCATCCAACCATTTCATCCTCTGTCATCCCCTTCTCCAGCCCCAAATCCCTCCCAGCATCAGGGTCTTTTCCAATGAGTCAACTCTTCCATGAGGTGGCCAAAGTATTGGAGTCTCAGAAGACTTAAGCCCCCAGTAATACAGGAACATATCTACAGCCTTACCCACAATGGCCTTTCAGCTCTCTTCTGCATGCCTGAACCACTGTTACTTTATTTTCATTTCTAAATGTTTTATTTCCTTAATAATTAAAGCAGATGTACCATGTATGATCAGTAGGCCACAAACAGGCTTCTTTAATTAAGTTATATCATGTATAAGCCAGCATAACTTTCCTATACCTAGAATGTGTGTGTGTTTGTAAGCACATGTCTAATTTCCACCATATCTTTATATATTTAAAATGTAGACTTTTTAAAAACAACATCCATGAATGTAAGATTCCAATTAGAGATGTGTAATTTGGATACATGTCACTCTCCTTTTAATGTTTAACAGGTGGCTAAACCCCTTGTTTAAAATTGGTCACAAACGGAAATTAGAAGCAAATGACATGTACTCGGTGCTTCCGGAAGATCGCTCCCAGCGCCTTGGAGAAGAGCTGCAAGGGTGAGCACAGGCAGCTGGGAGACGGGAGGGAGAGTGAGAATTTCCACGTGGGGCTAAAGGTGTGGGGAGGGGGGCTTTGCCTTCCTCTGGGTTCTTCTGAGCCTCCTTCCCTGACATTCCATGCTCACCCACCTCAGGCTGACCCCAGGTTTAGTTCTATTCAGTTCAGTTCAGTCACTCAGTCGTGTCCAGCTTTTTGCAACCCCATGAACTGCAGCATGCCAGACCTCCCTGTCCATCACCAACTCCGGAGTTTAGTCAAACTCATGTCCATTGAATCGGTGATGCCACCCAACCATCTCATCCTCTGTCGTCCCCTTCTCCTCCTGCCCTCAATCTTTCCCAGCATCAGGGTCTTTTCAAATGAGTCAGCTCTTTGCATCAGGTGGCCAAAGTATTGGAGTTTCAGCTGCAGCATCAGTCCTTCCAATGAATACCCAGGACTGCTCTCCTTTAGGATGGACTGGTTGGATCTGTTTGCAGTCCAAGGGACTCTCAAGAGTCTTCTCCAACACCACAGTTCAATTCTTTGGCTCTCAGCTTTCTTTATAGTTCAACTTTCACATCCATACATGACTCCTGGAAAAACCATACCCTTGACTAGATGGACCTTTGTTAGTGAAGGATTATCTTTCACTCTGGTCCCCTTCCCATTTTCCCTTTGGTGGACACGCTGTTTTTTACTGTGCTCTGTTTCTCATCGCAGGTACTGGGATCAAGAAGTTAAGAGAGCCCAGAAAGACACACAGGAGCCTTCCTTAATGAAAGCAATCGTAAAGTGTTACTGGAAATCCTATTTAATTTGGGGATTGTTTACATTTCTTGAGGTAAAAGAGTTTCATACTGTGCATTGCTTTTTGATGTATGTATCTGAGTTCTGAGATGGACGGGACAGATAGGGAGAGAAGCCAATAGTCTAAGGTCTGAGGATAAACCCTCACGGAAACATGATAGAGCTCAGAGGTTATATTTATTTTTAGAATGGGTAAGGACTGGACTCCAGGGTTTACTATTTTTCTTTTAACTGATTAAAATTATGTTGTGGAAGGATGGCCTTGAAATAAATGTTAGAAAGTTCCTGGTGCTCAGTGTAAACGCTGACTGATCTTTGACCAAAAGAAGAGTCCAGCAGCCTCAGGCAATATGTGCCCTGTGATTTAGAGGGAGGTAATTTGGACCTGAGCCCAGAGTAATATACATTTTATGGCTCTCTTGTTATAATTTAACAAGGTAAAAATTGTTACCTTGACCAGGTCACAACTGATAAATGCTTTTCTAAGAAGATACCATTGCCTCTCCTCTTCCAGGGGAACAGAACCCAGGGCCCTGCATCTGGACTGTAGCGCCCAGAACTCTAAGAGCACACCTTTCCCCAGGCTGCCCCCTTCCCCATGGGCTGGCACTGTGAGCCAAAGCCCCCATGGGGAGGAGCTCCAGCTCCACCATGAATTCTGTACACCCTCCATGCTGATTTCTTTCCCTGGCTGTGGGGATGGGTTCCTGGTTGAAGGTGGATCCTGGTAGCCTGGCATCGGCAAAGGGTATAGGAGGACATGTGCAGGGCAAACCAGAGACAGAAAGCTGTGTGGTCAGTGACCTCCGTGACCCTGAAGATCCTGGGTCAAGACCCCGCAGAGGACAGTCCCCCTGGGGACACAGTGCCGTCAGCCCCCCGTTCTGGCTGAGCCTGCTGGAGGTCTGCTGCAGACCCCCCTGGGTGGCTCGTGCTCTCCGTGGTCCCTTAGTGCTGCCTTAGGGACACGGGCGGCCTGTGAGTGTGTGAGAGCAGGAGGGATGGAAGATGCAGTTGCTGTGAAAGGGGTGTTTTAGGTGGAGAAGGTGGTGAGTTGTCATCAGTATGTTGTGATGGGCCAGGTGGTTCACTGGTGGGCGGCGTGGCTCTTGTTTAAAGTCTGTGCTGTACTGAAGGGCCTGCGGGCAGTGAGCAGCTGGGCAGGTGAAGTCCGCCCCACACAACTGGAGATACCGAGAGTCTGTCAGCTCCCAGGTGACTGGGTGGTCCTGGGGGATGGAGTTCTCATTGATGATAGAAATGGATTGGCCATTATGCCAGAGGGTGGGACAGGCATGTGGGGCAGAGTGCCACCTTTGAGAGGGCACTGACCACCTAGATGCTGCAGTGCCTTGTGAAGGGCAGGGGGTGGGAAAGGGAGCAGGAGCCCTTCAGGCTGTCCCAGCCCTTCTTTGTCCCAGTGTGTAGCTGTCCCAGTCATGGTATTTCCACATAGTCACAGTAAGTCTCTGTTTGAAATACACAGGTGGCAAGCTGGTGTGGCCTGTTTGTGCAGGATTTCCTGACCTCACACAGCAGAGCTCTCATGAATTCTGCATCAGGAAACC
Organism: Odocoileus virginianus; assembly: GCF_023699985.2. Classification (NCBI taxonomy): domain Eukaryota; kingdom Metazoa; phylum Chordata; class Mammalia; order Artiodactyla; family Cervidae; genus Odocoileus; species Odocoileus virginianus. Next base: position 38,059,696 of record NC_069681.1, read on the forward strand.
CTGGGGCCTCGGTGTTTGCCTGTGACTCATGCCAGGTGCCTGGTTGGATGAGTGGCCTCTGGGTTTAATGTTGGATCATATCCTGGAGCAGGTCTTTCTCTGCTGTCCCTGGCCCTCTAGTTTCTCTTCAGTACCAGATGCTAAAGAAACTTGAAGGCAAGTGGGTCTCAAAGCAGAGCCCATGTGGCTGGTTTGAACTGAACTTCTGGTTTTTCTTGCTGTCTTCGGGGTTATTGGCTCCTTGGGTCGGGTCACTGAGACACATATGGATCCTATCCTAATATGAGCTTTGGTTCTTGGCTGTGGCAGCTGAGAGAAGCAGACATAGACAGAGAGGCCAAAGGATCTGGGGTTCTTGCTGAGAGGGAATCTGCCCCACTGTGGTGCTGAGAGTATTGGTTTCAAAGTTGTCCAGCCCCTGGAATACATCCTGCCAAAAGTGAAAATGTTAGTCGCTCAGTTGTGTCTCACTCTTTACTACCGCATGGACTGTACGCTGCCAGGCTCCTCTGTTCATGGAATTCTCCAGGCAAGATTACTGGAGCGGGTTGCCATTTCTGTCTCCAGGGGATCTTCCTGACCCAGGGATTGAACCCAGATCCCCTGTATTGCAGGCAGATTCTTTACCATCTAAGCCACCTGAAGGGTCCAGAAAAGTCCCTGGGAGCTGTACAAGGTGCAACTGGTAAAGCCCTGACCCCTCATTTAGGAGCTTGTTTTTTGGGTGGTCATGGTGGAGAAGTGGGGAGTAGAGGACCGTAAATGTAGGGGCTCATCTGTGTAGTAGTACTACTAGTACTAGTAGCAGTACTAGTTAGTTAAATAATTGATTTTATGAAGCAACTTCCCATGTTGTGATCTATCTGTACTGCTTGTTGGTCTTTGTATGTTAGATAGTGGAAGATCTAAACTTAGCTCAGAATTCTCTAAAACACAAATGTGTTTCCTTGCTGACCTCCAGCCCTCTTTCAATCCCTCAGGTGCACAGAACGCCCCGTGGATCATCCATGATCCCAAGCAGTGTGCTCTCACCACCCACAGCATGAGCAGGGCCTCCCAGGTACTCCTGGCAGCACCAGTGGGAAAAAGCACGGTGATGCCAGTCCAGGGTGAGGCTTTTAGGGTTTTAGGATTTTGAGATATGAAAACCTCTGTCCTATGAGAAGTGAGGAGTATCTCTACTGCTCAGAGAAACAAGTGCCAGGTTGTGGAGCCCATGCAGGTCACCCCTAATTAGAACAGCCAGAGAGTTCCCAGTGCCTCTGGTCCCTGTGTGCACCTCTATGGGTACTGCGGGTGGGGAGGACAGGTCTCCGCCTGCCCGGGGCCCTCAGAGTGAGAGGAGCCTGAAGTCTCTGCCTAGGCCTGAGTCACAGAGACCACTCCCCAGGTCATCAGGGCTTCTCTCGGAGAGGTGAGGTCTCCACCTGCTGGTGTGTAAGTGGGGTGACCTCAGAGAGCCAGAGTGGGTTCACCCAGTCCCTTCCCCTGAGAGGGGAGGAGTGGCCGGGAGTTATGTCCTCTTCCCAGGACCCTAAGAAGTGGCCTGGTCTTGTCTGGTCACTTGGCCTCTGTCTGAGACCCCTTTTGCTGATGGTCTCTGGTCCAGGTGGAGGCTGTGGGAAGCACATGTTTGTATAAATCTTCACTTTGGAGCTCAGCTGATGGGCAGGAAGTAAACAGAATCCTCTGCGTTCTTCTTTGGGATTTGTGCCTTGACTCAGGGCTGGTTCCCTGAGAGCTGTAGTGGGCTTTTGCCTTTATTTCCCAACCCTTTCTTCTATGTGTCCCTCACTTCCGCTCAACCCAGAAGCCTGAGGAATGTCTGCTGGTGACAAAGATACTGTAGACTGAGAGCAACCACTGAGGACCACCCAGCAAGGGAAAGCAGGAGGCGCCATGGAGCAAAATGTAGGGGACCTGCAGAGCAGACATGCTGTGTGCACCCTGCTGGTTCTTGAGAGCATAGCCTTAACCATTAGATGTTAGTAATACCCATAGTGATGACCTTGAGTTATAAATGAGGGTGATGCTTTTCAATCCACTTTCTTTTCTTTTTCTAAGCATATGTAAGTTTTTATTGCAAAATTAAAAGAGTTTTTTAAATTGAAGTATGATTGGCTTATAATGTTTTATTAGTTTCTGGTATATATCATTAGTGATTTAATATTTGATACAGTATATAGTAATTTTAGTACCAACTGTCACCATAAAAAGTTATTCCAGTATTATTGAGTATATTTCCTATGTTGTATATTACAATCCTGTGATTTATTTTTAAAGATTTTATTTATTTATCTTTTGCTCCCAATCCCCTTTTATTTATTTGATAAGTTGGTGTTTGTACCTCTTAAGTTCCCTCACCTATTTCACTTGTTCACTTCATTCCCCTCAATCCATTTTCTTTAAGTAGTCAGGGTGGTAGGTGACTCTTTTTTGAAAGACTGCATTCATAATGGTTAAAAATTTTAGCAATCTGCTTAGAAGTGAAACTTTAATTACAGGCTAGAAAATTTGGCTTTTGCACATGATTTTTCTCAAGAGTTCTTGTTCTACTATGATCACCTGTAAGCAGCAATGAGTTTTCCAAGCCCTTTGTGAAACCAGCCTCTGCCATTAACAGTAGAGTAAGTCTCTGCCCTGGATTTCTGTTAATAAAAGTGTTGAAATGATTTCAGAGCATTTTGAGCTGTTGTAGCTCATTTAGTTGTCCCAGGATTCCTCCGAGGGAGGTAAGGCAGGTATTTCCATAGATAAGGACCTGGAGATAAAGGAGGACACATGATGGGCTTAGAGTCTGGTGACTCACAGGTGGCCAACCTGGTTTTTGAAGCACAGAGTTCTGATTCCTAGGCCTTTGTTCTCTGCATCATGTCCTGAGGCTTCCTCTCCTCCCACAGCCTTCACTGAGGCTCAGAGTCAAGCAGAGGTGTTTTCCTAACAACACCTCTCGGCTCTTCTGTCAACTGCTTCCTATAGAATTTTCTTTTTTCTATAGATTTTTAAGAACCTTTCAAAATTGCAGATATAGAATAGAATAAAAGGGTAACACAATGTGTCACTGCAGAATAGGCCTGTCTCGCAGAAAGATTGTTTTGAGTTGATTTTTTTTTTTTTTTTTTTTTTTGAGAAATAGACACAGGAGAAACTCCGAGGACAGAGTAGAAGTTACTCTTCTGTAAGGAATGTTTACACTGATAAAGGAAATCTCCATTTGTAAAGTTGTCTCCCTCTCTATTGGGAAGATACCCTGGAGAAGGGAAAGGCTACCCACTCCAGTATTCTGGCCTGGAGAATTCCATGGACTGTACAGTCTATGGAGTTGCAAAGAATTGGGCATGACTGAGTGACTTTCACTTCACTTTTCACTCCTCTCTGTACCAGAAAGAGAAGGATGGCTCTAAATCACAGCAGAATCCTGTTGAAGGACAGTCTTCAAGAAGAATGAAATCTGCATAACAAACCCAACCCTACCCTAGTTTAAGCTGCTTTTCCTGTTAACCTCTCATAGATGCTTCCATACCGTTCCTTTATCTTTAGCTGGAGATGGTATTTAAGGTGGTGGTAACTCAGGGAGTTACTCAGTTCTTCTTGATATTTCCCATGTGTATCAGAAATATACATGTTAATAAACTTCTGTTTGATTTTCTCTTATTTTGTAATTTATTTGGGCTTCCCTTGTGGCTCCAGCATTGGTAGATGCTGGAGATGCAGGTTCAATCCCTGGGTCGGGAAATTCCCTGGAGGAGAAATGACAACCCACTCCAGTACTCTTGCCTGGGAAACTTGGACAGAGAAGCCTGGAGGGCTACAGTCTATGGGATTGTAGAGAGTCAGACATGACTTAGTGAGTAAACAATAATAATCAGCTAACAACTCAGAAGGAGTTATTATTGAATATAGTTATGGCGACCTCCACAGACTGCAACACACCAGTCTTCCCTGTCCATCAACAACTCCTGGAGCTTACTCAAACTGATGTCCATCGAGTTGGTGATGCTATCCAATCATCTCATTCTCTTTCATCCCTTCTCCTCCCACCTTCATTCTTTCCCAGCATCAAGGTCTTTTCCAATGAGTCAGTTCTTTTCATTGGTGGCCAAAGTATTGGAGTTTCAGCTTCAACATCAGTCCCTCCAATGAACACCCAGGACTGATCTCCTTTAGGACGGACTGGTTGGATCTCCAAAGGACTCTCAAGTCTTCTCTAATACCACAGTTCAAAAGCATCACTTCTTCAACACTCAGCTTTCTTTATAGTCCAACTCTTACATCCATACATGACTACTGGAAAAACTGTAGCTTTGACTAGATGGACCTTTGTTGGCAAAGTAATGTCTCTGTTTTTTAATATGCTGTCTAGGTTGTCATAGCTTTTCTTCCAAGGAGCAAGCGTCTTTTAATTTCATCCCTATAGTCACCATCTGCAGTGATTTTGGAGCGCCCCCAAAATAAAGTTTGTCACTCTTTCCATTGTTTCCCCATCTTTTTGCCATGAAGTGATGGGACCGGATGCCATAATTTTAGTTTTCTGAATGTTGAGTTTTAAGCCAAATTTTTCACACTCCTCTTTCAGTTTCATCAAGAGGCTCTTTAGTTCTTCTTTGTTTTCTGCCATAAGGTTAGTGTCATCTGCATATCTTAGGTTATTGATTTTTCTCCCGGCAATCTTGATTCCAGCTTGTGCTTCTTCCAGCCCGGCATTTCACGTGGTATACTCTGCATATATGTATGCATATCTGCATATCTTTTAAAGATGTAGAATCCCCCCGACTAAACATATTAATATAAATATTATTATTATTCCTCATAAATATTAACTTTAACATCATCAATATCTAGCCAGTGCTCACAGTTGTCTTTTTCCTCCTCTTGCTGTTTGAAGCCATATTAAATACGGTACATTTGATTGACCTAAGTTATATAGATTGCTTTTCTATTCCCCTCCACCCCATGCTCTAGGTTGTTTGTCCTGTAGAGATTCCCACAGCCTGGATTTGGCTGATTGCTTCTCCCCCTGTGTCAATTAACATGTTCCTCTGGCACCTTAGGTTGGTGTTTAGGTCTAGAAGTTTGATGTAACTCATTTGGATTTTCTTCACCCCTTTCATCTATGTAGGAGGTAGGGTTGTATACCTTCCTTATGAGGTACATAACACTGTGTGTGTGTGTGTGTGTGTGTGTGTGTGATGTTAGGAACTATTCACGATCTTTGCTCAAGGTCCATTAATTCATTAAGGGTTGCAAAATGAGGATGTTCTATGCTGTTTGGTTAACCCTGAACTATAGCGTTTATGGGAAGAGTAGGGGAAATTAATTTTTTTCACTTTTTAAAACCTGTTTTCAAAATGATGAGTTGGTTCTTCTCTGGGGCTAGTGAACTTTTATTGTTGTTTCTTTAGTTTGGTTTTGTGTATGTGCTGCTGAAGCGAGCACTGGTTTTTTGAATGTCAGTTTGAGCTCATGGATTTAAGCATTCTGATCTGCTTCAATCCATTTCATGTGTTACACTTGTGCCTAATTTGGCCATCTTTGGGCAGCGGGAGTCTATTCAGGTTGAGTCCTGAGTCTTTTGCACATACTCTAGAAGTCTTTGCTAGTATTTTGTTTTGTTTGGTTTGGTTTCTGGTGTGACAGGATGTTTCTAGCTCATTTTGTACAGCATTTGCTCCAGCCCTGGAATCATCCATTTCTCCAAGCAGCCCTGGCTTCTTCTAGTGTGAAATGGTATTTTAGACTATAGTCTAGGTGCTAGAGGTGCTTATTGCTCTTGGTTATTGTTTCTTGGCTTTTTCATTAGACAAAGTTAGAATACATTTTTTATATAAATGTGGGTGTTTCCAATCCAAGTCAGATGCAGGTGACTAGTGTTTTTACTTCACCTTATTGCTCTTACATCTGTATTTCTTTTCTCCCATCATCTATTATTTGTCCTATGTCTAAACCCAATTTTAAATGATATCAACATAATTATTCATTTGTTTTACCTTAAAATGTAACTTCTGAAAACAATTTAGGATTTTTTTTTTTTTTCAGTTCATACTGTCCTCAGGTGGGTATATCGACACAGAGAATGTGTTTTCAAATTATTTTGTTTAAAACCACTTTTGATAATTGTTTTCTGTATGGTTCTGTCAACCAAAAAGATGGGTACATATTTAGGTACTTTTGTTTAATTTTACTCTGAAATTTTAGGAATTGATTTTTAAAAAATTATTTTATAATTATAATTTTCTATAATGTTTTCATGATTCCAAAATCAAGAGAAGGCTATTTTCAAACAAGTTTGATATGCTTGTTAGCTCAACTCTAATTCTTCTTCTCCTTTTAGAGGTAACTTTCCAGGCTAATTTTGATTAATCTTTTTATTAATATTTTTAAAATATAGTCTTTTCTGAACATTTTATTTTTCCTACTGTGCAAATGAAAATTTTTAATTTTGTCACTGTAATCTCTGAATTTGGGATTATAAGGATTTTTTTCTAGAAGCATGTAATATGTCATGCAACTCTGGTGAAAACTCTTTGTGATCCTTGTAACTCCTTCAGAGCAGGTCTATAGCCTTTCTAGGCTCAGATGCCTTGACAGTACAAGAGTTGAGGTTAGCAGATGCTTATATGGGGTTAGTTTCTGCATCCAGAATCTACTGGGGGAGGAATCTTCTCCACCCTAATCAGTTGAACCTAAACCAGTTTCTGGAGGCTGGGCCTTGGCCATCCAGTCCAGTTAAGTCACTCAGTTGTGTCCGACTCTTTGTGACCCCATGGACTGCAGTCTGCCAGGCTTCCCTGTCCATCACCAACCCCCAGAGCTTGCTCAAACTCATGTCCATCGAGTTGGTGATGCCATCCAACCATCTCATCCTCTGTCATCCCCTTCTCCTCCTGCTGTCAATCTTTCCCAGCATCAGGGCCTTTTCAAATGAGTCAGTTCTTCACATCAGGTGGCCAAACTATTGGAGTTTCAGCTTCAGCATCAGTCCTTCCACTGATTTCCTTTAGAATTGACTGGTTTGATCTTGAAGGCCAATGGGCTTTCAAGAGTTTTGTCCAAAACCACAGTTTGAAAACATAAATTCTTTGGTGCTGAACTTTATTTGTAGTCCAACTCTCACATCCATACTTGACTACTGGAAAAACCATAGCTCTGACTAGATGGACCTTTGTCAGCAAAATAACATCTCTGTGTTTTAATATGCTGTCTATGTTGGTCATAGCTTTTCTTCCAAGGAGCAAATGTGTTTTACTTTCATGGCTGCAGTCACATCTGCAGTGATTCTGGGCCTTGGGCATCAGAGTGCACTTATCCCCTCTCAGGTGATGCTAAGGTGCAGTCAGGATGAAGGCCACTGTGTTAAAGACAAGTGAAGGCTGAGATATCTAGAATCCTGATGCCTATGCTCTCCCCAGATTCACTGCTTTTCCTCCTTATCTTTGGATTTTTCTCAACTCTACATTTTGTCACCTTTCCCCCTGTTCTAAAGATAACTGCCTATTCATTTTTTTTCCTACAAGCTCACTCTTTTCTGCTTATATGTTTCACTCAAGCATTTTTCTTTGATAGCTTGTTTCTATTTTTGTGGGGTTTTTTTTGTCTTAAATAAGATATGGAGAAGTTAGGTAAGAAATATTTCAAGTACATTAATGTGGAGGGAGAATTCTACTCACTGCAGCAGTTCTAGCATCTAACCTAACCGTGCAAGAGGTTATCATAAGAAACAAGAGGTGGAACCCAATGCCAGGTGCTTTCAGGACGCTGAATACCAAAGACTCTATCAAGAAATGTCTACCTCGAGCTTCTCTGGCAGTCCAGTGGTTAAGACTCCATGCCCCCAATACAGATGCCAGGGTTTTTGATCCCTGGTCAGGAAACTAAAATTTTGCATGCCACATTGTGTGGTCAAAATAAAAAGTCTGCTTGAAAGACTCAGACTCTCAGAGAATCCTGAATAATGGATGCTGTAGTATTAAAATAGGCCCTCTTTTAAACATCCTTTATGATTTCAGAGTTGTGAAGAATTCTTGTGAAAGGATAAGAACTATATTCTTAATTGGTTTGTAGAAAGAATATACATGTGGTCAGAGACTGATGTCAAAGAGGAAGGGTTTAAAGGGACAGTGTTTGACCTTGCTTATCAAGAAAGTTTTAATCTGGTTAGTTTCATGGTTGATAATGAATATTTTCTCAGTTGTTTTATATCTTATTAGTTGATGGTGAGAATCGGGAATGTACAGATGACAGAATTCCTTGGTGGTATCTGCCCACACCAGTGTACACTTGGTAGGGGCAGCTCCCAGGAATAGCTGCCACCAGTGTGTGTGTCCCCAGGGTGAGCCACAGCCACTCCTTGCCTCTCTGAGACACTCTCCAAGACAAGCAGAGTCTTCTGAAATTAGACCTTTCCTTGGGATTCACACCACTGTTTCATTTGGAGTTAATACTTGTAACAGAGCATTGAGCATATGCAGGAGTTAATCTTCTGGTAGCTGGAAAATCTTTTGCCTGGTGTGTCTCAGCCAGTTTTACCAAATGCCAGAACTATAAACATTGACAGATTATAAATGCTGCTCCCAGCTGTCCTATTAAATGACTCTTCATCTCTAACCTTTCCTTGTGTGTAGAGGGGATGGTTTTACTCAGTCTACCTTTGATGGCCTCAGTCACTTCTCTGCTATGTGTTCTGGAAGCTTTGAAGAATCATATTTTATATGTATATTCTTATTTTCTATATTTACATTCTTACTTTCTATATGTACTGTGGAGTTTTGTTTTCACAATTTTGTACCATTCACTATTTTTCTTTCTATTTTTTTTTTGAGAGAAATTACTAGAAAATTATCCTTTACTTGCTGTTACTTTTCATATGGAGTATAATGTCAATTTTCTATTTTCAATAGTTACAACTTATGCCAGAATGGAAGTTCCATGTACAGTATACTTTTCATCACTTCTCTGAATTGCCATGACTGCCCCTTGCTGCAGGCAAAGTTGTGTATGTGTGTTCAGTCACTCAGTTGTGTCTGATTCTTTGTGACCCCAAGGGCCCACCAGGCTCCTCTGTCCATAGGATTATCCTGGCAAGAAGCCAGGAGTGGGTTGTGGGTTGCAGGTTGCATTTCCTCCTCCAGAGGATCTTCCCAACTCAGGGATCAAACCTGCATCTCTGTGTCTCCTGCTTTGCAGTTGGATTCCTTACGGTGAGCCGTGGGAGGAAGTCCCAAAAGAGTGCTTAAGAATAACAAATGACTTTCCTCCCAAATTACATCAGATCAAAGTAACACATCATGATTGAAAACCTTTATTATCTTTTTGAAATTTTCTATCTCAAATAAGGAAAATTCATTATCAAGAAGGGAAAAAAAAATTGGCAGATGAATGGAAGGTATGGGCCATAAACTAGCATTATACTTTAATGAGGCTGTTTGCTAAACTCTTTTTTAAAAAAATATTTATTTATTTGACCATTCTGGGTCTTACGTGCAGCATGTGGGATCTAGTTACCCAGCCATGTACTGAACTGAGGTCCCCTGCATTGGGAGTGTATAGTCTTAGCCACTGAACCACCAGGGAAGTCCCTCGACTGGGTTATTAAAAACTATTTCTCAGCAAAAAATCCAGATATGTTTAGGCATAGTGACCTGCCTTTATTTACACTCTTTTTTGCTGTATTTGTTGCATTTATCCATATTCTCTTTGGTGAGTGCCATTACTCTTATTTCTTCTGTAATAACAAGGATGTTAGGCTCGTATGGAGAGCTGAGTAACAGGCAAAAATGATTCCCAATGAGAATCATCAATTTCAGGACAGTTTTGGGTGGTATATAATACTGCTGGGCTTCTGGTGGTTTGAGACTCCAGCACTGGACTGCCCTTGGCAGCACCTGAGCTGTGACTGCCCATGTGTACAATTTGATGTTCTTGCTTCTCTGTGTGAGCCTCCACATTTCCTTCTCAGGAAACTATAAACTGTGTGTTTGACAGTCTGCTGTGAGAGGGACTCTTCCATGAACTCTCTATGCCTCTTGGGATGGATGACAGGACACAGTGGAAATGTATCAGAACTTATCATTATACTCAGGTCTGATCATCTTACTTCTTCAACTAAATAGTGTTCCCTTTATCCTCTCTAGTAGATGAAAATTTCCATGACTTCATGGGAGGAGAGGCAGTTGGTGCAGCCTGTGAATGTGTGTGTGCATGTGTATAGATCAAGACAGGAATGTTGAGGTTTAATGAGACAGCCATATGAGGGATAAGGACATATTTTGATAAATATCCTGATCAGGTACTGATTGGATGAGCAGAAAAATGCTTAGTTTTTTTGGTATTTGGTGTTATGGATTCTCCTTCCCTTCCTCTTGCATTTGTGTTCCTCAGCTTTGGACAGACCAAAGAGAGCTATCAAAGCAAACCTATCTATGTTAGTAAGAGGGAATTGCCAAGAAGGAAAACTCTGTTCCTGAAAGACTTCCAAACTTTTGGCATTTTGTCTTTTGAGAAGTCTGTGGAGGAAATGATGTTGAGGGTCAAGGTGTTTATTTTGGTGACTTGGATTCATTGAGTGTTTGGTTTTCCTTGATCGTGGAGAAGGAAGGGTACCTGGGTAGAAGGGGACTCTCAAGAAATGACTAGAGGGAGGAAATAGGTTGTGAGGTAGAGTGGCTGTTTGGCAGGGTGGGTAATTGTTGCTGTTTCTTTGCCTTTTTCGTTGGGGAAGAAGCTTGCTTTCCCTAAGTCTTACTCAGAGTAGAAGCCTCAGTGCATCTGAGTCAATTGGTTTAGGCCTTGGGGAAGAGATGATTGTGAATATTTATTCCAAACTACGAAGTGCAGTTGATAGTGGATGGAGAGCCATGGAAGACGAGGTTTTAGCTTGGTCTCCACCATGTTTAATTTTTTACTCCAAGGAACATTCTGACTTCTAGAGGATAGAGACATATTGAGGTAGTGCTCTCGGGTGCTGAGAGCCTGAAGAACTCCCAAGCCTGGTTTCTTTGTGGTACTCCAACCAAAGCTAGTTTCCATTCTCTTCATCTGCAGATATATGGAGTTTGAGGTGGAAGAGAGTGGATATGTTTGTGCGAGTGTCTCAGTTCATAAATATCCATGAAGAAGGTGATAAAAATATGTCTCCCATAGATGAACCACATTGACTTTCTATTGGGCTGAGACATTGAGAGTACTGGTGACAGGGCCAGCCTGCCAACAGGGCTTGTCCTCATGGAAGCAGATGTCTTCCTCTTCTTCTACCACCTTTTTCTTACTCAATAAGTCTCACTAGGTATTGTGCCAAATGACTTCTAAAGCCCTGACTGTGATATTTACTGAGCATCCACAGTGTACTAAGTACTATCTTTGAATGTAAAATTTTGCCTTAATGTTAAAACTGTTGTCTGCTTGTCTTATAGGAAATAGTAGATCTGCATATTTTTCTTTTAAATTAACCATGAATATAGTATTTTGTCAAAATGAATTTTTTCCTCCCCATTTATTTTTATTAGTTGGAGGCTAATTACTTTACAATATTGTAGTGGTTTTTGCCATACATTGACATGAATCAGCTATGGATTTACATGTATTCCCCATCCCGATCCCCACTCCCACCTCCCTCCCCACCCCATCCCTCTAGGTCTTCCCAGTGCACCAGCCCTGAGCACTTGTCTCATGCATCCAACCTGGGCTGGTGATCTGTTTCACCCTTGATAATATACAGGTTTCGATGCTGTTCTCTCAAAATATTCCACCCTTGCCTTCTCCCACCGAGTCCAAAAGTCTGTTTTGTACATCTGTGTCTCTTTTTCTGTTTTGCATATAGGGTTATCATTACCATCTTTCTAAATTCCATATATATGCATTAGTATACTGTATTGGTCTTTATCTTTCTAGCTTACTTCACTCTGTATGACGGGCTCCAGTTTCATCCATCTCAGAACTGATTCAAATGAATTCTTTTTAATGGCTGAGTAATATTCCATTGTGTATATGTACCACAGCTTCCTTATCCATTCATCTGCTGATGGGCATCTAGGTTGCTTCCATGTCCTGGCTATTATAAACAGTGCTGCCATGAACATTGGGGTGCACGTGTCTCTTTCAGATCTGGTTTCCTCAGTGTGTATGCCCAGAAGTGGGATTGCTGGGTCATATGGCAGTTCTGTTTCCATTTTTAAAGAAATCTCCACACTGTCCTCCATAGTAGCTGTACTAGTTTGCATTCCCACCAACAGTGTAACAGGGTTCCCTTTTCTCCACACCCTCTCCAGCATTTATTGCTTGTAGACTTTTGAATAACAGCCATCCTGACTGGCATGTAATGGTACCTCATTGTGGTTTTGATTTGCATTTCTCTGATAATGAGTGATGTTGAGCATCTTTTCATGTGTTTCTTAGCCATCTGTATGTCTTCTTTGGAGAAATGTCTGTTTAGTTCTTTGGCCCATTTTTTGATTGGGTCATTTATTTTTCTGGAGTTGAGCTGCAGGAGTTGCTTGTATATTTTTGAGATTAACCCTTTGTCTGTTGCTTTGTTTGCTATTATTTTCTCCCAATCTGAGGGCTGTCTTTTCACCTTGCTTATAGTTTCCTTTGTTGTGCAAAAGCCTTTAAGTTTCATTAGGACCCATTTGTTTATTTTTGCTTTTATTTCCAATATTCTGGGAGGTGGGTCATAGAGGATCCTGCTGTGATTTATGTCAGAGAGTGTTTGCCTATGTTTCTCTAGGAGTTTTATAGTTTCTGGTCTTACATTTAGATCTTTAATCCATTTTTACTTTATTTTTGTGTATGGTGTTAGAACATGTTCTAGTTTCATTCTTTTACAAGTGGTTGACCAGTTTTCCCAGCACCACTTGTTAAAGAGGTTGTCTTTTTTCCATTGTATATCTTTGCCTCCTTTGTCGAAGATAAGGTGTCCATAGGTTTGTGGATTTATCTCTGGGCTTTCTATTCTGTTCCATTGATCTATATTTCTGTCTTTGTGCCAGTACCATACTGTCTTGATGTCTGTGGCTTTGTAGTAGAGCCTGAAGTCAGGCAGGTTGATTCCTCCAGTTCCATTCTTCTTTCTCAAGATTACTTTGGCTATTCGAGGATTTTTGTATTTCCATACAAATTGTGAAATTATTTGTTCTAGTTCTGTGAAGAATACGATTGGTAGCTTGATAGGGATTGCATTGAATCTATAGATTGCTTTGGGTAGTATAATCATTTTGACAATATTGATTCTTCCAATCCATGAACACAGTATATTTCTCCATCTGTTTGTGTCCTCTTTGATTTCTTTCATCAGTGTTTTATAGTTTTCTATGTATAGGTCTTTTGTTTTTTTAGATAGATATACTCCTAAGTATTTTATTCTTTTTGTTGCAATGGTGAATGGTATTGTTTCCTTAATTTCTCTTTCTGTTTTCTCATTGTTAGTGTATAGGAATACAAGAGATTTCTGTGTGTTAATTTTATATCCTGCAACTTTACTGTATTCATTGATTAACTCTAGTAATTTTCTGGTAGAGTCTTCAGGATTTTTTATGTAGAGGATCATGTCATCTGCAAACAGTGAGAGTTTCACTTCTTCTTTTCCTATCTGGATTCCTTTTATTTCTTTTTCTGCTCTGGTTGCTGTGGCCAAAACTTCCAACACTATGTTGAATAGTAGTGGTGAGAGTGGGCACCCTTGTCTTGTTCCTGATTTTAGGGGAAATGCTTTCAATTTTTTACCATTGAGGGTAATGCTTGCTGTGGGTTTGTCATATATAGCTTTTATTATGTGAGGTATGTTCCTTCTATTCCTGCTTTCTGGAGAGTTTTAATCATAAATGGGTGTTGAATTTTGTCAAAGGCTTTTTCTGCATCTATTGAGATAATCATATGCTTTTTATCTTGCAAATTGTTAATGTGGTGTATTACATTGATTGATTTGTGGATATTAAAGAATCTTGCATTCCTGGGATAAAACCCACTTGGTCATGATGTATGATTTTTTTAATGTGTTGTTGGATTCTGTTTCCTAGAATTTTGTTAAGGATTTTTGCATCTGTGTTCATCAGTGATATTGGCCTGTAGTTTTCTTTTTTTGTGGCATCTTTGTCTGGTTTTGGTATTAGGGTAATGGTGGCCTCATAGAATGAGTTTGGAAGTTTACCTTCTTCTGCAATTTTCTGGAAGAGTTTGAGTAAGATAGGTGTTAGCTCTTCTCTAAATTTTTGGTAGAATTCAGCTGTGAAGCCATCTGGTCCTGGGCTTTTGTTTGCTGGAAGATTTCTGATTACAACTTCAATTTCCTTGCTTGTGATGGGTCTGTTAAGATCTTCTATTTCTTCCTGGTTCAGTTTTGGAAAGTTATACTTCTCTAGCAATTTGTCCATTTCTTCCAAGTTGTCCATTTTATTGGCATAGAGCTGCTGGTAGTAGTCTCTTATGATCCTTTGTATTTCAGTGTTGTCTGTTGTGATCTCTCCATTTTCACTTCTAATTTTGTTAATTTGGTTCTTCTCACTTTGTTTCTTAATGAGTCTTTCTAATGGTTTGTCAATTTTGTTTATTTTTTCAAAAAACCAGCTTTTAGCTTTGTTGATTTTTGCTATGATCTCTTCAGTTTCTTTTGCATTTATTTCTGCCCTAATTTTTAAGATTTCTTTCCTTTTACTAACCCTGGGGTTCTTCATTTCTTCTTTCTCTAGTTGCTTTAGGTGTAGAGTTAGGTTATTTATTTGACTTTTTGTTGATTCTTGAGGTAGGCCTGTAATGCTATGAACCTTCCCCTTAGCACTACTTTTACAGTGTCCCATAGGTTTTGGGTTGTTGTGTTTTCATTTTTATTCTATGCATATTTTGAATTTCTTTTTTTATTTCTTCTATGATTTGTTCGTTATTCAGAAGCATGCTATTTAGCCTCCATATGTTTGAATTTTTAATAATGTTTTTCCTGTAATTGAGATCTAATCTTACTGCACTGTGGTCAGAAAAGATGACTGGAATGATTTCAATTTTGTTGAATTTCCCAAGGCTAGATTTATGGCCCAGGATGTGATCTATTCTGGAAAAGGTTCCGTGTGCACTTGAGAAAAAGGTGAAATTGATTGTTTTGGGGTGAAATGTCCTATAGATATCAATTAGGTCTAGCTGGTCCATTGTATCATTTAAAGTTTGTGTTTCCTTGTTAATTATCTGTTTAGTTGATCTATCCATAGTTGTGAGTGGGGTATGAAAGTCTTCCACTATTATTGTGTTACTGTTAATTTCCCCTTTCATACTCGTTAGCATTTGCCTTACATATTACAGTGCTCCTATGTTGGGTGCATATATATTTATATTGTTATATCTTCTTCTTGGATTGATCCTTTGATAATTATTTAATGTCCTTCTTTGTCTCTTTTCACAGCCTTTATTTGAAAGTCTATTTTATCTGATATGAGTATTGTGACTCCTGATTTCTTTTCGTCTCCATTTGTGTGAAATATTTTCTTCCAGCCCTTCACTTTCAGTCTGTGTATGTCCCTTGTTTTGAGGTGGGTCTCTTGTAGACAGCATATATAGGGGTCTTGTTTTTGTATCCATTCAGCCAGTCTTTGTCTTTTGGTTGGGGCATTCAACCCATTTACATTTAAGGTAATTATTGATAGGTATGGTCCTGTTGCCATTTACTTTGTTGTTTGGGGTTCACGTTTATACAACCTTTCTGTGTTTCCTGTCTAAAGAAGATCCTTTAGCATTTGTTGAAGAGCTGGTTTGGTGGTGCTGAATTCTCTCAGCTTTTGCTTGTCTGTAAAGCTTTTGAATTCTCCTTCATATCTGAATGAGACCATTGCTGGGTACAGTAATCTAGGTTGTAGGTTATTCTCTTTCATTACTTTAAGTATGTCCTGCCATTCCGTTCTGGCCTGAAGTGTTTCTATTGATAGATCAGCTGTTATTCTTATGCGAATCCTTTTGTGTGTTATTTGTTGTTTCTCCCTTGCTTCTTTTAATATTTTGTCTTTGTGTTTGATCTTTGTTAATTTGATTAATATGTGTCTTGGGGTGTTTTGCCTTGGGTTTATCCTGTTTGGGACTCTCTAGGTTCTTGGACCTGTGTGACTATTTCCTTCCCCATTTTAGGGAAGTTTTCAGCTATTATCTCCTCGAGTATTTTCTCATGGCCTTTCTTTTTGTCTTCTTCTTCTGGGACTCCTATGATTCGAATGTTGGGGCATTTCACATTGTCCCAGAGGTCCCTGAGTTTGTCCTCATTTCTTTTGATTGTTTTTTTCTTTTTTCCTCTCTGCTTCATTTATTTCCACCATTTTATCTTCTACCTCACTTATCCTATCTTCTGCCTCCATTATTCTACTGTTGGTTCCCTCCAGAGTGTTTTTGATCTCATTTATTGCATTATTCATTTTTAATTGACTCTTTTTTATTTCTTCTAGGTCCTTATTAAACATTTCTTGCATCTTCTCAATTTTTGTCTCCAGGCTATTTATCTGTAACTCCATTTTGTTTTCAAGATTTTGGATCATTTTTATTATCATTATTCTAAATTCTTTTTCAGGTAGATTTCCTATCTCCTCCTCTTTTGTTTGACTTCGTGGTCATTTTTCATGTTCCTTTACCTGTTGGGTATTTCTCTGCCTTTTCATCTTGTTTAGATTGCTGTGTCTGGAGTGGCCTTTCTGTATTCTGGTGGTCTGTGGTTCCTTTTTATTGTGGAGGTTCCTCCAAGTGGGTGGGGTTGGACGGTTGCCTTGTCAAGATTTCCTGGTTAGGGAAGCTTGCGTCGTTGTTCTGGTGCATGTAACTGGATTTCTTACCTCTGGAGTGCAATGGAGTGTCCAGTAGTGAGTTTTGAGATGGGTCTATGTGTTAGGTGTGACTTTGGGCAGCCTGTATGTTGATGCTCAGGGCTATGTTTCTGTGTTGCTGGAGAATTTGTGTGGTATGTCTTGCTCTGGAACTTATTGGCTCTTGGGTGGTGGTTGGTTTCAGTGTAGGTTTGGAGGCTTTTGGATGGTCTCTTATTACTTAATGTTCCCTGTAGTCAGGAGTTTTCTGGTGTTCTCAGGTTTTTGTCTTAAGTCTCCTGCCTCTGGATTTCAGTCTTATTCTTCCAGTAGCCTCAAGACTTCTCCAACTATACAGCATTGATAATAAAACTTCTGGGGTAATGGTGAAAAGATTCTCCACAGTGAGGGACACCGAGAGAGGTTCACAGAGTTACATGAAGAAGAGGAGAGGGAGGAGGGAGATAGAGATGAGCAGGAGGAGAAAAAGGGGGACTCAAGAGGAGAGAGACAGATCTATGCAGTACTCTGTTCTCTAAGTGTTCTCCATAGCCCAGACACCCACAGAGATTCACAGAATTGGATTGGGAAGAGAAGGTGGGGAGGAAATAGAGGTGATCTGAGGGAGAAAATGGAGCGTCAAAAGGGGGAGAGAGTAACCCACACACTCATGAGTAAAAATGGGTACTGAATATTGGATTCTTAAATATCCAAAATTGATATCAAATACTGAAAACAAAGATTAAATATCTAGAGTAGAGGTTAGACTCTTAAAAATACAATATTAAAAACAAAAACCTAAACAAAAACACAAAAAATTTAAGAAATCTATATGGAGTTTGGTTTAAAAATAGGGCCTCTTTTTTTTTTTTTTTTTTGGCCAGGTTATAGTGAAATGAAAATGAAAATTAAGGAGTAATAGAGGAGTAATAGAGGACTTTAAAAGAAAATAAGAGAAAAATATAAAAAAGAAAAAAATTAATTAAAAGAATAGTAAAAATATATGATAATGAAAGTTAAGGAGTGATAGAGAAGTAATAGGGAATTTTAAAAGAAAATAAAAGAAAGTTTTTTAAAAAAGAAAAGAAATTTTTTAATTGAAAAAACAAAAAAAAAAGTAAAAATATATCTAAGAATGTCTCTGGAGCTGTTGCGGTCAGTGTGGATTCGGTTCAGTTTCAGATAGCTCCTTGTTCCAGCTTACACTTCTTGATATCTATAGGCCCCTTCCTCTGTAGTCGCTGTTACCTATAGGGATTTTAATCTGTTGCACCGGTCGCTTCTGAAGTGGTTCCCTTTGTTTATTTGGCTTCTGTTTGCCAGTCTCTTCAGTGTCTAATTTCCGCCCTGACACAAGTGGGCGGAGGTGGTCTCTTGTTTAGGTTCACTTGTTCAGTCACAGTGCAGGGAGGGAGGGGCGCTGCAGACAAATGCCACTGGCCTCCGTGGGGAGCACTCGCAGTGTTCTGGTCACACTGGGTTTGCCCCCGCTCACAGGTGTGTGCTTTCCCAGTCTACACCTCTCAGGCTCCTGGCTGCTCTATAGGGAGCGGGCCCTGCATTGCATGCAGTTCCAGTTTTCGGGTACTCCACAAAAGCGCGGACTTGGTTGGGTCTGTGTTTTTTGCCTTCCCCGGCGGAGCAGCTCAGGCAGCCACGAGCTTGATGAGCACACTCTCCCTGGGTGCGTTAAGCCTTATCCCCTCTGCGGTCCCAGCCTCAGTTTCCTAGCGTGCGGGTGAGGTGTGCACGCCTTGTGTCTGTTCTTGGAAGCTGGTCTCTAGCCGCGACCCTCCCAGCCGCGACCCTTCCTGAGATCCAGAATCTCAGGAAGTCTTTAGTTAGAAGCTGGGAGCCTGTTTGCAGTTTGGTAGGGGATGCTGTCTCTGGGGCCAAGTTTGCCCCTTTCACCTCCCCCCTGCCTCCTGCCTCCGGAGGGGGATGGGCTGGTCTGCCTCCGGCTAGCTCTTCTATGGGATCGCTCAGTTCTTCCTTTGTTCTGCAAACGGCCTGCAGTGTGTTCGGGCTGGGTAATTTTCTCTCTCTCTCTTGCTATCCCACAGTTTAAGTTGCTATCTCACGTTAGTTCCCTCTGATTGCCCTCAGGGCATTCAGGCCTAGTCCTTACCTTAAGCAATGCCACCTGCTCCTCTCCGTTCCGCCCCCCACTTGCTGGTGGCAGATGTGGGCATCTGGGGTACTTTTCTTCTGGGAGTTACTTTTAGGCATGTAATCTGTGGGTTTTATTTATTTTTCCTCCCAGTTAGGTTGCCCTTCGAGATTTGAAAACTTCCCCCAGACCCGCCAGTGAGAGGGTTTCCTGGTGTTTGGAAACTTCCTCTATTACGACTCCCTTCCTGGGACGGGTCTCCATCCCTAGCTCTTTTGTCTCTCTTTTTATCTTTTATATTTTGTCCTACCTCCTTTCAAAGATGATGGGCTGCGTTTCTGGGAGCCTGATGTCTTCGGCTAGTGGTCAGAATTTGTTTTGTGAAGTTTGCTCAGCGTTCAAGTATTCTTTCAATGAATTTGTAAGGGAGAAAGTGGTCTCCCCGTCCTATTCCTCCACAATCTTAGCTCCTCCCCCCAAATGTATTTGTAGCATGCTAATGCTAAAAGTAAATCTTGTGTAAAGAAAAACTGACATTTCTAATTAATACATTTTTCTCTTCTTTTAGGAAGCCACCAGAGTAGTTCAATCCATATTTTTGGGGAAAATGATTAGTTACATTGAAAACTATGATCCCAGTGATTCTGCTGCTTTGCGCGAAGCATATGTCTATGCGGCAGGGCTGAGCGCCTGCGTGCTTGTGTGGGCCGTTCTGCACCACTTGTACTTCTATCACATTCAGCGTGTGGGGATGAGGCTGAGAGTAGCCGTGTGCCATATGATCTACCGCAAGGTGAGTGTCACTCAGTACCATGGTGTGTACCTCCCCTGAAGCATCACAAGTGTTTTGGGAAATTTCTCTGTAAACTAAAAATTTCATGGCTTGGATCATTTACACCTTCCTAGAGAAGTTTGCTATTTGCATCAAGTCAAATTTGTTGTTGAAGCAAACTTTAGCAGTAAATAATGATAAGTTTTATTTTGAGATCGAGTGAGGGCTGCTCTTGATAACTTTTAGCCAAAGGCTGCTGCATAATACTCACTAAATTTGTAGTGAAAATATTAAATTAATATTTAAAATAAGTATCAAAAGTATCAAGATGATTTTCAATGTCTTCATGCCTAAATCCCATAGTGGCATTTATGGAAAATTTTTGTGGTTGTTCATTAAAACTTTTGTTTACATCAAATTTGTATTTAAAAGTGAACTTCAGTGATTAGATCTATAAAATTAAATCTAAAAGCAGAGAATATATTTGAGAAAGGGAATGATTATAATATATATAAATATATATAAAAGACCCATCTAATTATATTCAACATAATTATATTAACTAAAGGAAAATATTAAAAGAATTCATGTCGAATATAGACTCACTCACTATATTTTATAGACATGGTTGTTTTTAATGGTATTAAATAAAGTAGTAGGGTATTTGAGATAAAACTTGAAATTTTACAATTTTGTTAATTTTAGAGAGAATTTGCTGCTCTTCATATAGACTATTTTAATACAATATTTCCTTTTCTCTTTAGTATGTATCATAGCACTTTTAATAAGAACTGATTTAATGTGTTCAGTGATTTTGTATTGAGGAATGCCATGAAATTATTCCATAGTTTGCCCTGGTCTAAACTAGTATAAAAGG
Organism: Odocoileus virginianus; assembly: GCF_023699985.2. Lineage (NCBI taxonomy): Eukaryota > Metazoa > Chordata > Mammalia > Artiodactyla > Cervidae > Odocoileus > Odocoileus virginianus. Next base: position 38,080,212 of record NC_069681.1, read on the forward strand.
AATAAGGATTTCAGGTATCTTTACGAAAGTATTGCCACAGATGTATCAGTGTCAAGAACTGAATGGCTCTGTATAAACTTGATCCTGGAAATCTTTTGCCTTAGACTGTTTTTTTAATGAATCCTCATTTGACTGTATTGTAGCCTTGAAATTTTCCAAGAGAGTAGACCTTAAGTGCTCTCACCACACATAAAATAGGATAAATATATTAGGTAGTGGATACTTTAAGTGGTTTTATGACAGCAATTTTCCCAATGTGTATTTATATCAAAGTATCATGTTGTAACCTTAAACATATACAATTTTTATAAATAAATAAAGTCCTCATTGAAAGATAAAACCAAACAGCTTAAATTGAAAATATTGCTTCTTTTACCTAGCTGCTACTTATCCAGAGCTTCTATTTCTTCAGAATATTTCTTTCAGCAGAAAGTGAGATGTCATCTCATCTTTCCTTGAGCAGATTCTTATTCATCTCGGGATTGTGTGAACCTGGAGACCTGGCATCTCGCTGTCTGTGTTTGACAACAGCATCTGAGCTAGTTTACTTCTGGGTGATGTGGAAATTGCAACTGTGCCCACACACTCCACTCAGGGGTTTTCATTGTCATTTATCATCATCTTTGTTATTCTATTGCATCTTTAACCATTTAGGAGATGGACACTCAAAGATTTCCTTACAAATTGGCTAAATGTTTGCCTTTCCAGATCATACTTAACTCATAATAGTTACAAAATTTTACCAGAACTGCATTGCAAAAACCTTAAGTTAGGTGTGAGCTGATGGTTTAGTCAAAGCTCACTCTTTGCTGCACAGGTGAGCCATTGTCCACCTGTTTTTCTTCCTCTTCCCACTAACACTTTGGAATCTTGCCTTTGGGAAATGTGATCTGACCTGGCATGTTGGATTATGTGAATGTTTGCTGACTTGATTTTACCTAAAAGTTTGTTCCTATATGAAGTCAGGAATTGTGGGGATTATACCATAGATGTAACCTGAAATTCCAGAAACCTGGGAAAGACAAATTTCCTCATACACAGCCTTGTCTCTAGAGTCCTGCGGTTATGGAACCAAGACTCTTCTTTTCAGGTTACAGATGGGCTGATTCCATAGGGCAAAGCTGGTGCTGCCAAGCAGCTCTGAAAGGCCCCTCTGATCATTTGTGGCTCTTGCTCAGACCCCACCTTCTGATCACTGGTCCTGGAGAGGAATCAGATTGGATGTTAAAGCTCATAGCTGTAGTTTGTCTACACCATGGATTCCAGGCTGGGGCAGGTCTCCAGGAGATTTCTAAGGCTGCACATCTGCTTCTGAAATGGCCCATTCAGCATTTTCGCGTTCTTTTCAGCTGAATTTTGAATGATAGTGAGGGAGATGTTGTATATAAAAATGACTTGCCATTTATTCATTAGTACATTTCCACTACTTTGGTAAAGTTACTTTTGGCTTTTGATCATTGATTTTTTTTTATTGGGGTAATATATACACAGCGCATAAAGTTTACAATTTTCACTCCTTTTCAGTGCAGCATTTAGTGTCATTAAGTACATTCACATTGTTGTGTGGCCGTCACCCTTATTCATCTCTGGAACTTTTTTCTTTTCCCAAACTAAACCTTTGCACCCATTAAACACTCACTCCCAGCCACTCTTCCCTCACTCAGCACCATTCTACTTCTTCTCTCTGTGAACCTGACTACTTTAGTACCTCATGGAAGTGGAATGATTCAGTGTTTGTCATTTTATGTGTGGCTTATGTCCTACAGCACAATGTCTGCAGCACAGCATCCATGTCATAGCAGATGTCAGAATTTAAGTCCTTTTAAAGGCTGAATAATATTCCATTATAGCTCTATACAACATTCTGTGTATTCACTCCTCTGTCAATGGACAATTCCACCTTTTAGCTATTGTGAATATTGCTGCCATGAATATGAGCACAAAAATTGTCTGTTCAAATTTGTGTTTTTAGTTTTCTTGAGTATGTCCTTGGTGGTGTAATTGCTAAATTGTATGCTAATTTCATGTTTAATTAACTTCCATATTCTCTTCCATTGTGATTATATCATTTTACATTCTCACTTGATCATTGGTTTTCTTCTTGAGGAGTAATCAAAGCATTTTTATAAAGTATGACATTTTGTTTGGGTCGGTGGCTCCAGTTGGTGGTCTGTTGAAGCAGCTCCTGGTGTCTCTTCAGGTTCCTAAGATCTCTAGGGCATTTTTCTTACAAAACAAAGGGATTGTGCAACACAGGTTGTGTTTTTTGTAAAGTCAGCAGACTGGCATTAAGAACAGGAACCTCAGAGGAACAGTGTTTTGAATGTTATACTTGCTCATTTCAGAATGAGCAAACAAACCCCAAAGTGTTTAAATATTGTCACCCACAGAATAATGATTGAGTCCATATTTACAGCCCAAGTCTCTGAATTTCTTTCCTTAAGGCAGCCTCTCCACTCTCATCTAATTTGGTTCAAAATTACTTAGTTGTCTCTTAAGTGCAAACCTACACCCTTTATCCTTCAGGCAGGTCCAAGTTCATTGAAACTGGGGGGCAGGGTAGATTTTGCTTCTACCTCCTGCTCCTCCCTTTGCCGTCCTTGAGGCAGGGCTGCTGCCACAGTGAGGCTGAACAGGGTCCCTAGATCCCTGCTGTCAGGGGTCATCCTTATGCTGATACCACTCAAGACCCCAGGAACGCATGCCCCATTGTGTTTTATTCTAAGATGACTTGGTATCACCTTAGGAATCTGGATCTCTGTCTCCCTCTCTCATTTCAGTCACTTCGCCTGAGTAGCTCGGCCATGGGGAAGACCACCACAGGCCAGATAGTCAACCTGCTGTCCAACGATGTGAGCAGGTTTGACCAGGTGAGCTGCTCCTGAGGGAGCCTCTTCCATGTCCCGTCCTTCTCACTGGGTTCAGCTTACTGGGATGCCAGGTGCCAGGGTTTGGTGTAGGCCAGGATTCCATTGAGGATGTAAGACAAAGGTTCCATTTATCCAACTTTCATTTCTCTGTGTGCCACTTAGATGTAATTATATGTATTGTTCCATAAGTGAGAGTTTTGCTTTTCTAATAATAAATAGGCAGTGATGTTGTTTCACAGATTAGTTAGTGTCCTTAAGGATCCTCCTGGAGTGGCCCTTCTTGGCACGTGGTGTAGGTGTTGCTGGATTGTCTTCTTATCCTCTGTGTGGTGAAGGTCTGGTGGGCAGGGATTTTTCTTTCCCCTGTGCTCTGATCAGTACCTGCTGAATAGGAAGCCTTCAAGGAATATGCCAAGTGGGTGGTACCCAGCCAGTTACCATCTCCTCTCAGCAATCCCCCCTCAGTCTTTTTACCACTGACCTTATGCATAGATCACATGACCCAGGGAATTGTAGCTATTGGTCAGATATGTGTTGCACTAGACACTTCTTTTTCAAGTATCCATTCATCAAACATGAAGTAAGGTCCCTACTCAGTTTCAGGGATGGATAAAGCTTAGTTTCTTCCCTATAGAAGCCACAGACTATCAGGGAGGTAAATAGACAAGTCGTTACTTGAGAGATAAATAAGTAACAAAATATAGGTTTTCCTGGGAGGTTAGGGAGACCCAGAGGAGATGGGGGCTAAATTCTGGGACAGAGGGCATTTGGGGAAGAACTACAAGACCTTCAACAGCTAACACCCAGAATATATGTCCTTTTCATCATAGGGGACTGGAATGCGAAAGTAGGAAGTCAAGAGATGCCTGTAGTAACAGGCAAATTTGGCTTTGGAGTACAAATGAAGCAGGGCAAAGGATAACAGAGTGTTGCCAAGAGAACCCACTGGTCATAGCAAACACCCTCTTCCAACAACACAGGAGATAGCGCTACACATGGCCATCATCAGATGGTTATTACCGACATCAGATTGATTATATTTTTTGCAGCCAAAGATGGAGAAGCTCTATACATTCAGCAAAAACAAGACTGGGAGCTGACTGTGGTTGATATCATGAACTCCTTATTGCAAAATTCAGACTTAAATTGAATTAGGGAAAACCACTAGACCATTCAGGTATGACCTAAATCAAATCCCTTATGATTACACAGTGGAAGCAGAAATAGATTCCAGGGATTAGATCTAATAGACAGAATGCCTGAAGAACTATGGATGGAGGTTCATGACATTGTACAGAAGGCAGTGTTCAAGACCTTCCCCAGAAAAAGAAATGCAAAAAGACAAAATGGTTGTCTGAGGAGGTCTTACAAATATCTATGAAAAGAAGAGAAGCTAAAGGCAAAGGAGAGAAGGAAAGATATTCCCATTTGAATGAAGAGCTCCAAAGAAGAGCAAGGAGAGATAAGAAAGCCTTCCTCAGTGATCAATGCAAAGAAATAGAGGAAAACAATAGAATGGGAAAGACTAGAGATTTCTTCAAGAAAATTAGAGATACCCAGGTAATATTTCATGCAAAGATGGGCACAATAAAGGACAGAAATGGTATGGACCTAACAGAAGTAGAAGATATTAAGAAGAGGTGTCAAGAATACACAGAACAACTATACATAAAAAGATGTCCATGACCCAGATAACCATGATGGGATGATCACTCCTCTGGAGCCAGACATCCTGGAATGGAAAGTCAAGTGGGCCTTAGGAAACATCACTATGAACAAAGCTAGTGGAGGTGATAGAATTCCAGTTGAGCTATTTCAAATCATAAAAGGTGATGCTGTGAAAGTGCTACACTCAACATGCCAGCAAATTTGGAAAACTCAGCAGTAGCCACAGGACTGGAAAAAGTCAGTTTTCATTCCAATCCCAAAGAAGGGCAATACCAAAGAATGTTCAAATGTCTGCACAATTGCACTCATCTCACACACTAGTAAAGTAATGTTCAAAATTCTCCAAGCCAGGCTTCAGCAGTATGTGAACTATTAACCCCCAGAGGTTCAAGCTGGATTTAGAAAAGACAGAGGAACCAGAGACCAAATTGCCAACATCCGTTGGATCATCAAAAAAGCAAGAAAATACCAGAAATGCATCTACTTCTGCTTTATTGATTATGCCACAGCCTTTGACTGTGTAAATCAGAACAAACTGTGGAAAATTCTTCAAGAGACGGTTATAGCAGACCATCTTACCTGCCTCCTGATAAATCTGTATGCAGGTCAAGCTGCAGTAGTTAGAACTGCACATGAAACAACAGACTGGTTCCAGGGTGGGAAAGGAGTACATCAGGGTTGTATATTGTCACTCTGCTTATTTAAATTCTATGCAGAATACACCATATGAAATGCCAGACTGGATGAAGCACAAGCTGGAATCAAGATTGCTGGGAGAAATATCAATAACCTCAGATATGCAGATGACACCACCCTTATGGCAGAAAGTGAAGAGGAACTGATGAGCCTCTTGATAAAAGGGAAAGAGGAGAGTGAAAAAGCTGGTTAAAATTTCAACATTATAAAAACAAAGATCATGGCATCTGGTCCCATCACTTCATGGCAAATAGATGGGAAAACAGTGGAAACAGTGAGAGACACTATTTTTGTGGACTCCAAAATCACTGCAGATGGTGACTGCAGCCATGAAATTAAAAAAAAAAACAAAACACTTGCTCCTTGGAAGAAAAGTTACCTAGACATCATATTAAAAAGGAGAGACAGTACTTTGCCAACAAAGGTCTGTCTAGTCAGAGCTATGGTTTTTCCAGTAGTCATGTATGGATGTGAGAGTTAGACTATAAAGAAAGCTGAGCACCAAAAATATTGATGCTTTTGAACTGTAGCATTGGAGAAGACTCTTGAGAGTCCCTTGGACTGCAAGGAGATCAAACCAACTCATCCTAAAGGAAATCAGTCCTGGATATTCATTGGAAGGACTGATGCTGAAGTTGAAAGTCCAATACTTTGGCCACCTGATGCAAAGAACTAACTCATTGGAAAAGACCCTGATGATGGGAAAGATTGAAGGCTTGGGGACAAGGGGATGACAAAGGATGAGGTGGTTGGGTAGCATCACTGACTTGATGGACATGAGTTTTAGCAAGCTCTAGGAGTTGATGATGGACAGGGAAGCTTGGTGTGCTGCAGTCCATGGGGTCACAAAGAATCAGAGACAATTGAGCTTCTAAACTGAGGTTAACTCATCTGTGTTTTGGACAAAATTGACATCCTTCTTCATTGCTGCTGGTCTGATCCTCCCTGGATGTCCCTGAAGCCAGCCCTGTGCTGCCCCTGAATGTCATTATCTGGGATGGATGCTTGGATTTCTGTTTTAGCAGGTTTGAATCCCACTGAGATTATTTCTGTTTAGGTTCCTGTCTATTCCTTTAGAGGAAATTGTTTCTAAACTGTGTCCTTATTGATTTTTACACCATCTTAAGAAGGTTTTGTCTTTCTATTTTAAGGTAACAATGTTCTTGCACTATCTGTGGGTGGGGCCACTGCAGTCTATTGCAGTGACCGCCCTGCTCTGGATGGAAATAGGAATATCATGTCTTGCTGGGATGGCGGTTCTCATCATTCTTCTGCTTTTGCAAAGCTGCTTCGGGAAGTTGTTTTCCTCACTCCGGTAAGAGAAACCCTGGTTTTAAAAATTGATAATATGAAATTGGTAACATCCACAGTCTGCATGATGCCTTTGTTCAAAAACAAGACAAATGCCTTCTCTGGTCTCTTCTTTGTGTGGATTGTAGACCCTTCAGGCTTAACCAGTGAAGGGTCCAGCCTTAAGCTGAAGGCTGATCCTGAAACAGGAACAGTGAAAACATTCAGCGGCTGCTCTTGGCACCATATCTGAACAAGCAGCATGTGCTTCAGCAGAATTTACCCATGTCCAAGTTATTTAAATATTGTTAAATAGTAATAATCTTGTAGGTCCATTTCTTCACCACATATATTTTTGTTATGCTTGTGTTGGAGCCTTTTCAGGTATTTATGTTCATGTTTCCATTAAGTTATAAGCACCCCAAGGGCCAGGTTGATCTTCATTGTGCCTTTATGAAGCCCCATATTCACAGCAGCACATGTGTGATAGAAAAGTGGCTGGTGGTGAAGAGCCTTCTGGTGCTGAGTTAGACCTGAAGCAGGTCCCAGAGGGTTGGAGGTGGGTGATTGTCAGGTGATGGAGATGTTGTGCTATTTGAAGCTCATTGAACTTCTGTGTGTGTTGTGTGTGTGCAGGTCTGTGCTTGGTGTCTTTCTCTATTTGGAATTTCCTTTTCTGTCTTTGCTCTGGAGAGATGCTCCTTATCCTTCGAGGCCCTGTTCCAGTGCTACTAGGTCTCTGAAGCTCTTCTTGTTCTCCTTTCCTGATGGAATTAACAGTCCCATCTTTCCTGCTCCCCATAACTTCATCCTATTTTATTACAGCACAGACTCTGTCTTCCTGGTTGTCTCTGCCTTCCCTACCTAACCGTGACCTCCTTGAGCAGATGGTTTATATCTGACTCATTTTAGGTCTTCCTTAGCTGATGCTGCATGTTCTCCAAGTTACTTCTTGAAATGGGCTGAAAGGTTGACTTCCTAATTGAAGCCTTTTTCTCCATTTGTACTTTGAGTAGGACCTGCCTGTATTATAAGTGCAAAAAGATTGTAGAGAATCATTTCCTTCCTAGTCACCACCCCCTTCCCCCGTGTTCCCATGCCCACTACTGCTGCTGCCACAGAAAGTTGGGCTGTGATCACTAAGGCTCATCTCTCACAACTGTCCCCTTAGGAGTAAAACCACAGCTTTCACAGACGACAGGATCAGGACCATGAATGAAGTCATAACGGGCATCAGAACAATAAAAATGAATGCTTGGGAAAAGTCATTTATAGACCTTATTACCAGATTGAGAAGGTAAGTGATAGATGCTTTATTTCCAATTCTACAGAATGCTTTAGATGTCTTACCAAAGAAGTATTTAAGTTCATCTTCACATTAAAGTGAACTTAAATACTTACTATTCATTGCATCCCCCACATATTGCAGTAGGGTTACGGAGAACAGAGGGGACATCATTTACCTGCTCTTCCGTTTACCATCTTCTCAAAGTGAAAAAATGTATATGCGTCTTACTTATAAAGAAATGAAATTCTAAGTCATTCTTAATATCTCAAATCTCAATAAGCAATGTTTTTAATATAGTTTTTGGACAATGACATTCAAACTAAAATTGTGATTTGTGTTGATGGAGCATAAACAGGGAGATTAGTGGAGTGGGTAGCCTTTCCCTTCTCTGGGGTATCTTCTGAAATCAGGGATTGAACCCAGGTCTCCATATTGTAGGTGGATCCTTTACCAGCTGAGCCACAAGGGAAGTCCAAGAATACTGGAGCGGGTAGCCTATCACTTCTCCAGTGGATCTTCGAGACCCAGGATCCAAACCGGGGTCTCCTGCATTGCAGACAGATTCTTTACCAACTAAGCTATCAGGGAAACCATATAGAGATTGGGTGTACCTATATTGAGCCAAGCTATATGAATCACTATTCTTCATTGTTGTCATGCTTAGTCACTCACTCATATCCGACTGTTTGTGACTCCATGGAATGTAGCTCGCCAGGCTTCTCTGTCCATGGGATTTCCCAGGCAGGAATACCAGAGTGGGTTGCCATTTCCTCCTCCAGAGGATCTTCCTGACCCAGGGATTGAACCCAGGTCTCCTGCACTGCAGGTGGATTCTTTACCACCAACAAAGCTCATGAATCACTGTTGTTCTTTTCAAATGGAGCTATGAAAATACTGTCCCTTTTGTTTTGCTTCATGTTTTTTTAAAAATTTATTTATTTTAATTGGAGGCTAATTACTTTATAATATTGTAGTGGTTTTGCCATACATTGACATGAATCAGCCATGGGTGTACATGTGTCCCCCATCCTGAAGCCCCTCCCACCTCCCTCCCCATCCCATCCCTCTGGGTCAAGTGCACTGGCCCTGAGCACCCTGTCTCATGCATCGAAACTGGACTGGCAATCTGCTTCACACATGATAATATTCATGTTTGTAGACTGTTTTTCCAACTTTTATTTAAACACCTGATGAACATTTCTCTGACCCCACGTTGTCACCTCTCATGTTGCACCTTTGTGGGGTCCCTCCCTCTGCTGGGGATACACTCCCATCTTCCTTCTTCTCTGGCCTCTGCCAGCCCTAACTGACTCCAGCTCATCTTCTCAGACTCCACATGTGTGTGACTTTCCCTGACTCCACTGCTCCGAGTTACACGCCTCTGCTCTGAGCTCCCACGGGGGCTGTGATGACCATCTCTGTCTAATGTCTCCCAATTTTGTGGTTGATAGTTCTCTTCCCTTACAAGTTCATGAGCTACTTGATGGGATAGGCTGTGTCTTTTTGTGAGGAACCTGGCATAGACTTGTGATTATGAATGTTTGAGGAATGAATGTTCAAACCCCGTTGTTCTGACCCGAAATGTTTGAAATTGTGACAGAAAGCCTCCTTTTACTTGAAAGAGTGAGGTGGTGATGCACTGTGTGGTCCTGGCGTCGGGCAGAGCCCGGAGTGTGCACTATGCTAATGTCTCCATGATGTGAGGGATGGTTTATCTCAATCTGTGTCTACTCCCTAGAAAGGGGCCACTCACACAGGGCATTGAATTCACATCTTGTATGTTGATGCTTCTTATAAAACCTATGTCCTACTTTCTTTTACAGGAAGGAAATTTCCAAGATTCTGAGAAGTTCCTACCTTAGGGGCATGAATTTGGCATCATTTTTCGCTGTGAGCAAAATCATGATTTTTGTCACCTTCATCACCAATGAGCTCCTTGACAACCTGATCACAGCCAGCCAAGTGTTTGTGGTGGTGATGCTGTTCGAGGCTCTGCGGTTTTCAAGCACCCTCTACTTCCCCATGGCCGTCGAGAAGGTGTCAGAGGCCATCGTCAGCATCCGAAGAGTCAAGGTTTAGTGATAAATAACTTTTTTAAGTTATAGGCGGATTTTACCCAAAACTCTTTTTATGTGGTGTCACTGTGTGCCAGTTAAGTGAGATTTAACTCTCAGTACAAAGCTAGCAGTCTTTCCAAAATGTTTGTATTCCTCTCTCTTCTTAGGTAAAGTACGTTAAAAGTCCTGTGAGATCCATGCTCATTTAGGGCCAGTAGTATCAATAGCAGCAGCACAGGCTCTTGATGTGCAGTGATGGCTGCAGGATGATTAAAATGTATAAAAGCGGACGAAGCAAACAGATTGAATCTGCTGTGCTGACTGGAATGACTAGGCAGTGACTGTGCACAGTCCTGGGGTGACAGGATTCCTCTCTGGGCCGGGAGGGGAGGAACTTGCTGAGAAGTCCCTGTTCCCTGGGCAGGAAGTGTAGCCTCAGATTCACTTAGTTCTCTGTGTTCAAAAATGTATTCTTTACTCCCAGATGTTTTCTTGTTGATTTCTGATCTCTGCATTTTTGTTCCTCTACTTATTTTACCTAGTGTCTAAGCCTGTCTTTAGTTCCCCTCTTCCCTAAAAACTTCTGATTCCCACCATACCTATTATCTCCTTTTTTATACACAAATATAAACTCAAAATGGATTAAAGATCTAAATATAAGACCAGAAACTATAAACTCCTAGAGGAAAACATTTCTCTGACAGAAATCACAGCAGGATCCTCTATGACCCACTTCCCACAGTAGTGGAAATAAAAGCAAAAATAAACAAATGGGACCTAATGAAACTTAAAAGCTTTTGTACAATGAAGGAAACTATAAGCAAGGTGAAAAGACAGCCTTCAGAATAGGAGAAAATAATAGCAAGTGAAGAAACTGACAAGGAATTAATCTCAAAAATATACAAGCAGCTCATGTAGCTCAATTCTAAAAAAATAAATGACCCAATCAAAAAATGGACCAAAGAACTAAACAGACATTTCACCATGGAAGACATACAAACAAAAACATGACTAACAAAAACATGAAAAGATGCTCAACACCACTCATTATCAGTTCTGTTCAGTTCAGTCGCTCAGTCATGTCCGACTCTTTGCGACCCCATGAATCACAGCACGCCAGGCCTCCTGTCCATCACCAGCTTCCGGAACCTACCCAAACTCATGTCCATCGAGTCAGTGATACCATCCAGCCACCTCATCCTCTGTCATCCCCTTCTCCTCCTGCCCCCAATCCCTCCCAGCATCAGGGTCCAATGAGTCAACTCTTCACATGAGGTGGCCAAAGTACTGGAGTTTCAGCTTCAGCATCAGTCCTTCCAATGAACACCCAGGACTGATCTCCTTTAAGATGGACTGGCTGGATCTCCTTGCTGTCCAAGGGACTCTCAAGACTCTTCTCCAATACCACAGTTCAAAAGCATCAATTTTTCGGTGCTCAGCTTTCTTCACAGTCCAACACTCACATCCATACATGACCACTGGAAAAACCATAGCCTTGACTAGATGGACCTATGTTGGCAAAGTAATGTCTCTGCTTTTCAATATGCTATCTAGGTTGGTCATAACTTTCCTTCCAAGAAGTAAGCATCTTTTAATTTCATGATTGCAATCACCATCTTCAGTTATTTTGGAGCCCCCAAAAATAAAATCTGATGCTATTCCACTGTTTCCCCAATATTTGCCATGAAGTGATGGGACCAGATGCCATGATCTTAGTTTTCTGAATGTGGAGCTTTAAAGCAACATTTTCACTTTCCTCTTTTTCTTTCATCAAGAGGCTTTTCAGTTCCTATTCACTTTCTGCCATAAGGGTGGTGCCATCTGCATATCTGAGGTTATTGATATTTCTCCCAGCAATCTTGATTCCAGCTTGTACTTCTTCCAGCCCCGCATTTCTCATGATGTACTCTGCATATAAGTTAAATAAGCAGGGTGACAATATACAGCCTTGACATACTCCTTTTCCTATTTGGAACCAGTCTGTTGTTCCATGTCCAGTTCTAACTGTTGCTTCCTGACCTGCATACAGGTTTCTCAAGAGGCAGGTCAGGTGGTCTGGTATTCCCATCTCTTTGAGAATTTTCCACAGTTTATTGTGATCCCCACAGTCAAAGGCTTTGGCATAGTCAATGAAGCAGAAATAGATGTTTTTCTGGAACTCTCTTGCTTTTTTGATGATCCAGCAGATGTTGGCAATTTGATCTCTGGTTCCTTTGACTTTTCTAACACCAGCTTGAACATCTGGAAGTTCATGGTTCACGTATTGCTGAAGCCTGGCTTGGAGAATTTTGAGCATTACTTTACTAGCGTGTGAGATGAGTGCAATTGTTCGGTAGTTTGAGCATTCTTTGGGATTGCCTTTCTTTGGGATTGGAATGTAAACTGACCTTTTCTTGTCCTGTGGCCACTGCTGAGTTTTCCAAATTTGCTGGCATATTGAGTGCAGCACTTTCATAGCATCATCTTTCAGGATTAGCTCAACTGAAATTCTATCACCTCCACTAGCTTTGCTCATAGTGATGCTTTCTAAGGCCCACTTGACTTCACATTCCAGGATGTCTGGCTGTAGGTGAGTGATCACACCATTGTGATTATCTGGGTCGTGAAGATCTTTTTTGTACAGTTCTTCTGTGTATTCTTGCCACCTCTTAATATCTTTTACTTCTGATAGGTCTATACCATTTCGGTCCTTTATCGAACCCATCTTTGCCTGAATGTTCCCTTGATATCTCTAATTTTCTTGAAGAGATCTCTAGTCTTTCCCATTCTGTTGTTTTCCTGTATTTCTTTGCATTGATCACTGAGGAAGGCTTTCTTATCTCTCCTGGCTATTCTTTGGAACTCTGCATTCAAATGGGAATATCTTTCCTTCTCTCCTTTGCTTTTTGCTTCTCTTCTTTTCACAGCTATTTGTAAGGCCGCCTCAGACAACCATTTTGCCTTTTTGCATTTCTTTTCCTTGGGGATTGTCTTGATCCTTGTCTCCTGTACACTGTCACGAACCTCCATCCATAGTTCACCAGGCTCTCTGTCTATCAGATCTTGTCCCTTAAATCTATTTCTCACTTCCACTGTATAGTCCTAAGGGATTTGATTTAGGTCATACCTGAATGGTCTAGTGGTTTTCCCTACTTTCTTCAGTTTAAGTCTGAATTTTGCAATAAGGATTTCATGATCTGAGCCACAGTCAGCTCCTGCTCTTGTTTTTGCTGACTGTATAGAGATTCTTCATCTTTGGCTGCACAGAGTATAATCAATCTGATTTTGGTGTTGACCATCTGGTGATGTCCATGTGTAGAGTCTTCTCTTGTGTTGTTGGAAGAGGGTGTTTGCTATGACCAGTGCATTCTCTTGGCAATATTCTATTAGCCTTTGCCCTGCTTCATTCTGTACTCCAAGGCCAAATTTGCCTGTTACTCCAGGTGTTTCCTGACTCCCTACTTTTGCATTTCAGTCCCCTATAATGAAAAGGACATCTTTTTTGGGTGTTAGTTCTAAAAGGTCTTGTAGGTCTTCATAGAACCGTTCAACTTCAGCTTCTTCAGCGTTACTGGTTGGGGCATAGACTTGGATTACCATAATATTGAATGGTTTGCCTTGAAAACAAACAGAAAGAGATGGAAATACCAGACCACCTGACCTGCCTCTTGATAAACCTGTATGCAGGTCAGGAAGCAACAGTTAGAACTGGACATGGAACAATAAACTGGTTCCAAATAGGAAAAAGAGTACGTCAAGGTTGTATATTGTCACCCTGCTTATTTAACTTATATTCAGAGTACATCATGAGAAACGCTGGACTAGACAAAGCACAAGTTGGAATCAAGATTGCAGGGAGAAATATCAATAACCTCAGATATGCAGATGACACCACCCTTATGGCAGAAAGTGAAGAAGAACTAAATAGTCTCTTGATGGAAGTGAAAGATGAGAGTGCAAAAGATAGCTTAAAACTCAGCATTCAGGAAACTAAATTCATGGCATCTGGTCCCATCACTTCATGGTAAATAGATGAAGAAACAGTGAAAAATGTGTCAGACTTCATTTTTTTGGGCTCCAATATCACTGCGGATGGTGACTGCAGCCATGAAATTAAAAGACGTTTACTGCTTGGAAGGAAACTTATGACCAACCTAGATAGCATATTAAAAAGCAGAGACATTACTTTGCCAACATAGGTCCATCTGGTCAAGGCTATGGTTTTTCCAGTGGTCATGAATGGATGTGAGTATTGGACTGTGAAGAAAGCTGAGCACTGAAGAATTGATGCTTTTGAACTGTGGTGTTGGAGAAGAGTCTTGAGAGTCCCTTGGACTGCAAGGAGATCCAGCCAGGCCATCCTAAAGGAGATCAGTCCTGGGTGTTCATTGGAAGGACTGATGCTGAAGCTGAAACTCCAGTACTTTGGCCACCTCATGCAGAGAGTTGACTCATTTGAAAGGACCCTGATGCTGGGAGGGATTGGGGGCAGGAGGAGAAGGGGATGGCAGAGGATGAGATGGCTGGATGGCATTACCGACTCGATGGGCATGAATTTGAGTAAACTCCAGGAGTTGGTGATGGACAAGGAGGCCTGGTGTGCTGCGATTCATGGGGTTGCAAAGAGTCAGACACGACTGAGTGACTGAACTGAACTTAGCTGAGAGCCACTATGGAGAACAGCATGGAGATTCTCTGAAAAACTGGAAATAGAACTGCCATACAACCCAGCAATCCCACTGCTCGACGTACACACTGAGGAAACCAGAGTTGAAAAGAGACACGTGCACCACGGTGTTCATCACAGCCCTGTTTACGATAGCCAGGACATGGAAGCATCCTAGATGTTCATCGGCAGACGAATGGAGAAGAAAGCTGTGGTGCATATACACAATGGGGTATTACTCAGCTATTAAAAAGAATTCATTTAAATCAGTTCTAATTAGGTGGATGAAACTGGAGTCTATTATACAGAGTGAAAGAAGTCAGAAAAACACCAATACAGTATATTAATACATATATATATATAATTTAGAAAGATGGTATGATGACCCTATATGCGGGACAGAAAAAGAGACACAGATGTAAAGAACAGACTTTTGGACTCTGTGGGAGAAGATGAGGGTGGGATGATTTGAGATAATAGCATTGAAACATGTATATTACTGTATGTGAAACAAATCGCCAGTCCAGGTTTGAAGCATAAGACAGGGTGTTCAGGCTGGTGCACTGGGATGACCCAGAGGGATGGGATGGGGAGGGAGGTGGGAGGGGGGTTCAGGATGGGGGACACATGTACACCCATGGCTGATTCATGTCAATGTGTGGCAAAACCACTACAATATTGTAAAGTAATTAGCCGCCAATTAAAATAAATAAATTAATTAAATTAAAAAAAAAATAACTGTCCCTAAATAGTCAGGGATAGATAATTTTATCATGAAGACAAGGGCCTGGCACACAGTAGATGTTCAAGTATTTCTGTTTAACATGAATATTAAATCAGCTCTCTGAAAATGAATTATTTACTATGACCTCATAAGCCCAAGAAGTGTCTCTATTTTTTTCTAAGTGAAGAAGGGGGACCCATGGTCTTAGCACTGGATGACTCCAATAGGATTGCAAAAGATCTCAACTTTAAAGCACTCACTAAAAGTCTTCAATAATTTAAACATCTAGTAAAATATGTCTCTGAGGTTATATTGTTCAGAAAGCAGCTTTAGGTTTTCCATAACCAGTAATGAGCAAGTCAGTTTTTTTGGCTGCAGTTCTGGTGTTGATACTTTCCTGCATTTCCTGTTCTGGGTCTGCACTTCATGGCTCTAATGGCCATTTAATTTCAGCTTTTTCATCAGAGTGAGTCTTGCAGAAAAATTCAGCCAGCGTTTCTGGCGCCTTTACGAGCTGATCATGTATTGAATGGGGTCTCATTTAACCTTTGGAAGACTGTGACATCTGTTCCCCTCAGAACTATTATTTGTGGACAAGTGCTCAATAAATTTAATTCTTCACTTAGGGCATAATTTTCCTTTTCTTTCTTTTTTGTTTGAAAGTGAGGAATTTCTATTCGAATGTATACACATGGAGTATTGATGTCTTTTTACATGCTTAAGCTGAAACTATATTTGATTCTGTCTACACCAGATATATAACACATATATTACTCTCCAGGGCCCCTGGTCTTTTTAATCAATAGAAGTTGATAATAGGCCAGACAAGAAATTCAAGCAAGGCTTTACTGAGGCTTATGCTGCATCACAAAGTGTGGAAACAAGAAACTGATGCCCTGTTGACTCTTTGAGAAGGGTGGGCTGGTTCCTTAAGTGGGAAGAGGGTAGGGGCGGATTGGTGTTTGAGCCACAGGGGTGACTTAAGTAGTCTGCCATGTACCAAGATCGTACACAGTTCCCTGCTTTACTCCCAGCAGCTCAAAAATAGCAGTTGGCTTGTGGTATTTTTGTATCTTACTGTTCATAAGTGCCTTTCCATGTGTGCAGGTGTGTTTAGTCCCTTATGTTTTCTTTGTGTTTTGTTGCTCAAGAGACGTTTGTCCAGGTGCAATTGCTCCCATAGAGAGTCCCAGGTCCCAGCCTGTCTCATCACCTTTTGCTTGTTGCTATGTCAGCTTAGACTATGTAAGGCTGTAGTCATGCAGTCAGTGGTTGGCTGGTTTGAACAACTGTGCAGTCTGTTCCTTCCTGTAGCTGATGCCCTTGATGGGCTAACTGTGTAAGGCTTGGTCTTAGTTGGAGTTGGGACTGTAAAGGTGCATGAATGATGTAGTGTCTCCCCTATATCTGACTTAATATTCCTCTAGGGATTCAGAAGTAGGGAGGGCAGTGCTAGCTGGGGATGTGCTGAGCTGGTTCCCAGTAGGGTTAGTATTTGAGATGGGCCGGAAGGATGGGTGGGGTCCGTACTCAGGGTGTCCAGGCAGAGGCCGCCTGGGGAGTGTGGACTTAGGTGCTGGTGGGTCACTGGGGGTGATAAGCTTGTGGACACTCAGAGATGCTGTAAGGAGATGAGGAGGGAGTTGTCTTGGGGTAGGGTCAGAGGTGTTGGGGAGGGATAGTGAAGGAACCAGCAAAAGAAAAGTTGCATTATTGAAATAACTAATAGTGAGTGAGATTCTGAAATTATGTTGTTTCAAGAAGAAAAGAGAATTGGGAGAGAGATGAATTGTGTCAGAACAGGTGAGAGCTGGTACCCGGCTAATGATGGGAGAGGTGGTGTGGGGAAAGAACTCAGATTGCGGTGGTTGAAAGCCCGTGATCCTGTCCTCAGACCGCCATCCATCCATCCTGCCCCCTGGTGGACATGGGCTTGGGGACGGTAAGAGTCACTGTGCTCAGTGTTAGGTTCTGAGTGAGCTTGGATGAGAGGAGGAAGGAATGAATGAATAGCATCTTCCACCAGCTGATATTTGACAGAAATGAAAGGATCCTGTCTTTCTTTTCCTGCAGAATGGTTTTCACATTTAGTTTTTACCCATTCTTCTTTGTAAGTAGAAGTTTGCAATCACATTTATGACTCTGAGGCATGATAGATGGGGTGTCAAGATGTTTAAGGTAGTAAATTACTATTTATGTGTTGTTTTCTTTCTCAAACATCCTCACATCCTCACATGCTTGTTTCAGTTGCACCCCCCGTGTTAGTAAGGATTCACTTTGCCTGTGGGTCCCAAAGTTACCCAGGTTAAAGCTGCTTGCAGGGTCCATTTGTTTTTCTCTCATGCAAGAATCCTTGTGAGGCTCTGAATGGGTTTCCTGGGGCTGCTGATATGAAGTACCACAAACCACGTGGCTTAAAACCAAGGGAAAGTATTGTTTTACAGTCCCGGAGGCTAGAAGTCTGAAATCAAGGTATCAGCAAGGTCAGGATCCTTCTGAATCCGATAAAGGAGCATCCTTTCTTCCCTCTGCTAGCTCTGAGTGGTTGCAGGCAAACCTTGGCATTCCTTGGCTTGAAAGCCATCACCCCAGCCTCTGTCTCCATCATCAGGTAGCTGGTTTTTTGCGTGTCTATCTGTCTCTGCATTTCTCATGAGGACTCAAGTCATATTGTATTCAGGACCCACCCTACTCCACTGTGACCTCACTTCAATTGATTATATTGACAACAACAAAATTTCCAAATAAAGCCACATTTTGAGCTAACTGGGGTCAGGAGGTATCTTTTTTGTGAGGATACAATTCTCCCCATGGCAAGTCCCATGGCTAGTGTGAACCTCTGTGGTATTGGGACCCAGACTCTTTTCTTAATGTTACTCCACTGCATGTGACTTGACCCCGCTGGCAGCCCCCCAAGGCCCAGGTTGGGGCAGAGGAAGGTCCTGGTTGCTGTCGCTCCCCACTGCCCTGGATTTAGTCATGGGGCTCTCATGTCTGCTCAAGTGTCTAGAGACAGAGGGCCTCCTTCCAGGCTGCCACATGCAGGTAAAATCCGGGGTTTGTTACCTCAGAAGAAAGAGAGCACATTTTGAGGACAGCCAGCAGTCTCTGCCCCATGTTCACAGTTTTGGGGACCTTGGGGAGTGGGAGTGGTCTAAGTTGTTTGTTCAGTTTCTTTATTGCTCTAGCTTTTCTCATTGAATTATGTCTAGCATTTGCAAGGCAAGAGGGAGTTTTCTTGCATGTGTTTGTCAGCTTTGTAGCAGCTTATAAGACTTTGTTTTCTTCAGCTACTTTGCATCAGTCAGCTAAAGAGTGGTGGAGAAGATCACATGAAGTGGGAGGTGGGCACTCCTGCTGTGGAGGAGGGAGGGCATTGACTAGGAAGAGGCAGTGATTGTGAAAAGATGCTTGTGAGATATTTTAAGAGATAGAAACTTAAGACCGTTTTCTTTTTAGAATGATGACTTAAGTGACAGTTATTGACAAGCAGTGGTATGGATTTGACACACATGAGGGGGAAAGCAGAGTGCACAGGGTTTGCACTCAGAGTCTGTGTCGTTGGTCTTGTGTTCCCAGCCTGTCCTGGGCCACCTGCTTCCTGACGGCCTGGGAAGGGCCTTCCTCTGTGTTCTAGCAGTGTCGGGTGGTGCTTGGCACATGGTGGGATTCAGTTAGTATTTATGAAATAATTTCCTACCAGCTCACCTGTTCATTGTTGGTAACAGAAAAGTAAAACAGTGAAAATGTCCAGGTTCTAAATGTACTGGAGTTTGAAGCCATATTCTCTTTTTAGAGAGGAAACATTATACTTGTTGAGAAGGTAATAAAGAGAGCCCCATGGACAGGAGCTCTTTATTTATCTTTTTTATACATGCACACACACACACACGCACATGCACACATACTATATATATGTATGTATATGCTATATTATATATATGCTGTACTATATTATATACTTAGATGTACATATACTATAAACATAATATATTACATACTATATATTATTTAATATTTCTCATATGAACCAATACCTAATAAAATACAGTAATAAAATGATAGGTAGGTATAAATGATAGGTATAAAACTTTTTATTGCAAATTCAAGAGAAGCAATTGTTCTGTTTGTGCTTTGTTCTTGCAGTATAAACAATCTACATTTTGCCTTTTTCTGTAGAACTTTCTGTTACTTGATGAGATAACACAGTGCTACCCTCTGCTGCCATCAGATGGTAAAACAATTGTGGATGTGCAAGCTTTTACAGCTTCTTGGGAAAAGGTAAGAAACCTTCCATTCCAAAATTGTAACTGCTAATAGACAACTGTGACATAGATTTATTGGAGAATTTTGAGATTTTACACATACTGTAAAATGTGACTTGCTCATTTACTGAGAACATGTTATAAAAATTGTCAGAATCAGGAATAAGGTTTGCAATGAATGGAATAAGGTTTGCAATGAATGGAAATTAAGTGTAAAATCAGCCTGAGGCAATTGACATCTTGCTGTTTTTCTCATTTTCAAGAGAGCTTTCAGTGTATTAGCACATGTTCAACTTAAAGTACATAAATTCTTCTTATAATTTTTAGCTTATTTTTCATTATGTTTTATTACAGAGTACTAAATATAGTTCCCTGTGCTATATAATAGGATCACCTTAAAGAAAAGATATATAGCACAAATACATCTTTTCTTGAAAACCCAGATCTAATATTTTGAGCTGAAGTGTGAAGTGTCAGTCGCTTCAGTTGTGGCTGAGTCTTTGTGACCCCGTGGACTGTAGCCCACTAGGCCCCTCTGTCCATGGGATGGACTCCCACTCCAGTGTCTCTGTTGTTGTTGTTGTTCAGTCGCTCAGTCATGTCCAAATCTTTGCAACTCCATAGACTAGCACGCCAGACTTCCCTGTCCTTCACCAATCTCCCAGATGAGTAGATTATGCCATCCAGCCATTTCATCCTCTGTGGTCCCCTTCTCCTCCTGCCTTCAATCTTTCCCAGCATCAGGGTCTTTTCCAATGAGTTGGCTCCTCATATCAGGTGGTCAAAGTATTGTAGTTTCAGCTTCAGCATCAGTCCTTCCAATGAATATGCAAGATTGATTTCCTTTAGGATTGACTTATTTGATCTCCTTGCTGTCCAAGGGACTCTCAAGAGTCTTCTCTAACACTGAAGTTCAAAAGCATCAATTTTTTGGCACTCAGCCTTCTTTATGGTCCAACTCTCACATCCATACATGACTACTGGAAAAACCATAGCTTTGACTATACAGACCTTTATCGGCAAAGTAATGTCTACTTTTTAATACACAGTCTAGGTTTGCAATAGCTATTCTTCCAAGGAGTAAGCATCTTTGAATTTCATGGCTGCAGTCACGGTCTGTAGTAACTTTATAATAAAACCTGCCACTGTTTCCACTTTCTCCCTTTCTATTTTCCATGAAGTGATGGGACCAGATGCCATGATCTTAGATTTTCGAATGCTGAGTTTTAAGCCAACATTCACTCTTTTTCACTCTCCTCTTCCACCTTCATCAAGAGGCTCTTTAGTTCCTCTTTACTCTCTGCCATCATCTGTGTGTTTGAGATTGTTGATATTCTGTCAGAATTCTAGATTCCATTTTGTGATTCATCTAATCTGGCATTTTGAATCATGTAGTATGCCTAAAAGTTAAACAAGCAGGATGGCCATATACAACATTGACGTACTTCTTTCCTGATTTTTAACCAGTAGGTTGTTGCATGTCTGGTTCTAGCTATTGCTTCTTGACCTGCATACAGATTTATCAGGTGACAAGTAATGTGGTCTGGTATTCCCATCTTTTTAAGAATTTTCTACAGTTTGTTGTGATCCACACTGTCAAATGCTTAGTCAATGAAACAGAAGTAGATGTTTTTCAGGAATTACCTTGCTTTTTCTGTGCTCTAACAGGTATCAGCAATTTGCTCTCTGGTTCTTCTGCCTTTTCTAATTCCAGGTTGGAATTTCTGGAATTTCTCAGTTCACGTACTGCTGAAGCCTAGCTTGAAGAATTTTGAGCATTACTTTGCTAGCGTGTGAAATGAGCTCAGTTGTGCAGTAGTTGGAACATTCTTCTGTCCATATGGGAATCTAGTAAAAGAAGGAACTTCCCTAAAGTCAGCTAAAGCTGCCTCCAATCCCCAAAGAGATAAGATTATGAAGAGGCCTCTAGGACACAGAATCTTAAAATAGGAAACAGAAAAATGTGGGTTATATTTTGCATATTAATTATGTTGATTATTGTTATATTTTCCACTTTCTAAAAAAAGTGTTACTTTATTAAAATGGGTAAGTTAAATTAAACTAAAAACTTTAATTTGTAGGCATCAGAGACCCCAGCCCTACAAGAACTTTCCTTTACTGTCAGACCTGGTGAACTGTTAGCTGTGGTTGGACATGTGGGAGCAGGAAAGGTAAGTTATGGTGATGCAACACCACAGCCCTTGTTAAATTATCAGAATTGAGCCCAGATCTGTGTGTGACTCAGTTTGCACTGAGTGTATCTAGAACAGCATCTCTCTAAGTGTGTTCCATCAAACATTCATTTTACAAGAATGTTTCATGGCTAAATAAATCAGGATAACCCCCCACTGTCTTTTCCTTCTTGGTGCTTCACATTGCCCTGTTAGGAACTGCCTGTGGGGAATTTGGACATCTCGGTGAAGAAAATTATTTATGTGACAGCTGTTCAGGATAGACAAGAGACAATGAGGACTTCTTTTCATCTTAGTGGCTCTTCCAGGAAGTCTGGAGGTCATAAAGGCTCTTTTCGGAAGCTTTGAGCATTTCCTCCTGTGATTTGACATGATCCCATCAGTGCACATGTAGTGAATGTGCAGCCACGTGCTGGAGATAAAGGTACAGATGTGAGCAAGACCCTAACTCTCTGCTTTTCAGAGGCAACCATGTTCTGGGGTGAGACAGATATGCAGATATGTTATTTCAGCCCAGTGTCATGAGCACTCTGATGGTTTGGATACATACACGCCACATCTGTGTGATGTTGAAGATTGAAAGGAAAGGTGCACATGCACTTGGTCTGAAACAACAAAATACAGAAATCTAATGTGGGATGTGGCTTCCCTGGTGGCTCAGTGGTAAAAGAATCCACCTGCTAATGCAGGAGACCCAGGTTTGATCCTTAGTCTGGGAAGTTCTCACTTCCCAGTTGTGGAACAACTAAGCCCGTGCACCACAGCTGTGGGGCCTCTGCTCTAGAGCCTGGGAGCTGCAACGACTGAGCCCATGGGCCACAGCTGCTGAGGCCTGCCACTACAGCCTGTGCTCCTCAATAAGAAAATCCATGCACTGCAATGAAGACCCAGTGCAAGCAAAAATAAATAAAAGAATTAGAAATGTGGTATGGTAGAAACCAACACAACATTGTAAAAAATAAATGAAAAAACTAAAAGAACTAAAAATAAATTATTTTTTTAAATGTGGGATGTGTACATGAAAGGGTGCTGATTTCCTTTATGAAGGGCTTTTGCTCTGCAGATACAACTCATTTGAGAGTTCTTTCAGCTAACCATCTCTAGCTATATTCTTCACACATAGCTTTTTAATAACAAGTGTTTGTCAAGTAAAGGATACCAGATGCAGGAATAATTGCACTTAACATCAGATACATAAAATACACATCCTGCCGAACTTTGTTAGAGAAGGATGTAAAGCATTCTCAATTATTCTTTGCTGAGTAGAATTTCATTTGGGGGGATACTCAGGGACTTTTCTGGTGGCTAAGTCAGCAAAGCATCTGCCTACAGTGAGGGAGACCTGGGTTCGATCCCTGGGTCGGGAAGATCCCTGGAAAAGGAAATGGGAACCCACTCCAGTGCTCTTGCCTGGAAAATTCCATGGATGGAGGATCCTGGCAGGCTACAGCTCATGTGGTCGCAAAGAGTCTGACACGACTGAGCGACTTCACTTTCACTTTCAGGCCAAGTAGATTGTTTGTACTATTAATATATTCCTTATCAGTCCTTTTCATTGACCATTAGTGTTAGTTTCTTTCTTTCTTTCTTTTTTTTGGTCTCAGTTGAGTGGGCTGTGCTTTATCCTGTTGAAGGAACGGGTTCTATCCTGTATTAAGCACCAGGGTGGGGTCGATTGTGCTGCAGGGCGTGTTCTATCCTGAGTGCACCCTGTTCACGTGTGTGTGTTCCCGTCTGTTTCAGTCATCACTGTTGAGCGCTGTGCTGGGGGAGCTGCCCCCGAGCCAGGGGAAGGTCAGCGTGCACGGGAGGATCGCATATGTTTCTCAGCAGCCCTGGGTGTTTCCAGGAACTGTGAGGAGTAACATTTTATTTGGGAAGAAATATGAAGAAGAACGATATGAAGAAGTAATAAAGGCTTGTGCTTTGGAAGAGGTGAGTAATGACTTCTGAGTTGCATATACTTGAATTTCAAATAATGATACTGGTTTAAACTACAAGATTGGTTAAAAGTTCTTTTTAAAAATGGGTTTTTGAAGTTTGTTTAATATTTAAGCTAGTCTTCTGGATAAATAAGCAGGCGTACATATGCTATCGTTTTAATTCTTGTAGGTTAATAACACACAGAATACATTATCTGAAAGGGGGATTCTGGGAAGTTTTCATTCACTTTCAACTCTTTTTAGTGGAAAGTTTCAAATATTTACAAAAATAGAGAGCATGGTATAATGAACCTTCATGTACCCACCCCCAGCTTCAGCCGGAATCAGCTGGTGGCCAGTCTTGCTGCATCCCTACCCCTGCTCTCTGCCAGCCCCACCCCCATCCCAGAGTATTGTGGAGCAGATCCTGGACCTCAAATTAGTTCATCTGTAAACATTTCATTATTTTTCTCTAAAAGATAGGAAAGCTTTGGGGAAAAAAAAATCATTTCTTTATTGCACGTGAAAAAATACCTCAAATTCCTGAATATCACCCACCTGCTAGTCTGTATTTACATGCTGTTGATCATATCACTGAGAAATCTTCACCACTGTTGGAACCCACATAAGGTCTGTCCCCTGCACTTGGCTGATGCCTTCTTGGTCCCTTTCAGTCTGTGAGTTTCTCTCTCCACTTCACTTTTGACTCATAATTGATTATTTAAAGAAAACAGAATGTTCTAAAATTTCTTTTTAATACTGCATAATTTTACTGAGGGAGATTGTTTTCAGAAATGGCATTGAGTTTCACAGAGAATGGTAAGATGAAAGGTTGAACTGTATGTTGGGAATTAAATAAGATTAGTGAATAAATGATAACTGAACTTAAGCAATAGAAGAGTACAATTTGGTAAAAATAAAGGAAAAAGGGAAAATAATGTTAAATATGATGTTACTCTCTCAGGTTGTAAAAAATCAGTAAATAACAACATTAAAAGTCCTCCGGGGTCTGTTCAGTGCAGTCTGGACATCTGACTGCTCTTTTGTACTGTGAGGAAAAGACAGGGACAGATTTTCAAAGGTGTGGTGTTGAAGGCTCCAAACCTGCTTTGTGAGGAAATAGTAATTCTCCTGGAACAATGGCTTGAACATCATAGGTTGTATCAGGTGTTTGTGTGTGTGCTAAGTCACCTCAGTCGTGTCCAGCTCTGTGGCACTATGGACTATAGCCCTCCAGACTCCTCTGTCCATGTGATTCTCCAGGCAAGAATACTAGAGTGGGTTGCCACTTCCTTCCCCAGTGGATCTTCCCAACCCAGGAATCAAACCCGAGTCTCTGTCTCTTGCCTTGGAGGGTGGGTACTTTACCACTAGCGCCACCTGGGACACTCTGCATCAGGTGAGCAGCATTTTACAATGATGTGGACAAACAGAATTGCTTGTTTAATGGGCTTGTTTCTTTCTTCCAGGTTCTTGTTCATGGGTGACTGTACATTTGCAGAAATGATGTCAAGTTAGCAGGAATGAGCTAGATTTTTATTAAATGGTCTAGATACCATGTAAGAAGGGAAAGCAAACATGGAACAGTGAGAACAGTAGTTTCCATTAATTCAGAGTCCACGTGCAAATTATTTTTCTGCCTTTTACAGATGTGCGTGCACAGATGTAAAAAGGTTTATGAGTTATTCATTCTTTATGAGTGTCTTCAATGTTCCCATCTTCATTTTATAGTTATTAAAACTGAGGCCTGGACAGATGAGACACCTCATCTCTACATTTGTAGCTCAGGTTCAGATCCTTAGGACCAATGCTTTGCTGCAGCCTCGTGGGGTGACTGGACCACTAATGTGGGCAGTGTTCTGGGGCTTCACCCACATGGGGCATGTGTGCAGCACAGACTTTGGTGGAAGGGGCCCTGAGGACTGGGATGCACAGCAGTTCCTCTGTACGTGATGTGACGTCTATAAACATGGACTGCTCACATATTCTGCTGCATAGTTGGGGCATGGAGTTGGGTCCCTCATGCCCATCCCCTCCTTGGCAGGAAGGGAGGCCCAATGTGGAGAAATAGCAGAGAGGAGAGTTCTGACCCCGGGTTCATCACTTGCCTGCTGTCATTCTGGACATGTCCTGTTACCTGCTGTGCCTCTGACGTTTCTGCAGCAAAATGAGGACATTGGGTCAAAGGGTTTCAAGAAGGTTTTCTTGCTGCTCTGAAATGTCATCTATGACTCTGATTAACAAGAGGTTAGCAAGGTCTTTATAACACCTGGGAACCACTTAGTAAGTTATGAGAGCATCTGCTTATCTCCTTTTGGATTCCAGGTATCAGTGGATGGACATAAGGCAGGCACAGGAAATAGTGGCGTCCTGGAGTTAGTCTGGCCGTAGACACAGAGACAGCATGTCTGATAGAAAAGGCTTGGCCTTTGGAGAGAAACAGTCCTGGGTAGTGACTCCAAGTGTTTGTCTCAGTTTCCATTCTTATTAAATGGGGGAGGGGTGGGGTTACTCTAAAGATTACAGAAAATGCCTGTGAAATGTAAGCAAACCAGGGTTTCAGTAAATGATGACCATTGTTGCTATTCTAACCTTTTTCTCTCCATCCATCTATCCATCCATATAAATATAGTAAAGATTTCTCCTTATTGTTCTTACTTCCACCTCCCCAAAATCCTGGAGGAAAAGCCAAGAAAAAGTAGTATTTATTAAAAATTTATTTATTTTAATTGTAGGATAATTACAATACTGTGATGATTTTTGCCATACATCAGCATGAATTGGTCATGGGTGTACATATGTCCCCCCATCCTGAACCCACCTCCCACCTCCCTACCCACCCTATCCCTCTGGGTTGTCCCAGAGTACTGACTTTGGGTGACCTGTTTCATGCATGAAACTTGCACTGGCCATCTATTTTACATATGTTAATACACATGTTTCAATGCTATTCTCTCAAATCATCCCACCTTCACCTTCTCCTACTGAGTCCAAAAGTCTGTTCTTTACATCTGTCTCCTTTGCTGTCTTACATGTAAGATTGTCATTACT
This sequence comes from Odocoileus virginianus, assembly GCF_023699985.2. Lineage (NCBI taxonomy): Eukaryota > Metazoa > Chordata > Mammalia > Artiodactyla > Cervidae > Odocoileus > Odocoileus virginianus. The sequence goes on from NC_069681.1 coordinate 38,106,880, forward strand.
GTCTTTCTAAAAGCAACGTTTTTTATATAACATATGTTAAAAACAACTAAATGTATTATACTAGATTAGATTGAAGTAATTGTTTAAGTCCATTGAGCTGAAAACTTTTCTGTAACAGAATAGGGAGACATGAAGTAATCACACTGGCAACATCAATTCAGGCTGATGACATCAACTCCAAGGTCTAGGAGTCAGAAGATTGAGGAATTGAATCCCAGTTTCTCTGTTGATCACGTGTGAGGTTTTGACTGATTGATCCTTACAAGCCTGTTACTTCATCTGTAAAATGGAGATATTAAGACTATCAACCTCATGAGGTTGTTTTGAAGATGAAATGTGGTCGTGGTTTTAAAGCACCTGATTGCTAGGGACATAACAAGTACTCTGTAAGTATTAGAAAAAAATTGATTCTTAATTATAAGATCAGTCAGTTTCTGGTAAAATTACATCCATAAAATATGACATGTAAGAAAGGAGGTATCTGATTATTAACTTCCATTGTTTGAGTTGGTATTTCTATAGGTGCTCTACACATAGTACATTGTATAAATCAACAATAATAATATTCTGTTACCAAATATAAACAATATTGTGTGCAACATTTGTCTCCATGTTATCTTTAAGGCTTTTGAAATATTTAGTGAACACATATTTCAATTCAGTTCAGTTCAGTCGCTCAGTCGTGTCTGACTCTTTGCGACCCCATGAATCGCAGCACGCCAGGCCTCCCTGTCCATCACCAACTCCTAAAATTTACTCAAACTCATCTCCATAGAGTCAGTGATGCCATCCAGCCATCTCATCCTCTGTCGTCCCCTTCTCCTCCTGCCCCCAATCCCTCCCAGCATCAGGGTCTTTTCCAGTGAGTCAACTCTTCACATGAGGTGGCCAAAGTATTGGAGTTCCAATTTCAGCATCAGTTCTAATGAACACCCAGGACTGACTCCTTTAGGATGGACTGGTTGGATCTCCTTGCAGTCCAAGGGACTCTAAAGAGTCTTCTCCAACAGCACAGTTCAAAAGAATCAATTCTTTGGCACTCAACTTTCTTCAAAGTCCAACTCTCACATCCATACATAACCAATGGAAAAAGCATAGCCTTGACTGGACAGACCTTTGTTGGCAAAGTAATGTCTCTGCTTTTTAATATGCTATCTAGGTTGGTCATAACTTTCCTTCCAAGGAGTAAACATATTTAAAGGTATCAAATTGATAAATTCTAGTTTAATATTTTTACACATAGATCACTTACTTGGGCATTTTCTTTTCAGACGGCCTTGACAATCACAGGATAGTAAGTTTATTGATACTTACAATGTCTAAGTATAGAGGCCTTCAAGTCTTGAGTTATTTAAGTGTTGTCTTCATTTCAAACATATCTTCAGTCACCACCTGGGCAGCATGATGTGAAAGAGCAGAAGGCTCTGAACTGACATGAGCTGGTTCAGATTCCAGCTCTTCTGTTTAACAGCTGACCACCCTCAGACCAGTGATGTGACCTCACTCAGTCTCAGTTTCCTCATCTGTGAAATGGGGCCAGTACTTACTGTGCAGCTTGCTGTGAGGATTAGAGATAATCAGCATCAGGTTCCAGAACAGAGTCTTGGTGCACAGATCTTACCCCCCAGGAGCTGTGAGAAGCCATGTGCATGTGTACAAATGATGGAGCAGAATAAGATGGGTCCTTCATGAGAGATGAGAAATGTAAACAGAATTCAGCAGGAAGAGAGACAAGTCCAGGATGGTTTCATGGGAGAGTGTGTTTGGGCTGAGCCTGGAAAGATGGGTGGAATATTTATAGGCTGTGAGAGGAGGGGTGATTCCACATGGAAGGAAAGCTGTGAAGGAAGCAGGGCTCCTGCTGCTTGACTCTCGAGTCCAGCCCTCCTCTGCCAGGGCCACCTGTCCAGCCCACATTAACCACTTCAGCAGTCTGCTCCGTGATGTCTCTACTGTGAGTCTCCACCATCACTGAAGGGCCCTTGATGTGCTTCTGGATGGATGGCATCAAACCAGCATCACCATTTCCTAGTTTGCCTCTAGTGTGTGTCTGCTGTTCAGTGAGAATTGGCTAAATTTTGGGGCTTCCCTGGTGGCTCAGACAGTAAAGAATCTGTCTGCAATGCAGGAAGACCTGGGTGCACTCCCTGGGTTGGAAAGATCCCCTGGAGAAGAAAATGGCAACCCACTCCAGCATTCTTGCCTGGAGAATTCCATGGACAGAGGAGCCTTGGTAGACTTTAGTCCATGGGATCACAGAATTGGACACGATTGAGTGACTAACACTTACTTAACTTAGAGGTAACAAATATGAATAAGAACACTTTCCTGTCCGTGGAAGGAACTATAATATATGCCCAACTCAGGCTTTTCCCCTTTAATCAGGACACGTTGCCTGAGAAATCAACTTGACTTGGTTTTACTTTATATCCTCCAAAATGCTTTTCTCCTTGGTGGCTTGCTCATATATAATTTACAGAGTCAACAACACATTCAAAGTATTACTACCAGACTCAGAGATAGTTTCTTATGTCCTGGAAAGAGAGGCTCTGAGTGCTTTTTCTGGAATGTGGTTAAGATTGCTGTATTACAACGTGGTGCTATGTTAAGAAGAAAACAAATTTGAACAACATAAAATCAAAGCATAAAAACTAAGTGGAACAGTTTGCAAGAACTGTCAACAGTGAAAGAGAGGCAAGTAATTCTGTGTGTGTATGAGGCTGAGAACTTAAAAGCTCATTTTTTCAATGAAAACCAAAAGCAAGAGATGGTATTAATTTCTGAGCTCAAGAAAGAAAGAATGTGAGGTAATTATAAATTATCACGACAGAGCACTTGCTGCCTTTCATCAAATGCACCTCCATTAAGATTTGAGTGAGTGGAGAACCTGTGTGTGTCTGTGTCTTTGTGGTTGTCAGGGAGGATTATGATGGAGTCTCTTTCTTCCATGGTGGTCATGTGCTTTGTATGTTATGATTCACACTGTAAACAGGGTCCTACTGTTGACTTGGTGAGAAAATAGGGATCAGTCACCAACAGCAAGTTATAATCAACTCATGTCCTTTTTTCATTTATGGAAGTGTTTTCACATACTTCTTTAGATTCTCACAGCATCCTTGAGTTCAGTGACTTTGGTTTCTGCAGCACATTCTATAGGAGAGGAAAATGAGACTTAGGGAGATCAAAGGACTTGTTTTTCATGGTGGCACCAGTGAGCTATTTGCTCTCTCCCCAGATTTGCTGCAGTAGAGACAGAGAAGTGAGGACTTCATCTGCAGAAATGTACTGCTCTGCATCCTAGGTTGAGGCATGGGGGGTTTAGTAGATAAAAACTCCAACAAACTCTGTCTATGACAGAATGTGCCAATTGATAATTATAGGCAACCTAAGACTTCAATTGAAATACCATGTAACTTAAGTCTAAGACAGAGGAACCAGAGATCAAATTCCCAACATCTGTTGGATCATAGAAAAAGCAAGAGAATTCCAGAAGAGCATCTACTTCTGCTTAATTGGTATGATAAATCCTTTCACTGTGTGGATCACAACAAAGGGTGGAAAATTCCTAAAAGAGATGGGAATACCAGACCACCTTACTGGCCACCTGCAAAACCTGTATGGAGGTCAAGAAGCAACAGTTAGAACAGGACATGGAACAACGGACTGATTCCAAATTGGGAAAGGAGTACAAGGCTGTATATTGTCACCCTGCTTATTTAACTTATATGCAGAGTACACCATGTGAAATGCCAGGCTGGATGAAGCACAAGCTGGAATAAAGATTGCTGGGAGAAATATCAATAACCTCAGATATGCAGATGACACCACCCTTATAGCAGAAAGTGAAGGGCAACTAAAGAGCCTCTTGATGAAGGTGAAAGAAGAGAGTGAAAAAGTTGACTTAAAACTCAACATTCAAAACATTAAGATCATGGTATCCAGTTCCATTACTTCATGGCAATAGATTGGAAAAGAATGGAAACAGTGACAGACTTTATTTTCTTGGGGTCCAAAATCACTGCAGATGGTGACTGCATCCATGAAATTAAAAACGTTTGCTCCTTGGGAGAAAAGCTATGACAAACCTAGACAGCGTATTGAAAGGCAGAGCCATTACTTTGCCTACAAAGGTCCATATAATCAAAGGTATGGTTTTTCTAGTAGTCATGTATTGATGTGAGATTTGGACTATAAAGAAAGCTGAGCGCAGAAGAATAGATGCGTTTGAACTGTGGTGTTGGAGAAGACTCTTGAGAGTCCCTTGGACTGCAAGGAGATCAAACCAGTCAATCATAAAGGAAATCAACCCTGATTATTAATTGGAAGGACTGATGCTGAAGCTCCAGTACTTTGACCACCTGATGGGAAGAACCAACTCATTAGAAAAGACCCTGATGCTGAAAAAGATTGAAGGCAGGAGGAGAAGGGGATGACAGAGGATGAGATGGTTGAATGGCATCCCCGACACAGTGGATGTGAGTTTGAACAAGCTCCACGAGATGGTAAAGGACAAGGAAGCCTGGAGTGCTGCATTCCATGGGATCACAGAGAGTCAGACACAACTGAGTGACTGAACAACTACTTAAGCCTGATTATCTCATCATTTTGGGAATGTTCTTGTCATCTATTCTTTTTTTTCCCCATGGTATTCTGGGGGAAAATAGGCTGATTTGTCTATTTGCTTCTTAAATAATATTCAAATATAACTTTTGATTGATTCCCAGATCCTCAAGTTACAACTTTATTTCCTTCTTAACTTTGAGTTTTTCCTGCTTTCACAGACAAGCATCTACTTAGTCCAGCTGATCTGCTGGGTGTCCTTTGAGCACACTGTTTCTTTCCTTTTGGTTTTCCTGCCCAGCTTGCTCTTTCTGCTCCCATTTCTTGTACAGACCTTCTCTATCACTCACTTTAAGTATCACTCTGAAGACTTGGGTCAAGTGTTATCCCTTCTCTGAAAGTGGGAAGCTGAACCAGAGATCAGCAAAATGTCTTTTTAAGAGACACTCATTCCTTGATAAAAACAATTCCTGTGCCTTCACCAGCCTGGGCCACCAGCTCTCACACCTGTGTCTCTAGCACAGACCTTCACATCTGCCTGTCCAGCTGCAAAGTGACATCACCGAGAGGTCATCTCAGTTTGTCCACAAGTGAAGTCTCCTAAACCTGCCTCCACCATCTTCCCCAACTCAGTAAATGGAGACTGTCCTTCCCCTTCCTCACCCCAAACACCACAGTCCTCTTCTCTTACAGCCACACCCATCCCATCAGCAGGTCTTCTGGACTCCACCTTCAACATGTGCCTGGAGTGTAACCCCATCTCTCCATTCCCACTGCTCTCACTCTGGTCCTGACCACCGTCATCTCTCACATTGATTATACCAGTAGCCTCCTCACTTGTATTCACCCTCACCCTTCCGCACTTACTGTCTTTTTCTGTAAAGCACAGGAGTGATTCCTTAAAGCCTCAAACAGGTCTGTCCTCCCCTTCCTCCTGTTACTGGAGTGACCCCAGGCTCCTCCTGCTCTGTCTCCACCCTCACTCCCCTCATTCTCACTCTGCTCTCCTGCCTCCTTGTCCTAAACCCCTTGGGCATCTCCCAGTGGCCACTGCACCTGCCCCTCCCTCTGTGTGGAGAGGTCTGCCTGAGCCCCTCCCCACCCCAGATCTGCTCACCCTCATCTGAGCAGATCCCTCCCACCCCAGTATGGACTCATTTCCCTCCTTTAGTCTCCACCCCCCTGAGCCGGCTTCCTTTTCCTTCCTGTCCTCAGTCCTTGTGCTCAAGTTAATTTCCATATCATCCATCTCCCATCATGGAAAGAAACCCTAGGAGCTTTGTTTCTTTATGACTGAGTTCATTGTGCCCAGAACAATGCCTGTCATACAATAGGTCCTTAGTAAATATCTGTTAAAATGGTCAAATGCATAGCTGCTGTGCTAAACTACAGAATGAAAACAAAAAACACTGAGAGTTTTGTTTTTTTTAATGTTCAAGGTCACAGTTTAGTTCCTCTGACTTATACCCACTGCTCTAGCTTCCCAGGTGGCTCGGTGGTAAAGAATCCACCTGCCAGTGCAGGAGACGCAGGAGACACGAATTTGATCCCTGGGTCAGATAGATACATACCCTAGAGGAGGAAATAGCAAACCACTCCAGTATTCTTGCCTGGAGAATCCCAAGGACAGAGGAGCCTGACAAGCCCTAATCCATGAGCTTACAAAGAATTGAATACGACTTAGCAGCTGAGCATATATGCACATTAATCAAATACTTGTATTAAGAACTAATGATAAAAGTGTAAGATGTTAGTAAAACACAATTTATATCTTTTTCTTTTCCCCCTTTTCTATCTGTATAGGATTTACAGCTTTTGGAGGAAGAAGATCTAACTGAGATAGCAGAAAGAGGAACCCCACTGAGTGAAGGACAGAAAGCCCGGGTCAGCCTCGCCAGGTAAATGGGGTTTCAGTTGCCATCTTGCCCCTCCTCCTCCGTGGCTCCTAGTGGACGTGAGCACACAGACCTGGCTCACCGGGTGGCCCTGTGTGAAGCAGGGTCTTGGCCCTTTCCCTGGGCTTGTAGAAGGAACATGACTTTGTTGGACACCATTATGATTCAGAGATGAGACCCAGGGAGTATGTAGTGTCCTCTCCTGATGTCTCTCTATGTTTTCTAGAGCCGTGTATCAGGATGCAGACATCTACCTCCTGGATGATCCGCTCAGCGCAGTGGATGCATTAGTCAGCAGGCACTTATTTGAAAAGTGAGTTTGCTCCTGTTTTCTATCGTTTCTTCTTTCCAAAAGCCCTGTAGAGATGAGGGAAGAGAGCTGAGGAAGGTCTTTTTGCTCCAGGAGGCTCAGCTCCCTCTGCCCTGGTGTTCCTCCCTCCCCTCCCTTCCCTCCACAGAAGATCCATCATAGAGAAATCTTGCATCAGGATGAAGTCAGGACAGGAACATAAAGCAGGTGCTTCCAGTGTGTGGTCCCAGTGGGGTCCATGCTTTCAGTTCAGTTCAGTTCACTTGCTCAGTCATGTCTGGCTCCTTGCAACCCCATGAATCACAGCATGCCAGGCCTCCCTGTCCATCACAAACTCCCGGAGTTTACTCAAACTCATGCCCATTGAGCCGGTGATGCCATCCAGCCATCACATCCTCTGTCGTCCCCTTCTCTCCTGCCCCCTATCCCTCCCAGCATCAGGGTCTTTTCTAATGAGTCAACTCTTCGCGTGAGGTGGCCAAAGTATTGGAGTTTCAGATTCAGCATCAGTCTTTCCAATGAACACCCAGGACTGATCTCCTATAGGATGGACTGGTTGGATCTCCTTGAAGTCCAAGGGACTCTCAAGAGTCTTCTCCAACACCATAGTTCAAAACTATCAATTTTTTGGCGCTCATCTTTCTTCACAGTCCAACTCTCACATCCATACATGACCACTGGAAAAACCATAGCCTTGACCAGACAGACCTTTGTTGGCAAAGTAATGTCTCTGCTTTTTAATATGCTATCTAGGTTGGTCATAACTTTCCTTCCAAGGAGTAATCATCTTTTAATTTCATAGCTGCAGTCACCATCTGCAGTGATTTTGGAGTGACAAATAGATGGCATTTTCCTTTCTGCTACTTGCAGTTGATAACCAGACACTCTGGGTGGACCCAGACCCCAGGAATAAGAAAGATGATATAGGGTTTTTAAATCAGAGAGTAAGACTCTATAACCTAGTACTTGGCTGCCAGTTTTTTCTCTCCATCGTTTGCTTAAGGCACATTACAGGTGAAGTTTTCAGTACTGACATAGGGCTTCCATGGAAAGACCCTGTTGGTTTATGCTTGTTATTCTATCACTTTGAAAATAGAATTTGAGACTCATGTATTATACATCTGAGTATGATTTCAATCATTTCATGTTATTTCATGGATGCTTACTAGAATTAATACTTAGACCTACAAGGTAGTGTCACCTATAATCTGGCTTAAGTCTTGACTCTCATTCCTGTTTCTAAAATTTAGAACTTGTCAGTGGCTCCTGGTTGGCTATACAGTGACTAAAGTAGAACAACTCTGATTCTTTTCTGTGTATAATGTGTCCTAACACACACTGACTGAGGCCTCTTATGGAGTCTGGACTGGCCTTTTTGAAAGCCTTGCAAACTTGTTTTTTTCCTAAAACAGCCTTCACATCACCCCCAAGATCATGTCGCTTGCTGTTGTTCACTTAGTTAAAGCCAACAAGCCTTCCAGCTGCACTTATAAACACCCTGCTGTGTGCACTGAGATCAATGCCTTACTGCACAAAACCTCTTAGTTTACAAGGAGGACAGTGACCAGCAGAGGGGAAGGACACACACTGGGCAGAATAAGGGAGACCAGGATGCCCAGCTCTCATTCCTGCTTTTGAGGAGCCTGTCTTTACGTAGAGCTTGTTAAGACAGATGCCGGGGAAAGGTCAGTGGAGTCAGGGTTTAGAGTGTTTTACTACAGGACAGTAAGTGCTGAACAGTGCTGACAGTAAGTGAGAGAACAGGGCAGATGACACATGGCATGGTCTCCAGCTCTCTGATATGACCCCCCCTTTCCCAGCCTGGCCTGTTCATGGCTTGATGAATTTTCCCTTAGGGAAGTGCCTTGGGTCTTGTCACTAGGAGCTCATGCTGTGACAGGGATTCCCCACCCCACCCTCCTGGCATCATGAGTATCTCAGCCTCCTTGTTCCCAGCACCCCACCCTGAGCTCACAAATGTGTGTTACCCATCTTGTGTGCATCTGCACAAGTTCTCCATCAGGGCAGGAACAGATTCTGCTGGTCATTGCATCCCTGTCACAGGGAAGGGAGAGCAAGGCATTTTGGTGCCAAGTACAGTGTGCTGATCGCAGAAGTTCTCCTGAGTTCTTTTTCAAACACTGGAGATATTTATAAAATCCTCTCAAATATTTTGAGTATACGGCTTTGGATATACACTTGATAGAAGCAAGCTTAAGACCGTTGTTTGTAATCAGAACCACATTCTCTAGGGAAACTTAAAGCAGAGAGCATGAAAGCAATTTAGGAAACCACTCAGCAGCAACTGGAGAGTGTTCTCAAGTTAGAGAATCGGATGGAACAATATGCTGTGAGAGATGGTGGTCGTGTGGAAGCTTAGTCATGGGGAGGGTTTTGTATTACAAATGAATGACTCACACTTCTGCTTGCCCTTAACAGTTTCCTTCAGTCATGAATTTATATCCAAGGTCATTGAGGTTCATGACTTTTACAGCTTTATGCTGTGAACACAGTGGATTCTATCAGCTACAGAAGGTGAGGGCCTTACATGAGCTGATGCAGTCTCACCTGTGTCCAGCCATGGATCCCATCCTGGTTCAGCCCCACATCACTAGACCCCTGCCTCCTGCGTCATCAGATCTTGGGGTCTGTCCTGCTCAGACTCCCCACGCTGCTGTCTACACACATGCTCCAGCCCTTCACGGACACACCTCCCCCGCCCACCAACCACCACCACCCCACCACCCACCACATTCACAAAGCAGTTCCAGGTACTCAAACAAACAGGCTTCCTTGCTGTCTGCTCCCATCAGCCTTTCCAGTTCGTCCCCACACCCACTGGGTATCCAGCTGTGCTGGCTCTGTGGGGATCCTTTCATACCGTGTCTGTCTGTACATACTGGTCCCTCTGTCGAAGAGCCAGGGAGCAGTGAGCCAGGGCACGAAGGAAGGTTGAAGACAGAACCTGCCATTCCCACCTACTCCTACAGGGGGCACCCGTGCCCTCTGTCTTCCCACAGCCTTCGGTGGGTGCACTTAACCATTTATGAGTCCCCCTGCCACCCATTGTAGCTCAGTTGGGAAAGAATCTGCCTGCAATGCAGGCGACCCAGGTTTGACTCCTGGGTCAGGAAGATCCCCTGGAGAAGGAATAGCAACCCACTCCAGGATTCTTGCCTGGAAAACCTCATGGACAGAGGAGCCTGACAGGCTACAGTCCATGGGGTTGCAAGAGTTGGACACGACTTAGCCACTAAACCACCACCACCACCTGCCACCTATAAACTATGAATGCAGGAAGGCACCTCCATCCAGCATGTTCTGTTCCAGGAACCCTGCACCTGCTGTGCCTTCTTCCAGGATGTTTCCCCAGACAGTCTCAGGGCTCCCATGTCTCCACATCTCAGACAGCAGCTGCCCTTATTGTTCCTTCAGAGCACAGGTCACAGCCGAATAGCGCATTTTCTATGCTTGTTCAGTGTGTCCTCTACACGGTGCAGAGTATTGTCTTCTATCCTGACCTGTGGGTGGATCCTCAGCACTTAGGACAGTGCCTGGCTCCTTAGCAAACCTCTGCTGATTGAATGAATGGAGGTGGGGACTCTGTCTGTCTGTCTTGTATCACCTCCACAGTGGGATGTGTCCCCTCTTAATAGAGCCCTCATATAGGATTATATGAGGGATTATAGGATTAGCACAGCCTTTATATTGGAATAACTGTTATACAATTGGTTGCTGACTCAGTCATTTCTATAGCATGACTTGGAAATCTTTAAAAACTTGGACAATAGTGTATTTTTCTAGTGATTTAGATAAAAGCATCATTGAGGAAAAATTCAAAGCCATTAACTGATCTCTTCATTGTAATTATTTGTAATACCTCATCTGTGATGGGATGTTAGGAAGAAAACCTCTTAAAACTTTTGGGTTGGTTCATCTTGGACACAATATCCCATCAGATTTGATTAACATCCACCTTTAGGGATTATTGGCAGGTAATTATGAATTAAGGAGAAACATTCTGTTGAAAAGATTTAGTACTAAGTTTGAAAAGGTGTTAGTCAAGAAACAGGTATGAATGCTGAGCTAACACATGTCAAAATGTAAAAATGAATCCTTTTGGACTTAATGAAGGGATGGTATATGTGTTTACATCCCAGGGTCTTGTTTCTGATCACAGACTCAGTGTCCAGAGTGTCCCCTTAAGAGTTTTCTGACCCGAGTCCAAAGAACATGGCCACTCGTGGTTAGGGAGGAGTGGAAAAGAAAGTGGACGTTTGCTGAGTAGATTGGTGGTTTGATTTCTCAGGACACATGGAAGAGTTGTCACTGACGTTCTGAGATGAAGAAACAGGTTTAGTCACTTGTCTGATGTCATCAGGCCCCTGAGAGGGACTGAGCTGCAGCCTGCTGCCTCCAGACTCTTCATCTGACTCACTCACAGGCTGAGCTCTGGCCCAGGTTCCTGAGATTTGCTCATGGCCTCAGGCTCCCAGAGTACCTGCCTGGAGCCCCGCCTGTGGTCACCGAGGCCCCAGGCTCACCCACTTGCTTCCCTGGAGGGGTTGTGGACCCTGTGGGATGACACTGGGGCTGAGTCCCAAGGGGTTTGCATGTGAAATGTTGGAGTAGTTTTTTTTGTTTGTTTGTTTTGTTTTTTACTGTTAAAACAATTTAAGGTTGAATAGTGAGGGGTGTCGGAGAAGGCATTGGCAACCTCCTGCAGTAATCTTGCCTGGAGAATCCCATGGACAGAGGAGCCTGGTAGGCTGCTGTCCATGGGGTCACTAGGAGTCAGACACGACTGAGCGACTTCACTTTCCCTTTTCACTTCCATGCATTGGAGAAGGAAATGGCAACCCACTCCAGTGTTCTTGCCTGGAGAATCCCAAGGATGGGGAGCCTGGTGGGCTGCTGTCTATGGGGCCACATAGAGTCGACATGACTGAAGCGACTTAGCAGCAGCAGCAGTGAGGGGTGTCTTAACTAAGAGAACTGGTGGGTGCTCTTAGCCACTGGGTGATTTCCACTGTGATTTAGGCCATTTGGATTGTGTTCTTTTACTTTCATGTTTAGAAGGTGTTCACTCCAAATGAAAGAAGACTTGCTTCGTGGATGGAACTGGGAATGTTGTAGTGAATGATAGAGGCCACTCTGGCATTCAGTTTCTATCTAACGTTCTTTGGGAACAAGTGTCTAGCAAATGCACTCTGGCAAAGATTACCAAGAATCTATTAAATTTTTGTTGGAAATATTTGCATTATTAATTATAAATAATCACCTAGAAAGTCTAAGAATGTACACATTTTTAAATGACGTGGATCCCTCTTCTCCCATTCCTGAAGATGATAAAATAGTGTTTTAGTTTAGTCAAGTTTTGAAATCTCAGTATTACTCAGTTGTTTTCCTTTATGAAACATGTAAATAATTGTTAAGCTGAGTTTTAGAGGAAAAACTTAGCTGTTTTTGCCTCCTTCACTAGACTGGTTTTAAGAATTTTTTATAGCACTAGATTCAAATTTGCTGCTGATAAATTTAAGAACCTAGTTGGATTAATTGATTTATGTTTATTTAATTTTTATTATTGATTTGGAATTTAAACTAAAGATCTTTCACTGCTGTGTGGTCTTTGTCTCACTGTTTTAAAAATATATGTAAAACTCCTAGAGGAGAACATAGGCAAAACACTCTCCAACATAAATCACAGCAGGATCCTCTATGACCCACCTCCCAGAATATTGGAAATAAAAGCAAAAATAAACAAATAGGACTTAATTAAACTTAAAAGCTTTTGCACAACAAAGGAAACTATAAGCAAGGTGAAAAGACAGCCCTCAGAATGGGAGAAAATAATAGCAAACGAAGCAACAGACAAAGGATTAATCTCAAAAATATACAAGCAGCTCCTGCAGCTCAATTCCAGAAAAATAAATGACCCAATCAAAAAATGGGCCAAAGAACTAAACAGACATTTCTCCAAAGAAGACATACAGATGGCTAACAAACATGAAAAGATGCTCAACATCACTCATTATCAGAGAAATGCAAATCAAAACCACAATGAGGTACCATTACACACCAGTCAGGATGGCTGCTATCCAAAAGTCTACAAGCAATAAATGCTGGAGAGGGTGTGTAGAAAAGGGAACCCTCTTACACTGTTGGTGGGAATGCAAACTAGTACAGCTACTATGGAGAACAGTGTGGAGATTCCTTAAAAAACTGGAAATAGAACTGACATATGACCCAGCAATCCCACTTCTGGGCATACACACCAAGGAAACTAGATCTGAAAGAGACACGTGCACCCCAGTGTTCATGGAAGCACTGTTTATAATAGCCAGGACATGGAAGCAACCTAGATGCCCATCACCAGACGAATGGATAAGGAAGCTGTGGTACATATACACAATGGAAAATTACTCAGCCATTAAAAAGAATTCATTTGAATCAGTTCTAATGAGATGGATGAAATTGGAGCCCATTATACAGAGTGAAGTGAGCCGGAAAGATAAAGACCAATACAGTATACTAATGCATATATATGGAATTTAAAAAGATGGTAATGATAACCCTATATGCAAAACAGAAAAAGAGACACAGATGTACAGAACAGACTTTGGGATTCTGTGGGAGAAGTCGAGGGTAGGATGTTCTGAGAGAATAGCATTGAAACAAGTACACTATCAAGAGTGAAACAGATCATCAGCCCAGGTTGGATGCATGAGACAAGTGCTCAGGGCTGGTGTACTGGGAAGACCCAGAGGGATGGGATGGGGAGGGAGGCAGGAGGGGGGATCAGGATGGGGAACACATGTAAATCCATGGCTGAGTCATGTCAATGTATGGCAAAAACCACTACCATATTGTAAAGTAGTTAGCCTCCAACTAATAAAAATAAATGAAAAAAATAAAAATATATGTTTTCAGTTTGAGGCATTCCATTAATGTGCTTTTTGCATTCTGTACCTTTTACATTTGTAGGTGTATTCGTCAGGCCTTGAAGGAGAAGATCACAATCTTAGTCACTCATCAGTTGCAGTACCTAAAAGATGCAAGTCAGATTCTGATATTGAAACATGTAAGTAATTTCTAGAAATCCATGGAATTGCAAGCACCCAGGTGTGTTGAAAGACAGACCTCCCCGAGGGTCACTCTCCTTTGGTTCATGGTAAATGCCCTCTTCTCCCTCAGTTTTTTTATCCCCTTCTACTCAGAGCTGGTGTTCATGCCTTGGAGGATGAACCTAAAGCCCTGTAAAATGTCACTGTTACATTCTAAGCCATATAAACCCTAAAGTGTATAAAAGTGCAACCACAGGGTTATTGAATCATCACTATTCTAATGAAATTTTTAAGGGTAATGTTGCAGTTTTATTTAGAACTTTTTACTTTCCTCTTCCATGACTTAAGTCAAAGTGTATCACTTAGAAATTAGAGATTCTAAGATCTGTTGGTATCCAGGTGATTGTCACACATAGTTTGCCTGAAGAGCATCTTCCATTAACACCAGAAGTGAGGTTGGGTATCCGAGCACCCGGGTCAGAGATGCCCTCTCTGCTGGTGTCTCCAGTTGCTGGTCTCCCTGCCCAGGTCTCTACATGCCGATACGTGTGGGAGCCTATGCAGCAGGAGGACAAGGCCCTGCCTTCGTGGGGCTCCTGTTCTTATGGGGAGGATGTGACAAAGAAGGTGACATCCTGGCCTCCCTGAGGAGCTGGTGCCTCATGGGGTCTGAGTGACATGAAGGTGGGGGCCACACAGTCACCTGGGGGAGGGGTCTGAGGCAGGGGGTCCTCAGGAAGGAGCTGACCTGGCAGGTTGGAGGAATGGCAGGAAGACCAGTGTGTCTGAGGAGAGTGAGCAGGGGGACGGGAGGGAGCTGGTCTCTGAGCAGTGGACAGCGAGCCTAGAAGTGGGATGGAAGTCTTGGATGGTCCAGATCAGAGGAGGGATGTGGTCTGATGCGAGAGCTAAGAGATTCCTCTGAGGTCACTGGAGGGGTGACAGCAGAAGCAGTAGGAGTCTAGTAAAGCTAAGAAGACAGAAGTGTGGGCTCAAGCTAGAGTATCAGTTTCTAGAGCTGCCGTCTCACAATACTGCAAGCTGGGTGACTTAAAACAGCAGAAGTTTATTGTCTCTGTGTTCTGGAGGCTACAAGTCTCAAATCCAGGTGCTGGCAGGGCCGTGCTTTCCCTGAAGGCTCCAGGGGAGAATCCTTCTCTCCAGCCTCTGGTGTTCACCGGCCTTCCTTGGTGTTCCTTGGCTTCCAGCTGAAGCACTGTGGTCTCTGCCTCTGATGTCACATGGCCGTTGTCCCCATTTCAGTCTGGGTCTCTTCTGTTCTCATAATGACATTGGTCTTACTGGCTTTAGGGTCACCCTGCTCCAGTGTGACCTCATCTTAACTTGATTACATCTGCAAAGACCCTGTTTCCAAATAAGGTCACATTCACAGGTGTCATGTTTGAGCACATCATTTTGAGGAGGGGGCACCATCCAATTCACAACTCCTAGCATGGTTGGTGGTAGGGTGGAGAGTAGTGACAAGTGTTCAGACTTGGTGGTCATTTGATGCTTCACTCCTTGGCTTGTTTACCTCTGGGTCTCAGCACCTTTGTTGTTAACCTCTGACTGCTCCACAGGCCCTTGGTCAGATCCCTGACTTCTGAAATGAATCTCTGCTCCAAGAAAGATTATTAAAATACAGAACCCCTGCCTCTCTAAAAGCAGTTCCATGTGTCAGCCCTTCTTCACTCCTCTAGGAATAGGGGGAGGCTAAGATTTCTCAAGCTCGAGAGCACTTGATTTCATGTGCAGAGAGGGCAATTCTAGAGTGTCAACTCCAATGTTGATAGTGTTATGAGCACAGAATCAGTGGGCAGGAGTATAACCTATTTTGCCCATCTCTAGATGTTTTGGGGTTCCCTTATTGCTTTCTTTGAGGACACTACCCCCAATCTTAGTACTAAGGAAACAACTATTTGTCCACTGGTGAGCACCCCTGCCTGAGTTGGGGTCCATCCTCACTGTTGGGTCCCTCTCTTCAGAGCAGATGGCTGTCCCTTTATCCCCCCAGAATTGTCAGTGCTTGACTGTTGAGTAAAATTGCTGTCTTTGTACCACCAGTCATTTCATTCTGCATATTACAGATTTGATGTGGTGAATGGTGGTTTCATTAAAGAGGTGTGTGAATTTTGCCTCCCGAGTGGAACAAGACAATATATCCTGCATAATTTTCTAGTTCTGCAGTATCTGATGGTACCCAAAGGCTTCCCTGCATTTCTCCCAGTGGACCCCCTCAGGGAAGAGGGTGAGAGGGGTCCCAGCGAGGGTCCTGGGCCATCTCCCTCCACCTGAGCTGCCTTAACCACAGCTGCTCTCATTTGATGAGTTTTGCATCCTGACATTTTTTTCCCCCTGATGTTTTATTTGCTACTGAGTGAATCAGCTGAGTCTGGTTTCATGGGGTCAGAAAATAGTGAAACATCTGCACATTATTTTATATGACTTTGTAAGGAGGGAAACTGTGCAAGGATATGTCACATGTGTTCAAAGAAAATGATTTGATTGGCTGTAGCTTAAGCAGTTGCTTGATTTGGGGAAGCCTGGTTGGCTGCATATGGTTGGTTGTTCTTAAGTTTTTTCTTGGATATGAGTGCTTGATTCTGGCTTAGGTTTTGGTTTGTGGGCACAGACTGCCAAGGCTTCAGAGCCACCCCAGCCCCATGGTTTCCTTGTTTAATTACTTTAAAAGGTGGGATTCTGAATTTTCAGTTAGGAACTTGCTGTGTGTGGGGGCAGTTGTAGACCAAGGAGAGACCCCTCATGGATTTTCTGTCCAGGGCTGGTTCCTATTATCCCAGCTGGGCACATGATAGTATGACAGTGACAATGGTCAGTGAAGATTTAATGAGTGACTCTTACCTATATGCAGATGTACTTGTGCCCACCTCTGGGTTAAGTTTAAATTTCTTTCCTGGAATTGTCACATGAGGCTTCTCTCAATTCCCATGTTGTCTAAAAAGACTGTGCTGATCCTCCCACCAACCTCTGTACTTCCTCCTTCCCTAAGTGCCCAGGGTAGTCATGTCAATGGCCTCCATTTTTAACACATGAGCACACGTTTCTTTCATATCCCCCAGCACCTAACACAGGGACAGGGTTTGGCAGAGAATGCAATGCTCAGTTCTGTACTGAGTTGACTGAACTAGATTTCTCAACAAGAATTCTAGACCCAGGGATCATTTTTTTCAAAAATGTTAATTTAAGACCAGATAGCTTTTCTTGATTAGTATTTAGGTTGGTTTAATATTATCAAATATAAATTAATTCCTCTCAACTTTTTTATTTTAGGGGATAGTGGTGGAAAGAGGAACTTACTCTGAGCTCCTGAAATCCAGGATAGATATTTTTTCCCTTTTTGAGAATGGGAATGAGCAGTCTGAACCATCTCCATTTCCAGGAACTCCCACTGTGATCTCTGAGTCTTTGGTTCAGTCTCTCCAATCTCCCATACGCTCGTTGAAAGATGCAGCTCCAGAAGACCAAGAAGTGAGTTTCTTATCCTGCAGTGTGCCTGGGTCTGTCTGCTCTTGGCCTCATGGACCTTCAGTCTGTTCATGACATCTTCATTTGTCCCAAAGTAGACCCTAACGTTCCCAAAGTCTTGTTCCATGGAACTGATAGAAGAGCATGAAGGAATCAAGCCTGCTCGGGGTTCCCCTTTGGGTGTAGGATGGAGACTCTTATGGAGATCAGTACTGATGCACTGCAATGAATTTCTGAGTGTATGTGGCTCACACTGATTGAGGACTCTTCAGTTTGCCATATTTACATCCTACTCATGCTGGTGGCCCCTGGCTTCTCTTATGCATCCAGAGGCTTAATGTGAAGACCCCCTTAGACTGAGTCCTGCTGTTGTCACATTAAATCATCTACTTTTCCTCTATGTTGGAATGTTCTAGCACTCATGTGACTGATGGTATTATTTTGCTTCAGTGTCAGATGGTTTATGATAGGCCAGAGGTAATATGTGCAAAGGACCTGACTCATGGTAGACACTTCTGTGTTAGTTCCCATCCTCCTTTCTTACCCTTCAAGACCAAGAACCACATCTTATCGACCTTGAATCCAGTGGCCAGGGTAGAGCCGAGGACACACTAGGCTCCTGTGACTCTATAATGCATTCTAAGTCCTCCAGACAGAAATGCACTAGATCTCCCTTAAAAATATACACAGATATTCCTTGATATCCAAACCCAGGAGCCTGGAATGATTCTGATAAGTATTCAGATTAGCTGTTCACTTTCTAAACTCAGGAATCATTCTCTGAAATTTAGGAACCAAATAGATTCAGATCATATGCTTGCAACGTGCTATGTAAACTCCTATTTACTCTAACTCTCTGTGAACTCAGTTTACTGTATTTGGCTAGTGTTTTGAGCCCCAAGTATGTTTTATGTTTCTATCATTGAATGACACAAGTCATCTAGAGGGATACATTAGCTCCATATCATTTTGTGTGTTATTTTAGAGGAAGTTTCTGCATTTATACATTAATTGATTTTGTTGTGTGTGTGTTGAGAGTCATGTTCTATTTTAAGCAAAGCTCCCCAACAGTGAATAACCTCATGTGAATGACGTTTAATTATTTCTCATAGATTCCTATGAGTGGGATGGCTGGGTCCAGGAGTAAAACACATATGTGGTTTGGCCAGATATTCCCACACCCTTCTCCGTAGGAGATGGACCATTCTGCACTCCTACCAGTGTATGAGATGTGTCTGATTCCCACAGCTTTGCAGAGGAGGACATTGTTGAACTCTTGAAATTTGGGGTTCATTTTTTAAAATTTCATCTCTCACTGCCATTTTTCCCTTCTAGACTGAGAATATACAGGTTACACTACCTCTAGAGGACCATTTGGAAGGAAAAGTTGGTTTTAAGACCTATAAGAATTACTTCACAGCTGGTGCTGACTGGCCTGTCATCATCTTCCTTATTCTAGTAAACATCGCAGCTCAGGTATGTAAGGGTGTTTATTTTGATTTGTGCACTCAGCTATTTATATTATATTTTATAATTATTTTAAAATATTTGTATTAAGAGATTTATCTCAAAGACTTGGCTCATGCAGTTGTGGGCCTAGCTTGGTGAATGTGAAATCACAAAGGCAGGCCTGCAGACTGAAACCTCAGACAGGAGCTGACCCTGATGTCTTGAGGCAGAATTTCTTCCTCCTCCAGGAAGTCTCAGGTTTTGCTCTAAGGGCCTTTGACTGACTGGATGAGGCAACCACAGTGTTGAGAGTGATCTCCTCTACTTAAATTCTGATGATGGATGTGAGCCACATCCACAAAATACCTTCACAGCAACATCTAGACGAGTATTTAGTTGAATCACTGGAGACTGGCCCAGCCAAGCTGACACCCAGAACTGACCATCACTGTACCTGTCAAGCTTTTTGCTTTGAAAAATCCCAACATTTGTTCTGTTATTACTGACTTTGGAGTCCACTTGGGTTTGCACTGAAGTACATTATATTTGGGGAGCAAAGTCTTCTAGGGAAAAGGGGATCTCTTTTAAAGATACTAACATGTAAGATGCCCTCCCCTAACCTGTGGTCATCGGGGTGAGGGCCTTGGCGCAGACCTGAGCCAGAAGGACCGCCTCCGTGTCCTGGAGCCTCCCCCTCCCCCATCCCGGTGAGCGGGGGTGGGGCTCAGTGACGTCAGGGTCTGAGTGACTGTTGTTTCCGCTCCAGGTCTCCTACATCCTGCAGGACTGGTGGCTTGCATACTGGTGAGTGATTCCTGGTCTGACCCACAGTGCTGTGATATCTACACGAACCTCACTTCCCACAGAGTCAGGGGGAGAGGTGGGGCTAGTTCAGCCTCCTCTTCTGACCCTCACGTAGTTTCCCTGAAGAAAGATGAAAGTTCCTGCGGGTGGTGTGTGATCCCCTCGTGGTCTCTCCCCCACCATGTCCCTCCCTCTAGCAACTTCTTCACAGAGGATTTTTTTTTCATTTTTTGAACTTTTAATATTGTATTTGGAAATGGACTATAAACAATGGTGTGATAGTTTCTTTTGAATAGTGAAGGGACACCGCCATACATATGCACGTATCCATTCTTCCCCAGACTTCCCTTCCATCTGCCACATAACATTCAGCCGAGTTCCATGTGTTATACAATAAGTTCTTGTGGGTTACCTGTTTTAAATATAGCAGTTTGTGCATGAACATCCAAACTCTCTAACTATCCTTCCCCTTGGCAACCATAAGTTCATTTTCTAACTCTGTCTTCACAGATAATTTTGAAAACTGAAAGTCGTGATTCAGATTTTTAAAAGGGAGATACACACAGGGCCTTTCAAGCTGGGAAACACTTTCCAGCATAATATACATTTCTTGAATTGAGGTAATTTTTTTGTGATATCTGTGTAAATTCTATGCATATCTATAGTGTAATATTTTTAATTTTCTGTTCCATAGGGCGAATGTACAAAGTGAGCTGTATTTTGGGGGATATTTAAAAGAAGATGAAGAGGTAGTATTTTCTGAACTGGTTCTTAGGAGTTTATTCAGGTAAAGTTGAGTCATCTGCTCTAGAATACCAGAGTTTAAGGTGCTTACAATGAGTCTGCATGAGCAAGAGGGCTTCCAGAGTAATTCAGTAATGTCTTAATAGACTAAGTGTCTGAATCGCATTTACTCTGTGAATTAATTAGAATAATTATTTTAAAGATCTACTAGAAGAAAAGAGGTTGAATGAAGACTCTTAACTTGCTTCCATACTGGATTTTGGTAGTTAAACCAGGATTGCATATTGAGAAAATCAGCCACTGGAAATATGTAGCTACTGTGTATTCTAATAGGTGCTTTAGCTAAATCTTATATCATTATATTAATGGACAAGGGGATTAGAAATGAATCCCCACCCTGTGGTTCAGGTTGTTCCAATTCTGTCTGAATAAACCCTGGCTTTTATTGATCTTGGATGAAATCCTCTGGCAGCATGGGCCCCAGACAAAAGCATTATTCCCTCCCAGGTATGCAAAGCTCCCCTTTCCACACTGCTCATCTCCTGGGCTTCACTCATAACTTGAGAAGCTAAGCAGGGGAAATCCAGTGTCTGGAATTAGGATTCCTTCTCTTTCTTACCCTGAGATCACAGTGTTACCTCCTCCCCAACTGTGTGATTAATTCAAAATTTGGCTTGCCAGACTAATATTAACTATTAACATGACTCTCTCTATTCACAAGAGTATTTAGAATATATATAGCATAGCATTACATACTATTTAAAGGATGTCTTTAACAAAAATTTTAAATGCTTTCTTTATCCATTCATCTGTTGATGGACATTTAGGTTGCTTCCATGTCCTAGCTTTTGTAAATAGTGTTGCTATGAACACTGGGGTGCATGTGTCTTTTTGAATTACGATTTTCTCGCCATAATTGTGGTCTCACCATTGTGGTCTACTCACAATGCCCAGTAGTGGGATTGCTGGGTGGTATGGTAGTTCTATTTTCAAATTTTTAAGTAATCTCCATACTGTTCTCCACAGTGACTGTAGCAATTCCTACTAACAGTGCAAGAAGGTTCTCTTTTTCCATACCTTCTCTAGCATTTATTGTTTGTATATTTTTTTATGATGGCCATTCTGACTGGTGTGAGGTAATACTTTATTATAGTTTTGATCTGCATTTCTCAAATAACAATATTGAGCATCTTTTCATATGCCTCTTGACCATCTGTATGTCTTCTTTGGAGAAAGAAGACATAGGTCTATATAGGTCTTCTGCCCATTTTTTGAGTGGGTTATTTGGGTTTTTTTTTATATTAAGCTGCATGAGCTGTTTGTATTATTGTGGAGATTAATCCTTGGTCAGTTACTTATTTTGTAATTACTTTCTCCCATTCTCAGGACTGTCTTTTCATCTCATTTGTGATACATATATACACTGGATTGGGGAAGGGGGCTCCCCGGGTAGCTCAAATGATAAAGAATTTGCCTGCAATGCTGAGGAACTGAGTTTCATCCCTGGGTCAGGAAGAACCCCCGGATAAGGGAGTGGCAACCCACTCCAGTATTCATGCTCAGAGAAGTCCATGGACAGATGAGCCTGGTGGGCTACAGTCCACGGGGTTGCAAAGAGTTGGACATGACTGAGTGACTAACACATATACACTGGAGTATTACTTATCCATAGAAAGGAATGAAATTGGGTCATTTGTCAAGAGGTGGATGGACCTAGAGTCTGTCATACAAAGTAAAGTAAGTCAGAAAGAGAAAAACAGAAAAAAATACTTGTATTAATGCATATATATGGAATCTAGCCTCTTCATGGATCACTGCCTTATCATGGTGAAGGGGCTTGCATAACTCAATGAAGCTATGAGCTATGCCATGTAGGGCCACCTAAGACAGACAGGTCATAGTGGAGAGTTCTGACAAAATGTAATCCACTGGAGGAGAGAATGGCAAACCACTCCAGTGTACTAGCCATGAGAAACCCATGAACTGCATAAAAAGGCAAAAAGATATAACACCAAAAGATTAGCCCCCAGGTCAGAAGGTGTCCAATAAGCTACTAGGGAAGAGCAGAAGACAACTACTAATAGCTCCAGACAGAATGAAGTGGCTGGGTCAAAGTGGAAATGACGCTCAGTTGTGGATGTGTCTGTTGGGGAAAGTAAAATCTGATGCTGTAAAGAACAGTATCACATAGGAAACTGGAATGTTAGGTCCACGAATAGAGGTAAATTGGATGTGATCAAGCAGGAGATGGTAAGAGTAAACATAGACATCTAAAAATCAGTGAACTAATATGGATGGGAATGGGTGAATTTAATTCAGATGACCATTATATCTACTACTATGGGCAAAAATTCCTTAGAAGAAATGGAATAGCCCTCATAATCAACAAGAGTCCAAAATGCAGTTCTTGGGTGCAACCTTAAAAATGACAGAATGATCTTGGTTCATTTCCAAGACAAACCATTCAACATCTCAGTAATCCAAGTCTATGCTCCAACCACTGATGCCGAAGAAGCTGAAGGTGATCAGTTCTATGAAGACCTAGAAGCCCTCCTAGAACTAAATGCAGAGTTCCAGAGAATAGCAAGGAGAGATTGGAAGCCCTTATTTGTAGCCTTTCTTTCTACAAAGAAATAGAGGAAAAACAACAAAAAAGGTAAGGCTAGAGATCTCTTCAAGAAACTTGGAAATATCAAAGGAACATTTCATCCAAAGATGGGCACAATAAAGAACAGAAATGGTAAAGACCTAACTGAAGCAGAAGAGATCAAGAAGAGATGGAAGAATACACAGAAGAACTATACAATAAAAATCTTAATGACCTGGATAACCACCATGATGTAGTCTCTCACTCAGAGCCAGACATTCTGGAGTGTGAAGTCAAGTGAGCCTTAGGAAGCATGGCTGCCTATAAAGCTACTAGAGGTGATGGAATTCTAGCAGAGCTATTTAAAATCCTAAAAGATTTAAATTGCTACATTCAATATGTCAGCAAATTTGGAAAATCCAGCAGTGGTCACAGGACTGGAAAAAGTCAATGCTCATCCCAATTCCCAAGAAAGGCAGTACTAAAGAATGTTCAGTCCACCAGACAGTTGCACTCATTTCCCATGCTACTAATGTTATGCTCAAAATCCTTCAAGCTATGTTTAAGCATCATGTGAATTGAGAACTTTAAGATGTTCAAGCTGCATTTAGAAAAGGCAGAGGATCCAGAGATCAAATTGCCAACACTGGCTGGATCATAGAGAAAGCAAGGGAATGCCAGAAAAGCATCTACCTCTGTTTCACTAACTAAGCTAAAGCCTTTGACTGTGTTTGTCATAACAAACTATGGAAAACTCTTAAAGAGACGGGAATACCAGACCTTCTTACCTGTCTCCTGAGAAACCTGTATGCAGGTCAAGAAGCAACAGTTAGAACCCTGTATGGAACAACTGATTGGTTCAGGATTGAGAAAGGAGTACAACAAGGCTGTTTATTGTCACCCCATTTATTTAAATTATACACAGAGCACATCATGTGAAATGCTAGGCTGGATGGGTTGCACTGGAATCAAGATTGCTGGAGAATATCAACCTCAGATATGTGGGTGATACCACTCTATTGGCAGAAAGCAAAAGGAACTGAAGAGCCTCTAAAAGTGAATATTAAAAAAACAAAACGAAGATTATGGGATCCAGTCCCATCACTTCATGGCAAACAGAAGGGTAAAATGTGGGAGCAGTGACAGATTTCCTCTTCTTGGGCTCTAAAATCACTGTGGATGGTGACTGCAGCCATGGAATTAGAAGACAATTGCTTCTTGGCAGGAAAGCTATGACAAACCCAGACAGTGTGTTAAAAAGCATTGACATCACTTTGCCGACAAAGGTCTGTATACTCAAGGCTGTGTTCTTTCCAGTAGTCATGCACGGATGTGAGAGCTGGACTATAAAGAAGGCTGAGCACTGAAGAATTGATGCTTTAGAACTGTGGTGCTAGAGAAGACTTGAGATTGAGAGTCTCTTGGACAGCAGGGAGATCAAATCAGTCTGTCTAAGAGGAAATCAACCCTGAATACTCACTGGAAGTACTGATGCTGAAGCTGAAGCTCCAATACTTTGGCCTCCTGATGCAAGCAACTGACTCACTGGAAAAGAACCTGATGCTGGGAAAGGTTGAAGGCAGAAAGACAAGAGGGTGACAGAGGATGAGCTGGTTGGATGGCATCACCAATTCATGAACTTGGGCAAACTCTGGGAGATGGTGAGGGACAGGGAAGCCTGGCATGCTGCAGTCAATGGGGTTGCGAAGTGTTGGACACAACTTGGTGACTGAACAACAACAACATGAAATAAAAAAGATTGTACAGATGAACCAATTCATAGGGGATGAATACAGTTGTAGATGTAGAGAATAGATGTTTGGATACAGAGTGGGAATGGGGTGTTGCGGTTGTTTAATGGACTGAAACCTGGTGGTCCAGAGTCAACAATAAGAAAGTGAAAGAGAGAGAGAGAGAGAGAGAGAGAGAGAGAGAGAGAGAGAGAGAGAGAGAGAGAGAGAGAGAGAGAGAGAAGACACGGGAACCCAAGCTCTGATGGAGCAAAGGTGCTTTAAGGTCTTTCTGTGAGTATATATAGACTGTTGTACAGGAATGATAATGATCGACAATGATAAAGATCAGAAAACCAAATGTACAGCAACCATTACCAAGGGAACAAGGGATTAACAATGGTCATAAGGTTGGGAGACAATCTATATCTCAAGAAAGGGGATCGAGACTGAGCAGTTTTGTCATAAGGAGAATTTACTGAAGGAGATCCACGCATGTCTCATCCTATGACCTCAGTCCTGGGAGTGGTGTGCCATTCCACTCAGTTTCTGTTGCCAGAAGCTGATAAGGAACAGAGGATTTATGAGAAACAGCATGTAGGAATCCTCCTGTTAAACATTCCCTGACAGTGGGGAGGTGAGGGAGATGAATTGAAAGATTAGGACTGACACATACACACTACCATGTGTGAAACAGACAGCTAGTGGGAAGCTGCTGTATAGCACAGGGTGCTCAGCTCAGTGCTCTGTGATGACCTAGAGGGGAGGGATGGGGGGAAGGGAGGTCCAAGAGGGAAGGGATATATGTATGCATATAGCTGATTTACTTTGTTGAACAGCAGAAACTAACACAACATTGTAAAGCAACTATACCCCAATAATTTAAATAAGTAAAAATTTAAATATCCTCACAGGAAATGCTTGGAAAAGCTTTCTGCAAAGAGTAAGTTATATAAAAATCCACTCATTGAAATTTTGTATTTATTTTATTGATCACTTGATAAGAAACTTGAATCTACCAGCTGTTTACCTTCTGAATTGATGGACAATGAGGGCTTAAAGAAGATGGAAGGGATTCTGTTACACATTCATATAGGATTGTGGGCTAAGGCAAATGCCTGTTGATGGAATTCAAGAATTTAACCAGCTTTCAGAATTTAAATAACACTGATGTGGCAGCTGAATGGAAAAAAGTACTTGATGGAATATATGTTGCCAAAGTTATACCCACTCTATATAGCATTGTGAGTTGAAGAGATGTTTGGAGGGCTATTTTAATTTTTATATGCATAGTAGTGCTCATTTATGTCATTGATAGAACATAAATTAAAATGATTATATTCATTTACAAATGCTTTGGGATTCTATAAAATAGTGAGAGATTAGATTGGAGAACGAAATGGCAACCCACTCCAGTGTTCTTGCCTGGAGAATCTCAGAGACCAGGAGCCTGGTGAGCTGACATCTATGGGGTCACACAGAGTTGGACATGACTGAAGTGACTTAGCAGCAGCGGCAGCAGTTTAGGTATCTTGTTTAGATTATCTCATGTCCAAAGATAATTTCTGGTTTCTTGCAGTTCAGTTATGAAAGAGATTGTCCACTTGCAACTTAACATGGTCTTTTCATGCTCTTTATAGCTACTTGGGCATAGAAGTAGCTACTTTATTTTTAATATTTTAAATTTTTATTATAGTTGCTTTCCAATGTTGTGTTAATTTCTGTTGTACAGCCAAGTGAACCAGTTGAACATATATCCTCTCTTTGGATTTCCTTCCCAATTAGGTCACCACAGAACATTAAGTAGAGTTCCCTGTGTTATACAATAGGTTCTTAAAAAGCTACTTTACATGGAAGTAAATTTCCTTGTAAATTACAAGGAAATGGTAGATCATTTCTCCTTTTCCCTGTTAATTCATGTGCTGGTAGCAAAGCATTGGAGAAGGGAATGGCAACCCACTCCAGTATTCTTGCCTGGAGAATTCCATGGTTAGAGGAGCCTGGGGGCTACAGTCCATGGGGTCGCAAAGAGTATGACTTGACTGAGCAACTAACACTTTCACTTTCACCAAAGCATACCTTACTTTTAGATTATGGGACATGTTGTAAATAATGAGATTTGAAATGTGGAGAAAGGAAGATCAGCTACTTGTATAATTATCTTTCTTATAAGTTTTATTAGAACTTGTAATTGAATTAGGCAAGCCTAGAATGAAGCTGTAGTTTACACATGATTTTTCCCCCCTTGTTGTTTCTATTTAGTGGGAGGAAAACAGTGATTTTTATATTTTTCTTTATAAATGTATTTTTGAAAGCATTAAACTATTAGATAACCTACTTATATATATATATATATATTTATATGTTTTTTATTCTGTATATATGTAAATCTCTATACAAGTTTTATTTATAGAATAAAATGCACAGTACCTTTTTAAACTGCCTGCCATGCTTTAGCATGGTTGAGGATAAGACAGAGATCTTGTGCTGAGTGATGTTTCTTTATTTCAGGGTTAACTGTGTCTACTGTCCTTTTTGGCATCACAAGGTCTCTGTTGATATTCTACATCCTTGTTAATTCTTCACAAACTTTGCACAACAAAATGTTGGAGACCATTTTAAGAGCTCCAGTATTGTTCTTTCATAGAAATCCAATAGGTAAGTCAGACACCAAATTTCTTAATGAATATGTCTTGTTAACACATTAAGTGCCTATTTGCATTTTCATATTTGAAAGTGGAAGAGATGCTTGGAAGAAAATCACTGTGTATGTTTATTCATTTTCTACAAAAAGCTTCACTGATAATTTTTCCTACCAGAGAAAATCTGAATATAGGAGCATATAAGCTTTTATTCCAATTTATGCATGTCTGTAAAAATACATGAATGTTTACTTTGCAGGATGATTTAGGAGTCCATTTGTTATGTGGCATATGAAACACCCAACAGATGATGAAAATGTGTTGAAATGTTTTTGACTAGTTGTTAAAACGTTGGCTGTGTTACATGGTGTTAAGCTAACTAGGAAGGACCATCTTCCAGGAACATCTCTACAGAAGACAGGCTGTGTGTTTCTTTCTTTCATTGCCCATCCATTTCTGGGACCACAGAGCTCTGACATGTGCTCATATTTTGAGTTTTACCTAAATGGTAATGTAAGATTAATTAAAATACAAGATCAGTGAAATGTAAACATCCTCTTCAATAAAATCAACTCTCTAGTTTTACAATCGGAGAAGGCAGTGGCACCCCGCTCCAGTACTCTTGCCTGGAAAATCCCATGGACAGAGGAGCCTGGTAGGCTGCAGTCCATGGGGTCGCTAAGAGTCAGACACGACTAATCGACTTCACTTTCACTTTTCACTTTCATGCATTGGAGAAGGAAATGGCAACCCACTCCAGTGTTCTTACCTGGAGAATCCCAGGGACAAGGGAGCCTGGTGGGCTGCCGTCTATGTTGTTGCACAGAGTCGGACACGACTGAAGTGACTTAGCAGCAGCAGCAGTTTTACAATGGACTTTTGATTACATTAAAGATGTCTTGTGGTACCTAGCAGGTGGATCTTCATTATTAAGAGTGTCCCTGAAGGTTTCCCAGTGGTTGCTTCCTCCTCCCTGAGGTCTTCAACCTGTCTTGCTTTGGAAGGTAGCCTCCTGACCTGGGTTCCTATGAAGAGTTAGTTCATCAGCACACATGCCCACTCTGTTCAGTTGGTTAGACTTGTGCTGAGGCCCAGGGTGGCTTTGTTTTTGCAGGTCATGATTGACAGGACCTGTTGAGGCAGGGATGTGACTGGAGAGAGGACAGCAGTAGCCTTGGCCTGGCCATCAACTAGCTGTGTGATCAAGGCCAAAGTAGGTAGATACTACTGGGCAGGCAAATCTCCAGGCAGGATGTTGTCATGGTTATAAGTATGGACTCTGGAGCCAACTTCCTGGGTTCAGTCCTGGAGATAGTTACTAATAGTAATAGCCAGTTATAGTTATGTTAATACTTATATGCTAGTTATTTAATTTCTCTGTGTCTCAATTTTCTTACCTATAAAATGAGGATACTGTTCACACACTTACTGATATCTTGATGTTGTGGGCATGAAGCAGGTAAATATATTCACAGCGCTTAGCACAGGGTCAATGTCTAATGAACCTCAGTGAGGATGTCAACCTGGTGTCTGGTAACTTCTCGCCTGTGAAATTGAATTAACCACTGCCCTTCCTGTTTCACAAGACTGTTGTGAGGATTAAATAAGACTGTTTAGTGCAGCATCTTGTGCAGATTTATTCAACACATGTTCTTTAGTCCAGGCACTGTGAGGAGCACAGGATGGTAAACTGCAGAGGCCCACACAATCTCATTTTATTACGAATGGAGTGAGGAAGTGATTGGAAGAGTCTTTGCTATTATGGCTGTGAAGTTGCTCTACTTTTCCTGTTAATGTGGAAACTACAGTTGTAAATTTGGGAGCATCAAGTGGGACTGAATTTCTGTTATCACAGCTTGTGACCACTGTTAACCAGGCTCTTGATGACTTCTCCAGATGCTGATTTATTATTCAAGGATTTGGAACCAAGTTTAAATCTTTAAGGTCACTAATCCTAGAGCAGCAGGCATACCAGTGTGTATCTTGTCTCCCCCTCCTGTGTCTATTATCAGAACTTCATCCCTTCAAGAAAATAGAAGCCCAAATAAGGACTGCAAAGATAGGCCCAAAGGTTTAGGGGCATCAGTTATTTACTCTTTTAGTAGTATATTAAATTGAACTCTTTCCTGTGTTTATTTTCAAAAGTAGAATTTGTGATAGATTGTTTATGGTGTCTTTGTTTCTGGTATGTGATGGCATGAAGAGAGAACCACATAGAGTGGTATTACTTGTTACCAAGTTCAGGCTCGCTCTGCTTGCCTCACAACACCAATAAGTCTTATAGACGATGTGTTGAGGCAAAGAATAATGTCTTTATTTGGAAACCTGGCAGACTGATGTATCAAAATAGCCATCTTATTGGGATCTGGATGCCTGGTTCTTTTATAGAACAGAGAGGAGAGGAGGTGAGGAAGTAAAGTCAAAAGGCCATTTATCTTGCACAATAAGAGGGTATTTGTTCATTTTTTCTTTTCTGCAGCCATTCACAGGTGGTGAGGGTCAGATTGTCTCCCTGTGAGCTGAAAAAAGCCACTTTAGTTTAACATTCAGGCAGAGGGGCAGGGTTCCCTGACCAAAGCAATGACTAGCAGTGGTCAAAGAAACAGATCCAGCATGGAGTCAAAATTGGCTCCTCCCTGTTACAGTTCCTTTGATGTGCACCTCCCCTGTCTGGGGCCAGTGTCCTGTTCTTTCTCATCCTGAGTCTCCTCAGGGTGCACCACCCTTGCAGGGGTGGCTGCAGAGTCCTGATGGCTGCAGCATCCTTTGTTTAGTGATGTGACATTTTTAGTTTACCCCAGATATTTACCAGAAATTCCCATATTCTATCCTGCAGCTTTAAGGATATACTATTATTGTGGATATAGGCACAATATAGGCCTATAAATAAAAGGCAAATAAAATCAATGATAAGTGATTCTTAGTCATTTAGTAATATTTCTGTTTTCCTGCCTACATCCCTGTGGTCTTCTTAGATGCTTATTCGTAAGTCTGTGCTTGTCACACCTGGTACACCTCTGAAAACAGCGACTTATTAAGCCAGTAATAAACTCACAACTTGGAAATAGCCACAATCCAAAGTTTTCCAAAATGTGAGGTGCTGTGAGCCATTGGAGGGAAAAAAAATTTACAGAGAGGATATAATTATGTTTATTATAGAAAACATCACTTGGCAAAATTAATCTTGATAATTAAAGCAAAATTGGTGTGACAATTAGGATTAACTTAGGTATTTTGCAACTGTTTATTTACAGATTTAGCACTTGGAGTGAGCCTTAGATGGGATGGATCTAAAGGGAGGGAACTTTCTCAAATCCACCAATTCTTCCTGATACTGCCACAAGGTTCCCCCATTCTTTTAAAAATCAGGGCTAAGTTTCAATTCCCCACCCACTGCCATTTGGTGGTATTTTTGTTTCTCTTTAGGTATCATCCTATTTTGTCTTTCTTTTTACCACTGACATTGGCTTATTTCATATGAATTTGTAATATATTAAATTTGTTGTTGTTTTACTTCTAAGTTGTGTCTGACTCTTTTATATTCCTCTGTCTATGGGATTTCCCAGGCAAGAATACTCGAGTAGGTTGCCATTTCCTCCTCCAGGGGATCTTCCTGAAACAGGGATTAAACCCCTGTCTCTTATATCTCCTGCATTGGCAGATGGATTCTTTAACACGGAGTCCCTGGGGAAGCCCAATATATTAAATATTTAATACATGTACTTTATTTTTTTAAAAGATTTATTTATTTATTTTTAGTTGCATTAGGTCTTTGTTGCTGCACATGGGCTTTCTCTAGTTACAGCGAGCAAGGGTTACTCCTCATTGCAGTGCCTGGGGTTCACATTGTGGTTGCTTTTTCTGATGCAGAGCTCAGGCTCTAGACACATGAGCTTCAGTAGTTGTGGTGCACAGGCTTAGTTGCTCTGTGGCATGTGGAATCTTCCTGGACCAGGGATTGAACACATGTCCCCTGCACTGGGGACACTATACCACCAGGGAAGTCCCTAAATACATATTCTTCAAAATTATTGTTTTGATATGTTCATGAATTATTTCTCTTAAAGCTCCTGAGGAAATGAGTAATTTCTCGTATCCTGTTCTTGCAGGAAGAATTTTGAATCGTTTCTCCAAAGACATTGGGCATATGGATGACTTGCTGCCCCTGATATTTCTTGATTTCATCCAGGTAACGTAACAGTCCTGTCAGAGTTCTCACAGGGAAGAGCAGAGTGCCCATTTCTCAAGGATTTTTCACAGGGGCTGAGGGTGGGCCTTTCAACCTGGCTGTGTATCCTATTATCCTCAGTAAAGGCTGTTTGTGAGAGAAAGGTGAAGTTCTGATTGGGATCCTGAGTTAACATGAGTAACCCCTGGGGCGGGCATGTCTACACAGTCACGTCAACATTGGTCTGAAGCAGCGACATGCTGGGTAAGTGGTTCTCCCTCTGCCTCCAAGGTGTCTAGTCGTGGATTCCCTTTACTATGAGCACATTTCATAATATAAAAATAATCACCTCTCATGGAAAGATAGCCTAGATTAACTAAATTATGCATTGTATTGGGCTTCCCAGGTGGCTTAGTTCAGTTCAGATGCTCAGTAGTGTTCAGCTCTTTGCGACCCCATGAACTGCAGCATGCCAGGCCTCCCTGTCCGTCACCAACTCCCAGAGTTTACCCAAAGTCAGGCCCATTGAGTCAGTGATGACATCCAACCTTCTCATTCTCTGTCATCCCCTTCTCCTCCTGCCCTCAATCTTTTCCAGCATCAGAGTCTTTTTAAATGAATCAGCTCTTCACATCAGGTGGCCAAAGTATTAGAGTTTCAGCTTCAGCATCAGTCCTTCCAATGAACACCCAGGACTAATCTCCTTTAGGATGGACTGGTTGGATCTCCTTGCAGTCTAAGGGACTCTCAAAAGTCTTCTCCAACACCACAGTTTAAAAGCATCAATTCTGCCAATGAAGGAGATGCAAGAGACATGGAATCGATCCCTGGGTTGGGAAGATGCCCTGGAGAAGGGAATAGCAATCCACTTCAGCATTCTTGCATAGAAAATTCCACCGACAGAAGAGCCTGGCAGGCTATAGTCCATGGGGCTGCAAAGAGTCGGACACAACTGAGCATGAGCATGATGTATTGTTTTCCCACAGGGGACAAATATCTGCTGCACCATTTTATTTGGATAAGGCCACGTGTGGTTACTTACAAAGGAAAATTTGGCTAAAAATAAGGTGAAAATAATATTTTAACAAGGACAGTGTTGATTAGTTGCTAAGTTGTGTCCAACTCTCCTGTGATCCCATGGATTGTCGCCCGCCAGGCTCCTCCATCCATAGGATATCTCAGGCAAGAATACTGGAGTGGGTTGCCATTTCCTTGTCCAGGGGATATTCCTAACCCTGAGATCAAACTCGTGTCTCCTGCATCTGCTGCATGGCAGGCAGATTCTTAACCACTGAGCCACCTGAGAAGTCCAAGAAGGACCGTAGAGAGCAACTTTGAAGACACAAAAGCTTTTAAGCCAGTAATTCAATTATGGGATCAAAGTCATCTCAGAAAATGTCTTTTGTTTATGTAGGCAGTTTTTCTTTTCACAAGCTGATTGCTCTGTCTTAAGGTATTTTAAAAAGAGAGAGACCTACAGGAATACCTTCTATCTAGCCTCAGTTTGTCTGTGAACTTGAGGTTCTAAGAAATAAAGTTAGGTCATCTCAGCTCTCATCCTCACATTCAGTATTGATGCTCTTATGGAGTGGGTTTTTTTTGTTTTGTTTTGTTTTGTTTTTGCCTCTGTTATTCTACTTATCAGTGATTAAGCCTGTGGGGAATTTACTTTTTCTTTCCAAGTGTTAATTTTGGAAACGAAATGCATTTATCAAAAGCTGCACACAGAAATGCAGCAATGAACAGTGCAGCAGTGTCCGACAGACAGTGCAGCCTGTGGGCAAGGCTTCCACTGTTACCAGTGAGAACTGAGACTCAGAGGCAGAGGACTTTTACTGCAAAGATGTCTGATTGTTTTTTTCTCTTCTGAAAACTTATTTTACAAGTGTGCCCTGCTGAGTTTAGCTACATAATTTATCCCCAGAAACAATTTTTCCCTAAAAACAGTGTCATGTTTTGACAGTGATTATAAATTACTTTGAAAGGATTTTGTGAAAGGTTCTGTTTCTTTGCTACAGCAAGCTAGGCCAAGGTTGGGTTTCCACCATGTGCTTAGCATATGGGTTAGTCATCATAATCAGAATTTGTCACATATTTTTGGATGGCATATAGAGGGACAGGGGTAGATGCTACCTGATTTCAGCAGTCTAGCTGATTTCCAGTCCTTCCTCTACCACTTGTGCAATTATCTTGAAGTTTGGTGGTGGTGTCCTATAGTTCATTAGAAGTAAGAGTTTGCTCTTTGAGAGAGAGATCTGGGATGAGCCTGGAGCTTGCATATTCTTCACTGAGCAAGTAGCTAAATCTGTGAGGATGGATAAATTGCCCAGAGAGAGGAAAGCATGCTAGGAGCCAAGATCAGAAGCTTAGCGAAGCCCTGATATTCAGGGAGAAAGCAGAGAGAGAAGGGAAGTACTGAAGACACATAATGAACAGCAAGGATGAGAGGAGGAGATACGGTGGAGACCCGAGGAAGGACAGGTCTGTTCAGTGCAAATGAAAAGGTGAGTCCACGGAAATTTGTTGATTGATTTGGAATCAGGAGGCATCTGGTGACCCAAGGAGTTAGAGAGCAAAGGACTGCAAATCCAGGAGTCTTGGAGCGAGTTGAGGTGAAGACAGGCTGGAAAGAATTTGAATGAATCAGGAGAGAGGCCCATCTGGAATTCAGGGTCTGAGAAGCTCTTGCCTGTTGTTTGAGATTTTAGTTTCTGGGAGGGGAGTATGAGCTATTGGTGATTTTTCCCTCTCTTCCATCCTTCCCTTCAACAAACAAGGATTGAGGCTGTGAAGTACAGGGGTGAATCAGGCATGAAGCCCTCCCATCATGGGTCTCTGCCCTCCCCTCATGGGTCTCCTCCCTCCCCAGGGAAGGAAGATATCCAGAGATGCACCCCTTGATGGCTTTGGAATCCTAATTGTGGGACCCCTGTGGGGGAAGTCCTGGAAGGCAAACTGGATGTGGAGGTTGGAGGCAGTTAGGGAACCTGGTCCAGGAGGTGGTGGAGCTTCTAGGAGGTGACCTTTGATCCCAGATGAGAGGGAAAGGCCACTGTAGATGCTGGAGGCAGAGTTCCTGTGTGGGACCCAGTCTTTCTCTCTATCATCAGCTGAAAGGGAGGAAGGGAAGGGTCTGGAAGGGCATTGTTCAGCCATGTTAATGCACTGGTGTTCAAACTCATTTTTGATGATTTTGCTTATCCTTGGTTTATTTGATAAACCTTAGAAGATTCTTGATCATTTTTATTTTTATTACTTCTAAAGTGTTTATTCCATATACTTTCCCTCATCTAATTCCTTCTCATTCCCTTAAATGGAATTTCAGATAATTTATTTAATATTTTGTGAGGGTTATGCCAAGTGTGGCTAAGGAAAACCCTGGATTCTGAGTAGTGGTCTACACAGCAGGACAGTCTGCCCCCTCAGGTGATGTCACTCAGAGACCACATCCCGACAGAGAGGCGATCATGAGTTTGTGCACCATCCTCTACACTGATTCTCACAGCTACCAGCCTGTTCAGTCACATTATATAAGTGGTTGGGCAAATTGGAGTTGTTCACCATTTCAAAGGATGAAGGATAGCAGCATAAAAAAGTCAACTTATGTGGTGTGATTGCACCTGATAATCATTCATGATGTCAACAGCTTTAAAGTGTGGTGCAGTGCAGAGCCCCGCAGTCTCCCTTTCCAAGTCCCCGTCCCAGCTCTCCCTCTTACCATCTCTGCCCCACAAAGCCACACTCTCCTTTCTGTAAAATGGAGAAAATAATACCCACTTCCTAAGGTTTGTTGGGAAGACAAAATGAAATTCATTTTAATTAATTTTTTCATAATATCTAAATGCATGTTGAGCACTAGGTAATGGGTAACTATTTTTAAAATACCACATGTGTGTTTTAGGTAAGAGAAATAGTCTGATGACAGTGGCATTTGTTGTTGTTCAGTTGCTAAGTCATGTTTGACTCTTTGTGACTCCATGAACTGCAGCATGCCAGGCCTTCCTGTTCCTCACTATCTCCTGGAGTTTGCCCAAGTTCATTTCCATTGAGTCAGTGATGCCATCCAGCCATCTCATTCTCTGCCACCCTCTTCTCCTTTTGCCTTTGGCAAAATGGCATTATGTTGCATTAAAGTTATTGTCAGAGACAGTTTTCAGGCCCATAAATATCATCTCATGAGTTTGTATCACAGAGATTCTAGGTTTGTAGTCCTTGAAGATTTTGATGGACACTTTCTTATGTAGACTCACAGAATAAAAATCAGTTGTTTTCAAGATAGACCACTGAGCATTAAATATTTCAGAGTAATGTAATTTTCATACAATTTGCCAAAGTCCCAAATAACACTGAGTAAGAAGTCTCAATTATCTACAATTCTTGTCATTGAAATCATCACCTCCAAGGAGTCTTCCTACTGCTAAAACAAGTGAAACTGAAGGTGAGATGTGGAAGTTAGATTTAGGCATTTTAATTTTCCAGAAAAAAGTTTGGAACTGCTCTGAGCTTGTGAACTTGCACACAGCTGCTCTCAGCAAAATGCCGTGATTTATTGAGGAAAACTAAGTTGCAAAATGCTTATTCCCCACACATCCCTCATTCAGGAAAAAAAAAAAAAAAAGAAGAAGAAGAAGAAAATCAGCGGCTTGTCAGAGCTGAACTGCATCTTCACGTCCTTTCATGGACACAAAGGGCAAATGCACTTGAGCCACCAATGCCAGCCGTGGTGGGACCACCAGGGACCGTGTCATTCCCTCCTCAGCACACACAGAACACACTGACTGCAGCTTTATGAAGTGAAAAAGCCCAAGAAAGAGGAAATGTGAAGGAGGTGTCCTAGTCATTTCTTTCCAGAGAGGGGAGAGCAGAAGAACAGGATATTAAGATGCATCTGGATATTAAGAACAAAGCCTGAGACTCAGCCTAATAAGTTATTATGGGTCACTTGCTTTCACAGCCTTTACTTGACTCAGCCCCACTGACCCTTGAATTTCTTTGTGCGGAGATGTCAGGAAAAGTGTGTAGAATGTATCCCAGCCTCTCCCACTGAACATTGACTTTGTCATTTTGAGATCTCTGTGGGTGTTGATCCCTTCCCTAAACCCTTCCTCAAATCCCCCTTGGGGATGTTTAGTTTTAATATATATTTAATCCTAGTGCTTTGTGGATATTCCTATCAGTAGCTTGCTGTTTATATCCTTAGTGGAGATCAAGGTTTAATTTTAATGAAGTCTAATGTTTACCTTTTTTTTTCTTTTTTAGTTGATGTTTTGTATCCTAAGAAATCTGCATATCTTTAGGATATGAAGATACCTTTAGGATGTGAAGATACCTTTCTATGTTCTACCTTTTTAGATATTGGATTTTGTCCATTTACAATCATGTCAGCTGTAAATAATGACAATTTTGTATCTTCATTTCCAATATTAATGTTTTCATTTCCTTTTCTTGACTTGTGGCTAGAGTTTCCAGTTAGTGTTGAGAGAATTGGTTACATAAGATAATCTTGTACTCTTAGGGCAAAACCTTCCAATATTTTTTCATTACAAATAATATTAATTGCAGTTTTTTAGGTAGGTATCTGTTATAAGATTGAAAATGTTTCTTTTAATTCCTCAATTGCCAAGTATTTTACTTCTTTAAAAAAATGAAGAATAGTTATTGAATTTTAACAAATATTTCTTCTACATCTCTTCAGATAGTCATATGATTATTTACCTTCACTATTTTAATGTGAATTACAGTGATTGGTATTTGAAAGTTAAACTTAACATTCCTGGAAAAGACTTTATTTGGTCATAATGTAGCATCTTTTTTATGTATTGCTGTGTATAGTTTCTCAAGGATTTTTGAACCTGTAGTTCATGAAGGATATTCTTGTATAATTTGCTTTTCTTAAAATATTTTATCAGCTTTTGGTATCAGAATTATCTCAGTCAGTTCAGTCACTCAGTCATGTCGGACTTTTTGCGACCCCATGAACTGAAGCACACTAGGCTTCCCTGTCCATCACCAACACCTGGAACTTACTCAAACTTATGTCCATCGAGTCGGTGATGCCATCCAACCCTCTCATCCTCTGTCGTTCTCTTGTCCTCCTGCCTTTAATCTTTCTCAGTATCAAGGTCCTTTCCAGTGAGTCAGTTCTTCCCATCAGGTGGCCAAAGTATTGGAGTTTCAGCTTCAGCATCAGTCTTTCCTGAATATTCAGGACTGATTTCCTTTAGGGTTGACTGATTGGTTCTCCTTGCACTCCAAGGGACTCTCAAGAGTCTTCTCCAACACCACAGTTCAAAAGCATCAATTCTTTTGTAGCCTTATGAAAATACATGGGAAATATTTCCATTTTTAATGGTCAGTTTAATGTGTCAGCTTGACCAGACTACATTCCTCAGTTATTCAATCAAAAAGTGATCTGTGTGTTGCTCTGTAGGTATTTTGTAGATGTGATTGAAGTCCATAATCAGTTGATTTTAAGTAGGGACAATTATCCTACATAGTCCAGTGGGCACAGTTCAGTCAGTTGTAAAACTTTAAGAGCTAAGCCTTCCCTGAAATAAAAAGAAATTCTCCTTGTGGAGAACAACATCAGTTCCTGCCCAAGGGTTCCAGCCTGTCCTTTGTAACAGCCAACCCTGAGCATTTTGGACTTGCCCAGTCAAGTTAGATTGTGCAGTATTATCTTTTTTTATATTGCTAGATTCAGTTCATTGGTATGTGTTTAATATTCCAAGACAGTTTGGTTTATAAAATTTTTCCTTCCTTTAATGTCTTTATCTGGTTTTAATATCATGATATTGCTGGACTCATGTACCCTGGAAAAGTTAGGTAAAACTTTTCTGCACAATGTTTTTGTGAAGCCCTCTGAACTTAAAGTCTTTTCTGTGGGAAATTTAAAAATTATGTATTCAGGGAATTCCTTGGTGGTCCAGTGGTCACAATTTAGTGCTTTCACTGCTATGGGCCTGGTTTCGATTGCTAGTAGGAAAGCTAAGATCCCACAAGCTGCATGGTATGTCCAAAACAATAAAATAGAGTAAAATAAAATAAAGGATTCAGATCTTAAATCAATATGCAATTATCCAGATTTTCTATGTCATTATGTTATTCTTATATGTCATTTTTAAAGATATTTGTCCTTTACATTAAATTTTAAAAATTGATCTGCGATGGTGTTTATTATATTTTCTTTGTAATGCTCATAGTATCTTTTTTATTAAAGTGAAAGCTAAAGTGTTAGTTCCTCAGTCATGTCTGACTCTTTGCAACCCCATGGATTGTAGCCTGTCAGGCTGCTCTGTCCATGGGATTCTCCAGGTAAGAATACTGGAGTAGGTTGCCATTTCCTTTTCCAGGGAATCTTCCCAACCCAGGGCTCAAACCTGGGTCTCCCCTATTGCAAGCAGATTCTTTACCATCTGAGCCACCAGGGAAGCCCAATCTTTTGTGTTATCCTCTTTTAATTCATGTGAATGGTAAATTCCCACCCGCACCCCCCAACCCCCACCTTTTTTTTCTTTTGCATTTTGTGGTGATTTCAAAGAACCACACTTTCTGTTTGTTGATTTTTCTGCTTAGAAGTTAGCTTTCTTTTTCATTCAAGTCTTTTGTCATTTAGTTGCTTAGTTGTGTCTGACTTTTTGCGGCCTCAAGGACTGCAGCACACCAGGCTTGCCTGTCCTTCACTATCTCCCAGAGTTTCCTCAAACTCATGTCCATTGAGTTGATGATACAATCCAACCACCTCATCCTCAGTCACTCCCTTCTCCTCCTGCCTTCAATCTTTCCCAGCATCAGGAGCTTTTCCAATGAGTCAACTCTTCTCATCAGGCAACCAAAGCATCAGAGCTTCAGCTTCCAGTCTTTCCAATGAGTAACCAGCATTGATTTCCTTTGGAATTGACTGGTTTGATCTCCCTGTCCCAGGGATTCTCAAGAGTCTATTATTTTCTTATTTTCATTCTTCTACATAATTTAATATGCTGGGTTTTTTTATTTATAAGGTCGATCTCAAAACCCTTGACTTTCAGGTTTTTAAAAGTTTTTTTTTATTATAATTTTATTGGAATATAGTTGTTTTACAACGTTGTGTTTGTTTCAGATATACAACAAAGTGATTCAGTTATACATGTACATATATTCATTCTTTTTTTTAATTTTTTTCTCATATAGGTTATCACTGAATGTTGAGTAGTTTTCTACTTGGTATACTTTTATAGTGCTCTTCTTTTAAAGGTGTACTTTGTTAAATTAGAAAATAAGTGGACTCCAGACTTAAAGTTTGTAATAAGGTTGAACCCTGACAAAAGTGGAAAGGAAGCTATTGATCAATGAGATATACTAAACATGAAGGAGGAAATAAACCATGTTTCCCTAAAGCTTCCTGTTGTGCTGGTTAACAAACTGTGAACCAAACCCCACCATCCACACTTCAGTGGAGTTAGCTGTGACTCTCAGTTGGGAGTGAATTGAAGGATACCCAGGTCCCAGAGCTGACGTGGTTGTGAAAATATCCAAGGCAGCCAAATGAGGGATGAAGAATGTGATTAATGTATCCCAAGCAAAGGGCAGGTTTAGAAAAGCTTAGTCTTAGGTTTTGTATGTGTGTGTGCACATGTTAGTCGCTCAGTTGTGTCTGATTCTTTGCAGTCTCACAGACTGTAGACTGACAGCCTCCTCTGTCCATGGAATTCTCCAGGCAAGAATGATGGAGTTAATCAGTAATTCATGGCTACTTTAGCAATAAAGTCTCCTAAATTAAAAAAAATAATAAAAAGCATTTAAATTAAAAAAAAAAAAGAATAATGGAGTGGAGTGCCATTCTATTTTCCAGGGGATCTTCATGACCCAGAGATCGAACCCAGGTCTCCTGCATTGCAGATTCTTTAACCTCTGAGTCCCAAGGAAATTCAGGGCTTGTATAGATCTCATCATATAGATAAGACTCACCAATGTTTTATAATGTTGTGATTTTATGGCGTTAAATGAGTTGAATTCTTTACCAACTGAGCCATAAGGGAAGTACAGGCAAAAAGATAGGACACTGAAAGATGAACTCCCCAGGTCGGTAGGTGCCCAATATGCTACTGGAGATCAGTGGAGAAATAACTCCAGAAAGAATGAAGAGATGGAGCCAAAGCAAAAACAACACACAGTTATGGATGGGAATGGTGCAAGGGCCAGTGCTGTAAGAGAAATGTTGCACAGGAACCTGGAATGTTAGGTCCATGAATCAAGGCAAATTGGAAGTGGTCAAACAGGAGATGGCAAGAGTGAACATTGACATTTTAGGAATCAGCGAACTAAAATGGACTGGAATGGGTGAACTGAACTTAGGTGACCATTATATCTACTACTGTGGGCAGGAATCCCTTAGAAGAAATGGAGTAGCCATCATAGTCAACAAAAGAGTCCAAAATGCAGTAACTGTATGCAGTCTCAAAAATGACAGAATGATCTCTCTTCGTTTCCAAGGCAAACCATTCAATATTACCGTAATCCAAGTATATGCCATGACCAGTAATGCTGAAGAAACTGAAGTTGATCAGTTCTATGGAGACCTACAAGACCTTTAGGAACTAACACCCCCAAAAAGATGTCCTTTTCATTATAGGGGACTGGAATGCAAAAGTAGGAAGTCAAGAAACACCTGGAGTAATAGTCAAACTTGGCCTTGGAGTACAGAATGAAACAGGGTAAAGGCTAATAGAGTGTTGCTAAGAGAACACACTGGTCATAGAAAACACCCACTTCCAGCAACACAAGAGAAGATTCTACATGTGGACATCACCAGATAGCCAACATCGAAATCAGATTGATTATATTCTTTGCAGACAAAGATGGAGAAGCTCTATACAGTCAGCAAAAACAAGACTGGGAGCTGACTGTGGCTCAGATCATGAACTCCTTATTGCCAAATTTAGACTTAAATTGCAAAAAGTAGGGAAAACCACTAGATCATTCTGGTTTGACCTAGATCAAATCCCTTATGATTATACAGTGGAAGTGAGAAATAGATTTAAGGGACTAGATCTGATAGAGTGCCTGATGAACTATGGACAGAGGTTTGTGACATTGTACAGGAGACAGGGATCAAGACCATCCCCAAGAAAAAGAAATGAAAAAAGCAAAATGGCTGTCTGAGGAGACCTTACAAATAGCTGTGCAAAGAAGAGAAGTGAAAAGCAAAGGAGAAAAGGAAAGATATACCCAATTGAGTGCAGAGTTCCAAAGAATAGCAGGGAGAGATAAGAAAGCCTTCCTTGGTGACCAGTGCAAAGAAATAGAGGAAAACAATAGAATGGGAAAGATTCGTGATCTCGTCAAAAAAATTAGACTTACCAAGGGAACATTTCATGCAAATATGGGTTTAATATAGGACAGAAGTGGTATGGACATAACAGAAGCAGAAGATATTAAGAAGAGGTGACAAGGATGCACAGAAGAAATGTACAAAAAAGATCTTCAGGACCCAGATAATCATGATGGTGTGATCACTCACCTAGAGTTAGACATCCTGAAATGTGAAGTCTGGGCCTTAGGAAGCATCACTATGAACAAAGCTAGTGGAGGTGATGGAATTCCAGTTGAGTTCTTTCAAATCCTGAAAGATGATGCTGTGAAAGTGCTACACTCAATATGCCAGCAAATTTGAAAACTCAGAGTGGCCACAGGACTGGAAAATGTCAGTTTTCATCCTAGTCCCAAAGAAAAGCAATGTCAAAGAATGTTCAAACTACCACACAGTTGCACTCATCTCACATGCTAGTAAAGTAATGCTCAAAATTCTCCAAGCCAGGCTTCAGCAATACATGAACCGAGAACTTCCAGATGTTCAAGCTGGTTTTAGAAAAGGCAGAGGAACCAGAGATCAAGTTGCCAACATCTGCAGGATCATCAAAAAAGCAAGAGAGTTCCAGAAAAACATCTGCTTTATTGACTATGCCAAAGCCTTTGACTGTGTGGATCACAATAAACTGTGGAAAATTCTGAAGGAGATGGGAATACCAGACCACCTGACATGCCTCTTGAAAAATCTGTTTGTAAGTCAGGAAGCAACAGTTAGAACTGGACATGGAACAACACACTGGTTCCAAATAGGAAAAGGAGTACGTCACGGCTGTATATTGCCACCCTGCTTATTTAACTTATATGCAGAGTACCTCATGAGAAATGCTTGGATGGATGAAGCACAAGCCAGAATCAAGATTTCTGGGACATATATCAATAACCAGATATGCAGATGACATCACCCTTATGGCAGAAAGTGAAGAAGAACTAAAGAGCCTCTTGATGAAAGTGAAAGAGGAGAGTGAAAATGTTGGCTTAAAGTTCACCATTTAGAAACTAAGATCATGGCATCCAGTTTCATCACTTCATGGCAAATAGATGGGGAAATAGTGGAAACAGTGACTAACTTTATTTTTCTGGGCTCCAAAATCACTGCAGGTGGTGACTGCGGCCATGAAATTAAAAGACACTTGCACCTTGGAAGAAAAGTTATGACCAATCTAGACAGCATATTGAAAAGCAGAGACATTACTTTGCCAACAAAGGTCCATCTCGTCAAGGCTATGGTTTTTCCAGTAGTCATGTATGGATGTGAGAGTTGGAGTATAAAGAAAGCTGAGTGCTGAAGAATTGATGCTTTTGAACTGTGGTGTTGGAGAAAACTCATGAGAGTCCCTTGGACTGCAAGGAGATCCAACCAGTCCATCCTAAAGGAGTCAGTCCTGGGTGTTCATTAGGACTGATGCTGAAATTGGAACTCCAATACTTTGGCCACCTGATACGAAGAACTGACTAATTGGAAGAGACCCTGATGCTGGGAATGATTGAAGGCAGGAGGAGAAGGGGACAACAGAGG
Organism: Odocoileus virginianus; assembly: GCF_023699985.2. Classification (NCBI taxonomy): domain Eukaryota; kingdom Metazoa; phylum Chordata; class Mammalia; order Artiodactyla; family Cervidae; genus Odocoileus; species Odocoileus virginianus. The sequence goes on from NC_069681.1 coordinate 38,150,182, forward strand.
ATGAGATTGTTGGATGGTATCACGGACTTAATGGGCATAAGTTTGAGTAAACTCTGGGTGTTGGTGGCGGACAGAGAGGCCTGGCATGCTGCGGTCCATGGGGTCACGAAGAGTCTGACGTGACTGAGCGACTGAACTGAACTGAAATGAGTTGGGTGATATCAAAGGAGAAATAGAGGCGATAAAGGAGGGATCTGAGAATCAGAGCTAATCTCTAAACTTCCTGAGATGTGAGAACTACTCTATCTGCTTACGTGAAGACTTCACTGCCCCTTGGTTGTGTTAAGTTTGTGTGCCTAGTCATTCAGTCATGTCTGACTCTTTAAAACCTCATGGACTGTAGCCAGCCAGGCTCTTCTGTCCGTGGGGATTCTCTAGGCAGGAATATTGGAGAGGGTTGCCAGGCCCTCCTCCAGGGGCTCTTCCCAACCCAGGAATCAAACCCAGGTCTCCTGTGTTGCAGGTGGATTCTTTACCATCTGAACCACCAGGGAAACCCTATCTCACCACAATATTGGGTTACTGGAATTTCTCCTCCAGTTATAGATTGCCATTTGCAAACTAAAGAATTTTTCTGAATTGTGAAAAATCACCATTTTCTCTCAATTGAAAGATTTCATCTCAGAATTTTTTTTATGTGTTCATGTGGATTCATAGATTTTGGATAGAATTTCCCAAATGGTGCTCCAAATGGGAAATACATAAAAATAATGATTCTTCTTATTTGGGGGATATCAGGACTTGGGTCACTTGCTTCTGGGTCAGTGTGCTTCTTTCTATATATCCATCATTGTCTCTGTGCCATAGTGTGACAGAGGTGCAGAAGCACTGGCCATGGTGATGTGGTCTATCAAATGGGCCTGGAATCCAACCAGTGGGGGGAATTGTGTGTGTAGCTTGAATTGGGCTTTTTTGAATTCCTGGGAATGTAGGAGAAAAAAATGAAGTTGGCTTCAAGGAAGGGATTTATTGTGTGTTTATTGTACACTAGGATCTTTTGTTTCCTTCTTCAGATGTTGACTTTTTGCTTAGATACTATTTTCATCTTCTACAAACTTCTATAAAGGGTTTGAGATGGCTGGCAATAAAAGATTCACAAATGTATATACATATGAAAGGAAAAGTGCTCAGTCATGTCCAACTCTTTGGGACCCCATGAACTGTAGCCTGCCAGGCTCCCCTGTCCATGGAATTCTCTAGGCAGGAATACTGGAGTATGTTGCAGTCTCTTCTTCAGGGGATCTTCCAAACCCAGGGATCAAACCTGGGTCTCTTGCATTACAGACAGATTGTTTACCATCTGAGTCACTAGGGAGACCAGTATGCTGTGTGTGTGTGTGTGTGTGTGTGTGTGTGTGTGTGTAATAAAACTGTTAGATACATCCTCTTTGAATTGCTTTAGAATTTAGGGCCATGAAATCTGAACCTAACTCCAGAGCTTCTGAGAGCATTAGTAATGGGTCTTCAGTGGGTACCTAAGGAAAATGCATTGGCACAGCTACCATGGAGCCCTTCATTTTGATCTTACCTCTGCTTCCCAGGTTACCTGCCAGGCTGGGTTAGTCATAAAATGCCCTCATCTGGAGTGGTTTAGTTGCTCAGTCATGTTTGATTCTCTTTGACCCCATGGACTCTAGCCTGCCAGGTTCCTCTGTCCATGGAATTTTCCAGGCAAGAATACTGGAGTGGGTTGCCATTTCCTTCTCCAGGGCAACTTCCTGACCCAGGGATCAAACCTGGGTCTCCTGCATAGCAGTCAGATTCTTTAATGACTATTCTTTAATGATTTACCTCATCATTCTTTAATGATCCACCAGGGAAGCCACCTGGGGAGAGCCAGATTATTGAAATGGATGAATGTTGTCCATCAAATGATGCAAGTCTGCTAAAAACCAGTAATTTGGATTTTTTTTATAATTGACATTTTAGTTTAGTTGTTTTTTTTTTTTTTGACAAACAACAATGGCAAGCCAAGTGACCTAAAGGCTAGACATAGAAGGGGCTGGAAGGACCCCTCCCCATGAACATGAAGTTTGTAGTATTGTAGGATGCACAGTCAAGTCAGTGGCTGTAATAAATTGTTTTCTGTAGATATAATTGGAGGGAGGTCAGACAACCCTATTTTTCTCCACTTATGATTAGAATTTATTCCTTCAGAACTCCATCCTCTTCACTCTGAGTTTTCCTGATACCACGGCAGAGGCGGGGAGAAACAGGAAAAGCACATGGGTCTCCATCCAGATCATGCAGTTTGGTTCCCAAGGGCTCCTGTCCACAGAGTCACAGTTCTGGTTGTTTGTTCCTCCTGTCTGCAGCTGGGGCTCTCAGATTCCGAGTACAAACTGCTCCTCTCCTTCTCCAGGATAAGCAATACCTTCCTGGGAAACTTTAGGACAACCACTTACCCTGCCAACCTTGTATTTCTTATCTTAAAGAACAGCCAGTGTTAACTCAGACAAGCGTCTCAACCTTCTCATCCCAGCTCCCTTTTGGTCAAAATTTCCATTTACTTCCTGCAAATCATTCATGCTATTCTTTCTATTTGTTAAACAAGCCTATAAAGTCAGTATTAAGTCTTAGAATTGTATAAAAATATTCAGGTATTCTTCCCTGTGTTTCCCCAGCACCCTGTGCAGATCACCATGGATTTGTATCCACCTGAGATCATAAACTTCAGAGGCCTTGGCCCAGACTGGGTGAATCTGCAAGTCCCTACCACCTCACCCCACTTTCATAGCAGGCAGACACTAAATGTTGATTTCATTCTTATTGCCTGATACTGTCCTCCAGGGTATCATGCTTTTCCTGATAAAGATGGATGCTTAAATCAGCATCAACCAATGATTTCATTTTCTATTCTACCTATTGTCTTTTTAGACCAAGATCATTTCCCAAGAGAATATCATCTCAGGGGATAATGTGATGATTAAGAGAATGTTCATGGAACTCAGCACAGGGCCTTACACATAGTACACACATTGTAAATGGGATCTGGTGTTGTTATAATAGTTAACCTTTGGAATGGGCATTTTTAATACTTAGTATAATGATGGAAAGATGACTGTAAATCGGGGGCAAGCTTAAACATGTCATAATGGCTCATGACATGGGCTTCCCAGCTTCGTGACTGAGGCTTTGCAGTGTCCATCAAGTTGCTTTTCCTCTCCCTGTGCCTCACTGTCTCCATTTGTAAAATTAGATAATACTGTTACTAGATATGTTACACTGAATTTGTAATTAACCACTTCTTTATCCCTGCTTGGATAGCTGAGGGGACTGGATTCCTCATCTGTGATGCCTGCTCACTCATCTCTCTAGTAACATCTGCTGACTCCTGAAAGTTTGAGATGCAGCTCCTACTCTCTGAGCCTCAAATATTCTCCTCTGTTAAAAACAGTAATGCTGGCCTCAAAGGGCTGCTGAGTGTGTCACAAGAGCTGATACCTAGAAAGTTCTTATCAGAGTGTTTGGTGCATGCAATAAACATCATGAGGACCACCTATAATTTTATTTCTTTGGAAGGGAAAGCATTCCCTGCTGTTTCAACAAGTTTCAAGGAAAGGAGTTTAATCCTAACAAATCAATAAAGTTTATCTTTGAAAGTATCCTTGACACAAAGGCCTCTGTATTTTTGCTATTTCAGACATTTCTACTTGTGATTGGTGTGGTGGGCGTGATGGTGGCTGCAATTCCTTGGACTGCTATACCTGTGATTCCCCTTGGCATCATTTTCTTTTTTCTTCGGCGATATTTCTTAGAGACGTCACGAGATGTGAAACGCTTGGAATGTACAAGTGAGTACAGGGCTCTCAGGTTGGGAGGGCAGTGCAGGCTGTCTTCCATTGATACTGCAATTTACCAGACCTCTGAAACCCTGCAGACTGTTCTGTGGAATTTCTCACTGTTAACATTAGGTGATTGAAAGTTATGGCCCCTGAGAGTAGGTTTGGCCCTTAAGGCAAATGGGCTGGCGGTGGGTCAGCTGCACTTTGCATTTTAGCCCAAGGAGGACGGATGTGAGCACCATGAGGACAGGGACCATTTCTGTCTTGTTCATGACATACTTCCTAATGCTGAGTATCCACTCTATTAATATTATTCTTGAAAGTATTTCATCATGTTGAAACTAATGTAGAAGGAAAATAGAGAATTTTTCTTCTCCTAAGATTACCAGAAATGACAAGGAAAGGAAAAGAGACCTCAGGAAATATATGTCAGAGGTAATATATTTAAAAAATGCATTCTTTCACATGTTCTAGTAAGTTGCAGTTGTTAAATGTGTTGAAAAGATCTGTGTTGGTCACTCAGTCATGTCTGACTCTGCGACCACATGGACTGTAGTCCACCAGACTCTTCTGTCCATGGAATTCCCCAGACAAGAATACTGGAGTAGGTAGCTGTTCCCTTCGCCAGAGGATCTTCCTGACCCAGGGATTGAACCCAGGTCTCCTGCATTGCTGGTGGTTTCTTTAATGTCTAAGCCACCAGGGAAGCCCTATTGAAAAGATAAGCCCTGTTATTTTCAGGTTTGCTCTTTGTCATTGTCAGTATTTGGGGTGACACCACACTGTTTGTGTACCCCTTTTTCAAAGCTATTCATATAAATGATGCTGAAAATAATCCCCTAGGAGAACACAGGAGGGGGATCTGTTCAGTATGCATTTAGTTGATTACTCCATTCACCTTCCTAGTTTTAGAATAATGGGGAACATAGATGTCCCTGGTGGTCCTAAGGTAAGACTCTGTGCTTCCACTGCAGGGGCCACCACTTCAGTCCCTGGTTGAGAAACTGGGTCCTGCAAGGTGCAGCAAAAAAACAGAATAATGGGGAACACATTTTATGATTAATTAGTCTATTCTACAGGTAATCACAGATGATGAAATAATCAAATTTTCTCTTATTAATGCACACATTTCATCAATATTAAAAATAAGGAAAATAGATTGTTATATATTTTTTAAAAGTTATAAAACAATAGCCAAAAATTAAGGAGAGAATATGTTTGTATCAGAGACCTCAACCATGAATAATTATTGCAAATTAATACCAACTTAACCTTCTAGAAACCAAGCCAAGAACAGAAGCATATTGAGTCTCATGCTTCTCTGTATCTACTAAGTGGGAAAAAAATCTCAGTTCATCCAGTCAAAGGAGTTTTTTATTGTGGCATTTGTATGTTTTGTTTTTAATAATAAACACTTGAGGTACTTATCTTTATTTGCAAAAAGGATAGTGATCATCAGTTTCATAAAATCTGTAGAAGACATTTTCACTCATCAAGAGAAGCAGCTAACTTCCTGTGAGGTCGAGTTTGGTGAGGTGTTAGGATGGATGGGGAGCAGTAGAGTCCAGGTGTGTGTGATGTTCTACCTGTATGACTGAGTAGGATGGTAGGACCTGGGGAGGCAGAAGAGGAAGTGATGAGCTCCATCCAGTCTTCTGTGTAGACAGGGCTTCAGACGTTTTATGGTTTGAGGCCACTCATGAAATGGAGTCATTCAACAGTCTTGTTGCAAAGCAGGTCTCTGGTACATTAACTGAATGACTATACTATATACCTGTAACTAGCACATTATTGTAAATCAACTATAATTCAATATTTTTTTTTAGAAATTGTGGACAATTTCCACCTGATGAGATGCCAGAAAAATTTGGAGGGAGGTATGTTTGAGAGGATCTTGATGAAAGAACAAGAATTTCTTTATCTAAATCTAGCTGTGATTTGAATTTGATCAAAGATAGTTTCAAAGAGAATCTTTCATTCCCAGGTCATTAAAGTGAAGCTTGGTGTGAGCAGGAGTTTAGGGTCACATGGAGGATTCCCTTTGGTGGGATGTGTGACCACAGAGCCCGGGAGGCAGTGGTTTCCTCGCCTCCAGCCTCGCTGACTTTCTCTGTGTGTGTCTGTCTCTGCTTCCACAGCACGAAGCCCTGTATTTTCCCACTTAGCATCTTCTCTCCAGGGACTCTGGACCATCCGGGCATACAAAGCTGAACAGAAGTTTCAGGAACTGTTTGATGCACACCAGGTTTTGCACTCAGGTCTGTAAGTTCCTGGAGATGATTTCTAAGGATGGGATGTGCTGCCTTCTGAGGCTGACTCCCTCTCAGGTGGCTTGGCTGGCCAGCCCTCTCTCTGTGCCTCCCCTTATCCCCCTCTGCACACCCGCCTCCCCCACCCCTTCCTCTCAGCATCCCCTCTGTGCTCCCCTCTTCCCCATCATCCCCTGCTTTTCTCCCCTGACTGGCTTGCATTGTCCTTGCATCACTGTGCCCTGTGGACTTCTGTCTCTTTAGGGCAAGAGTCAGCAAACTTCTTTTTTGTGAAGATCCAGATAGAAAATATTATAGGCTTTGTGTGCTATACTGTGTCTGTTGCAACTACTCACCTTTGCTGTTGTAGCACAAAGACAGGTAAAGATAATACATCAGACAAATGGCAGTTTCTGTGTGCCAGTAAAACTTTATTTTCAGAACCAGGTGGTGGCTGTTTTTGTCCTCCAGACTGTGGTTTGCTGACTCTTTTCAGAGTGTGGAGGGTTGTAGATGTGATTGAGGAAATAATTTCCACCCACTTGATTATGTTTTTATCAGTGAAGTTTTTTTCCTAGGTAGAAAATTCAGAATTTCCTCTAAGTCTATAAAATCCAAACCAAACTTTCCAGTATTTTTTGTATTTTGAAGATAAAATTGGCATTTTGAAAGTCACATGCAGATCCAGTTAGCTGATGGTCATGTAGACACTGGCTCCTAAGAATAAACACGGCAGGGCCCTGTAGTGAGGGCAGAAGGTGCTGTAAACAGTGTGAGCTGTGCTGTCTGCTGTCAGAGAGCTGGGAGCAGTCGGCCCCATGAGAGGATGATCTTCATGCTGAGGCCCAGCACTGCAGGAAATGCTTTGATGAGACGATTTTCCATCTTCCTTCTTGTGATCATATTTCTGTTGATAACCTGTGGGTTGAAGTTTTCAATGCATGCTTCCTGGACTGATTCCTGTGTGTCCCATATGTTGTCTTGTGTTAGACCCCAGTTTTCTGGCATCTTCAAGTTCCTTGAGTGTGTAACTTTGCTGTCTTACCTGTGTAAAATTTTCTGTAGCTCAACTGAGAAAATGCTATCCCTCATGAGAAGCAACTAACATGATTTTTCTGTTTATGTATTGCACTTATTATGGTTCACAAATCCAGAGGCTTGGTTCCTGCTTTTGATGACGTCCCGATGGCTCGCTGTGTATCTAGATGTCATCTGTGCCATCTTTGTCACTGTTGTTGCCTTTGGGGCCCTGATTCTGGTAGAATGTAAGTACAGATGTGAATATTTGTGGTATGTTTACAGTTTATAGCTTTGTTTGTAGTTATTAAACTCTTGTCATCTTGTCTAATATATATACTCTTTGGTTCTAATGAATTGTATTAAAGTGTCTGCAGTATGTGACTCCATGTGAAGTCATTTCTGTCTTAATGAGAATTTTTATCTTTTTTTCGTTTGCTTATTTATTAACAGTAGGTCCTTGTTGAGGCCATTAAAAAAAGTTTGATTGTCACGTGGTTGATTTACAATGTGTTAGCTTCAGGTGTATAACAAATGAATCTGTTATACATATATCCACTTTTTTAAAGATTCTTTTCCATACCCCATGAACATTGGGGTGCATGTATTTTTTAGTAATTTGCATTTTGATTAATACTTCAAATGAATTGTCTTTTAGAAAAGAATTTCTGTTTTTGACTTTTGGAATCCTTAGGAGCAAAGACCGGGTATGAACGTGCCTCTTCCAGCAGACCTGTGGTGCCTTGGGCCCCTGCTTTGGCTCTCTCAGGCCATTCTTTCATTTTTATTTTACTTTTTATTGGGGTATAGTTTACACTGTTGTCTTAGTGACCAATGTATAGGAAAGTCAATCTGCTGTACATATACATATCTCCACTCTTTTTTAGGTTCTTTCCCATGTAGGTCATCACAGAGTTCTCTGTACTTTACAGTAGTTTCTTATTAGTTATCTATTTTAATATTTTATATATAGTAGTATGTATGTGTCAGTCCCAGTCTTCCAATTTATCCCTCCCTTCCCTTATCCCCCAGTAACATAAATTTATTTTCTACATCTGTTACTCTACTTCTGTTTTGTAGATAAGTTCATTTGTAGCCTTTTGTTATATTCCATATATAAGCAATATCATATTCTGTTTTTCTCTGTCTGACTTACTTCACTCAGTATGAAAATCTCTAGGTCCAGCCATGTTGCTGCAAATGACATTATTTATTTCACCCTTTGTTATGGCTGGGTAATATTCCATTGTATGTATGATAGCACATCTTCCTTATCCATTGCTCTGCTGATGGACATTTAGGTTGCTTCCATGTCCTGGCTATTGTGAATAGTGCTGCAGTGAACATTAGGGTGGATGTATCTTTTGGAGTTATGGTTTTCCCTGGATATGTGCCCAGGAGTGGGATTGTCGGATCATATGGTAGCTCTATTTTTACTTTTTAAAGGAACCTCCATGTCTTTCTCCATAGTGGCTGTACCAGTTTACATTCTGGCCAACAGTGTTGGAGGGTTCCCTTTTCTCTACATCCTCTCCAGTATTTATTGTTTGTAGATTTTTTTTATGAAACCTCACTGTAGTTTTGGGGAGGTTTTTTTGTTTGTTTGTTTTGTTTTTCATTTTTTTTCACTGTAGTTTTGATACACATTTCTCTAATAATTAGAGATGTTGACCATCTTTTCATGTGCTTTTTGGCCATCTGTATGTCTTCTTTGGAGAGTGTCTCTTAGTCTTCTGCCCATTTTTAAAATGTTGTTGTTTATTTATTTATTTATTGTTTGATATTGAAGTTCATGAACTGTTTGTATATTTTGGAGAGTAATCCCTTGTAAGTCACTTCGTTTGCAAATATTTCCTCCCATTCTTCAGGTTATCTTTGGTATTTTTATGGTTTTCTTTGCTGTGCAAAAGTTTTTAAGATTAATTGGATCCTATTGGTTTATGTTTTATTTTTATTTTTTCATTGTTCTAGGAGTTGGGTAAAAAAAAGCTTGCTGCAATTTATATCAGAGAGAATTCTCCCTTTGTTTTCATCTAAAAGTTTTGTAGTGTCTGGTCTTACATTTATGTCTGTAATCCATTTTGAGTTTATTTTTGTGTATGGTGTTAGGGAAAGTTCTAATTTTATTCTTTTGCATGTAGCTGTCCAGTTTTCCCAGCACCAGTTATTGAAGAAGCAGTCTTTTCTCCACTGTATATCCTTGCTTCCTTTGTCATAGGTGATACAGGTGTGTGGGTTTATCTCTGGGCTTCCTGTCCTGTTCTGTGGGTCTGTGTTTCGGATTTTGGTGCCTCTAGCGTTTGGTGCCACTTTCAGTTACTGTAGCTTGTAGTATAGTCTGAAGACAGGGAGCATGATTCCTCCTAGCTTCATTTTTCTTCTTTGTTTTTCTCAAGATTACATTGGCTTCATGGTATTTTGTGTTTCCATACAAAATGTAAACTTTTTTGTTCTAATTCTGTGAAAAATGCCATTGGTAATTTGATAGGGATTGCATTGAATCTGTAGGTTGCTTTAAGTAGTTTGTTTTTTTGTTTACAGTAGATCATCATGGAGATCTTTTATCTTTTTATCTTTCTTTGAATGGGTTGAGGTCTATATAACTGTATAGCAAGATGACCTTCTGAACATCCCAGGTAGTGTCCTATAGTTGGATGGAGAGAACCAAGTTTCCTATTAAGCTTTCTGTACAGCTTAGGTTTAGGTTAGCTTTAGGGCTACTTGGATCTCTTGGTTGTAGGGGTCTGGTGTACTGGTGTGAGAAAGAGTCTCTGTAGCAAAAACAGTATCCTCACTGCTGTGTGGGTCACAGATGAGCAGTTGTTGGAATGTGTGGTGTGAATTCACCATACCTCACTTTTCCATAGCAGTAACTCTGAATCACAGTCTTTAATGCAAAAATGATAGTAATATTTTAGATTTAAAAGTACTGCCTTGTTTTGCAAAACCCATTGCCTTGTTTTTGTGGTTTCAACTGCAGCTACATTGTACATAGAAAGTGAAATTACATAATGATAATTGAAACATATGGACAAAAATCTGAACAATGACATCCTCACCTATATTACACTGTCAAGGGTACCTCAATCCAGGTGGGAATTAATATGATAAAGGACAAAAATGGAAAGGATCTAAGAGAAGTAGAAGAGATTAGCATGAGTTGGCAAGAATACACAGAAGAACTGTACAAAAAAGATCCTAATGACCTGGATGGCCCTGATGGTGTGGTCACTCACCTAAGCCAGACATCCTGGACTGTGAAGTCAAGTGGGCCTTAACTTCAAAGCATTATATGAACAAAGCTAGTGAAGGTAATGGAATTCCAGCTGAGCAATTTAAAATCCTAAAAGATGATTCTGTTGAAGTGCTGCACTCAATATACCAGCAAATTTGGAAAACTCAGCAGTGGCCACAGGATTGGAAAAGGTCAGTTTTCATTCCAGTCCCAAGGAAAGGCAATGCCAAAGAATGTTCAAACTATCATGCAATTGCACTCATTCTGCATACTAGTAAGTTTATACTCAAATCCCTTCAAACAAGATTTCAACAGTACATGAACCAGAAACTTCCAGCTGTGCAAGCTGGGTTTACAAAAGGCAGAGGAACCAGTGATCAAATTGCCAATATACACTGGATCATAGAGAAAGCAAGGGAATTCCAGAAAAACATCTGCTTTATTGACTATGTGAAAGGCTTTGACTATGTAGATCACAACAAACTGTGGAAAATTCTGAAAGAGATAGGAATACCAGACCATCTTACCTGTCTCCTGAGAAACTTGTGTGCAGGTCAAGAAGAAACAGTTAGAACTGGATGTAGAACAATGGACTGGTTCAAAATTGGAAAAGAAGAATGACAAGGCTGTATATTGTCACTATGTTTATTTAACCTATATGCAGAGTACATCATGCAAAATACTGGGCTGGATGAAGCACAAGCTGGAATCAAGATTTCTGGGAGAAGTATCAATAACCTCAGATATGCAGATGATACCACTCTAATGACAGAAAGTGAAGAGCCTCTTGATGAAAGTGACAGAGCAGAGTGAGAAAGCTGGCTTAAAACTCAGCATTCAAAAAACTAAGATCATGATATCCAGTCCCATCTGGGGAAAAATTGAAAGCAGTGACAGATTTTATTTTCTTGGGTTCCAAAAATCACTTCAAACTGTGACTGCAGCCATGAATGAAAAGATGTTTGCTTCTTGGAAGGAAAGCTATGACAAATCTAGACAGAATATTACAAAGCAGAGACATCACTTTGCCAACAAAGATCCATATAGTGAAAGCTATATTTTTTCCAGTAGTCATGTAAGAGTTGTCAACAGATGTTAAGAGTTGGACCATTGAAAAGGCTGAGGGCTGAAGAATTGATGCTTTCAAGCTGTGGTGTTGGAGAAGATTCTTGAGAGTCCCTTGGACTGTAAGGAGCTCAAACCAGTCAATCCTAAGGGAAATCAATCCTGAATATTCACTGGAAGGACTGATGCTGAAGCCGAAGCTCTAATACTTTGACCACCTGGTGCGAAGCACTGACTTGTTAGAGAAGACCCTGATACTGGGAAAGATTGAAGGCAGGAGGAGAAGGGAGTGGCAGAGGATGAGATGGTTGGATGGCATCACTGACTCGATGGACATGAGTTTAAGCAAACTATGGGAGATAACGAAGGACAGGGAAGCCTGGTGTGCTGCAGTCCATGGTGACACAGAGTCAGACATGACTTAGTGACTGGACAACAACTTTGTTTAGTTCAGTTCAGTTCAATCACTCAGTTGTGTCTGACTCTTTGCGACCCCATGGACTGCATCTCACCAGGTCTCCCTGTCCATTGCGAACTCCTGGAGTTTACTCAAACTCATGCCCATTGAGTTGGTGATGCCATCCAACTGTCTCATCCTCTGTCGTCTAACACCTTTGTTAGTTCTTTCCAAATTCATAGTATTTTTAAAAATTTACTTATTTATTTGGCTGTACTGGGTCTTACTTAGTTGGGGCATGCAGGATCTTCAGTCTTAGTTGTAACAGGCAGGACTTCAGTTGCAACATGTGAACTCTTAGTTGTGGCATGTGGAGTCTAGTTCCCTGACCCGGCTTCAAACCTGGCCCCCTGCATTGCGAGCTCATAGTCTTAACTATTGGACCATCAAGAAAGTCCCTCATAGTGTGTGTGTGTGTGTGTGTGTGTGTGTGTGTTTTAACTTTATTATTGTCTCATACAACAGAAGTAATATTATGAGTAATACTATCATTACATGCAAATGATTTAAATATTATAAAGGAGTCTTCTCACTACTGTATATAAAATAGATAACTAAAAAAGACCTACTGTATAGCACAGGGAACTCTATTTAATACTCTGTAATGACATATGTGGGAAAATAATTTTAAAAGAGCAGATTACATATATGTCTGGCTAATTCACTTTACTGTACACCTGAAACTAACACAACTTTGTAAATCAACTATTACTCCAATAAAAATCATAAAAATAAAGGAGTCTTCTTTGTAGAGTGACAGAAGGAACTATGTGAGGGGTTGAGAAGTAGACTGACTTTCTTCTTCTTCTTCCTCATTTAGCTTTGGATGCTGGGCATGTTGGCCTGGTCCTGTCGCTCACCATCACACTTACCAGTATGTTCCAGTGGTGCATCAGGCAAAGTGTGGAAGTTGAGAACATGGTGATGTTTACCTTTCTGTTCTTAGCCTTTTCAAGTCTCCTTGCTGTTATATGACATAAAAGCAATTCTTATGTAAAATAATAAAATTGTTATTTTTACATCATTTTACAAAGCTTTTTACATTATCCTCCATCTTCTTAAGGGTTTCCCTGGTGGCTCAGATGGTAAAGAATCCTCCTGCAATGCAGGAGCCACAAGAAACTCAGGTTCGATCCCTGGGTTGTTAAGATCCCCTGGAAAAGGGAACGGTTACTCCAGTATTCTTGCCTGGAGAATCCGCATGGACAGAGAAGCCTGGCAGGCTACAGTCCATGGGGTTGCAAAGAGTCAGGCACGACTAAGCAACTTGCACTTTCACTTTCCATGTGCTTAAAATGAATGTTAAATAAATATATATATATATACATATTTTTCTCAGTCATGTGTATGCCATGTCAGAAGGTTTTGTATTCATCACAAACTGTCTTCAAATACAATAAATGTCTCTGTAGGAGGGAGGTTCTGAAATTCTGGAGACAATATAAGCTAATTTCTTAGCAGCTTGTTTGTATTTGTTTCTTAATGGGTAATTCCTCATTTTTGGTAAAAGAAAATAATCCAGTATTTTGAGGTTTATTTAATTACTATGTTCCTCCACCCCTCCCCCATTTTATCATTTATTCTTGTGTGTGTTGAACACCTGAATTTGCTGGTGGCCCTTCTTCCTGGTAGGATAGGCTCCCTCTCAGAATGTGCTCTAAGGTGTGGAGTCATGGTTGTTTAGAATACCTTAATCAATGTGTAAATTATACACTTTTGAATATTTGTACCTTTTCCTAGAGGGATAAAAACAATAAAAATGAAAATTTCCCATGTCTTTCTTCTAACAGAGCAGAAGTAATGAAAGTCACTCAGTCGTGTCCGATTCTTTGTGACCCCATGGACTATACAGTCCATGGAATTCTTCAAGCCAGAACACTGGAGTGGTAGCCTTTCCCTTCTCCAGGGGATCTTCCCAACCCAGGGATCAAACCCAGGTCACCTGCATTGCAGGAGGATTCTTTACCAGCTGAGCCACAAGGCAAGCCCAAGAATACTGGAGTGGGTAGCCTATCCCTTCTTCAGGGGAACTTCCCAACCCAGGAATCGAACCAGGGTCTCCTGCATTGCAGGGGATTCTTTACCAACTGAGCTATCAGGGAAGCTCATAACAGAGTAGAAAATGACTGATTATTAAAATGAGGTTTGATGACCATCCAGTTCTTTTCATCTGTAACACGTGGCCCTTCTGTAGCCACACATTACTAATTGGTGTCCATAAGTATTCTTTTCTTTGAAAAAATTCTTTTTTTAAAATTCAGATGTGAAAGGAGGATCAATAAAATTTTACCATGCATTTCTTTAATTTTTTAACTTTAATATAAAATTGAAGGAAGTAGTCATATGTAAAAGTGTTGAAGATGATGAACAAGTTTTCAAATCATCCAAGGCCTCATCAGACTCCTACTTCTGTCCTTTGTGGATGCTGAGACCTGGGATGTTCTGAACCATATAAAAGCAGAAGGTTTCATTTACAATCTCTGAACATCCGTAAACAAGACCCTCTGATACTAACTCATGTGATGTCATATATGTTTCAGATGATTTCAGTAGAAAGGGTGATTGAATACACAGACCTTGAGAAAGAAGCGCCCTGGGAACTTGAGTATCATCCACCGCCATCCTGGCCCAAAAAAGGATTTATTTCCTTTAACTATGTGAACTTTAGGCATAAGTCGGATGGGCGTCTGGTATTGAAGAACATGTATCCAGACTTTCACCCAGGACAAAAGGTTAGTTTAAGCCATTTGCCTTTTTAAAATCCAGCTAAAGATTTAGCGCCACATCTGCTCTTGGCTTCTTTGTCAGTGTGTCAGGGGGACTCTCTTCCTAATGGATGCAGATTAGATCAGTGACATTGTAGGTGAATCTTTCTTGGAAACTGACCATGGAATGGGGATACCAGGAAATTTTTTCCCTGTGTTGTGAGCTCCCTCATGGTGGTTGATGGGCCCTGGGATCCAGGGCTCCATCTTAACCTGATTCAGGACACTATATGTGACACCTGATTATTCATGCAAAGTCTGGGACATCAGCCTTGTCTTCCTGGCCCTAACTCTCCAATATCTCATTCCTTTCCATCTTTTCTTGTTTGTATTTCTGAGATCTCTTCCTCCCATGGTGCCCTCTGGTTGCAGCCTCCTTCTCTGTCCCTTAGCCCTTCCTGTAGCCTTGTCCTCCACTCACCCACACTGAGCTGCCATCCCCCTGCCCTCCCCCCACAGACTGCTTCTTTCTTTAGCCCAGATCTGATCCTTACTGGGCTGTGTGAGCTGCTGCTGGAACCATAGCATAGCCTCAAGTCCACTCCAGCAGGGGCTGTGGGGTGACCTTGTGTCCACCAGAGAAGAGTCTGAATAATGACCTAGTCAGCAGTGAGGAATCATGTTATCAGATGGAGGCAAGGTCTAGAGATTGGCTCAAAGTCAAAAGCAAATTGGTGGGAGCAGAGAAGATCTGTGTGGGAGATGGCAGAGAGGCTTGTGACCTGGACCTGTCAGCATCCATGTCTGCTGGTGATGTTCCTTCCACACTCAGTTTGAGGCCCTCAGCTGGGATCAGGACAGAATCTTGAAGAAGAGACTAAACCAGAACAGACAAGGTGGTAGGAAGCTCTTCCCCACCTCCCTCTGCAGCCAGTGTGTCTGACATACACACACCCCTACACTCGGATTGTGTGTAGGTTCTTTTGAAGCACCATGTCCTCCCTGTTCCCAGTGCACATGCTGCCCCTCAACCTCAGAGACCCAGGCCCTCTGTCATCTGGATGGTGAAAATCTCCTCATTTTCTGAGTCAACTCTAATGCATCTTTGAGACCCTCAGTTCTTCCTTAGTGTCTTATATATTCTTTTAAGATAGCATTTATGGTACAGCTATGTTTATAGCAGCCAAAAGTTGGAAGGAACTAAATCCTTACAATGAAGTATTATTCAGCCTTAAAAAGGAAGAAAATTCTGACCTATGGATAAACCTTGATGACATCTTGCTAAATGAAATAAGCCAGACACAAAAGGAATAAATACTCTGATTTCACTTATGTGAGGTTCCAAGAGTAGTCAATTCAAGAAAACAGGAAGTGGGATGGTGGTCTCCAGGAACTTGGGGAGGGTAAATGGGGAGTTGTTTCTTTAATAGTAAGAATTTCAGTTTTTTGAGGCATAAAAAAAAATTCTCAAACTTGGTTGCACAGCAATGTGAATGTACTGAACACCATACTGTCCACTTAAAAGTGGTTAAATAGTTAAATTTTATGTTATGTGAATTTTATCATAATTAAAAGATAGCACCTGTGGCATGCTTTGCAACTTTGGGATCTGTATCTCATAGTACCTTGAGGCTTTTTAAAATCAGGGAGCATCTTGTTTTCATATTTGTTCCCAGAAAGTGGCATTCTGCAGGGCACAGAGAGGGTGCTGAGGGACTGCTGGTTGTGAGGGTGAGTGAGTCACACAGGTGTGAGCAAGCAGCAACCAACACACACACACACACACACACACACACACACACACACACATGACAACTCTGTAAATAACGGAAAGAACTGCTCTTTAAAACTCTTACCATCCCACAGACCCATCTAGTGGACAATAGCTGTAATTTAATGAATGAAACCCTGTGACATAAAAGAATATTCAACTTAATGCCTGAATGTTACCCAGGGAGCAGCTACAGTTAGTCACAGGACAAAAACTGGTCCTCAATATTTCCAGTTCCATTGTAGGTCAGGAAAAAGGTGAGCTGCTGTGTCAGGAAAACATTAATCACAGCTCTTGATACAATCTTGTCCCTGAGAGCACTGTATGTGATGTTTACTCACTCTCAGACAATGTGTCTGTCAGATTTTCTGTTGTAAATGTAATTCTGTTCACCTGTACTTGTCTTAAATTTTCCCCAAAGCCATAAGATATGAATTATCTAGGAAACACTGTGATACAACTTAGGAACATAACAGAGTCTTATCCTTCCTTCTTAAAACCTGTTCTTAAAACCTGTAAATTGTACAGGTATATTATCTAGGGTGAAACAGATCACCAGCCCAGGTTGGATGCATGAGACAAGTGCTCGGACCTGGTGCACTGGGAAGAGCCAAAGGGATCGGGTGGAGAGGGAGGTGGGAGGAGGGATCGGGATGGGGAATACATGTAAATCCATGGCTAATTCATGTCAATGTATGACAAAAACTACCACAATATTGTAAAGCAATTAGCCTCCAACTAATGAATGAAAAAAAAAAACCTATAAATTGTGGAATCATTGAGATTCTGAAATGTTTGAGGGAAAATTAAATTTTCAGACTGAATTACTAACTCTAGTAACTTGACTTTTGATCTATACTTTGATCCATTCTCAGTATCACTGTTAACTTCATTTCTGTGTGTGGAAGTGATACCTGGGCAGTTGTTCTTGAATTGATTTCACTCTGCCTGTGTATATCCTAGGTTCCCTCCCCTGCTCACCTGTCCCAGCCCATGTCCCTCCAGGGCACCCCTTTGGTGTCGGATTTGATAGAGAGAAGCTATTGTCTGGGGTGGGGGGTGGGGGAGTGGGGACAGGGGACACGGGAGTGAGCCAGCCCAGCAGAAGTGGGGCTTTATTCTCTTTCCCTCATTTCCTCTTCTGTCCTGATTCCTGGAAGTTAGAGTCAATAGGAAAGGTATAGTAGGTACTATGCAGGATTTTAATTCACAGAAGAAATGGCAAGTGAAAATAAAGAGCCAGGACTTCCCTGGTAGTGCAGTGGAGAAGAATTCACCTGCCACTGCAGGGGATTCTGCATTGGTCCTGGTCCAGGAAGAGTCCACACGCCGCAGAGCAACTAAGCCCTGCACCACAGCTATGGAGCCCACGTGCCACAGCTCCTGACCTTTTCGCTCAGCATCAGCAGAAGCCCCCCAGGGAGAGGCCGGTGCACTGCAGGAGTAGCTTCCACTCGTCACAACCAGAGACAGCTTGTGCAAAGCAATCAGGACCCAGTGCAGCCAAACAGAAAAAATCAACATGGGGTAAATATGCCCCTAGACTTCCTGGTTAGAGTCTGAACATGGGCTGCACTTTTCATTTAGATGATTTTGTGTTTGATTTGATCATCTTAGAGAGTCCTGAGCAATAAAGTATTTTCCAGCTCTCAAGGTAGATTGATTTTGCTTTGTTTTTGCTCACCACTATTATTTGGATGATACATTTTTACAGATGCTTAGTAGACTATGCTATAATGTGCAAAAGTATTAGTTTCTTACATTTTCTCCTTTTTTACATAATATTTTCTTAAAAACCTTTCCCCTCACTCCTAGATTATCCTCTTCTCCTACTGGCTTCCTAATTCCCTGCAACTCAAACTTTGGTGCCAGGGCCAGCAGCACCTGCCTCTCCTGAAGCTTCTTAGAAATGTAGAGTCTCAGGCCCACCCAGACCTCTTGACTCAGATTCGTATCTGAACATGACCTCTTCCTTTCTCTCCCATGGGCAGTTTTTGATGAGTAATAACCTGTGATTCCCAAGACATGTCTTTGACAATTTGAAATTGAACTCAAGAATGCCCAAATCTCTGTTGTGACTGAGCAAGAAGCCCTAGAATGTTCTGTACCCCTAGATTTATTTACTTTTATGCTCTATACATTGCACCTTTACATTATAATCTAATTCTGTGTGATTCCCTTATTTCTTTGCATCTTTCCAGTGGAGTCTGTCTTCATTACAGATAGTTTTCATCCTGCTGTCTGTCCTTCCCCACACCAGCCTCCTGCAGGGACTGGAGGGATTTCCCACAGGCTCAGCCCTGCCTGGATCTGGAGTCAGAGACAGCCCTATGCAGCAGTGTATATGTGGCTGTTTCACTACCTGATGGGATCAAAAATGAGCCTTGCTGCCCCAAGCAGGGCATGAGGTCTGTTTGTCCTGTTCCCCAGGCACCATGTGTCCCACTTATGCAGATTTCTCTCTCAATCTGGCTGTGGGTGCCGGTTCTTCCTGCTGACAGCTGGTCCACCTGCCCTCAGGTACCCTCTTTGCCCTCACTCACCACATATACACCTGTATCCACATCATGCTTTAACTCTCTGACCATAAGATCTCTATGGTAGGCCTGTTCCTTTAACTGCAGCTACACCTCTCCCCACTTTCTCTGTTCTAGCCACACAGAGGGACATGATAATGTGTCAGGCCATCCAGGGGATAAGGAGGCCCATCAGCAGGTGGAAAAGAGGCCAACAGATATGGATTTGAGTCCCATCCTGCTATTTATGGGCTCTAATATTCAGACAGATTAATTTATCTAAGTCTCAACCTTTTCTTATGCAAAATGGAAGTGAAAGTGTGTAACCTGTAGGGTCGTGGTACAACTTAAACAAGATAAGACATGTAAAGTACCCAGAGTAAACGCTTGGACAAAGATGGTCATCATTTTCATCATTTCATTTCATAACCACTTACGCTGCAGAAGGTGTTGCCTGTCCCATGAGACTGAGGTGTTGGCCTTTTGAAGTTATATTTATGGCTATAGGATCCACCTGCTGTGTCTGTCTCTGTCTGATTTATCTTATACCTAAGTAATATGATAATAGATTTTCCATAACTTTATCTGCCTTGAGTTAAAAATCTCAGCTCCCAGTGGAAGTTTCTTTGTCTCAGGACACCAGCGGTAATACAAATAAGAAAAAGTCAAGTCCAATAGCAGATCCTGATGTCAACATATACAGTCTAGTTGAAGAAACATGAAAATGGCTATATTAGCTTTGTAAGCTAGAAGGAGGTCATAATTTTTATAGATGTTTATAAAAAATGACATAACATCTGTTAGAGTTGGAACAAGCCCACGTGAGGGGACAGGGAGAGCATTTCCAAGGAATTAGACATGTGAGACAGACTTAGTGATGTGTGGTTAGGGTTTCAGCAGGTGGAAATGCATGTGAAAGGCATTCTGGGAGGTGAGACCAGCATAAGCAAAAGCATGATGCCCTGATCCAGTGAATGAAGACCTAGACACCTGCAAAGCATTCAGGAAAATGAACTACCAAGTGTGTAACACACATTTTTACATTCAACCCTCACAACCTACCTAGTGATGCCAAGGAAGCTGACTCATGTACATGAAGGATGGAGAGGTTAGAGAGGACAGTTTTGTAGAAGAGACATCCTGGGGTGGAGTGTTGGGTGCTGAGCTGGCATTCAGGAGTTTAATCTGAGAAGTGAGAGCACATGGACAGAGTGGGCAGGTGCAGGGGGGCAGGGAGCCAGGAAATTTTATGCCTCCAGCAAGACATCCTGGGAAAGTGATTCCACTTTGTGTGATCAAATTGATGTCAATTAAAACAAAGCTATAATACCTGTATTTTTGAACATGCAGGGAGTAGAAAATGGTATTATACTTCTGGAGGGTGGGTTACCAGCTTAACAGCTTCCTCTGAAATCGTTCATACTCAGTTGTTGTTCTTCAGTCACCTAGTCATGCCCGACTTTTCATAACCCCATGGATTGACACACACCAGGCTTCTCTGTCCCTCACCATCTCCTGCAGTTTGCCCAAGTTCATGCTCATTGTATCAGTGATGCCATCCAGCCATCTCATCCTCTGTCATCCCCTTCTCCTCCTGCTTTCAATCATTCCCAGCATCAGGGTCTTTTCCAATGAGTTGACTCTTTGTGTCAGGTGGCCAAAGTATTGGAGCTTCAGCATCAGTCCTTCTAATGAATATTCAGGACTGATTTCCTTTAGGGTTGAGTGGTTTGATCTGCTTACTGTTCAAGGAATTCATACTTGCTGTCCAAGGGGTTCATCCTTGACTGTCAGCAATTCCACATCTGAGAATTTATGTGAAGGAAATGATTAAGGTTGTTTGCAAAGATTTAGCTTCAGGGATATTTAACACAGAGTTATTTATAATAGCTAACTATTTGATGCTGCCTAAATATCCAGCAGTAGAGGATTTGTTAAATAAATGATCACATGTACTGTAATATTATGCAACCATTAAAATAAATATTTTTATGAAATATAAAATGAAACACATATAACAGTATGTTCACATTAATCCCATTTTGTTTAAATATGTGAACTTGTGTCTTTAAGAACACATACAAAAAAAAAAAATACAACAACAACAAAAAGAACACATACAGAAGCCTAGAAAGTAAAAACATCATTTAAGAACTTTTTTTCAGAGTGCTGGGGTATAGCTAGTATTTATTTACTTTTCAAATTCATTTGCACTGATTATGATTAAGGAAAGAGTTTATTTTAATTTGTTTTTTAAACACTGTGAGCCTGGGAAAGATGTAATGAGAGTAAAGTGGGGAAGATGGATGAAGGGTTGTTTTGTGTGGGGCATTGGGTGTTGATTATGTTGAGTTTGATGTGTGAAGAGAGATCCAGGAGCAAGTGTCTAACAAGTTGTGTCATCATCAGAGACCAACCTGGTTGGAAAAACAGAAAGGGGCCATTGCAAAGCAAATAACAGAAGATTTTCTTCAAGTGTCTTTATAATTTTTTTATTTATTTATTTTTGGCTGGGCTGGGTCTCTGTTGCTACTCAGGCTTCTCTCTAGTTGCTGTGTGTGGGCTTCTCATTGTGGTGCCTTCTCTTGTTAAGAGCGAGAGCTATAGGATGCAAGGGCTTTCTTAGTTGTGGCACGCGGGCTCATAGTTGTGGTTCCTGGGTTCTAGAGCACAGGCTCAGTAGTTGTGGCGCACGGGCTTAGTTGCTTCACAGCATGCGGGATTCTCCTGGACTAGGGGTTGAACCCATGTTTCCTGCGTTGGCAGGCAGATTCTTTACCACTGAGCCATCAGGGAGGCCCCCAAGTGTCTTTAGATTGAAGAATGTGAGCTTACTGATACTGGTGACACTCTCCATGGGCAATTGGTAAAACCCTTTGGTTACCCAGAAAAGACATTTAGACTATAGCTTTGATGACTGAACTCTGGAATAATCAGAGTCAGGTTTTCTTTGAGTTTTGTTTTTTTGTTTTTTTTTTTAGGGGGCCTGGGGCCATGAAGCATGTGCAATAAATTCATTTTTGAAATGCCATGATTGATTTGACAGACTAAGATTTGAGATTTTAGAAATATTCAAGTTAGAAAACATGAAATGTTCCAAGCATTCAGATTATATTGCTCAGAAAGGTTTAGCTCTTCTTTTTTTAAAGTCATGAGTTTTAAAACTTTACTGATTTACAAATGATCCAAGTTTATCTTACACTCTCATCAGTTCCAGATTTTAAATAGAGATGAGATCATCTCTTGCAAAGCTTCCTTCAGAGAATTTGCAGTTGGGCTTCCCTGGTGGCTCAGATGGTAAAGAATCTGCCTGCAATGTAGGAGACTTGGGATCCATCCTTGGGTTAGGAAGTACCCTTGAGTAGGAAATGGCAACCCACTCAGGTACTCTTGCCTGGAATATTCCATGGACAGAGGAGCCTGGCAGTCTAGAGTCCATTGGGTCGCAAAGAGTTGGACACAAGTGATTGACTAATACTTTCTTTCACTTAAGAATTCGTTGGTTAAAAAATATCAGTTTCTGCATATATATTTGAATGCGGTTTTATTCCCTAGCAGCATTTTATGAGGGAGAAGGAAGTGGCAACCCACTCCAGTGTTCTTGCCTGGAGAATCCCATGGACAGAGGAACTTGGCAGGCTACTGTAGTCCATGGGGTCATAAGAGTCAGACACGACTTAGGGAATAAACCACCAACCACCAGATTTTACCTACACTGTACTGATTCTTTAATCTTACACTTAGTGCATTTAATTCCTCTCTGCTTTCGTTTTAGTAAATAGACTGACACTTGACATGTGTTTTCCCAAGGTTCAATTGTAAGAATTAATGTATTGATAAAATGCCTTTTTATTTTTTTAATTGGGAAAGTGGATTATTTTTTTAATTTATTTTTTTTTTCATTTATTTTATTAGTTGGAGGCTAATTACTTTACAGTATTGTAGTGGTTTTTGCCATACATTGACATGAATCAGCCATGGATTTACATGTATTCCCCATTCTGATCCCCCCTCCCACCTCCCTCCCCACCCCATCCCTCTGGGTCTTCCCAGTGCACCAGCCCTGAGCACTTGTCTCATGCATACAGCCTGGGCTGGTGATCTGTTTCACCCTTGATAATATACATGTTTTGATGCTGTTCTCTCAGAACATCCCACCCTCGCCTTCTCCCACAGAGTCCAAAACTCTATTCTGTACATCTGTGTCTCTTTTTCTGTTGTGCATATAGGGTTATTGTTACCATCTTTCTAAATTCCATATATATGTGTTAGTATACTGTATTGGTCTTTATCTTTCTGGCTTACTTCACTCTGTATAATGGGCTCCACTTTCATCAATCTCATTAGAACTGATTCAAACGAATTCTATTTAATGGCTGAGTATTATTCCATAGTGTATATGTACCACAGCTTCCTTATCCATTCATCTGCTGATGGGCATCTAGGTTGCTTCCATGTCCGGGCAATTATAAACAGTGCTGCGATGACCATTGGGGTGCATGTGTCTCTTTCATATCTGATTTCCTCGGTGTGTATGCCCAGGAGTGGGATTGCTGGGTCATATGGCAGTTCTATTTCCAGTTCTTTAAGGAATCTCCACACTGTTCTCCATAGCGGCTGTACTAGTTTGCATTCCCACCAACAGTGTAAGAGGGTTCCCTTTTCTGCACATCCTATCCAGCATTTATTGCTTGTAGACTTTTGGATAGCAGCCATCCTTATTGGCATATAATGGTACCACATTGTGGATTCGATTTGCATTTCTCTGATAATGAATGATGTTGAGCATCTTTTCACGTGTTTGTTAGCCATCTGTATGTCTTCTTTGGAGAAATGTCTGTTTAGTTCTTTGGCCCATTTTTTGATGGGGTCATTTCTTTTTCTGGAATTGAGCGGCAGAAGTGGCTTGTATGTTTTTGAGATTAATCCTTTGTCTGTTGCCTGGTTTGCTATTATTTTCTCCCAATCTGAGGGCTGTCTTTTCACCTTGCTTATAGTTTCCTTTGTTGTGCAAAATGTTTAAGTTTAATTACGTCCCATTTGTTTATTTTTGCTTTTATTTCTAATATTCTGGGATGTGGGTCATAGAGGATCCTGCTGTGATTTATGTTGAAGAGTGTTTTGCCTATGTTCTCCTCTAGGAGTTTTATAGTTTCTGGTCTTACATTTAGATCTTTAATCCATTTTGAGTTTATTTTTGTGTATGGTGTTAGAAAGTGTTCTAGTTTCATTCTTTTACAAGTGGTTGAGCAGTTTTCCGAGCACCACATGTTAAAGAGGTTGTCTTTTTTCCATTGTATATCCTTGACTCCTTTGTCAAAGATAAGGTGTCCATAGGTTTGTGGATTTATCTATGGGCTTTCTATTCTGTTCCATTGATCTATATTTCTGTCTTTATGCCAGTACCATACTGTCCTGATGACTGTGGCTTTGTAGTAGAGCCTGAAGTCAGGCAGGTTGATTCCTCCAGTTCCATTCTTCTTTCTCAAGATTGCTTTGGCTATTCAAGGCTTTTTTGTATTTCCATACAAATCGTGAAATTATTTGTTCTAGGTCTGTGAAGAATACCGTTGGTAGCTTCATAGGGATTGCATTGAATCTATAGATTGCTTTGGGTAGTATACTCATTTTCACAATATTGATTCTTCCAATCCATGAACATGGTATATTTCTCCATCTGTTTGTGTCCTCTTTGATTTCTTTCATCAGTGTTTTATAGTTTTCTATATTTAGGTCTTTCGTTTCTTTAGGTAGATATACTCCTATGTATTTCATTCTTTTTGTTGCGATGGTGAATGGGATTGTTTCCTTAATTTCTCTTTCTGATTTCTCATTGTTAGTGTATAGGAATGCAAGGGATTTCTGTGTGTTAATTTTATATCCTGCAACATTACTGTATTCATTGATTAGCTCTAGTAATTTTCTGGTTAGAGTCTTTAGGGTTTTCTATGTAGAGGATCATGTCATCTGCAAACAGTGAGAGTTTTACTTCTTCTTTTCCTATTTGGATTCCTTTTATTTCTTTTTCTGCTCTGATTGCTCTGGCCAACACTTCCAAAACTATGTTGAATAGTAGTGGTGAGAGTGGGTACTCTTGTCTTGTTCCTGATTTAAGGGAAATGCTTTCCATTTTTCACCATTGAGGATAATGTTTGCTGTGGGTTTGTCATATATAGCTTTTATTATGTTGAGGTATGTTCCTTCTATGCCTGCTTTCTGGAGAGTTTTAATCATAAATGAATGTTGAATTTTGTCAAAGGCTTTTTCTGCATCTATTGAGATAATCATATGGTTTTTATCTTGCAAATTGTTAATGTGGTGTATTACATTGATTGATTTGCAGATATTAAAGAATCCTTGCATTCCTGGGATAAAGCCCACTTGGTCATGATGTATGATTTTTTTAATGTGTTGTTGGATTCTGTTTGCTAGAATCTTGTTAAGGATTTTTGCATCTATGTTCATCAGTGATATTGACCTATAGTTTTCTTTTTTTGTGTGGCATCTTTGCATGGTTTTGTTATTAGGGTGATGGTGGCCTCATAGAAAGAGTTTGGAAGTTTGCCTTCTGAAATTTTCTGGAAGAGTTTGAGTAAGATAGGTGTTAGCTCTTTTCTAAATTTTTGATGGAATTCAGCTGTGATGCCATCTGGTCCTGGGCTTTTGTTTGCTGGAAGATTTCTTATTACAGTTTTGATTTCCTTGCTTGTGATGGGTCTGTTAAGATCTTCTATTTCTTCCTGGTTCAGTTTTGAAAAGTTATACTTTTCTAAGAATTTGTCCATTTCTTCCAAGTTGTCCATTTTATTGGCATAGAGCTGCTGGTAGTAGTCTCTTATGATCCTTTGTATTTCAGAGTTGTCTATTGTGATCTCTCCATTTTCATTTCTAATTTTGTTGCTTTGGTTCTTCTCCCTTTGTTTCTTAATGAGTCTTGCTAACGGTTTGTCAATTTTGTTTATTTTTTCAAAAAACCAGCTTTTAGCTTTGTTGATTTTTGCTATGGTCTCTTTAGTTTCTTTTGCATTTATTTCTGCCCTAATTTTTAAGATGTCTTTTCTTCTACTTACCCTGGGGTTCTTCATTTCTTCCTTCTCTAGTTGCTTTAGGTGTAGAGTTAGGTTATTTATTTGACTTTTTTCTTGATTCTTGAGGTAAGCCTGTAATGCTATGAACCTTCCCCTTAGCACTGCTTTTACAGTGTCCTGTAGGTTTTTGGTTGTTCTGTTTTCATTTTCATTCGTTTCTATGCATACTTTGATTTCTTTTTTGATTTCTTCTATGATTTGTTGGTTATTCAGAAGCGTGTTATTTAGCCTCCATATGTTTGAATTTTTAATAGTTTTTTTCCCCCCTGTAATCGAGATATAATCTTACTGCATTGTGGTCAGAAAAGATGACTGGAATTATTTCATCTTTTTTGAATTTCCCAAGGCTAGATTTATGGCCCAGTATGTGATCTATTCTGGAGACGGTTCCATGTGCACTTGAGAAAAAGGTGAAATTGATTGTTTTGGGGTGAAATGTCCTATAGATATCAATTAGGTCTAGCTGGTCCATTGTGTCATTTAAAGTTTGTGTTTACTTGTTCATTTTCTGTTTAGTTCATCTGTCCGTAGGTGTGAAGAGGTATTAAAGTCTCCCACTATTATTGTGTTACTGTTAATTTCCCCTTTCATACTCGTTAGCATTTGCCTTACATATTGCGGTGATCCTATGTTGGGTGCATATATATTTATAATTGTTATATCTTCTTCTTGGATTGATCCTTTGATCATTATGTAGTGTCCATCTTTGTCTCTTTTCACAGCCTTTATTTTGTAGTCTATTTTATCTGATACAAGTATTGCGACTCCTGCTTTCTTTTGTTTTCCATTTGTGTGAAATATTTTTTTCCAGCCCTTCACTTTCAGTCTGTATGTGTCCCTTGTTTTGAGGTGGGTCTCTTGTAGACAGCATATATAGGGGTCTGCTCTTGTATCCATTCAGCCAGTCTTTGTCTTTTGGTTGGAGCATTCAACCCATTTACATTTAAGGCAATTATTGATAGGTATGGTCCCTATGCCATTTACTTTGTTGTTTTGGGTTCGTGTTTATACAACCTTTCTGTGTTTCCTGTCTAGAGAAGATCCTTTAGCATTTGTTGAAGAGCTGGTTTGGTAGTGCTGAATTCTCTCAGCTTTTGCTTGTCTGTGAAGCTTTTGAATTCTCCTTCATATCTGGATGAGATCCTTGCTTGGTACAGTAATCTGGGTTGTAGGTTATTCTCTTTCATTACTTTAAGTATGTCCTGCCATTCCCTTCTGGCCTGAAGAGTTTCTATTGATAGATCAGCTGCTATCCTTATGGGAATTCCCTTGTGTGTTATTTGTTATTTCTCCCTTGCTGCTTTTAATATTTGTTCTTTGTTTTTGATCTTTGTTAATTTGATTAATATGTGTCTTGGGGTGTTTCACCTTGGGTTTATCCTGTTTGGGACTCTCTGGGTTTATTGGATCTGTGTGACTGTTTCCTTCCCCTTTTAGGGAAGTTTTCAGCTATTATCTCCTTGAGTATTTTCTCATGGGCTTTCTTTTTGTCATCTTCTAGGACTCCTGATTTGAATGTTGGGGCGTTTCACATTGTCCCAGTGGTCCCTGAGTTTGTCCTCATTTCTTTTGATTCTTTTTTCTTTTTTCCTCTCTGCTTCGTTTATTTCCACCATTTTATCTTCTACCTCACTTATCCTATCTTCTGCCTCTGTTATTCTACTGTTGCTTCCCTCCAGAGTGTTTTTTATCTGATTTATTGCATTATTCATTTTTAATTGACCCTTTTTTATTTCTTCTTGGTTCTTGTTAAACATTTTTTGCATCTTTTCAATTTTTGTCTCCAGGCTATTTATCTGTAACTCCATTTTGTTTTCAAGATTTTGGATCATTTTTATTATCATTATTCTAAATTCTTTTTCAGGTAGATTCCCTATCTCCTCCTTTTTTGTTTGGCTTGGTGGGCATTTTTCATGTTCCTTTACCTGCTGGGTATTTCTCTGCCTTTTCATCTTGTTTAGATTGCTATGTCTTGAGTGGCCTTTCTGTATTCTGGTGGTCTGTGGTTCTTTTTTATTGTGGAGATTTCTCCCAGTGGGTGGAGTTGGACGATTGGCTTGTCAAGGTTTCTTGGTTAGGGAAGCTTGCGTCGGTGTTCTGGTGTGTGGAACTGGATTTCTTCTCTCTGGAGTGCAATGGAGTGTCCAGTCATGAGTTTTTAGATAGGTCTATGTGTTAAGTGTGACTTTGGGCAGCCTGTATGTTGATGCTCAGGGCTGTGTTCCTGTGTTGCTGGGGAATTTGCGTGGTATGTCTTGCTCTGGAACTTATTGGCTCTTGGGTCGTGGTTGGTTTCTGTGTAGGTATGGAGGCTTTTGGATGATCTCTTATTACTTAATGTTCCCTGTAGTCAAGACTTTTCTGGTGTTCTCAGGTTTGGGGCTTAATTCTCCTGCCTCTGGCTTTCAGTCTTATTCTTCCAGTAGCCTCAAGACTTCTCCAATTATACATCATTGATAATAAAACTTCTAGGTTAATGGTGAAAAGATTCTCCACAGTGAGGGACACCCAGAGAGGTTCACAGAGTTACATGAAGAAAGAGAGAGGAGGGAGATAGAGACGACCAGGAGGAGAAAAAGGGGGACTCAAGAAGAGAGAGACAGATATACGCAGTTCTCTGTTCCCTAAATGTTCTCTGTAGCCCAGAACACCCAAAGAGATTCACAGAATTGGATTGAGAAGAGAAGGGGGAGGGAGGAAATAGAGGTGATCTATCAGG
The DNA here is from genome assembly GCF_023699985.2 of Odocoileus virginianus. Taxonomy (NCBI): domain Eukaryota; kingdom Metazoa; phylum Chordata; class Mammalia; order Artiodactyla; family Cervidae; genus Odocoileus; species Odocoileus virginianus. The sequence continues at coordinate 38,178,789 of NC_069681.1, forward strand.
GGGAGAAAACGGAGAGCCAAAAGGGGAAGAGAGTGATCATCACACTCCTGAGTAAAAATGAGTACTGAATATTGGATTCTTAAATATCCAAAATTGATATGAAATTCTGAAAAACAACGATGAAAAATCTAGAGTAGAGGTTAGACTCTTAAAAATGTGATATTAAAACAAAAACACAGAAAATTTATGAATATATGAAGTTCACTTTAAAAATAGGGTCTTTTTTTGGCAAGGTTATAGTGAAATGAAAAAGAAAATTAAGGAGTAATATAGGAGTAATAGAGGACTTTAAAAGAAAATAAGAGAAAAAAAGAAAAAAATATTTTTAATTAAAAAAATAGTAAAAATATATGAAAATTAAAATGAAAGTTAAAGGGTGATAGAGGAGTAATAGGGCATTTTAAAGAAAATAAAAGAGAAAAAATAAATTTGAAAAAAAGAGAAAAAATAAAAAAAAATTTAATTAAAAAAAACATAAAAATATATCTAGGAATTCCTCTGGAGCTGTTGCGGGCAGTGTGGGTTCGGTTCAGTTTCAGATAGCTCCTTGTTCCAGCTTACACTTCTCGATATCTATAGGCCCCTTGTTTAGTCGGTGTTAACTACAGGTATTTTAATCTATTGCACCGGTCACTTCTGAAGCGGTTCCCTTTGTTTATTTGGCTTCTGTTTGCTGGTCTCTTCAGTGTCTAATTTCCGCCCTGACTCAGACGGTCAGAGGTGGTCTCTTGTTTAGGTTCACTTGTTCAGTCGTGCTGCGGGGAGGGAGGGGCGCTGCAGACAAATATCACTGGCCTGTGTGGGGAGCACTTGCAGTGTTCCTGCAACACTGGGTTTGCCCCCGACTCACGGCGTGTGCTTTCCCCGTCTACACCTTTCAGGCTCCAGGCTGCTGTACAGGGAGCGGGCCCTGAGTTGCGTGCAGTTCCAGTTTTGGGTCGTCCACAAAGAGGTAGACTCGTTTGGGCCTGCGTTTTGTGCCTTCCCTGGCCGAGCAGCTCAGGCAGCCAGAAGCTTGATGAGTGCACTCTCCCGGGGTGCGATGCACCTTATCCCCTCTGCGGTCCCAGCTTCAGGTTCCGTGCACACTGGTCGGGTGTGCCTTGAGTCTGTTCTGGGGAGCTGGTCTCTAGCCGCGACCCTCCCAGCAGATGTCAACCATCCAGAATCTCAGGAAGTCTTTGGTTAGAAACTGGGAGCCTGTTTGCAGTTTGGTAGGGGGTGCCATCTCTGGGGCAGAGTTTGCCCCTGTCCCCTCCCCCCTCCTGCCTCCGGCGGGGGATGGGCCAGTCTGCAACCTGCAGAAGAGCCCCCTAGCTCTTCTCTGAAATCGCTCAGTCCTTCCTTTGTTCTGCAAATGGGCCGGCAGTGTGTTCTGGCTGGTTAATTTTCTCTCTCTCTCTTGCTATCCCACAGTTTAAGTTGCTATCTCCTGTTATCTCTCTCCGATTGCCCTCAGGGCGTTCAGGCCGGGTCCTTACCCTAAGCAATGCCGCCCGCTCCTCTCCATTCTGCCTCCACTTGCTGGTGGCGGATGCAGGCATCTGGGTTACTTTTCTGCTGGGAATTGCCTTTAGGCATGTAATCTGTGGGTTTTATTTATTTTTTCTCCCGGTTAGGTTGCCCTCTGAGATTCAAAAACTTCCCCCAGACCCGCCAGTGAGAGGGTTTCCTGGTGTTTGGAAACTTCCTCTATTACGACTCCCTTCCTGGGACAGGTCTCTGTCCCTAGCTTTTTTGTTTCTCTTTTTCTCTTTTATATTTTGTCCTACCTCCTTTCGAAGACAGTGGGCTGCTTTTCTGGGTGTCTGATGTCCTCTGCTAGTGATCTGAAGTTGTTTTGTGAAGTTTCCTCAGCGCTCAAATGTTCTTTTGATGAATTTGTAGGGGAGAAAGTAGTCTTCCCGTCCTATTCCTCTGCCATCTTAGCTCATCCCGATAAAATGCCTTTTGAACTGCTCTGATGAAAGGTCCCATGTAAACAGCAAACGTTGTTTGTGTTGTTGTTGGTCTCATTATGTACATTTTGTCTACTGGCCTCTGTCTTTCAAGACTGAGACCTGCATTTTATATTTGAAGATTTTTCCTTTCAAGATAAAATATAATTAAGATATTTAATATCAGGAAGTGATTTCATTTTTCTACCCTCAGAATAATTCCTCTTAAATAAATAACATATCCCTGAGAAAGTGAGTACTTGTTTGTATATAATACTTCTGACTTGACTTGTTGACATCTCTGTAAAATTACCCATGTAATTCTCAAGGTCAAATTACCCAGGGAGTAGGAATAAAACTAATTTAAAAGCTGACTTCTTATGGACCACTTAGGAGACTGCTGGTTTTTCACTGCAGGCGGATTATTTTCTTTTTAAATCACCTTCTTCCTTTATTTATGAATGTTACACACACACACACACACACACACACACACACACACACACACCATATAAACATACATTCTCTGCCTTTAACATATCACATAATGGATGCTGCTGCTGCTGTTGCTAAGTTGCTTCAGTAGTGTCTGACTCTGTGAGACCCCATAGATGGCAGCCAACCACGCTCCCCCATCTCTCGGATTCTCCAGGCAAGAATACTGGAGTGGGTTGCCATTTCCTTCTCCAATGCATGAAAGTGAAAAGTGAAAGGGAAGTCGCTCAGTCGTGTCCGACTCTTAGCAACCTCATGGACAGCAGCCTACCATGCTCCTCCGTCCATGGGATTTTCCAGGCAAGAGTACTGGATTGGGTTACCAGTGCCTTCTCTGAGATAATGGATACTATGTAATAATTATAGAAAAACAATTTTCTGCATATTAAGTGTTTAATTCAGGGAAATCTGAATAAAATTGCCTGACATTTTTAGAAGGCATGAAAGTCACTATAGTTTATATTGTGTATTCTTGGGATGATGGTGGTCTCAATCAGGGACATTTGTGAATTTCTGTCATTTTTGGTTGCCACAATTTTGGGGTTGCATCTGGTATCTAGTGGGCTCATGGCTACTGTTAATCATCCTACAATATACAGGACAGGCCCCCGACCCTCAACAGTGAATTATCTGGTCCAAAATATCAGCAGGGCCTTGCTTGAGAAACTTATAGACTATTGTTTATATATAATAGAATTTAGCAAATCATCTTCAACAATCAGGGTTCTCCTGGGTTTTGTGCATCCTGTTAATTCTTCATCCCCCTGGGTCTCTTTACAGCGTGGCATTGTGGGAAGAACAGGAGCTGGAAAAAGTTCCCTCATTGCTGCCCTTTTTAGATTGTCAGAACCTGAAGGTGACATTTATATTGATGACATCTTGACAACCGTATTGGACTTCACGATTTAAGGAAGAAAATGTCAGTTGCACTTCAGGTATGCATAGCAGAGCACTCTCACATGTTCTTTTTATAAGGCGTCTAACGTTTAAGTGCTTTTAATTTGATTGGTCTTTTCAAGTTAAGTGAATGAATTGATCCTGTTTTTCCCGATAGAGCATATATTTAGCCACAGGTATTTTCAACAGATACTTTCATCAGATACCAGGCTTTGTTTTTTTGTTCATTTGTTAGTTTTGTGTGCATGTGAATTAATAACCTACTGATATAGGTTTCTGGACTCAGACTTCCTCAGTTTCCAAAATTTTATCAACTGATAATCACACAATTCTGAGAACAGAAGGATAAAATGTTTGTTTAGTGCTGGAGAGGTTCCTATATATATTCCTAAATTCATAATAAACATGAATTTTATTAATAAGTGTCTTACAGATGTAATTTTGCTGTAGAAAATGAGGACATCTTTTCAAAGGTTGCTATCTCCTTGAAGAATTTTCTGTGAAATTGTGGGGCTTTGAGAATTATAGGATACATAAATGCTTTGGGGAGACTTTGACAATTTAGTCATTAATGAATAATTTTCACCAGGGAAGCAATACAGAACAGGGAGGAAGAACAGGGAACTCAGAATTCTGTCTCTCTGTACCTTGGTTTTCTCCGTCTTACAAGGCAGATAACAGAATCATCCCCTCAATCTGTTGTGAGGACAAAATAGGTCAATGAGTGTGAAGTGCTTCATGTAGACCCATATGTGCCTGCTGTGATGGTGGAGTGTTGAGTTGGCCATCTCTTCCTGGGCTCTGATTCTATTCTCTTTTCTTCTTCTTCGTAAAGTAGTATAACTTTCAGGGAGAGTTTTGGAGACTGGATTATATGCACAGTAGACACTCCTGTCATTCCTTGTGGTTCATTCACTCAACATAATTCTGTGATATTTACTGAGAAATTACTATCCTCCAGGTATATAGCCAAGGGCAACCTAGATCCTGTGTCCTCATCTATCATCCTGCCCTCTGCTTTGACAGACTTGCTGATTAAAAAAAAAAATTGAGTTTTTATTTTTATACTTAGTGATCATCTGCCCATCAGAGGAAGGTACAAAAAGTACCCTCTTGAGATGAGAAACAGAGAGGAGATGAGACAGAACGAGCCAGGCAAATGTGCTTCCTGGAATGTGGGTGTAATGTTTCCTGAAATACCTGTTTATTAGGAAGCATGTACAACATGGCACCCAAAGAAAGGTGAATGTGGACTTGGGTACAACTGTTGCTACCTATCCGTGGCCTCTAAAATACCTGGAATTATTTTGAAAGGAAGATATTCTTTTCAGACTCTAGAGAAATATCACTTCACACCCTTTAAGATGTCTGCTATCAAAGAAAAGAGAGAGAAAAAAAGAAAATGATAAGTGTTGGCAAGGATGTAGAGAAATTAGAATCCTTGTTCATTGCTGATAGGAATGTAAAATAGTGCAGCCACTATGGAAAACAAGTTGATCATTTCTCGAAAAAGTTAAAGATAGAATTACCGTATGATCTAGAGTATAAACCCAAAAGAATTGGAAGAAAGGTCTTGAAGAGATACTGGAACATGCATGTTATAGCAGCATTATTCTCAACAGCAAAAAGGTAGAGGCGCCCAAGTGTCCATTGGTAGATGAATCAACAAACAAAATGTGGTGCGCATACATACAGTAGAATATTACTCAGCCTTAAAAAAGAAGAAAATTCTGACACATGCTACAGCACAGATGAACCTTGAGAAAATTAAGCTAAGTAAAATAAGCCAGTCACAAAGGACAAATACTGTATGATTCTACTAATAGGAGGTACCTAGAGTAGCAAATTCATGGATACAGGAGGTAGAATGGTGGGTGCCAGGAGTGGCCAGGTGAGGGGAGTTGTTGTTTAATGGGTACAGAGTTTCAGTTCTTCAAGATGAAAGGAGATCTGTGGCTGTGTGGTGGTGATGGCTGTACAACAATGTGAATGTATTTAATACCACTGAACACTTAAAACTTAAAGTGCACTTAAAGTGGTTAGTCTAGTAAATTTTATGTATATTTTGCCACAATTAATTTTTTTTTAATATCCCTTTCAGGAAAAATGGGAAGAACTTTTTAGTATATTCAGTCCCCATATATAAAGATTTCCTGTGGCTATTAGTTTTATGACTTGTGGTTACAGTAGAAAATAAATGGGCTTAAATTCCCAAGTTTTATGTTTTGATGGTACTCATCTCTGAAATGGCCATGTGAGATTAGTTAGTAGAAATAAAGGGCATGTCTGTAAAGTCCTTTCATATCCTTGGATGCAAAGCTTTAGAAACATGCCCTGCATTATTTTTAATGCTTCTTAATTGGAAAAAGTTGTATGCTTGTGTACATAAAATAACTCTGTAAATAAATAATGTTAGATGATTCTTGGCTCTGCCAATAATATTTGGAAGCACATCTGAGCAAAGAGCCTAAACATGCCTTGACATCAGCATGTTTTGGTTCTGTTCTGTTGGTTTCCATCCTTCCTTTGAGCATGTTCTAGGTACACACTCCAGAGAGCATGCTTACAAAATAGTGCTAAGCTTTGTATCCATGTAGATTCCACTTTATATGCCTTTGTCTCCAAGGTGCAGTGTTGGTTGATTAAAGAGAGAGTATCTGGAGAGAACTTTCAATGTGCAAAGGTTCCCAGGAAACCATTCAGGAGGCATACAGGGGTAGAATGTTTAAGAGTGTAGGCCAGTGTCAACATGACCCACGGTTTTATTCCTGCTCTGCCTCATATGACTTTGGGCCCTGACGACATCACCTGGCTGCCATGCTTCAGCGTCCTCGTCCTTAAACCAGGTCTGGGAATCATTGCCACACAGATTTGTTGTGAAGATGTAACTGGGTGAGATAATGTTTGTGCCCATGTCTGTTTCTTGAGAAAGCTCAGTCATTAGGAACTGTTATCATTCATAAGGATCAGGGCACTGGCCTTTGGGTATTACTTCTGCTTAAGTAAAAAGACTAACACCTTCTGGAGTGACTTTCCTCTTTAATCTCTGCTTATGTGTTCATGGTCCTTGGTGATTTTCTTTATATTTATTGTTACAATATAAACTAGGCTGTTTTTATAAATATAAATAGTAAAGCAAATAAACAACAAACTAAAACAAAAAATACAATAGGAATTTTGGGGAAAAGTATAAGAGATAAGTGTGTCTAACATTTCCACCAAGAGCAAGAAGACAGACTAACAATTTATTTATTTATTTTTGTATTTTGATTTATGACTCCCCTCTTACCAGCTTCTTTCCTAACCACCAACTTGTACACACTGGTACTTTTTTACTTACTTAATTACACACAAAAACCTGTGGCCTTTTTCTCAGCCCTTCCCACAGTCTCAACTATTTTCTTCCTCTCCTTGAGGACGAGGCCTGTATCTCTCATTTCTGCTCCTCTATTGCTTGTTACAGTCCCTGACAAGTTACACAAGTATTGACAGTAATTTCTAGCATTTTTGGAATCATTAACATGTTTTAGTCCCTTATCCTACCATTCCCTGCTTAATCCTCTCAATTCTGTTGTTATATTCGTCTGATAAATTTAAAAACTGAGGTACTGCGAACTTACCTCACTTATCAAGTAAGGGGCAGAGCCAGGATTTTTTTGTGTGTGTGTCTGTTTATTTTTTTTAATTGGAGTATAGTGAATTCACTGTTTCAATTGTATAGCAAAGTAGTTCAGTTTTAGATGTATATGTACTTTTCCAGACCCTTTTTATTATAGGTTATTGCACAGTATTACATAGTTTTCTGTGCTATACAATAGATCCTTTTAAATCTATTTTATATATCATAATGCACTCTCGCCTGGGAAATCCCATTGATGGAGGAGCCTAGTAGGCGACAGTCCATGGGGTCACTAAGAGTCGGACACGACTGCGCGACTTCCCTTTCACTTTTCACTTTCATGCATTGGAGAAGGAAATGGCAACCCACTCCAGTGTTCTTGCCTGGAGAATCCCAGGGGCAGGGGAGCCTGGCAGCTGCCGTTTATGAGATCACATAGAGTCAGACATGACTAAAGCAACTTGGCAGCAGCAGCAGCAGCATACTTATTATTAATAGGTTTCTAATTTATCCTTCCCTAGCATTTTCAACTTTGGTAATCATTAGTTTTATTTGATGTCTCTGAGTCTATTTCTGTGTTATGAATAAGTTCATTTCTATCATTTTTTTAAGATTCCATGTATAAGTGATCTCATATAACATTTGTATTTCTCTGCCTGACTTATTTCATTTAGTCTGATAATCTCTAGGTTCATTCATGCTATTGCAAGTGGCATTATTTCCTTATTTTTTATGGCTAAATAATGCTCCACTGTGTGTGTGTGTGTGTGTGTGTGTGTGTGTGTGTGTGTGTACACCACATCTTTATCCATTCATCTGTCCATGGATGTATTTTGGCTATTGTAAGTAATTCTTTAAACACTGAGATGTGTGTATGTTTTTGAATTGGGTTTTTTTTTCTTTTCTGGACACGTGCCTAGAAGTAGAATTGCTGGATCACATGGTAACTGTCTTTTCAGTTTCTTAAGGAAACTCCATCCTGTTTTTCTTAAAAGCTGCACCAGTTAAAACTTCCACCAAGAATGTAGGAGAGTCCACTTTTCTACATATTCTCCCCAACACTTATTATTTGTAGACTTTTTAATGATTACTATTCTGACCAGTGTGAGGTGATACCTTACTGTAGTTTTGATTTGCATTTCTCTAATAATTAGTGATGTTGAGTATCGTTTCATAGGCCTATTGGCCATCTATATGTCTTTCTTGGAGAAATGTCTATTTAGGTCTTCTGCCCATTTTTTGATTGGGTTGTTTGTTTTTTGATATCATGCTCTATAAACTATTATATATTCAGAAATCTGTTACATTTATATAGACTAAAAACAAAGTATCAGAAAGGAAAATTAAGGAAACCATCTAATTGACCATCACATCAAAGAAGAAAAAAAAAAAAACTTGGAATAACAGTTTGGAATAACTTCCAAAAACAGTAAGACCCTGATGAAAGAAATTAAAGACAACACAAGCAGATGGAAAGATACACTGTGTCCTTGGATTGAAAGAATCAGTGTTGTTAAAAATGACCATACTACCCAGGGCAATTTACAGGTTCAACATAATCCCTATCAAATTACCAATGGCATTTTTCACAGAACTGGAATAAAAAATGTTTAATTTTTTGGAAGCAGAAAAGACGCCAAATAACCAAAACAGTCTTGAGAAAGAAGAACAGAGTTAGAGGTGTTACAGTCCCTGACTTCAAACTATACTATAAAGTTATAGTAATAAAAAAGTATGTTACTGTCTCAGAAACCAGACACATAGATTAGTGGAATAGGATAGAAAACCCAGAAGTAAATCCACACACTTATGGTCAGTTAATCTAAGACAAAGGAGGTAAGAATATTTAATGGAGAACAGAGAGTCTCTTCAATAAATAGTGCTGGGAAATTTGGACAGCTACATGTAAAAGAATGAAATTAGAACATTCTCTAATGCAATGTATAAAAATAAAGTCAAAATGAATTAAAGGCCTAAATGTAAGACAAGATATTTTGTGAGACAGGAGCTTAGAGGAAAGCATAGGCAGAATATTCTTTGACATAAACCATAGCAATATCTTCTTGGATCTGTCCCCTAGAGTGACAAATATTGCCCCTGACTGTCCCACTGTTGGGCTGGGCTCCTGGTCCATGTTAGCATCATACCAGCAGCTTAATAGTTCCAGATTCTCACAGAAGTCCCAAAATACTAACTGCAGTTTCCAAAAGGGAACTAGGGCTTGGGAAGATTAATAGCTTACCCTGAGTTTAATAACTAATGAGTAATAGAATCTGAACTTAGAATTGTCTGACTTCAAATTTACTTTTTATCAATAAATGTTAATTGATCTGAATGATGTTCCCATCAGATTTTCCCCATTTTTTCTACTATCCCACTCAAAATGATTCCCCAAACCATAACAAGAGTGAATAAGTATAAACCAAAGCCAGAAGATTCTACTCTTACTGCTATTTCCCTCATTTGTACGGTATCAGTTTAAAAATTGGTTTATCCCATTTCTAAATGGGCTATAAGTGGGCCTGTCATGGGCTGACAAGTGTCAGGAGAAAATAACTCAAAATCTTACCCCTCCCCAGCCAACAGCCCTTTCCCTTTACAATGTCTTGCTGTCTGTGAAGGGGGAGAAAGTCTGTTGGTTTGGTTAGTTGAAGTGGTCTAAGTGCAAAGAGCTTGCATAACTTTTCTCCTAAAATGAATAGGGACCCATGATGCTTATGTCTCAACACCCTGATTTAGGGAACCTAGGAAGCTGAGAGCAGACTGCAGGAGAGGAGCCCAGTGCTGTTTTTTAAATTGCCCTGCTTAGGGGCTGCTGCTGCTGCTAAGTTACTTCACTTGTGTCTGACTCTGTGCAACCCCATAGACAGCAGCCCATCACGCTCCCCCGTCTATGGGATTCTCCAGGCAAGAACACTGGAGTGAGTTGCCTTTTCCTTCTCCAATGCATGAAAGTGAAAAGTGAAAGTGAAGCCGCTCAGTCGTGTCTGACCGTTAGTGACCCCATGGGCTGCAGCCTACCAGGCTCCTCCCATGGGACTTTCCAGGCGAGAGTACTGGAATGAGTTGCCATTGCCTTCTCCCCTGCTTAGGTGAACCAGGTCCGTATCATCTTCCTGGCTTCCTGTGATTGAGGGAGCAGCAGTGAGCTTCCAGGGTGGTCTCTCTCTCTCCCAAGTTCATCCCCATTACTCTTGATTCTACCATGACCAGACCAGAAGTGGGGTATGTGATAGCAGCCAGGACCTGCATAGGAGCCAGAGGCAGGGAAGTGGTGACATGGACCATCAGTCCTGGAGTCCTGAGGGAACTTTCAAAAACAAATACTGTAAGTTTAGGAAGGTACTCATCAATCTGTGCTTCATAATTTTGGGAATAAGCAAAGAAATGGAAGGACTTCCTAGGTAATTTTCTTAAACAGAACTGGTAACTGAAGTATGTGTGTCCTTTGTGCTCAGGATCTGAAGTTGTTGAATATATTCCCCAGACAGAACACCAAGGTGAGATTATATTCAGGGAGTAGCTTGCTTATCTGAAAGGATCTGAAAAATGGATTTCAAAATCTGGATGAGTCTCTACACTGAGAGCCCCTTATTCTCTTGGCACAAAGACAATGTTTGCAGCTGAAGAAGGAGTCCATGCAAATTCAGTATTTATGATTGTATCCCAATGACTGGCACAGATCAACAGCCATCATTTTTATCATCATTAAACAGATTCATTTTTTTATACTTAATAGGTTGTTTTTTTTTTTAATCACAGCAAAAGCTAGGTATTTTTAAAATAGCCCACTCTGCTCTTTATTCCCTGAGATTTTTTTCAATAAATTGAAGAAGGTGAACCAGAGCTGTTCTGACTTCTCCCTGATTACCTGGTTTTCTTTCCCTTTTTTCTTGTTGAGAACAAAATTGAAAGAAGAGGTATCTATGCTGTTACTAGTAAAGAAATTCAACTGGGTTCTAGCTTAGTGCAGTCTGCCCTTTTTGTTTCTGAAACTGAGGTCTTCATTAAACCCTCTTGGAATTGCTCCCTGGAGTCTCTTAAAGAGGATTTTACATGACGTAAATTATTTTTCCTTTGTTAGCAAACAGTTCCCTTTTCTTCCAAATGTGGGTGTTGATCAGTTCATTCAGAGGCTAAAGGGGTTTTTTTTGTTTTTTTTAAAAAAAAAGAAAACCAACATTTACAGTGACCTCAGGTGATTCTTTTTCTTGAAACAGGCAGATGAGCTGCCCTTTAAGAAAAATTCTCAGATTAGGAATGAAAATATAGCTTTAGGACTGGAGCATACAGCAGCAGTAGCTACTCTAGAGGATTAGAGGGCAGTTTCCGGGTTTGGGACCGAAAGGGTTAAGGTAAAATGAAGATTGTGTTTTATAACGCCTCCTTTGTAACTACTTGTATCATTTTTGTCTTGGTCCAGGGTCATTTTAAGGTACAGAAGGCTGGTAGGTAGGGTTTCTTTGTAAGATAATGAGAGTCTTGTCTTCCAGCAACCTGTGCAAAAGGTCCAGTTTCCAGTATTGCAGTTGTGTTGAGGAATTAACAATTCACTATACTAAATGCTCGGATTCAGAGTGGCCATATTGGGTCACACACCTAATATGAACTTGTGCTATGCTAAGTGACAAAGGAAAGTATTACTACTGAATATGGCACAAAGGATTAAATTTTAAAAGTATAAACTTCAAATTATGATAAAAAAAAACAGCTTTCAAACTAATGTTCTATTTAAAGTATTACATTGAATATTGCTTTGAGTATTTTTCTTTCCTGATTCTGCTATGCAAGCTAAGCCTTGTTAAATGAGATTTAATTGTGTACTTTCAGAAAAAATATGCATAGGCCAATAAATTCAGTGTATACTTACATGAAGGTAGTGTGTCCTACCATAAATCTCTACACTGAAGTGTTCTGCTGACAAACATTTTTACATTAGTTCATAAAATTAGTTTACTAACTTCATTGCTTGGAGGTGGATACTTTAAATAATAATATCCATCATAAATGATAATTAAATTGACCCTTATCTGACATTGCCATATGTGTCTACTATGAGCACTTATTAGGTTGGTGCAAAGGTAATTTCAGTTTTGCATTGTTGAAATTTGCCATTTGATATTGGGATACATTTTATAAATATATGTGGTTATATTATACATCATTTTAATGAGTGTTTCTTGCCTTATGTTTTTCTTTTTACTAGTGACTTATTACTTTCTTTTTATTTTATATGCATTTTAGACTATGGAAATGATGTTAGAGAAAAAGCAAATTCGAGTTATTTTCTTTTTCTTTAATTAATTTATTTTAATTGGGGCTAATTACTTAACTCAGGAAGATACCCTGGAGAAGGAAATGGCAACCCACTCCAGTACTCTTGCCTAGAAAATTCCACGGATGGAGGAGCCTGGTAGGCTACAGTCCATGGGGTAACAAAGAGTCGGACACGACTGAGCAACTTTTCACTTCACTTTCAATTACTTAACAATATTGTGGGTTTTGCCATACATTGACATTAATAGCCACAGGTCTACATGTGTCCCCCTGTCCTGAACTCCCCTCCCACCTCCTTACCTATCCCATTCCTCTGGGTTGTCCCAGTGCACCGATTTTGAGTGCCCTGCTTCATGCATCAAACTTGGACTGGTCGTCTATTTCACATATGGTAAAATACATGTTTCAATGCTATGATCTCAAAGCATCCTACCCTTACCTTCTCCCACACAGTGCAAAAGTCTGTTCTTTACATCTGTGTCTCCTTTGCTGTCTTGCGTATAGAATCATTACCAGCTTTCTAAACTCCATATATATACGTTGATATACTGTTTTGTTGTTTTTCTGTCTGTCTGACTTCACTCTGTATAATAGGCTCCAGTTTCATCCACCTGAACAGAACTGAATCAATGCATTCTTTTTTGTAGCTGAGTAATATTCCATTGTGTATATGTACCACAGCTTTCCTATCCATTTGTATGCTAATGACATTTAGGTTGCTTCCATGTCCTAGCTATTGTAAACAGTGATGTGATGAATATTGGGGTACACGTGTCTCTTTCAATTCTGGTTTCCTCAGTGTATATGCCCAGCACTGGTATTGCTGGGTCATATGGCAGTTCTATTTCCAGATTTTTAAGGAATCTCCACACAGTTCTCCATAGCCATTATACTAGTTTGCATTCCTACCAACAGTGTAAGAGGGTTCCCACCAACAATATAAGAGGTTCACCCTCTTCAGTATTTATTCTTTGTAGACATTTTGACAGCAGCCATTCTGACCAGCATGAGAGGCTACCTCATTGTGGTTTTTATTTGCATTTCTCTGATAATGAGTGATGTTGAGCATCTTTTCATGTGTTTGTTAGCCATCTGTATGTCTCCTTTGGAGAAATGTCTGTTTAGTTCTTTGGCCCATTTTTAGATTGGATTGTTTATTTTTCTGGTATTGAGCTGTGTGAGCTGCTTGTGTATATTGGATATTAATTCTTTGTTACTTGTTTTGTTTGATATTATTTTCTCCCATACTGAAAGGTGCCTTTTCACCTTGCTTATAGTTTCTTTCATTGTGCAAAAGCTTTTAAGTTTAATTAGGTCCCATTTGTTTATTTTTTCTTTTATTTCCATTATTCTGGGGAGTGGGTCATAGAGGATCATGTTGTGATTTATGTTAGAGCGTGTTCTCCCTATGTTTTTCATTAGGAGTTTTATAGTTTCTGGTCTTACATTTAGATATTTCATCTATTTTTAGTTTATTTTTGTGTGTGGTGTTAGAAACTGTTATAGTTTCATTCTTTTACAGATTGTTGACCAGTTTTCCCAGCACCACTTGTTAAAGAGATTGTCTTTCCTCCATTGTATATTCGTGCCTCCTTTGTCAAATATATGATGTCCATAGGTGTGTAGATTTATCTATGGATTTTCTATTTTGTTCCATTGATCTATATTTCTGTCTTTGTGCCAGTACCATACTGGCTTGATGACTGTAGCTTTGTGGTATAGTCTGAAGTGATGCAGATTGATTCCTTCAGTTCCATTCTTCTTTCTCAAGATTACTTTGGCTATTTGAGTTTTTTTGTGTTTGCATACAAATTGTGAAATTATATGTTCTAGTTCTGTGAAAAATACCATTGGTAACTTGATGGGGATTGCATTTAATCCATAGATTGCTTTAGGTAGTATACTCATTTTCACTGTGTTGATTCTTCTGATCCATGAACATGGTATATTTCTCCATCTATTTGTGTCACTGTTGATTTCTTTCATCAGTGTTTTACAGTATTCTATATATAGGCCTTTTGTTTCTTTAGGTAGATTTATTTCTAAGTATTTTATTCTTTTTATTGCAGTGGTGAATGGGATCATTTCCTTAATTTCTCTTTCTGTTTTCTCATTGTTAGTGTATAGGGATGCAAGGGATTTCTGTGTATTAATTTCATATCCTTCAGCTTTGCAATATTCGTTGATTAGCTCTAGTAATTTTCTGGTGGTGTTTTTAGGGTTTTCTATGCAGAGGAGCATGTCATCTTCAAACAGTGAAAGTTTTACTTCTTCTTTTCCAATCTGGATTCCTTTTACTTCTTTTTCTTCACTAATTGCTGTGGCTAAGACTTCAAAAACTATGTTGAATAGTAGTGGTGAGAGTGGGCACCCTTGTCTTATTCCTGATTTTAGAAGAAGTTCTTTAAGTTTTTCAACATTGAGGATAATGTTTGCTGTGGGTTTATCATAGATGACTTTTATTATGTTGAGGTATGTTCCTTCTATTCCTGTGTTCTGAAGAGGTTTTATTATAAATGGGTGTTGAATTTTGTTGAAGACTTTCTCAGCATCTATAGAGATAATCATATATTTTTTATCTTTCAATTTGTTAATGTGGTGCATCACATTGATTGATTTGTGAATATTGAAGAATCCTTGCATCCCTGGAATAAAGCCTACATGGTCATGATATATGATATTTTAAATATGTTGTTCAATTCTGTTTGCTAGAATTTTGGTAAGAATATTCGCATCTGTGTTCATTAATAATATTGGCCTGTAGTTTTCTTTTTTTGTGGCATTCTTTAGTTTTGGTATTAGGGTGATGGTGGCCTCACAGAATGAGTTTGGGAGTTTACCTTACTCTGCAATTTTCTGGAAGAGTTTGAGTAGGATAGGTGTTAGCTCTTCTCTAAATTTTTGGTAGAATTTACCTGTGAAACTATCTGGTCCTGGACTTTTGTTTGTTGGAAGATTTTTTTATTACAGTTTTTATTTCCATGCTTGTGATGGGTCTGCTATGATTTTCTATTTCTTCCTGGTTCAGTTTTAGAAGATTATACTTTTCTAAGAATTTGTCCATTTCTTCCAAGTTGTCCATTTTATTGTCATATGGTTGTTGATACTAGTCTCTTATGATCCTTTTTATTTCTGTGTTGTCTATTGTGATTTCTCCACTTTCATTTATAATTTTATTGATTTTATTCTTCTCCCTTTTTTTCTTGATGAGTCTGGCTAATGGTTTGTCTATTTTATTTATCTTTCTCAAGGATCCAGCTTTTACTTTTGTTTATTTTTGCTATAGTCTCCTTTGGTTCTTTTTCTTTTATTTATGCTCTGATTTTTATGATTTCTTTCCTTTTACTAGCTTTGGGATTCTTCATTTCTTCTTTTTCTAGTTGCTTTAGGTATAAAGTTACATTATTTATTTGATATTTCTCTTGTTTCTTCAGGTAAGCCTGTATTGTTATGAACCATCCTCTTAGCACTGTGTTTCCTGAATCCCATAGGTTTTTGATTGTCATGTTTTCATTTTCATTTGTTTCTATGCATATTTTGATTTCTTCTCTGGTTTGTTGGTTATTCAGAAGCGTGTTGTTTAGCCTCTATATGTTTGAATTTTTAATAGTTTTTTCCCCTGTAATTGACATCTGATCTTACCACATTGTGTCAGAAAAGATTTTTAAAATGATTTCAGTTTTTTTGACTTTACCAAGGCTAGGTTTATGGCCCAGGATGTGATCTATCCTGGAGTACATTCCATGTGTGCTTTAGAAAAAGGTGAAATTCATTGTTTTGGGGTGAAATGCCCTATAAATGTCAGCCAGGTCTAACTAGTCCATTGTATAATTTAAAGTTCAAGTTTTTGTTTTGCTTTTTTATTTTCTTCTAATTTTCTGTTTGGCTGATCTATCCAGAGGTATGAATGGGGTATTAAAGTCCCCCACTATTATTGTGTTACTGTTAATTTCCCCTTTCATACTTGTTAGCATTCACCTTACATATTGAGCTCCTCCTATCTTGAGTGCATATATATTTATAATTGTTATATCTTCTTCTTGGATTGATCCTTTGATCATTATGTAGTGTCCTTCTTTTTCTCTTTCTGTGGTCTTTATTTCAAAGTCTGTTTTATCTGTTATGAGTATTGCTACTCCTGCTTTCTGTTGTTCTCATTTGCATGAAATATCTTTTTCCAGCCCTTCACTTTCAGTCTGTATGTGTCCCTTGGTTTGAGGTGGTCTCTTCTAGACAGAATATATACAGGACTTTTTTTTTTTTTTTTAATCCATTCGGCCTTTCTTTGTCTTTTGTGTGGGGGCATTTAACCCATTTACATTTAATGTAATTATTGATAAGTATGATCCCATTACCATTTACTTTGTTTTTGAGGGGTTTTATTTTATAAATCTTTCTTGTGTTTCCTGTCTAGAGAAGATCCTTCAGCATTTGTTGAAGACCTGGTTTGGTGGTGCTGGATTCTCTCAGCCATTGCTTGTCTGTAAAACTTTTGATTTCTCCTTCATATCTGAATGAAATCCTTGCTGGGTATAGTAATCTGGATGGTAGATTTTCCTCTTTCATCACTTTAAGTATGTCCGCCATTCCCTTCTGGCCTGAAGATTTTCTATTGAAAGATCAGCTGTTATCCTTATGGGGATCCCCTTGTGTGTTAATTTTTGCTTTTCCCTTGCTGCTTTTAATATTTGCTCTTTGTGTTTGCTCTTTGCTAGTTTGATTAATCTGTGCCTTGAGGTGTTTCACCTTGGGTTCATCTTTTTTGGGAATTTCTGGGTTTCTTGGACTTGGATGGTTATTTCTTTGCCCATTTTAGGGAAGTTTGAAACTATTATCTCCTCAAGTATTTTCTCATGCCATTTTTGTCTTATTCTGGGACTCCTATGATTCGAATGTTTGAGCATTTAACATTGTCCCAGATGTCTCTGAAGGTTTCCTCACTTCTTTTAATTCTTTTTCCCTCTCTGCTTCATTTATCTCCACTGTTCAACCTTCCATCTCACTTATCCTGTCTTCTGCCTTAGTTATTCTACTGTTGGTTCTCTGCAGATTGTTTTTCTTTTGGTTTTTTCTTGCTTTTTTTTTTTTTCATTTATTTTTATTAGTTGGAGGCTAATTATTTTACAAAATTGTACTGATTTTTGCCATACATTGACATGAATCAGCCATGGATTTACATGTGTTCCCCGTCCTGATCCCCCTTCCCACCTCCTTCCCAATCCAATCGCTCTGGGTCTTCCCAGTGCACCAACCCGGAGCACTTATCGCATGCATCAAACCTGGGCTGGTGATCTGTTTCATCCTTGATAGTATACTTGTTTCAATGCTATTCTCTCAGAACATCCCACCCTCGCCATCTCCCACAGAGTCCAAAACTCTGTTCTGTACATCTGTGTTTCCTTTTCTGTTGTGCATATAGGGTTATCATTATTATCTTTTAAAATTCCATATATATACGTTAGTATACTGTATTGGTCTTTATCTTTCTGGCTCACTTCACTCTGTATAATGGGCTCCAGTTTCATCCATCTCATTAGAACAGATTCAAATGAGTTATTTTTAATGGCTGAGTAATATTCCATTGTGTATATATATACCATAGCTTCCTTATCCATTCGTCTGGTGATGGGCATCTAGGTTGCTTCCATGTCCTGGCAATTATAAACAGTGCTGCGATGAACATTGGGGTGCATGTGTCTCTTTCAGATCTGGCTTCCTCAGTGTGTATGCCCAGGAGTGGGATTGCTGGGTCATATGGCAGATCTATTTCCAGTTTTTTAAGACATCTTCACACTGTTCTCCATAGCGGCTGTACTAGTTTCATTCCCACCAACAGTGTAAGAGGGTTCCCTTTTCTCCACACCCTCTCCAGCATTTATTGCTTGTAGACTTTTGGATAGCAGCCATCCTGACTGGCGTCTAATGGTACCTCATTGTGGTTTTGATTTGCATTTCTCTGATAATGAGTGATGTTGAGCATCTTTTCATGTGTTTGTTAGCCATCTGTATGTCTCCTTTGGAGAAATGTCTGTTTAGTTCTTTGGCCCATTTTTTGATTGGATTGTTTATTTTTCTGGTATTGAGCTGCGTCAGCTGCTTGTGTATATTGGATATTAATTCTCTGTTACTTGTTTTGTTTGCTATTATTTTCTCCCAATCTGAGGGCTGTCTTTTCACCTTGCTTATAGTTTCCTTTGTTGTGCAAAAGCTTTTAAGTCTCATTAGGTCCCGTTTGTTTATTTTTGCTTTTATTTCTAATATTCTGGGAAGTGGATCATAGAGGATCCTGCTGTGATTTATGTCAGACAGTATTTTGCCTATGTTCTCCTCTAGGAGTTTTATAAGTTCTGGTCTTACATTTAGATCTTTAATCCATTTTGAGTTTATTTTTGTGTATGGTGTTGGAAAGTGTTCTAGTTTCATTCTTTTACAAGTGGTTGAGCAGTTTTCCCAGTACCACTTGTTAAAGAGGTTGTCTTTTTTCCATTGTATATCCTTGCCTCCTTTGTCGAAGATAAGGTGTCCATAGGTTTGTGGATTTCTCTCTGGGCTTTCTATTCTGTTCCATTGATCTATATTTCTGTCTTTGTGCCAGTACCATACTGTCTTGATGACTGTGGCTTTGTAGTAGAGCCTGAAGTCAGGCAGATTGATTCCTCCAGTTCCATTCTTCTTTCTCAAGATTGCTTTGGCTATTCAAGGCTTTTTGTATTTCCATACAAATCGTGAAATTATTTGTTCTAGGTCTGTGAAAAATACCGTTGGTAGCTTGATAGGGATTGCATTGAATCTATAGATTGCTTTGGGTAGTATGCTCATTTTCACAATATTGATTCTTCCAATCCATGAACATAGTATATTTCTCCATCTGTTTGTGTCCTCTTTGATTTCTTTCATCAGTGTTTTATAGTTTTCTATATTTAGGTCTTTTGTTTCTTTAGGTAGATATACTCCTATGTATTTCATTCTTTTTGTTGCGATGGTGAATGGGATTGTTTCCTTAATTTCTCTTTCTGTTTTCTCATTGTTAGTGTATAGGAATGCAAGGGATTTCTGTGTGTTAATTTTATATCCTGCAACATTACTGTATTCATTGATTAGCTCTAGTAATTTTCTGGTTAGAGTCTTTAGAGTTTTCTATGTAGAGGATCATGTCATCTGCAAACAGTGAGAGTTTTACTTCTTCTTTTCCTATTTGGATTCCTTTTATTTCTTTTTCTGCTCTGATTGCTATGGCCAACACTTCCAAAACTATGTTGAATAGTAATGGTGAGAGTGGGTACTCTTGTCTTGTTCCTGATTTAAGGGAAATGCTTTCCATTTTTCACCATTGAGGATAATGTTTGCTGTGGGTTTGTCATATATAGCTTTTATTATGTTGAGGTATGTTCTTTCTATGCCTGCTTTCTGGAGAGTTTTAATCATAAATGAATGTTGAATTTTGTCAAAGGCTTTTTCTGCATCTATTGAGATAATCATATGGTTTTTATCTTGCAAATTGTTAATGTGGTGTATTACATTGATTGATTTGCAGATATTAAAGAATCCTTGCATTCCTGGGATAAAGCCCACTTGGTCATGATGTATGATTTTTTTAATGTGTTGTTGGATTCTGTTTGCTAGAGTCTTGTTAAGGATTTTTGCATCTATGTTCATCAGTGATATTGACCTATAGTTTTCTTTTTTTGTGTGGCATCTTTGCCTGGTTTGGTATTAGGGTGATGGTGGCCTCATAGAAAGAGTTTGGAAGTTTGCCTTCTGAAATTTTCTGGAAGAGTTTGAGTAAGATAGGTGTTAGCTCTTCTCTAAATTTTTGGTAGAATTCAGCTGTGAAGCCATCTGGTCCTGGGCTTTTGTTTGCTGGAAGATTTCTTATTACAGTTTCGATTTCCTTGCTTGTGATGGGTCTGTTAAGATCTTCTATTTCTTCCTGGTTCAGTTTTGGAAAGTTGTACTTTTCTAAGAATTTGTCCATTTCTTCCAAGTTGTCCATTTTATTGGCATAGAGCTGCTGGTAGTAGTCTCTTATGATTTTGTATTTCAGAGTTGTCTATTGTGATCTCTCCATTTTCGTTTCTAATTTTGTTGCTTTGGTTCTTCTCCCTTTGTTTCTTAATGAGTCTTGCTAACGGTTTGTCAATTTTGTTTATTTTTTCAAAAAACCAGCTTTTAGCTTTGTTGATTTTTGCTATGGTCTCTTTAGTTTCTTTTGCATTTATTTCTGCCCTAATTTTTAAGATGTCTTTTCTTCTACTTACCCTGGGGTTCTTCATTTCTTCCTTCTCTAGTTGCTTTAGGTGTAGAGTTAGGTTATTTATTTGACTTTTTTCTTGATTCTTGAGGTAAACCTGTAATGCTATGAACCTTCCCCTTAGCACTGCTTTTACAGTGTCCCGTAGGTTTTCGGTTGTTCTGTTTTCATTTTCATTCGTTTCTATGCATATTTTGATTTCTTCTTTTATTTCTTTTATGATTTGTTGGTTATTCAGAAGCGTGTTATTTAGCCTCCATATGTTTGAATTTTTAGTAGTAGTTTTTTTTTTCCCCCTGTAATTGAGATCTAATCTTACTGCATTGTGGTCAGAAAAGATGACTGGAATTATTTCATCTTTTTTGAATTTCCCAAGGCTAGATTTATGGCCCAGTATGTGATCTATTCTGGAGACGGTTCCATGTGCACTTGAGAAAAAGGTGAAATTGATTGTTTTGGGGTGAAATGTCCTATAGATATCAATTAGGTCTAGCTGGTCCATTGTGTCATTTAAAGTTTGTGTTTACTTGTTCATTTTCTGTTTAGTTCATCTGTCCGTAGGTGTGAAGAGGTATTAAAGTCTCCCACTATTATTGTGTTACTGTTAATTTCCCCTTTCATACTCGTTAGCATTTGCCTTACATATTGCGGTGATCCTATGTTGGGTGCATATATATTTATAATTGTTATATCTTCTTCTTGGATTGATCCTTTGATCATTATGTAGTGTCCATCTTTGTCTCTTTTCACAGCCTTTATTTTGTAGTCTATTTTATCTGATACAAGTATTGCGACTCCTGCTTTCTTTTGTTTTCCATTTGTGTGAAATATTTTTTTCCAGCCCTTCACTTTCAGTCTGTATATGTCCCTTGTTTTGAGGTGGGTCTCTTGTAGACAGCATATATAGGGGTCTTGCTCTTGTATCCATTCAGCCAGTCTTTGTCTTTTGGTTGGAGCATTCAACCCATTTACATTTAAGGCAATTATTGATAGGTATGGTCCCGATGCCATTTACTTTGTTGTTTTGGGTTCGTGTTTATACAACCTTTCTGTGTTTCCTGTCTAGAGAAGATCCTTTAGCATTTGTTGAAGAGCTGGTTTGGTAGTGCTGAATTCTCTCAGCTTTTGCTTGTCTGTGAAGCTTTTGAATTCTCCTTCATATCTGAATGAGATCCTTGCTTGGTACAGTAATCTGGGTTGTAGGTTATTCTCTTTCATTACTCTAAGTATGTCCTGCCATTCCCTTCTGGCCTGAAGAGTTTCTATTGAAAGATCAGCTGCTATCCTTATGGGAATCCCCTTGTGTGTTATTTGTTGTTTCTCCCTTGCTGCTTTTAATATTTGTTCTTTGTGTTTGATCTTTTTCAACTTGAGTAATATGTGTCTTGGGGTGTTTTGCCTTGGGTTTATCCTGTTTGGGACTCTCTGGGTTTCTTGAACTTGTGTCACTATTTCTTTCTCCATTTTTGGGAAGTTTTCAAGTATTATCTCTTCGAGTGTCTTCTCATGCCCTTTCTTTTAGTCGTCTTCTTCTGAGACTCCTATGATTCGAATGTTGGGGAATTTCACATTGTCCCAGAGGTCCCTGAGGTTGTCCTTATTTCTTAATTCTTTTTTCCTCTCTGCTTCATTTTTTTCCCACCATTTTATCTTCTACCTCACTTATCCTATCTTTTGCCTCTGTTATTCTACTGTTGGTTCCCTCCAGAGTGTTTTTGATCTCATTTATTGCATTATTCATTTTTAATTGACTCTTTTTTATTTCTTCTAGGTCCATGTTAAACATTTCTTGCATCTCTCAATCCTTGTCTCCAGGTTATTTATCTATAACTCTATTTTGTTTTCAAGATTTTGGATCATTTTTATTATCATTATTCTAAATTCTTTTTCAGGTAGATTCCCTATCTCTTCCTCTTTTGTTTGGCTTGGTGGGCATTTTTCATGTTCCTTTACCTGCTGGGTATTTCTCTGCCTTTTCATCTTATTTAGATTGCTGTGTTTGGGGTGGCCTTTCTGTATTCTGGTAGTCTGTGGTTCCTTTTTATTGTAGAAGTTTCTCCCAGTGGGTGGGACTGGATGTTTGGCTTGTCGAGGTTTGCTGGTTAGGGAAGCTTGGGTCGGAATTCTGGTGGGTAGAGATGGATTTCTTCTCTCTGGATTGCAATGGAATGTCCAGTAGTGAGTTTTTAAATGGGTTCATGGGTTTGGTGTGACTTTTGGCAGCTTGTATATTGATACTCAGGGCTATGTTCCTGCATTGCTGGAGAATTTGCATGGTATGTCTTGCTCTAGAACTTTTGGCTCTTGGGTGGTAGTTGATTTCACTGTAGGTATGGAGGCTTTTGAATGATCTCTTATTAATTAATGTTCCCTGTAGTCCAGATTTCCCTGGTATTCTCAGGTTTTGCGCTTAAGCCTCTTGCCTCTGAATTTCTTATTCTTCCATTAGCCTCAAGACTTCATCCATATATAGCACTGATAATAAAACTTCTAGGTTAATGGGGAAAGGATTCTCCACAGTGAGGGACACCCAGAGAGGCTCACAGAATTACATGAAAAAGAGGAGAGGAAGGAAGGAGATAGAGGTGAGCAGGGGGAGAAAAGGGGGCATTAAAGAGAGGAGAGACAGATTTAGGTTGTACTCTGTTTCCTAAGTGTTCTCCACAGCCCAGAACACCGACAGAGATTCACAGAATTTGATTGAGAAGAGAATGGGGAGGGAGGAAATAGAGGTGATCTAAGGGAGATAAAGAAGAGTCAAAAGGGGGAGAGAGTGATCAAACCAGTATCACACTCCTGAGTAAAATGGGTACTGAATATTGGATTCTTAAATATCCAAAATTGATATCAAACGCTGAAAAATAAAGATTAAAAATCTAAAGTAGAGGTTAGACTCTTAAAAATACAATATTAAAAAACCACTAAAACACACAAAAAATAAGAAATATATATGAAGTTCACTTTAAAAGTAGGGTCCTTTTTTTTTTTTTTTTTTGGCCAGGTTATAGTGCGTTATAATAATGAAAATTAAGGAGTAATAGAGGAGTAATAGAGGACCTTAAACATAAAAAGAAAGAGAAAAAAACTTTTTTAATTAAAAAATAATAATAATAGTAAAAATATATCTAGGAATTTCTCTGGAGCTGTTGCGAGCAGTGTGGGTTTGGTTCAGTTTCAGATAGCTCCTTGTTCCAGCTTATACTTCTCGATATCTATAGGCCCCTTCCAGTGTAGTCAGTGTTAACTACAGGGATTTTAATCTGTTGCACCTATCACTTCTAAAGCAGTTCCCTTTGTTTATTTGGCTTCTGTTTGCTGGTCTCTTCAGTGTCTAATTTCCGCCCTGAAACAAGTGGGTGGAGGTGGTCTCTTGTTTAGGTTTGCTTGTTCAGTCATGCTGTGGGGAGGGAGGGGCACTGCAGACAAATATCACTGGTGTGTGTGGGGAGCACTCGCAGTGTTCCGGCCACACTGGGTTTGCCCCCACTTGCAGCATGTGTGCTTTCCCCGTCTTCACTGCTCAGGCTCCAGGCTGCTCTATAGGGAGTGTGCACTTCCCAGGCCTAAGCAGCTCAGATTCAGGTTTTCGGGTACTCCACAAAGACGCAGATTCGGTTGGGCCTGCATTTTGTGCCTTCCCTGGTTGGAGCAGCTCAGGCAGCCAGGAGCATGAGGAGCGCACTCTCCCCGGTGCAGTGCGCCTTATCTCCTCCACGGTCCCAGAGTCAGTTTCCGGGTGCACTGGTTGGGTGCGCCTTGTGTTTGTTCTGGGAAGCTGATTTCTGGCTGCAACCCTCCTGGTGGATGTCGACCATCCAGAATCTCAGGAAGTCTTTGGTTAGAAGCTGGAAGCCTGTTTTCCCTTTGGTAGGGGGTGCTGTTTCTGGGGCCAAGTTTGCTCCTTTCCCTTCCCTCTGCCTCCTGCCTCCAGCGGGGGATGGCCTGGTCCACAGCCGGCTAGCTCTTCTCTAATATTCGCTCAATCCTTTGTTCTGGGAACAGGCGGGTAGTGCCTAAATTTAGGGCTTTTCCCAGGTTAATTCTCTCTGTTTTGCTATCCCACAGTTTAAATTGCTATCTCTCATTAGCTCCCTCAGATTGCCCTCAGGGCATTCAGGCCCAGTTCTTAACCTAAGCATTGCCACAGGCTCCTCTCAGTTCCACCCCTACTTGCTGGTGGCGGATGCCGGTGTCTGGGGCACTTTTCTGCTGGGAATTGCCTTTAGGCATGTAATCTGTGGGTTTTATTTATTTTTTCTCCCAGTTAGGTTGCCCTCCGAGATTCAAAAACTTCCCCCAGACCCACCAGTGAGAGGGTTTCCTGGTGTTTGGAAACTTCATTAGGACTCCCTTCCCGGGATGGATCTCCGTCCCTAACTCTATTGTCTCTCTTTTTATCTTTTATATTTTGTCCTACCTCCTTTTGAAGACAATGGGCTGCTTTTCTGGGTGTCTGATGTCCTCTGCTAGCGATCAGAAGTTGTTTTGTGGAGTTTGCTCAGTGTTCAAATGATCTTTCAATTAATTTCTGTTGGAGAAAGTGGTCTACCCATCCTGTTCCTCCGCCATCTTAGTTCCCTCTCCCAGAGTGCTTTTCATCTCAGTAATTGCATTATTCATTATTGATTGACTCTTCTTTATTTCTTCCAGGTCCTTGTTAAACATTTCTTGCATCTTCTCAATCCTTGTCTCTAGTCTATTTCTGTAACTCCATTTTATTTTTAAGATTTTGTATCATCTTTGCTATCATTATTCTGAATTCTTTTTCAGGTAGACTCCCATCTCTTCCTCTTTTGTTAGGTTTGGTGGGTATTTGTCATGTTCCATTTATCTCTGCCTTTTCATTTTGTTTAAATTGCTGTGTTTGGGGTGCCTTTTCTGTAGGCTCGAAGTTCATGGTTTCTCTCTATTGTGGAATCTGCTCCCTGTGGGTGGGATTGGACTAGTGGCTTGTCAAGGTTTCCTGGTTGGGGGAGCTTGTGTCTGTGTTCTGGTGGGTGGAGCTGGATCTCTTCTCTCTGGAGTGCCAAGCTTTTTGGGGTGTCTGTGGGTTTGGCATGGCTTTGGGCAGCCTGTGTTTTAATTTTCAGGGTTGTATCCTGCTTTGCTGAAGAATTAGCGTGATAGGTCTTGCACTGGGACTTGTTGGCTCTTGAATGAAGCTTGGTTTCTGGGTAGGTACGGAGATTTTGGGGTGAGCTCTTGTCTGTTAATGTTCCCTGGAATCAGGGATTCTTTGATGTTCTCAAGTTTTGGAGTTTACACCCCTGCCTCTGGCTTTCAGTCTTTCTCTTAGAGTAGCCTCAAGATTTCTCCATCCATACAGCACAGATGATAAAACATTTAGGATATGGGTGAAACAAATCTTCACAGCGAGGAAGACCCAGAGAGATTCACAGAGTTCAGTAAAGAGAAAGGGGAAGGGGCATATAGAGCTGACCTGGAGAAAAGGGAGAGTCTAAACGGGAGAGAGCAATCAAGTCAGTAATCCAATCCCTAAGTGAAAATGGATACTGAAGATTAGATTCTTAAAGTACAAAATTGATAGCAAGTACCCAAAAGCTTAAAAATCTAGAATAGAGGTTAGACTATCAAAAATACAATATAAAAGATACAAAACAACTTCAATCACTATATGTGTATATATGTATATATATACACACACACACACATATATATATATATATATATATGTATGAAATTTGCTTTAAAATAGGGTCTTTTTTGGCAAGGTAATAGGTTATAAAAATGAAAATTAAAGGAATAATAAAGAATTTCATTAAAAAAATTAAAAAGTGATAACAGTAAAAATATATCAGTTGATCAGTTGTGTTGTGAGGAAGGAAGAACACTGCAAACAAATACTGCTGGCATGTGTGGGGAGTGCTCAGAGTGTATGGACCACATTGGGTTTGCCCCAGCCCAAGGCAGCGTGTTCTCCCTGGGTTTACACTGCTTAGGCTCCAGGGTGCTCTGCAAGGGCACTGTCCAAGTGAACCCTGTGTTTCATGCATTTCCCAGGTCTAAGCTGCTCAGGTTCTCGGGGACTCCACAAGGCCAGAGACCTGAATGGGCTGTGCGTCTTGTGCCCTTTTCAGGTCTGAGCAGCTCAAGTGAACGGGTGCTTGGTGAGTGCACTATCCCAGTTGGGCCATGCATCTTAATCACCTCCCCAGTCCCATCCGCTCAGTTTCCTGGGTGCACCATGCAGCACTGTCTCAGGTGTACCATGTGTCTCCTCTGGGGAGCTGATCTCAGGCTGCGACACTCCTGGCAGATGTTAACCTTCCAGGTTCCCAGGGAGGCATGTTTTGCAACTGGGAGCCTGCTCACAGTTTTGTGGTCTCATGAGCCAATATTGCAGCAGCCCCTTGCCTTCTGGCTCTGACTGTGGTTCACCTGCCTCTCTGCCTCTGGGGAGGGAGGGCTCCATATGTAGCTGGTTTGCTCTCCTTTGATATTCACTCAATCCTTTGATCTGTGATCATTCCAGTGGTCACTGTGCTGTATTAGAGCCTTTTGTGGGAAAGGTCTTTTTTTTTTTTTCCTCTCTCTGGTGATCCCACAGTTTGGGTTGCTATCACACGTTAGCTCCCTCAGATTGTCTTCAGGGCATTCAGGCCCAGTCCTTATCCTAAGGGTCTATGATGCAGCCTGCGCCTTCCTGCCCAGCCCCCACTCACTGGTGGTGGTGAGCGTCTGGACTACTTCTCCGCTGGCAGTTGCGGTTAGGTGCATATTCTGTGAGGCTTCCCTCCACACCATCCCCACCCTCAACCCCGCCACAATTATGTTGCTCTCTTAGATTCCAAAACTCCCCACAGACTCACCTATGAGAGGGTTTCCTACTGTGTGGAAACTTCTCTTCCTTCATGACTCCCTCTCCAGGATGGTCTCCATCCCTAAATCTTTTGCCTTTGTTTTTGTCTTTTATATTTTGTCCTACCTCCTTTCAAAGAGAATGGGCTGCCTTTCTAGGTGCCTGGTGTCTTCCACCAGCGTTCAGAAGTTGTTTTGTGGAAGTTACTCAACATTCAAATGATCTTTTGATGAATTTGTGGGTGAAAAATTGGTCTCCCTGTCCTGTTCCTCCACTACCTGGGGACCGCCTCTTGAGTGATTTTCTTACTCAAATTCAAAATGGGTTGTAAAGCTGTGGAGACAATTCACATTAACCCCAGTAGTTGATGTTCTCTTTGCACGTGTAGAGATGTTTGTTTCACACATGTGAGGAGATTCCAGATCCTAGAAGACAGTTTGACTAATGGAGAAAATATCCTAGTTTATTCTTCAGTGCCAATGTGAAAATAGTTAATGGTTTTGCTTTGAGGCACAGATATCAACTAATCATACTATTGTACTTTCCAGCATCACACCATGACTGACAGTTAATTTATGTAGATCTTGATGTAAACTTTCTCAAGTAATTGTGTCCTCAGTTTGTGTGCGTGTTTAAGCAGATCTTAATTACCTTGAAGGCTTTTTTTTTTTTTAAATAAAATCTTCCTTTCTCTTCTTCAGTTTTTTTCTTGAGGTGAAAAAACTTCTTCAACACTTCCTTCTGTTAATGTTCAGTAGTGTGGAGGATATTATGTGGCACACTTTGTAAAATGGAATATTATTTTAGAGATATTAATTATGTTAGAGGTTTTGTAAGCATGCACTCGCAACTTAATGATTAATAATTACAGTGAATTTTGATATTTTATATTTTAATTCTGTTCTATAAGCACCAAAATAAAATGAAAAGAGGTTAAGGTAATAACATTCCCTATTTTGGGGTATTTAGGAACCTGTTTTATTCACTGGAACAATGAGGAAAAATCTGGATCCCTTTAATGAGCATACAGATAATGAACTGTGGAATGCCTTAGAAGAGGTAATTTATTGAACATAATTAACTTGATAGCATCGGTGTCTATTTGTGTACATTTATAGCATTGCATGTAATTAAGAGGAGCTTATCAGTTTAACTGACTTGATTTACTTCCTAGAAAAAGATGGATGACATAAGTGCACTTACAGTGTGTTTATTGATGATGGTGAAAACTAATAATATAATGCCATGTTTCCATTTTAGCTTTTTTCCTAGAGCTCCAAACAATTAGATCCATTATCTTTTCCTTAGAAGAGGACGCAACTAGATGTTAAAACTGTGAACTCAAATTCTACTAGTGACCTAATGAATTAATTACCCTAATTACCCTCCAATGTTCATTTTATTCCTCTTGTCTTAGAGAATATCTACTAAGTGGAGACAATAGTAGTTTTTCATTATTAACTGAAAGATGCGAATGAGATCTAGACATTTCACAGGAAAGTGTTTACAAAAATAAATTATATAGTTGGAATGTGATGATGATTATTTATTGGTGATTATATCATTTTAATGCTGTAGCTAGAATACAGGTAACAGAACCTTGGAGCATTTGCATAGTTTTTATAAGGATAGGTTCATTTCTAGAGAATTTTCTGTTATTTGCTTCATGTTTCCCTTTGCTCCACTTTGAATTTTCTCACCCTTGCATGACAAAGTTTTTGACTATTAAGTTGCTGTTGGTTTGTATATTGTAATACAAATTATTTTGTGTATTTGCCCTCATTTTGCAAATTGATTCTACTGATGACAGAAATTTTACACTTCGAAGTTGTAGACAGACTTCTAATTTCTCATAGGAGCTAGCTCAGTCTTTGCTTTTAATAAGTAACCATGTGCATCCCTATACACCAACAGTGAAAGATCAGAGAGGGAAATTAAGAAAGCAATCCTGTTTACCATCATAATAAGAAGAATAAAATACCTATGAAAAAACCTACCAAGGGAGGCAAAAAACTAGCACTCAGAAAACTGTAAGATACTGACAAAAGAAATCAAAGATGATGCAAACAGATGGAGGGGTATATATATACCATGTTCTTGGGCTGGAAGAATCAATATGGTGAAAATGACTATACTACCCAAAAAACCTAGAGATTCAATATAATGCCTTTTGGATTACCAGTGGCATTTTTCATAGAATTAGAGCCCCAAATTTTACAATTTGTATGGTAACACAAAAGACTGAAAATAACCAAAGCAATATTAAGAAAGAAAAACAAAGTGAGAGAAATAAATTTCCCTGATTTCAGATTACATTATTGAGTTGGCCAAAAAGTTCATTACATGTTACAGAAAAACCCAAATAACTTTTTTAGCCAACTCGATGCAGAGCTACAGTCGTCAAGATGGTATGGAACTGGCACAGAAACAGATACATAGACCAATGGAGCAGGCTAGAGAGCCCACAGATAAACTCACACATCTATAGTCACCTAGTCTATGACAAAGGAGGCAAGAATACACACTGGAGAAAAGACAGTCTCTTCAATAAGTTGTGCTGGAAAAACTGGACAGCTACATGGAAATGAATGAAATTTAGAATACTACCTAATACCATATACAAAAATAAACTCAAAATGGACTACAGACCTAAATTTAAGACCAGATACAATAAAACTCTTAGAGGAAAACACTCTTTAACGTTAATAGGTACTGAATGTTTGATTGATCTCTTCATTTCAGAGAAGTGTAGCAATTTCTTTAATTTTTTTTCTTAAACAGACCTGAGTGGCTGATTTTTTGAGTTGGTGTGTTTGTCATTTGGTGTCACCCTTCCAGGGAAGCTCTGAAATCTGTAGTATACAGATGATCATTTACTGTGAGCAGACAGATTTGGAGGTCATACAATTTTCAGCCAGTGATTCTGGTTTCTGAAGGATGTCAGCACTGAGTCTTTACACACCCACCCAGCTTTCCAGCAACGTGGGGATTTCGTTTTCCTAAATTGAGCAAATTGTTTTACCTTCTCCTGCCCAAAAAGAAGTGCACCTCTCATTTCATTGAAGTTTGTGAGTCTACAGTGAAATTCTAGAAGAGAAGAGGAGAGAGCAATTAACCATCAAATGTAGTAAACAATAGGATGATCCAATGATCTTGAATTCACCAGACAGGTTTAATGGTGAAATTATGACATCTTAAAAAAAAAATAACTGGAAGTACTGGTAAATTATTTTTCTATTTGTTTCCCAGCTGATATATTTTTTCACAGATTCTCAGGTAGAAAAATTACTCTAGAATTTTAGAACACATTGTTCCATGGACAGAGAGACAACATTTATCTAAATTCTAAAAAATGATGAAGTGGTAGAAGGGGTAGATGATACTAAGATCTACCTTTATTTAAACTACATTTGGAGCTTTCTATAAAAAGAAATAGATGTGAGTTTATTTCAAAAGTGAAGTAGGTGGTTTCCATGTATTGCTTCTGTAATTGACCCTGTTAACATTGGTGATATCACTTAGAGAACTCATCCCATCATTGTGTTTCTTTAGGATCTCTTCTTTATGACTGTTTTAAAGAACACCTACCAAACCTTTCATTGAAAACATACAGATGTGATAAAGGAAAATTCCTAAAGAAATAGAATAATGGGGTGATTTATCACTCTAAGTGTGTGTGTGCATTCTCAGTCATGTCTGACTTTTTGTGCCCCCCTGTGGAACTGTATCCCACTAGACTCATCTGTCCATGGAGTTTTCCAGGCAAGAAATACTGGATAGGGTTGCTGTTTCCTCCTCCAAGGGATCTTCCCAAACCAGGAATTGAACCCGCATCTCTTGCATCTCCTGCATTGGTAGGAGGATTCATAACCACTGTACCACCTGGAAAGCCTGTCACTCTAAGAGGTATCACTAAATTAGTAAGGTCAATTTGTAAGTGAACTCAACCCTAGTTATTAGTTTGTAAATGGTGCCAACCTGGACATGTGAACCCAAACTCATAGAGGTGGCCTGAGAGTGAGTAGGAGGTAACCACTATGTTTTCCTCCTTTAAAGTCCTCTAATTCTGTTTCTTCCTTCTTCCTTGGGAGAGATGGACATTCAGAAGGGAGGCAGTCCAGTGGATGCTGCCCATCTCATCTTGGTTATTTTTCAAAATATGCTGAAAATACATTTTTCATATACTGAAAACTAGCCACCTTACTATAAACTGACAGAAGTTCATCAGAAATTAGTGGTTATCGGGGTACTAAAAAGCAAAGGCAAATCCACACATATAACATGATTGTACCTGAAAATGAAGCAATTTATCACTCAAAGGTTAAAAGAGCACAGTAGATAAAACTCTTGAAACGAATCATCAGTGTGTTGCTTCTGTTAAAAAAATAAAACAAAACAGCTTAAATTCTGGGATATGAAGTTAAGCATATGGTCTGTCCTGTCAAAACTGGGAAGGAAATCATGCAGTCAAATGTTTGATATTGATAGTGTCTCTGTTCAGACAGAAGTGTGTCTCATCACACAGGAAACCAAGATACAGAAATCTGGGCATCAACAGCTGGTGCCTCAGAAACCACGTGGTTCAGTCCTGGCTGTGGGACAGCTCACATGTCCATTTCCCAGGCCTTGTATTAGGTGAATGGGCTCTCCTTTTACTTCACCTACTGATGCTCCTGCTCTAGTAAAAGCTCTTCCCCATCTGTTGATTGTATTTCCCTGTCTCCTTCAGTCCACACCAACCTTTCTTTTTGAAAAGTAAGACGGTTCCACAAAATATAGAAACCATCTGACATGTGTGTTGATCTCCTGTGAGGGGTGTTGGTGCCTGGTTTTTGATAGAGTACATGTAGTAGGTTACATTGAAAATGTTTATGGTGATAGAAATAGAGTGTCTTCAATTTAAGTGTATTGTTTTTTAATTTTTCTATATTCTATTATTTTCCCAAACTCAAAAACAATCTGAAGGATTCTGTACTGAAATGTATAGTTTTGAATAGTATTATTTACTCCATTTTCCTTAAATCATAACTTTTTCAGTGCTTTCCACTGTTTAAAGTGTGATATTGTGATATCTAAGAGCCAGTTAATTGTTATAAGGATATATTCCTTTTACACTTAATAAGAAAATAGTGTTTTACATAAATTATTTATTTATGTGGGTTTATTTTCTAATTTATAGGAACAGATATGTCATACAATGAGATTTACTCATGCCTTCATTCATACAGCCAACAAATATCTACTGAGAGTTTGTTAGACAGGCATTGCTTCAGATTTTGGGGCTATCACATCATCAAAAAGACAGTCTCTTTTGGAGCTTAAATTCTCTTGAAGAAGATGGAAAACAAGCCAATGCATATGTAACAAGGTCTCAGTGCTGACACATGCAAAGAAGGAAAATGGAGCAGAACATGAGAGGCTAGCTGACAGCATTATTAATATTGAGCAATATCTATTGATCTGTCATAAATTCTACATGTACTGATTCATTTTATACTCTATCAATGTTAGGAGGTACCCATCTTTCTAATTATGATACTATAGTCTTAGAGTTTAGGCAGCTAAAGTAGAGTAGTTTAGTAACTTGCCCAGTTGGCAGAACCAGGCAGGACTTATGCCCAGGCTGTCTGGCTTCAAGTCTCCATTATTTTTTTCTTTTCGGTTCTGCTGCTTCTTCATTGCTTCTTGCAGGCTTTCTCTAGTTGTGGCAAACAGGGGCTAATCTTCGTGGCAGTACACAGCTTCTCACTGACATGGCTTCTCCTGTTGTAACACCTGGACTCTGGAGCACACAGGCTTCAGTAGCTGTGGCCTGCGGGCCAGTAGTTGCAGCCGGTGGGCTCTATAGTGTGGGCTCAGTAGTTGTGACACATGGGTTTACTTTTTCCTTGCCATGTGGGATCTTCCTGGACCAGGGATGAAACCCATGACCTGTGCATTGGCAGGTAGATTCTTAACCACTGGACCACCAGGGAGTCCCAAGCATCTGATTTATTGTTTTTAAATTTTCAAATCACAGGAACATGGGAGGAATACTATGA
Organism: Odocoileus virginianus; assembly: GCF_023699985.2. NCBI lineage: Eukaryota > Metazoa > Chordata > Mammalia > Artiodactyla > Cervidae > Odocoileus > Odocoileus virginianus. The sequence continues at coordinate 38,212,126 of NC_069681.1, forward strand.
TGAACACATATACACCTTTACCTGGATTCATCAGCTGTTAGTGTCTTCCTCATATTTTCTCCATCTCTTCTATAATCTGTATTTTGCTGAATTGCTTGTAAGTTGTAGAAATGTTTGTTAAAAGTTGGATTTCACCTTTAAATACATAAATGTACACCTTGTAAGAGCAAAGACGTTCTCTTATATGTCCTAACACAGACGTGTCAATCTATAAATTTCATAGTAATATTATATTATTACTGAAATGAACTGAAGAATGCTTTCAGATTCTCTAGTTGTAACTCCTAGTTATTATTGTCTCTGTTTCTATTGTCCTTTTTTCTCATTTTAATACTTAAGTATAACTTGATTTTATCATTACACTACAGAAGGCTTTCATATTCATTTATTTTCATAACCATCCCTGACTTATAAATGAAGACAGAGTCTCAGAAAATAGAATTTTCTGAAAAACATTTCCCTTCACAGCCCTTTTAAGTCATGAAGCAGATATGGACGAACTCAAAGAAAAGTATAAAATGAAATTAGTGATGAGATGTCATCCAAGTCAGAGGCAAGTATGAGTCAGAATGTCAGTCTTAAGCAAGTCCAATCACTTGTACCACAATCCAAATCTTACCCTTTAGATTTTGTGTACTTTTCATGTTAATGCTGCATAACAATACCATATTTGATTCTAACTCAGAATTCTCCTTTCTTGGAATTGGACTCCATCAGGAGCACAATTCAGGTTCACATTTATAGACGTGCTCCAGCATTTAGAATACCTGAAAAATGAAAACTGCTCACTCACCCTTGGTGTGTTGTTATCTGATTTTATAATGTGTCAGATAACTTATCAGCCATCACTCATCAATCTGTTGGTCTCTTAATTTGAAGTGTATTTCTTCTTTATGCTTCAACTTCAAGTATAGCCTGAGTTTGGTTCTTACTCTATAAAATGTCTCCAAAAAAAAATTTATTGAACTGAATCCTACCCTCAAATGTACTTTCAGGTTATCTTTGACAGTTACAGTTTTGTTTTTTCTAATCTTTGGAGTATAATTTTATGAAGATAGATTAATATAAACATCACCTATATCCATATTCTGGGGGAAATAAGACACTGTGTCTTATTTTTCATGAGTTTTCATTCACTGCAAGACATTTATGACACTGAGGAAAATGCACTTGATTGGTCCACTATTTATAGAATTAAACTTGGGAAAGAACCATCACCAGAGCAGGTTCCAGGATTACTGATGTATAAGGTGCGGTTTTCCATTGTTTGAATTTGTGTTATTTTAAACTTCACCAAATGTGCTTGTAAGATTGTATCTTCAGAGAAAAAGACTTACTGTAAAATTTTTTGAAGTTTCAACTCCTGTGTTCCAACTCCTGTGAAAAATGAAATTTGGGAAACTTGACTCAACCATAAAAGTTGTTTTAACTTTTCTGTTTAAAGCATATTAGGAGAAATAGATTCATATTTTGAAAGATTTCCTTAACTAACCCCTAGGTGGGGTTTCTGGTGGATGTCCTGTGGCAGGGATGGGGGACCCTGAGATCTTTCTGTCCTGAGTTGACTCCACCATCTTTCTCAGTGAATTCTCTTTGGAAAGAGCTCTCCCCATTACCTGGCTGTACATGTAAGATGCATAAGAAGTCCTGAGGACATCAAAGTTCTAATGTGTAAGAGGCTTGTCTACTTCAATAACAGTTTGCTTAGGAAAATGTCATTCTTTCTGTATCTACAGGTGCAACTTAAAGACACCATTGAACATCTTCCTGGTAAAATGAATACTGAATTAGCAGAATCTGGATTGAACTTGAGTGTTGGGCAGAACAACTGGTGTGCCTTGCCAGGGCTATTCTCAAGAAAAATCAGATATTGATTATTGACAAAGCCACATCAAATGTGGATCCAAGGTATGGAGCTGAGACCCAGGAAACCTTGAATCTGACTTCTAAATGTGGTAAATGGAAAACATTTAGTGATGCTTAGAAATGTTTCTAAGTGTTCTCTTGGCCCCATGGATATTTCTTGATAATATTAATTCCAGAAAACAAAGGAAAAACCAAGACATGTTATATGGGTTAATGTTGTTATGAGGCATCCTGAGAGAGCTAGATTCCTAAATCCAGCTCCTTATAGTTTCAAGCAGTTTGAGGGGAGACTATTTTCCATCATTTTATGTAAAACACTAAATTTATAAATATGTATTTTATACTTAGTTTTTTAGAAACAAGATTATATGTTAAGGTATTAATTTTAAAAACATTATAAAAGTATCATGATATTTTTAAGTCTTAAGTCTGCTTTTCCTGTCTTTACTGAACTAAATAAATTTGTTTGATTCTAGAACTGATGAGTTAATACAAAAAAAAATTCGTGAGAAATTTGCCCAGTGCACTGTGCTAACCATTGCACACAGGTTGAGCAATGTCATTGACTGTCAACAGATAACGGTAAGACCCTCACCATTTTAGTTGTGTTCATTTATATTCAATTTCTCAATGTATCCTTCCTTGTAAGACTTGATAGGAACCTCCAGTAACATAATTTTCTCCTCTCTTTCCTGAAAGTCATTGTTGTTTAGTGACTCACTCATGTCTGATTCTTTGCAACTCCATGGAGTTCAGCATACCAGGCTTCCCTGTCCTTCACTATGTCTTGGTTGGTTCAAATTCATGTCCATTGAGTCTGTCATACCATCCAACCATCTCCTCCTCTGTCATCCCCTTCTCCTGCCTTCAGTCTTTCCCAGCATCAGAGTCTTTTCCAATGAGTCAGCCCTTCACATCAGGTGGCCAAAATATTGGAGCTTCAGCTTCAGCATCAGTCCTTCTAATGGATGTTCAGGGTTGATTTCCTTTAGAATTGACTGGTTTGATATGCTTTCAGTCCAAGGGACTCTCAAGAGTCTTCTCCAGCACCACAGTTTGAAAGCATCAATTCTTTGGCACTCAGCTTTCTTTATGGTCCAACTCTTACATCTTATATCTACTGGAAAAACCATATAGATTTAACTAGACAGACCTTTGTCAGCAAAGCAATGTCTCAGCTTTTTCATATGCTGTCTAGGTTTGTCATAGCTTTTCTTCCAAGGAGCAAGTGTCTTTTTAATTCATGGCTGCAGTCACTGTCTACAGTGATTTTGGAGCCCAAGAATATAAAGTCTGTCACTGTTTCAATTGTTTCCCCATCTATTTGCCATGAAGTAATGGGACTGGATGACATGATCTTCATCTTTTGAAAGTTAAGTTTTAAGCCAGCTTTTTTCACTCTGCTCTTTCACTTTCTTCAAGAGGCTCTTCAAGGCTCTGCTCTTTCTTCAAGTTCCTCTTTTATTTCTGCCATAAGGGTGGTGTCATCTGCATATCTGAGGTTATTGATATTTCTCCCGACAATCTTGATTCCAGCTTGAGCTTCATTCAGCCCGACATTTTGCATGATGTGCTTTGCATATACGATAAATAAGCAGAATGACAATATACAGCCTTGACATACTCCTTTCCCGATTTGAACCTTATTTATATTTCTTGCTTTGGAAATATACATACCGTGTTTTACTGCACTTCCCAGATACTTCATTTTTACAAACTGAGAGTTTATCATAACCCTACATTGAACAATTCTATGGGCACCAATTTTCAAAAACAGTATTTGATAATTCCATGTCTCTGCCTCACCTTTTGGTAATTCTCATTATATGTCAAACTTTTTCACAATCATTATAGTTTCTCTGGTGATCTGTAACATCAATGTTACTGCTATGACTTGCTGAAGTCTCCTCTGTTGGTTAGTATTTTTTTCAGCAATGCACTGTTTCTGGATTAAGTTCTTTGTATTGTTTTCTCAGACTTAATGCTATTACACACATGATAGGTTAGTGTAGTGTAAACATAACTTCTGTTCTGGGAATGTTCTGGGAAACCAGAACATTCATATCACTCACTTTACTGCTATGTACACTTCATTCTCGTGCTCTGGAACTGTACCCACACTGAGGGATGACCGTACCTCATTGCTCTCTGGAAAACAGGTGATTATCTATTCTGGAAGCTTTAATATGGGCATAAAGATGAGTCAATCTGTTGCAAAGACTGATGCTCCAGAGGGCAGGTGACTGGACTCAAGGAGTAGCTGGGGAACTGACAGATGCTGACGAAGGGCATAACCAACAGGATTGTCACCATAGAGTCCTATCATTGCAAGTGCTTAAGGTGTAACTGAACATTCAGAAAACTAAGATCATGGCATCTGGTCCCATCACTTTATGACAAATAGATGGGGAAACAGTGGAAACAGTGACAGACTTTATTTTTTTCGGCTCCAAAATCACTGCAGATGGTGATTGCAGCTATGAAAGACACTTACTCCTTGGAAGGAGAGTTATGACCAACCTAGACAGCATATTAAAAAGCAGAGATATTACTTTGCCAACAAAGGTCCATCTAGTCAAGGATATGGCTTTTCCAATAGTCATGTATGGATGTGAGAGTTGAATTATAAAGAAAGCTGAGTGCCGTCTTATTGATGCTTTTGAACTGTGGTGTTGGAGAAGACTCTTGAGAGTCCCTTGGATTGCAAGGAGATCCAGTAGTCCATCCTAAAGGAAATCAGTCCTGAATATTCATTGGAAGGACTGATGCTGAAGCTGAAACTCCAGTACTTTGGCCTGATGCGAAGAACTGACTCATTGGAAAAGACCCTGATGCTGGGAAAGATTGAAGGCAGGAGGAGAAGGGGACGGCAGAGAATGAGATGTTGGATGGCGTCACCAACTCAACAGACATGGAGTTGGTGTTGGACAGGGAGGCCTGGAATGCTGCAGTCCATGGGGTTGCAAAGAGTTAGACACGACTGAGCCACTGAATTGAACTGAACTCATGGTGTAATAATTACATTTTGTTGCACTAGTGAATACTTCTACACAAAGATAGATGGATGATTTTTTTAATTCTATTTTTTAATTGAATCTAATCCATAAAAAATATTTTTGTTATAAAAAGCAATAAATGTGCAAAGTATAAATAGGAAAATAAAAAAAAATCTCATATAGGTAAGATTGCAATATACCCACTATCAGAAAGTATTAGTTGTACAATGCTATAATATTATTTGGATAACCGTAGAGCCAGTTAAATAATTTTTATTGCAAAACAGAGTATTTTATTAGCAGAATTTTTATTTATTCTTAAAATTCCACATTATTTATTAATTTTCCACAGCTCGGTTCTTAATAGCTGACTAAAATTTCATCATAGAGTATAATTAATCTCAAACTTAGACATCTATTTATTTTCCAAATTATCACTTTTACCAAAAATCTAGAAATGATTAGATGGATATGGTTTTGTTCAGTGTAAGTAAATCAGCCAAAGGGCTTGTTGGGAAACAACTGGGACCTAATTAATAGCTTTGTATATGTGTTGTCTCTCCAAAGGGATTTACCCTGCTTCAGTTCATTAAGCACCATTCATGTGTCAGGCTTAGAATTCTATTTCACAAAGAAGTTCTCTCAACATTCATTAAACATGATGGAGTCATAATGACATCTAATATAATCTTCCTTACTTTCTCTGTTGCCACAAAACAGTGGAGCAAGACAGACAAATTAGAAATGCTCTTTATCCTAAGACTCACCCATCTCTACATTAGAGGGTTCTTCCTGTAGTTTTCAGGATTAGCTGGGTGCTCATGACCTGCTTTCTCTGCAGCCAACAGCACAGCTTTTCCCTCCAGTCTCTGCTCACTGAATTCTTCATATCACCCGGATTCTCCCTGGTAATGTGAGCAAAGGAAGCATGTGACAATTTGCTCTTGCTCTAACACCATTGTTGTCTGTGGTCAACATTTTCATTGTCTCTAGTTAAAGTATTCTTTGGCAATGAATGATGAAGAACCAAAACCAGAGCTAAGAAACTCAGATCCCACCTCTTCTGTTTATAGTCAATTTATGGTTCTATATTCTTTATGTTTCTTCCTCAACTCAAACCTCTTAGAATTTTCTCACAGAAGCTAAAACCAGAAACTGTTGTAACATCCCCACCTGAAAAGCACAAAACAGCTCATACCAAACTACAGTTTTACTTAAATTCTGTTTTTCACCTTCATGAAACTTTTCTTTCATAAACCTGCATGGCTGCAATTAGAACATTTGAGAAGAGAAAAACTCCTTCAAAAACATGCCAAGATATTCCATTCAAATTTTCAGAGTAGAGATAACTAACACTGAGGTAGAAAGCATAGTCTGGGAGAAGAAATACTTTATGAGGGGGTTGCTTATGTTCAAAAGCAACAGATTTGAGAGAGCAGCTGTGGAGGTAACTATGACCCAGCCTTCATCATTCCCTCAGTGAGAGAAGGATTTATTATTTCAGTACCTAAGAAATGATTTTGAGTTAATACCTCCCACATTGTCTAGTCACTGAGAAAATCACAGGCACCATTTTAGCAATGAGGGACCCACCTTCCAGGGTTGAACAGCTGTCCTGTGTCATCACCTGATGGCCAAAGGCAGAGGCCTGACTCTCAGGTCTTTCCCCTCACAACTCTCCATGTTGCTAAGTGGGATCTATCTGTATTGTTTGTCATCATTTCCCAGTGTCTTTCTTATTAGACTTTTCCTCTACCCTCTCCTGTTCCCCATCTCTCCATGTACTCATCTATATCACTGATGACATCCTGCCAGTGAAAATGGATGAAATTATCTTATAGTGGGTCCATTTCATTTTCATGTCTAGGACAGCTGTCTGGAATATCTGCACATAAACAGCTTGATGACCACATCTTCATTGAGCTTATGTAACTGACTGACTCATCCAACATAATGTATTTTTACTTAACCTACAAGAGCTTGATAAGCCATTCAATTTTGGGGTGCCAGGAGAGATCCTGGGATTCAGGGGTTGTTATCATACCAACTTGAATGTGTGATTTAGTTTATGGTTTAACTTGGGTTACAGGAAGAGTGGGGACAGGAAAATTATAGGAACCTTTTCTTATGAAAGATGTTAAAAATTCAAAATTATACCTGTTTCTCTGCACATAAAAAGAAGTTGGATTTGTTTCATGTTTGCTCTGAAATATCTAGAATCTTTAATCAAATCAGTAAATGTAAAGGCTAAGTTGATAAATTTCTATTTCTGGTCTTTTCTCAGCATGTGTCCCCTCTCTGCTCTTGTAGCCCCTGATGTGAGCTTTGGCTTTTAAATTTGATTGAGTCCCATTTGTTTTCACTTTTATTTCTTTTGCTTTGGGAGAGTGATCAAAGAGAATATTTACTATGATTCATGTCAAAGAGTCTTTTGCCTGTGCTTTCCTCTAGTCTTATAGTACTCAGTCTTATATTAGGCCTTTAAACCATTTTGAGTTTATTTTTGTGTATGGCATGAGTGAGTGTTCTAATTTCATTCATTTTCAGGTGTCCAGCTTTCCCAGTACTATGTACCAAAAAAAAAAAAAATGGTATTTTTCTATATTCTTGTCTACTCTTTCATAGATTAATTGACCATAGATATATGGAGACCAGTGTTTTAAAACTGAAGTTTTTCTTCTTCAACATCAGGAGGAGCAGTAATGTTCTGTTATGCTATGCTTAAGTAAAATTGCACATTTGGGGCATCTAAATTGGTGTGCCAAGTTACAGAACATTTAAATTATTATGTGGATGAGACAGATTCAATTATTCTTGGACTTGTTTGAGAAAGCTGCCCTTAGCAATGATTCACAGTAGTAAACAAACGATTAACAGGAAAATAGCCTTTCTGAGACTTAATATTTCCAATTAAATACAAAGGATGAAATTAATTGAAATACCTAGATGTGGGAAAACAACCTGTATCTTGTTTAGAGTTCCAGAATATTCTCGTCTCTTTTAAAAAAATTAAATTAATTTATTTACTTATTTTAGGCTGTGCTGGGTCTTCCTTGCTGCACAAACTTTTCTCTAGTTGCAGCGAGTGGCACTACTCTTTGAGCAGTGTGAAGACCTCTTATTGTGGTGGCTTCTCTTGCTGCAGAGCACAGGCTCTAGGCATGTGGGTTTCAGTAGTTGTGACACTTGGGCTCAGGAGTTGTGGCTCCCAGACTCTGGAGCACATGCTGTATAGTTGTGGCCCACAGACTTAGTTACTCTGCACCCTGTGGGATCTTCCAGGACAAGGCATCAAAGGCATGACTCCTGCCTTGCCATGCAGATTCTTTTACCACTGAGCCGCCAGGAAGCCCATCTAGCATATTCTCTTAAGATACATTTACTCAGAACATGACTTAAATGAAGACTTGAGTACTGCTTAACATCAGGAATGTTTTTATAATTATGTCATTTGGGTCATTTATTTCAGACACTTTTTTCTCTCCAGAACCATTAACCAAAATCACTAATAAGTAGAAAGGCAGAGTTAAGAGCCCCTTCCTCTCCCTTTCAATTTCCATTTAGCAGACTTATTAATGAGTAATAAAAGGGGTTAAAGGCAGGCAGTTTAAGAGAGAAAGAGAAACAAAATAAGAAAGATACTAATAATTTGTGAAAACAGATTCAAATCCTACAGATTCAGATCCTAGGCAGTTAGCCTGGGCTGCCCCATGTGCTCTACAGGCTGAGATCACTGGAATTCAGAGCTCAATTTCTTACTTGCTTCTTTAGTCTTACCAAAGAGAAAACTAGATTTCTAGAGATTTCTTCTGTACAGAGCAATTCTGTAAAAGCTGCTTCTGTACCAGCTCTTTTTGCCAGTTTTCCACTCTCGGAAGAAGAAACCACAACCATAGCCAACTTCTAGAAGCATATCAGCCTCTCAGACAAGGGATTCTGTTTCTCTTAGCAGCTGACATAATGCAGGACCCTGAAGAAATTCTGAAAGCATTTTCTTTTTTCCCCAAATATTGCTCAGATTCTCAAATCAACTTGACATTTAATTTGTTGTCAGGGCACTGCCCTCTGGTTTGTATGATCAACTACTTTTTAGGTAAATGGAGTTTGATTTTCTTGAATCAAGATATTTGCCAACTGTGTGTATCTGTATAAATTGCCTCAAAGATCAGAGCCTGAGAGTTAAAAGCACTAAATAATGCTGCTGCTGTATTGCTTCAGTCATGTCCAACTCTTAGTGAACCCATGGACTGCAGTCCACCAGGCTCCTCTATCCATGAGATTTTCCAGGCAAGAGTACTGGAGTGGGGTGCCATTGCCTTCTCTGCTAAATAATGCTAATAACTCCAAATACCCTGGGAAGATAGAAGATGCTACAGAGTGCCAGTAATCCTAGTCTAAAACTGTCATTTTCTTCCTTTCCTATAACACTGTAATATTAAAAGGTCGGGTTAGGCCTTTGTCTAGCCAGTAAAGCAGAGTAATCCGACCATTTACACACCAGCCAGTCGCACCACCCAGATTCTCTCTTTTCTCCCTGTCCTACACCATTTTGAAATATGATCTGGGCTGTAGTATGGTACTGGGAGATATTGTGTGCTAATGGATTTCTTTCTGCTGTTAACAGGTTTTGGATTTAGGGAGACAAAGAGAATCTGGATGGCCATATTATTTGCTGCAGAATAAAAACAGACTATTTTACAAGATGTTGCAACCACTGGGTGAGGCAGAGGCCGCTGCTCTCACTAAAAGGGCGAAACAGGTGAGCCTGCTGCTGGGAGTTATAATAAAAGTTTGTCTCCAAGGAGTAGCTGGGGAAGGGACACAGGCAGATGAAGGGCATAACCAACAGAGTTGTCACCATAAAGTCCTATCACTGTCAGTGCTTAAGGTATAATAACTACATTTTGTTGCTCTAGTGAATACTTCTGCACAGAGATAGATGGATGTGTTTTTTAAATTCTATTATTTAATTGAATCTAATCCATAAAAATATTTTTTGTTATAAAAAAGCAATAAATATGCAAAGTATAAATAGGAAAATAAAAGAAAATCTCATAAAGGGAAGATTACAAAATACTCACTACCAGAAAGGAACAGTTTTATAATGCTATAATATTATTTGGATAATTCTGCTGCTGCCAAGTCACTTCAGTCATGTCCGACTCTGTGCGACCCCATTTACTGCAGCCCACCAGGCTCTGCCGTCCCTGGGATTCTCCAGGCAAGAACACTGGAGTGGGTTGCCATCTCCTTCTCCAATGCATGAAAGTGAAAAGTGAAAGTGAACTCGCTCAGTCGTGTCTGACTCAGTGACCCCATGGACTGCAGCCTACCAGGCTCCTCCGTCCATGGGATTTTCCAGGCAAGAGTACTGAAGTGGGGTGCCATTGCTTTCTCCATTGGATAATGCTAGAGTCAGTTTAATAATTTTTTTATGCCATACAGATTATTTTACTAGCATAATTTTTATTTATTCTTAAAATTCCCCATGTCATTTGTTAATTTTCCACAGCTCGGTTCTTAATAGCTGACTAAAATTTCATCATAGAGTATAATTAATCTCAAACTTAGACATCTATTTATTTTATAAATTGTCACTTTTATAAAAAATCTTGAAATGATTAGATGTGTATTCTCCTCGGTTCTGTCTCGTCCCAACAAGAATTTAAAGCAATGGACAATAGAGCCCTAGGCGTGTCATAGCTCTTGGACAGACCATGTTATAGCTCTTAGACAGATCAGTGTTACAGCTTCATGTTACAGCTCTATTTTATTTAGAAAATAGCAGGAAAATCCATCCTTGAGGTGTGAGGCATGTCGACCCAAAGACACGAAGAGAAGAGAGTGGGCAAGTGTGTCAGCACAGGAGAGAGAGAGACCCCGGCCCTTTGGCTCCTCTTTTATGTGTTTTTTTCCTCCCTGCTGGGCCTACCTATATAAATTGGGTTAGCCAGGATTGCTGTTTGTTCTACCTGAGGTCCTCACTCTGTTCCTTGGACCTTCCTTTGCTCTATTTTCGTGGGCTTTCCCCTTCCTTATCTTTTAGCCACCACCATTCTGGACTCCTGTTTCCTATTCTAACTACCTGGCAGATGGATATGGTTTTGTCCACTGTAAGTAAATCGGAGAAAGGACTTGTTGGGAAACAATTGGGACCTAATTAATAGCTTTGTATATGTGTTGACTCTCCAGGATTTACCCTGCTTTGGTTCATTAAGCACCATTTGTGTGTCAGGCTTAGAATTCTATTTCACAAAGAAGTTTTCTCAATATTAAGTTTATTAAACATGTTGGAGTCATAATGACAGTTAATATAATCTCCTCTACTTTCTCTGTTGCCACAAAAGAGTGGAGCAAGACAGACAAATTAGAAATGCTCTTTCTCCTAAGACTCACCACTATCTCTACACTACAGGGTTCTTCCTATAGTTTTCAGGATTAGTTGGGTGCTCGTGACCTGCTTTCTCTGCTCTTTCTCTGCTTTTCCCTGGAGCTCTTCCCTCCAGTCTCTGCTCACTGAAGTCTTCATATTACCCCGATTCTTTGTGAGCAAAGGAAGCATGTGACAATCTGCTCTTGCTCTAACACCATTGTTGTCTGTGGTCAACATTTTCACTGTCTCTAGTTAGAGTATTCTTTGGCAATGAATGATGAAGAACCAAAACCAGAGCTAAGAAACTCAGATCCCACCTCTTCTGTTTATAGTCAATTTATGGTTCTATATTCTTTATGTTTCTTCCTCAACTCAAACCTCTTCTTAGAATTTTCACACAGAAGTGAAAACCAGAAACTGTTGTAACACCCCCACCTGAAAAGCACAAAACAGCTCATACCTAACTAGAGTTTTACTTAAATTCTAATTTCCACCTTCATGGAACTTTTCTTTCATAAACCTGCATGGCTACAATTAGAAATTTGAAAAGAGAAAAACTCCTTCAAAAACATGCCAAGATATTCCATTCAAGTTTTCAGAGGAGAGATAACTAACACTGAGGTAGAAAGCATAGTCTGGGAGAAGAAATACTTTATGAGGGAGTTGCTTATGTGCAAAAGCAACAGTTTTGAGAGAGCAGCTATGGAGGTGACTATGACCCAGCCTGCATTATTCTCCTGGTGAGAGAATTATTTATTATTTCAAGACCTAAGAAATGATTTTGAGTTAATACTTCCCACATTGTCCAGTCAATGAGAAAATCACATGAACCATTTTTACCAATGAGGGACCCATCTTCCAAGATTGGACAGCTGTCCTGTGTCATCACCTGGTAGCCAAAGGTAGAGGTCTGACTCTCAGGTCTTTCCGCTCACAACTCTCCATATTACTAAGTGGGATCTATCTGTATTGTTTGTCATCATTTCCCAGCATCTTTCTTATTAGGCTTTTCCTCCACCCTCTCTAGTCCCCCATCTCTCCGTGTATTCATCTATATCACTGATGACATCCTGCCAGTGAAAATGGATGAAATTATCTTATAGTGTGTCCATTTCATTTTTATGTCTAGGACAGCTGCTGGGAATACCTGCACATAAATGGTTTGATGACCACATCTTCATTGAGCTTATGTAACTGACTGACTCATCCAACATAATGTATTTTTACTTAACCTACGAGAGCTTGATAAGCCATTCAATTTTGGGGTTCCAGGAGAGATCCTGGGATTCAGGGGTTGTTATCATACCAACTTGAATGTGTGATTTAGTTTATAGTTTAACTTGGGTTACAAGAAGACTTGGGACAGCAAAATTATTTCACCTCACTGAAAAGGTGAAACAGGTGAGCCCGCTCCAGGGAGTTGTAATTAAAGTTATTTCTAGGGTTCAGTCTTCACAGTCTCCGCTGGTGGTTTGATAACATGGATTCTGTGCCCTTATAAGTGTCCATAGAGGAAGTCTCATGACTGGGTCTTAACAATACATTTCAGGTTTAAGGCAGGTCTGCTGAGATTCTGCAGCAGATTTGGTGGTGGGGTAGGATGTGTGTGCTCTTCTGTGTGCACACACGGCCTGGGAGAGAGATGCCATCTTGGACTTTCCACACTTTTGGACTCTGGGTTCAGATTCTCATAGAGCACAGAAAACTCATTTTGCAGACCCTTCACATTCATTCTTATTGGTGCTCAGTACATTTGTACTAAAAATGCTATCAAGGCATATCCAGGAGATTTGAGAGTTTAAGGGAAAGCAGTTTAGAATATTTTGGCTCTAGGAAGATTTACCAGGGAAAGGTGTGGTCTCTTCTGTTTTCTAATCTGTAAGGAAAATGTCTACCTGATATCAGCACTTTATCCCTAATTCCTTGTTCTTTAGAATTAGGTCCAGTTGCCCCCACTAAGCTTCCTCTACCTTCTAAAAGGTAAAATCATCATCAGGACAAATCAAGAACTCACAATACATTAACTCTATAGTCTGAATGGTGCCTGAAGGTTTACAAAGCACTTTCTCAGAGATGAGGTGTGTGATTCTGTAAGCACTGAGGAAGGTTCTCAATGGGTAACATTCAGGTCACATGACACCTTCCTAACAAAGGTGAGATGGTAACTGAGGCCTAGTTTAAGAGACTTAGCCATTGTCATATAGCTGCCTTTAATTCTTTCTGGAACAAGGTGGGAGTGGATTGATGAGAAGATAGAGGAGGGGAAGAAAGGTTTGGTGTTCTTACCTCTTGACATTTGTGGTTCATGGTGGGATGAGGCTTCCAGCTGCCTGCAATCAGGCTTACCCATCAAAATTTATTTCTGGGCATTAAATTATGGGTTCTTCCTGCTTTTCTGCATTTCCCTAATTTTTACTTATGAGAAGATTAAGATTACTAGTGTAATATTTTAAATGTCTTAAAGAAAACATGTCCCAGTATCTTAAGTACTTCTATATGAAACATTTATCTAAAATGTGGCCTTAGTTCATCACTGTCTCATCTCAACCCTCCTTAGAAATAGAGGAAGTGCAGAGCAGGAACTTCCACTGCTCATAGGATTGGAAATTGCCTGGATCACAGAGCAGGCTGTAGGGTTTGTAGAGTTAGAGTTCGTGCTTAGGTTTAGTGACAAGGAAGTCTGTGTTCTGAACTTTTCATAAGTACTTACATTGTGTGCAAATGTTGAGAAGTTGAACAAACAGCTCTGTATTTTTTATGCCTGAAATTCACAGAGTGCTTTCATCTACTAGAATGTCTCCCAGTCAGGCCTTCCTTCCTAAGACCTAGAGACCCAGGAATTTCCAAAGCCCTTTTGCTCTTTTGACCTTAAGCATTTCACATCAAAAAGAGATATACCCACCTATGTGTCAAAGTCTTCATTTAAAAACTATATTATTGTTATGTCTTATCAAGACATTGAGTAATGAGAAATAGATCACAGAATTTAAGTTCAGTCCAGATAATATAATAGGATTCAACACCCTCATTTTACAGGTGAGGAAACTAAGGCCCTTTAAAAGGCCCTTTATTTATTGTTTTTCCAGTAGATACAGTATGTTTATTTTTTTTCCATTTATTTTTATTCGTTGGAGGCTAATGCCTTTACAACATTGCAGTGGTTTTTGTCATACATTGAAATGAATTAGCCATGGATTTACATGTATTCCCCATCCCGGTCCCCCCTCCCACCTCCCTATCCACCCCATCCCTCTGGGTCTTCCCAGTGCACCAGGCCCGAGCACTTGTCTCATGCATCCAACCTGGGCTGGTGATCTGTTTCACCGTAGATATACATGTTTCAATGCTATTCTCTTGAAACATCCCACCCTCGCCTTCTCCTACAGAGTCCACAAGTCTGTTCTATACATCTGAGTCTCTTTTTCTGTTTTACATATAGGGTTATCGTTACCATCTTTCTAAATTCCATATATATGTGTTAGTATACTGTAATGGTCTTTATCTTTGTGGCTTCATTCGCTCTGTATAATGGGCTCCAGTTTCATCCATCTCATTAGAACTGATTCAAATGAATTCTTTTTAATGGCTGAGTAATATTCCATGGTGTATATGTACCACAGCTTCCTCATCCCTTCGTCTTCTGATGGGCATCTAGGTTGCTTCCATGTCCTGGCTATTATAAACAGTGCTGTGATGAACATTGGGGTGCACGTGTCTCTTTGGGATCTGGTTTCCTCAGTGTGTATGCCTAGAAGTGGTATTGCTGGGTCATATGGCAGTTCTATTTCCAGCTTTTTAAGGAATCTCCACACTGTTTTCCATAGTGGCTGTACTAATTTGCATTCCCACCAACAGTGTAAGAGGGTTCCCTTTTCTCCACACCCTCTCCAGCATTTATTGCTTGTAGACTTTTGGATAGCAGCCATCCTGACTGGCGTGTAATGGTACCTCAGTGTGGTTTTGATTTGCATTTCTCTGATAAGGAGTGATGTTGAGCATCTTTTCATGTGTTTTTTTGCCATCTGTATGTCTTCCTTGGAGAAATGTCTGTTTAGTTCTTTGGCCCATTTTTTGATTGGGTCATTTATTTTTCTGGAGTTGAGCTGCAGGAGCTGCTTGTATATTTTTGAGATTAATCCTTTGTCTGTTGCTTCGTTTGCTATTATTTTCTCCGAATCTGAGGGCTGTCTTTTCACCTTGCTTATAGTTTCCTTTGTTGTGTAAAAGCTTTTAAGTTTCATTAGGTCCCATTTGTTTATTTTCGCTTTTGTTTCTAAAATTCTGGGATGTGGGTCATAGAGGATCCTGCTGTGATTTATGTCGGAGAGTGTTTTGCCTATGTTCTCCTCTAGGAGTTTTATAGCTTCTGGTCTTACATTTAGATCTTTAATCCATTTTGAGTTTATTTTTGTGTATGGTGTTAGAAAGTGTTCTAGTTTCATTCTTTTACAGGTGGTTGACCAGTTTTCCCAGCCCCACTTGTTAAAGAGGTTGTCTTTTTTCCATTGTATATCCTTGCCTCCTTTGTCGAAGATAAGGTGACCATAGGTTCGTGGATTTATCTCTGGGCTTTCTATTCTGTTCCATTGATCTATATTTCTGTCTTTGTGCCAGTACCATACTGTCTTGATGACTGTGGCTTTGTAGTAGAGCCTGAAGTCAGGCAGGTTGATTCCTCCAGTTCCATTCTTCTTTCTCAAGATTGCTTTGGCTTTTCGAGGTTTTTTGTATTTCCATACAAATTGTGAGATTATTTGTTCTAGTTCTGTGAAAAATACCATTGGCAGTTTGATAGGGATTGCATTAAATCTATAGATTGCTTTGGGTAGTATACCCATTTTGACAATATTGATTCTTCCAATCCATGAACACGGTATATTTCTCCATCTGTTTGTGTCCTCTTTGATTTCTTTCATCAGTGTTTTATAGTTTTCTATGTATAGGTCTTTTGTTTCTTTAGGTAGATACACTCCTAAGTATTTTATTCTTTTTGTTGCAATGGTGAATGGTATCATTTCCTTAATTTCTCTTTCTGTTTTCTCATTGTTAGTGTATAGGAATGCAAGAGATTTCTGTGTGTTAATTTTACATCCTGCAACTTTACTGTATTCATTGATTAACTCTAGTAACTTTCTGGTAGAGTCTTTAGGGTTTTCTATGTAGAGGATCATGTCATCTGCAAACAGAGAGAGTTTCACTTCTTCTTTTCCTATCTGGATTCCTTTTACTTCTTTTTCTGCCCTGATTGCTGTGGCCAACACTTCCAAAACTATGTTGAATAGTAGTGGTGAGAGTGGGCACCCTTGTCTTGTTCCTGATTTCAGGGGAAATGCTTTCAATTTTTCACCATTGAGGGTGATGCTTGCTGTGGGTTTGTCATATATAGCTTTTATTATGTTGAGGTATGTTCCTTCTATTCCTGCTTTCTGGAGAGTTTTAATCATAAATGAATGTTGAATTTTGTCAAAGGCTTTTTCTGCATCTATTGAGATAATCATATGGTTTTTATCTTTCAATTGGTTAATGTGGTGTATTACATTGATTGATTTGTGGATATTAAAGAATCCTTGCATTCCTGGGATAAAGCCCACTTGGTAATGGTGTATGATTTTTTTAATATGTTGTTGGATTCTGTTTGCTAGAATTTTGTTAAGGATTTTTGCATCTATGTTCATCAGTGATATTGGTAAAAGACCCTTTAAAAGGAAGGTGACCCAATGTATATAACTGGTGTTAAGCTAGTTTGCAGCAGATTCAGAAATCTGTTCTTTCAGTGAATGTTTTAAATCAAGTGTAACATACATACAAGAGCAAACATAGGCCATAGAATTAGAAAGCTTGTTATTCCTAGTCTAATAATGCTGCATCTACTCTAACAATACTAAGTTACATTTGTGTAATTCTTTATAATTCATTTTACCTTGCTCTCACATGTATGATTTCACTTAATCTCATGGTCCATTTTTATCCATATCATGGATGAGGAGAGTGGGTCCAGGATTACCTAAGGTCTTGGAGCTGGTCCAGAGGGGCAGTTGCTGGGGGAGGCTGCATGCTATCCTACGTACTGTGTTCTGTGTCAAGTCTGAGAACACTGCTCTTTCATGTGGTAGCCAAGGTGGGGCCATCATCCAAGTTCACAGTGTGACAAAACACTACTTTGGATTCCAGTCTTGCCACTGGGTCAGGTCATCTCTAAGGAAAGAAATGCATTTCTTGATTCTCATCCCAGTTAAATGTCTTCTTGGCATTATTTCTGCATACTCTGCATCCTTTTAGGTAAGCTGTCAGATTATCAGTTTTTTGAATGTGCAAGCATCAGTGTTGAAACCTATAACACTGGGAACATTAGCCTAAGTCAACAAGGTTTTCCCTCTAATAGAACAGAATTCATTCATATGAAAAGAAAACCCAACATCTGAGAAAAGATGCTTCCTAGTCATATTTTTTTAAACACACAGTTCAGGTGAGCTGATCACTGTCTGATTGACCCTTTTAGATGATCCATGAAATAGCAGAGAAAGTACCTTTTAGATACATAAAGTTGAAGGGTACATTAGTTTGCTAGGGCTGCCATACAAAGTACCAGAGTAGGTGACTTAACAGAAACTTATTTACTCACAACCCTGGAGGCTGGAAGTCTCAGGTCAAGGTGTCGGCAGGGTTGGTTTCTGCTGAAATCTCTCTTCTTGACTTGGAGATGCCGTCTTCTCTCTTTGTCCTCACATGGTCTTCCCTCTGTGTGAGCCTGTGTCCTGATCTCTTCTTATGAGAACTCCAGTCTGTTAGATTAGGACCCACCTGTATGACTTCATTTTAACTTTATTGCCTCTTTAAAGACCCTGTCTACAAATACAGTCACATTCTGAGGTACTGGGTGGTTTAGGACTTAAGCATGTAAAGTTGGATGGGACAGTTCAGCCCAAAATAGAGGATAAATGCCTTTCATTCATTCTATTCTGTGATGAAGCAGACCTGGTTGAGATTTTTTGAAGTTTCTTTGTTCCTAGTGTGTAACAGAGCTGTCATGTTGTTTATTCATGAAATCGCCTAATACAACCCAGCAGTTATAAAATCCTAGTATGCTAGCTCTAGAAGCCTGGACCAGTTTAAATAGGTGAAGGAGGCACGTAGGATCCACTGGCCTTGTGTCCCCCAAAGTGTCTGAGCCTCAGGTCCTCACCTGTGTATAGAGCAGGGGTTATAGCCCTGCCGGCTTCACAGTTACTATGGGGATCAGATGAGAGAGCAGATGCTTAAGGACTTTGAGAATATAGAGTGTTTTGTAGTATAAAACTGGGATCATTTTTTAAAAAGATTGTAGACAGAAGCCTTGTTTCCCAATAATAACACATATATACCCATAGTTCTTCTAGATAGCTTTACAAATCAGGGGTCCCCAATGCTGAAGATCCTTTGCAGTATTCAGTTCAGGTATTTCAGACCATGAAGCAAAGTCCTTTTCAGTTAAAAGTTGCTAAAAATAATATTTTCTTTATAAAAATTTGTATTGAGAAGGGTTATGGAGAAAGGAACCAGATGATTTTGGAAAGAATATTAAGCAGTAGAAAATGAAATGAATTTTCTTTGTTCCTTTTACTTTTCACCAAAAGAGTTACATATGGATATAATCACAAAATATGGCTAGCTTAATAAAATGGAAGAGGGTGATGATATGCAGTTAACCTCCCCTCCCAACCCCCACCAAAAGCTTTACTTTTTTCCAATGTAAATAGCCTCACATTTCAGTCAGTGGGACCCAAGCATTCTTGGAGGGTTTATTTTTCTCCTTAAGTGACATTTAAATATATAGCATTTCATATGCAGAGCTGTTTGGGGGTAGCAGGTTATGTTAGCAACAAGAGAATAAGAAAGTGCACTTACTATGAAGGTAGGTGTCCTAGTGCTTTTCTGTTTCATGTGTGAAGTTCATTCTCTCTCATGATAACTTTGTTTACAGCACCCACAAATGCACTTGCAGTCAGGTTTTATAAAAGAGATCTGGAATCATATGTCTAAGCAACCCAGTTTGTGACACGAGTCAGCCTCTGACAGATGGTACATTTTCTGTTTTAAGGACTCAAATGAAACTTTTCACATTCTTCTTTGAGGAAGAAGAGTTACACTTGAAGTCATTTTTTGCCCAAACACATTCAGAGATAAGGTTTCACAAGCCCTGACATTATTTTATTTTGTTATGTGCATCTGTAAGGAACCAAATACAATACAGCTACTAAAAACTGATGATTGTGGAACTTGACAGCACTTCATTTCCTTTGTGTTCTGATTATACACTGAGAAAACCTGTATCTCTTCCAGTTCAGCTAGAATTTGGTAGAATTCAAGAGCTTGAAGGTCTGGCAGAGAACTGCCCTTTTATTTGGTATCATCTTCCATTTTAGAGAAGTCATTTGGTTGAGTCCTTGTTAAAGGTTTTGATTTTCTTTTCATTCTTGGGACCCACTACCCACAGATCACATTTCTATAGGCCCTATAACTGCTTTGCTGCACAAATTAAACACCAGGATATTTCATACATGTACGCCAGTGTTTCAGTGCTTGTCAATCAGAGTTTATAAAATATAAAGATAATAACCTTGATATTAACATCCAAACCTGTTGTGCTCCTTTTATGTGTGAAAATGACAAACCCTGTTCAGATGCTAGATTTCCTATCCTCTTTGTTACCCTGTTTTTAATTTATTTCAGGGAATAAAATGATTTTGCTTATCAATTTACTGTAGTGATAAAGCATATCTGTGAATCAGAATGATCAGAAATCTAGTAGATCTACAGGTTATTTGGCATTAAACCCAGCCCCACTGAGGGTTTTAATGGGGCTACTTCCTCCATAGAATAAATACAGCCCTGGTTTTTTAAAACTGTGCCTCCAATAGTGATATGATTGCTTCACATGAAGAAGGAAACCTAGAAATGTGTTGCCTTAGGAGGAGGACTTTAAAACTTTTAAACATGTTGTTTTTGTCTTTTTCTCCCTCAGGTGTACTTCAAAAGGAGATAGCCAGATATTACTCACAGTGACCTTGTGGTTATGAATGTTTCCAGTGGACAGCCCTCAGCCTTCACAATTTTTGAGTCAACACTGTGATTCTACCATGAGTTCATGTCTATTCCAAAGGCTTTTTTCCAATAGGTTTTGCACTGCATAAACTATATTCTACTTTTTTACACCAAGAATAAATATTTACACATTACACGATGTCAGTTCTCCAACTTCACTCAATGATTTCAAGCTCTTGAAAAAGGATTTATTATGTTTATTTAAATGTTATACTACTTTCTTTCTTATCCAAATCAGAGGTGCAGGCCACCAATAAAAGCTGTCTCCCAGGTTTTGTGTCTTGAGAGACTCCAGAGCCAAACTCATTTTCTAAGATTTGAGACAAAGTTGTCACAGATTTTTTTTTTTAATATTCCCAGAAATATGTATCACTTTTGAAAGGTTGTTGCTGAAAGATAAGACGCTGGGATTCTTGGCCTCCAGAGGAGACGCATTCAATCAGGGGCCAGAGATGAGGCTGGATCGCTCAGAGCTCTTGTGTAATAAAGTTTTATTAAAGTATAAAGGAGATAGAGAAAGCTTCTGACATAGGCATCAGAAGAGGGCAGAAAGAGTACCCCCCTGCTAGTCTTCAGCTGGATGTTATATAGTCACTAGCAGTCTGTTAATGAAAAGAAAGGAATGTCTTAAAACTCAGAGGCACCAGGCCCCTCATCCATAAATTGCATTTTGTGATAATCCTGGCACCAAGCCATAAAATGATTGACTTGAATCTTGTAGAAGGGCAGATTACCATACAAACAGTTTCATTTACATAGATTAGGGGAACAATATCTGAGTATAACATACTGGTTTGTCAAGTAGGTTCTGAACCATTTGGCAGAACTTGAAGACAGAGTCTGGGGTACATTAACATAGCTTAAGACAAACATTTCCATAAGAAAAAATGTATTGGTTAACTCAATGTTTGAGAATAGTTAGCTTCAGGTGAAACCAGGTGTCATGGCAACACAGGATTTTCAGAGAAACCTCCTTTTAAATTTGTATAGAGAAGGAAAAAAGAATATTGCTAGCTTGTTTCCTCCTGCTGCTTAAGAGAAATAAAAATGTCTGGCACTTGCAGCCTATTTTCTCCCTTTGGAGACCCCTGGCCTTCCTGCCTTTTATCCTCTCACTTTCCAGTTATATCAGGGATTCTGTTTACTTGAAGACTGTGTGAAGTTGCTGTTTTGTGTCACTACTTCCTTTAACATGAATAGGATCCATTTTTTCACCAAAAGACCTTTGGTTAAAATACTACAGAGAAACCTGATAGAAAAAACATACAATATACTATAGTTTAAATGACATCATAGGAGAGAGAGGTCTCCCCTCCAAAAAAAAAAGAAAAAATAGATATATGGTTAAAATACAGAATGACATTATTATATGTTCTAAAAGAGAAGGAAGAGAAAATATGCTTTCTCAAAATAGGAGCCCTTCTAGGGGATTTGCTAATGAAGGACAGATGTGTGCTAGACTGTCTTCTAGATAGAGGATTTTATTTTTTTACATTAAAAATTGTGGTAAAGTATATATAACATAAAATTTGCCATATAACCATTTTTAGTCACACAATCCAGTGGCATTAATCACATTCACAGTGTTGTGCAGCCACATTGTCTGGGTAACTTTTGGTAATTATGTGCTTCCTCTTCAGTGTGTTATTTCTGCAGAGTCATTTTGATAAGTTTCATTTTTCTAGGAGTGGATCTGTTTCCTGTGAGTTTTGAGCTTGATTGGCATAAATTTATTCACAATATCTTATATGTTTAATCTCTGCAGCATCTCTGTGTTCTTTTGGCTTTTTAATTTTCTTTTAGCCTTCTTTTTTATGAATAATCTTGCATAACTTTTTCCTGTTTTCAAAGAATCAACTTTTTGCTTGATTGATGCTCTCTTTTTTTCCTAGTTCATCATATCATTCTTTC
Source organism: Odocoileus virginianus (assembly GCF_023699985.2). Taxonomy (NCBI): domain Eukaryota; kingdom Metazoa; phylum Chordata; class Mammalia; order Artiodactyla; family Cervidae; genus Odocoileus; species Odocoileus virginianus. The sequence goes on from NC_069681.1 coordinate 38,234,353, forward strand.
TTTCCTTCAGCTTTTCCTTAACTTTGAGGTTTTTCCTCTAAATTCCTAAATTGAAAAGAGATTAGTAATGTCATTATTTTTCTAATAAAAGTATATACAGCTGACTTTTTCCCTAAGATATACTTTAACTGCAGCCTGCAAGTTTTGGTACTCAACACCAATCAATAGCCATAGTATTATGTATTTTCTAATTCCTAATTTATTTCATTAACTATATCTTTTACCTCATGAGTTATTCATAAGTATAATGTTCTCTAAATTTCAAATGCTAATGGATTTTTTCTTTTAGATTGAACCATGTGGAACTGCTAACATTCAGTCTTTTTATAAGCTATAAAATGGCACTTTCATATGTTTCAACATATAGTTTTCTTTTGTTATTAATATATAACTTAATTTCATTTGGTCAGACAACATTAGATTGTGGATTTTAAACCAAAGGTAACCACATTCACACAAAAGGTCCTTGTTTCTACCATTTTGTATTTTATTGGGGGGTTTTAAAATGTTATAAGTACATGTGTAACCAGTAATTTTCAATAAAAATCCTCCCCAAATACTGGAATGTTTTCTGATACGTGTTGCAGGCTGGTTCTCTGGGATGCAGACTCGGATGGAGTTAGTGCTGGGACGTGTATCAGGGTTGCCCTTGGGGTCAACACTGTGGAATCAGGAGGGACTAAACAGGGTAGGGCAGAGGGAAAGATCAAGCAGGATCACTGGCCAGACAAACTTACCTGACCTCATGGGGGTCTGGAGTGACAATGGCCCTTCAGGGTTGTCCTGACGCATCCAATGACCAGGCCTTTTTACCTCTACCTGGATGGATGATTGTACACAGGCTGCCCCCAGAGGGGCTGGTGGTTTAAGGTTGCCTGCTGGCAGCACTTACAGCAGCCAGACAATGAGTCCTTGAAGGAAAGTCAGGACAGCACGTCTCCATGTACCCCCTGGGCATGTATCACAGCTCCAGAGGTAAGTGATGAGGGTGTACTGTGGGGGAGACTCTTGATGACTGATTGTTTAAGTCAAAATGATGACTCAGTGATTCTCTCTCAATAGCCTCTGTTCTAAAAAATAGAGAAGGTCCATGTAGGGGAGATATCCCCATTCTCCAGGGTCAGCCCAGTTGTCACCTCTTCTAGGAAGTAAACTTAAGATCAGTCGTCATCCTAGGTAACTCGGATTTCTGTAGGACCCTGAGCACCTCTCATGTTAAACTGAACCGTACTTGGTTAATGTCCTGTTGTCACCATCATGAGATACTTCATTTGTAAACAAGGGGCCTGTTCTTTGCATTGTACGTGGGGCCCTGTAAATGATGTAGTCTGCCCTGACTGAGTCGTCACACATGGTCTGTTTTCTCACTAAACTGAGTGAGAAAAAGACTTGAAACTGTACCCTATTCACGTTTTAATTATGTCTTCCAGCAGAGTATCTGTGCACAGAGGGTGCTCAGTAAATTTTTGTTGAATGAATAAATGATGACTGAGAGCAAGCCTTCCTTCTCAACTTTATAATTTTGAGATTTTAAGAGGTAGCCTGAGGTAACAGAAAGCCCTGGTTTTACAGTCAGTCACATTGACCTGTCCTTTCTCTACTACTCACTAGCAGTGTGGGTGTGGGAAAGCAGTAACCAGCCAAGGTGCCAGGACATTAGAATGGCACCATCCTTGACAAAATAGGCTCTGGACATCCTACAGCCATGTAGTCTTAGTTACATGCTTGGGTAAGCATCTCAACCTCTGAATCTCAGCTTCTTTGTCTGGAAAATGAATATAGTTCCTGCTCTTGAACCATTGCTTTGGTTGGGATGATGGATGGACTAAGAGCATCCAAAGACACAGTGTGGAGTCACTGACCTTGGTGATTCTTATCACTAAGAGAGGAGAACAGGATGGGTGTGGATGAAGGAGGTTTGTAGACTGTAGAAGGTGTACTTGAGGAGGTCCTCATCTGATGGCCTAAACCAAACTGTTCCTCCTCCACATGTAGTTAAAATGACACAAGCACATGGGGAGACTCACAAGCTCTGGAGTCAGGGACAAATCCTGGCTCCTCTGGGCACTGACTGGGTTTGGATACAAGTTCTGCTACCTGGTAAGTGTGGGCTCTTAAGGTTGGGAAGCCCACTGTGCTTCAGTGTCTTTGTCTGAAAGTTGAGGTGGGGATAGTGTGATTCTCAGAGGGCTGCTGCAAAGATAAACTGTGAGAGTGATACTCACAGTGAGGACTGCACTAGTGTCAGTCCATGACCTGTTTGTAAGCCGATTAGAAGTAAGTACAGGAAATTCAAGAGCTAGAAACTCATGACCATCTGTATTGCTGTGACATCCACACTCAGGATGGGTGGGATCCTGAACACCCTGGGGACCAGTGTGAGTGTTGGTCTTTCGGGTAGGTGTGGAAGGGGATGTGGTTGAGCTGCACACTAGCTGTGCACAGTGGATCATTGATCCAAAAGCTTATCATATTTAATTCTGGAGGACATTACAGGAAAAACATTTTTAAAATTAAATTTTTCAGATTACCTAGACAAAAAATGAGTCTCTGAGATGGAGTTTATATCACATTAGAAATGTCATAAGTAAATGATAAACAGAGGATTGAGGGCTTTTCAACCCTACATTTTACAACACTAAAAATTTTTAAAAATCCATGAGTTTATACTGATTCCTATAAGACATAAAATAGATAGTAGGAAGAGAAAGCCCTTTTTTGCAGTACCAGGTCAATTCACAAATGTAGACAGATTGACAAAAGTAGCAACCATTGTTGTCATAAATAATTCAGACAAAATTCATCATTGTCTGAATGTACAGTGAATGTTCATGGGTTGGGGGAGACACAGCATTTTCATGGACTCAAAGTATCTTCTCAGATTAATTCTTTAGGGAAGAATTGTATTTTCAAAGTGGAAAAATATGACAAACATCTGGCTAAGCAAGTAACCAGACTAAATATTATTAATAGCAAACCTACTGACACCCTTGGCTTTTTTTTTCTTGTTTCTTTAAAAATTTAAGTATCATTGACTTACAATGTTGTGTTAATTTCTGCTGTACAGCAGTGATTCAGTTATACATATACATACATTCTTTTTCATATCAGTTAAATAAGCAGGGTGACAATATACTGGCCATACTCCTTTCCCAATTTTGACCAAAGCAGTTGTTCCATTGGTGAAGAAAATGGCAGCCCACTCCAGTATTCTTGCCTGGAGAATCCTGGGGATGGAGGAGCCTGGTGGGCTGCTGTCCATAGGGTCGCACAGAGTCGGACAAGACTGAGGCGACTTAGCATGCATGCATACATTGGAGAAGGAAATGGAAACCCACTCCAGTATTCTTGCCTGGAGAATTCCAGGGACAGAGGAGCCTGGTGGGCTGCTGTCTACGGGTTCGCATGGAGTCGGACACGACTGAAGCAACTTAGCAGCAGCAGCAGCAGCAGTTGTTCCATGTCTGGTTCTAACTGTTGCTTCTTGACCCACGTACAGGTTTCTCAGGAGACAGGTAAGGTGGTCTGCGATTCCCACCTTTTTTTTTTTTTAATTTTTTTCCATTTATTTTTATTAGTTGGAGGCTAATTACTTTACATCATTACAGTAGTTTTTGTTATACATTGATATGAATTAGCCATGGATTTACATGTGTTCCCCATCCCAGTCCCCCCTCCCACCTCCCTCTCCACCCGATCCCTCTGGGTCTTCCCAGTGCACCAGGCCCGAGCACTTGTCTCATGCACCCAACATGGGCTGGTGATCTGTTTCACCCTAGATAATATACATGTTTCAATGCTGTTCTCTTGAAACATCCCACCCTCGCCTTCTCCCAGAGTCCACAAGTCTGTTCTATACATCTGAGTCTCTTTTTCTGTTTTGCATATAGGGTTATCATTACCATCTTTCTAAAGTCCATATATATGTGTTAGTATACTGTAATGGTCTTTATCTTTCTGGCTTACTTCACTCTGTATAATGGGCTCCAGTTTCATCCATCTCATTAGAACTGATTCAAATGAATTCTTTTTAATGGCTGAGTAATATTCCATGGTGTATATGTACCACAGCTTCCTCATCCATTCGTCTGCTGATGGGCATCTAGGTTGCTTCCATGTCCTGGCTATTATAAACAGTGCTCGATGAACATTGGGGTGCATGTGTCTCTTTCAGATCTGGTTTCCTCGGTGTGTATTCCCAGAAGTGGGATTGCTGGGTCATATGGCAGTTCTATTTCCAGCTTTTTAAGAAATCTTCACACTGTTTTCCATAGTGGCTGTACTAAATTGCATTCCCACCAACAGTGTAAGAGGGTTCCCTTTTCTCCACACCCTCTCCAGCATTTATTGCTTGTAGACTTTTGGATAGCAGCCATCCTGACTGGCGTGTAATGGTACCTCACTGTGGTTTTGATTTGCATTTCTCTGATAATGAGTGATGTTGAGCATCTTTTCATGTGTTTGTTAGCCATCTGTATGTCTTCCTTGGAGAAATGTCTGTTGAGTTCTTTGGCCCATTTTTGGATTGGGTCATTTATTTTTCTGGAGTTGAGCTGGAGGAGTTGCTTGTATATTTTTGAGATTAATCCTTTGTCTGTTGCTTCGTTTGCTATTATTTTCTCCCAATCTGAGGGCTGTCTTTTCACCTTGCTTATAGTTTCCTTTGTTGTGCAAAAGCTTTTAAGTTTCATTAGGTCCCATTTGTTTATTTTTGCTTTTATTTCTAAAATTCTGGGATGTGGGTCATAGAGGATCCTGCTGTGATTTATGTCGGAGAGTGTTTTGCCTATGTTCTCCTCTAGGAGTTTTATAGTTTCTGGTCTTACATTTAGATCTTTAATCCATTTTGAGTTTATTTTTGTGTATGGTGTTAGAAAGTGTTCTAGTTTCATTCTTTTACAGGGATTCCCACCTTTTTAAGTTTTCCAGTTTCTTGTGATCTGCAGAGTCAAAGGCTTTAGTGTAGTCAATGAAGCAGAAGTAGATGTTTTCCTGAGCAGAAACCATAAGGCCTGCAAAGCCTGGAAATGTACTTCTGGTCCTTTACAGGAAACTCTGCCCACCCTGCCCCAGAGCTCTGCTATTCTAAGTGTGGCCTGTGGACCAGCAGCATCGGCTGGCCTGGGAGGCAGTTAGGACACAGAATCTTGTCTCCACCCCAGACCCACTGACTCAGAATCTCCAGATCCCAGGAGAGTTCTGCTCATGCTGCAGTTGGAGAAGCCCTGGTTTAGAGGCCCTGCTCCGGTCATCCTGAGGTTGCACCTCCCCCGGGTGCAGGCAGCCAGAGAGGACCAGGGGGTGTGGCCACCTGGAGCCCCGCCCCCTCCAGGCCGTGCTCTGAGCACCTGGACCCCAGAATCTGCTCTCAGCACCAATGCAGGTCTCCTCCTGGGGCCCATCTCCCAGCCCGACAGGTGGTCAAGACGCAGCTGTTTATGGGTGGGAAGAAGGTGGCCTGAGCTTGCACTTGAAGGCTGGGGGTGCTTTTGCTTGAGCAGCAGATTCCTCAGGGCACAAAGGGTCAGAGCCAGAGGTGGGGAGAGCAGGGGGAGGGCTGAAGTTTGGATGGGCCCCTCCCTCTGCTGTCCTGCCTTCTGGCTTGGAGCTCAGTGTCCAAAACCCCAGTCTGCCAGATTTAATAGTTATGTAGGTGTACTTGATAGTTTTGTTTGATTTATAACTTTCAAATATTTAAAACATATAGTATGGAGTTCATTTGTATTCTTGACCCAGGGCTTACAGATGTGAGTGGCAGGTCTGTTAAATGTTTCTCAAAGTGTGTTCAGAGGATCCCCTGCATCAAAACTTACTGGGTTGTTGGTTAAAAATTCAAATACTCAGTCCCCACTTGTGTAACACCCTGCATCAGATCTTTGGGGTTGGAGCCCAGTAACCTGCATTCTGCCCCCTCCCCTGGTGACTCTGATCCACAGCAGAGCTACAGGAGCACTTGTAATGGCAGGAGGGATGTAGAGGGGAGCTGCCACGAGTGGCGGGAAGTGTCAGGGAGAGAGAGGGAGGTCCCAGGTCAGAGGAAGGTGCTGACCACGAGCTCACTCCGTTCCTGTTTCTCTTCTGATTCTCCTCACAACCTGGCCTGACCTCACCCCCAGGAGCTGGCTGCAAGGAGAAGCTGCCAGAATGGGGCAAGGGTGTCTTGCCGACCATGGGGCTCTCGGGGCTGCCCTGCAGAAGGAAGGACCCGAGTCAGGGGCAATAGGAGCAAAGGTGCTCAGGGCACCTGGAGGGACCACACGGACCCACCTGGAGAGTTGGGCTGAAGCCACTGAGCAGGTGTTTGGACAGGAGAGAACTCCAGGTCCTGCCAGGACATGGGAGGAGCGGGGACAGACTGTGTGGTCCCACCTGCCTGGGCTCAGAAGCTGCTTCTGTCAGTTAGGAGTCATATGATCTTGAGCAATTTCCTTAAGCTCTGTAGGCCTGTTTCCTTGTCTGTGAGATGGGGATCCTAACACCCTCTAGGCTTGTGTTACAAGTAAACATGGTAATTAAGTAAAAACACATCTTTGCTATACAGGAGGTTGGAATATACATCAGGGTGGTTGCCGTTTACTGTGAAGCTTATCACCTTACACCTCTGCGCTTCCTGATGCTTGATCTCATAGGCACTTGTCACTGGCTGTTAAGACCAGTTTCCTCAAACCGCAGGCACAGGAAGGCTCCAGTCACAAGCACGTGCCAGACCTGTGCTTGGCCAGTGACCTAGAGCTCCCTGAGCTTCCCTGTGCAGGAGCGACTCCTGAAGTGACTGCCTGGCTGCTCCTTGTGTTCGGCTCCCAGGATTTCCCTCCTGGCAAACCACATCTTGGGAATCTTGTTCATAGTGTTTGTGATGAACTAAGGCTGGGCTTGTATGAAACCTCCAGGGGCAACTGTACCATACTGAAAATTACCACCAGAGGGCAGCAGAATCCAGGAATCCAGGTGAGAGGGTGGAAAGGCCAGGGAATGAAGGGCCAGGAAGGCCTCACAGCAGGCAAGAGGGGTGGAGCCTCTATTGCCTCACCGTCATTCACCACACCCTCCACACACAGAAACGCACACTCCTGCTCCTGCAGAATCACCTGATTCTGTATATTCAGTTATCTCCTCCAGGTACAGTCCTTTATATCCTCAATATGACAAAGGCTGGTGGTTTGTAAACTTGGCTGCAAATTCAAATCACCAGGGGAGCTCTAGAAAATCCCAATGCTGAGTACTCATGTCAGTTAAATCAGAATCTTGGGGAGGGGAGGCAGGAGTCAGCACTTACATTAATAAAACCCCACAGGTGATTCCACCCTGTTGCCAACTGAGAACCACTGTTGGAGGTAAAAGATCTCGTTTCTTCCCAAATGGCAGCTGCTTTCATTCACATTTCTGACAAAACATAATACACTGGAGAAGGGAATGGCAAACCACTTAAGTATTCTTGCCTTGAGAACCCCGTGAACAGTATGAAAAGGCAAAAAGATATGACACTGAAAGTTGAACTCCCCAGATCGGTAGTTGCTCAATATGCTACTGGAGAAGAGTGGAGAAATAACTCCAGAAAGAATGAAGAGACAGAGGCAAAGAGAAAACAAGGCCCAGTTGTGGATGTGACTGGTGATGGAAGTAAAGTCTGATGCTATAAAGAACAATATTGCATAGGAACCTGGAAAGTTAGGTCCATGAATCAAGGTAAATTGGAAGTGATCAAACAGGAGATGGCAAGAGTGAATATCAACATTTTAGGAATCAGTGAACTAAAATAGACTGGAATGACTGAATTTAATTCAAATGACCATGACATCTACTACTTTGGGCAAGAATCCCTTAGAAGAAATGGAGCAGCTATCATAGTCAGCAAAAGAGTTCCAAATGCAGGTACATGGGCACAATCTCAAAAACGACAGGATGATCTCATTTGTTTCCAAGGAAAACCATTCAATATCACAGTAATCCAAGCCTATGCCCCAACCACTAAAGCTAAAGTTAAATGGTTCTGTGAAGACCTAGAAGATCTTCTAGATCTAACACCAAAAAAAAAAAAAAAGGCCTTTTCATCATAGGGGATTGGAATGCAAAAGTAGGAAGTCAAGAAACAGCTGAAGTAACAGGAAAATTTGGCCTTGGAGTACAAAAAGAAGCAGGGCAAAGGATAACAGAGTTTTGCCCAGAGAACACACTGGTTATAGCAAACACCATATTCAAAGCAATAGAGGAGACAACTCTACACATGGACATCACCGGCTGGTCAATACTGAAATCAGATTGATTATATTCTTTTCAGCCAAAGATGAGAAGCTCTATACAGTGAGTAAAAACAAGACTGGGAGCTGACTGTGGTTCAGATCATGAACTCCTTATTGCAAAATTCAGACTTAAATTTATAAAAGTAGGGAAAACCACTATACCATTCAGGTATGACCTAAATCAAATCCCTTATGATTATACAGTAAAAGTAATAAATAGATTCAAGTGATTAGATCTGATAGACAAAGTGCCTGAAGAACTATGGATGGAAGTTTGTAACATTGTACAGAAGGGCATAATCAAAGTCATCCCCAAGAAAAGAAATGCAAACAGACAAAATGGTTGTCTGAGGAGGCCTTACAAATAATTGAGAAAAGAAGAGATGTTAAAGGCAAAGGAGAAAAGGAAAGATATACCTATCTGAATGCAGAGTTCCAAACAAGAGCAAGGAGCAAAAAGAAAGCCTTCCTCAGTGATCAGTGTAAAGAAATAGAGGAAAACAATAGAATGGGGAAGACTAGAGATCTCTTCAAGAAAATTAGAGATACCAAGGGAACATTTCAGGCAAAGATGGGTTCGATAAAGGACAGAAGAGTTATAGACTTAACAGAAGCAAAGATATTAAGAAAAGGGGGCAAGAATACATAGAACTATGCAAAAAAGATCTTAATGACCCAGATAACCACAATGGTGTGATCACTCAGTTAGAGTCAGACAACCTCAACCTGGAATGTGATGTCAAGTGGACCTTAGGAAGCATCACTATGAACAAAACTAGTGAAGGTGATGGAATTCCAGTTGAGCTATTTCAAATCCTAAAGATGATGCTGTGAAAGTGCTGCACTCAACATGCCAGCATATTTAGAAAGCTCAGCAGTGGCCACAGGACTGGAAAAGGTCAGTTTTCATTCCAATCCCAAAGGAAGACAATGTCAAAGAATGTTCAAACTACCACACAATTTGCACTCATCTCACACATAAGACCAAAAAAAAAAAAAAAAAATTCTCCAAGAAAGATTTCATCAGTACATAAACTGAGAACTTCCAGATGTTCAAACTGACTTTAAGAAAAGGCAGAGGAATGAGATATCAAGTTGCCAACAGCCATTGGATCATAGAAAAAGGAGGAGAGTTCCAGAAAAACATCTACTTCGGGTTTATTGACTATGCCAAAGCATTTGATTGTGTGAATCACGACAAACTATGGAGAATTCTGACAGAGATGGGAATACCAGACCACCTAACCTGCCTCTTGAGAAACCTGTATGCAAGTCAGAAGCAACAGTTAGAACCAGATGTGGAACCACGGACTTGTACCAAATTGGGAAAGGAGTACATCAAGGTTGTATATTGTCACCCTGCTTATTTATTTTACATGTGGAGTACATCATGCTAAATCCCAGGCTGGAAGAAGCACAGACTGAAATCAAGATTGCTGGGAGAAATATTAGTAACCTCAGATATGCAGATGGTACCACGCTTATGGCAGAAAGTGAAGAGGAACTGAAGAGACTTTTGATGGAAGTGAAAGAGAAGAGTGAAAAAACTGGCTTGAAAATCAGCATTCAAAAAGAAGATCATGGCTTCTGGTCCCATCACTTCATGGCAAATAGATGGGGAAACAATGGAAACAGTGACAGACTTTATTTTGGGGGGCTCCAAAACCACTGCAGATAGTGACTTCAGCCATGAAATTAAAAGACACTTGTTCCTTGGAATAAAAGTTATGCCCTCCCTAGACAGTATATTAAAAGGCAGAGACATTACTTTGCCATAAAAGGTCTGTCTAATCAAAGCTATAGTATTTCCAGTAGTCATGTGTGGATGTGAGAGTTGGACTGTAAAGAAAGCTGAGTGCCGAATAATTGATGCTTTTGAACCGTAGTGTTAGAGAAGACTCTTGAGAGTCCCTTGGATTGCAAGGAGATCCAACCAGTCCATCCTAAAGGAGATCAGTCCTGAATATTCACTGGAATGACTGATGCTGTAGCTGAAACTCCAAAACTTTGGCCAACTGATGTGAAGAACCAACTTATTTCAAAAGACCCTGATGCTGGGAAGGATTGAAGACAGGAGGAGGAGGGGTCGACAGAGGATGAGATGGTTGGATGGCATCACCAACTCTATGGACATGAGTTTGAGTAAGCTCTGGAAGTTGGTGATGTACTTGGAGGCCTGGCTGTAGTCCATGTGGTGCAAAGAGTCAGACACGACTGAGTGACTGAACTGAAAGGAGTTGATTATGTGGGGTTTTTAATTTATTTTTTGTAGTCTTTAACTTTTTCTATGTCTTAGGTATATTCGTTGTGGTTAATATTTGGTGTTTCAAAAAGAACATAATTACATGGCCCCCTTATTAGGAAGACTGAGTGTTGTTATTGTTTTCCTCCAGGTATAGTCCCAGGCCTGCCCTGGTAGGTGCTGAGGAAGGTTGGATTTTAACTACTCAGTAAAAAACCTAATGGGAGCTGTAAGAAGTTGGGGAAGGACTCCTTTAGGACAGAAGGCTGTGTCCACAAGATGAAGTGGGAGTGACTCTAGTCTATCCAGAGGGACAGGCCTCCACCACCTGAGCCCTGCCTCCTCTCCTGCTTCATCTCTAGACTTTCTCTCACTCTAGCCTGAACTCCAATGTGTTTTAACTGTTTTAGTTTCTCAATTCCACTAACCTCTCCTTTGCTCTGGACCTTTGGACCCATCTTTTTCTGCCAAGGAACAACCCAGCCCCCACCCCCCGCCCCCTGCATCTTTTATTGACTGACTCTTACTCCTCTCAGGTCACAAGTGAGACATGGCTCTTCCCAGCAGGACTCTTTCTCCCTGAGATGAGCGCCCCTCCTCCCGCGCCCCCCTCTCCTGGCTCTCCTGTGTTGGCCCCTTTTTCCTCTCCTTCAGCCTGGAAGAGTGGCCGTTGTGTCTCCTCCAGGGACCCCTGCACCTGTCTGGGAACCTGAGCACAAGAGGACTCAGTATTTGGTGGCTGACTTTGAAAGCACTCAGGTGGTAGGCGAAAAACTTTCCAAGTCTTAAATGTGTCCACTTGCTTCTCTTTTCCCCTTGGACTTAGGACTTAGTGGCTAATAAACTTCAGGTGTTTGGGGGGAGGGTAAGGACACCTGCATGATTTAAATAGAAGACAGTTGGAGAGAGAAGGGAGAAAAGAACTGGGAAGTTCAGGAAGAGCATGGCCAACAGCCAGTTGCTGTGATTTGCACAAAGCCTGTCCTGTGTGTGTGAAAGAGGCTCCCAGGATGAACGTGCCATGGAGACGTTCCCTGAGGGCTCACTCTGGCTGGTTCTCTGATATGCTGAGGCTCTGAGGTCAAGGCTGTGAATGGAAACTCAACTTGAGGGAAACACGTGTTGTGTCTCTTTGTATAAATGGTTGCTACTCTGCATCCCCAAACAAGCCGCTTAAATAGGGACATCACACATTTTACAGTGTCCAAATCTCTCATCCACTCCCAGGGTATGAAGGACTGGTTACTCATGAGTCCTATCCTTCAACCTCTGAGAACTCTTCACTCCCTTTCCCCAGAAGAGCAGGGCTGAGGGAAAGAGAAGGCTTGTTGTGTCTCCATCCCCAGCTCCCTGACTGCTGAGTGAGCCCGTGACTGAGAGGTGGGGAGGAGGTGAGATGAGTGAGTGTCCTCTGGTCCCACAGCCAGTCCTGCCCCTGCCCTGCCCCCAGCACCTGCTCCCTTCCATTCCCTCTGCCCTTGGACTTGCCCTTGGATTTCCTCTCATATTCATGCAAGGCTTCCCAGAGTTCTATCTCAGAGCTGAAATCTTTCTTAAGCCATCTTCTTTGTTTAAAAGCTTATCCCTTGATAATTGAGTGACTTCACTCAGGAGGACAAGGGGAGAACCAGGAGTAGGGAAAAGGCAGGAGGGTCTGAGGTGTTGATTAGTTTCTTATCTCACTTTTAAACCAGGGTGTGGGGCACTTAACACACAGCAAAGGCAAACAGCACAGCATTTTCACCATAACCAGATCCCCTACAACTGTGACAGGGAGGAAAAGTTACCTTTGTTGGCCCCTGACCTCCATGTCACAGGCAGCCCCTCCCAACACTCCAGGTATTTGGTATGTTCTTATCTCTCCTCAACTTGAAAGTAAAAGTATTAGTCCCTCAGTTCAGCTCAGTTCAGTTGCTCAGTCATGTCCCACTCTTTGCGACCCCATGAGTTGCAGCAAAACAGGCCACCCTGTCCATCACCAACTCCCGGAGTTTACTCAAACTCATGTCCATCGAGTTGGTGATGCTATCCAGCCATCTCATCCTCTGTCGTCCCCTTCTCCTCCTGCCTCCAATCCCTCCCAGCATTAGGGTCTTTTCCAATGAGTCAACTCTTCACATGAGGTGGCAAAAGTATTGGAGCTTCAGCCTCAGCATCAGTCCTTCCAATGAACACCCAGGACTGATCTCCTTTAGGATAGACTGGTTGGATCTCCTTGCAGTCCAAGGGACTCTCAAGAATCTTCTCCAACACCACGGTTCAAAAGCATCAATTCTTTGGCGCTCAGCTTTCTTCACAGTTCAACTCTCACATCCATACATGACCACTGGAAAAACCATAGCCTTGACTAGATGGACCTTTGTTGGCAAAGTAATGCCTCTGCTTTTTAATATGCTATCTAGGTTGGTCATAACTTTCCTTCCAAGGAGTAAGCATCTTTTAATTTCATGGCTGAAGTCACCATCTGCAGTGATTTTGGAGCCCATAAAAATAAAGTCTGACACTCTTTCCACTGTTGCCCCATCTGTTTCCATGAAGTGATGGGACCAGATGCCATGATCTTAGTTTTCTGAATGTTAATCTTTAAGCCAACTTTTTCACTCTCCTCTTTTTTTTTATTTCCTTTTCACTTTCTGCCATAAGGGTGATGTCTTCTGAATATCTGAAATTATTGATATTTCTCCCAGCAATCTTGATTCCAGCTTGTGTTTCTTCCAGCCAAACGTTTCTCATGATGTATTCTGCATATAAGTTAAAAAAGCAGGGTGACACCATACAACCGTGACGTACTCCTTTTCTTATTTGGAACCACTCTGTTGTTCCATGTCCAGTTTTAACTGTTGCTTCCCGACCTGCATATAGGTTTCTCAAGAGGCAGGTCAGGTGGTCTGGTATGCCTACCTCTTTCAGAATTTTCCAGAGTTTATTGTGATCCACACAGTCAAATGCTTTGGCATTGTCAATTATACAGAAATAGATGTTTTCTGGAACTGTCTTGCTTTTTTGATGATCCAGCAGATGTTGGCAATTTGGATCTCCAGTTCCTCTGCCTTTCCTAAAACCAGCTTGAACATCTGGAAGTTCACGGTTCATGTATTGCTGAAGCCTGACTTGGAGAATTTTGAGCATTACCCAGGAGACCCGGGTTCAGTCCCTGGGTCAGGAAGATCTCCTGGAGAGGGAAATGGCAACCCACTCTGGTGTTCTTGCCTGGAAAATCCCATGGACAGTAGAACCTTGTAGGCTACAGTCCATGGGGTCGCACACGAGAGTTGGACAGGACTGTGCAACTTCACTTCACTTTACTAGCATGTGAGATGAGTGCAATTGTGTGGTAGTTTGAGCATTCTTTGGCATTGCCTTTCTTTGGGATTGGAATGAAAGCTGACCTTTTCCAGTCCTGTGGCCACTGCTGAGTATTCCAAATTTGCTGGCATATTGAGTGAAGCACTTTCACAGCATCATCTTTCAGGATTTGAAATAGCTCAACTGGAATTCTATCGCCTCCACTAGCTTTGTTAATAGTGATGCTTCCTAAGGCCCACTTGACTTCACATCCCAGGATGCCTGGCTCTAGGTGAGTGATCACACCATCGTGATTATCTGGGTCGTGAAAATCTTTGTACAGTTCTTCTGTGTATTCTTGCCACCTCTTCTTAATATCTTCTGTTTCTGTTAGGTCCATACCATTTCTGTCATTTATTGAGCCCATCTTTGCATGAAATGTTCCCTTGGTAACTCTAATTTTCTTGAAGAGCTCTCTAGTCTTTCCCATTCTGTTGTTTTCCTCTATTTCTTTGCATTGATCACTGAGGAAGGCTTTCTTATCTCTCCTTGCTATTCTTTGGAACTCTGCATTCAAATGGAAATATCTTCCCTTTTCTCCTTTGCTTTTCACTTCTCTTCTTTTCACAGCTATTTGTAAGGCCTCCTCAGACAACCATTTTGCTTTTTTTGCATTTCTTTTCCATGGGGATGGTCTTGATCTCTGTGTCCTGTACAATGTCATGAACCTCCGTCCATAGTTCATCAGGCACTCTGTCTATCAGATCTAGCCCCTTAAATCTATTTCTCACTTCCAGAGTATAATCATAAGGGATTTGATTTAGGTCATACCTGAGTGGTCTAGTGGTTTTCCCTGCTGCTTCTGCTGCTGCTAAGTCGCTTCAGTTGTGTCCAACTCTGTGCGACCCCATAGATGGCAGCCCATCAGGCTCCTCCGTCCCTGGGATTCTCCAGGCAAGAACACTGGAGTGGGTTGCCATTTCCTTCTCCGATGCATGAAAGTGAAAAGTGAGAGGGAAGTTTCTCAGTCGTATCCGACTCTTAGCGACCCCATGGACTGCATGCAGCCTACCAGGCTCCTCTGTCCATGGGATTTTCCAGGCAAGAGTACTGGAGTGGGGAAGCCACTGCCTTCTCCAAGTGGTTTTCCTGACTTTCTTCAATTTCAGTCTGAATTTGTCAATAAGGAGATCATGATCTGAGCCACTGTCAGCTCCTAGTCTTGTTTTTGCTGACTGTATAGAGCTTCTCTATCTTTGGCTGCAAGGAATATAATCAATCAATATAACCAATTAGTCACTCAGTCATGTCCTATTTTTTGTGGCCCCATGGACTGTAGCCTGCCAGGCTTCTCTGTTCATGGATTCTCTAGGAAAGAATACTGGAGTGGGTAACCATTACCTTTTCCCAGGGATATTCCCAATCCCAGGGATCAAACCCAGTTCTCCCAAATTGCAGGCCGATTCTTAACCATCTGAGCTACAGGGAAAGCCTCAAACTCATATTTACTATCTGACTCCATTTGTCGGGTGGAAAATTATCTCATTAGCATATTGCATAGTAATGATAAAAGAAAAGGAGTGGTATCAAGATAAGACTGAAGCTCTTTATCCAGTGTTTCAAAGGGAAGAAATAAATCATTCCAGAAACTGCCCTCATGTAAAATTCCAAAGAAAGAGTGAAAGAAAGTGAAGGTTGCTCAGTCATGTCCAGCTCTTTGTGACTCCATGGATATAGTCCATTAAGTTCCCTAGGCCAGAGTATTGGAGTGGGTAGACTTTCCCTTCTCCAGGGGATCTTCCTAACCCAGGGATCAAACCCAGGTCTCCCAATTTGCAGATGGATTCTTAACCAACTGAGCCACCAGGGAAGTCCAAGTGCAGTACTAAACCAATGGCTTGTGATGATTTAGAAAAGGAGGCAGTGATCATTGGAACAACCTCTTGGGTTCAATAAATAAAGGATTGTAATGCTGAATTAAATGCATATGCTTATAAAGGCTGATGGATCTGAAGAAAACTACTGAAATCCTAGCATTAAGATTTTAGCAGGCAGGGGCGATCTTAAGATGGCAGAGAAATAGGACAGGGAGACCACTTTCTCCCCAATGAATTCATCAAAAAAATATTTGAACACTGAGCAAATTCCACAAAACAACTTCTGAATGCTGGCAGAGGACATCAGGCACCTAGAAAGGCAGCCCATTGTCTTTGAAAGGAGGTAGGACAAAATATAAAATATAAAAAGAGAGACAAAAGACATAGGGATGGAGATCCATCCTGGGAAGGGAGTCTTAAAAAAGACAGAAGTTTCCAAACACCAGGAAACACTCTCTCCGGTGGGTCTGTGGCGAGCCTTGGAATCTCAGAGGGCAACATACCCGGGAGGAAAAATAAACAAATAAATAAAACCCACAGATTACATTCCTAACAGCAACTCCCACCAGAGCAGCAGCCCAGACATTCGCATCCCCCACTAGCAAGTGGAGGCTGGGCAGAGAGGCGTCGGCTGCATTGCTTAGGGTAAGGACCGGGCCTGAATGCCCGAGGGCAATCTGAGGGAACTATCTTGAGGTAATAACACAAACTGTGGCACATATTAATCAAATTAACAAAGATCAAAAACAAAGAACAAATATTAAAAGCAGCAAGGGAAAAACAACAAATAACACACAAGGGGATTCCCATAAGGATAACAGCTGATCTTTCAATAGAAACTCTTCAGGCCAGAAGGGAATGGCAGGACATACTTAAAGTGATGAAAGAAAATAACCTACAGCCCAGATTACTGTACCCAGCAAGGATCTTATTCAAATATGAAGGAGAAATCAAAAGCTTTACAAACAAGCAAAAGCTGAGAGAATTCAGCACCACCAAACCAGCTCTCCAACAAATGCTAAATGGTCTTCTCTAGACAGGAAACACAGAAAGCGTGTATGAACTTGAACACAAAACAATAAAGTAAATGGCAACAGGATCATACTTATCATTAATTACCTTAAATGTAAGTGGGTTGAATGCCCCAACCAAAAGACAAAGACTAGCTGAATGGATACAAAAACAAGACCCCTATATATGTTGTCTATAGGAGACCCACCTTGAAACAAGGAACACATACAGACTGAAAGTGAAGGTCTGGAAAAAGATATTCCATGCAAATAGAGACCAAAAGAAAGCAGGATTGGCAATATTCATATCAGATAAAATAGACTTTAAAACAAAGGCTGTGGAAAGAGACAAAGATGGACACTACATAATGATCAAAGGATCGATCCAACAAGAAGATATAACAATTATAAATATATATGCACCCAACATAGGCACACTGCAATATGTAAGACAAATGCTAACAAGTATGAAAGGGGAAATTAACAATAACAAAACAATAGTGGGAGACTTTAATACCCCTCCCACACCTATGGATAGATCAGCTAAACAGAAAATTAACAAGGAAACACAAACTTTAAATGATACAATAGACCAGTTAGACCTAATTGATATCTATAGGACATTTCACCCCAAAACAATGAATTTCACCTTTTTTTCAAATGCACACGGAACCTTCTCCAGGATAGATCACATCCTGGGCCATAAATCTAGCCTTGGTAAATTTAAAAAAATTAAATCATTCCAAGCATCTTTTCTGACCACAATGCAGTAAGATTAGATGTCAATTACAGGAGAAAAACTATTAAAAATTCCAACATAGGGGGCTGAACAACCAACAAATCACAGAAAAAATCAAAAAAGAAATCAAAATATGCATAGAAACAAATGAAAATGAAAACACAACAACCTAAAAGCTAAGGGACACTGTAAAAGCCGTGCTAAGGGGAAGGTTCATAGCAATACAGGCTTACCTCAAGAAACAAGAAAATAGTCAAATAACTTAACTCTACACCTAAAGCAAATAGAAAAGGAAGAAATGAAGAACCCCAGGGTCAGTAGAAGGAACGAAATCTTAAAAATTATGGCAGAAATAAATGCAAAAGAAACAAAAGAGACCATGGCAAAAATCAACAAAGCCAAAAACTGCTCTTTGAGAAGATAAATAAAATTGACAAGCCATTAGCCAGACTCATCAAGAAACAAAGGGAGAAAAGTCAAATCAACAAAATTAGAAGTGGAAATGGAGAGATCACAACAGACAACACAGAAATACAAAGGATCATTCGAGATTATTATCAGCAAGTATATGCCAATAAGATGGACAAATTCTTAAAAAGTACAACTTTCCAAAACTGGACCAGGAAGAAATAGAAAATCTTAACAGATCCATCACAAGCATGGAAATTAAAATTATAATCAGAAATCTTCCAGCAACAAAAACCCAAGACCAGACGGCTTCACAGCTGAATTCTACCAAAAATTTAGAGAACTAAAACCTATCCCTCTCAAACTCTTCCAGAAAATTGGAGAGGTAGGTAAACTTCCAAACTCATTCTATGAGGCCACCATCATCCTAATACCAAAACCTGATGAAGATGCTACAAAAAAAAGAAAACTACAGGCCAATATCACTGATGAACATAGATGAAAAAATTCTTAACAAAATTCTAGCAAACAGAATCCAACAACATACTAAAAAGATCATACATCATGACCAAGTGGGCTTTATCCCAGGGATGCAAGGGTTCTTCAATATCCACAAACCAATCAATGTAATACACCACATTAACAAATTGAAAAATAAAAACCATAAGATTATTTCAATAGATGCAGAGAAAGCCTTTGACAAAATTCAACATCCATTTATGATAAAAAAAAAACCCTCCAGAAAGCAGGAATAGAAGGAACATACCTCAACATAATAAAAGCTATATATGACAAGCTCATAATAAAAGCTATATATGACAAGCTAAATATGGCAAACATTTATCCTCAATGGTGAAAAATTGAAAGCATTTTCCCTAACGTAAGGAACAAGAAAAGGGTGCCCACTCTCACCACTACTCTTCAACACAGTTTTTGAAGTTTTGGCCAGAGCAATCAGAGCAGAAAAGGAAAGAAAAGGAATCCAGATTGGAAAAGAAGAAGTAAAACTCTCTCTGTTTGCAGATGACATGATACTCTACATATAAAACCCTAAAGACTCCACCAGAAAATTACTAGAACTAATCAATGAATATAGTAAAGTTGCAGAGTATAAAATTAACACACAAAAATCACTTGCATTCCTGTACACTAACAATGAAAAAACAGAAAGAGAAATTAAGGAAAAAATTCCATTCACCATTGCAACGAAAAGAATAAAACACTTAGGAATTACCTGAAGAAACAAAAGACCTATATATATATGCAAGACAGAGATATATAGAGACACAGATGTATAGAACAGTCTTTTGAACTCTTGTGGGAGAGGGCAAGGGTGGGATGATTTGGGAGAATGGAATTGAAACATGTATATTATCTTATGTATAATGGATTGCCAGTCCAGGTTCGATGCATGATACAGGGTGCTTGGGGCTGTTGCACTGGGATGATCCAGAGGGATGGGATAGGGAGGGAGGTGGGGGGGCATTCAGGATGTGGAACACATGTACACCCATGGCAGATTCATGTCAATGAATCAAACCAACACAATATTGTAAAGTAATTAGCAGGCATCTGTCAGTTTCTTAAGATGTTCTTGAGATACAATACTGGCTGTGAATATATATATCCATATACACATGTATATATTGATGTTAAGGTGATTAGTAAAGGGATACTGGTGTTTATCTTTCTCAAGTGTTTAGCTCTTAGAAATGTGTACTGGAGTATCAATTGATGAAATTATATGTATCTGGGAGTCATGCTTGTTTGATGAAACAAGATGGACAACTTGTGAATAATTGTTGAAGCTTGTTTCATGGAAGTTCATTGTGCTATTCTACTTTTGGATATGTTTGAAAATTTCCATAATAAAAGTTAAAACACCTACTTCCCATGATAGGATATGAACAAATAAGAACTAAGGACAGGGTCTTTGATCAGGTGAATTCCCAATGTTTTAGGATTGGGAACTCACCATTACTCATGATACTTCCTTAACAGCTGGGCACAGTATAGAGAATTATTATTCTGTAGGTGGATCAAAAAACAAAAGTTAGAGCCAGATGTGAAACTAATTGGTTCAAAGTTGGGAAAGGAGTACAACAAGGCTGTATATTGTCACCCTGCTTATTTATCTTCTATGCAGAGTACATCATGTGAAATGCCTGGCTGGATGGATTACAAGTCAGAATCAAGATTTCCAGCAGAAGTATCAACAACCTCAGGTATGTGGATGATACCACTCTAATGGCAGAAAGTGAAGAGGTAATAAAGAGCCTCTTGATGAGGGTGAAAGAGAAGAGTGAAAAAGCTGGCTTGCAACTCAACATGAAATAAAACTAAGATTATGGTATATGATCCCATCACTTCATGGCAAATAGAAAAGGAAAAAGTGAAAGCAGTAACAGATTTTATTTTCTTGAGTTCCAAAATCAATGCAGACAGTGATGGCAGTTATGAAACTAAAAGACACTTGCTCCTTGGTAGAAAAGGTCTCACAAAGCTAGACAGTGTATTAAAACCCAGACATTACATTGCTGACAAAGATCCATATAGTCAAAGCTCTGGGTTTTTCCATAGTCATGTATCAATGTGAGAGTTGGAGCATAAGGAAGGCTGAGGGCCAAAGAACTTATGCTTTTGAATTATGGTTTGAAGAAGAATCTTGAGAATCACTTGGATAGCAAGGATATCAAGCCAGTCAATCCTAAAGGAAATCAACCCTGAATATTCATTAGAAGGATTGTTCCTGGCCAATACTTTGGCCACCTAATGTGAAGAGCTGTCTCATTGGAAAAGACCCTGATGCTGGGAAAGACTGAAGGCAAAAGGAGAAAGCAGGTGGTAGAGGATGAGATGGTTAAATAGCTTCACTGACTAAATGGACATGAATTTGAGCAAGTTCCAGGAGACAGTGGAGGACAGAGGAGTCTGGTGTGCTATAGTTCATGAGGTTGCAAAGAGTTGGACATGACTAAATGAATGAATAAGAACAAGAAAAACCAAGTGGAATGAGGACACAATTATATTTAAAAAGAAGATGGTTCCATCTGCAGACAGATATTCTAAGGTTTGCTACCAGTGCCTCATGCAAGTTCATTCCAGAGCCCTCTCTCCATTGCCCTCATGTCACAGTTTGCTCTCCAGACCTTTACACTTCCCTCATTCAAAAATAAGCCTGGGACAAGTTCCCTGGTGGCACAGTGAATAAGAATCCACCTGTCAATGCAGGGGACACAGGTTCAACCTCTGGTCCGGGAAGACTCCACATGCTGTCGAACATCTAAGCCTGTGTGCTGCAACTACTGAAGCCCGCATACCTAGAGCCTGTGCTTCACAGCAGGGGAAGTCACCACAATGAGAAGCTCACAAACAACAATGAAGAGTAGTCCCTGTTCTCCTCAACCAAAGAAAGCTGCATAAAAGCAACAAAGACCAAAAGACCAGCATAGACAAAAATAAGTAAACAAACAATTCTGGGAATAATCAACCTTCTTTCTTTCTCTCTTTTTCTTGTTTTTCATGTCACACTGTGTGGCAGATGAGATCTTAGTTCCCCGGCCAGGGAAAGTAAGATTAAACCTGTACCTCCTGCATTGGGAACATATAGTCTTATTAACCACTGGATCACCAGGGAAGTCCCTTTGTTGTTTTTTAACTTTGGGGGTTTTTTGCCCTGCCTTGCTGATTTTCAATCAGTTCCTTGATCACACTTTGACCCTACATGAGCAATCAATTCCTTGATCAGACTTTGACACTTTGATGTAGTTTGCATCAACAAACTACAACAGAGTGAAAGAGAACTTTACATTCCACATACTATCATTTTGCGACCCAACTATGAGTATCACCAACACAAGACCAGATTCTTTCTTCACAGCAGGTGGAATGTTAAAGGAGGGAAGCAGAGAGAATACTGAGGACTGGATCATCATGATGGGTCTGTCCACCCAAGTACTGCTGAGTTATCTCCTGGTCTCTGCAGTCCCATCTGTTCATCTCAGCTCCACCTCCACCACTCAAGCCCAGTGAGGAGTATTTCTCTCCTGGAAAACAGGGGAAACCCTGAATTTATTCCAGCTCAGTGGTTCTCAACCAGGAACTGGATTCCCCAAGGATATCTTGCCAACAGTGTCTGGACACATTTTTGGTTGCCCCGACTGAGAGAGGAGGTGACTACTACATCCAGTGGATAGCGTTTGTGGACGCTGAAACACACCCTGCAATATACAGGTCCCCTCACCAAAAAAAAAAAAAAGACTTGTCTGGTATAAATGTCAACACTGCTAAGGTTGAGAAATCCTGCTCCAGTCCCCCTGTAAAACCTGAAGTGCATAATCATGCTCTTTCTTTAAGAGAAGATCAGATTGTGTCACACCATTGCTTAAAACTTTTCAACAGTTTCCCACTCTTGGTACGAAGATTAAAAACAAAGTAAAAAAACTCCTTAGCTCCTAGAACTTGCATGACCTGACACTCACCTCCCCTCTTTTCTTATATTACTTGCAGTAACAAAACTAATTTTATTCCTGTTTTTCTAGAAAGTGTCATACTTCCTCCTACCTCACAGGCACATGTTATCTCTCTTATAAGTCAATTTCTACCCTCTCACCAGCCTCTCCCCCTTTCCCCTGCTCACTAATGCCTTCTAATCCTTTAGGAGACCTCAGCTCGGTGGTGACTCCATCACAGACTCCCTCCCTGACCACTGAGATGTCAGTAGGCTGAGAGGAGAGGCCACATAGGGGGAGAAACCAGGCCACCCCAAGTCTTCCAGCCATCCCAGCTCAGCCCACAGTGGAAGTGAGGTCTGTCTGGACATCCAGTGCCAGCGGGGACCCCAGCTGTGGGCAAGCCTGTGAGTGATCCCAGGAGGCCAGCAACAACCCTGCCTCATCAGCCTCACAACTGTACTGAGTAATGAATAAGTGACCACTGCTTTAGGCCACTGATGTCTCAGGTGGTTGATGTAGTAACAGACAGCAGATTCATTCTCTCTGGTGTTCCTGACTGTGCAGTAAGGAGAACTCCCTGCTACTGTGGGGAATTCTCCCCTTACCTCCTGCTCTGTCCCCTTCACAGGACTGTTTTCAGGATCTGAGTTTCTGAGTCACTGTCCACTTGACAGGATGATGCTCTCTCACCAGTAGGTCAGTGACTGGAGGTGGGGAGACTGTTACCCTTTCCATCTCACCATCCTGTCCCATCAGCCTTCCTGGAATTGCAGTCCTGCACTGGGCAGGGATGGTCTCACTTAGTAACTCAAGAACCAGAATATGTTTAAAAGGGTCAGTATCTATTTCAGTTAGCTGGGAAATAGCTAAAGTTTTTCACAATTTGTCATTTCCCATACTATAAAGGGGAAATCACTTAAAGAATTGAGACTTTAGGCTTCCGTTGTGGCTCAGATAGTAAAGAATCTGCCTGCAATGTGGAAGACCCAGGTTCAATCCCTGAGTTGGGAAGAGTTCCTGGAAAAGGAAATGGCAATCCACTATAGTACTCCTGCCTAAAGATGTCCACAGACAGAGGAACCTGGCAGGCTACAGTTTATCGGGTTGCAGAGAGTCGGAAACAACTGAGCGAAACAACTGAGTGACTACACTTTCTTTCTTTTGGGGGAACTCCCTAGGGCAACACTGTCCCTCTTGAACCTGGGTTTTTACTGAGGGTCCCCTTCCACTCTGTTCACATGAATCTCTACCTGCCTCCTGCAGGAGACCCATCGTCATGGGAAAACCCCATCCCCATGAAGGTCTCATCACTTGAATCAAGCTCCATTCCCTGGCCAGTCACCAAATCTCGAGTTTAAATCCTCAGTTTAGCATGACGGGGCATTTCTTTGGGCTCAGGTCAGGAAGGGTAGGGGCGTTTGAAGGAGAAGATGCTGTTGGTTTCTGGGTCTAGTGTGAGCCTGGGTCTCGCAGACAATGGACTTCCCTCGAGGCTCCTGAGAGTCTGGTTCCTTTTTTTTTTTTTTTTCACACAAAGGCCTTAGGAACCAGGCTTCCCATGCAAACAACATCCCCATAATGCCCGAGGATATATAACGTCTACACGCTGCTGGTCCAGAATCCCAATCCCGGCCTATTTAAAGAAAAGAGTGAAGTGAAAGTCGCTCCGTCCTGTCCGACTCTTTGCAACCCCGTGGACTGTAGCTACCAGGCTCCTCCATCCATGGGATTTTCCAGGCAAGAGTAACTGGAGTTGTTTGCCATTTACTTCTCCAGAGAGTCTGGTTCTTTAAGTCTTTGACCTGACAGAACAGGAAGGTATATAAGCCTCACCTAGGTTCTATCAGGCGGAGAAGGCAATGGCACCCTACTTCAGTACTCTTGCCTGGAAAATCCCATGGATGGGGGAGCCTGGTAGGCTGCGGTCCATGGGGTCGCTAAGAGTCGGATAGGACTGAGCGACTTCACTTTCACTTTTCACTTTCACATGTTGGAGAAGGAAATGGCAACTCACGCCAGTGTTCTTGCCTGGAGAATCCCAGGGGTGGGGGAGCCTGGTGGGGGGGACCCATAGCTGCCGTCTATGGGGTTGCACAGAGTTGGACACGACTGAAGTGACTTAGCAGCAGCAGCTTCTATCAGGAGGGGAGGCACAGGTTTCCAAGAGTAAACATAACTTTTAAAGGGAATGATACAAACTACAATTATTTTAAGTAATAATTTTCTTAACTAGTTTGCTGCTTCTCCCTTATGTAGCTCTCTAGGAAAATCACACTCTTATTGGGCAGAAAAGGGTTTGATTTCTTCCTATTCTGTTGGCCCCCTCCCACGTCAGACCCCAACAAGCCTCCTTTGCCAGGTGTGGCTTGTTCTAATAGAACTTGCTCTGGAGCACGTGCTCTCCCCTAAAAGCCCTCCATGGGGCTGGTGCTTGTGGTTCATGTGAGTGGAGAGGGGCGGGTTTCTCGCGAGTCCGGGCTCAGCTGTGTAGCTACGCGCCCAGATCACAGTGCCAGGTGCATCGTCTCCGCCCACGGCCCCCTGGCCGCCATCTTGAATCACGGCCCCGGGAGCAGCGTCTCCGCTCACGGCCCTCTGTGGTGAGGTGTCATTGGAGCCATTTCTCCCCAGGGAGTCTCCTCTGAAGGGCCAGGAATGCGAGGCTTCTGCAGGAGGTGACCTGTGAGCAAGTGAAAATCAACTCGGCACAAAAGGAAAGAAAAAGGTTAGATTTTTATTTTATGACTCAGATCCTACTTTCTGTTGTTTAGTTGCTCAGTCGTGTCCAACTCTTTTATGGCCCCGTAGACTGAAGCCCACCGTGCTCCTCCGTCCATGGGATTTCCTGGGCAAGAATACTAGGAGTGGGTTGCCATTTCTTTCTCCAGGGCATCTTCCCAACCAGGCATCAAACCCGCATCTCCTGTGTCTCCGGCATTAGTGGCGGGTGCTTTAGCAATGAGTCACCTGGGAAGGCCCAGATTCTACTTTTACTCCAGGGAATTGTTGGTGGGCTTTGCTAGTGACTGCTTCATCAGCACCTGGCCTCCTGGAACATTAAGGGCACCACATTACCTTTAATGATTGTTTCCTTTTTTACCTGTGGTGATAATCCAATGAAGAGAAAGAGACCAATTTCTTCCCTAAGCCAGAAGAAATAATCAATTTTGTTTGTTTTGTTGTTTTTTTTTTACCCACAAAGTAACTCCCTCTTGGCAGGGGTTTGATGTTGCTCCTGAAATTAGTGAAAGTCCTTGGTGTCCTTCATTTGAGGAAGACAACTAGATATTGTTTAAATAGGAAAGGGAAGGGCCTAGGCATCAGGGTGCAAGAGAACCAGGTCTGGGCTCCTGGGTATGGGTCTAAGATGGCCTCATCACTATGTAAACTGTGTCTATGCTTGTGAGAAAGGAAGGAGGGGGCACAATTGTTAACAGAATGAGGACAGGAGCACAGATATTAAGAAAAACAGGATCCCACAAAAACTGGCTCGAACCAGCTACAATCAAGATGGTGTTGAGTATGATCTGGTCACTGACCTCTAACTCATTACATCTTCATTAGAACACTAAAAATCATTCCCCTCGCATCATGATAGGTGCTGTGATAGTTCCAAGGCTGACCATAAAAGGCCAAAAGATGTGCAGTGATCCATTTCCTTACACTCCTCATCCCTTCCTCAGAATAGCAAGAATATTCCTCCCACTTGCTATCCTGTGAAATTCCCCAACCCATAAAAATTCACAACCCCATATTTTGGGGGCACTCTGGCCTTCTGAGAAAGTCCACATTCTGTCTGTGGAGTGTGTATCTCCCTAAATCAGTCCATTTTCACTCTACTTCAGCTTGTTCTTGTATTCTTTCCTGCAGAAGCCAAGGACCCTCACTGGACAGCTAGTCTCAGGGCTCCCAGGATATATTTCCTTTTCCTGCACAACTGGTAACCTGGAGAATGAAGGATAGAGATTATAGATCTAAACTGACTGTAAAGTAGTTGACCTGTATTTAAGAAGAATTCTTATTTATTGTCCTAGTGTCTCTTAAACTCTAGCAAAGTCTGGTTTCTGCTTTCCCAGCAGATTTTGCTTTTTTAATTTGTTTTGTTTTTAAAATCTACTTTGCTATGGGATTTTAGGGCTTCCCTGATAGTTCAGTTGGTAAAGAATCCACCTGCAATGCAGGTGACTCCGGTTCGATTCCTAGGTTGGGAAGATCCGCTGGAGAAGGGATAGATTACCGACTCCAGTATTCTTGGGCTTCCCTTGTGGCTCAGCTGGTAAAGAATCTGCCTGCAGTGTGGGAGACCTTGGTTCGATCTCTGTGTTGGGAAGATCCCCTAGAAAATCGAAAGACTACCCACTCCAGTATTCTGGTCTGGAGAATTCCATGGACTGTATGGTCCATGGAGTCACAAACAGTTGGACACGACTGAGTGACTTTCACTTCTGTTCGCTTCATGGGATTTTAAAGGAAGGATCACCAGATCACCAGCCCAGGTTGGATGCATAAGACAAATGCTCGGGGCTGGTGCACTGGGAAGACCCAGAGGGATCAGGTGGAGAGGGAGGTGGGAGGGGGGATCGGGATGGGGAACACATGTAAATCCATGGCTGATTCATGTCAATGTATGGCAAAAACCACTACAGTATTGTAATTAGCCTCCAACTAATAAAAATAAATGGGAAAAAAAAGAAAAAGAAAAAAAATAAAGGAAGGATGTAATTGGTTCTCATCTGCTCCCCAGCTGGACAGCATACACTTCATCTCCCTCCATGGCATTCTCTCATCCTGGCTCCAGACTCCATAAGCCTGCTGCCTCCCGCTTTCTGAATTTTCCAGACCCCAAGTGGGAAATCAGGGTTTTCTACTTAACTTGTAGCACAGGTTTATGGTATGGGGGTCTCCTCTACAAAGCTGATAACTCTGCTGGCTTCTAGCAGGAGGTAAGGTATGAGCCAAACTTGAAGGGGTTTCTATCATATCCTGTATCCCCCCTACTTTGGGCATGGTGATCACTGGGGACAGGGCTCTTCAGCACTCTGCCCCTCATCTTCAGATCTCTGCTCTTCTCTGACTTGGGTTTTGATCTCTCTTCTGTGGAGGAAATCTTGGTTGGCTGTTTTCTTGCCAATTGTGCTCTTTATACCAGCACCAGTACCCTTTAAGCTATAACCTCAAGAATTCCATTTTCATTCCTTTTACACAAACATTCACACCATAGCAAGGGACAGTCAATTTAATATTCTGGTAAAATATCTTCTCATAATTGTTTCCACTTATTGAACATCTTTTCTGTGCTAGGAATTGCAATAAGCACTTTCACATCAACAATAACTCCATGAAATTGATACTGATTTTCAGTACCCACTTTACAAATGAGAAACTTTATTCAGAGAATACAATTATCAACTGGAGGTAGAAGAGCTGTCCCTGTTAGGAGGTGGCCTTCATTATTTATCTGATACATCTGCTCAGAACTTAAGGGTTTCCAATTTTTGGAGGGAACAGGTAGAAGGAAAAGACATGTTTTAGTTCTACTTACAAAGGTCTAATTTTCCAAATTGTTGTAAGTCATAATTATCTTGAAGGGAAGAGTTTCATTATATCTGGAAAATGCAACCTTAAACTGGTAATATTTTAGACAAAAAACATAAAAATCATAACCATATTCATTAGTTCACTCAGCAACTAATCCTTTTTGTTAACAGTTTATGAAGCCATCAGGCTTTCTGCTAGATTTATAAAATTTCTTACAAAGTTGACCAGCATGGTCTGAAATTTATCAGAAACCTATCTTTATCAAAAGTCTTTTCTATGAATCTTCTTGAACATGAAACACTTTTGCAAAACTGTCTGAGTACATCAATAGCAATCTGTAAATGATAGAAGATCTTTCCATAAGTGTGCATGCTGCACAGGTTAATAAACTATATTTCTCTTGTTCATCTGTCTTACATCATTTGAATTTCCAAGGCTCCATCCAGAGAGCCTAGAAGTGTAAAAGAAAGAGGAATTTTCCTCTTCCCTACACAGAATACATAATGTAAAATGAACCTTTTTAACCATTTCTTAAATGCACTGCTCTGTGGCATTAATTATATTCACATTGTTGTGAATCCATCTCCAGAATTTCTACATCTTCCCTTTAGATTTTATTAGGTTTGTCATAGCTTTCCTTCCAAAGAGCAAGTGTCTTTTAATATTATGGCTGCAGTCACCATCCGCAGTGATTTTGGAGCCCAAGAAAATAAAATCTGTCACTACTTCCACTTTTTCCCCATCTATTTGCCATGAAGTGATGGGACAAAATACCACGATCTCTTTGAATGTTGAGTTTCAAGCCAGTTTTTTCACTCTTGTCTTTCACCCTCATCAAGAGACTCTTTAGTTCCTCTTTGCTTTGTGCCACTAGAGTGGTATCATCTGCATCAGTTCAGTTCAGTTCAGTCGCTCAGTTGTGTCCAACTCTTTGCAACCCTGTGGAATGCAGCACACCAGGCTTCAGCTGCATATCTGAGGTTATTGATATTTCTCCTGGCAATCTTGATTCCAGTTTGTGCTTTATCCATCTGGCATTTTGCATGATGTAGTCTGCATATAAGTTAAATAAGCAGGATGACAATATACAGCCTTGTTGTACTCCTTTCCCAATTTTTGTTTGTCTGAGAAAGTATTCAATTTTCCTTCACTTTTGAACAATCATTTCACAAATTACAGAATTCTAAGTTGGTGGTTTTTTCTCTCAACACTTAAAACTTTTTCACTATACTCTCTCCTTGTTTGCGTGGTTTCTGAGGAGAATTGGATATAATTCTAATTTTTATTACTCTATAGCCAAAATGTTTTTCTTTAATTTGAAAATAATAAGTCTAGTTGTAGGGGTTATTTTTCTTCATTTCTGTTACACTGCTTTACATCTATAGCATTTACTCTTGGTTCTTTCTTAGAATCTCCATCTTTCTGCTTCTATAGCCCATCTGTTTTTATATGCTGTATACTTTATCCATTAGAGCCCTTGGCATATTAATCATGTTATTGTCATTGTTGTTTAGTCTTTCCATCGTGTTTGACTCTTTTGTAACCCCATGGACTGTAGCCCGCCAGGCTCCTCTGTCCATAGGATTTCCCCAGCAAGAATACTGGAGTGGGTTGCCATTTTCTTCTCCAGGGGATCTTTCTGACCCAGGGATCAAACCCAGGTCTCCTTCATTGGCAGGCAGATTCTTTACCACTGAGCCACCAGGGAAGCCATAGTTGCTTTGAATTCCTTATCTGCTATTTCCAACATTGCTGCCATGCCTGATTCTGACGATGCTTTGTCTCTTCAAAAATATTTTTCTTTTTCCTTTTGCCTTTAGGTATGCCTTGTAAGTTTCTCTTGAAATGTAGACATGATGTACTGGATTAAAGGCACTGCTTTGACGGGGCTTTAGTAATGAGGAGGTGAGGTGTGAGGGGAGGCAGATCCCATGATTAGGTCTCAGCCCCTCAATGAGCCTCAGCCTCTGGACTGTGAACCTCACAAGTGTTTCTCATTTTTCTCTCCCCCACCCCCTGGCTTTTGTGGGACACAATGGCTTGAGACAGCTGGAGCTGGGTATTTCCCTTCCCCTAGGTCAGTTGGGCTCAGTTAATACCCCGGAGGGTTAGACTCTGGTACTAGTTTTCCTCTAGGGAAGGCCTTCTTAAGAGGACTGAGTGTTCTGGTCTATTCCAAATTGGCTACTCCCCATTTCCCCACTCCCAGCAGGAAGGCTGAGGGGATTTTCCCTGGTATTTCCTGTAGGATCCTGGTGAAGCTCCTGGAGGTAAATCTCACAATATTGTGAGTCCCCATAGAACTGGATCCCCTCAGAATTTTTACTCTCAGATTGTTCACACTGAGTATCCAGCAGTTGGTCACTTACGGCTCTGGTTTTCCTCCCCAAGCGCAGGTTCCCATGGTGGTTTCACCCTGAGGAAGCCTCAACTTCCTCTGTTCACCTGTGGGCCTCCCCAGTCTCAGGGGTGGCAGTTTGTCTCCTTTGACAGATGCAAGAGGAGGTCTCCCTTTCCTTTTTTCATTTTTTTTAAAACTACACTCACCTCAGTCATCCTTTCTAATACCATGGATTTATCTATGTTTTACCTTTTTGGGTTTTTGCTCCCAGGTTTGCACAAGACTGACTCCCTGGTTTTCATGTTTTGACTTAAGTTTCTCCTTTGAGCAGGCTCATTAACTACCCATTTAAATCAGGACTTGTCAGCCATCTCCAGCCACTTTCACTTCCTGTTCGTAGTCTTCATCAAACCTGATATTATCTTGTTCATTTATTTACTTGTTTACTGTCTATCTCTCACTGCTGCTGCTAAGTCACTTCAGTCATGTCCGACTCGGGGCGACCCCATAGAAGGTAGCCCACCAGGTTCCCCCATCCCTGAGATTCTCCAGGCAAGAACACTGGAGTGGGTTGCCATTTCCTTCTCCACACTTCATTGTAAACACTGTGAGAAGATAAACATTGCATGTCTTGTAGACAGTTGATTCCTAGTGCCTTGAAGGGTAGATGCATGGTAGATGTTCAAAAACATGTGTTTAAAAATAGTTCATAATTATTTTATCATATTGCTATCCCTGAACTTAGAAGTTAGATGTTTCTAAGTTCCATTATAATTTAATAATAACCACAGCTCTGAGAAATATTTGTATATAAATAGTTTTCTATAAATGACTTTTTGTCTTCATCATCTTATAAGTAAAGCTCCTACTGAGTCAAAGAAGATGAACATTTTTAAGGCTCTTAATAAATATTGTCAAATTATGTGCTGAAAAAGCTATTCTAATTTATAGTTTACCAATAGTATATCACAGTGCTCATACACATTACCTTAGTTAGCATGGGGTATTCTTGTTTTCAAAGAGCTTTGTTAATTTAATAGATGAGAATGAATATATTTGTATGCTTATATTATTACATTATTATTTTGCTGTAATTTTCTTTTTACTTATTCCTTTTCTACATTGTGAGCCTAATGAAAGCAGGGATTTCATCTTTTTAGGTATATTATTTTCTGAGGACACCTTTATTAACTCTTAGCAGTTGCTGGACAACTTATCTCAATAATGGACTAGTTTTCCGAAAGGCTCAAAACAAAATAACTGAAGTTTCCAGTATTATTATAACATCTTAAATGAAGACCAAATAGACTATATTGGCCCACATTGAGCAGTTTTGCCTAATTTTTTACATCAGGGATCTATATGATAGTGTAATAATGCAAATATGACTGAGGGCCAGTGGAGAGTAACACAGGTAACTCATTACTAATAACAAAGTTCTGAAATGTGAGTATGACTTCTTTTCATGAATTCAATCATATTCAAGATTTGTATAACAACACCCTTACTGATTTGCTTTCTTGAGTGGGAGAGACATTTGTAGTGCTAAAGCCTGTCCATTGATGAAAAGTAGTACTATCTATAGAAATATATAGTGAGCCACATCTGTACTTTTAAATTTTCAGTAGCCATGTGAAGAAGTTAAAAGGGACAAATGAAAGTAACATTAGTAAGACATTTTTAAACAAATGTGTCAAAAATACTATATCAATATGTAATAAATGTAAAAAATCATTGAGACAAAAAAGTTTTATGCTGTCTTTGAAATCTGTGGTGTATTGTACAGTTAAATCACACCTCAGTTTTTACCAGATGCATTTAAAGTCCTCAGAATCATCATGTGAATAGTGCTACTGTGTTTGACAACCCAGGGTTTATAATATTAATAAGGATTTTCATGGGTTCAAGGGAGTGAATGTGTTTTTCAATAATTAGAAATATGTTCCTCATAGGTGTCATAGTTTGGGTTCCCCAGTAGCAGACCTTAAGGCAAAGATTTGCATGAAATTGGTTTATTTTAGAGGTGATGCTAGGAAAACACATGTAGGGAGTGGAGAAGTGAGACAAAAGCCGGAAGGAAACCAATAAAAAATGTGTTAGCAAGAAAGTTACTGCTTTTGCAATAGAGTCACCCTGGGAGACAGAATTTTTCCAGCTGACAGGCAAGGGCACTGGGGCATTTATCTACCCATTCCCCATCCATCACTGGTTAAGAATTGAATCCAAGGTTTTTGGCTTGCTTTGCATATGGCCCTTGTGTGCTTCATTGGTAGGAGATTGGTCGATAAGCAGTGAACTCCTTAGTCCTGGAGACAAGTCAGAGGACACGAGCTGGAAAGTGACAGCTTCTGCTCCAGCAGGTCACACTGTCCATGGAGGGATCCTGTTAGACTCAGGAGCCCTAGGGACTTTATGTTACAAAGACCCTGCTTTATACCACTCATCCTGTTCACTTAAGTATCCCTAGCTCCTAGAATAGTATGTATTTAATAAATAGTTACTGTATGACTTTCCTTGAGTACCTGCTTTATAAAAAACTGAATACATTAAGAATACATTAAGGATTTCTTTAAAATTGATTTCTCCTCCAGCTTTATTGAGGTATAATTGACAATCAAAAATTGTATATATTTAAATGTACAACTTGATGACTTGGCAGATATATTGTGAAATACTCATCACACCAAGCCAATCAATATATGTCACTTCACATCTTAAACATTTTGCTTTTTTAAATTTTTTTTTATTTTTTAAAACACCCAAGATCTACTCTCACAACAAATGAAAAGTATATGGTACAGTATTGTCAACTGTAGCCACATTGTTGTACACTAGTTCTGCAGAATATATCTTGCATAACTGAAGCTAAAATTCATTATTAATAATACCATTTTAGCCAAGGTACATGGGAAATTATCAAAGAATAATGAAATGATCTTGTTACAGGCACCACAAACTTTGATTTTTCTTCATATGTGAAGAGGAAGAGAAGCTGCTGAGCTGGTAAGACAGCTACACAAATAACGCCATGAGTGGGAGCCCAAGAGTTTGTTCATTCAGTCCTACAGTCATTGATTCATTCAGAGAGCATATTCTAGACACTTTTCATGCACTGGCCATCTACCAGTGAGATGATCATGCTGGACTTGGACTTGAATCCAAATCAAGATTCGTTATTTACTGATTCAAAGACTTTGGAGAAGTGCTATCTTTGAGTATCATTTTTCTCATCTGGAATACAGACATAATACCTTCTTAGTTGGCTTAAAACTCAATGTTCAAAAAAACTAACATCATGGCCTCGGGCTGTATCACTTCATGGCAAGTCAATGCGTAATCAATGGAAACCAGTGAGACTTTATTTTCTTGGGCTCCAAAATCACTGCAGATGGTGACTGCAGCCATGAAATTAAAGGTGCTTGCTCCTTGGGAAAAGAAAGCTATGGCCAACCTAGATAGCATATTAAAAAGGAGAGACATTACTTTGCCGACAAAGGTTCATCTAGTCAAACTATGGTTTTTCCAGTAGTCTAGTATGGATGAAAGTGTTGGACTATAAAGAAAGCCAAGTGCTGAAGAATTAATGCTTTTGAACTGTGGTGTTCGAAAAGCCTCTTGAGAGTCCCTTGGACTGCAAGGAGATCCAGCCAGTCCATTCTAAAGGATCAGTCCTGAATATTCATTGGAAGGACTGATGTTGAAGCTCCAATACTTGGGTCACCTGGTGTGAAGAGCTGACTCATTCGAAAAGACCCTGGTGCTGGGAAAGATTGAAGGCAGGAGGAGAAGGGGATGACAGAGGATGAGATGGTTGGATGGCATCACTGACTCGAAGGACATGAGTTTGAGTAAGCTCCAGGAGTTGGTGATGAACAGGGAAGCCTGGTATGCTGTAGTCCATGGAGTCACAAAGAGTAGGACATGACTGAGTGATTGAACTGAATAGGGCATTGTGGGAGTTAAAAATTAAGTTAGTTCCCTAGAAATGCACATAACCTATATTCTGTAACATATGCCACTGTTATTCTACTAGGCAGGCCCTGAACTCATGAAAGAAATCATAAGGCAATCTCTCTGTCCCAAATGCCCCTTGTAGGAGGGCAGGGAAAAGTTCACTGAGGTCCCCCCACAATGTAACCTGAGATGCCAAAAGACATCTCACATATTGCAGAGATCTCCTGTGACAACATGAATTCATCTACCAAGATCATTTGAAATCTTCTAATCTTTTCTTACCTTTCTTTAAGTCTTGCAGCTCTACAAACATAATCCGTGATGAACCCTGTTATTGGCCAAGGTCAAATGTTTGGCTGCTGATTGTATTTACCAATCCAAGGTCATGTGCCCAAGGTGCAGTGAGAAGAAACAAACTCAAATGTTGGCTCTCTGAGCAGAGAAAAGTTTATTGCAAGGGTCAAGCAAGAAGTATAGGATACTCATGCTCGGAAGGCTGGAATTCCCCAGTGGATTTCGGGGGAGCATTTTTGAATGCAAGCTAAGGGAGAGAGTCCAAGGTACTTGATTAGCTCATGTGCATTTTCTGATTGGTTGATGTTGAGGAGTAAAGTAATGTAGCAGGGGTTATCATCATAAATCCTTAGGTTCCAGTTTATCATGGTTATCATGCAGTTAACTTTTCTCACATGGTGGGCTTTCTAGCATCTGCAAAACAACTCAGGAATGTGCACTAGACCCTGTTATCTGTAGCCTTCAGGGAGGAACTAAAGATTCTGTGACTGCTGTATGGCTAATCTATTGATTAAATTTTTGTTAGTACATGTTCACATTTTTCCAATCAGTGATTCTTGAGCCAGCCTTTTGTGACTCAGAGGAGGCCTGGGAGACTGAAGCTTTTCTACAACAAGAGACAGGCAGAGGGCATGCGGTGGGGTTGGGGTTTATCTCAGGAAGGCCCCACAGGGTCCTGCTCCATTCCAGTTGGAGACCTTCCCACAGTGCCCTGATTTGGTCCTGAGGAGGGCAGCGTGCCCAGAGGGTGGGCTGCTATCTCCTTCTGCCAGCTTTCTCCTGGTTTCCTCTGCAGTGCATGGGGAGCCTCTGAGCAGCAGAGATGGGCGGGGCTGAGCCTCCCTTCTCCACCTTCTGGGTGAGTGCCTCGGCTCAGACCAAGAACTTCCGCAGAGTTTGCAGCCAGGTGCGCTCCGGGGAGCTGGGCTGGCTGTGCCCGGCAGTCAGCCTGCCTGCTTTTATCAAACAGCTGGTAGCTTTGCCTCCCACCTGTGTGGGGCTTCTGGAAGCATCTACCCGGGTGTCTCTTGGTCCTGCAGCCCCACACGTGGCGCGCTGCCTCCATCCTATGCCTGTGGGAGCAGCTGTACAGAGTGGGTGCCTCAGAGGTGGTCCCTGGAGGCTGCTCAGTCCTGTGAGGCAGGACCTGGAGCCACCTGAGCTCCACTCTCAGAAGCAGGTGTTCTCAGGTTCCCACCCAGTGGACCTGCGAGGCGGCCAGTCTCCAGCATCCCCATCAGCGCCTCCAGGAGCACCGGGAACCCCATCGCCTCCTGAGCAGTGCGAACTGAGTCCGTGTCCACCTTGACCGGCAAGATGTTGCCTGTGTCCCCGGAGGTGAAGCCCAACCCGCTGCAGAACGCTAACTTCTGCTCGCGCCTGTTTGTCTGGTAAGCGCCCCATCTGAGCTGTGACATTCGGCATGCCTGACACTGCAGGCTCCTTTAGGAACCAAGGGACAAGGCAAGGGAATACGCTTGGGTGCCCAGGGAAGGGGGCAACAGGACTGGGAGAGGTACCTGGGGACCTGGTGGCAGGGGTACTGGCTTTCCCTGCCTTGCTGCCCTCCACCCAGCCAGTCTCAGGAGCCTGAGAGCTGATGCTGCAGGAGGTAGGGAGGCTGCCTAGGGGGAGTCACAGCCCAGCGGGAGAAGAAACTGGGCCTCCTACTGTCCACCTTATCTGTCTTCCTCAGAACTCCTCAGGAACTCAGTCAGTTCTGAACTAAAGCTGCACCTCTCCCCACTAAGCAAGCAGCTTATGAACAACTTTATCTAATTATTGTCCTGCACCTTTGCCATCTTCCAATAATGTCCCCACCTTTTCCCATGTTCCTTAGGTGAACAACTGAGATCCAGCTGCCCTGGACTCCCGCTCTCCCCCTGTCTGTGACCCTGTCTTTCTTTCTCTCCCTCCCTTTCTCCCTGTGTGACTGACTGCATGTCCTGGTACCTAGTTGTGGTCAATTTCAAGTGTGTACAAAACACTTTTAGTTTTTGTGTGTGTGTGTGTGTGTGTGTGTTTTAACCTGAAATAATTTTCTTGATATTTGAATTGCTTTCAGTGGGACATTTGCTTTAAACCACAAGATATCTCCGTCTGGATTATCAGAATACAAAATCCCTTCTCTCCCCGCCCCCCACCCCAACCAAAACAAACAAAGGAACAAACGAACAAAACCCCAAACCCACAACTCAGCTTCAAATAAGCTTTGAAGAAATGAGACTCTAAATATTTACATATG
The DNA here is from genome assembly GCF_023699985.2 of Odocoileus virginianus. Lineage (NCBI taxonomy): Eukaryota > Metazoa > Chordata > Mammalia > Artiodactyla > Cervidae > Odocoileus > Odocoileus virginianus. Next base: position 38,270,980 of record NC_069681.1, read on the forward strand.
GGTCAAGAAATAAATCACAAACTATTTACAAAAATACACAAGCTTATATGCATTAACAATTTACACCAGTTCACAAAAATATTAAAACATAAAAAAAAACACTATATAAATTAAAGTTAAGAACTCAGAAGTATGAGCTAAGACTTCCTAGGATGCTTCTCTCATGCAGGTCATGGTTGAAAAATCAGATTTTGCTATCTTGGAATCTAAACTGTAAAACAACCATTTTTATTCTTTGAACACTAACAGCACTAATCAAAAAAGGAAAAAAAGACCCTCTGTGCACACTGACATTAATTTTTATGAAATGAATGGGGACACTATTTCTGGAACATGTTTTGCTTTCATCTGGAACACATGGCCAGGAGCAGAGTATATATTTGGCCACAGCCCCTTTCCTTATTGCAAATATCTCCACTTCCACCTTTGAAGACCAAACCCTGGGGGAGTGGGGTCTTATCTAGATTTTAGCCTTCAGAGAAGCAGTGCATGGTCTTGATGCAGGTGGTCCTGCCCTGGAGTCTTGTGGTCCTGAAACCATTGACTGGTTTCTGAGCTGGGAGGAAGCACCAATGAAAAAACGCTGCAGAGAGCTGAAGTTCTTAACTAAAGTTTTCATCTGATAACTGGGACTACTAACTAGGCAGGCCTGAACCTTTGGACTTAAATTACACTTGGGTGATTATTAGGTCTTTTGTTTCTGGATCCATCTTTTCCATAAATTCTGATATTTCCTTCTTTTATGGGACAGTCTACGGGGTCCCTGGGGCATGGGAGCTCCTATGCTTGTTTTGATGGTAGTTTATTCAGTGTGCGTAGCTACATCTCTTGGCCATTTGATGACCCTTAAGGGCTTCCCTCATAGCTCAGTTGGTAAAGTATCCACCTGCAATGCAGGAGACCCTGGTTTGATTCCTGGATCGGGAAGATCCGCTGGAGAACGGATAGGCTACCCACTCCAGTATTCTTGGGCTTCCCTTATGGCTCAGCTGAAAAAGAACCTGCCAGCAATGGAGGAGGCCTGGGTTCTATCCCTGAGTTGGGAAGATCCTCTGGAGAAGGGAAAGGCTACCCACTCCAGTATTCTGGCCTAGAGAATTCCATGGACTGTAGTCCATGGGGCCACAAAAGTCAGACATGACTGTGAGCTACTTTCACGTCACTAAGGAAAGAGGGGGGCTTCCCTGGTAGCTCAGATGGTAAATAATTCACCTGCAATGCAGGAGACTTGAGTTCAATCCCTGGGTTCAGAAGATCCCCTGGAGGAGGAAATGGCAATCCATTCCAGTATCGTTGCCTGGAGTCCCCATGGACAGAGAAGCCTGGCGGGCTACATACAGTGCATGGGATCACAAAGAGTCGTACATGACTGAGCAACTAAGCACAGCACAGCACAAGGAAAGAGGGACCTTGAAGAAGGAATACAGGTGTGGTTACTGTAAGTAATAACAAACCAGGCAAACATCTTCTTAACTTTAGGCAGGGCAAGGAACTCTCCAAGCTCGTTCTGTTTGTGGACTTTGAAAACGTTTATATGTGCATGGAAATGAAAGGTGAGGACTTCTCTTCAATATTGATTGACACCCATTTGCAGTTTTCCTGCTGGAGAGAAAGGAGCTATTATCTCTTACTTCACCCTGAAGACACTGAAGCAGAGAGGTTGAGTAAGTTGCCTACCATCACACAGCTAGTAAGCGGTAGTTTGTGTCTGGAGTCTATATTTCTTGTCTATGTAACTGCTGTGCTTGTCATGGAATTGGTTGCCTGGACTTGTTCCAGGGTCCTAGCCCAGGCTGAGACCCCCCTTCATGACTGGGGAGGTTCTTTTTTCACTCAGATTCCCACAACCTATAAGTAAACTGATGGTGAGACTGGTAGAAGACAAGTTGCTCAATGACCAAAGAACTGAGAAGCAGGGATTTAGTTTGCAAATCAACCTCTCAACCCAATTTGGCTTAGACACTGAGTATCAGAGGGCTAAGGTAGGAGGAAGGGAATTAAGAGAGGGAGGAATATTCATGGCTTACCCAAAAACAGGGTGTAGTTTGGACGTGAAATGAGGCAACACTCCTTTTTAGTCCTTGTATGAGCTCTTCAGGTTGTTGTCATAGCCACTGTCAACTGTAGTGGTCCTGGTGGGTGTGTCATTTATCATGCTAATATATTACAGTGAATGTGTAATGAGGGTCTGTGTCTACTGGAGGTTAGGTCTTCTGCCATTTGGGTCCTGGCTAATTCTAATCAGTTCTTATTTTTCTCTTTCCTTTTATGATTGAGTGTGAAGCTCAGATAAGAGCAGTTGGTTTCCATTTGAGAAAGGGGAAGGGATATAATTCAGGGTAACAGCCTTTCCTTTTTACTGCTCCTCATTCCTGAGGGAGTCTGAGGGGCAAAGGTTGGTCTTCTGATACCACTTCTTGCTGAGCAAGGGCATTGTCATATGTTGGGTTAGAAGAGCAGAATTTTTCCTGATTCAACCAAAATGAATCTGATTGTCAACAGGCTATAGTCCCAATTTCTCATAGCCCTAAGTAAAGACCATCAGAAGCTTGACTCAGTTCTCCAAGATATAAAACTAATGAGACAATTGAGGAATCATGGACCAAAGAGCAAGAGAAGGAGAGTAACTGTAGGGGGTTCTTAGAATGGCCTTAGAAGCCCATGGAACCTGGGAACAGCTCTTCTGATCCTTTCAAATTAGTTCAGTCAGGCCCTTCTTGTTCTGAGTATTTAACCAAGTGGCCCTCTCTCTGTTTTTTTTTTTTTTTTTTTTTTTAATATTGTTTTTTGGAGTATAGTTGATTTAAAATGTTGTGTTAGTTTCAGATGCACAGAAAAGTGAAGTAGTTTTACATATACTTATATCCACTTTTTAAAAGATTCTTTTTCCAATATAGGCCATTCCAGAGTTACAGAGTATTGAGTAGAGTTCCCTCTGCTGTATACAGTAAGTTCTTACTAGTTATTTATTTTATATACAATAGTTTATATATGTCAATCCCAGTCTCCCAATTTGTCCCTTCCTCCCTTACCCCCTGGTAACCATAAGTTCATTTTCTACATCTGTAACTCTTCTTCTGTTTGGTAGATAAGTTCATTTGTACCATTTTTTTAAGATTCCATGTGTAAGTGATACCGTATGATATTTGTCTTTCTCTGTCTGCAAGCGGCTTTCTCTAGCATCTGGGATGCACTCTCTTCTATCTGACTGCTCGTGTTAACATAGAAACAACAGGAAATGGTGAGTGGGGCACAAATTCCCCCTTGATTAGCCAGCAGGTAAAAAAGAGCTTTGCAGTGGTCAAATGTCTTCTGGGCCAGAGAGTCCGGTGAAGATTTTACCGTTCTAAGTTTGGAACTGGATTTTCTAGTTACCCAGGCCACTGTCCCAGCAACTTCTTTTATACTTATGGTATTATAAGTTGTTCCTCTTGTTAGGCTCACCAGGGATCCTACAAGAGTGACAAGTCCTGCTATTACCAGTCTAGTTCCTTTCCTGACTAGATGAATGGCCCTCTTTGGTTCAGAGGTGGTGTGAGTGTAATTAAAATCTGAATGTAACCTGGATCTGGGTTGAACCACCTATAGCCCAGTGTTGCCTGGTAGTTTTCTTGGAAACAGTTAATGGCCCAACATGGGTGGCCCTTGCCATAAGAGCCCTAAGGAACAAACATCCCTCAGGGGCACACACTGTCTTTGGGTTTTCTTGAGTCATGTTTAGGCTCATGGTTGGTGCCCTTCCATCCAGGTCTCTGGCTGCATGGCCACACCCCTCCATATTTGGTATGATCCTGTCCCCAGAGCCCATAAGCATGGTAACTGTCTACAGTCAGCTATGCCTGTAGGTGGAGGGCTCATAGTGAACAGTTGGTTGGACCCCCAGGAAACAGGGATTTGACTAACAAATACGCCTTTGCAGGGGTGTGGTGGCAGTGGGCAACCTGGATGTCCCTGGGCAGAAGCCTGGGTGTGGAGGAATTAAACCTAGTTTGGTGATGTTGTCAACTGTTAGTGCAGTTCCCTGAAAGTCTGGTGGGTTGTATTTATTCCCCAACTGAAGCTGATGGTGACAGATCCAACAGTCAGTAAAACTCCAGCACTTTTGGATGTTTAAATGTTACTTTTAAAGATAAAAGCATCTGCCAGGGATAAGAAGAATCAACTGTGCATTTTATGTCGGAAGATGTTGCTTATCTTTAGGATGTCGGAAGATGTTGCTTATCTTTAGGATGTCTTCAGGAGGTCAGAAAAAGGCTCACGTGGTGGTCTGGCTGAGGAGAGTCTGACAGGGCTGTAAAGAAGTTAGGGTCGAGAGCCTGTTAGATTCAGGGTGTTGTATCCGGGGTCTTCCCTGGTAGCTCAGCTGGTAAAGAATCCACCTGCAATGCAGGAGACTCCATTTGATTCCTGAATAAGGATGATTCCCTGGAGAAGGGATAGGCTTCCCATTCCAGTATTCTTGGGCTTCCCTGGTGGCTCAGACAGTAAAGAATTTGCCTGCAATGCAGGAGACCTGGGTTCGATCTGATTTCCTGTAAAAATTCCTTTGTGTTGACAGTTAATCTAAGGAGATATTGAGACCTCAAGGTTGCAACTGCTTTGAACAAGACTGGAGGTATCCTTGAATCTGCTACAGTTCGGAAGATTTAAGTCCTCAGTAATATAGGACTATATCTGCAGCCTTAGCCACAATGGCCATTCAGCTGTATTCTGCATGCTTGAACCACAGTTACTTTATTTTGATTTCTAAATGTATTTTTCCATAATAATTAAAGCAGATGTACAATGTATGTTCATTAGGCCACAAACAGGTTGCTCTAGTTAAGGTATATCATGTAGAAGCCAGTGTGACTTTCCTATACCTAGAGATATATACTTCCCTGGTGACTCAAACAGTAAAGTGTCTGCCTGCAATTAGGAGACCCAAGTTCGATCCCTGGGTCAGGAAGATCCCCTGGAGAAGGAAATGGAAACCCACTCCAGTATTCATGTCTGGAAAATCCCATGGCTGGAGGAGCCTGGTAGGTTACAGTCCATGGAGTTGCAAAGAGTCAGACATGACTCACTTCACTTCAGAGATATGTGCGTGTGTTTGAAAGCGTGTATCTAATTTGCCCCATATCTTTATATTGAAAATGTTGACTTTTTTTTTAACAAAGTCTTTAAATCTAGGATTCTAATTGAGGGTAATTTGGAGGGTAATATGTCACTTTGCTTTTTTTTACCAGGTGGCTAAACCCCTTATTTAAAATGGGTTACAAGCGGAAACTAGAACCAGATGACATGTACTCGGTGCTTCCGGAAGATCGCTCCCAGCACCTCGGAGAAGAGCTGCAAGGGTGAGCACAGGCAGCTGGGAAAAGGGCTGGAAGTGAGAATTTCCACATGAGGCTAAAGGTTTGGGGCGGGCTTGCCTTCCTCTGGGTTCTTCTGATCCTCCTCCCTGACACTGCACGCTCAGTCCCCTCAGGCTGACCCCATGCTTAGCCCACTTTGGAGGTCCGTGTTCCCTGTGCATCTGTGGAAGTAGAGGGAGCCCGCAGCCATGTCCCTGGAGGCCGAGCTCTGTCCCCGGAGGTGGGGCCCCTGGAGGAGGGTGTCTGCCCTCCTGAGCTGCTCATGACCTGTGAGTCCAGCAAATCTCAGCAGAAACTTGTTTCCAGAATCTGGAACTTTTCCCTCAAGTCCTGTTTCTCTGGTGCTTCAATGTCAGCACCACTCATCTTTCAGGAGCCCTGTGAGCAGTTCGCCAGCATCTTTGGGGCCCCACAGAGCACCCGGTAGTGAAGGCCCATCTCCCACTCCGCTCCTCCCCGTTTCCCTGTGGTGGACACGCTGTTCTTCACTGTGCTGTGTTTCTCGTCACAGATACTGGGATCAGGAAGTTAAGAGAGCCCAGAAAGACGCACAGGAGCCTTCCTTAATGAAAGCAATCATAAAGTGTTACTGGAAATCCTATTTAATTTGGGGAATGTTTGCATTTCTTGAGGTAAAAGACTTTCATACTGCACATTGCTTTTTGGTGTATGTATCTCAGTACTGAGGTGGATGGGACGGGTGGGGAGAGAGGCCAGTAGTCTAAGGTCTGAGGATGAACCCTCACAGAAACATGATAGAGCTCTGAGGTTGTATTTATATTTAGAATGGACAAGGATTGGACCTCCAGGGGTTGCTATTTTTCTTTTAACTGATTAAAAACAGTGTTGTGGAAGCATGGTCTTGAAATAAAAGACATTTTATATTATGCTAGCAAGTTCATGGTGCTCATTATAAACACTGATTGATCTTTGACCAAAAGATTTCTACAGCTTCAGGCAATATGTGCCCTGTGATTTAGAGGAAGGTAACTTGGACCTGAGCCCAGAACAAGATACATTTTACAGACACTTGGCAAATAATTGTTAACTTGCCCAGGTCACTGATAAATGCTTTCCTAAGAAGATATCGTCACCTCTCCTCTGACAGGGGAACAGAACCCAGGGCCCTGCATCTGGACTGTAGCCGCCCAGAACTCCTAAGAGCAGACCTTTCCCCAGGCTGCCCCCTTCCCCATGGGCTGGCACTGTGAGCCAAAGCCCCCGAGGGGAGGAGCTCCAGCTTCACTGTGAATTCTCTGCACCCTCCATGCTGCTTTCTTTCCATGGCTGTGGGGGTGGTTTGCTGGTTTAAGGGCGAGTCTTGGTAGCTGAGATTGGCAGAGGGTGGAGAAGGGGGTGTGCAGGGCAAACCAGAGGCAGAAAACTGAGCTCAGTGACCTCCATGACCTTGAAGATCCTGGGTCAAGACCCCCCAGAGGACAGTCCCCCTGGGGACACAGTGCGGGCAGCCCCCCGTTCTGGCTGAGCCTGCTGGAGGTCTGCTGCAGACCCCCCTGGGTGGCTGGTGCTCTCCGTGGTCCCTCAGTGGTGCCTTAGGGACACGGTTGGCCTGTGAGTGTGTGAGAGCAGGAGGGATGGAAGGTGCAGTTGCTGTGAAAGGGTGTTTTAGGTGGAGAAAGTGGCGAGTTGTCATCAGTACGTTGTGTTGGGGTGAGTTGGGTGGGCCAGGTGGTTTACAGGTGGGCAGCGTGGCTCTGGTTTAAAGGCTGTGTTTACTGAAGGGCACGGCGGGCATGGGCAGCTGGGAAGGTGAAGTCCATCCCACACAAGTGGGGAAACCATAGAATTTGTAAGCTCACAGGTCCTGGGAGATGGAGTTCTCATTGATGACAAATGTGGGTTGGCCATTGTGCCAGAGGGTGGGGCAGAGTGCCACCTTATAGAGGGCTCTGACCACAGAGATACTGCAGTGCCTTGTGAAGGGCACAGGATGGGAGAGGGGGCGGGTACTCCTTAGACTGTCCCAGCCCTTCTTTGACCCATGTGCAGTTGTCCCACTGATGGTGTTTCCATATATTCACAGTACATTGTCATTTGAAATACACAGGTGACAAACTGGTGTGGCCTGTTTGTGCAGGATTTCCTGACCTCACACAGCAGAGCTCTCATAAATTCTTATCAGGAAATCCTGGGGCCTCAGTGTCTGCCTGTGGCTCATGCCAGGTTCCTGATTGGATGAGTGGCCCCAGGGTTAAATGTTGGATCATATCCTGGAGCAGGTCTTTCTCTGCTGGCCCTGATTCTCTAATTTCCCTTTGGTACCAGATGCTGAAGAAGCTGAAGTCAAGTGCATCTCAATAGATGGCCCACAAGGCTAGGTTTGAACTGAGCTGCTAGTTTTTCTTGTTGTCCTGGGCTGTTAGCCCCTTGGGTGGGGTCACTAAGCCTCAGATGGATCCCATCCTAATTTGAGTCCTGAGTCTTGGCTGTGGCAGCTCATGGGAGAAGCACACATAGAGGGAGAGGCCTCATGATATCATGAGAGAGAGAGGCTGCAGGATCTGAGGTTCTTCCTGAGAGGGAATCCTCTCCACTGTGGTGCTGGGAGTGTTGATTTCACAGTTTTCCAGCCCCAGTAATACTTCCTGCTGGGGATCCAGGAAGGCCAGGCCTGGGACTGCATAAGGTGCACCTGCTACAGCCCTGGGCCCTCTTTCAGGAGATTGGTTGTTAGGTGGTCATGGCAGACAAGTGGGGAGTAGTGGACTTGGAAAATAAGGAGGCTCATTCTCTCTACTAGCAACAGTGCTAGTTGGTTAAATAATTGATTGTTTGAGCAACTTTCCGTGTTGTGATCTATCTGTACTACTTGCTGGTCTCTGTATTTTAGATATTGGAAGATCTATACTTGGCCCAGAATTTTCTAAAATTCAAACACATTTCCTTTGTGACTGCCAGCCTTCTTTTAATTCCTCTGATGCACAGAATGCCTCATGGATCATCTATGATTCTCACGCCATATACTGTTACCACCCACAGAACAGTCAGGGCTTCCCCCAGAAACACTGGCAGCACCAACAGGAAGATGCCCGTCCAGGTCAGGCTTTTGGGGTTAGGATTTCAAGTATGAAAACTTCTGTCCTATGAGACAGAAATTTGAAATACACAGGTGTCCTATGAGTGACTATAATGCTCAGAGAAACAAGTACAGGCTGAAGTTGAATGCGGAGCTTTTGCAGGTCACCTCTAATTCAAACAGAACAGCCAGGAAATTCTGAGCATTCCTGGCCCCTGTGTGCACCTCCATGGGGACCATGGGTAGGGAAGATGGGTCTCCGGCTATCCAGTGCCCTCAGAGTAGAGAGGAAGATCCTGAAGCCTCTGCCTGGGCCTGAGTCACAGCGACCACCTCCCCCGCCATCAGTGCTTCTCTCTGAGGGGTGAGGTCTCCATTGCTGGTGTGTAAGTGGGGTGACCTCAGAGAGCCAGAGTTGGTTCACCCAGTCCCTTCCCCTGAGAGGGGAGGTGTTGCGGGGAGTTATGTCCTTTTCCCAGGACCCTTAGAAGTGGCCCAGCCTTGTCCGGTCACTTGGCCTTTGTCTGAGGCCGCTTTTGCTGGTGGTCTCTGGTCCAGGTGGAGGCCGTGGGAAGCCCATGTGTGTGTAAACCTTCACTTTGGAGCTCAGCTGATGGGCAGGAAGGAAACAGAATCCTCTGCGACCCACAGTGAGCTCTGTGCCTGGACTCAGGGCTGGTTCCCCAGGAGCTGAGTGGGCTTTGCATTTATTTCCCAACCCTTTCTTCCATGTGTCCCTCACTTTGCTCAACCCAGGAGGCTGAGGAGTGGCTGCTGGTGGCAGAGATACTGTGGGCTGAGAGCAACCACTGAGGACCACACAGCAAGGGAGAGGAGGAGGGGGCGTTGAGCCAAGCAGACAGGGACCTGCAGAGCAGACCTGCTGTGTGCGCCTCGCTGGTTCCTGAGAGCATAGCATTAGCCATTAGGTGTTAGTAATATCCACAGTGGTGCCCCTGAGTCATGAATGATTGTGACACTTTTTAACCTGTTTTATTTTCTCTTTTTAAAGCATATGTAAGTTTTTATTGTAACATTCAAAGAATTTTTAAAAATTGAAGTGTGATTGACTAACAGTGTTAATATTAGTTTCAGGTGTACAACATAGTGATTCAATATTTTTTTTATTCAGTATTTTTATTTATTTATTTAAATACAAGTTCCCACTTTTATTTATTTATTTAGGCTGAACAGAATCTAATTTCCTGACCAGAGATTATCCCAAGCCCCTGGATTTGGAGTGTGGAGTCTTACCCACTGGACTACCAGAGAAGTCCCAATTCAATATTTTTATACATTACAAAATGATTACCGTGATTAAGCCTAGTTATCATCTGTCACCATACAAAGTTTTCAGTGATATTGACTATATTTCCCATGTTGTACATTGTATCCCTGCAACATATTTATTTTATAACTAGAAGTTTGTACCTCTTAATCTCCCTTGCCTATTTCACTCATTCCCCCCACCTCCTCAATCTGTTTTCTTTAAGATGTTAGGGAAATAGGTGACTCATATTTAAAAGGTTACATTAATAATGGTTAAAATTTTTAGCAGTCTACTTATAAATGAAACATTAATTACTATCTAGAAAACTTAGCTTTTACAAATGACTTTTCTGATAAGTTCTTGTCCTGCCATGATGGCCTATAAGCAGCACTGAGTTTTCCAAACCCTTTGTGAAACCAACCTCTGCCATTAAGGATAGAATAAGTCTCTTCCCAAAACTTCTGATAATCAGTTTAGTTGCTCAGTCATATCCAACTCTTTGTGACCCCATGGACTGCCTCATATCAGGCCTCCCCGTCCATCACCAACTCCCAGAGCTTGCTCAAACTCATGTCCATCGAGTCAGTGATGGCATCCAACCATCTCATCCACTGTCATTCCCTTCTCCTCTTGCCTTCAATCTTTCGCAGCATCAAGGTCTTTTCCAATGAGTCATTTCTTCACATCAAGTGGTCAAGTATTGGAGTTTCAGCTTCAGCATCAGTCCTTCCAATGAATATTCAGAACTGATTTCCTTTAGGATGGACTGGTTTGATCTCCTTGCAGTCCAAGGGACTCTCAAGAGTCTTCTCCAGCACCACAGTTCAAAAGCATCATTTCTTTGGTGCTCAGCTTTCTTTATGGTCCAATTCTCACATCCATACATGACTCCTGGAAAAACCATAGCTTTGAACAGACGAACCTTTGTTGGCAAAGTAATGTCTCTACTTTTTAATATGCTATCTAGGTTGGTCATAGCTTTTCTTCCAAGGAGCAAGCATCTTCTAATTTCATGGCTGCAGTCACCATCTGATAATAAAAGTGATAATAAAAGCCATACCACCATCTGATAATAAAAGTGATCAAAAACACTTGTTTTAATGGTGGTTTCAGAGCACTTTAAGCTGTGGTAGCTCACACAGCTGTCCCAGAAATCCTTCAAGGTAGACAAGGCAGGTATTTCCACAGATGAGCACCTGGAGCTATAGGAGGGCACATGATGGGCTTAGGGTCATGTGACTCGCAGGTGTTCAACCTGGTTTCTGAAGCCCAGTGTTCTAACACCCAGGCCAGTGTTCTCTGCGTTCTGTCCTGAGACTTCCTTTCCTCCCACAGCCTCCACTGATGCTCAGAGCCAGGAGGAGGTGTTTGTTCTGATAACAACTCTGTGCTCCTCTGTCAATTGCTTTCTGTAGTTTTTTTTTTTTCTTTTTTTCCTGTAGATATTTAGCAACATTTCAAAAACACGAAAAAGAATAGAAGGGAAGCAGAACATGTTACCCCACAATATGCATCTCTGGCAGAAAGGTTATTTTGAGCTTATTCTTTGAGAAATAGACACAGGAAAAGTTCTGAAGACAGAGTAGCAGTTTGCCTTCTGTGAGGAACATTTACATTGATAAAGAAAATCTCCATTTATAAGGATGTCTCCATCTCTGTGGATTTCTAGGTGGCGTTATTGGTAAAGAACCCTCCTGCCAATGCAGGAGAAGTAAGAGATGCAGGTTTGATCCCTGGGTCGGGAAGATCCCCTGAGGAGAGATGACAACCCACTCCAGTATTCTTCCCCAGAGAATCCCATGGACAGAGGAGCCTGGAGGGCTACAATCCATGGGGGTCACAAAGAGCCAGACACAAATGAAATGACTTAGAATGCACACTCCATCTCTGTACTAGGAAGAAAAGAATGTCTCTAAATCACAGAAGAATCTTGTTGATAGAGAAGTCTTCATGAAGAATTTAAATCTGCATAACAAACCCAACCTGACTCTAATTTAAGCTGCATTTCCTATTAACTTTTCATAAGTGTCCCCTCCCTTCTTTTGTCTTTATCTGGAAATGGTATTTAAGGTGGTGGTTTGGGTCATCTCAGGCTTCCCTGGTGGCTCAGGGGCTTCCCTCATGGCTAAGATGTCAAAGAATCTGCTAGAAATGCTGGATACCCGGGTTTGATCAAGACCTGTGTTCAGTCCCTGGGCTGGGAAGATGCCCTGTAGTAGGAAATGGCAACCCACTCCAATATTCTTGCCTGGAGAATTTCATGGACAAAGGAGTCAGGTGGGCTACAGTCCATGGGGTCACAACAAGTTGGACATGATTGAGTGACTAACACTTTGGGCCATCTCAGGTAGTTACTCAGTTTTTCTGGCATTTCTGATGTGTATCAGAAATACATGTGTTAGTAAATTTCTGTTTGATTTTCTTTTTTTTTTTCTTCTGTCGTTTATTACAGGGAGTATCAGCTAAGTGTGCAGGGAAATAAGCACCTATGTCACCCTAAGCCAGCTTCAATAACTGTCAACTCATGAGCTTTCTTACCTCATCTCAACTCCTACTTGCTCTCACTTCCGAAGATTATTTGGAAGCAGTTCCTAAACATCATATCATTTTTATCTATAAATGTTTTAGTATGTATCTTTAAAAGATGTGGACTCTCCCCCCTAAATAATTCCAATTCCATTATGATGCATAAACATTAACTTTAATATCATCAGTATTTAACCAGTGCTCATGTTGTCTTTTCCCCCCTTGTTTGAAACAGCATCATAAAAGCTACATTTGGTTCATAGAGGTTGTATAGGTTGCTTTTCTATCTCCCTCTATCCATCCCCCCTCTCTCTCTTTCCTCTCAACCATTTATTTAGTTTATTTATTTATATATATTTCTAAAGGAAGAAACTAGGTTGTTTGTCCTATAGAGACTCCCACAGTTTGAGTTTGGTGGATTGCCTCTCCCCCAAGTTGTGTAACTGGCTCCTCTGGTACCTTAGGTTTGGGGGTTAGATCTAGAACTTTATCTGAGTCATTCAGGTTTCCCTTTTGTAGGAGATAGGGTTATAGGTTTGTATACCTCCTTTATGAGGTACATAACATCATTTTGTATGTGTGACGTTAAGAGCGATTCATGATTATTACTCAAGATCCATTAATTCAGTAAGGGTTCCAAAATGGTGATGTTCTAGTTCTAAATCTTCCCCTCTTCATTTATCAGCTGCAGCATTTCCATAAAGAGAAGCTTTGTCATTATAAACTCTTTGGTTACCCCGAGCCATAGTATTTATAGGAAGGGTAGGGAAATTCTTCCTTTCCCAGATGATGCTAGCATGCAGTCAGGATGAAGACCACTGTGTAAAAGAGGACTGAATGTGTATCTAGGATCTTTATGTTTATTATCTCCCCAGATTCACTGCTTTTCCTCCTTAGCCCTGGATCCTGCTCAACTCTACTTTTGTCACCTTTCACCCAGTTCTAAAACTTAATTGGCTTTTCATTTTCCCAGAAGCTCACCCTTTTTTCCTTGTTTCCCTCAAGCTTTTCTTTTTTTTTTTTTCCCTCTGTCTGATAGCATGTTTCCATTTCCTGTTTGCTTTTTTTTTTTTTTTCTCATGAATGAGAGATGAGGAAGTTGGGTAAGAAATGTGTCAAGTATATGTGGAAGCCTGGAGGAGGAACTGTACCCACTCCAGCAGTTCTAGCATCTAACTGTGTAAGAAGTTTCCCTAAGGACCAGGAGGTAGTGATTAATATCAGTGCTTTCAGGAGGCTGAATACCAAGGACTATCAAGAAATGTCTGCCTCAGAGACTCTGAGACTCTTGTAGAATCTTGAATGATGGATGATGTGATATTATTTTGGACTCTTTTAAAAATCTCATATGGTTTAACAGTTGTGAAGAATTTTTGTGAAAGAATAAGAACTATATTCTCAGTTGGTTTGTAGAAAGGGTCACAGATTGATATAAAAGATGAAGGGTTTATGGAGGCAATATTTGACCTTGTTCTGAGGGGAATGGCTACCCACTCCAGTATTCTTGCCTGGAAAATTCCCTGGATAGAGGAGCCTGGTGGGCTACAGTCCATGGGGTCACAAGGAATCAGACATGACTAAGCAACTAACACACACTCACACACACACACACACACATTACTTATTCAGAAAGTTCTAATTTGGTTAGTTTCATGTTTGATAATGAGTATTTTCTCAGTTGTTTTATTGCTTACCAGTTTGAAGTTAAGGATCAGGAATAGATATATGAGAGAATTCCTTGGTGGCGTCTGCCCACACCAGTGAACACATGGTAAGGGTAGCTCCCTGGAATGGCAGCTCCCAGTGTTTGAATCCCAAGTGTGAGCCACCCCCTGGGATTCTGGGAGACTCTCCAAGACAAGCAGAGTCGTCAGAAATTGTGCCTTCCCTTGACATTCACACCACTCTTCCATTTGGAGTTAATACTTGGAACAGAGCATTGAGCCTATGGAGGAGTTAATCTTCTGGCAGCGGAAAACCTTTCGCCTGGTTTGCCTCAGCCAGTTGCTACCAAATTCCAGAAGTGGAGACATTCACAGGTTAAAAATGTTGTTGCCAGCTATCCTGTTAAATTATTCTTTATCTCTAACCTTTCCTTGTGTGTGGAGGGGATAGATTTTCTCAGTCCAAATCTGATAGCCCAATCACTTCCTTCTGTGTGTTCTAGAAGCTTTAAAGAATCGTATTTAGTACTTGTATTCGTATTCTCTCCTGATACACTTTGGGGTTTTGTTTCCTTGTGTTATTGACTATTTAGTTTTCTGTTTTGTTGAGAGAAATTACTGTAAAATTGTTATTTACTTGTATTTTATATGGAGTATAAAATCTATTTTCCAATTTCAATAGTTGGAACTTATGCTTGAGTGGCAATTCTTTGTACTTTATGCTCTTCACCACTTTTCTAAATTGTCATAACTACTTCTCACTGGAGGCAAGGCAGTGCTTAAGGATAACAAATAACTCTACCCCCAAATTATTTCAAATCACTGTAATGGTTCTTGTTCAAAAACCTTTGTTATCTTTTTGAAAACTTAAATCTCAAATAAAGAATGATAATTATTATGGAAAAAAATGGACAGATGAGTGGAAGATCTGGGCCATGAACTGGCATTATACCTTAATGAGGCTATTTGCTCTGCTGACTTGTTAAATACTGTCTCTGAGCAGAAAACTCCAGGTGCTTAAGATGGTAGCGACCTGCCTTTATTTTGCACTTTTTTCCCCCTAAATTTGTTGCATCTATCAGTATTCTCTTTGGTGGATGACATTACTCTTACTTCTTTTTCCTATAATTATAAAATGTTTAGGCTTAAATGGAGAGCTGAGTAACAGGTAACAGTGATTCCCAGAGACACTCATAGTTTTCTGGAAAGTTTGATGCAGCAGGTGTTAGTGCTGGGCTTCTGGTGGAGAGCCCTAGTTTTATAGGCTGTAGACTGGACTGCCCTTGACCACAGCTGGACTGGGACTGCCCGTGTGTACAGTGTGATGTGCTTACTTCTCTGTGTAAGCCTCCAGATTTCCATCTCAGTAAACTATAGTGTATTTTACAATTTACTGTATTAGGGACTTTTCCATGAGCTCTTAATGCTTCTTGGGATAAATGATAGGGCTTGCTAGAAATGTTACAGTGAGTCTTTGTATTCTTGAGAACCGATTAAATTACTCTGATCTGATCATCTTAATCATAATTCAACTAAACGGCATTCCCTTACTTCTCTACAATAGATGAAAACTTCCATGAATTCAGAGAAGGCGAGGCAGTTAGTGCAGTCTGCGAGCATGTGTATGCATGTGTGCAGAGGAAGGCAGGGGTGTTGAGGTTCAATGTGACATGCATTTGAGGAATGGGGACAACTTTCTATAAATAACTGGATTGAGCACTACTTGTTTGAGCAGAAAATGCTTGTGGTGTTGTGTTTTGTTTGTTGTTTTGAATTATCCTTTCCTTCCTCTTGTATGCGGGTTCCTCGTCTTTAAGGAGACAGAAGAGAGCTATGAAAGCAAACCCATTGGTCATTTTCCAGATCTGTGTTAGTCAAGAGGGATTCCCTAAAAGGAAAACCTTGATTCAAAGTTGAGTTCCTGAAAGATTTCTAAATTCTTGGTGTTTTTCTTCTGAGAAGTATGTGGAGGAAATGGTGTTTAGGGTGGAGGTGTTAATTTTTGGTGACTTCAATTTGTGTTAACTGTTTGGTTTTCTTTGAGGGTGGAGAAGTGGTCCTTCAAGGGGTGACTAGAGGGAGGAAGTAGGTTGTGGGGTAGAGTGGCCATTTGGCAGGGTAGGCAACTGTTGCTGTTTATTTGCCTTTAGTTTTAGAAAATAAAATAGCTTTCCCTGAGTCTTACTCAGGAAGTAAGCGTGGTTACCTGCTAAGTCTTGGTTTAGGATTTTAATATTTTCCTTGAGGAATAGATAATTGATAACATTTCTTCCAAATTAGCACCTGAGGTTTATGACTGATGGCAAACCATGGATAACACTGTTTTCAAGCTTAATTTCTGCCATGTTTAATATTTGATTCCAAGTATCATCCGAGCTTCTAGGGGTAGAGATACATTGATGCAGTGTCCCCTTGGGCAGAAAATCTGGGAACCTCCCAAAGGTGGTTTCTTTGTGATACTCCAGCAGCAGCTGGTCTCTGCTTGTCTTGATTTAGCAACATGTGGAGTCTGGGGTGGTAAATATTGGGTCTGAGCTTGTGCCAATGTCTCAGTTCATAAAGGCTCTTAAAGCAGAAGGTGATGGAAAGAGCATGCCTCTAGTACATGAGCCATCTTGACTTTCTATTGGGCTAAAATGTTGCGAATACAGGAGACAGGGGCTTGTTCACATGGAAGCAAATTTCTTACCTTCTTCTGCCACTTTTCACTTATCCATCTTAGACCAAGACTCTTGCTATTTTGACAAATGGGTTCTAAAGCACTGCTTATAATACTTATTGAGCATCCACAATGTGCTAAGCACAATGTACCCGGGCTTTATTGCCTTTGAATGTAAAATTTTTCTTAAGGTTAAAACTATTGTCTCATGTCTTACAGAAAATAGTGCATCTGCATATATATATATATATATATATATTTAAATGTAGCCCTGAATGTAGCATTTTGCCAAAATGTCTTTTTAACATGCTAATAGTAAAAGTTTGTGTTAAGAAAATTTGTAGAGCTTGCATTTCTAATTAAGGCTTTTCTTTTCTTTTTTTTTTTTTTTCCTTTTAGGAAGGCACCAGAGTAGTTCAGCCCATATTTTTGGGGAAAATGATTAGTTATGTTGAAAACTCTGATTCCACCAATTCTGTCACTTTGCAAGAAGCCTACGCCTACGCCACAGTGCTGAGCACCTGCGTGCTCGTGTGGGCCGTTCTGCACCACTTGTACTTCTATCACATTCAGCGTGTGGGGATGAGGCTGAGAGTAGCCGTGTGCCATATGATCTACCGCAAGGTAAGTGTCACTCGGTACCAAAGTATGTACCTCCCCTGAAGTATCAGAAATATTTTGGGAAAGCTGTCTGTAAATTAAAGATTTTGTAACTGTCATCATTTACACATTACTAGATATGCTTGCTAATTACATCAAGCCAATTTTATTGCTGTTTAAGCAAAGTTTACTGAAATATAATGAAAAGTTTTCTCCTGAGGTCATGTGGGGGCAGTCTTTAATAACTTACCCACTATTGCATAATAGTGGCTGTCTGAGGAAGCCTTACAAATAGCTGTGAAAAGAAGAGAAGTGAAAAGCAAAGGAGAAAAGGAAAGATATACCCATTTGCATCCAGAGTTCCAAAGAATAGCAAGGAGAGATAAGAAAAGCCTTCCTCAGAGATCAATGCAAAGAAACAGAGGAAAACAATAGAATAGAAAGACTAGAGATCTCTTCAAAGAAAATTAGAGATACCAAGGGAACATTTCATGCAAAGATGGGCTCAATAAAGGAAAGAAAAGGTAGGGATCTATCTTGCATATAGAGTTATCATTACCATCTTTCTAAATTCCATATATATGTGTTAGTATACTGTATGGGTGTTTATCTTTCTGGCTTACTTCACTCTGTATAATGGGCTCCAGTTTCATCCATCTCATTAGAACTGATTCAAATGTATTCTTTTTAATGGCTGAGTGATATTCCATTGTGTATATGTACCATAGCTTTCTTATCCATTCGTCTGCTAATGAGTATCTAGGTTGCCTCCATGTCCTGGCTATTATAAACAGTGCTGCAATGAACATTGGGGTACACGTGTCTCTTTCAGTTCTGGTTTCCTTGGTGTGTATGCCCAGGAGTGGGATTTCTGGGTCATATGGCAGTTCTATTTCCAGTTTTTTAAGGAATCTCCACACTGTTCTCCATAGAGGCTGTACTAGTTTGCATTCCCACCAACAGTGTAAGAGGGTTCCCTGCACAACAAAGGAAACTATAAGCAAGGTGAAAAGACAGCCTTCAGAATGGGAGAAAATAATAGCAAATGAAGCAACAGACAAAGGATTAATCTCAAATATATACAAGCAACTCCTGCAGTTCAATTCCAGAAAAATAAATGACCCAATCAAAAAATGGGCCAAAGATCTAAACAGAAATTTCTCCAAAGAAGATATACAGATGGCTAACAAACACATGAAAAGATGCTCAACATCACAGAAATGGTAGGGATCTAACAGAAGCAGAAGATATTAAGAAGAGGTGGCAAGAATACACAGAAGAACTGTACAAAAAAGATCTTCATGACCCAGATAATCACAATGGTGTGAGCACTTACCTACAGCCAGACATTCTGGAATGTGAAGTCATGTGGGCCTTAGGAAGCATCACTATGAACAAAGCTAGTGGAGGTGGTGGAATTCCAGTTGAGCTATTTCAAATCCTGAAAAATGATGCTGTGAAAGTGCTGCACTCAATACGCCAGCAAATTTGGGAAACTCAGCAGTGACCACAGGACTGGAAAAAGTCAGTTTTCATTCCAATCCCAAAGAAAGACAATGCCAAACAATGCTCAAACTACCACACAATTGCACTCATCTCACACGCTAGTAAAGCAATGCTCAAAATTCTCCAAGCCAGGCTTCAGCAATATGTGAACCCTGAACTTCCAGATGTTCAAGCTGGTTTTAGAAAAGGCAGAGGAACCAGAGATCAAATTGCCAACATCTACTGGATCATTGAAAAAGCAAGAGAGTTCCAGAAAAACATCTCTTTCTGCTTTAGTGGCTATGCCAAAGCCTTTGACTGTGTGGATCACAATAAACTGTGGAAAATTCTGAAAGAGATGGGAATACCAGACCACCTGATCTGCCTCTTGAGAAACCTGTATGCAGGTCAAGAAGCAACAGTTAGAACTGGACATGGAACAACAGACTGGTTCCAAATTGGAAAAAGAGCACGTCAAGGCTGTATGTTGTCACCCTGCTTATTTAACTTATATGCAGAGTACCTCATGAGAAACGCTGGGCTGGAAGAAGCACAAGCTGGAATCAAGATTGCCAGGAGAAATATCAATAACCTCAGATACACAGATGACACCACCCTTATGGCAGAAAGTGAAGAATAACTAAAGAACCTCTTGATGAAAGTGAAAGAGGAGAGTGAAAAAGTTGGCTTAAAGCTCAACATTCAGAAAACTAAGATCATGGCGTCTGGTCCCATCACTTCATGGCAAATAGATGGGGAAACAGTGTCTGACTTTATTTTTTGGGGCTCCAAAATCACTGCAGATGGTGATTGCAGCCATGAAATTAAAAGATGCTTACTCCTTGGAAGGAAAGTTATGACCAATCTAGACAGCATATTAAAAAGCAGAGCTATTACTTTGTCAACAAAGGTCCATCTTGTCAAGGCTATGGTTTTCCAGTGGTCATGTATGGATGTGAGAATTGGACTATAAAGAAAGCTGAGCACTGAAGAATTGATGCTTTTGAACTGTGGTGTTGGAGAAGACTCTTGAGAGTCCCTTGGACTGCAAGAAGGTCCAACCAGTCCATCCTAAAGGAGATCAGTCCTGGGTGTTCATACCTTGACCACCTGATGTGAAGAGCTGACTCAATTGAAAAGACCCTGATGCTGGGAATAATCGAGGGCAGGAGGAGAAGGGGACAACGGAGGATGAGATGGTTCATGGGGTCGCAAAGAGTCAGACACGACTGAGTGACTGAACTGAACTGATTGCATAACATTCACTAAATTGTAATGAGGAAGTCTAATTAAAAACTAAGTATCACAATGACTTTCAATTTTTCATGCCTAAATCTCATAGTGATATTTATAAAAAATTCTTAATGTTATTCATTAAAACCCTCACTTATATCAAAGTTTTATTTACAGGTGAACTTCAGTGATTGGATTTATAAAATTAGATCAAGAAGCAAAAAGTATATTTGAGAAAGGGAATGATAATAATTTTAACAGATCCATCTAATTTTATTCAATATAATTGTGTTAACTAAAGAAATATGTAAATAAAATCCATGCAAATGCAAACTCATTCACTATATTCTATAGATATGAATGTTTTTAATGGTATTAAAGAATATCTTAGGGTGTTTGATATAAAACTTGAAACTATACATTGTTTTATTAATTCTGGAGAGAATTTGTTGCTCTTCATTCAAGCTATTTTTAAAAATTCTTTAAGTTTTAATGGGTGGATAATTGCTTTACAGAATTGTGTTGGTTTCTGCCAAACATCAACATGTATCAGCCGCAGGTATATGCCTGGCAAAGGAGATACCATGACAAAGCTATTTTTAAAACAATATTTCCTTTTATCTTTAATATGCAGTGTAACACTTTTAATAACAACCTGATTTTTTATTCATATGCTAAAAAGTTTTATTGAAGTTTAACTGACCCGAGACACTGTTAGTTCCAGATGCAAAAATAGTGATTTGTATTTCTATACATTACAAAATGATCCCCATTATCAGTCTAGTTACCATACAAAGTTATTAAAATATTATTGACTCTTTTCCCCATGCTACACACTTCATCCTCCAGACTTGTTTATTTTGTAACTGGAAGTTTACCTCTTTTTAAAAAACTTTTTATTTTGTATTGGGGCATAGCTGATTAACAATGTTATGGTAGTTTGAGGTGAACAGGGAAGGGACTCAGCCATGCATATACATGTATCCATTCTCCCCCAAATTCCTCTCCCATCCAGGCTGCCACATAACATTGAGCAGAGTTCCATGTGCTATACAGTAGGTCCTTTCTGGCTATCCATTTTGAATATAGCAGTGTGTACATGTCCATCCCAAACTCTGTAGCTATCCCTTTCCTCCATCCTTCCCCCTGGCAACCATAAGTTCATTCTCTAAGTCTATGAGTCTCTTTCTGTTTTGTAAATAAGTTCCTTTGTATCATTTTTTTTAAGATTCCACATATAAGGGATGTCATATCATATTTCTCCATCTCTATTTGACTTACTTCACTCAGTATGATGCCCTCTAGGTCCAACCATATTGCTGCAAATAGCATTATTTCATTCTTTTTAATTACTGAGTAATATTCCATTATATATATGTTCCACATCTTTATCCATTCCTCTTTCAATGGGCATTTAGGTTGCTTGCATGTCTTGGTTATTGTAAACAGTGCTGCAATGAACATTGGGATTCATGTACCCTTTCAGATCATGTTTTTCTCTAGATATATGCTCAGTAATGATATTGAAGGGTCATATGGTAGCTATATTTTTAGTTTTTTATGGAAACTTCATACTTTTCTCCATAGTGGCTGTACCAATTAACATTCCCACCAATGGTGTAGAAGAGTTCCCTTCTCTCCACACCCTCTCCAGCATGTACTGTTTGTGGATTTTTTGATGATAGCTATTCTGCCTGGTATAAGGTGATATCTCATTGTAGTTTTGATTTGCATTTCTCCAATAATTGGCAGCATTGAACATCTTTTCATGTGCCTCTTGTCTATCTGTATGTCTTCTTTGGAGAAATGTCTGCTTAGGTCTTCTGCCCATCTTTTGATTGGGTTGTTTGTTTTGATGCTGTTAAGCATCATGAGCTGTTTGTAGATTTTGAAGATTTATCTCTTGTTGGTCACATCATTTGCAAATATTTTCTCCTAATCTGTGGATTGTCTTTTTGCTTTGTTTGTTTCCTTTGATGTACAAAATCTGTTGAGTTTAAGTTGGTCCCATTGTTTATTTGTGTTTTTATTTCCATTATTCTGGGAGACAGATTGAAAAAGATACTGCTGCAATTTATGTCAGAGACTATTTGGCCTCTGTTTTCCTCTAAGAAGGAAGTGTCTGATCTCATATTTAGGTCTTTAATCTATTTTGAGGTTATTTTTATGTATGGTGTTAAAGAATGATTTAACTTGTTTTTTCTTTTAATATAGCTGTCCAGTTTTCCCAAGACCATTTTTTGAAGAAACTGTCTTTCCAAACTTGTGTAGTCTTGCCTCCTTTGTCATAGATTAATTAATCATTGGTGCATGGGCTTATTTCTGAGTTTTATATCCTTTTTCATCAATCAATATTTCTTTTTTTGTGCCAGTACCATACTATTTTGAAGACTGTAATGTTTTAGTATAGTTTGAAGTCAGGGAGCCTGTTTGCTCCAGTTCCATTTTTCTTTCTCAAGGTTACTTTGGCTATTCAAGGTCTTTTGTATCTCCATACAAATTTTGATATTTTTTGTTCTAGTTCTATGAAAAATGTCATTAGTAGTTTCAAAGGGATTGTGTTGCATCTGTAGATAGCCTTGGGTAGTATAGTCATTTTGACAACCTTGATTCTTCCAATGCACAAACATGACATGTCTTTCTATCTGTTTGTATCTTATTTGATTTCTTTCATCAGCAACTTATAGTTTGCAGAGTACAGGTCTTTTTATCTCCTTCTGTAGGTTTACTCCTAGGTATTTTATTCTTTTTGATGTGATGATAAATGGAATTGTTTCTTGAATTTGTTTCATATCTTTCATTGTTAGTGTATAAAAATGCAACAGATTTCTATGTATTAATTTTGTAACCTTCAACTTAACCAAATTCATTGGTAGTTCTAGTAGTTTTTGATAGCATGCTTAGGATCTTCTATGTATAGTATCATGTCATCTGCAAATAGTGACCATTTAACTTCTTTTCATATTTGGATTCCTTTTACTTTTTCTTCTTCGATTACTATGACTTCCGATTACTATGTTGAATGAAAGTGATAAGAGTGGAAATCCTTGTCTTGTTCCTGATTTTAGAGGAAATGCTTTCAACTTTTCATGGTTGAGTATGATGTTGGCTGTAAGTTTGTTGTATATGGCCTTTATTATGTTGAGGTACCTCCCCTCTATGCCCACTTTCTGGAGAGTTCTATTCTTTAATCATAAATGGATGCTGAAATTTGTCAAAAGCTTTTTCTACACCTATAAAGATGATCATATAGTGTTTCAGTCTTCAATTTGTTGATGTTGATTTGTGGATATTGAAAAATCTGTGCATCTGTGGTTTGAATATTAGTTGATCTTGGTGTTCAGACAGTTCAGTCACTTAGTAGTATCCAACTCTTTCAACCCCATAGACTGAAGTATGTCAGGCTTCTCTGTCCTTTACCAACTCCCAAAGCTTACTCAAACTCATGTCCATTGAGTCAGTGATGCCATCCAACCATTTCATCCTTTGTTGTCCCCTTCTCCTCCTGCCCCCAATCCCTCCCAGCATAAGGGTCTTTTCCAGTGAGTCAATTCTTCACATCAGGTGGCCAAAGTATTGGAGTTTCAGCTTCAACATCAGTCCTTCCAATGAATATTCAGGACTGATTTCCTTTAGGATGGACTGGTTGGATCTCCTTGCAGTCCAAGGGACTCTCAAGAGTCTTCTACAACACTGCAGTTCAAAAGCATCAATTCTTCAGCATACAGCTTTCTTTATAGCCAAACTCTCACATCCATACGTGGCAACTGGAAACACCATTGACTAGATGGACCTTTGTTAGCAAAGTAATGTCTCTGCTTTTAATATGTTTTCTAGGTTGGTCATAGCTTTTCTTCCAAGGAGCATGCATCTTTTAATTTCATGGCTGCAGTCACCATCTGCAGTTATTTTGGAGCCCAAATAAATAAAGTTTCTCACTGTTCCATTATTTCCCCATCTATTTTCCATGAAGTGATGGGACTGGATGCTATGATCTTAGTTTTCTGAATGTTCAGTTTTAAGCCAACATTTTCACTCTCCTCTTTCACTTTCATCAAGAGGCTCTTTAGTTCTTCTTTGCTTTCTGTCATAAGGGTGGTATTATCTGCATATCTGAGATTATTGATATTTTCCCCAGCAATCTTGATTCCAGCTTGTGTTTCGTCCAGTCTGGCATTTTGCATGATGTACTCTGCATATAAGTTGAATAAGTAGGGTAACAATATACAACCTGGACGTCCTCCTTTCCTGATTTGGAACAGGTCTGTTGTTCGTGTCCAGTTCTAACTGTTGCTTCTTGACCTGCATACAGATTTCTCATGGTGTATGATCTCATGGTTTAAGATCATGGTGTATGATTTTTATAATGTATTTTTGAAGTGTTGTTGGATTTGTATTGTACTGTTGAGGATTTTTACATCTATGTTCATCAATGATATTGGCCTGTAATTTTTCTTTTCTTGTGGTATCTTTGTTTCATTTTGGTATCAGGGTGATACATTATAGAATGAGTTTGAAGGTTTTCCTTCCTCTGCAATTTTGGAACAAGTTCCAAAGAATAGGTGTTAACTTTTCTCTGAATTGCTAGAATTTACCTGTGAACCCATCAGGTCCCAGACTTTTGTATTTTGGGTGGAGGGGGTTAAATCACAAATTTAGTGTTGTGAGTGGTCTCTTAATATTTACTTTTTCTATTCCTGGTTCAGTCTTGGGAGATTGTACCTTTCAAAGAAAAGTGTCCCTTTCTTCTAGGTTGTCCATTTTATCAGCATACAGTTGCTTTTAGTAGTCTTATGATTCTTTGTATTTCCGTGGTGTCAGTTGTAACTTCTCCTTTTTCATACCTAATTTTATTTATTTGAGTCCTCCTTTTCTCTTGATGAGTCTAACTAAAAGTTTATCAGTTTTGTCTGTTTTTTCAAAGAACCAGTTTTGGTCTCATTGATGTTTGTGATTATTTTCTTTGTCTCTATTTCATTTATTTCTGCTTTGATCTTTATGATTTCTTTCCTTCTACTAACTTTAGGTTTTGTTTATTCTCTTTTTCTCTAGTTGTTTCAGGTGTAGGATTAGATTGCTTACTTAAGATTTTTCTTGTTTCTTGAGGTAAGACTGTATTGCTATAAACTTCCCTCTTAGAACTGCTTTTGTTGCATCCCATACATTTTGGACCATTGTGCTTTCATTTTCATTTATCTCTTGTTTTATTTTTTTAATTTCCCCTTTGATTTCCTTCAGTTATTCATTGGTTGTTTAGTGGCATAATGTTTAGCTGCCACATGTTTGTATTTTTTTAGTTTTTCTTGTAGTTTATTTCTAATCTCATAGCATTGGGATCAGAAAAGATGCTTGATGTTATTTCAGTTTTCTTAAATTTACCAAGGCTCTCCTTGTGACCTAGCATGTGGTAGTAAGACCTGATTTGATGTGCTCAGTTATATTACATTGAGAAATGCCATGAAATTATTCTAAACACTTTATTCTGGTCTCAACTAGTGTAATAGGAGCAAGGATTTCAGATGTATTTACAAAGAGTTGCTACAGATACATCAGTGTCAAGAGCTAAAGGGGTCTTTATACACTTGATTCTCGATATCTTTACTTTATACTGTTTGCTTTAAAAAAAAATCCTTATTTAGCTGTATATTATACTTGAAATTTCGTAAGAGAGTAGATCTTAAGTGTTCCCACCACACAGACAAAATAGGATAACTATCACCTCTTCTTACAGAAACACCAAAATCACAGCTAACTGCTGAACAATCATTGACCAAAAAATGCTAGAGACTACCAAAAAAGATATTTACATCTAAAGACAAAGAAGAAGCCACAGCAAAACAGTATGAGTGGCACAGTCACAATAAAAGCAAATCCCATACCAGTTGGGTGGGAAAATAATTATACCACAGAGTTCTCCCATAGGAGTGAAAATCCTGAGTCCTGGATAGGTTTCCAGTCTGGGGAGTCGGCAATGGGAGGAGGAGCTTCCAGAGAATCTGGCTTTGAAGCCCAGTGGGGTTTGATTGCAGGAATTCCACAAGACTGCACATAAGGCCTTGTAAACACTAGGACCCTTGGGAAAAAGGAGTGACTTCATAAGATCCTGGGTCAGATCTACTTGCTGGTTTTAGAGGGTCTCCTGTGGAGGTAGGGTGTGGATTGGTTGGGACAAAGACACTGGCAGTGATAGTTCCGGGGAGTACTCACTGATGTGAGAACTCATGAGGCTGCCATTTTCTTACCAAGACCTAGCCCCACCCAACAGCCTGTGGGGTCCAGTGCTGGAGCACCTCAGACTAAATAATCAACAGTGTCAACAGGGTAGGAACACAGCCCTACCCATCAGGTAGCTTAAAGTCCTCCTGAGCACAAAGTTGCCCACTAACCACACCCACAGGCATGGCCAGCCCACAAGAGGAACAAGACCCAGCTCCACACACTAGTGAACAAGAACCAGTCCCAGTCTAATGAAGCTCTTATACAGCTTCATTCACCAGGGGAAGACAGCAGAAACAAGAAGTGCAATTCTGCAGCCTGTGGAATGAAAACAACAATCACAGAAAATCAGACTAAATGAGATGGCAGAGTAATATGTCCCAGATGAAGGAAGAAGTAAAACCCCAGAAGAACAGCTAAAAAAAGTGGAAATAGGCAATTTACTTGCAAAAGAATTTGGAGTAATGATAGTAAAGGTGATCCATGACCTTGGGAAAAGGATGGAGGCACAGATCAAGAAAATATAAGAAATGTTTAACAAAGAGCTAGAATAATTAAAGAACAAATAAACAGAGATGAACAATACAAAATCTGAAAAATTCACTAGAAGGAATAAATAGCAGAATGTTAGGCAGAAGAAAAGTGAGTTGGAGACAGAGTGTGGAAATTACTGCCATGGAATAGAAGGAAGGAAAAAGAATGAAAAGAAATGAAGATAGTCTGAGACCTAGGAACAACATTAAATATACCAACATTTGCATTCTTGGGGTCCCAGCAGAAGAGGAGAGAGAGAAAGAACCTGAGAAAATATTTGAAGAGATAATAGCTGAAAATTTCCCTAACATCGGCAAGGAAGCAGTCACCTAAGTCCAAGAAGTACAGAGTCTTGGGCTGGATAAACTCAAGGAAGAATATACTAAAACACATAATAATAAAATTGACAAAAATTAAAGAAAAAGAAAAATAGCAACAAAGAACCAGAAAAACTGCAGCCAGAGAAAAGCAACAATATAAAAGGAAACTCCTATAAGATTATCAGCTGATTTCTCAGCAGAAATTGTAGGCCAGATGGGTGTGGCATGACATATTTAAAGTGATGAAAGAATCTACAACCAAAAATATCCTACCCAACGATGCTCTCATTCAGATTTGACAGAGAAATCAATAGCCTTATAGATAAGCAAAAGCTAAGAGGATTCAGTACCACCAGGCCAGCTTTCCAACAAATGCTAAACAAACTTCTCTAGGTGGGAAAGAAAAGGCTATATCTTGAAACAAGAAAATTACAAATGGAGAAGCTCACCAGTAAAGGCAAACATACAATAAAGGTAGGAAATAATACACACACAAATATGATACCAAAAAGCATGATAAAACCAAACAATCAAAATGGAAAGCATTGTTTCTTTTGCCTACTTATCTAGATCTGTTTCTTGGGAGTACTTTTCTTGGCAAAATGAGAGATGTCTCTTCATTTTCCTTGAGCAGAGACTTGTAGTCTTGTGCAGTGTGACCTGGGGGCCTGGCTTCTCACTATCTGTGTTTGGCTATAGTATCTAAGTCGGTTTCCTCTTGGGTCACATGGAAATGGCAGAGGTACTCTTACACTCTAGTCCGGGGTCTTCTTTGTCATTCATCAGCTTCTTTGTTATTTTATTGTACCTTTTACCATTTAGGAGATGAATACTCAGATTTTCAGACAAATTAGCTAGATTTTTGTCTTTCAGATAATGCTTAGCTCTCATAAACACATAGGAAATTTATCTGGAACTGCAGTGTGAAAATCTTAAGTTAGGTTTGAGGTGATGGTTCAGTTAAAGCTCTGTCTCTGCTGCAGAGATGAGCCATTATTCACCTGCTTTCCTTTCTTTTACACTAACACTTTGGAATATTGCTTTTGGGAAACTTGATCTGACCTGTAATGTTTACCTAGATGAATATAAACATCTCCCAAAGCCATTAATTTGCTGGTTTGATTAGGCTAACAGAATTGTCCTTTTACTAAGTCAGGTATTGTTGGGATTAAACCATAGACATAACCTGAAATTTCAGAAACATGGGAAAGAACAATTTCTTTGTGCACAATCTTGCATCTAGAATCCTGCTGAGATGAAGAAATAAGACACTCCTTTACAGGTGACAGGTGGGCTGATTCCTTGGGGCAAAAGTTGATGATGCCAAGCAGCTCTGAAAGGCCCCTCTGAATGCTTGTGGTTCAAGTTCAGGCCCCACCGAATGCTTGTGGTTCAAGTTCAGGCCCCACTTCTTGATCTTTGGTCCTGGGAAGAAATCAGGTTGGGTGTTAGAAATGGGATGGCTACTAAGCTCATGGTTTGTAATTTTGAATGATTTCATGGAATATATTGCATATAAAAATGACTTGTCACTTATTTACCTTTCCACAACTTTGGAAAAATTACTTTTGGCTCTTGATCACTGATTTTTTAAAAATGTTGGTAAAATACATGCAATATAAAATTCACCATTTTAACTCTTTAAGTGCACCATTTAATGACATTAATTATATTCACATTGTTGTGTAGCCATCACTGATATGTGAACTTTTTCTTCTTCCCAAACTGAGCCTCTGCACTCATTAAACACTAACTCCCCACCCTCCCCTCAGCCATCATCATTCTACTTCTTCTCTCTATGAATTTGACTATTTTAGTTGCCTCATGTAAGTGGAATCATGCAATGTTTGTCATTTTTGTCTGGCTTATGTCACATAGAATATCTTCAAGTTTCATCCATGTTGGAGCAGGTTTCAGAATTTAATTCCTGTTTAAGGCTGAATACTATTCCATTATAGATCTATACAGCATTCTCTGTATCCAATCATCTGTAATGGATATTTGGGTTGTTTCCACCTTTTGACTATTATGAGTAATGTTGCTATGAACACGAGTGTACAAATATCTATTTAAGTCCATGCATCCAGTTTTTTGAGTGCATTTCCAGAAGTAGAATTGCTGTGCTATATACTAATTTTATGCTTGATATCTTGAGGAACTGCCATACTCTCTTCCATCATTGCTGCCTCATTTTACATTTCCACTTCATCAATGACTTTTCTGTTTAATGTGAGGAGTAAATGAAAAGTTTTTATGAAATGTGACATTTTGTTTGGATCCATGGCTCCATTTGATAGTCTATTGAAACAGCCCAAGGTGGTCTGTTCAAGTTTCTCAGATCTTTAGGGCATTTTTCATAATTTTTTTAAACCAAATAAAGGGATTGTACAACCTAGGCTGTATACTTGTAAATTCAGCAGACCGACATTAAGAATACAGGTTTCTCACAGGAGTAGTGTTTTGAACATTGTACTCACTTACTTCAGAATGAGGGAACTAAGACCAAAGTATGTGGAAAGATGTCATATGTGAAATTAAAGACTGATTCCATATTTATAGTTCAAGTCCCCTAATGTCTTTCCTTCAGGTGCCCTCAACACTCACTTCTAACTGGGCTCAACTTTACTTTAGTTGAGTAAAGTCAAAGCTATGGTTTTTTCCAGTAGTCATGTATGGATGTGAGAGTTGGACTATAAAGAAAATTGAGCACTGAAGAATAGATTCTTTTGAACTGTGGTGTTGGAGGAGACTCTTGAGAGTCCCTTGGACTGCAAGGAGATCCAACCAGTCCATCCTAAAGGAGATCAGTCCTGAATATTCATTGGAAGAACTGATGCTGAAGCCGAAACTCCAGTACTTTAGCCATCTGATGCAAAGAACTGACTCGTTGGAAAAGACCCTTATCTTGGGAAAGATTTAAGGCAGGAGGAGAAGGGGATAAAAGAGTATGAGATGATTGGATGGCATCACCAACTCAATGGATATGAGTTTGAGCAAACTTCGGGGGTTCGTGATGGGCAGGAAAGCCTAGCATGCTGCAGTTCATGGGGTCACAAAGAATTGGACATGACTGAGCGATTGAACTGAGCTGAACTTACTTTAGTTGACTCCTAAGTTTAAAGCTATACACTTTACACTTCGAGTAGGTCAACATTCATTGAGAACCAGGATGGGGTATGTTGCTTCTACCTCCTATTCCTGTTTGCTGTCCTTGTGGACGGGGCTGCCACCACACTGAGGAGAGGAAGAATGGACAAGTCTCCCTAGAGCCCTGCTCTCAGGGGCCATCCTACTCATCCTGACACCACATAAGACCCCAGGGAAACATGCTTCATTTTGTTATGTTCTAAGAGTGACTTGGTATCATTGTAGGAATCCAGTTTGCTATTTCTTTTTCTTATTTCAGGCCCTTCGCCTAAGTAGTTCAGCCATGGGGAAGACCACCACAGGCCAGATAGTCAACCTGCTGTCCAACGATGTGAGCAGGTTTGACCAGGTGAGCTGCCCCTGAGAGATCCTCTTCCATGTCCCATCCTTCTCACTGGATTCAGCTTATTGGGATGCCAGGTGTCCAGGTTTGGTGTCAGCCAGCATTCTGTTGGGGGCATAAGACAAGAGTTCTCTTAATCCAACTCTCATTTTCTCTGTGTACAACTTAGATGTAATAATGTGTATTGTCCTGTGGATGAGAATTTTTTTTTTCTGAGGTTGCCTACAGCATAATGACAATAATAAGTAAGCAGCAGTGTTCTTGTCCAGCTTGGTTAGTGTCCCTGGGGATTCTCCTGGAGTGGCACTTCTTGATACGTGGTGTGGCTGTTGCTGTACAGTCTTCCTCTTCTTCCGGACGATGAAGGCCTTGTGGGCCGGGGTTGTTCTTTCCCATGTGCCCTCTTCAGTGCCTGCTGCATAAGGAGCCTTCAAGGACTATGCCAAGTGGGTGGTCCCCAGACAGACACCACCTACTCCCTGCTGCACCCCCACCACAGTCTTTTTTACACTTATGAATAGATCACATTACTCAGGGCACTATTGCTATTGGTCAGATCTTTTTTGTACTAGACTACTTCTCTTTCAGTTATTCATTCATGAAACATGAAGTACTTACTACATTACTTTTAGGGCTGAAAAAAGATTTAGTTTCTTCCCTGGAGAAGCCACAGCCTGTCAGGGAGGTAAATACACAGGTAGTTACTGGAGAGCATGGTGCATGCCATAAAATAAGCTTTCCTGGGATGCTGGGGAGATATGGGGGCTGAATGTTGGGACATAGAGATTTTGGGGATCCCCTGAGCTCATCTGCGGTGTAGACAAAAATGAACATCTTCCTTCAGTGCAGCTGGTCGGGTTCTCCCTGGACGTCCCTTAGGTTGGCCCTTTGATGCCCCGGCACAGCATCATCTGAGGTGTATGCTTGGGTTTCTGCTTTAGCAGGTTTAAAACCCACTGAGATCATTTTTGTGTAGGTCCATGTATGTTCCTTCAGAGCAGATTTTTTCTACACTGTGTACTTACCAGTTTTGCTTTTATATCATCCTAAGAAGACTTGTCTTTCTCTTTTAAGGTAACAGTGTTCCTGCACTATCTGTGGGTGGGACCACTGCAGGCTATTATCGTGACCGCCCTGCTCTGGATGGAAATGGGAATGTCATGTCTTGCTGGGATGGCAATTCTTGTTGTTATTCTACTTTTGCAAAGCTGCATTTGGAAGTTGTCTTCGTCACTCTGGTAAGAAAAACGCTGGTTTAAAAAATAGGTGATATGTGTGTGGTTTAGACCCTTCTGGCTTAGCCAGTGGATGCTCCAGCCTTAAACTGATCACTGATGTCAAAGCAGAAAAGGTGATGGCATTTGCTCTTTCTTCACAGCTAACTTCTAAGGTGCTATACCTGGATATGTAGAGTGTCCTTAAGTAGAATTTACCTATGTCCAAGTTTTTTAAACATTATTCAGTAGTAGTTTTATAGGCCTTTTCCTAGCTACATATATTTTTGTTATGCTTGTGTTACAGCATTTTTAAACATGTGTGTTCTTGTCTTGTTTTTAATTCAGTGTTTCCATTAAGTTATAAGCACCCCAAGGGCAGGGCTGATCTAAATTAAATATTATCTTTATAAAGCCCCACAGTCCCAGCAGCACATGTGATAGAAAAATGACTGGTGATGAAGGGATTAATGGTGATGAGTTAGACTTGAAGCTGGTCCCAGAGGGTTGGAGTGGGTTATTGTCCAACTTGTCAGGTGATGTTGATGAGGGAGTTGATGTATTCTATGAAGCTAGTTGAGTTATTTTATATATATGTCTGCATGTGCCTTTATGTGTGGTACTTTTCTCTATTTGGAATTTCCTTTCCTCTCTTTGCTATGGAGTGATGTTCCTTATCCTTTGGGGCCCTGTTCCAGTGCTATGAGGTCTCTGAAGCTTTTCTTGCTCTCTTTTCCCAGTGGATTTAATAGCCCCATCTTATCTGCTCCCCAGCACTTTACTCCTATTTTATTACAGCACAGACATTATCTTCCTGATAGATTCCTTTCTGCCTTCCCTGCCCAACCATGAGGACGTCCTTGGGCAGAGGGTTTGTATCTGACTCATTTCAAGTCTTCCTATCAGATGCTGCAAGTTCTCCAAGTTACTCCCTGAATTAGTCTGAAAGGTTGACTTCCTAGTTTCTTTGTCTCCATTTGCACTTTGAGTAGGACCTGCCTGTGTTGTTATCACAAAAGAGCTGTAGGGAATCATTGATCCCTGGTCCTTCCCTGTGCCCCCTGCTGCTGCTATGGGATGTTGGGTTGTGATCACTAAGTTTCATCTCTCACATCTGTCTCCTCAGGAGTAAGACTGCAGCTCTCACAGACAACAGGATCCAGACCATAAGTGAAATTATAACTGGCATCAGAACAATAAAAATGTATGCTTGGGAAAAGTCATTTATAGATCTTATTACCAGTTTGAGAAGGTAAGTTTTTGTATATATCACACCATATTTTTGTTTATTTCCTATTTTTACAGAATGAATTTAGAAATCTTACCAAGTTTTTTATGAAAATGAACAAATACTATCTGCCCCTTGCATATGGCAAGAGGGTCAAGTGGAATAGTGGAGACAACCTTTTAATCTGTTCTTCTTAAAGGAAAAAAACAAACAAACATATATATATATATATATATACACACACTCTTATATAGAAATGCAATTCCAAAACTTTATTTATACCACAAATCCCAAATAAGCAATGACTGTACGATGTTAGTATCTGAGAAGGTGATATTTAAACTAAAAGTAGAATTTTTGTTGATGGAGCACAAACAGGGAGATTGTAGAGATTGGATATACATGTATCTGGCCAAACTTTAAGAATCAGTATTCTTCATTCCAAACGGAGCCATAAAAATACTTTTTTTTTTTTTTTTTTTGTGGGGGTTGCTTTGGTTTGTGTTTGTAGATGTTTTCCCCATCTTTCATTTAACTGTCTGATGAGTGTTTATATTCCAGCACATGGTGCTGGGAATTCTCTGGCAGCTCCCTGTCATCTCTTACTTTGCACCATTGTGGGGGCCCCTCTCTCTGCTGGGGATACACTCTCATCTTCCTTTGTCTTTGGCCTCCTCCAGCTCTGACTGACTCCAGCTTATCTTCTCAGGGTTGATCCACGTCCATGTGACTTGCTCTGACTCCTCTGCTCTGGGTTACATACCTTTGCTCTGTACCTTGTGGGGGCTGTGCTGACTTCCTCTGTCTAATGTCTTGGTGTCTCATAATTTTGGGGTGTCTTTTTCTCTTCCCCCAATAGTTCATAAGCTCCTGGAGGGAGCAGGCTGTGTCTTCCTGTCATCAGTGAAGAGCCTGGCACAGGATTGTAGTTACAAACACTTGTTGAATGAATGTTCAAACTCAGTCTGCTTGACTCACAATGTCTAAAAGTGTGACACTAAGCCTCTTTTTAGGTGGGAGAGTGAAGTGGTGATGAAGTGTGTGGTCCTTGGATCAGGGCAGACCCCTGGGTGGGCACTGTGTAGTGTTTCCATGATATGAGGGATAGTTTATCTTAACCTGTGTCCACTCCCTAAAAAGGGGCCACTCACATGGGGCACTTGAATCCATGTCTTTGATGATGCTTGCTTTAAATCCTATGTCCTATTTTGTTTTCCAGGAAGGAAATTTTCAAGATTCTGAGGAGTTCCTTCTTTAGGGGTGTGAATTTGGCATTATTTTTCACTGTAAGCAAAATCATGATTTTTGTCACCTTCACGGCCAATAATATCCTTGACAACCTGATCACAGCCAGCCAAGTGTTTGTGGTGGTGATGCTGTTCGAGGCTCTGCGGTTTACAAGCATCCTCTACTTCCCCATGGCCGTTGAGAAGGTGTCAGAGGCTGTTGTCAGCATCCAAAGAATCAAGGTTTGGTGACAAATAACTTTCTTTAGTTGTAGGTGAATTTTTGTAAATTGCTTCCTTTTATGTGGTGTCACCGTGTTTTGGTTTGATGTGATTTAACTCTCTCAGTGCCAAAGCTGGCAGTCTTTCCAAAATATCTTATGTACTCCCCTTTCTTCTTAGGTAGAGTCTTGCCTAGTAGCAAGAGAAGCAAACAGAATACATCTCCTGTGATATCTGGAATGACGATTAGGCAGTGACTGTGCTCAGTCCTGGGGTGACTAGATTCCTCTCTGGGCCGGGAGAGGAGGCACTTGCTGAAACCTCCCCGCTCCTTGGTCAGGAGAATAGCCTCAGCTTCACTTAGTTCTCTATGTTTAAAAATGGGTTCTTCCCTCCACAGATGCTTTCTTGTTGTTTACTGATCTCTGCCTTTTTGTTCCTGCCCTTTTTTTACCTATTGTCTAAGTCTTTTTCTATTCCCCTCTTCCTCTCAAGCTTGTGATTTCCACCATACCCACAGATCCTTTTTTTAACTAACTCCCTAAATTTTAGTCAGGGACAAATAATTTACATCACCAAGATAAGGGCCTGGCACACAATAGGCACTGAAATGTTTCTGTCTAAAATGAAGATAAATTGGTTCTGTGAGGCAGCCTGGGCACAAGCTTGAATGTCTGGACTTTACTTTCCTACTTTTCCACAATGATGGATGGGACAGTAATATATCTCTAGTAAAGTTAGATATCTCTGGGTATGATTGTATTTTATTTTGGGATCTTGTCATAAAGCTGATTTTTTTTAATGATGCACTTTTTATACTACACACACACACACACACACACACACACACACACATAAACTATTACCCATAAAATAGATCAGTCATACAGGGTCAGTTCTTGTTCCCTGAGTGTATCATTCTTTCTGATGGGAGCTTCTAGCAATACTGGTAAGAGAATGAATGAATTCAATAGAATTTCTTTTATGAAGCTTTCACATCTTGAAATAAGACAGTTAGGAATATCCTTGAACCACAGTGATGTCCTCAGTGACATGATAGCCTGTTCAGATGGAAGCTTCACACATGTGCTATTCTACTATGGTTTTGTTATTGCTGCTGACACAGCCTCTGTCTTCGATTGCTGCTGCCAGGGCTCACTGTGTGGTCCGAGATCTCCTGAAGCCTTTACACATCATCTCATTTCATCCTTGGGTTCCCTGGTGGCTCAGACTGTAAAGAATCTTCCTACAAAGCAGGAGGCCCAGGTTCGATCCCTGGGTGGGGAGGATCCTCTGGAGAAGGGAATGGCAACCCACTCTAGTATTCTTGCCTGGAGAATCCCATAGACAGAGGAGCCTGGTGGGCTACAGTTCATGGGGTTGCAAAGAGTCAGACACGACTGAGTGACTTTCACTCACTCACTCATTTCATCCTGACCACAATTGAATGGGATAAGCTTTAGTGTCCCCACTTTACAGATAAGGAAGCAGGTTCCTGTATCAGGTGAAATAGCTCACCCATCCTCACACAGTTTGTGTTAATATTATCAAATGACAGAACTAGGATTCTGTCGAAAGTTTCTTTGTTACATTATTACATTATTACATGTCTTCTTAGTACTTTCAGGTATGTGGAATTTCTCCTTAAGTTTAAATTCACTGTTTCTTACAGAATCAAAATTTTAAGCTCTTGTTTCCCAGCATATGACCCTTGCTCTGGTGGAAGGGTGGGGTTGTCTCTGTGACCTGTCACATTCACCCCCACTTTGGGGTCTTGGCTCACCCTGTTGAGCCCCCCTGTGTTGCCTTCTCTTCTGTCCTTGATTTAACCAAATGCTGCTGAGCCTGCAGCAGCCCCATGAGCCTCTCCCAGCACTTCTGTTCATGCTGATCTAGGGCTTCCATATATGTGCATGGCCGGTCTCGCACCTCCCAGCATCCTGTCAGGTGGGGTGATGCTGACTCCCTGGGAGTGTTCTGAGCTCTGTGATAGCAGACTCTGTCTGGTAGTGCCTGGTCCATGCTGGACACATCACAGGCATCAAATAAATACTGGATTGACTGAGACAACAGTTACAGGAAATGGCTGGGACCCCACAGAGGCCCAGGGTGGCCCATCCTGTACTAGAAGCTTTAGAAATGCAGATGAGGGAGCAGACTGGGGTTAGACATTCCTGCAACATTGGGCTTTGGTGTATGTTTGGGCTGTCTCAACTCAGGAAAGTCTTCTGCTTGCTTTGTCTGTCCATCTGTGTATCTCAGACCAGCCTGATTGGACTTGGTGGACCTGATGTCTAAAGAGAGGAGCTGTGCCCTGTACAGCCTGGTGTTCATGTAGACTCTGCTGGCCTGGCTCCTGGGCTGGGCTCTTGGGGCTTATAGATAATTAGAAATAGTCTGTTTTACTTGGTTAACCAAGTTATTTTGACTGTCTTGCTGACTATCACGAAATGAAAGAAGATCAATATCATGAATCTTTATGCTAAAGTGCATCTCTAGACTGAAGAAGATCTTGAGACAGAATTCCCTCCTCTTTGGTGTTGGTCAGTCTTTTTCCTCTGAAGGGCATTGACTAATTGGATGAGACCCACCCACATTATGGAGGATAATCTGCTTTACTCAGAGTCTACTGATTTAAATGTTGACCTCATTAAAAACCCTTTCACTGTAATAACTAGATGAGTGTAAGTAAGTGTCTGGAACCTGTAGTTTAGCCAGGATGACATAAAATTAACCATCACACCCCTCATAACCATAAAGCATGATTTTAGTGGGAAAAGCACTAACTCTGATTCCTTCATGGATTATGTGATGCACCAAAGAGTGTAGCATGAAAGGGACCCTGCAGAAGGTTTTCAGGGAATTGTACTAATTTTCAGGTAGGATTTTTTATTTCTTTTACACCAAACTACTACTGATTTGTGTCTGAGGCTTAAAATTCCTTTCTTTGTAGATGTGGGCAGCAATACAATGAACTGCCAAGAACTTTGAATTTTCTA
This sequence comes from Odocoileus virginianus, assembly GCF_023699985.2. Classification (NCBI taxonomy): domain Eukaryota; kingdom Metazoa; phylum Chordata; class Mammalia; order Artiodactyla; family Cervidae; genus Odocoileus; species Odocoileus virginianus. The sequence goes on from NC_069681.1 coordinate 38,308,260, forward strand.
GGGCTGACTTTGTCAAGCTGCTTTGTGTCATGATTAAGGAATCATCTTTGATTTGGGCAACAAACCTAAGTTTTTCCTCAAATACACAGAATGTCTTGTAGGAAGTTCGTCTGGGGATTTAGAGATTTGTCAGCAATAATTATTTTCAGTAAAGGAGGGACTAATGGCTGAGAATAAGAATGGTGAGAAGGGTTGGTATTAGTGTGGCAGATGGCTTCCTGGTAGGTTGAAGTAACTGGTAAAATTTTTTTTTTTCTTTTTGATCTCTGTATAGTTTCTATATGATTTCCACTCTCTATATAGTTTCTATAATCCTTTAAAAATCTAGTTCTCTAGTTCATCAGAATCACCTGGAGTGCTTTTTAAAACTATATGATCACACCTTGGAGATTCTGATTCACTGGAATCAGATAGCTGCTGCCCAGGGTATCTATAACTTTAGTAAACATGCCTTTAGTAAAGGTACACTCTTGTGTACCTGAAAATAAGCACCATTTTGGAAACATTGCCCAAGTTGCAGAAAAAAGCACATAAAGCCAAAATGTGCTTCAGCAAATATAAAGGATATCAGGATCATATGTAAACTAAGATTAGTTGAGAGGAAAACCTATCTTGGTTTATGCTAGACTTTCTGGGCAGGGGGAGAAAATTTGGAATTTATTCATTCATTCAATCACTTATTCCACAAAATAACTAAGTACCTACCTGAAGCCTGGTGCAGACTAGAGGCAGGCTAGATGCAGAAAGGTTTTTCCTGTTTGGAATGTATGTTCATCAAGTGGGGGTGGTTTAATAAAGAATCAAATAGTGAAACTCACTGTGGACATGTATGTGTGTCATTAGTCCTTGGAGGGATAACTCCAAGGTGCCATGGGGTGCTTTGGCAGAGTTACTGGTGTAGTCTTGGAGCTCGTACTTCCTGGGAAGGCTGAGGAAGTTACCTGGAGAATTCCGTGTGTGGGGGTGAGGGAGATGGGAGGCTGATGCTTTGTGTTTTCCTGGGGATGAAAATGTGACACAGGCTTTTAGTGCACAAGAGCGGGATCCATGCTTTGGGGGAACCAAAAATCTCTAAGGCTGCAAAGTAGAAAGTGCTGAAGACCTGAGAAGGGGACCGTATAAGACCCTACAGGAAACATGAAGGTTTTTATCATCTCAGAGCTCAGCCTGGCTGCATCCTGGGGAATGGGGCAGTGTGGTAGGGGGATCCAGAGCAGAGGCAGGGGAAATGCATCAGGAGCCTAATGCAGTACATGGTCCAGGGACAGGAAGATGTGGTTTGGTTTAGGGTGAAATAGAGACTTGGTCAGATTTGAGAGCTACTCAAGGCAAGTCTTGAGTTGGGTATGGAGGTGGAAGGGGAGAGGTGGATCTCAGGCTGCTTTGGGTTTTGGGGGCTGCAAAATCTCTGGATTCATTGAAATATAGAATGCTAAGAGAAGACCAGATTTGGGGAGGATAAGAGTCTGAACTTGATTTTGAATTCTGAGAGGCTTTTCAAATACCTGATATTTGTTATAAGACCCACCTCACTGACCACCCATTGGCCTGATTAAATCTCCTTTCTTACTAAAACAGGTAGTAGATATCGAATATAATTAACAGATTGGATATTCACTTTTTCCCCTAACTTTGCCTCTCACTTAGATGTGTTCATGCCCAGTTAGAAGGTGGAGAGGGCAACACGAGTAGAAGGAAAGGTCAGCTGAGTTTACTGACCATGTGGTCAGAACTGGAGGAGGTTTAACCATAGGTGGTTTGGAGGTGTGGTGGGCACATAGAGTTTAGAACACAGTATGGTGTTGAGCTCTGCTGCCCTACTGCCTCCTGAAATCTGGGACTCAGTAGACTCATGTTCTGTTATGATGGTCATCTCCCAGGATGATCATCTCCCAGGATTTTCACTCAGGTCATATCTGGGATTCCTTGGAAGAAAACTTTCCACCTCTGCCTACCTTGGAGGTACGATTGTTTATACCCTTTGGGCAGATCTACATGTGGCTTCATAGTGTTGTGTCTTGTTGTTAACCCATGCTTTTCAATTTCCTTTCTTCCATGTATAGAAAATAAGGCTTTATTATGATCTTATATGTCGAAGAATTCCCTCTATTTTTCTCTTAGCAAGGAAAGAGAACAATGATCTTATAATTGAACAACTAACAGAATTAGAAAAGATCTCGGGCCTGGTGCACTGGGAAGACCCAGAGGGATCGGGTGGAGAGGGAGGTGGGAGGGGGGACCGGGATGGGGAATACATGTAAATCCATGGCTAATTCATTTCAATGTATGACAAAAACCACTGCAGTGATGTAAAGTAATTAGCCTCCAACTAATAAAAATAAATGAAAAAAAAAAATCTCATGTTAACTTCAAAGCACTAGAAGTTTTCAGTGACTTTTGCATCCAGTAAAATGTGTCTCTGAGGTTATATTGTTCACAAAGCTACTTAGGTTTTCCATTACCAGCCACTCAGACATCAATCTTTTTGACTGCAGTTCTGATGTTGATACCTTCCTCTGTGACTTGTTCTGCGTCTGCACTTCATGGCTTTGATGGCCATTTAATTTCAGCTTTTTCATCAGCCTGACTCAGAGAAAAATGTAGTCAGCACTTCTGGTACCATTACATGCTGGTCATATGTTGAGTGGAGTTTCATTTAACCCCTGGAAGACTGTGATGTCTTCCCCCTCAGACCTGTGATTTGTGGACAAATGCTCAATGAATTTACTTCCTCATTTATGGCATGATTTTTCTTTTCTTTCTTTTATATTTTTTGAAAGTCGGGATTTCTATTCTAACATGCACAAACTTAATATTGAATTTTTTATGTCTTGGTAATACATTTAAGCTAAAATTGGAATTGGATTCTGTCTAGACAAGATTTGTAACCTATTTGCATAACTGTACATTTAACTTACATGTATAATATACGTTACTGATGGGGGACCTTGAACTTTTTAATCAATATAAATTGATAAGAGGCCAGATGAGAAATTCAAGCAAGGCTTTACTGAGGCTCGTGCTGCAGCACAAGGGTGAAAAACAAGTAACAGGTGCCTTTGTTTACTCTGAGAACAGTAGACTGATTCCTTGAATGGAGTGAGAGTGGGGGCGGATCACAGAGGTGGCTTAGATGGTCTGCCCACCTCCTAGTAGGCACTGTGTATAAAGATCATATGCAGTGCCTTGCCTTTGCTCTCAGCATCTCAGAAATGGCAGTTGGCTTATGCATCTGTGCAGTTAGTTTTAGTTGCTTAGAGTTCCTTTGTATTCTGTTGCTGGAGGAGACGTTTGTGCAGGTGCAAGTACGCCACTAAAGGATCCCAGGTCCCAGCCTGTCTCACAATGTTGTGCCTACTGTATTAGCTCAGATTGTGTAAGGTTGTAGCCTTGCCATCAATTAGTTCGGTTCAGTTGCTCAGTGGTGTCCGACTCTTTATGACCCCGTGGACTGTGTAGCACGCCAGGCCTCCCTGTCCATCACCAACTCCCAGGTTACTCAAACTCATGTCCATTGAGTCGGTGATGCCATCCATCCATCTCATCCTCTGTTTTCCCCTTCTCCTCCCACCTTCAATCTTTCCCAGCATCAGGGTCTTTTCAAATGTGTCAGTTCTTCGCATCAGGTGGTCAAAGTATTGGAGTTTCAGCTTCAGCATCAGTCCTTCCAATGAATATCAGGACTGATTTCTTTTAGGATGGACTCATTGGATCTCCTTGCAGTCTAAGGGTCTCTCAAGAGTCTTCTCTAACACCACAGTTCAAAATCATCAAATCTTTGGTGCTCAGCTTTCTTTATAGTCCAACTCTCACATCCATACATGATTACTGGAAAAACCATAACTTTGACTAGATGAACCTTTGTTGGCAAAGTAATGTCTCTGATTTTTAATATGCTGTCTAGGCTGGTCATAGCTTTTCTTCAAAGGAGCAAGTATCTTTTAATTTCATCACTGCAGTCACCATCTGCAGTGATTTTGGAGCCCCCCCAAAATAAAGTCTGTCACTGTTTCCACTGTTTCCCCATCTATTTTCCATGAAGTGATGGGACCAGATGCCATGATCTTAGTTTTCTGAATGTTGAGTTTAAATCCAACTTTTCACTCTCCTCTTTCACTTTCATCAAGAGGCTCTTTAGTTCTTCACTTTCTGCCATAAGTGTGGTGTCATCGGCATATCTGAGGTTAATGGTTGGACTGATTTGAACTAGCCCTATAGTCTGTTGCTTTTCTTACCTGATACCCACGATGGGCAGACTCTTTGCAAGTCTTAGTTGGAGTTGGCATGTGAAAGTGCTCGAATGATGGAGTGTCTCCCCTCTTTGTGATGTACTATTTCTCTGGGGATTCAAAGGTAGGGAGGGTGGTGCTGGTCTGGAATGTCCTGAGCTGGTTCCCTGGAGGATTAGCATTTGAGATGGCCTGGAAGGGTGGGTAGGATTAGCACTCTGGGTGTCCAGGCAGAAGCCACCTGGAGAGTGTGCACTTAGGTGCTGATGGCTCCTGGAGGCTGTTAAGTGTGGTGAACACTCTCAGAGGTGCTGTAAAGCGGTCAGGAGGCAGTGCTTTTGGGGTTGGTTTGGTGGTATTGGGGAAGACTGATGAAGGAACTGTTAAAAAAGAAGCCAAAAAGATGTATCAGTATTTGAAACAACTAATAGCAAGTGATATTCTGAAATTGTGTTGTTTCCAGAGGAAAAGAGAATTGGCAGAGAGATAAGCTGTGTCAGAACAGGCTAGAGCTGGTACCTGACTGATGATGGGAGAGGTGGTGTGGAGAGAAAACTCAGGCTGTTGTGGTTGAGAGTCCACAGAGGAGTCCTCAGACAATCATCTGTCCATCCTGCCTCCTGCTGGACATGGGCTCGGAGTGGATAGGAGTTGCTATGCTCGGTGTTAGGTTCTCAGTGAACTTGGATGAGAGGAGGAGAGAATGAATGAATCACATCTCCCACCAGCTGGTCTTAGAGAGAAATGCAAGGATCCTGTCTTTCTTTTCCTGCACAACAGTTTTCCTGTTTAGTTTTTACCAGTTCTTCTTTTGAAATAGAAGTTTGCAATCACATTAATGACTTTGGGGCACTTTAGAGGGGTGTGTCAAGGACTTGAATGGTGTTTACCATGTTTAATATGGTAGATTACTATTTGTATGTTGTTTTCTTTCTCTAACATCTTCACATACTTGTTTCAATTGCCCCATGTTGGTTAGGATTTGGTTTGCCTCAGGGTCCCAGAGCTACCCATTTTAAAGATTCTTACACAGGTCATTTGTTTTTCTCTCATGCAAGAATCCTTGTAAGGCTCTGTATGAGTTTCCTGGGGTTGCGGTTCAAAAGTATCACAAACCAGGTGGCTTAAAACCACAGGAATGTATTGTTTCACAGTCCTAGAGGCTATAAGTCTGAAATCAAGGTGTTAGCAGGGTCAGGATCCCTCTGAATCTGATAAGGGAGCATCCTTTCTTGCCTCTGTCACCTTTTGAAGGTTACAGGCAAACCTTGGTGTTCCTTGGTTTGTAACTGCCATCGCCCCAGCCTCTGTCTCCATCATCGGGTAGCTGTTTTTTTTGTGTCTGTGTATCTGTCTCTGCATCTCTCATAAGAGCACCAGTCATATTGGATTCAGGGCCCACCCTACTCTACTGTGGTCTCACCTTAATTGATTACATCCACAGCAACCCTCTTTCCAAATAAAGTCATGCTGAGAGGTAACAGGGGTTAGGGCTTCAGTATATAAGTCTCATGGTTAGTGTGAACCTCCGTGGTGTTGGGACCCAGACAGACTCTTCCTCTCTTGTTATGTTACTCCACTGCATGTGACTTGACCCCACTGGCAGCCTCCAAGCCCCAGACCGTGGGGTGGAGGAAGGTCCTGGTTGCTGTCACTCCCCACTGCCCTGGATTTAGTCACGGGGCTGCTCCTATCTGCTCAGGAGTCTAGAAACAGAGGGCCTGCTTCCAGGCTGCCACATGTTGGCTAAAATCCGGGGTTTGTTACTTCAGAAGAAAGAGAGCAGATTTTGAGGACAGCCAGCAATCTCTGCCTCACAGAAACTTACAGTCTCTCTTAAGTCTGTCCCCTTACAATTTTTGGGGAACCTGGGGAGTAGGAGTGGTATAAGTTGTTTGTTCAATTTCTCTACCACTCTAGTTTTTCTCATTGAATTATGTCTAGCATTTGCAAAGCAAGAAGGAGTTTTCTTTTATGTGTCTGTCAGCTTTATAGTGGTTCACTGGGCTTTGTTTTATTCAGCTAAATTGTATCAATTAGCTGTTAAGTGGTGTGGAAAATAACAAGTGAGAGGTGTGACCATTCCCGCTGTGGAGGAGAGAGGGCATCCACTAAGGAGAAGAGACAGTGATTGTGAAAAGATGCTTGTGAAATATTTTTTAAGGCATAGGAACTTTTGGGTGATGACTTAAATGATAGCTATTGACAAGCAGTGATATGGATTTAACACACATGAGGGAGAAAGCAGAGTATACAGGCTTTATGTATGTATACTGTGGTACTAGAGGAGTCTTGGACAGCAAGGAGGTCAAACCAGTCAATCTTAAAGGAAATCAACCCTGAATACTTATTGGAAGGACTGATGCTGAAGCTCCAGTATTTTGGTGACCTGAGGCAGACAGCCAACTCATTGGAAAAGTCCCTGAGGCTGGGAAAGATTGAAGGCAGAAGGATAAGAGTGTCTCAGAGGATGAGATGGGTAGATGGCATCACCGATGCGATGGCCATGAACTTGGGCAGACTTCAGAAGATGGTGAGGGACAGGGAAGCCTGGCGAGCTGCAGTCTATGGGGTCGCACAGAGTTGAACATGACTGGGTGACTGAACAATATACTATATTATACATCACTATACTATTTTATATACTTATATGTACCATATATTATAATAATAGTATATTGCATACTATATATTATTTAATATTTCTCAGGTGAAATAAGACTTAATAAAATAAAGTTGTAAAATGATAGGTAGATAAAAATGATAGGTAAAATAAGTGATAGGCAAAATAAAACTTTTTATTGCAAATTCCAAGGAAACAGTTGTTTTGCTTACCCTTTGTTCTTGCAGTATAAACAATCTATGTTTTTCCTTTTTCTGTAGAACTTTCTGTTACTTGATGAGATATCACAGTGCTACCCTCAGCTGCCATCAGATGGCGAAATGATAGTGGATGTGCAAGACTTTACAGCTTTTTGGGAAAAGGTAAGAAACCCATTCCAAAACTGTGACCGCTAAAAGACAATGGTGACATAGATTTTTTGGAGAATTTTGAGATTTTACATATATTGTAATATGTCACTTGCCCATTCACTGAAAATATGTTATGAAGATTCTCAGAATCAGGAATAAGGTTTGCACTGGTGATTAAGTATAAAATCAGCCTGAGGTATTTGACATGTAGCTCTTTATCTCATTTTCAAAACAGCTTTCAAAGTATTAGCACATGTTGAACTGAAAGTACATAAATTCTTTTTTTAAAATTTTAGTTTATTTTTCATTATGTTTTACTACAGAATATTAAATGTAATTCCCTGTGCTATACAATAGGATCTCCTTAAACAAAAGATACAGAGAATAAATACATCTTTTCTTGAAAACCCAAATCTAATATTTTGGGCATCAATGGTTTAACTCATTTTATACTTTGGGATTATTTATGGTTATAAAGTATATAAATTAGAATTTGAAGGATTAGACAGACAAAATACTGCAGTATTGAGTGGGTTAACTAACAAATATATAACCAGTCATTATAGATTAGAGGCTTTAAGGAATCACCGTATTCCTCAAATTTTTTGCCCTGATGTTCTTATTATACACTGAGTGAGGCCATGATTCGGATCTTTGCTGTGGGGTAGGGTGGGCCTTCCCCATTCTGAGCTTCTGGATGGTTCTGGCTACTTTGGTGGCTGCCAGAGACAGGAGGAGACAGCATGTGGGCATCGTCAGCACCAGTGATTCTCAGTTGAAGGACTGTACTATGTGGCAAGCTGACAGGGAGAACTGATGATTTTCCAATACCCATCATCAAAACAGTAGTATGTTCCCAAATATATAAGATCACATCCCGGTATCTTTTGTATATGGAAAGTCACACAGGGTTCCTTACCTACCCTGACAGCTTTTCCTACCTTAATATACCATACACCTGCATGGTATTTTTCATCATAATACACTTGAAGCATATATGGAAAGCACCATTAAAATTTCATTATAAGGGTCACTATGTGAATGCTTCACACAAGGTATCCAAAGTATTGGAGTTTCACCTTCAACATCAGTCCTTCCAGTGAACACCCAGGACTGATCTCCTTTAGGATGGACTGGTTGGATCTTCTTGCAGTCCAAGGGACTCTCAAGAGTCTCCTCCAACACCACAGTTCAAAAGTATTAATTCTTTGGCACTCAGCTTTCTTCACAGTCCAACTCTCACATCCATACATGACCACTGGAAAACCATAGCCTTGACTAGATGGACCTTTGTTGGCAAAGTAATGTCTCTGCTTTTTAATATGCTGTCTAGATTGGTCATAACTTTCCTTCCAAGGAGTAAGTGTCTTTTAATTTCATGGCTGCAATCACCATCTGCAGTGATTTTGGAGCCCCCCAAAAATAAAGTCAGACACTGTTTCCACTGTTTCCCCATCTATTTCCCATGAAGTGATGGGACCAGATGCCATGATCTTAGTTTTCTGAATGTTGAGCTTTAAGCCAACATTTTCCTTCTCCTCTTTAACTTTCATCAAAAGGCTTTTTAGTTCCTCTTCACTTTCTCCCATAAGGGTGGTGTCATCTGCATATGTGAGGTTATTGATATTTCTCCTGGCAATCTTGATTCCAGCTTGTGCTTCTTCCAGCCCAGCGTTTCTCATGATGTACTCTGCATATAAGTTAAATAAGCAGGGTGACAACATGCAGCCTTGATGTACTCCTTTTCCTATTTGGAACCAGTCTGTTGTTCCATGTCCAGTTCTAACTGTTGCTTCCTGACCTGCATACAGGTTTCTCAAGAGGCAGATCATGTGGTCTGGTAATCCCATCTCTTTCAGAATCTTCCACAGTTTATAGTGATCCATGCAGTCAAAGGCTTTGGCATAGTCAATAAAGCAGAAATAGATGTTTTTCTGGAACTCTCTTGCTTTTTCGATGATCCAGAGGATGTTGGCAATTTGATCTCTGGTTCCTCTGCCTTTTCTAAAACCAGCTTGAACATCTAGAAGTTCAGGGTTCACATATTGCTGAAGCCTGGCTTGGAGAATTTTGAGCATTACTTTACTAGCGTGTGAGATGAGTACAATTGTGTGGTAGTTCGAGCATTGTTTCGCATTGCCTTTCTTTGAGATTGGAATGAAGACACCTTTTCCAGTCCTGTGGTCACTGCTGAGTTTTCCCAATTTGCTGGCATATTGAGTGCAGCACTTTCACAGCATCATTTTTCAGGATTTGAAATAGCTCAACTGGAATTCCTTCACCTCCACTAGCTTTGTTCATAGTGATGCTTTATAATGCCCACTTGACTTCACATTCCAGGATGTCTGGCTCTAGGTGAGTGATCACACCATCGTAATTATCTGGGTCATGAAGATCTTTTTTGTACAGTTCTTCTGTGTATTCTTGCCATGTCTTCTTGATATCTTCTGCTTCTGTTAGGACCATACCATTTTTGTCCTTTATCGAGCCCATCTTTGCATGAAATGTTCCCTTGGTATCTCTAATTTCCTTGAATGGGTGCAGGAGAAGGGGGTGACAGAGGATGAGATGGCTGGATGGCATCACTGACTTGATGGAGATGAGTTTAAGTAAACTCTGGGAGTTGGTGATGGACAGGGAGGCCTGGCGTGCTGCGATTCATGGGTTTGCAGAGTCGGACATGACTGAACGACTGAACTGAACTGATGTGAATGCTAATGTTACCAAATTTCTCTTGTATGAAACTGTGCAGCATTTTAAAATGAACGGTTTTGTTCTTTTTTCAAAGCAGTTAATAGCATGTTCTGATACTTCTGTGCAATTTGCATGAGTACTGAACAGCCTATTCTGTCATCCTGGTCTTGCCTATGAAAGGAACATGTCCCTTCCTGGGGTCATTAGTAATTAGGGGCTGTCAAGTTAGGTTATGGGTGAGGGAGAGGGGGGCAGAAAGAAAGAGAGAGAGAGAGAGAGAGAGACTTTGGGAGGGGGAGGGGAAAATATATTGGGAGTTTTGGAGAGAAGCTGAGTCTGAATGAAGCCTCTTCTGGGTTGGGAGGCAGGAGATAGACATGAGCTCTGTAACCTGCTTCCCTAAAGAGCCAGGTGGGCTGGTGGGGGAAGGTCTCAGGGACTCAGGTCTCATTCATGAAATGGTGGGACTTTGTCTCAGTCTTTTTCTGTTTGTTTGTAGAGCTGGAATGTAAACCCATCTAAATTTATTTAATTCTGATTCTTAAATTCTTACTTTTAACACTCTCTTTACAAGGTAAAGAAACAAATTACAGTATAATATTAAATATTATGGAATATTGTTACTTGTAAAAATTTATTTAAATTAATTTATTTTAATTGGAGGTAATTAGTTTACAATATTGTGGTGGTTTTTGTCAAACATTGACATGATTCAGCCATGGGTGTACATGTATCCCCACATCCTAAACCCCCTTCCCTACCCCATCCCTCTGGGTTGTCCCAGAGCACCAGCTTTGAGTTTTAAAATAAGTAGCCTTATGGCAGCTTCCAGATTCATGAGGCAAGGGTTTTGAACTGTGTTTGGCCCAGAGTGGGTACTCAGCTGATGATCCTTGATGAATCATTATGCTCTGAGCCCTGTTAAATCATTATTCCTGAACCCTAATAAGGGAGAGGCAGATCCTGAGAACCCCTGGGCTGTCAAGTGCTGCCCCCTTCTGGTCATAGCAGAGCAGTGCCCAACCCTGAGCCTGAACAGGGTGTGGACCCCTCTGGCCCGGACAGACTGTAGGGCCTGTGACAGGAGCTGGCGTGGGTCATTATCTGTGTGTGGATCATTGTTTTGTTTTCATAACCGAGTACAAAGTAGTAAAATAGGAACCCTACGTGTCAGATAAGAATAAAGGAGTAGATATGCTAAAAAATGTTTCTCACATATTAAAATCTAGCTTCTTGCTAGTTCTTGTAATTCCTATAAAATATGGGGCTAAGTTTTATGACGATTCAAAGTAACTGTTGTTGCTTTAGAGGTGACTGTTCCATAATTGGTTTAGTTATTTCCAGAGAAACTTTTCATGTAGGTTTTCCAGACCTTTTTATCCAGTCCTTGTGTTTTTAGTTCTTTTAGGCATTTTACTAATCACACATAAGCACTTTTTAAAAAAATACTAGCTTATTGATCTCAACAGTATACATAAAGACACATGCACCCTTAAGCCTCTCTACCTTAGAACTGAACAGATTGTGCAGTAATCTGACTGGTGACTGAAATGATGTGATTTCTGTCCTTCTCCCTCGAGTTGGATTGTACATGCGACAAACAGCACAGCTCCATGGTTTGTTGTTGTTGTCTTCCCTGTTTTGTCAGGACAAGAAATGCATGTAACATGTATGAAATTGAGGCTTTATCACTCTGACCCATGATGTCATACTTAATTTCTTCATTCCCCATGCTGCTGCTTCTGTTGTTCAGTCACTAAGTCATTTACGACTCTTTGTGACCCCATGGACTGCAGCATGCCAGGCTTCCCCCTCCTTCACTGTCTTCTGGAATTGTCTCAAATTCATGTTCATTGACTCGGGGATGCCATCCAACCATTTCATCCTCTGTTGCTTACTTCTCCTCCTGCCTTCAATCTTTCCCAGCATCAGGGTCTTTTCAAATGAGTCAGTTCTTTGCACCAGGTGGCCAAAGTATTGGAGTTTCAGCTTCAGCATCAGTCCTTCCACTCAATACTCAGGGTTTGATCTCCTTGCAGTCCGAGGGACTCTCAAGAGTCTTCTCCAGCACTACAGTTCCAAAGCATCAATTTTTCAGTGCTCAGCCTTTTTTATGGTCCAACTCTCACATCCATACATGACTACTGGAAAAACCATAACTTGGACTATATGTACAATTGTTGGCAAAGTGATGTCTCTGCTTTTTAATATGCTGTCTAGGTTTGTCATAGCTTTTCTTCCAAGGAGCAAGCATCTTTGAATTTCATGGCTGCAGTCGCCATCTGCAGTGATTTTAGAGCCCAAGAGAATAAAATCTGTCACTGTTTCCACTTTTTTCCCTTCTATTTGCCATGAAGTGATGGGGCCATATGTCTTGATCTTTGTTTTTTGAATGTTGAGTTTTAAGCCGGCTTTTTTCACTCTTCTCTTTCACCCTCTGCCAGAGGCTCTTTAGTTTCTTTTCACTTTCTGCCGTAACGGTGGTGTCATGTGCATATCTGAGGTTGTTTTACTCCTTTCCCAATTTTGAATCAGTCCATTGTTCCATGTCTGCTTCTAACTGTTGCTTCTTGACTTCCTACAAGTTTCTCAGGAGACAGGTAAAGTGGTGTGGTATTCCCATCTCCTTAAGAATATTTCACAGTTTGTTGTGATCCACACAGTCAAAGCCTTTAGCATAGTCAGTGAAGCAGAAGTAGATGTTGTTATGAAATTCCCTTCCTTTTTCTATGATCCAGCAGATGTTGGCAATTTGGTCTTTGGTTCCTCTGCCTTTTCTAAATCTAGTTTGTACATTTGGAAGTTCTCAGTTCACATACCATTGAAGCCTAGCTTGAAGGATTTTGAACATTACCTTGCTAGGATGTAAACTGAGCACAATTGTACAGTAGTTTGAATATTCTTCTAGCTGTATGGAATTCTAGTAAAAGAAAGAATCTTCTTAAAGTCACCTAAAACTGCCTCAAACCCCTAAAGAGATAAGATTGGACAAAGAGGCCTCTAGGACATAGTATTTTAAAATAGGAAAGAGAAAAATGTGGGTTATGTTTGCATATCAATTTTGTTGACTATTGCTATCTTTTCCACTTTATAAAACAATTTGTATTATTTTATTGAAATGGGTACATTTTTATTAACTTTAATTTTCAGGAATCAGGAACCCCAACCCTACAAGGCCTTTCATTTACTGTCAGACCTGGTGAATTGTTAGCTGTGATTGGACCTGTGGGAACAGGAAAGGTAAATTATGATGCCTTTTGGCAACTTGATGCAATGCTGCAGGCCCTGTTAAATTCTCACAGTGGAGCTCAGAGCTGAGTGTGCCTCAGTTTGAGCTGGGTGTACCTAAAACAGTGTTTCTCTAGGTGTGTTCCATGGAACATTAGTTTTGCAAGAAGGTTTCATGGCTGAATACTTCAGGATAAATGCACACTGTGTTTTCCTTCTTTGTGTTTCACATTGCTCAGTTGGGAATCAATTGTCAGAAATTTGGATGCCTCAGTGAAGAAAACTATCTATATGGCAGCTGTTTGGGATGGACGGAGACAATGCAGTCTTCTTTTTGTCACAGGAGCCCCTCCAGGAAGTCTGGAGGTTTTGAAAACTTTTCCTGGGAGCTTTGAGCATTTCCTCATGTGACTTGACTTGATCTAATCAGTGCACGTGTAGTGAAGGTGCAGCCATGTGCTGGAGCTCACAGATGTGAGCAAGACCCCAACATCTCTGCCTTTCAAAGGCAACTAGGTTCCAGAGTGAGACAGATATGTAGGCAGATTATTTCAGCCCAGTATGGTGAGCACTCTGATGGTGTGGGATACAGACATGCCATGTTTTGTGATGTTGCAAGATTTAAAGGAAATGTGCACATGCACTTGGTCTAAAACAACAAAATACAGAAATCTAAATGTGGGATGTGGGCTTCCCTGGTGGTAAAAGAATCCACCTGCCAATGCAGGAGACACAGATTTGATCCCTGGTCTGGGAAGATCCCACATGCTGTGAAGCAGCTAATCCCATGCACCATAACTGTTGGGCCTGTGCTCTAGAGGCTGGGAGCTGCATCTACTGAGCCCGTGGGCTGCAACTGCTGAAGCCTGCCCACTAGAGCCTGTGCTCTGCAATAAGGGAAGCCACCCCAATTAGAAGCCTGAGTATTGGAAAGAAGACCCAGCACAACCAAAAATAAATAAAATTAAAATTGTATGGCAGAAAACAATACAACATCATAAAAATAAAAGAACTAAAATTAAATAAAATTATTTTAAAAAGTCAGTGTGGGATGTGCACATGAAAGTGTGCTGATTTCCTCTATGATGGACTTTTGCTCTTCAGGTACAACTCACTTCAGAGTTCTTTCAATTAGTCATCTTTGAATACATTTTTCACACATAGCTTTTTAAGAGCAAGTGTTTGTCAAGTAAAGGATAGCCAGATACAGAAGCAACTGCATTAAGCATCAGATATAGAAAATATACATCTTGCTTGGCTGCTCTGCTAGAGAAGGATATTAGCATTCTTAATTATTCTTTGCTGAGTAGAACTTCATTTGGGGGATACTTGGGCAGAGTAGATTGTATATACTATACTAATAATATACTATTAATATTCCCTACCAGTCATTGTTTTCTTTGACCATTAGTGTTATTTTCAGTTTCTCTTGTCCCAACTGCCAAAGCTGTCATTTATCCTGTTCCAGTATCCTTGATCAAGCACCAGGGTGGGGACTGTGCTGCAGGGCGTGTTCCGTCCTGAGTGCTGCCTGTTCACATGTGTGTGTTGCCGTCTATTTCAGTCATCACTGCTGAGCGCTGTGCTAGGGGAGCTGCCCCCAAGCCAAGGGAAGGTCAGCGTACACGGGAGGATCGCGTATGTTTCTCAGCAGCCCTGGCTGTTCTCAGGAACTGTGAGGAGTAACATTTTATTTGGGAAGAAATATGAAAAAGAGCGATATGAAGAAGTAATTAGGGCTTGTGCTTTGGAAGAGGTGAGTAATGACTTTTGAGCCGCATATACTGGAATTTCAAGTAATGATAGTGTTGGTTTAAATTTCAAGGTTTGTTTAAAGTTCTTTTTTTTTTAAAAAAAGGAAAGATTTTTGAATGTTGCTTAATATTATAAGCTGATCTTATGGGTAAATAAGCAGGCATATATCTATATGCTGCTGCTTTAATCCTTATGGGATAATGATACAGAATACCTTTTCTGGAGGGGAAGGTTGTTTCATTCTGTTAAATTTCATTCCCTTTTAACTTTTTTTTTTCCCCCTTTTAACTTTTTAAATGGACAGTTACAAAAATTTGCAAAGTTAGAAAACACAGTGTAATGAACCCTCAAGTACCCACTCCCAGCTTCAGCCAGAATCAGCTGGTGGCCAGTCTTGCTGCATCTCTACCCCTGCGCCCTGCCAGCCCCACCCCCACCCCAGATTATTCTGGAGCAGATTCTAGAGCTCAGATTAGTTTATCTGGAAACATTTCATCCCACACTTGCACACTTGGGCACCTTCTCTGCCTAACTCCAAGGGCATCACGTACATTGTGCTCTAGGAGTGACGTGTGTGTGCTACGTCGCTTTAGTCATGTCTGACTCTTTGTGACTCCATGGACTGCAGCCCACCAGGCTCCACTGTCCATGAGATTCTTCAGGCAAAGATACTAGAGTTGCTTGCCATGCCCTCTTCCAGGGGATTTTCCTGAGCCAGATATTGAACTCACATTTCTATGTCTCCTGCATTGTCAGGTGGATTCTTTACCATTAGTGCTACCTTGGAAGCCCAGACTGTGTTTACAGGTTGTTGATCATCTCACTGAGAAATCTCCTTCACCACTGTTTGAACCCACATAAGGTCTGCCCCCTGCACTTGGCTGATGACTCTTTGGTCCCTTGCAGTCTGTGGGTTTCTCTCACCACTTCATTTTTGACTTGTAATTTATTATTTAAGGAAATCATAATGCTTTGAAATTTCTTTTTAATCTCTCCCTTGTCATTTCACCAAGGGAGAGATTATTTTCAGAAATGGCACTGAGTTTCACAGAAAATGGCAAGTTGAAAGGCTTAACTGTACATTGGGATTTAAATGAAATTAGTGAATAAATTATGAGAACTAAACTGATAGGAGAATACAGAATACAGTTTTGCAAAAAGAAAGGGAAAAAAAGGAAAATAACATTAAATACTATGTAACTCTCTTGGGTTATAAAAACCAGTGAATAATAGTATTAAAGGGCTCCCCCTACCCCCACCCCTGGGGTCTGTTCAGTGCAGTCTGGACATCCCACTATTCTTTTGCACTGTGAGGAAAAGGCAGGGACAGACTTTCAAAGGTCTGTGTGGAGCAGCCTCTCCAGGTCTGCCTGAGCTCCTCCCCACAGGTCTGCTCACACCCTCTCTGAGCAGAGCCCTCCGACCCCAGTGTGGATTCACTTCCCTCCTTTAGTCTTCATCCCCCTGAGCTGGTTTCCTTTTCCTTCTTGTCCTCAGTACTTGTGCTTAGGTAATTTTCCATACTGTCCATCTTCCATCATGGAAAGAAACTCTATGAGCTTTGTTTCCTCAAAACTGAATTCACTGTGCCCACAGCAATGCCTGTCATACAGTAAGTCCTCAATAAATATTTATTAAAATGTTCCAATGCATAGCTGCTGTGAAAAACGACAGAATGAAAACAAATAAAAACAGAGGTTTGTTTAATGTTCATGGTTACAATTTAGTCACTATGATATATACCCACTGCTGTGACTTCCCAGGTGATTCGGTGATAAAGAATTCTCCTGCCAGTGCTGGAGATACAAGAGATATAGATTCAGCCCCTGGGTTGGGATGATCTCCTGGAGAAGGAAATGGCAACCCTCTCCAGTATTTTTGCCCAGAAAATCCCATGGACAGAGGAGCCTGACTGGCTACAGTCCATGGGTCAGGAAAGAGTCATTTATGACTGAGCAACTGCGCATGCCTGCATGTTGATTAAATACTTGTATGAAGAACTAATGCTAAAAGTTTAAGATGGTAGTAGAATTCACATTTTAAATCTTTTATTTTTCCCCCTTTTCTATCTCCGTATAGGATTTACAGTCTTTTGAGGATAGAGATCTAACTGAGATAGGAGACAGAGGAACCACACTGAGTGGAGGGCAGAAAGCCCGGATCAACCTTGCAAGGTAAATGGGGTTTAAGTTGCCTTCCTGCCCCTCCTCCTCTGCGGCTCCTTGTGAACATGAGCACACACATCCCGCTCACCAGGTGGGCCTGTGTGAAGCAGGGTCTTAGTCCTTTCCCTGGGCTCCTGGAATGAACCTGGAGCTGTTGGACGCCGCCATGATTCAGAGATGAGACCCAGGGGGTGTGAAATGTGCTCTCCTGATGTCTCTCTACATTTTCTAGAGCCGTGTATCAGGACGCAGACATCTACCTCCTAGACGATCCGCTCAGTGCAGTGGATGCAGAAGTCAGCAGACACTTGTTTGAACAGTGAGTTTGCTCCTGTTTTCTGTCATTTCTTCTTTCCAAGAACCCCATAGAGATCAGGGAAGAGAGCTCAAGAAATACTCTGTGCTTCAGGAGACTCAGCTTACTTTGACCTGGTGTTCCTCTCTCCCTTCCCTTCCTTCCACAGAAGATCCATCATAGAGAAACCTTGCATCATGATGAAGTCAGGACAGGAACATACAGAAGGTGCTTCTAGTGTATGGAGGACAGTGGGGTCTGTGCTTTAGGGAGTGAGGGATAGATGGGAGATTTACCCCTGTGACTGGCAGTTGATAACAGACACTGTGGATGGACCCAGACCCCAGGAAGAAGAAAGATGATGTACACTTTTTAAATCAGAGAGTAGGACTTGGTAACCTGGTACTTGACTGCTGGTTCTTTTCCTCCATTATTTGTTAAAGGCACATTAGAAGCAAAGTTTTTGGTACTAACATAGGGCTTCCGTGGAAAGACCTTGTTGGTTTATGCTTATTATTCTATCAGTTTGGAAATAAAATCTTTAGTAAGTCTAGACTTAATAAAATCTTAATAGAATTTGAGAATGATTTATTCCACATCTTAATATGATTTCGATCATTTCACATTGCTTCATGGATGCTTACTAGAATTAATATTTAGATCCACAATGTAGGGTCAACTTGAATTTAAAAAAGGTATCTATAATCTGGCTTAAGTCTTAACTCTCATTCATGTTTCTGGAATTTAGAACTTGTTGTCAGTGGCTCTTGGTTGGCCACACAGTGAATAATGTAAAACAACTCGGATGCTTTTCTATGTAAAATGTGTCCTTAACCCACACTGACTAAGGCCTCCTGTGGAGTCTAGACTGGCCTTTTTGAAAGCTTTGTGAGCTTGTTTTTTTCCTAAAACATCTCAACATCTTCCGCATGGTTAGTTCCCTTGCTGTTGTTCACCTTGTTAAAGCCAACAAGCCTTCCAGCTGCACTTATTAATGCCCTGCTGTGTGCACTGAGATTGATGCCCTTACAGATGTCCCTGCACAAAACCTCTTAGTTTACAAAGAGAACGGTCAGCCAGGAGAGGGGAAGGACCCCCAGTAGGCAGAATAAGGGATGCCCAGCTCTCATTCCTGCCTCTGAGGAACATGTCTCTACATGGAGCTTGTTAAAAGAGATGCCTGGGAAAAGGTCAGCAGAGTCAGGATTTAGAGGATTTTTATGCAGGATAAGAAATGCGAAATGAAAGCAGAAGTGTCAGCTGGAGGCTTTCACTGAAGTTGGAAAGCTCTCTGTGCCCAGAGCTGGGCGGGCGGTGCCCCAGGGGCCTGCAGGCTGGGCAGGTGTGTGGAGGCTGAGAAGAGGACCCGGTTCTTTCGCTGAAGGAAGAGTAGAAGCACAGGTGTGGAGGGAGAAGGAAGCAGGGCTGTGAGGAGGACAGCAGACACGTCCTTGCCCGGAGGAGGTGAGTTGTTTGCCCCAGAGAAGCTGTTTGGAAATTCTCTCTCTCAGGTCCTGTGTTAGTTTGCTGGGGTTGTGTCCATCTAGGCTGCTCTCACAGAAGACCAGAACCTAAGCGCCTTAGAAGTAACAGTTTATTTCTCTCCGTTGTAGAGGCTGGGAAAGCCCAAATTCAGGGTGCTGACAGATTCAGCATCTGGTAAGGGCATGATTCCTGTGTCCTCATGTGGGGAAGGGGTGAGGGAGCCGTGTAGTCCCTTTTATAAGGACACTAATCCCATTCATGCAGGCTCCACCCTCATGACCTGGTCACCTCCCAACTGTCCCATTTCCAGGACCTTCACGGTGGGGATTAGGTTTCAGCAAATGAATATTAAGGACACAATGCCTAATCTGTAGCATGCTGTCATGGATGGGGTGTGGGAGGGTTTAAACAATGGCAATTAATTTTCTCACAGTTCTTGAGGCTGGATGCTCAGGCTCAAGGTGTTGTGGGCAGGCTCAGTTTCTTCTGAGACCTCTGTCCTTGGCTCCTGACAGAATCCTTGCTGTATCCTCATATGGTCTTTCCTCTGTTCACCTGTATCCTCGAGTCTCTGTGCTTATGTCTTAGTTTCCTCTTTCTAAGGACACTGGTCAGAGTGCATCTGGCCCAACCTAATTAAGGGTAACTTAATTACTTCTTTAAAGTCTGTCACCAAATTCTAAAGTATTAATGACTACCTTACTGATGACTAACATGTTATGTTAACATGTTTAATTTGGGGGCAGCATGATTGATGTACAGCAGGTCCAGAATGGCAAAGTGAAGAGACTTCAACAGAGTCAGCAGTTGTGAGAGGGAAATGTATGAGGAACTCTGAGCTCTGGACACAAAGAGCTGGGATTCCACATCCACTGTGTGGGTTCGGCTTCCACCAAAATCTGTCTGTAACTTGTGCTTAGTGTTGGGGTGATGAAAGAGCTCTGCAGACGGATGATGGTAACAGCCACACAACCACGTGGATGTACTTAAGACTGTTGAACCATATACCTAAAAATGGTAAAATCCATGTTATATTTTACCACAATAAAAAAAAGTGCAAAGTGGCATTGATTCTTTCAGAACACAAGAGAGCAAGGCAGCTGACATGTGGCAGGGCCTCCAGTTCTCTGATCTTGACCTCCCTTTCCCACCCTCTCCTGATCATGACTTGGTGAATTTTCCCATGGAAAAATGCCTTGTGGCTTGTCATGAGTTCAGTGACCGATGTTAATGCTGTGACAGGGATTCCCCACCCCTGTCCTCCTGGCATCATGAGGATTTTCCTAGAGATTTGGATAAAAAAGCACTATTTGGGAAAAATTCAGGGCCATCAACTGATAACTTCATTGTAATGATTTGTATCACTTCAACCATAGTGGAATGTTAGGAAGAAACCATTTTACAACTTTTGAGTTGGTCTTTCTTGGACATGGGCTTCCTGGTAGTTCAGCATTAAATAATCTGCCTACAATGCAAGAAACTCATCAGACTCAGGTTCTACCCCTTGGTCAGGGTCGGGAAGATTGCCTGGAGGAGGGCGTGTCAATCCATCCAATATTCTTGCCTGGAGAATCCCATGGATAGAGGAGTCTAGTGGGCTACAGCCCATGCAGTTGCAAAGTCTGATGTGACTGAAGTGACTAAGCACGCAGATTATCTTGGACAGAGCAGCCCACTAGGTTTGATTAAAATCCACTTTCAGGGATTGTTGGCAGATACTTTTATATTAAGGAGAAGCAATTTCACTTTTAAAAGCTTTAGTACTAAGTCTGAAGAGAGATTTACTCAGTCAGAGGTCTTAGGTACAAATATTGAACTCAGACATGTCAAAAGGAAAAAATGAATTCTTTTGGACGTAATGAGGTATATGTGTTAACATCCCGGTCTTTTGCTTCTGATCATAGATCCAATGTCCAGAGTGTCCCCTTGTGAATTTTGGATTGACATGTACACACTATTATATTTAAAATACATACTCAACAAGGACCTACTATGTTCTCTATAGCAGGGAACACTGCTCAGTACTCTACAATAACATAAATGGGGAAAGTATTTGAAAAAGAATAGATACATGTGTAGGTATAACTGAATCACTTTGCTGTACACCTGAAGCTAACACATTGTAAGTCAACTATAATATAAAATACAAATTTTTAAAAAAATACAAAGAAAAAAAGCCCAAAGTATCCTTTTGAGACTTTTCTTCCTGAATCCAAAGCACATGACCACTTGTGGTTAGGGAGGACTGGAGAAGGGAGCTGACATTTACTGAGTGAATTGGTGGTTTGATTTCTCAGAATGTGTGGATGAGTCGTCACTGACCTTGTTCTGAGATGAAGAAACTGAGGTTTATTCACTTGTCATCGTCTGGCTTGTGAGAGGGACTGAGCTGCAGTCCGCTGCCTCCAGACTCTCCACGTGACTCAGTCAGCAGGCTGAACTCTGGTCCATGTTCCTGAGATTTGCTCTGTGAGGAGCTTAGGCTCCCAAAGTATCTGCGTGGAACCCTGTCTGTGGTCACTGGAGCCCCAGACTTAGCCACTCGCTTCCCTGGAGGAGTTGTAAACCCTGTGAGATGAGACTGGGGCTGAGTCCCTAGGAGGTCTGCATTTAAAATGGAGGAGCAGATTGAGGGATTAACAAGGTTGGGCTTCACTGGTGGCTTAGATGGTAGAGAATCTGCCCACAGTGCAGGAGACCTGGGTTAAATCCCCTGAAGTAGGAAATGGCAACCCACTCCAGTATTCTTACCTGGAAACTTCCATGGATAGAGGAAGTTGGCAAGGTATAGTCCATGAGGTCACAGAGAGTCAGTCACGACTGAGTGACTAACACTCGCTTTCAAGTGAAAGTGAGGAAAGGGAGGGGGATTGTTGGGCTGCACCCTGCTGGCCTTCTAGGCCTGTGCTTGCCCAGCTAGACTGAAGAAGGAGTGCGGAGTCAACAGCAGAGACAAAAATGGTTTAATGACTAGGGGGAGCTTCCATGTCTGAAGCAAGAACCTAACCAGCACCCCACTGTGTGCGGTGGGCAGCAGGGCAGGACATAGCAGCAGTCTGTGCTCATGGTGGGGACATAGTGGGGGAGGGAAGATTACTAGTTACAGGGGAATTGACATCAGATTGGCTCTTCTCTTACGATGGAAACCAACAGAGGGTCATGCTCTTCCAGCCCCTTTAATAAGAATAGTAGAGAGTTCTGATATAAAGCTAGAATAGTCATTAGCTAGGCTCTGGGGCAAGTATGTAGAAAGGTCAGTCATGTGAGTAGGTGTAGGTGAAGCAGGCACCAGGTCAAGCAGGAGATGTACAGAAAGCAAGAGAGCAGCCATCTTGGGTAACCTGTTCATACACATGTCTTGGCTATAGAGAATTGGTGTGTCTTCTGAGCTGTTGGATGATTCCCTCTGTGATTTGGATTCTATTCTTTCATTTTTATATTTGGAAGGTGTCCATTCCTAATGAAAAAAAAAATACTTGCTTCCTGTGTGGGACTGGGATATTACAGAGACTGATGGAGGCAATGTTAGATTTCTTTTTTTATCTGATACTATTTGGGAAGAAGTGTCTAGAAAATGTACTCTGGCAAAAGTTACCAAAAATCTGTCAGTTTTTTTGTTGTTAATATATGCCATCTATCATAAATAATCACCTTGAAAACTATCTAAGAAAAATGTACACATTTTATATGACATGAATCTTTCTCTCATTCCCACATAGTAGTAAGATAATGTTTTAGTTCAGTCAAGATTTGGAATATCAGTGTTGCTTAATTGTTTCCCGTTATGAAACATGTAAGTAATTGTTAAGCTGAGTTTTTGAAAGAAAAAAATAATTTAGCTATTGATGCCTCTTTCACTGGAATATGTTTTAGAATTTTTTGGCAGAGCAAGATTCAAATTTGCCACTGATGAATTTCAGGGCCTTGTGAGAATCATTGACTTGTATTAGGTTGGTGCAAATGTAATTTTGGTTTCAGACCATGAATTTGAAATCATTATGACAAGGCTCAAACACATCTTAATTAATCAAAATTAGGGGCTGTTACAATCAACATCTTTGCAGCCAAAGATGGAGAAGCTCTATACAGTCAGCAAAAACAAGGCTGGGAACTTACTGTGGCTCAGATCATGAACTCCTTATTGCAAAATTCAGACTTAAATTGAAGAAAGTAGGGAAAACCACTAGACCATTCAGATGTGACCTAAATCAAATCCCTTATGATTATACAGTAGAACTGGCAAATAGATTCAATGAATTAGATATGATAGAGTGCCTGAAGAACTATGGACGAAGGATTGTAACATTGTATAGGAGGTGGTGATCAAAACCATCCCAAAGAAAACAAAATGCAAAAAGGCAAAATTGTTGTCTGAGAAGGGCTTACAAATAGCTGAGAAAAGAAGAGAAGTGAAAGGCAAAGGAGAAAAGGAAAGATACACCAATCTGAATGCAGAGTTCCAGAGAATAAATAGCACAGAGAGATAAGAAAGCCTTCCTCAGCTATCAGTGCAAAGAAATAGAGGAAAACAATAGAATGGGAAAGACTAGAGATCTCCTCAAGAAAATTAGAGATTCCAAAGGAACATTTAATGCAAAAATGGGCACAATAAAGGACAGAAATGGTGTGGACCTAACAGAAGCAGAATATATTAAGAAGAGGTGGCAAGAATACACTGAAGAACTGTACAAAAAAGATCTTAACGACCCAGATAGCCATGGTGGTTTCATCACTCACCTAGAGCCAGACATCCTGGATTGCAAAGTCAAATGCACCTTAGGAAGCATCACTACAAACAAAGGTAGTGGAGGTGATTGAATTACAGTTGAGTTATTTCAAATCCTAAAAGATGATGCTGTTAATGTACTGCACTCAATATGCCAGCAAATTTGGAAAACTCAGCAGTGGCTATAGGACTGGAAAAGGTCAGTTTTCATTCCAATATCAAAGAAGGACAATGCCAAGGAATGTTCAAACTATCACACAATTGTATTCATTTCACCCAGTACCAAAGTAATGCTCAAAATTCTCCAAGCTAGACTTCAAGAGTACATGAACCAAGAACTTCCAGATGTTCAAACTGGATTTATAAAAGGCAGAGGAAAAAGAGATCAAATTGCCAACATCTGTTGAATCACAAAAATAGCACGAGAAATCCAGAAAAGCATCTACTTCTGCTTCATTGACTACACCAAAGCCTTTGACTGTGTGAATCACAACTAACTGTGGAAAATTCTGAAGGAGATGGGAATACCAGACCACCTGATCTGCCTCCTGAGAAACCTGCATGCAGGTCAAGAAGCAACAGTTAAAATAGGACATGGAACAGTAGACAGGTTCAAAATTTGGAAAAGAGTACATCAAGGCTGTATATTGTCCCCCTGATTATTTAACTTATATGCAGTGTACATCATGTGAAATGCCAGGCTGGATGAAGCAAAAGCTAGAATCAAGATTTCCAGGAGAAATATCAACAACCTCAGATATGCAGATGACACCATCCTAATGGCAGAAAGTGAAGAGGAACTAAAGAGCCTCTTGATGAAGGTGAAAGAGGGGAGAGAAAAAAATTGGCTTAAAAATCAACATTGAAAACCTAAGATCATGACCTATGGCCCCATCACTTCATGACAAATAGATGGGGAAACAGTGGAAACAGTGACAGACTTTATTTTCTTGGGCTCCAAAATCACTGTGGATGATGACTGCAGCCATGCAAGTAAGATATTTTCTACCTGGAAGAAAATCTATGATGAACCTAGACAGCATATTAAAAACCAGTGATATCACTTTGCCAATAAAGGTTTGTATAGTCAAAGCTATGGTTTTGCCAGTAGTCATGTATGAATGTGAAGGTTAAACCATAAGGAAAGTTGAGTGCAAAATAATTGATGCTTTTGAACTGTGGTGTTGGAGAAGACTCTTGAGAGTCCCTTGGACTGCAAGGAGATCCAACCAGTCCATCCTAAAGGAAATCAGTCCTGAATATTCATTGGAAGGACTGATGCTCAAGCTGATGCTCCAATTCTTTGACCACCTGATATGAAGAGATGACTCATTAGAAAAGATCCTGATGCTGGAAAAGATTGAAGGGAAGAGGAGAAGTGGATGACAGAGGACAAGATGGTTGGATGGCATCACCAACTCAGTGGACATGCATTTGAGCAAGCTCTGGGAGATGGTGAAGGTCAGGGCAGCCTGGCGTGCTTCAGTCCACAGGGCCACAAAGAGTCAGTCACAACTGAACACCTGAACAGCAACAACAACAAAAACACTCAACACATTTTTGCCAAAGAGAAATATGTTTGTTTATTCTTGTAGCATGAAAATCTGTGCTTTAGGATTTGATGAACTCTTGGAAAGCATTGTCTGCCTCCTACCAGTTGTGGAAGCACTTTCCCTTCAAAAAGTTGTCAAGATGCTTGAAGAAGTGGTAGTCAGTTGGTGAGGGGTCGTCTGCATATGACAGATGAAGCAAAACTTCATAGACCAATTTGTTCAATTCTGAAGTGTTGGTAATGTGATTCGCAGTTGAGCATTGTCATGGAGAATAACTGGGCCCTTTCTGTTGATCAGTACTGCAGACATTGCAGTTTTCAGTGCATCTCATCGATTTACTGTGCATATTTCTCAGATGTAATGGTTTCACTAGGATTCAGAAAACTGTAGTATATCAGACAGGCAGCAGGCCACCAAACAGTGATCATGATTTTTTTTGATGCAAGTTTGGCTTTAGGAAGTGCTTTGGAGCTCTTAGTTTAACCACTGAGCTGGTCATCACCAGCTGTATACAATCCACATTTTGTCTCACACCCCCATTTGACTGAGAAATGGTTCATTGCTATTGCATAGAATAAGAGAAGATGACACTTCAGAACAATATTCTTGATTTTTGATCAGCTCATGAGGTACCCACTTCTTGAGCTTTTTCATCTTTCCCAGTTTGCTTCAAATGCCAAACAACTGTGGAATGGTCGATGTTGAGTTCTTCCCTAACTTCTTGTGTAGTTGTAAGAGGGTTAGCTTTGATGACTGCTTTCAGTTGGTGGTTGTCAACTTCTGTGGCCAGCCTCTATGCTCCTAATCTTCAAGGCTCTCATCTCCTTTGCAAGACTTCTTGAACCACTACTGTGCTGTATGTTCTTTAGCTGTTCCTAGATCAAATGGGTTGTTGATATTGTGAGTTGTCTCCACTGTTTTGCAACCCATTTTGAACTCAAATAAGAAACTCGCTTGGATTTGCTTGTTGTCTAACATCACTTTCGTAGTTTAAAAAAGTATAAGATAAACAGCAAGTAATGTCATTAGCAAAGAAACATAAAGTGAGAAATATGTATTAAAATGATGTTTAACTTAACTATATTTATTTAGAATGTATTCTGATATCAAATGACAAATTTCAGTAATGCAAAAACTGAAGTTAGTTTTGCATCAACTTAAATATTTGTGTTTAATTTGTTTTATTTGGTATTTACAGATCTTTGAGGGCTGTCTTGTCTTTGTCTCGTGTTTTCAAATTACGAATTTTCAGTTGCGAGCACCCCGATTAATGTGTTTTTTCATACTGTACCTTTTACATTTGTAGGTGTATTTGCCAAACCTTGAGCAAGAAGATCACAATTCTAGTGACACATCAGTTGCAGTACCTAGAAGATGCAACTCAGATTCTGATACTGAAAGATGTAAGTAATTTCTAGAAGTCTGTGGAGCTTGCTCACACTCAGATATATTGAAGGCCAGATCCTCCAAGCAGATCACTCTCCTTGGATATGTGGTAAACGCCCTCTTCTCCCTCACTTTTATATCCCCTTCTTCTGAGAGCTGGTGATATTCATATCTTTGAGGATGAATCAAAAGACCTGTGGAAGTGTCACTACTACACTCTAAGCCACATAAAGCCTAAAGTATATTAAAGTGCTACTGTGAAATCACTGAATTATCACTTCTAGTGAAACTTTTTTAAAGATAATGATGCTATTTTATTTAGAACATTTATTTCCCCTTCCACAAATTAAGTCAAAGTATATTAGTATTTGGAAATTAGAGATACTAAGACCTGTTTTGTACCCATGTGATATCATGTGCAATTTGCCTGAAGGGCATCTTCCATTAGCACCAGAAGCAAGGTTGGGTAGCCGAGCACCTGGGAGATGCCCACTCTGCTGATGTTGCCAGTTGCTGGTCTCCCTGCCCAGGTCTCTATGTGCCCAATACGTGTGGGAGCCTGTGTAGCAGGAGGACAAGGTCCTGCTTTCATGGGGCTCCTGTTCTTATGGGGAGGATGTGACATCCTGGCTGCCTCCCTGAGGAGCTGGTGCCTCATGGGGTCTGAGTGACATGAAGGTGGGGGCCACACAGTCACCTGGGGGAGGGGGTCTGAGGCAGGGGGTCCTAAGGAAGGAGCTGACCTGGCAGGTTGGAGGAACAGAAGGAAGACCAACGTGTCTGAGGAGAATGAGGAGGGGGTCATGGAAGGAGCTAGTCTCCAAGTAGTGGGCAGCAGGCCTGGAAGTGGAATGGAAGCCGTTGGATGGTCCAGAGCAGAGGAGGGAGGTGGTCTGATGTGGGATTTAAAAGATTCCTTCCATGTTTGCTGGAGGAACAACAGCAGAAGCAATTTGAAATCTTAGTAACATTGGGAAGGCAGAAATACAGGCTCAGGCTAGGATGTCAGTTTCTAGAGCTACTGTAACAAAGCACCACAAGCTGAGTGACTTAATACAACAGAAGTTTATGGTCTCCCTGTTCTAGAGGCTGTGGGCCCCAAATCCAGGTGTGGCAGGACCATGTTCCCCCTGAAGGCTCCAGGGGACAATCCTTCCTTCCAGTCTCTGGTGTTTGCCAGCCCTCCTTGGTGTTCCTTGGCTTCCAGCAGCAGCATTGTGGTCTCTCTCTCTCTTGTCACATGGCCATTGTCCCCATGTCAGTCTGGGTCTCCTCTCTTCTCATAAGAATGTCAGGCACATTGGATTTAGGGTTGCCCCGCTCTAGTGTTACCTCATCTTAACTTCATTACATCTACAGAGACCCTGTTTCCATTAAATAATGTCGTGTTCACAGGTGTCATGTTTAGGGCTTTATCATACCTTTTTAGGGGGACACCATGCAATCCACTGCACCTGACATAATTGAGGGTGGGCTGAAGATTAGCAGTTTTCAGACCTAGTGGTTGTTTGATGCTTCAGTCCTTGGCTTGTTTGCCTCTGTACCTCAGCACCTCCTTTGTTAACCCATGTCTGTTCCAATAGGCTTTAGTCAGATTTCTCACTTATGAGATGAATTTCTGCTCCAAATTAGATTATTAAAATACAGCACCTCTACTTCTCTAGAAGCAGTTCCATGTGTTGACTCTTTTCCACTCCTCCAGCAATAGGGGTTTCAGATTTCTCAAGCTTGAAAGCAGTTAATTCCATGTACAGAGGGAGTGATAGTAGTGTGTAAAATCCCAACATTGATAGTATTATTTAGCCCATCCCTAGATGTTTTGGTATTCTCTGATTGCTTCTTTTGATGACACCATCCCCACATTTAGTACTATCAGAATGATTTGTCCACTGGTGGGCACCCCTGGATGAGTCGGGGTCTATCCTTCCTGTTTGTCTAGTCCCTTTCTAACAGCAGAGAGCAGATCACTATGCCCTAACCCCTTTGGAATTGTTATTCCTTGGCTGCTGAGTGAAATTGCTATCTTTATAACACGGCATTTCCTTTTGCCTCTTACAGATACAAAATGGAAAGTATTAATCTCATTTTAAAAAGATGTGTGACTTTTGCCTCCCAAGTAGAACAAGACACAGTGCATCATGAATAACTAAGTCTGCAGTATCAAATGTTGCCCAAAGGCTTCATTGGGTTTCTCCCAGGGGTCCACCTCAGGGTGTGGAATGATAGGGTTACCAACAAGGATGCTGGGCCACCTTCTTTCCACCTGACCTGCCTCAGCCAGACATGTCCTCCTTTGGTTAGTTTTTCATCCTGAGATTTTGCCTAATATTTTGTTTGCCTCTAAGTGAATCAGCCGAGTTTTGATTCATGGAGTCAGAAAACAGTGAAAACATTGCACATTATTTTCTATAACTTTGTAAGAGAGGGAAACTGCAATTATGTGTCACACATGTTCAAAGAACATTAGATTGGCTGTAGGTTTGGTAGTTGCCTAATTTAGGGAAGCTGGGTTGGCCTCTTATGATTGGTTGTTCTTAATTTTTCTTGGATCTGAGTGCATTGATAGTGGTTTAGGTTTTGGTTTACTGGCATGGGCTTTCAAGACATTAGAGCCACCAGTCTCATGGCCTCCTTGCTTATGAACTATTTTATAAGGTAGAATATTGAATTTTCAGTTTGGAACTTCCTGAGTGTGTGGGATAGTTGTAAAGATCATGAAGACACAGCTCATGGGTTCTCTGTCCAGAGCTGGTTCCTATACATCCTATTCCAGCTGGACACGTGATATTATGACAGTGACAGTGGTCAGTGAATGTTTGATGAATGACCCTTACCTATGGAGATATGCTTGGGTCCACCTCTGGGTTAGTTTTAAGTTTCTTTCCTGGAATATCCTTCCCAGTTGACTGTTTTTTTAAAAATTCTGCTTCTCACACAAGCTTCTCTCAATTCCCATGTTGTCTATAGAGACTTTGCTGATTCTCACACCAACCTCCATGCTGCTTATTTCCGTATGTGCCCAGGGTAACTATATTAATGGCCTACATTAATTTTAACACAAATGCACACATTTCTTTCATATTCCCCAAAACCTAACACAAGTTTTGTCAGAGACAGAATGCTCAGTTCTGTGTTGAATTGAACTGAACTAGAATTGTCAGCCAGAATTCCATTCCTAAGGATCATTTTCTTAGGCAAATTGTAATTTAAGCCCAGTTAAATTTTCTTGATTAGTATTTAGAGTACATTAATATTTTCAAATGCAAATGCATTCCTCTCAAATTCTTTATTTTAGGGCAGAATGGTGCAAAAGGGAATTTATGCTGAATTTCCAAAACCTGGGATAGATTTCGAAGAAATCCTTTTGAAAACAGAGAATGAGAAGGCTGAACTACCTCCAGGTCCAGGAACTCCCACTCTGAGGAAGTGGTCCTCCTCTGAGTCTTCAGTCATTACAGTTCAGTCATTACAGTCTTCTAGCCCCTCATTGAAAGATGCAGCTCCAGAAGACAAAGACGTGAGTTTCTCATCCTGCAACATGCCCTGGTCTGTCTGCTCTTGGTGGCCTCGTGGGCCTTCAGTCTGCTTCTCTCGTGACATCTTTGTTTGTCCCAAAGTAGATCCTAAGTTTCCAAGGTCTTATTCCATGGACTTGGTAGAATTAAATTGTTCCCTGCTTGGGGTTCTTCCTTGGGTGTAGGATTGAGGATCTTATGGAGATCAGTAGCGGGTGCACTGCTATGACTTCCTGAGCGTATGTGGCTCATAATGATATGAAAACTCTTCAGTTTACAGTAGTTATATCCTACTCACTCTGGTGGCCTCCAACTTCCCTTATACATCCAGAGGTTTAATGTGAAGACCCCCTTAGAGTGAGTCCTTCTGTGACCACACTGAGTCAGCTACTTTTCCTATATGTAGGAATGTTCTCGCCCTGCAGGTGAGTAATAGTAGTATTTTGCTCCATCATCAGATGGTTTGTGATAGGCCAGAGGTAGCCTGTGCAAAGGACCCATCACTCAGCAGACACTTTGGAGTTAGTTCCCATCTTCCTTTCTCATCCTTTAAGACCGAGAACCACATCTTATCCACCTTCAGTCTTCAGTGATCAGGACAGAGCTGAGGACATCCTAGGCTCCTATGACTCTATAATGCATCTTAAGTCCTCCAGACAGAAACACACTAGATCTTCCTTAAAAATATACACAGGTATTCCTCTATATCCAAATCCTCACTATCCAGACCTAGGAGCCTGGATGATTCTGATAAGTGTTCAGATTAGTCTTCCTCACATCCCTACACTCAGGAATCACTCTCTGAAATTTAGGAACCAAATAAATTCTGATCATATGCTTGTACCCTAAGATCCAAACTCACATTACTACAATTCTCTATGTGAACTCAGTTTACTGTATTAGGTTAATATTTTGAGGCCCAGGTATGTTTTATGTTTCCATTCTTGAGTGACACAAATAATCTAGAAGTATACATTAGCTCCATATAATTTTGTGTATTATTTTGGAACAAGCTTCTGCACTTATACTTGAATAAGGTATATTGCGCATGTGCTGAGAGTCATGATCAACTTCAAGCAAAGCCCTTCAACAATGAATAACTTTATGTGAATGATGTTTCTTTGTTTCTAATAAATTCTTAGGAATAGGATGTCTGGATCCGAGAGTCAATGCACACATGGTTTCACTAGATATTCCCACACCCTTCCCTGTAGGAGGTGTGCCATCTTGAACTCCTGCAACTGTATGAGATGAATCTGTTTCCCTATAGCTTTGCAATGGATGGCATTGTTGAACTTTTGAACCTTGGAGGTTCATTATTTAAAATTTTGTCTCTCATTGCCATTTTCCCCTCCCAGACTGAGAATATACAGGCTATACCATCACTGGAGAGCTGTTCAATAGGAATGGTTGGTTTTAAGATCTACAAAAATTGCTTCAGAGCTGGTGCTCACTGGTTCATCATCATTTTCCTTATTCTAATAAATGTTGCAGCTCAGGTAAATAACAACATTTATTTTGGTTTGTGCTTTCAGCTTGATCTTTATGTGCTATTCATAACATGTTTATTTTATTATTTTTAATATGTATATTAAGAGATATGTTTCCAAGACTTGGCTCATGATGTTGTGGAATCTTGCTAGGTGAATCTGAAATCAGAAAGGCAGGCCTGCAGCCTGGAACCTTAGGTAGGAGTTGACTCTGCTGTCTTGAGGCAGAATTTCTTCCTCCTCTGAGAACAGGAAGCATTGATTTTTGCTCTTAAGGCCTTCATCTAACTGGATGAGGCCACCGCAGTGTTTAGGGTGATCTCCTCTACTGAAGTTCTGATGATGGATATGAACCACATCCACAATATACTTCACAGCAACATCTAGATGGGTGTTTGGTTGAATCACTGGAGACTGACTTCACGAAACTGACACTGTTAACTGATCATTACTGCACCTGTCAAGCTTTTTTCCTTGGAAGAATCCCAACATTTGTACTGTTGCATTTTGCAGTCCACTTGGATTTGCATTGAAATACATTATATGTGGAGAGCAAAGTCTTCTAGGGAAAAGGGGATATCTTTTAAAGGTTTTAAAATGTAGCATGACCTCCCCTGAGCTGTGGTCATCTGGGGTGTGGGGCTTGGCACAAACCTGAGCCAGAAGGACCGTCTCTGTGTTCTGGAGTCTTTCCATCCCCCATCCTAGTGAGCGGGGTGTGAGGGTTTAGTGACATCAGGGTCTGAGTGACTGTGTTTCCTGCTCCAGGTCACCTACATCCTGCAGGACTGGTGGCTTGCAGACTGGTGAGTGATTCCTGGTCTGACCCAAAGGGCTGTGAAATCTACACGAAGCCTCACTTCTCCACAGTTGGGATGGGGAGGTGGGGTTTGTTCAGTCTCTTCCTCTGACCCTCATGTTGTTTCCCTGAAGAAAAACTAAAGTTCCTGCTGGTGGCATGTGACCCTCCCATGGTCTCTCCCCATATCTGACCCCCAGGAGCTTCCTCACAGACAATTTTGAGAAACAGAAGTCATGATTGAAATTGAATCTTTATAAAGTAGATGGACACAGGGCATTATGAGCTGGGAATATTTCAGCAAGAAACACATATCCCATATTGACAATTTTTTGTGTTTGTCTAAATTCTATCTATAACATACTATCTTTTTTTTCTTTCCCATTCCATAGGGCAAATGAAAGGAGTACCATATATGCCATGGTCTTTGGACAAGGAAACATGATTGTGATGCCTGATCCTGACTGGTACTTAAGAACTTATTCAGGTAAAGTTGAATAATCCACTCTATCTGAAGTGCTTACAATGAGCCTGTGTGAGCAGCTAAGGCTTCCAGGAGTTATTCAGTAAGATCTTAGTGGGTTAAGAGTCTGAGTTGCAGTTTCTCCTTGAATTAATTAGAATAATTATTTTTTAAATTACTAGAAGAAAGAGGTTGAATGAAGTCTCTTAATTTGTTCAGTACTAGATTTTGGAAGTTACACCAGGATTGCATATTGAGAAAATCAGCCACTGGAAATATGTAGCTATTGTGTATTCTAGTAGGTGCTTTAGCTAAATCTTATCCCCTCATAGCTCAGTTGGTAAAGAGACTGCCTGCAATGCAGGAGACCTGGGTTTGATTCCTGGGTTGAGAAGATCCCCTGTAGCAGGAAATGGCAACCCACTCTAGTATCCTTGCCTGGAAAATCCCATTGACAGACGAACCTGGCAGGCTACAGTCTGTGGGGTTGCAAGAGTTGGGCACAACTGAGCAACTAGGCACACACATATTACTATACGGATGGGCAAGGGAATTAGAAACAGATCCTCACTTTGTGATTTAGATTGTTTCAATTCTGTCTAAATAAACCTTGGCTTTTCCTGAACTTGGGTGAAATCCTCTGGCAGCATGGGCCCCCAGATAAAAGCATTATTTCTTCACAGGTATGCAAAGATCCCCTTCACCATACTGCTCATCTCTTGAGCTTCACAAATTGCTTAAGAGAGAAACTAAGTAGGGGGAATCCAGTGTCTGGGAATTAAGATTCCTTCTCTTTCTTACTTTGAGATCACAATTTTATTGTGTCTGCAACTGTGATTAACTTAGAGGCTTGCCAGACTTATATTAACACAGCTTTCTACTTTCAAAAGAATGCATAGTATATATATATAGTACTACACAGTTTTTAAAGGAAGTCTCATCTAAAATATTAATATTCCTGTGGGAAACCTTTATACAAGCTTTCTACAGAGTGTGATATCTTTATAAGAACCCACTCATTGAAATTTGGTGTTTATTACATTGATCTTTTGCTGAGAAACAAATCCATTTGTTGTTTATCTTCTGAATTGGTAGACTGTGGGGACTTAGAGAAGTAAGGAGGGATTCTATTATGCATTCATATAGGATGGTGGGATAAGACAAATACCCATAGATGGAATCCAGGAATTTGAGTAACTTTCAGAGCTGAAGTCATATGTCAGCTGAAGGAGAAAAAAAAGTACTTGATGGAATACTTCTTACAGAAGTCATGTCCACTCTAGCATTGTGAATTCAAGAGATTTAAGAAGGGCTATTAAAAAAAAAAAAACAAAAAAAAACTTATATACTTTCAATTTTGGCTGCACTGAATCCTCATTGCTTTGTGCAGACTTTCTCTAGTAGCACGAGCAGGGGCTACTCTTAGTTTCAGTTTGGGGCTTCTGATTGCAGTGGCTTCTCTTGTTGCAGAGCACAGGCTCTAGGCTCATAGGCTTCAGTAGTTGCAGCACACAGGCCCAGTAGTTGTGACTTGCAGGCCCAAGAGCATGCAGGCTCAGTAGTTGTAGCACAAGGGTAGTTACTCTGTGGCATGTGTAATCTTCCCAGTCCAGGGAGTAAACCCATATCCCTTGCATTAGCAGGCAAATTTTTATCCACTGCACTACCAGGGAAGTACTAGAAGGGCTATTTTAATTTTTATATGCTGAGGGGGATGCGTGTATACCTGTGGCTGACTCATGTTGATGTATGGCAAAAGCCATCACAATGTTGTAATAAATCCTCCAATTAAAATTAGTTAAATATATAAAACCACAAATTAAAAAAAAATTATATGCATAGGGGCACTCATTTATGTCACTAAATAAAATATGTTTAAAAGATTATGTTCATTTCCAAATGCTTCATGTTTCTATTAAACACTTAGAGATTAGTTGCTTGTTTAGGTTAATTATGTCATGTTAAAATATAATTTGTATTTTCTTGCAATTATTTGTGAGATTTTCTGCTTGCAACTTAATGCAATATTTTCACAGTCTTAACAGCTGTTTAGGCATGGAGATAGCTACTTTACACATTTCTGAGGAAATGGTAAATATTTCTCCTGTTCCCTGTTAATTCAAGTTGGTACTAAAGCATTCCCCAATTTTAGATTGTGGGACATGTAATTTGTAAGATTTGAAATAGAAGCAAAGGAAGATCAAGTACTTTTATTGATATAATTTTCTTTCTTCTGAGTTTTTATTAAAACTTGTAATTGTATTAGGAAAGCCTAGAATGAAATTGTAGCTTATACCTGATCTTTTCCCCATGTGGTTTCTATTTAATGAGAAAACATAGTAATTTTTATATTCTTCCTTATAAATTAAACTCTTACAGGATCCATTGTATATATACACATCTATTCTATATATGAATTTGCATATAAATTATATTATGGAATACAACATATAATATCTTTATAAAGTGCCTGACTTGCTTTAGCATCATGGAAGCAAAGGCAGAGACCTTATGCTCTGAGTGATGTTTCTTGTTTCAGGTTTAATGGTAGCTACCGGCCTTTTCAGCATCACGAGATCTCTGTTGTTAATCTACGTCCTTGTTAATTCTTCACAAACTTTGCACAATGAAATGTTGGAGTCTATTTTGAAAGCTCCGGTATTGTTCTTTGATAGAAATCCAATAGGTAAGTCAGACATCAAACTTATTAGCAAACATGTCTTGTTAATGCATTTAGTACCTGATTACATTTGGTGTTTGAAATTGGAGGAGATTCTTGGAAGAAAATCACTGTGCATGTTGATCCATCTTCTACAAAAAGCTTTCCTGATGTCTTCTTCTACCAGGGAAAATCTGAATATAGAAGCATATAAACTTTTATTCCAGTTCATGTATATGTGGAAAGATAAATAAATGTTCACTTTGCAGAGGCATATGAAACACACTACAGTTGATGCAAACATAAATCAGTGTTGACTGGTTGCTAAAACATTGGCTGTGTTACCTAGCATTAAGGTAGGTTGTTCATTAGGAAGGAACTTCTTACAATGAATCTCTACCTGAGATAGGCTGTGTGTTACTATCTTTCATTTCCCATCCATTTCTGGGATCACAGAATTCTGATATGTGCCTATACTTCGAGGTTTACCTAAAATGGTAATGAAAACTTAATGAAAATGCAAGATTGGTGAATGTAAACATCCTCTTCAATGAAATTAACTCTATAGTTTTACAGTGGACATTTGGTGACTTATACAAGGCTAACTTCAATAACTCTAAGTGGGCTTCCCTGGTGGCTCAGACAGTAAAGAATCTGCTTGTGATGTGAGAGACTCAAGTTCGATCCCTAAGTCAGTACAATCTCCTGGATAAGGGAATGGCAACCCACTCCAGTATTCTTGCCTGGAGAATCCCATGGACAGAGGAGCTTGGTGGACTATGGTCCATGAGATTGCAAAGAGTCAGATGTGACTGAGTAATAACTCCGTAAGAGGCTAACTTCACTTGGATCCACAGGAACCTTCTGCAAACTGGTAGTTTCCCCATGTATTTATAAATTGAAGATAAATAGATGTTGATGAACTCTGTAATGATCAGAATTAATCTTTCCAATAATTGTGTCCCCTGATTGATGTATAGCAAGATGGTCACTGAGTAGATTCTAGGTCTTATAATCTCTCCTCATGAAGAAACAATTTTAAATAATAATTTTTTATATTTGTTTTATGTTTTTGTATAAGAGTCCATTGGTACAGAAGGCTTCCCATCTTAAAAACAAAGTTGGAAAGCCACTGGGTTTATGGTGTTTTATGAGTAAATCCTATTTGAGCACTCTCCACCCAACCCGGCACTTTGCATTTTGTTATAGATTTTATGTGAAATGTGGCCCATGTTTACAATGGGTGTATAATCTAGCTGTGAACTCAAGACTAATAAACCTGAAAAGTAGTTAGACCACCAAATAGATTATACTATGATGTGTTCTGAGAAATACCCAGACTCCAGGCAGAATCTGGAAGTATGTTCTTCATTTTAAAAAAGTCTCAGGATGTCTTTAAATATGAGAATTGCTTATGTCTTTGCTAAGAGCATGTGGTCTTATTTTAGGTCCCACTGGGTTGCAGGGTCTCCTCAGTCCTCAGCACTAAAAGTAAAAATGGAGGAACAGAGGTTGGAGGCAGGTGCTGGGCAACAGCAAAATGTGTCAGCTGAAGGCAGAGTATTATAATTTTTTTTTAAAAAAAAATATCATAGTTGGGTGGGCTGGAGTGTGTTTTAAATAATCTTCAGTTCAGTTCAGTTCAGTTACTCAGTCATGTATTACTCTTTGTGACCCTATGAATCACAGCATGCCAGGTCTCCCTGTCCATCACCAACTCCCGGAGTTACTCAAACTCATGTCCATTGAGTCGGTGATGCCATCCAGCCATCTCATCCTCTGTCGTCCCCTTCTCCTCCTGCCCCTAATCTCTCCCAGCATCAGGGTCTTTTCCAACAAGTCAACTCTTCGCATGAGGTGGCCAAAGTACTGGAGTTTCAGCTTCAGTATCAGTCCTTCCAATGAACACCCAGGACTGATCTCCTTTAGGATGGATCTCCTTGCAGTCCAAGGGACTCACAAGAGACTTCTCCACCACAACAGTTCAAAAGCATCGATTTTTCGGCACTCAGCTTTCTTCACAGTCCAACTCTCACATCCATACACGACCACTGGAAAAACCATAGCCTTGACTAGATGGACCTTTGTTGGCAAAGTAATGTCTCTGCTTTTTAATATGCTATCTAGGTTGGTCATGAGTAAGCATCTTAATTTCGTGGCTGCAATCACCATCTGCAGTGATTTTGGAGCCCCAAACAAATAAAGTCTGACACTGTTTCCACTGTTTCCCCATCTATTTGCCATGAAGAGATGGGACAGATGCCATGATCTTAGTTTTCTGAATGTTGATCTTTAAGCCAACTTTTTCACTCTCCTCTTTCACTTTCATCAAGAGGCTCTTTAGTTCTTCTTCACTTTCTGCCATAAGGGTGGTGTCATCTGCATATCTGAGGTTAGTGATATTTCTCCTGATAATCTTGATTCCAGCTTGTGCTTCATCCAGCCCAGTCTTTCTCATGATGTACTCTGCATATAAGTTAAGTAAGCAGGGTGACAATATACAGACTTGACATACTCCTTTTCCTATTTGAAACCAGTCTATTGTTCCATGTCCAGTTCTAACTGTTGCTTTCTGACCTGCATATAGGTTTCTCAAGAGGCAGGTCAGATGGTCTGATATTCCCATGTCTTTCAGAATTTTCCACAGTTTATTGTGATCCACACAGTCAAAGGCTCTGGCATAGTCAATAAAGCAGAAATAGATGTTTTTCTAGAACTCTCTTGCTTTTTCGATGATCCAGCGGATGTTGGCAATTTGATCTCTGGTTCCTCTGCCTTTTCTAAAACCAGCTTGAACATCTGGAAGTTCATGGTTCATGTATTGCTGAAGCCTGGCTTGAAGAATTTTGAGCATTACTTTACTAGCATGTGAGATGAGTGTAATTGTGCAGTAGTGTGAGCATTAAGTAACCCCAAAGGACATTGCAATGTTTAGAACCAGTTAAACCATTGGTGTTCAAAATATTAGATCTGGATTGTCAAGAAAAATTATGTTTATGCTGTGTGTGTTTTGTTTAAAATAATCTTGTTTATATCACAGGAAACTGTATTCAATATTCTATAATAAACTATAAGGTAAAAGAACAAATAAAAACATAACAGAAGTCTCTTATCTTCATAAAAAAAGGTTCTGTAAAATGACTAAAATAAGTTTTGTTATTTAAAAGGTACTTAGCAGTTTGAAGTTTTACCTTTAAAGAAATCTGTGTTTTCCCTGACTAGTTTTGGTAAGCAGGTCTCTTGTCACACCTGTGATGACTGTTCTAGTCCAGGCTTTTGGGTTTCTAGTGGCAGAATCTACCCAGGTTAGTTCAGAGGAGGAGGGCTCAATCAAAAGAAAATGGGTGTCTCATGGAGCTGGAGGGATGCTGACTGTCCTATACCTGGGGATGGGAGCTGTGGTCCTCCTGGGAGCCAGGGCCATTGTCACAGGGCTTGTGCATGTTCTCAAGTCCCCTTGCCTCTCACCTTTTCTGGGTATGGTGGGTCTGATCCACTTTCCTGCTTCTCTCCTGGCAGGAGAACTTCTTCTTCATAGTTCCTG
This sequence comes from Odocoileus virginianus, assembly GCF_023699985.2. Lineage (NCBI taxonomy): Eukaryota > Metazoa > Chordata > Mammalia > Artiodactyla > Cervidae > Odocoileus > Odocoileus virginianus. The sequence goes on from NC_069681.1 coordinate 38,347,219, forward strand.
AGACAGGAGATCTGAAAGACTTGGTGGCTAATCTTGGATTAGGACTCCCTGGGCACTTTTGATCATTTAGCCATTGCCAGTGATGTGGAGGGTTCCTGAGAGGCCAAGACCATTTTTCCAAGTCTGTCCACTAAGGATAAAGGCATTCTAGGGAGTGGTAGATTACCAGGAGCTACATTTGTCAACAAGAGTCTCAGGGAGGAGAAAAGGGCTAAGGCTGGGATCTGAACAGATGTGGTGGGGACTGAGGACCTGCTTAGTGGGTGAATAGAAAAGAGAGGAGGGCCCCCCATCAGAATAAGGATATGGGATCAGGAGTGGTGGAAGGGAGGTAAAGTGGGTTCCTCTCTTCTGTCTCTTCTCTCCTTACTATTCCAAAAAACATGGTATAATATTATTTCATAAAGAAAGGAGGTTGTAAATGAAATTACTTTATGGCAAGTTAAGGCCTGTTGATAATTATGTGAAATCAAGAGAAGTCAAAAGTGCATAAAAAGTTTCCATGCAGGCAATTTGGGCAGAGGTCTAAGGCAGGGCTTGTGAAGTTGGGTATGGGTAGTTGGGATATGCTAGATATAAGATGTTCTGTAGGGCAGCCAAGAAAGTTTAGAAAGAGTATTCTCTTTCTAAATTCTCTAATAGGAAAAAACTATCAAGGCACCATCCTTAGGAAAAAATAAAAGGCAGCAAGGGATTTTGCAGGAAGTTGCCCTGAAAAGTGGGGTTTCCATGCCTCCTCTCTCTTGTGGGTGAAGATCTCAGGATGGCTCGACAGTAGCACCCAGCCCATGATAAAATATTATTGCATCACCCTGAGCAAGGTTGGATCTTGTCTCCTCCATCACTGAAAGTCTGATTTATGAAAGAATTTGAACATTTCTGTTAGCTGCAGAACCCTTTCTTCAAAGGCCGACTATGTGAAAGTCCAGATGTTTGAAAGGGGTTCTGTTTAGGATGGGCTGGTCGGTGAGAGAGATGGATGGGGTGTCTTGTCCTTCACGTCCTTTTCTGCCTCATTCTCCGGGGAACCTCTGTTGAATCTCAGATGCCTCACAGGACAAAGTTTGGAAATGACTAACCCTGGTGACCTTTCATGTCCCTTAAAACTCTAAAATCTCATAAGGACAATATGAACAAAACCTGTCGCAAGTAGGGTACTTCATAATTTAGAAGATATCTGCATAATCATATTTTTTATTCTGTGAATGTTATCATTTCCCTTTTACAGAAAAGGGGTTTGCCTCTCAGTGGAGGTTGACTGAGTTGTCTAAGGCCTCTTGCTGCTGAGGGTCAAAGGAGGACCAGAACTTGGTGGTTCTTCCACTGATGGTTTCCTAATTCTCTTGCTCTTTCAATTTCTTTTTTTTTTTTTTTTCCTGACAGCAAAGATAAAGAGACTGTGGAGCTCCCAGCCTTCTACAGCTCCTACTCCTTTTCTTAGTCCAGTCGGTAAATTAGTTTATGTAGAACGATGCAGGAAGTCCCCTGAATTACCTGCCACCTCCAGGCTCCACTGAACACTTATCCATTGGGCCAGTTTTGCCCCTTCCCCTTACATTGTACCTGGAAGTACAGATGTGTTTTCTCTGCCCCTTTGGAGGGACTCTGATCTTTTTTTTTCAATAGGCTACTTAGATGTAGATCCCATTTCTTACCAGGACAGAGGGTCTTTTATTGTTCTTCCCACCCCTCCATACTCCACTGGACTCAGAGCCTGGCTTCAACCCAGCACTGCTGGCTTCTGACTCTGCAGGGCTGTCAAACCAACAGATTATTCTTATCAAAGGAACTAGGTTCTAGAACCATAGGTGAAGCTAATTGTGGGTGCATATAAAGAAGGTCACAACACTGGAGTGTTCAAATAACATATATTCTCTTACTTACCCTCAAGGTCAGGTGTAGCCTGATATGTCATCTTTTTGACTGGAGCCTAGTACCACTTTTGTGGTAAAGAATGGGGCTCAAAAAGACATACACTATGTCATGGGTGAACCTCAAAAATATTACTCTGGGTGAAAAAAGTCAGACTCAGAGACAACAAATTGTACAATTCTGTTAGTATGTTATGTCCTGAAAAGGCAAATTTATAGAGAAAGTAGATTAGTGTTTGCCTGATCTACAAGTGGGAACAGGGTATTACTATGGCATGAGGGGATCTAACTGGGGGCATAAAAATGTCTTAAAACTTATTTTGGTGGTGGTTGCATCACTCAATAAAGTTACAAAACTCCATTGAATTGTACATTTGAAATGGGCAAATTTTATGAGATGTAAAATATACCTTAATAAAAATATACTTTGGTATTTTATGATATATAAATATACCTTTTTGTTGTTGTTTAAAAAATAATAAGGCAGCCCAGACTAGAAATAGGGACTTCCAAGTTTTAAGTTACAGTTGGTGATAAGTAAGCAGGGTATGAGTCAAATGTAAGAAGTTACTGATTCCACCTTAGATTCTGGACTCAGTTCTTAAAATGTGATTATTGTGAATTTGTACTTTGACATTCAGAATACAAGTTTAGTGTTGTCTTTCATGATATTTTGTCTTGTGGAAAATGTAGAAAATTGTGAACAAGAGCAGTTAGGAAGAACCTGATTTTTTCTTGGATACCATGGCCATTCAGTGGGGGTACCTCCCTCCCCCTCCACTCTTTCCTCCACTCTTTTTCTGCTTTCCTCTCCTTCACCCCCTCCTTCCCCCTCCCAATTTTCCCCAGTCTTTCTCTTGTTCTCCTCTCCCTACTTTACCTTTTTTTTTTTTTAATTAGATGCTCAGTTGTTACCCTCTCTCCTGTGTTGTTTCCAAACACAGCATCCTCAAACACACACAGTTCACATTGCCAGCCCGCTTTGATCGAGAGGAGGAATGCCACTGGCTCCTTTCAGGCCCTCATTAGTCAGTTCAGTCACTCAGTCCTGTCCAACTCTTTGCGTCTCCATGGATGGCAGCTTGCCAGGGCTCTCTGTCCATCACCAACTCCCGGAGTTTACTCCAACTCATGTCCGTTGAGTCAGTGATGCCATTCAACCATCTCATCCTCTGTCGTCCCCTTGTCCTCCTGCCTTCAATCTACCTTGAATCCTCAGGGCGGCCAGGTCCGTAGGCCCTGTCCAGCAAGTGGCCCTGCCTCTGCCCTCAGACCGTCACACGGGGTTCAACCCCCTCCCCCCCCGACCCCCGAGTCTCCTCAGCTGCAGAGACACGAACTGGCAGAAGCACAGGCCCACCTCCAGGTGGCCAGGGGCCCCCGCAGCCTCCTCCCACTGGGGGAAGTGCCTGTGGGCGAAGCAGCAGGCGTAGCTGGAGGCGAACCGCAGGATGGCCTCCTGGAACGCGGCCTCGCCTTTGGGGGCGTCCAGGAAGGCCCACTTGCAGTCGCCCAGCAGCACATACACGAAGCAGAGCTTGTTCTTGGTCTCGAAGCCCATGAGCACCGAGTGCGGCGCCCGCAGCAGGTTGGCCTCCCCGACACGGCACTCCAGCTCCCTCATGGTCCTCTTGGAAGACCTTCGGAACCAGCACAGGGTATTGACGCTTAAGATCATGAAAAAGGGGGCGAAAAATACATTGGCGCTGATCACGAGGAGCCGCTGAGCTGGTGGTTTTGCTAGGCCCCAAAGATGAAGGGTAAGAACAGCGAGGCTGCGGAGAGGAGAATCAGGACTATGGCAAGGATGACCCTGCAGCCCAGATAACGCAGGAAGCAGCGGGGCAAGCGCACGTCTTTCAGGATGCCCACGGCTCGCTTGTACAGCTCGGGGTCCTCCAGCACCTCCTTCAGGGGTCCGGCACGGCCAGCGTGCTGAAGCTGCCCACCTTCCACGAGGGCAGGCTGTCCCTGTTGATGCAGTCCAAGGTCAGCAGGGCCTTCCCGCTGTAGAGGGCGGGGGCTGAGCGCAGGGCCGGGGGGGCGCGCCAGGCGCTGGTTGGGGATGCACAGGAGTTGCACCAGCTTCTGGTAGAAGCGGCCGTCCGTGGCCTCCAGGTAGGTCAGGTGGCTGAGGTGCAGCGGGACCCAGCAGGGCCACAGCAGGACGGGAAGGACCAGCTTCCTCTCCAGGCAGGAGCCCACGAGGGACAGGTCGGCCTCCAGGAGGCACCAGGGGCTTTGCACAAAGTCCTCGCTCGGCACCAGCAGCACCTTCTGACTCTGCTGGATGCAGCCTGCCATGTTCTCCAGCATGTTTCTGCCGGGCGTGAAGTCCCGCTTGTGCAGGCACACCCTCAGCCCCAGGAGCTCGGCCTCCAGGCGGCCAGTGAGCCCATGGGTCCACACGGCGTCCACGCTGCTATAGCTCACAAACAGGTGGAACTGATCCCCCGGCGCAGGAAGCCATGCATGCTTCCCCAGGTCTGCCTCTGGTCCCTCCAAGGGGGAGAGGGTGCTCCCCCGCAGCGTCCAGGCGTCCAGGAGGCAGAGGCTGCTGCTGTGCTTCTTGGGCACCAAGGACCTCCATTGTGGTGCCCACCCTGCCCGCTCCCCACGCCCGTCCTCAGAAGAGGCCTGGGAGCAGCCGGGGCGCTTCTGCCCCAGACAAAAGGACTTCTGCAGCCAGTGCTTTCTGAGATATCTCTGCTAAATCTGGTCACTGTGGGCTCAGGACGACTGCTCATGCACAACCTCGCAGAAACAGGCCAGGCAGTCACCGCGTGCCTGCCCAAAGGGGCGCGGAATGGGACAGGGCGGCCCGGGGTGGGGCAGGGGCCCTACTTAACCTTTTTGCACAGTACACAGTTGTTGAAGAAAGATGAGACTATCTTGAAAAAATTCAAATTGTACATAAAACGTTATAGTCTTGTTTCAGACTTGTTGTTCATGTTGTTTTCTACTTCTGATCTGACAAATATGCAACATTCAAACCTTTGATTCATTTATTAACTACTGGGGACACAAGTGGAATTTCTGGGTCAGAAAGGATGTGTTCTTAGAGCCGCTTACAAATACTGCTCGGTTTTCCCCCAAATCTACCAGTGCAGTGCAGGTGGGAGTCATGTGGATTTTCATTATACACACCTCCCAAATGTGATCTGGCCTCCAAAATTTGCCATCATTGTTGGCTTTGTAATTGACTTTATCCTGTGCAGGATAGGGGAGGTGGGGATACAAATTTATCCCAATACCTGGGGTATTGATGTAGTCTTGGGCACAAATCATTAACTGAGCCTGGCCATCAAAGTCCAGTCAAGAGTCCATGGCCAAGATGGGGAACCATACCTGATGAGGGATTATGAGGCACCAAGGAGTAGTTGCTTCAAAGGGTTTGATTCACTTCTTTCAAGGAGTTGAAAGGCTGTCATATCAAGAGAAAGTAGATTCACTTTGTGTGCTTATAAGGGCAGAAAAAGTGACACAGGTTGGTGTTTCAGAAAAGCAAGATTCAGTTTAATGTGAGAAAGTCCCGTCTAACATAACAGTCTGAAAATAGATTGGGTACCCCTGTTCATGTGAGTCCTCCTTCCCTCTACATCCCTGGAGATATTCCAGCAGGGGCCATGTGGATGAAGAGTCAAGGTGTGCCTATGAAGGAAATTTATCATAAGGATTTTTATTTGAAGACCTTTAAAAAAACTTCAATACGACAAGGTCATGAACTTGAAATCACAGCTCTGGTTACAATAGTGTATCCCAAAGCCCAATGAAATATTCTGTAAACACCATTTATTCTCTTAATGTCTGTTAGTGCAAGGTAGTAGCTATTAAACTTTCTAATCTCACATTTTCTATACTCCATGCATTGATGAATAAGACTTTAGTCTTTTGACCATCTTTCACAGTTGGTCAAAACTTTGATTTTTTTATTTTGATCAAAAAGTTGATCAAAAACATTGACAGTTTTTGTAGTGACTCTGTGGAGAGATGGTTTTTCTCATTGCTTTTGTTTTCCTTGTATTTTACATATTTGTTAACCCTGGGTCTCTCAGACCATAAGACTCGTACATCTGGTGAAAGGTAAAGGGGTGGTTTTCATGTAATTTTCATCCTTCAGTAGCCTTTTCATATTAAAAAATAATCTAGCACTGTTTCCAGCACTTTCTAAGACCAATCATGTTTGTAGTGTTTCTGAATCCTGCTACGTTTAACTTTGCATCTTTTCCAGCAAGAAAATCACAACCATTTGAACTATACCTTTAACATTTCTTGACATGTGTTTTCCTTATTTCCATATTGTTATTTTGTGAAGTAAAAAAAAAAATTACTAGGGAAGCAACAAAATTGATAAGAATATGTGGGGAAATTCTCCATCTGATTTTAATGTTTCTAAAACTGAATTGATTAAATAATAGTCCAATCTCTTACCCCTGGACCATAAAGAAGTCTAAGTGCCAAAGAACTGATGCTTTCAAATTGTGGTGCTGGAGAAGACTCTTGAGAGTCCCTTGGAAAACAAGGAGATCAAGCCTCAAACCAGTCAATTCTAAAGGAAATCAATTCTGAGTATTCATTGGAAGGACTGATGCTGAAGCTGAAGCTCCAGTACTTTGGCCACCTGATGTAAAGAGCCAACTTACTGGAATAGACCCGGATGCTGGGAAAGATTGAGGGCAGGTGGGGAAGGGAATGATAGAGGATGAGATGTTTGGATGGCATGATCAACTCAATGGAAATGAGTTTGAACAAGCTCTGGGAGGTGCTGAAGGGCAGGGAAACTGGCATGCTACAGTCCATGTGGTCACAAAGAGTCAGACAGGGCAGAGCAACCGAACAACTACTTGCCCCTCAAAGCATGATCTGGGAAGCCACCATCAACTGGCCACTTAATAAGAAATGCAGACTCTCTAGTTCCCCACTAACATTCCTGAATCAGAATCTGCATTTTATTAATAACAAGTGGACCTTCCCACAGTACCTGGTAGACTTTCCCAGGTGACACAATGCTGCAGAACCTGGGGGAATAGTTATTCTTTCACCTTGGTGATTTGGATACCTGTTAATTCTCCTGGCATTATGACTTGGTTTGTTTACCTGCATGAGCCAATTTAATCCTGAGATTCACCCTCTAAAGCAGGCATTCATAGAGGCTCAGAAAAGTTGCTACTTGGACCTATAAAGGTATCACTAAAAGACAGTTTCTGAAGTGTGTATTTCCTACGTCTGAGACAGGAAAGTTGAGGCTCAGCCTCTAATGCTGGCCTGGCCAAGAGTGATAGTCTCCAGTGGCCTCAATTCACCCTGTGCTTCCGGTGAGCCAGGTGCCCTGTAGAAAACAGCAGAGTCACTCATCGTGGCAGTGGAAACTCAGCCCCCAGCCACTGGCTTTGTCTGAAGGGCCTTGGAAGGAAGTCACCTGTGACAGAGGTCAGGAAGAGCACCTAGAGATGCCATATCTCACCTGTAGGCTGTCTTCCCAAAGCCTCAATTATGAAAGAAGTTCAGAAGCCTAGATAATATATTTCTCAAGAGTTGCTACACCAAAGTAGTCTCTGTGAATGTGTGTGTGTAGCTTCAGTTTCTTCACATTTAATCATAAAAAGACTACTGTTAACTGAAAAAGAAATAGTACAACCTAAAAATTGAGAATTATGCTTTATTCGGTGGACAAAACTAAGGATTTATGCCCAGGACACACGCTCTGAGATAACTCTCAGATACTGTTCCAAAGAGACAAGAGGCAAGGGGAGGAAGGATATATAGGCATTTTTGCAACAAAGACCAGGTAGTCAGAGCATCAAATGATTCCTGTGAATAAAAGAAAATCAGATTCTTCCAGTTAGGGAATTTAGCACTTTTCTGTATATGGGAGGATACAAGAGTTTGGGCTCATTGAAATCATTCCTTTGAGATGCATCTCAGCTATTTGGGGTCAGTATCCTATGTTTTCTCACCCTGAGTTTTCTCAGGGTGTACCATCGGAAGATGGCTGCAGGGTCCTTATGACTGCAGCATCCTTTGTTTACTGATATGACAGGTGGCATTTTTACTTCACACTAGATATTTATTAGAAATTCTTATCTTCCAAACCCACAGCCTCTAGGATATACTGTTTTCATGGATTCTGAGTAGGTAAATAAAGTTAGTGATGATAAGCAATTTTTAGTCATTAATCGATATTTTAGTTTTTCTGCCTCCATTCCTCTGTTTTTCTTGATTGCTTAAGCATGATTATGTTTATCATACCCAGTACACCTCTGGAAATAAAGACTTGTTACACTGGTAGTAAACTCACAACCTGGATATGGCAGGAATCCACAATTTCCCCAGATTTCCCAAAATGTGAAGTTCTGTGAACCATCTTGAGGAAAAAAAATTATAGAACAGTTATAGTTATGTTTATTTAAAGAATATCACTTAAAATTAATTTGATAATTTTGCTTTTAACTAAAGCAAAATCAGAGTAACAGGATTTAACTGAAGTATTTTGAAACTGGTAGTTTACCAACTTGGCACTTGGTGAGTGTCTCAAGTGGGATGGATGTAAAAGAAGGAAACTTTCTCAAATCCACCAGCCCTTCCCGATACAGCCATGAGATTTCCCCCACCAATTCTTTTAATAACACCTCAATTTCAGTTTCCCAACCACGGTCATTTGGTATCTTTGCTTCTCTTTAGGTATCATCCTGTTTTCTCTTTCTTCACCGCTGACATTGGTGTGTTTCATATGAATTTATAATATATTAAATATATATAATTTTAAAATATTGTTTTGATTTGATCATGGATTGTTCGTCTTACAGGGTCTGTCTGGGGAAATGAGTAATTTCTCATATCCTTTTCATACAGGAAGAATTTTAAATCGTTTCTCCAAAGACACTGGGCATATGGATGACTCGTTGCCCCTGACATTTCTTGATTTCATCCAGGTAATGTACCAGTCCTGTCAAAGTTCCCCCAGAGAATGGTAGAGTACCTGTTTCTCAAGACCTTTTCACAGGGGCTGAGGGTGGGCCTTTCAGCCTGGCAGTGTATCCTGTTACCTTGAGCAAAGGTCATGTTTGTAAGAGAAAGGGGAGGCTGTGATTGGGAGGCTGAGTTAACATGAGTGACACCTGGGCCAGGAGTGGCTACACAGTCACTTCAAGGTTGGTCTAAAGCAGTGACATGCTGGGTAAGTGGTTATCCCTCTGCCTTCCAGGTATCTCACTGGATTCCCTTTACTGTGAGCACATTTCTTATGCTCACAGAAACAATCACCTCTCATGGAAAGATGACCTAGAGGAACTAAATTATGCATTGTATTACCACAAAGAACAATTATTTACTATACTGCTTTGTTGTTTTTTTTTAATAAGCTAAGTGTGGTTACAAAGAAAAGATTAGTAAAAATAAGGTGAAAATTATACTTGAACAAAGACAATAGAGAGCAGTTATTGAAGATACAAAGTCTTAAAGCCAGTAATTCAATTAGAGAATGAAAGTCATCTAAGAAAATGTTTTTGTAGGCAGCTTTTCTTTTCACATGTTAATTGATTTTCTTAAGGTGTCTTTAAGGAAAAAAAGACAAATACAGGAATATCTTATATCCAGCCTTTGTTTTGTCTGTCAACTTGAGGTGCTAAAGAAATGATGTTGGATCATGTCATCTCTCATCCTCACATTCAGTATCATTGCTCATGTGGGATGTTTTTTCTATTATTTCATTTTGTCTACTTTTCAATGATTCAGTCTGTGCAGATTTTCTTCATTTCCAAGTGTTAATTTTGCAAATGAAATGCATTTATCAAAACATGCACAGAGAAATGCAGCAATGAATATGACTTAAGACAGCACAGCCTATTGGTAAAGGCTTCTATGGTTGACCAGTGTGAAGTAAGCTGAGACTCAGAGGCAGTGCACTTTTGCTGTGAAGATGTCTGATTTTTTTCTCTTTTGCAGACTTATTTTATAAATAAGTCCTTTTGGGTTTAGCTATATGATTTATCCCCAGAAACAATCTTTCAATATAGCAGTGCCACGTTTTGACTATGATTGCTAATTACGTTAAGATTTTGTGAAATCTTTGTGTTTCTTTGCTACTGCTAGCTGGGCCAAGGTTGAGTTTCCAAAGCTGTTTGGTCCACTGTGTGCTTAGCACATGGTTAGCTTCACAGTCAGAATCTGTCATGTATCTTTGCATGATGTAAAGAGGGACAGAGAGAGATGCTACCTGATTTCAGTGTAAAACATTCTCAGTTGTGTGAGAAGAGAAAATCGAATCTCACTGATTTCCAGTCCCAGCTCTTCCACTTGTAGTTTATCTTGAAGTTTGGGACCTCCAGGTGGATGCATCCTGTAGGTCATTGAAAGTGAGAGTCTGGTATTTGAGGGAGAGACCTAGGATGAGTGTGGCACCTGAGTATTGTTTACTGAGAGGGTTGTAGCTGGATTGATGAAGATGGATAAGGTTGCCTAGAGAGAATGAAGCTTTTTTAGGGGCCAAGATCAGAAGCTTATGGAAGCCTCAATATTCAGAGAGGAAGCAGAGAGGGAAGGGAAGCAAAGGAGACAGACAATGAACAGCAAGGAAAAGAGGAGGAGATAAGTTAGGGAACTGAGGATGGACAGGTCTGTTCAGTGCAAAGAAGGTGAGTACAAGGTAAGTTGTCAGCTGATTCGGAATCAGGAGGTGTCTGGTGAGCCAAGGAGCAGATTTCAGATGTGAGGAAGCCAGCGTGCAAAGGGCTGCAAATCCAGGAGGCATGGAGGGAGTTGAGGTGAAGGCAGGCTACTCCTGGAAGGAGTCTGACCAAAAGAGAGAGGTCCATCTGGAACGTAGAGTCAAGGAGGTGTTGCTGGTTTTTGAGGTTTGTAGTTTGTGAGTTGGGGGTGTGTATGAGATGGTGAATGGTATTCTATCCCTCCTTCCCTTCATCAGACAGGGGTTAGAGTTGAGGCCCTCAGGTACAGCAGTGAGCCAGGCATGAAACCCTCACCTCAGGGGTCTCCACCTCTCCCAGGGGAGGAAGACATTCAGAGATTCACCCCTTGCTGCCTTTGGAATCCTAATTGTGCAAGTGGAAGGCCTTGAAGGCAGACTGGATGTGGAGGCTGGAGGCAATGAGGGAGCCTGCCTCAGGAGGTGGGCGGAGCTTCTAGGAGGTGACCTTTGGTCCCAGATGAGAAGAAAAGGCCACTGTAGATGGTGAGGCAGGAGGGGTTCCCTAAAGCTGAGTTCCTACATAGGTTCCAGTCTTTTCTCTCTGTCATCACCTGAGAGTGGGGAAGGGAAGGGTCTTGAAGGGGGTTGTTCAGTTTTGTTTTAAAGGACATAGTGCCAAGTGTGTTCAAATTCACTTTTTGATAACTCTGCTTATCCTTGGTGTATTTGATACTTTATCATTTTCATTTTTATTAATTTTAAAGTGTTTATTCCATATACTTTTCCTCATCTAGTTCCTTCTTGTTCCCTTAAATAAATCTCAGGTAATTTAATATTTTGTAATAGTGATGCCAAGTGTGGCTAATGAAAACCCCAGATACTGAGTAGTGGTCCACACTGCAGGACGGTCCACCCAACTGGTGATGTCACTCAGAGACCATATCCCAACAGAGGGGTGATCGTGAGTTTGTACACCATCCTGTGCACTGACTCTTGCAGCTACCAGAAATGTTGCATGTCCAATAACATTATAGTCACTGGCCAAAGTAGAGCTGTTTGCAATTCCAAAAGAAGAAGGGAAGTGGCATAAAAAAATTATGAAGTGTAATTCCACCTGATAATCATTTATGATATCAACAGGTTTAAAGTGCAGTGCTGAGCCCCTCAGCCTCCCTTCCCAAGCTTGAAGTTCTCTGTCATCCTGCCTCTGCCCCACAAAACCACACTCTCCTTCTCTGTGAAACAGAGAAAATAATATGAACTTCTTAAGGTTTGTTGAGAAAACAAAGTAAAATTGTTTTATTAAAATTCTTCATGTCATATCTATGTGCATGTTGAGCACTGAATAATGGGTTTCTTTCTCTTGTTTCTTAATGTTGCTCAGTTGTGTCTGACTCTTTGCCACTCCATGGCCTGCCAGGTTCCTCTGTCGATGGAATTCTCCAGGCCAGAATACTGGAGTGGGTAGTCCTGCCCTTCTCCAGGGGATTTTCCCAACCCAGGGATCAGACCCAGTTCTCCCACATTGCAGGTGGATTCTTTACCAGCTGAGCTACCAGGGAAACCCTGATATTTTCCTAGTTTCCAGGCCCATAAATACCAACTTATGAGTTTGTATCACAGAGATTCTAGATTTGTCATCCTTGAAAATTTTAATGTATACTTTCTAATGTAGGCTCACAATAAAAATAGATTGTTTTCAAGATAGACCATTGAACATTAACTATTTCAAATTAATTTAATTTTCATTCAATTTGCCAAAGTTCCAGATAATATTGAGTAAGGTGTCTCAATTATCTTGTCTACAATTCTTTTCATTAAAATCATTGCTTCCAAGAAATCTTTCTGTTAGCCAAACATGTGAAAATGAAGATAAGGTATAGAAGTCAGATTTAGACATTTTAATTTCTTAAAATAAATGTTGGGGACTGCCCTGAGCATGTGAACTTGCACACGGCTGCCCTCACCAAACTGCTGTCATTTATTGAGGAAAGTGGAATTACAAAACATTTCTCTCCCCTACACTCCTCATCCACACCCACACAACAGCAGGAGCTTGGCTGAGCTCACATAATTGACTCTTCACATCCTTTCATGGACACAAAGGGCTAACCTGGGGCTGCTTGAGCCACCAATGCTGGTTGTGGTGAGAACACCAGGGACCTTGTCATTCCCTCCTCAGCACACACAGAATGCACTGGCTGCAGTTTTATGAAGTGAAAGTGCCCAAGATAAAGAAAATGTGAAGGAGTTGACCTCAGTCACTTCTTTCCATAAAAGAGGGTGCAAAAGAATAAGCTGCTGCATCTGGATATTGAGAACAAAGCAAGCCTAAGATTTAGCCTAATAGGTTGAATCACTTCCTTTTATAGAAGCACAGAGTGGGACTGCCTTTACTTGTATCAGTACCAGTGACCCTTACATTTCATTGTATAGAGATGTCAGGGAAAGTGTGTAGAAAGCATTCCAGCCTCTGTCCCTGAGCAATGACTTTGTCATTATGAGATCTCTGTGATGTGTTGATCCCATCCTTTACCCTCTCCCTCAAATTCCCATTGGGGATGTTTAGCTTTTATATATATTTAATTCTAGTGCCTTGTGGATATTTTCTTCCAGTCTGTCTTGCCTTTTTATGTTTTTAATGGAGATCAAGTTTTAATTTTGATGTAGTATAATGTGTATCATTTATTTTTTCCTTTTGTAGTTCATGTTTTTGTATCCTAAGAAATGTTTGGGTATCCTTAGGAGGGTGAAGATACTTTCCTATTGTTCTCCCTGTTTAGAAATTGATGCATCTTGCATTAATTTTTTGTGAATGGAAGAATAGTTAGTGGTTGATGTTTATTTTTTTCCAGCTATTCTAGCCACATTCGTTAAAATTGACACTTGGTTAAAAGTCCTTTCAATCAATGTAAGGAGGTATGTGTCTGTATGCTGTACTTTGTTCCACTGATCTGTTTATCCTTGTAGCAATATTGCAGTCTTGGCTATTGTACATTTTGGTATGACACAAAACCCAGTAGTTGAAGTCCTCTAACTTTGTACTTCTTTGTCAAGATTATTTTGATCATTCTAGATTCTTTACTTTTCTGTGTAAATTTTAAAAGCCTTTCAATGGATTTTTAATCAAAGTCTGCTGGAATTTTTATTAATATTTTCTTTTAGCTGTAGATCAATTTGAGGATTCTGAGTCTTAACAATGTTGAATCTGCAATTATGGATATGGTCTTTCTCTCTGCTTATTTAGATCTTTAATTTTACAAATTTTTTTTAAAATTTTTAGTATAGACACCTTATACTTCTTTGGTTAAACTTATTCCTGAATATTTGATGTGTTTTCATTATAGTATTGGATTATATTTAATACCATTTCAACTGCTTGTTGCTAGTTTATGGAAATACTGTTGATTTATTTGTGAATTCACTTTGCATTTCTGGAGTTGGTGCTGGTGTTTTTTAAAATTCTGTAGGATTTTTTCATAAATAATCGTGTCAACTGTAAATAATGACAGTTTTACTTCTTCATTTCCAATATTTATTTTTTGTGGCTAGAGCTTCCGTATACTGTGGAATAGAAGTGATAAGACATTCTTGAACTCTTAGGACAAAACTTTTTCAACATTTTTTCATTATGAATGATGTTAACTGTCATTTTTTTTAACTGTCATTTTTTTAAGGTAGATATCTGTCATCAGATTGAAGATGTTTCTGTTAATTCCTTAATTGCCAAGAATTTTACTTTTTTAAAAAAAAATCAAGAATAGGTGTTAAATTTGGACAAATATTTTTTTCTACATCTCTTCAGATAATCATATGATTGTTCACCTTTACTCTTTTAATGTGAATTAAGTGATTGCTATTTGAAGATTAATCTTACATTCCTGGAGCAAGCTCTACTTGGTCATAATATAGCATCTTTTTATTTTTTTATGTATCATTGTGTGTAATTCATTAATATTCTGTCAAGAAATTTTGTATCTGTTGTTCTTGAAGGATATTGATATGTAATTGGCTTTTGTTGAAATGTTTTATCAGCTTTTGGTATCAGAATTATGCAGGCCTCTTAAAAAGAAATAGGAAAGGTTTATATTTTGTAAAGGTCAATTTTTTGTGTCAACTTGGCCAGATTACATTCCCCAGTTATTCAATCAAAAGGTAATCTAGGTGTTGTTCTGTAGGTATTTTGTAGATGTGATTAAAGTCTATAATTGGTTGACTTTAAGTAAGGAGAATTATCCTTGATAGTCTGGTAGACACAATTCAGTCAGCTGAAAGGCCTTAAAGGCTAAAAAGCTTCCTTTGAGAAAAAGATATTCTGCCTTTGGAGAACAGCATCAACTCCTAGTCAGGAGTTCCACCTGTCCTTTGTGATAACTGGCCCTGTGGATTTTGAACTTGTTTCGTTGATTTTTCTGCTTAAAAGTTAGTCTTCTGTTTCATTCATGTTTGCTTTTCTCCTATTTCCATTCTTATGCATACTTTAGTTTAAGATGCTGGGTGTTATTTTCTGTTGTTTTTTTTTTTTAATTAGAAAATGTATCTTAAAATTCTTGACTTTTGCTCTTCTTTTTTTTCGGTAAGACTTTGTTTTTTATTAGAGCATTTTTGCAGTTCACAAAAATATTAAGAGGAAAATACAGAGATTTCCCATATATTCTCTGTTGCCTATTAAAAAATGCTTAAACTGTAAGTTTACTTCCAAGCATAATTTTAGTTTGAAGCTTCCGATTTGAATGTTAGTGGATTTTCATTTTCTTTTATGTCAAATGCTTTCTAATTTTATTGTAATTTGAAGAAGTCAGTATTTTCAAGAGTGTTATTTAGCTTCAAACATTTATTGATTTTCTAGTTACCTTTTTGTTACTGATTTCTAGTTAAATGCCTGTAAGTTAGAATATGTTGTGTACAATTTATGTCCCTTGAAGTTTATTGATTCTTGCCCTAGTATAGCACATATGTAATTGAAGATAATATTTTATGTATTTATTGACTGCAGTATTGTGTATTTAATTCAGTCACTTCTACTAATCATGTTTTCAATATGTTCTATATCCTTCTTTATTTTATCTGCTTGTTTTATCAGTTTAAATATCATACTGTGAATATTGAATAGCCTATTTCTCCTGAGTTCTGTCAGATTTTCATTTTTATATTTTGGCACTATGTTATTAAAATATTATATAAATGTAGATTTAAAAAATGATCTTCTGGATAAATTGACCCTCTATTCTCATTAAATATTTCCCTTTATTTCTAAGAATCCTACCTTACTTCATGTTCACAGTGGTGTAGATAGGTACTACAGCTTTCTTTTGCTTAGTATTTTTATGGGGAACCTTTTTCAATGTTTTATCTCCACATTTAAATGCTATTATTTTTAAGGTGTGTCTTTTATTTATTTTTTTTTCCATTTATTTTTATTAGTTGGAGGCTAATTACTTTACATCATTGCAGTGGTTTTTGTCATACTTTGAAATGAATTAGCCGTGGATTTACATGTATTCCCCATCCCGGTCCCCCCTCCCACCTCCCTCTCGACCCGATCCCTCTGGGTCTTCCCAGTGCACCAGGCCCGAGCACTTGTCTCATGCACCCAACCTGGGCTGGTGATCTGTTAAAAGTAGCAAATAGATAGACTCCAGTTTTGAATTTTGTAATAAGTTTGAACCCTGACAAAAGCTAGAAAGAAAACTATTGATCAATGAGATACACTGAACATGAAGGAAGAAGTGCACCATGTTTCCCTAATGCTTTCTGTTGAGTTGGTTAACAAATTATAAACCAGGCACCACCATTCACTTTTCAGTGGAGTTAGCTGTGATTCTCCATGGGAGCAAATTAAAGGATACCAAGGACCCAGAGCTGGTATGGTTGTGAAAAGATACAAGACAGCCAAATGAGGGATGAAGAGTGTGATTAGTGTATCCCAAGGAAAGGGTGGGTTTACAGAAGCTTAGTCTTAGGGTTCCTATGTTTGTGTAAATCCCATCATAGAGATATGACACCCCAGTGTTCTGTAGTGTTCCAACTAAACATAGTTAACTGAGTTGGGTGAGGTCAGAGCAAACAGAGGTGATAAAGATAGGATCTAGGATCCAGAGCTGAACTCTGAACCTCCTGAGATATGCACGGTACCATATCTGCTTACATGCAGAATCAGTAATAACCCGAGGCTGGCATTAAGTTTCAGTTCAGTTCAGTCACTCAGTCATGACCAACCCTTTGCGATCCCATGGACTGCAGCACGCCAGGCTTCCGTGTCAATCACCAACTCCTTGAGCCTACTCTAACGCATATCCATTGCGTCAGTGATGCCATCCAACCATCTCATCCTCTGTTGTCCCCTTCTCCTCCCGCCTTCCATCTTACCCAGCATCAGGGTCTTTTCCAATGAGTTGGTTCTTTGCATCAGGTGGCAAAAGTACTGGAGTTTCAGCTTCAGCATCCATCCTTCCAATGAATATTCAGGATTGATTTCATTTAGGACTGATTGGTTTGATCTCCTTGCAGACCAAGGGACTTTCAAGAGTCTTCTCCAACACCACAGTTCAAAAGCATCAATTCTTCAGTGCTCAGCTTTCTTATTATCTAACTCTCACATCCAATACATGACTACTGGAAAAACCATAGCTTTGACTAGACAGAGAAAGTAGGGAAAACCACTAGACCATTCAGCTATAACCTAAATCAAATCCCTTATGATTATACAGTGGACATGACAAATAGATTCAAGGGACTAGATCTGATAGATAGAGTCCCTGAAAAACTGTGAATGGAGGTTTGTGACATTTTACAAGAGGTGGTAATCAAGACCATCCCCAAGAAAATGAAATGTAAAACAGCAAAATGGTTGTCTGAGGAGGCCTTACAAGTAGCTGAGAAAAAAAGAGAAGATAAAGGCAAAGGAGAAAAGGAAAGATATACCAATTTGAATACAGAGTTCCAAAGAATAGCAAGGAGAGATAAGAAAGCCTTCCTTAGCGAACAATGCAAAGAAATAGAGGAAAACAATAGAATGGGAAAGACTAGAGATCTCTTCAAGAAAATCAGAGATACCAAGGGAACATTTCTTGTAAAGATGGGCACAATAAAGGACAGAAATGTTACAGACCTAGCAGAAGCAGAAGTTATTAAGAAGAGGTGACAAGAACACACAGAAGAACCATACAGAAAAGATCTCCATGACCCAGATAATCACAGTGGTGTGATCAGTCACCTAGAGCCAGGCATCCTGAAATGTGAAGTCAAGTGGTCATTAGGAAACATCACTATGAGCAAACTAGTGGAGATGATGAAATTCCAGTCAAGCTATTTCAAATCCTAAAAGATGATGCTGTGAAAGTGCTGGACTGAAAATGCCAGCAAATTTGGAAAACTCAACAGTGGCCACAGGACTGGAAAGGTCAGTTTTCATTCCAATCCCGAAAAAAGGCAATGCCAAACAATGCTCAAACTACTGCACAATTGCACTCATCTCACATGCTAGCAAAGTAATGCTCAAATTTCTCCAAGCGAGGCTTCAACAATACGTGAACCATGAACTCCCAGATGTTCAAGCTGGTTTTAGAAAAGACAGAGGAATCAGAGATCAAATTGCCAACACTTGCTGGATCATTGAAAAAGCAAGAGAGTTCCAGAAAAACATCTACTTTTGCTTTATTGACTATGCCAAAGCCTATGACTGTGTGAATCACAACAAACTGGAAAATTCTTCAAGAGATGGGAATGCCAGACCACCTGACCAGCCTCCTGAGAAATCTGTATGCAGGTCAAGAAGCAATGGTTAGAATTGAACATGGAACAACAGACTGGTTCCAAACCAGGAAAGGAATGCATCAAGGTTGTATATTGTCACCCTGCTTATTTAACTTTTATGCAGAGTACATCATGCAAAATGCCAGGCTGGATGAAGTACAAGCTGGAATGAAGATTGCCAGGAGAAATATCAATAACTTCAGATATGCAGATGACACAACCCTTATGGCAGAAAGTGAAGAAGAACTAAAGAGTCTCTGGATGAAAGTGAAAGAGGAGAGTGAAAAAGTTGGCTTAAAACTCAACATTCAGAAAACTAAGATCATGGCATCTGGTCCCATCACTTCATGGCAAATAGATGGGGAAACAATGGAAACAGTCACAGACTATTTTCTTGGCCTCCAAAATCACTGCAGATGGTGACTGCAGTCGTGAAATTAAAAGACGCTTTCTCCTTGGAAGAAAAGCTATGCCCAACCTAGACAGCCTATTAAAAACAAGAGACATTACTTTACCAACAAAGGTATTAAGCTTAGGAGCTTACATTTAAAAGCCTTCCATGTTTTTCCTTTGTTTCTATTTCTCCTGTAATGGAAGGGTAGTGAGTATTCTTTAACATGTACGTTTTCTTTTTTAATCCTTTCAGAGCTTCATGTAGTCTATTCAGGATTTACTGCCTCCACAAGAATCTTGTGTTAGCCAGTAGCACAGTGATTGCCATTTCATTGAGAGGTTATTTTTAATCTCATGTTTCCAGAATAAACAGGTAGAAGAATTTGCCCTACACCCACATCAGTAAACAGCTTACAGATCAAAAACTAGTCATCATTTTTTTCCTCTCTAAATAACAAGGAAATCTTGCCTTGTTTTCTTGCCAAGAAGTGAATCTTACTTTGTTTATTGCACTTAAGTTATATCTTTCATAAAATCAGTAATAGTTTAAGGCTATTTGGATGATTTGTATTTACCATAGCTTGAAACAGAATTCTTAAGAGTCTGATACAGAATTAAAGGTTCAGAAATTCTTTTGAGATGCTAGCAATCTTAATTACCCTGTTTTTATTTTTTAATACTGTGAAAAAATAATAAAACTACTATTTACTGACTAATGGCTTTATGATTAAGTACATATTTCACATTTTGCCTGGGCTGGTGGCTTAGATGATAAAAAAATCCGCTTGCGATATGGGAGATCTGCGTTCGATCCCTGGGTTGGGAAGATCCCCTGGAGTGGGGCATGGCGATCCACTCCAGTATTATTGCCTGGAGAATCCCCATGGACAGAGGAGCCTGGCGGGCTACAGTCCATGAGGTTGCAAAAAGCCAGACATGACTGGACTGAGTGACTGAGCACTCACATTTTGCCTAATACAAGAGCAAGCAAGAGAGAATTCGCATAAGAATTCAGTTCAATTCAGTCGCTCAGTCATGTCCAACTCTGTGACCCCATAAACTGCAGCACGCCAGGCCTCCCTGTCCATCACCAACTCCCGGAGTCCACCCAAACCCATGTCTATTGTGTTGGTGATGCCATCCAACCATCTCATCCTCTGTCATCCCCTTCTCCTCCTGCCCTCAATCTTTCCCAGCATCAGGGTCTTTTCAAATGAGTCAGCTCTCCACATCAGGTGGCCAAAGTATTGGAGTTTCAGCTTCAGTATCAGTCCCTCCAATGAACACCCAGGACTTCTCTCCTTTAGGATGGACTGGTTGGACGAAGTGAGCCAAAAGTATGGAGGGAATATTTATTTGCATAAAATAAGAAAAGCAAATGTTTACTCTTGTTTAATGAGAACATGTTCTTTGGCACAAGCTTCACAGAGACTATCAAGAACAGAATCCCTTAGGATAAAGTTTAAAGTAACATGTAATAGATACCTATGAATTTCTACAGGACTGTAAGCAATTTGTAAGTTAAATGCACAGGAGGTAAACAGGTTCTTGTATTTCAAACTGTGCTTGTGAAAGGAATATGTTAAAATCTGCAGTACTACAATACAGTGTTAATTCTGCAGATCAAGACTTCCTGGTGAAATTTTAATGTTTTTACCTCTATCTTGATGCTAAACACCATACAGATGTTAAACAGTTAAGCTATTCAGGCTCATTTTCTGTCCTTAGGGTTTATGTATTTATTAAAATTATATTTTTTTCCAAGTCATCTTGCTTTTGGGGCTTAGAACTCATCTTTCTTATGAAATTTTCTTTTTTCTTATTTAAAGAATAATTCTTAAACTAACATATGTTAGTATGTTCTATTAGTGAGCACTTTTAAGAGCTTTCAGGCTTTCCTGGTGGCTCAGCTGGTAAAGAATCCACCTGCAGTGCAAGAGATCTGGGTTCGATCCCTGGATTGGGAAGATCCCCTGGGGAAGGGAATGACTACCCATTCCAGTATTCCGTCCTCGAGAATTCCATGGACTCTATAGTCCTTGGGGTTGCAAAGAGTCGGACTCAACTGAGCAACTTTCACTTTAAGAGCTATCAGTGCTCAGTGAGCTGAGTAGGCTGTTATTCCCTGATTAACTGGGAATCGAGGACTGGATCCCCACTTGGGAGAGACCAGATCTGACCCCAGGAAACCCAATAAAATTAGAATATACAGACAGAAGGGAAAATATATAACAAGAGTATATTTACACATTAATTTTGGGGGGCCATATGTCATGGTTTATGGGATCCTAGTTCTCTGAACAGGGATCGAATCCGGGTCTATGGCAGAAAAAGTGCTGAGTCCTAACGACTGGACACCAAGAAATTCTCTAGATATTAACTTTTTAAATATAAATTTTGCCTCTCTATGTGATACAGTATCAGGCAAGAATTAAAAGAAGAGGTTTGAGGTCAAAATTACCTTCTTTGGACAAGTCAATAAACTTCTCTGAACATCTGTTTCCTGCTTTGTAAATGGAGAGGATAATCTCTCCTATTCATATTGATGTGAGAATTAGATTAAACAATGCCTGTGAAATATTTGTGAGGTAGCGTACATGGCAAGCCTCTTAAAATGTTGTCCATTATGGTATTTGGGAGAGCGGGGGTAACCATCATTTCTCTGTGAGATCGAGAGAAGTGTGGAATTCCTCCAGTCTTATGTGAAAACTTGCTGTTGTGGCCTCTAACAATAAATTAATGTCTTATTTTTCAAATTTTTTGATTGGTCAGGTTTTTAAACAAGCAATATTTTCTTTTCCTTTTGTTTACTGCTTTTGTATATACTTCATTAACAATTCATTTAGAGGCCAGTGTGGTTTGTCAGAAATAGCTGCTCACACCACAGCATCTTTCTTGAGGAAGAGAGGTGCTCATTAGACTTCCTTCCATAGGTGGTGGTGATGGGCCCTCTGCCTTAATGATCCAACATTCTAATCAGACTGTTGTCATTCTCTGCAAACTAAAGAATTATCCTGAATTGTGAATAATCACCATGTACTCTCAAGTGAAAGATTTCGTCCAAGAATTTTTTGTATTTGTTCATGTGGCTTCATTGTCTTTGGGTGAAATTTCCCAACTGGTGTGCTCCTAATAGGTTATAAGCATATCAACATGATTCCCCTGCATCTTGGGGCATCAGGACTTGAGTCACTTGCTTCTAGGTCAACATTCTTCTTGGTGTGCACACGTCATGGTCTCTGTCATAGTGTGACAGAAGTACAGAAACACTGGCCATGGTGAGGTGAGTCATCAGATTGGCGTGAAATCCAATCATAGGGTGGGAATTGTGTGTGTAGCTTGGATTAGGCTCCTTGGAATTCCTGGGAATATGGAAGAAAGAAATGAGATTGGCTTCGGGGAAGGGATGTTTATTGCATACCAGAATCTTTTGTTTCCTTCTTCAGATGTTGGCTTTTTCCTGTATACTATGTTTGTCTTCTACCAACTTATATAAAGAGTTTGAGACAACTGACAACAAAAGATTCAGAAATTTATATACATAGATACATACAAATGTAAACCCATACATTGTATGTATATATGTGTTTTTATAATATAATATCCAATCCACAGTGAGGGTGGCTATAGTATGACTGATAGGTAGAAATAAAACTCTTAGAGAAAGCCTTTTTTTTTTTTTTGCTCAAAAACTCTGGCTCCTTTTTGCTCAAAATTTTTTATCAACTGTGATTATTACCTGCAAATTATTCATGCCACTCATTTTCTTTGTTAAACCAGCCTGTGAAATTCAGTCATCAGTCTCTTAGAATCCTCCAAAAAGTGTTCATGTATCCTGCCTGTTTCTCCAACACTCCATGGCTTGTACAGATCATCACGGATTTGTATTCATCTGAGCTCATAAACTTCAGAGGCCTTGGCCCAGGCCGTGTGAATCTGCACATCCCCACCACCCCACCTCACTTCCCTATAGCAGACAGACACTAATTTTTATTACATTTCTGTCACCTGAAGCTTTATACCATAATATACTTTTCCTGATAAAGATGGAAACTTAAGTTAGCATCATACAATGCTTTGATTTTCTATTCTGTGTACATGTGAGCTAAGTCACTTCAGTCATGTCTGGCTGTTTGTGACCCTGTGGACTATAGCCCACCAGGCTCCTCTGGAATTCTCTAGGCAAGAATACTGGAGTGGGTTGACATGCCTTTCTCCAGGGATCTACCCAACACAGGGATTGAACCCATATCTCCTGTGTCTCCTGCATTGCAGGCATGTTCTTTACCAACTGAGCCACTGGGAAAGCCCAGTTCTATTCTACCTGCTGTCTTTTTAGGCCAAGATCATTTCCCAAAATAAAATTACCTCAGGGGATGAGGTGATAATTGAGTGAATATTCATAGACCTCTTAGCACAGTGCCTTGCATATAGTAAGCACCTGGTAAATGTTGTCTGTTATAATCATTAGCCTTTGAAATAAGCATTTTAAATACTTAGCATAATGAAAAGAAGTTGGTCCTACATTGAGAGCCAGCTTAAATGTGTCAAAAGCTTAAAGCAAGCTTAAATTTGCTCAAAAGCAAATTTTGAGCGAAAAGGAGCCAGAGGTTTTAAGCCAAAAAAAAAAAACAAAAAACTTCTTAGACTTTCTCTAAGAGTTTTCTTTCTACTTGTTGGTCATGCTATAGCCACCCTCACTGAGGGCTGGATATTATATGTTGAGAGCAGGCTTAAGTGTGTCATAAAGTCAGACTCCCCACCTCTGTGAGTTATGCTTTGTTGTCTCCATCAAGTTGTTTTCCTCTCCCTGTGCTTCAGTGTTTCCATCTGTAAAATGAAATAGTACTATTACTAGATAGGGCTGGTTGTGAGAAGTTAATACATGTGAAATTTTGAATGTACAGCTTGTACACAGTCAGCATTTAGTAAATGTTAACTATGGTTAGAAAACTGAGAAAGAAAGAAGAATTTCTGTTTCCAAAGTTCAACATTTAATTTTGTCCTACTTTTCTGGACACTGAATGTGTAATTAACCACATCTTTCTCTCCACATGTATAGCTGAGGCTTCTGGATTCCTCACCTGTGATGCCTGCTCACTCATCTCTCTACTAACACCTACTGACTTTGGATAGTTTTGGATTCAAGTCCTACTCAAATATTCTCATCTGCCTCATCAGTTTACTGAGTGTATCATAAGAGCTAATGCCCAGAAAGTTCTTATCAGAGTGTTTGACACATGCAATAAATATCATAATGACCACAAATAATTGTATTTCTTTGGATGGTAAAGCATTTCCTGCCTTTCCAACAAATCTTTTGAGTAAAGGAGTTGAATCCCAGCAAAACAGTCAAGTTTATCTTTGAATAGAATCCTTGTTAAGGAGGTCTCTGTACCTATCTTCTCTATTTCAGATGTTTCTATTTATGACTGGTGTGGCGGGTGTGATGGTGGGTGTGATTCCTTGGATTGCAATACCTGTGATTCCCCTTGGCATCATTTTCTTCCTCCTTCGGATATATTTCTTATGGACGTATGGAGATATCAAACGCCTGGAATGTACAAGTGAGTGCTAGCGTTCTGAGGTTGGGATGGCTATGTAGGCTGAATTCTGTTTATGCCATAATTAACCAGACCCCTGAAATTCTGCAGACTGTCTTCCAGAATTTTTCACTAAGTTGACTCATTGGAAAAGACTCTGATGCTGGGAGGGATTGGGGGCAGGAGGAGAAGGGGGCAACAGAGGATGAGACGGCTGGATGGCATCACCGACTTGATGGACATGAGTTTGAGTAAACTCCGGGAGTTGGTGATGGACAGCCAGGCCTGGCATGCCACAGTTCATGGAGTCGTAAAGAGTTGGACACGACTGAGTGACTGAACTGAACTGAACTGAACATTGGGTAATTAAATACTATGACTCCCAAGAGTCAGCGTGGCCCTTAAGGTAAATGGATCTGGTGGCAGGTCAGTTGCAGCTTTTCATTTTAGTACAGTGATTACGAATGTGAGTACCACGAGGATAGGAACTGTTTTTATTTTGTTCATGACATGCTTCCTAATACAGAGCAGAAACTCCATAAACACTTTTCAAAAAAATAAAATGTTTCATCATACTGGAACTAATGTAGAAGGAAACTAGGAGATTCTTCTCTCCCTGAAGTTACTAGAAATGACAAGGAAAGAAAAAGCTCATGAAAGGAAAAGAGGCATCAGGAAATATACTTCCATGTTAGAGGTGATATATCTGAAAAATACATTCTCTCATATACTCCAAAGATGGCAAATAAATTTCAGTTGTTAAATGCTTTGCAAAGATAAGCCCTGTTATTTTTCAGATTTGCTCTTTATCATCGCCAGTATTTGAGTGATGCCACACTGTGGTCTCCCTTTTCCAAAGTTATTCATTTAAATAGATGCTGAAAATAATCCCCTTAGGAGGACACAGGAAAGAGATCCATTTAGTATGCATTTAGTCTATTTTTCCATTCAAGTCCCTAGTTTTAGAATAATGGGGAACACATTTTATGATTAATTATTCCATTATGCAGGTAATCATAGAGGATGAAATAATTCAGAGATTATCTCACTATTAATGCATAAACATATTTCATCAACATTAAAACAAAAAATCATAAGGAAAGTAGGATTGTTACATGTCTTTTCAAAAAGGTATAAAAGGACAGTAGCCAAAAAGCAAGGAAAGATAGATAATTATTGCAAATTCACACCAATTTGACTTTGTGGAAAACAAGCCAAAAAGACAAGCATATTGATCCCATGACTTTTTGTATTTACTAAATGGGGAAAAAATATAAATTTATCAAGATAAAGGAGTTTTGGGTTGTAACATTTGCATATTTTTTAATAATAAACTATTGAGTGACATTTATCCTAAGTATTTGCATAAAGGATAGTGTCATTTTTGTAAAAGCTATAAAAAATTTAACTGTTCAAGAGAATCAGCTGACCTCCCATGAGGTCTGGTCTTGTGAGGTGTTCGGATGGATGGGGAGCAGTAGAGTCCAGGTGTGTGTGATGTCCTGCTCATGTGACCTTGGTAGGATGGTAGGACCTGGGGAGGCAGAAGAGGAAGTGATGAACTCCATCCAGTCTTCTGCGTGGACAAGGTGTCAGATGTTTTATGATCTGAGGCCACCCATGAAACTGAGTCATTCAGCAGTCTTGTTGCAAAGCAGGTGTCTGGTACATTCAAAGAGGGATTGTCCCAGAAGGAACATGTGACTGAGATTTATGCTTGGAGAATGTGCCACTTCCTTTTGTATGGAAATGGAAAAAGGTACCTCCTGAGGCTTTTTCAAGGAGCAGTACAGGATTTTCTCAGTGTTTGATCTGGAGAGTCTGAGAATTTTGGCCCTATCCCTGTGAATATTGGCGTTTATTGCACTCTAACAGGCTGCCACAATATTAGACAATAAATTCAACCCAACCCAAGTACTCTTTCCTCCATACCCCAGATAACCAAATATGGTGGCCAGTTGATTAGAGCTATTTAAATTTTCTCTCTAGGTGATGAGTCTGTGCCATAAATACTGCCACTGTTTTCTTTAAATAGTAACTGATAGTAAAAAAAAAAAAAGTCACTGCTGAGGAACCAGCAAAAAGAAAGACACCCAGTTGCTTTCTTCAATTGCATAAGCTTGCTTCATCCTTGTACTCTGAAGGACTACTGGCATCTTGAGGTTTATTTTCAGATCCAAGTGCCTAGCTGCCTCTGGAAACTTAGCTTAATTTTTGTCATCTTAATGACACATCTACAGCTGATTATAATTTTTATTTTTTTGCACATTTTTACAAAGGTAAGCACAACAATGATCAGTCATGGAGAAGTACATAAAACTAAATGATGCTTAGCTGAATTTTTCTAGCCAACTCTTTCCATTTGGCAGTGCCTGAATGATGAAGCCATATCCGAATTCTATCTGAAAATGTTCTGTGGTCAACTAGCAGTGTCTGCCATGGTCGTCACTAGAGAAGGGTTAGCAGGTGTGTCACATATATGCAGACCATGACTCCTCAAGTCTGCTGTTTTAAGGGGTTCTCATGCCAGATTCCCAGGGACTTTGTTCACCTGAAGGTATTTAGTAAGATGTGCAGTCATGGCTAAGACTATTGGATATTAGTTGAGTAAGATTTTGAGGTTTTTTGAACATAAATGGCAGAGTCTGGAGAAAAATGCATATAGTCACACATGAGTGTCCTTAACCCTTCTCCTTCTGAGACAGTGCAGCTGTGACTAAAAACACGGCTTTGGGAATAAGACAGAGTTGTGTCTGACACCCAGCTCACCACTGAACAGTGAGTGTTCTTAGTCCCTCAGTCTCAGGGTCCTTATGAGGATTTCTTGAGTGAGTGCTTATAAAGTACTTGTTGGCCATTTCCAAAGGCATAGAGGCTTGAACATGAGGGAATTAAGAACACAGTAAGCAGGTCTCAGGAAGCGTGAATGATGACCTGCAACAAGAAAGTCAGCCCTGGGTCTTTGCATGCAGTTCCTCCTGCCAGGGAAGATCAGCAGTCCTTGTGGGGTGTGTCCCCAAGTATCCCCAAGGTTGTGGAAAACACAGCTGTCAGTCATGTAAATAGTAAGATGACACCCGTCTGTGACTGTGGACTGACACCATGGCTGTGACCTAGTCTTCTTCAGGACAGTGAGCTCAGTTCTTCTGGGAAAAGAGGATGTAACATTGGGCAAGACAAGACCAGAGCCTTCACATTCTCTTTTCCCTGTACTAGTTAATTTTCTTTGCAGATCCTCTGTTTCACTCATCCTGGCTTCCTGCTTAGCCCTAGTGGGATTTTAAACAAGCAGGATGATTTTTCACAGGTCAGCATTCCCTCTGGCCCACTGTAACTTTTGGGTATGAGGTGAGGTAGGTGATGGGGTATTTGGCTTCCCTGGTGCTGAGATGACACCTGGTTTCTAAAGTCAACCCTACTCTCCATCCCTGCTGGAGAGAATCAGCTGCACTTTGATCTCCTGATGAGGGAAGCAGGTGAGGGAGGCCACACTGATGAGTTCATTCCAGGACTCTCCCTGGGAGAACAGGCATGTCTACTTCCTCCTCAGAAGCTTTGTCTGTGATGAATAGTGTTGATGTCACAACATTTGCTCTGGGAATGAAAGTGTGGTTCTGGTGAGTGTTCAACACTCTCTGAAACTGGGTTCTCTGCATCAGTACACTGAGCCCTGGAATTCATCTGCATCATCCCTGTGTGTACCATGTGTCCAGATGGGCTGATTTTCTGGGGTCTGATTGGAACACCTGCTGGGGGTCCAGAAAAGGCCTGAACAGAGCTCCAGCCCTTCTTATCTGGACCAGGAGCTTAGTCTGTGTTCATGTTGCTGTCTTTAAAGTATAAAGTTAAAGGAAGCTAAAATAAATAAAAGTTTAGGGTCACTCAATAGAATGAAGAGAGAGAACAGTGTGGATGCTGAAGTAAGACCACAGACATGCCCTTGGACAGTCAGAAGCACCAGCAAATCACTTTAGGCTCTTTGCCTGAGTTAGATTCAAGGAGAAATGTTAGATCAAGTCCTGGTTCAAAGAAGGTTTTTTCCTTGAAGGAATATTACACCTGAGGGCGTCTAACAGTTAGGGTTCCTGGTCACATGTCCCAGTCAGGAAGTAGCCCCAGGGCTGAGTGGATGGTCAGCTGGCCCCCAGCCCAGGCTGTCCTTCCCCAGCCCAGGGCTTCCCACCCCCTCTGAGCCCCAGTGTCTCACAGGAGGAAGCCTGTTCCTTCCTTGCTAGTAGAACCAGTGACACTAGGCGGAAGAAGAGGTTCTGTGTCTTTGCCCGTCTGTACCTCAGCCCACCCCTGACACACACCTGCAGTGCCTGTGTGCCTGTCAGTAGTGGCTGAACCGTCACCCACACAGGCATTCAGGTGCTGGATTAAGGAGTGAGGACTTGAAAATAATTTGGAGATTTGCCCTTGATTCTTTTTCCCCATCATTTTATAAAGTCTCTGTAGCCTCCTATAAGATAAGTGATGTTCACTTCCCCTAAATATCCAGGTTTTACTAACAGGTCTTCTCTAGGAGATGCACAGGTAACAAAGTGATGTCAGTATTTCCTGCTGATAAAACACAAGTTCTCTATCACTCATCCCAGACAGAAGTCACAGGCTCACTATCTGCCCCTGACAACAGCAGGTTACAGCCTTGTCCATGGTGGGAATGAGACCATAAGGGGTCATCACTGGCCAGCAGCCTGCAGCCTACCTGTTCCCTGATGTGCAGGAGCCTGACCCTGGTACTCACAGTCAGTTGTGCTCTTAGAGAAGATGGAGGGAAATGGATGACCAGTGATATGACACTAGACCCCAAACCCACATGAGATCATTCAAGACAATAGCCTCTAAGGCCACTGTCCGATTCTAAAAGGGTGATATGAGTGTCACAGCTGCAGTGACCTCCAAACACCAGGACAGGTATCCAGCAGGCAGATATAAAAACATCCATCAGGTTCCCAGAGCAGAAGTCAAGACTTTTCAAAGACCCCTTGTCTGCCAGGTCCTGTGGGCACAAGGGTGGTGCAGAACCAGATGCTCCATGACCCGCATCCTGGTGCAGATGCAGGGAGAGCCCCAGGATGGGGCAGACAGCAGACTGTTCTCTCTCCTTTCTCATCTCACCCTGTCCTGTGTCTGGCTCGGGTCCAGGATGGGGATGTACTGACTCTATCCCAGCCCTTAGGCTAATCATCTAAGGTGGAGACAAAACACAGGTAGCTCATCAAAATTCAGGGTGGTGAGTGCTCTCACAGAGAATTAAATTTTAAAATTCCACTGACTCAAATATTTGTGAACAGTAATTTCCACCCAGAGGGATGTCAGGGAAGAATAAGGAGGGAGGCCTTATTTGAGGAGAACCAACTGAATGAGTTAGCAAAGAATTTCATTGTCTAACTCTAACTCCAGTTTGAATGTGGTCCAATATGGTTTCAAAACATATCTTTGATTTCCAGGTTGTTAAAGTGAAGCTTGCTTTAAGCAAGAGTTTGAGGGTTCTCGTAGAGAAACCTCTTGAGAAATGATGTCATTTTTCCTCCCCCAGGCAGCCCGCCAGGAAGCCCCAGGTGTGCCGTTTGGCAGGATGTGTGACCACAGAGCCTGGGAGGCAGTGGGTTTTCTTGCATCCAGCCTCCCTGACTTTCTCTGTTATGTGTCTTCCGCAGCTCGGAGCCCGGTGTTTTCCCACTTAGCATCTTCTCTCCAAGGACTCTGGAGCATCCGGGCGTACAAAGCTGAACAGAGGTTTCAGGAAGTGTTTGATGCACACCAGGATTTGCACTCAGGTCTGTATGTTTCTGGAGATGATTTCTAAGGATGGAATGTGCTGCCTTCTGAGGCTGACTCCGTCTCGGGTGGCCTTGCTGGCCCACACCTCTCTCTGTGCTGCCCCTCATCCCCCTCTGCACACCTGCCTCCCCCACCCCTTCCTCTCAGCATCCTCTGTGTGCTCCTCTATTCCCCTGTCACACCCCTACTTTCCTCCCCCTTACGGCCTTGTATTGTCCAATTGTCACCACGTCTTATGGTTTTGTCTCTTTAGGACAGGAGTCAATGAACATTTTTTTGCAGAGAGCCAGACAGTAAACATGGTAGCTTTGTGTGCTGTGTGGTCTCTGTTGCAACTACTCACCTTTCATGTTGTAGCATGAAGACAGACAAAGGGACTATATCAGCAAATGGCCCTAGCTGTGTTCCAACAAAACTTTATTTTCAGAACCACATGGTGGATTATTCCTGGCCCCCAGACTCTAGTTTGCCAACTTTCTTTTCAGAGCATGCAGAGTGGCAGGCGTGATTGAGGCAAATCATTTCCTGATTTGTTGCTCACTTGATAGAAAGAAATTATTTTTTTGTGTGTCAGTGAAATATTTTCCCTAGGTGGTGATTTCAGAATATGCTCTAGGTCTGTAAGATCCTGCCTCATCTTTAAACTCTTTATTGCATTTTTCAAGATAAGGTATCATTTTGAAAGCCATGGGCAGATCCTTTTAGCTGATGGTCATTTTAGATACTGGCTCCCTGGAGAAGGAAATGGCAACCCACTCCAGTATCCTTGCCTGGAGAATCCCATGGACAGAGGAGCCTGGCAGGCTACAGTCCATGGGGTCACAAAGAGTCGGTCATGACTGAGCGACTAAGCACACGTAAGATTATGTGTAGGGCCCTATAGCAAGTGCTAAAGATGCTGTAAACAGAGTGAACTGTGCTGTCTACTGTCAGAGAGCTGGGAACAGTAGACCATATGATAGGATGATTCATATTGAGCCCCAGCACTGCAGGAAACACACCAATGAGACCATTTTTCCATCTTCTTTATGACTATAATATTTCTGTTTATAACCTGTGGGTTGAAATTTTCAGTGCGTGCTTTCCACGAAGCCCCTGGAGTGATTCCTATGTGTCCTATACATTGTCTGGTATCAGAACCTAGCTTTCTGGATCTTCAGGCTCCTTGGTTCTGTAACTTTGCTGTCCTACCTTGTGTAAAAACCTTCTGTAGCTTAACTGAGAGAAGTGTCCTCCCTCGCTCGAAGCAGCTAACATGATATTTCTACTTGTTTATTGTGGTTCACAAATCCAGAGGCTTGGTTCTTGCTTTTGACCACATTTCAATGGTTCGCCGTGCGTCTGGATGTCATCTGTGCCGTCTTTTTCATTATCATTTGTTTTGGGTCCCTGATGCTGGCAAAAAGTAAGTACAGATGTGAATAACTGTTTGTGGTATGGTTATAATTTATACCTGCATTAAGTTGTTAAATTGAACTCTTGCCACTTTGTCTGACATCATATACCCTTTGTTTCTAATGAGTTGTATTAAAATGTTTGCAGCATTTCATTCCACAGTGAGTTATTTGGGTCTTGATGAGACCTTTTATCCCTTTATCTTTCTTTGAATGAGTTGAGGTTTATGCATCTGTAGCAGGCAGACTTCTGAACATTCTGGGTAGTGTCCTGTAGTTGGGGAAGAGAGAACCAAGTTTACAATTAAGTTTTTTCTCCAGTTTAGGGCTTTAGGTTTTAGCTCTAGGTCTACTCAGATCTCTTGGTTGTAGGTGCCTGGTACACTGGAGTGGGAAGATATTCTGTAGGATAGAACACTATCCTCATGACTATGTGGGTACCAGATGAGCAGATGTTGGTGTGAGTGGCATGAATTCACCATCTGTAATTGCTCCATAGTAACAAAACTGAATCACAGTTTTTAATAATGGAAAAATGAAAGTAGTATTTAGATTTGAAAGCAGAGGCTCTTAGAACCCTTGTTTTTTGTGATTTATTCCTATAGCTGTGCTTTCCTTTGAAAGTGTTGGATAATAGTTCTCAAAACCATATGACCAAAGTTTGAATGATGCCATTATTTCTCACCTGTATGATGCTGTCAAGTGTGCCTCAATCCTCTTGGGATTAATGAACTAATAGTCTTTATGAATTCACAAATAGTGAAGGACAGGGAAGCCTGGTATGCTGCAGTCCATGGGGTCACAAAGAAATGGACATGACTTAGAGACTGAACAACAACATGAATTTATAATGAGGTTTTTGTTTGTTTGCTTTTTTCCCATTGTATCATGGTCTCAATCAACACATAGTAAAAGTATAAGTAATATACTACCATTATATGCAAAGGATTCAAATATTATAAAGGAGTCTTTCTGATGAAAGGACAGAAGGAGCCTGGTTTGGAGTTAAGAATGGGACTGAGTTGTCTCTTCAGCAAGTTATATTGTGAAAGTTGGACAGCTATATGTCAATCAATGAAGTTTGAACACACCTTCACACCCTTCACAAAAATAAACTCAAAATGGCTTAAAAACTTAAACATAACACATGACAGCATAATACTCCTGGAAGAGAACATATGCAAAACAAACAGTCTCTGACATAAATTGTACCAATGTTTTCTTAGATCTGTCTCCCAAGATGATATAAATAAAAGCAAGAAAAGCAAATAGGATCTAATCAAACTTACAAGCTTTTGTACAACAAAGGAAACCATAAACAAAACAAAAAGGCAACCTGCAGACTAGGAGAAAATATTTGCAAATGACATGACCTCCAGTGCTTAATTTCCAAAATGTGCAAACAGCTCATATAACTCAGTAACTATCAAGCTAATTAAAAAATGGACAGAAGACTTAAATAGACCTTTCTCCAAAGAAGACACAGATAACCAAGAGGCATGTGAAAAGATGCTTATCATTGCTAACTATTAGAAAGATGCAAAGCAAAATTACAAAGAGGTACCACTCCACACCAGTCAGAATGGCCATCATTGAAAAGATTACAAATAGTAAAAACTGAAGAGAACGTGGAGGGAAGGGAACCCTCCCACTCTGTTGCTGGGAATGTAAGCTGGTACAGTCACTATGGAAAACAGTATGGAGGTTTCTCAAAACACTGAAAAGAGAGTTGTCATATGACCCAGCAGTTCCACTCCTGGGCATATATCAGAAGAAAACTATAATTCAAAAAGATATATCCATCCCTATGTTTACAGCAGCACTATTCACAATAGCCATGCCATGGAAACTATCTAAATATTCATGAGTAGATGAACAGATAGAGTAAGATGTGGTATTTATATACAATGAAATATTGCTTAGCTATTAACAAGAATGAAATAATGTGTTTTCAGCAGCATGGATGGACCTAGAGATTATCATACTATGTGAAGCAAGTCAGATAGAGAAAGACATATGATACTATTTACTTGTGGAATCTAAAATATGACATAATTGAACTTATCTATGAAACAGAACAGACTCACATACATAGAAAACAGACTTCTGGTTGCCAAGAGTGAGGTGAGATGGGGGAGAGATGGACTTTGGAACTTGGGATTAGTAGATGCAGTCTACTATATATGTAGAATGGATAAGCAACAAGGCCCTACTATATAGCACAGGGAACTATATTCAATATCTTCTGATAAACCATAATGGAAAAATATATGAAAATGAATGTACATATAACTGAATCATTTTGCTATACAGCAAAAATGAATGCAACATTGTAACTTAACTATACTTCAATAAAATAAGTTTTTTAAAAAAGATTGGGACTGACTTTATTCCCCTTTCTCTTCCTCATTTAGCTTTGAATCCAGGGCAGTTTGGCATAGTGCTTTCTCTTGCCCTCACATTCACATGGATATTCCAGTGGTGCGTCAGACAAAGTGCTGAAGTTGAGAAAATGGTGATGTTTATCTTGATGTTCTTAGCCTTTTTTAGTCTCCTTGTTATTAAATGGCATAAAAGTAGTTCTTATGTAAAATGTTAGACTTGTTATTTTTACATTGTGGGTAATAGTTTTTTAGATCCTTCCTCCATCTGTTAAAAATGAATATAAAATAAAATGTATACATTTTTTCTCAGTCTTATGTGTACCATGTCAACAGGCTTTATATTCATCACAAGATGTCTTCAAAAATAATAAATGTCTCTGTACCAGAGAGGCCCTGAAATCCTGGGAAGGATATAAGTTAATTTCTTAAGGACTAGTCTATTTTTGTTCCTTAATGGGTAATTCCTCATTTTTGGTAAAAGTAGAATTTAAAATTTTAAAGTTAGTTGTTTAATTAATTGGTATTTCCACACCCGCCTCCATGTTAGCATTCATTTTTGTATGTACTGAACACCTGAATTTGATGGTGTCGCTTCTTTTGGGTAGGATAAACTCCCTCTCAGAATGTGCTATCAGAAGTATCAAGTTATGGTTGTTAAGGAGGCCTTAGTGTGTAAATTATGTCCTGTCTTGAATATTTGCACCTTCATCTAAAGGGAGGAAAACAGTAAAAATAAAATCATTCCACTTCTAGCTCCTGATAGAGTAGAAAGTTTGACTTATTATTAAAATGAGGTTTGATGATCTTTCAGATCTACTCATCCTTAGCACACGGCCCTTCTGAAGCCACGGATTATGTACCGATGTCCATAAATATTCTTTTCTTTGACAAAATTCTCTTGTTTTTTTATTCAGGTATGAAAAGTGAATCAATAAAATCTTACCATTCATCTTTCTATTTCTTTTAGTGTTAATACCATGTTGAAGGAAGTAGCCATAAGCAAGTGTTACAAGAAAATAGCGTATTATCAAAGTCCTCCTTAGATTCCCACTTCTGTCCTTGGAGGATGATAAGACCTGGGATATTCTTAACCATGTAAAAACAGATATCAAGATAAAAAAGCAAAACATCTCATTTACAGTCTCTGAACATGCATAAACCAGACTTTCCATTCCTAACCCACGTGATATCATATGTCTTTCAGATGGTGTCAGCAGAAAGGGTGGTTGAATATATGGAGCTTGAGAAAGAAGCACCCTGGGAATACGAGTATCGTCCGCCACTGGACTGGCCCCATGAAGGAGAGCTTGCCTTTGAGGACGTGAACTTCAGGCATACCTTAGATGGGCCTCTGGTATTGAAGGATCTGACAGAATGCACCGACTCAAAAGAAAAGGTTTGTTTACACCATTTGCCTCTTTAAAATCCAGCTAAAGATTTAGCAACATCTGCTGTTGGCTTCCTTGTCAGTGTATCAGGGAGACTCTGTTTCTCTGTGGATGTGGATTAGATCAGTGACATTGTTGGGAGTCTTTCCTAGAAACTAACCATGGACTGGGGATCTCAGCATTTCCTTCCCCGTGTCATGAGCTGTTCAAGGTGGTTAGTAGATTCTGGGCTCCTGAGCTGAACTTAACCTGACCTGGGATACTATATGTCGGGGGTCTGCAACCTCTGGGATCTAATACCTGATGATCTGAAGTGGATTTGAGATAATAATAATAGAAATAAATTGCACAATAGATGTAATGTGCTTGAATCATCCCAAAATCATCCCCTCCCACCCTCCTACCTCCAGTCTGTAGAAAAATCATCTTCCACAAAACAGGTCTCTGGTGCCAAAAAGACTGGGGACCACTGTGTATATGACACCTGATTACTCTTGCCGACTCTTGGAAGTCAGTCCTAGATCCCTGTCCCTAACCCTCAAATATCTCCTTCCTACCCATCTTTATTCTTTGTATTTCTGAAATCTTCTCATCCTCTGTTATACCCTTCAGTTACAGCCTCCTCCTCTGTCCTTTGGTCTTTTCTGTAGACTTGTCCTCCACTCACCCACACTGAGCTGTCATCCCCCTGACCTCCCACCCACAAGCTGCTTCTTTCTTTAGCGCAGGTCTGGTCCTTACTGGCCTGGGCAAACTGCTTCTGGAACCCCAGTGCAATCCTAGGTCCACTCCAAATAGGGATGGTATGGCTAGCTTGGGGCCATCAGAGAAGAGTCTAGAATCATGACTCAGAGGTGAGGAACCAGAGTCCCCAGCTGGAGGTAGGGCCCAGAGACACGCTCAAAGTTGCTGAAAGCAAATTGAATGGAGCAGGGGAAGATCCTTGTGGGAGACAGCAGAGAGATCCTGCCAATGTCCATGTCTTTTGGTGATGTTCCTTCTACACTCAGTCGAGGCCCTTGCCTGGGACCAGGGCAGAGTTTTAAAAAAGACAATGAACTAGAACAGACAAGGTGA
Source organism: Odocoileus virginianus (assembly GCF_023699985.2). Taxonomy (NCBI): domain Eukaryota; kingdom Metazoa; phylum Chordata; class Mammalia; order Artiodactyla; family Cervidae; genus Odocoileus; species Odocoileus virginianus. Next base: position 38,383,458 of record NC_069681.1, read on the forward strand.
TAGGAAGTTCCACCTACCTCTCCTGCCTTGAGTCCTAACATACACATACCCCCTATACTCAGGTCACATATAGATCCCCCCAAAGCACTGAATCCTCCCACTTCCAGGGTGCATGCTTACCCTATACCTCAGAGACCCTTCCCTTCTATCATCTGGATAGTGGATATCTCCTCAGTTTCTCAGTCAACATTAATGCATCTGCCTCTTTAAGCCCCTCTATGCTTCCACAGAATCTTATGTAATCTTTTAAGATAGCATATATGGTACATTTGTGTTCATAGCTGTTCATAGCTGCCAAAATTGGAAGCAACTGAAATGTTCATGTTGAAAGTGAGTGGATAAACAAAATGTATGATATCCTTAAAATGAAATATTATTCAGCCTTAAAAGAAGAAGACTCTGACCCATGGATGAACCCTGAGAACATCATGATATATGAAACAAGCCATATGTGAATACTGTATGATTCTACTTATATGAGGTTCCTACAGTGGTCAAATTCATGAAGACAGGAAGTAGGATGGTGGTCTCCAGGGATGGGGGAGGAGCAATAGGGAGTTGTGGTTTAATGGGTATAAAATTTCAGTTTTTAAAGGCAAAAAAATATTCTGGAAGTTGGCTACAAAACAATGTGAATGTACTTAACACTAAATCATCCACTTAAAATGGTTAAGCTGGTAAATTTTATATTATGTAAAATTTACTACATTTAAATAAAGGTAGCATCTATGGCATGCTTTATAATTTTGGGTCTGTATCTCGAAGAACTCTGAGGCTTCTTAAGATCAGGGAGCATCTGGTTGTCATCTTTGTTCCTCAGAAAGTGGCATTCTGCAGGGCACACAGAGGGTGCTGGGGAACTTAACACAGGTGTGAGCAACCAGTAACCAAAACACACACACAAGACAACTTGTAAACAACTGATTACCTAGAATGTTAAATATTTAAATAACCACTCTATAACTCTCCACCACAGACCTATCTAGTGGACTATAACCATTATTTAATGACTGATACTCTTGAGACATGAAAGAATAAATAATCAACTCAATATCCAAATGATCCCCAGGGAGCAGCTTCATGGCAAAAGCCAGCTCCCAATTATTTCCAGTTCCCTTGTAGGTCAGAAAAGAAGTGAGGCCTGCAGTCTAAGTGAGGTTAATGGAAAGACATTAATCTCAGCTCTTGATAAAATCCTGTCCCTGATAGCACCGTAGGCTTGTCAGTGTTTGTCAGTAGACAATGTGTCTGTCAGATTTCCCATTGTACAAAATTCTGTTAATTTGTACTAATCCTAAATTTCCTCAGAAGCCAAAAATATGAATTGTCATTATATGAAACTCTGTAGTACAACTTAGGAACATAGCAGACTTGTATTCTTCCATCTTAAATTTCCCAAATCATAGGATTACCTAAGATTCTAAAATGTTTGAGAGAAAATTAAACTTGCACAGTTTTAATAACTATGATAATGTGACTTTTGATCTGTGTCTTGGTCCACTCAGCGTCACTATTCGTTTCTTCTTGTTTTTTTTTTTTTTTACCATTAGTTTCATTTCTCTGTTGGGAGATTACACCTGGGTAGTGTGTTCATGAAGCCATTTCACTTCACAGTTGTTAACCCCCAGTTTGCTGCTGCTGCTGCTAAATTGCTTCAGTCATGTCCGACTCTGTGCGACCCCATAGACGGCAGCCTACCAGGCTCCCCCATCCCTGGGATTCTCCAGGCAAGAACACTGGAGTGGGTTGCCATCCTTCTCCAGTGCATGAAAGTGAAAAGTGAAAGGTCGCTCAGTCCTGTCTGACTCTTAGCGACCCCATGAACTGTAGCCTACCAGGCTACTCCGTCCATGGGATTTTCCAGGCAAGAGTACCGGAGTGGGTTGCCATTGCCTTCTCCAAACCCCGTTTACACTCCTGCTTACTTGTCCCAGGCCCCATCACTCCAGGACACTGCTTTGGTGTGGAATTTGATTGGGAGAGGTAGCTGTGGGGGGTTGGGGGAAAGAGGGATGTGGGAGTGAGCCAGCCCAGCAGAAGTGGGGCTTTATTCTCTTTCCATTATGTCCTCTGTTGTTCTGATTCCTGGAAGTTAGAGTCAATATGAAAGTGTAGTAGGTACTATGCAGGTTTCTAAATCATGAAAGAAATAGTGAGCAAAAATAAAGAACCAGTATAAGGTAAATGAGGCTTCCCTGATGGCTCAGTTGTAAGAATCTTCCTGCATTGCAGGAGAGCCAGGTTCAATCCCTGGGTTGGGCAGATACCCTGGAGAAGGGAATAGTAATCCAGTCCAGTATTCTTGCCTGGAGAATTCCATAGACAGAGGAGTCTGATGGGCTACAGCCCATGATGTCACAAAGAGTTGGACACGGCTGAGAGACAAACACTTTCTTTCAATTTCATAAGGTAAATAGTACCCTAGGTTTCCTGGTTAGATTCTGAACATGAGGTGTATTTTTCATTTAGAAGATTTTGTGGTTGATTTGATCATTTTGGAGAGTCCTGGGCCATTTTAAAGCATTTTCCAGCTCTGGAGGTAGATTGAGTTCGGTTGTGTTTTGTTTGTTTCTTTGCTGAGAGCTATTTCCTAGATAATTTATTTTTACAGGCACTTATTAGACTTCGCTCTAATGTGCCAAATATTATTTTCCTATCTTTTATCTTTGTTTACATATTATTTTCTCAGCAACCCTTCTCCTCACTCCTAGACTGCCACCTTACATAGGTGGTTTCCTAATTCCTTGTGACTTGGACTGCGGTACAAGCCAGCACCTGCATCTCCTGGGAGCTTCTTAGAAATGCAGAGTCTCAGGCTCACCCAGACCTCTTGACTCAGCATTGCATTTGAATAAGACCTCCCAGTAAAGTCCTTTCTTTTCCATGGGCAGTTTTTGATGAGTGATCACCTGTGATTTCCAAGAAATGTCCTTTGACAATTTGAAGTGGAGCTAATGAATCATCTAAACCCCTGCTGTGGCTGAGCATGAAGCTCTAGAAAGCTCTGTGGCACTTACCTACAGATTTCCTTTTCTGTTCTGCAGATTACACCTTTACATTGTAATTTAATACCATGTGATTCCACTGCATTTATTTGCATCTTTTCATTGAGTCTGTCTTCATCACGGGCAGTTTCCATCCTGCTGTCTGTCCTTTCCCACACCAGCCCCTACAGGGACTGGAGGGATTTCCCACAGGCTCAGCCCTGTCTGGACCTGAAGTCAGAGACAGCCTCACACAGCAGCATATGTGTGCCTCTTTCACCACCTGATGGTATCAGAAATGAGTCTTGCTGCCCCAAGCAGGGCCCAAGGTCTGTTTGGCCTGTTCCCCAGGCACTGTGTACCCCACTTAACTTCAGGTTTCTCTCCAAGCCCAACTATGGGTGCTGTTTGTTCCTGCTGACAGCTGGCCCACCTGACCTCAGGTACCATCTTTATTCAGTGATGTCAGATCTTGTCCCACCCACCACATTATAGGCACCCGTATTGACATTATACTTTAACTCTCTGACTGTAGGATCCCTGTATTAGGCCTGCAAATACACCTCTACCCACTTTCTCTCATCCAGTTAGACAGAAGGACATGATAAGGCTTCAGGCCATCCAGTTGATAAGGAGACCATAGCAGATGGAAAAGGGTCTGGCAGACATGGATTTGAGTCCCACGCTGTAACTAATGGGCTCTGTTATTTCAGGCAGACTAATTTACCTTATAAGCCTCAATCTTTTCTTTTGGAAAATGGAGGTGATAGGACCTTACCTCTAGGGTAGTTGCACACCTTAAAGAAGATAAAAACCTGTGTAACAGCCAGCATGGAGACCAGCACACAGTAAATGCTTAGACAAAGATAGTTCTCATTTTCATAGGATGTAAAATGACCTTAACCACTTACACTGTGTAAAATTTTGTATGTTCTGTGAAAATGAAGGGTTGGCCATTGCAATTATATTTATAGCTGTAGGATCTATCTACTGTATCTGTCTCTCTGTTCAGGTTTTCATATACCTAGAGAATATAATAATAGATCTTTCATACATTTCTCCACCCTCAGTTAAAAATTTCAGCCCCCTGTGAAAACCTCTTTTACAAAGGACACCACAGATGATACAAATAATAAAAGAAAATCCAATACAGATCCTGTTGACAATGCACACAGTTTGATTTTGATAGACAAGAAAATGACTCTATTAGCTTTGTAAGATGAAGGTGGTCATGATTTTTTTTTTTTAAGGTGGTCATGATTTTTATAGAAGTTTGGAAAAAGATATAGGTTTGGGAGAAGTCTACATGAGGAGACAAGTAGAGCATTTTCAAAGAATTAGCCATGTGAGACAGACTTAGTGATGTGTGTTTAGGGTTTCAGCAGGTGAAAATGCATGTGGAAGTCCTTCTGGGAGATGGAATCAGCTTAAACAAAAGCATGCTGCTCTGATTCAGTGAATGAAGAACTAGGCACCTTCAGTGCATTCGGAGAAATGAACTCCCAAGTGTATAAGATATTTTCATGTTCAGCCCTCAGAACTACTGGATGACCCCAAGGAAGCTGACTTGTGAAGATGAAGGATGGAGAGCTTAGTGGGGATGGTTTTGTAGAAGAGATGTCCCAGGGTAGAGTGACAGGCACAGAGCTGGCCTTTGGGAGTTTAATCTGAGAAGTGAGTGCACATGGACCCAAGTTGGCAGATGTGGGAGGCAGGGAGACAGGAGCTGTTGTGCCTCCAACAAGATGTCCTGGGAAAGTGATTTCCCTTTTTTGAAGCAAACCGATGCTGATTGAAACGAAGCTATAAGACCCAGGTTTGTGATGTGCTGGGAAACGAGTGGGAACAGAAATTGGTATGGTACTTCTGGAGGGTAATTTGGCAGTAATGAAGAATATCCTTTAAAAATGTCCATACCTGTTTCTCAGCAATTCACATCTAAGAATTTATCTTAAGGGAATAAGGAAGATTGCTTGTAAAGATTTCACTTCAAGGATATTTAACACATAGTTATATATAATAGCAAAATATTAGAGACTGCCTAAATGTCCACCAAGAGGAGTTTGATAAATAAATGATCATAAGTACTATAATATTATATGGCCATTAAAATAAGTATTTTTATGAAATACTTATTGAAAACATTGTAGTAGTATGTTCATATTAATACCATTTTGTTTAAACAAGCTTGTATCTTTAACACACACACATACAGAGCCAGAAAAAAAGATACATCAACATCTTAGGGATGATTTTAATAGAGTCTGTGGTGATGACAGATGAAAAGCATGTATTTGCTTTTCAGATTCATTTGCACTGATTATGATTAAGAAAAAGGTTTGCTTTGTTTTTTAAAACTTGATATAGCCTGTCACTAAGGTGATGACTTTGGGCCTTAAAATGAGAAACTGAGCCATGAAACATTGCAGAAGTAGCGTCTTCAGGACTTGGCACTATGCTGGACTCAGGAAAGTAAGGTGGGCACTTGAGCCTGGAAAAGAAGTAATGAGAGTAAAGTGGGGGAGTCAGAGGAAGGGGCTTTTTGTGTGGGGCATTGGGTATTGAGTTTGATGTACAAAAAAAGACACAGCTACAAATGTCTTGTCAAGTTGGTGCATTTGTCAGACCAGCTTTGGCCTATTTGGAAAAACCAAAAGGGCAGCTGCAAAGCAGCTAAAATAAGACTATCTTCAAGTGTCTTTGGTATTAGGAATGTAAAACTACTGATATTGGTAATACTCTCCATGAGCAATTGGTAAAAGCCTTTGGTGACCTGGGAAAGACTTCCAGACTATAGTTTAGCTGACTGAATGGTAGAAATAGCTAAAGCAGGATATTCTTTGAGTTACTTCTTTCTTATTCTCCTCACTGGAGTTTGGAGCTCACAGACATTCTCACAGACATAGGCCTTGTCTATGTTCTGATGTCTTTTGATCTACACATGAGAACACCCAGAAATACAGGCATACCTGGTTTTACTGTGCTTCACAGATAGTGCAATTTTTTTTTTTTGGCAAATTGAACATTTGTGGCAACTCTGAGTCAAGCACATCCATCAACACTATTTTTCCTATAGCATTTGCTCATTTTATATCTCTTTGTTGCATTTTTGTAATTCTCAATATTTCAAACTTTTTCATAATTATTATATTTTTTATGACTTGTGATCAGTGATCTTTGATGTTACTACTACAGGTTTTTTTGAAAGCTCAGATACTGGTTAGCATTTTTAGAAATAAAGTATTTTTTAATTAAGATATGTACACTGTTCTTTTAAGACATAATGCAATTGCACATATAACAGATTATAATGTTGCATAAGCATGATTTTTATATGCATGGGGAAACCAAAAATGTCATGTGAGTTGCTTTATTGTGATACTTAGTTAATTGCAGTCATCTAGAATTGAACCTGCAATATTGCCCAGGTCAGCCTGTACCCAAACACATGAGCTGTGTATACATGTACTAGAGCCTGCCTACATGCAGAAAATGGCCCATCTGTATTATATAAGTTAGAACTTATTATAAAGTAGAAGGTGGCTTCAAAGATAAATCAACTAAAGCTACTTTTCTTACATGTAATCTCTATAAACTTTTTTTTTCAAACTTTTCTTTTTTTTTTCATTTATTTTTATTAGTTGGAGGCCAATTACTTTACAATATTGTAGTGGTTTTTGTCATACATTGACACGAATCAGCCATGGATTTACATGTATTCCCCATCCCTATCCCGCCTCCCATCTCCACCCGATCCCTCCAGGTCTTCCCAGTGCACCAGGTCCGAGCACTTGTCTCATGCATCCAACCTGGGCTGGTGATCTGTTTCACCCTAGATAATATACATGTTTCAATGCTGTTCTCTTAAAACATCCCACCCTCGCCTTCTCCCACAGAGTCCAAAAGTCTGTTCTATACATCTGTGTCTCTTTTTTTGTTTTGCATATAGGGTTATCGATACCATCTTTCTAAATTCCATATATATGTGTTAGTATACTGTAATGGTTTTTATCTTTCTGGCTTACTTCGCTCTGTATAATGGGCTCCAGTTTCATCCATCTCATTAGAACTGATTCAAATGAATTCTTTTTAATGGCTGAGTAATATTCCATGGTGTATATATACCACAGATTCCTTATCCATTCGTCTGCTGATGGGCATGCTTCCATGTCCTGGCTATTATAAACAGTGCTGAGATGAACATTGGGGCGCACGTGTCTCTTTCAGATCTGGTTTCCTTGGTGTGTATACCCAGAAGTGGGATTGCTGGGTCATATGGCAGTTCTATTCCCAGTTTTTTAAAAAATCTCCACACTGTTTTCCATAGCGGCTGTACTGGTTTGCATTCCCGCCAACAGTGTAAGAGGGTTCCCTTTTCTCCACACCCTCTCCAGCATTTATTGCTTGTAGACTTTTGGATAGCAGCCATCCTGACTGGCGTGTAATGGTACCTCATTGTGGTTTTGATTTGCATTTCTCTGATAATATATAAACTCTTTTTTGAACTACAATTATTGATTTTACAGATTAAGCTTTGGAAACTTGGAAATATTCAAATGAGAAAGTATGTAAAGTTCATAGCATATAATCAGTGCTCAGAAAGGTTTAGTTCTTCTCTGCTTAAAGCTGTGACTTTTAAAAAATTTATTGACTGAATTAATTTATAAATGATTGAAATTATGTCTCATACCCCTCATCAACTCCATAGTCCTTAATAGAGATGAAATCATCATTGGGGTAGCTCCCATCAGAGAATTTGCAGTTGGATAAGCTCATTGGTTAGGGGAAAAATGCTATTTTCTACATACGTGTTTAAATGCACACAGCTAAAAGTTAGCTAAAAGTTAGTTTTTACAGTACCGTTTCATTCCTGACCAGCATTTTACTTGCATTATACTGATTCTTTGATCTTACTGTTAAAGTACTTAAATTTTCTCTGCTTTGGTTTTAATAACTAGACTGACACTTGACATGTATCTTTCCCAAGGTACAATTATAACTGTTAACTGGTTAGTAAAATATCTTTTGAATAGCTCAGATGAAAGGTCCCGTATAAATAGCAAATGTTGTTTGTGTTGTTGTTGACTCATCACATGTATTTTGCCTATTGGCTACTGCCTTTTGAAACACTGAGACCTGCAGTTTACAATTTTAAGATGTTTCCTATCTAGATAGAGCATAATTAAGATATTTAACATCAGGAAGTGATTTAATTTCTCTAAAAAGAATAATTCCCCTTAAATAATAAATCCCTGAAAAAATGATTGCTTGTTCATATATAACTCTTCTGACTTGACTTGTTGACATCTCTGTAAAATTGCCACATCATTCTCAGACTTCTTATGGATCTCTTAGGAGACTGCTGTCTTTTCATTGCTAGTAGATATTAATAGATTCTGTTTTTTTAACACTTTCTGGGGACTTTCTGGGGGTTTCAACTAAGGAACTTTGTCAATATCTGATATTTTTGGTTCTCACAGTGTTGCGGGTGCTTCTGGTATCTAGTGGGTAGAATCCATGGTTATTGCTAAAACTCCTATGATATATAGGACAGGCTCCCAACCTCTCAACAATGAATAATCTGGCCCACAACATCTACAGTGCCATGGTTGAAATACTAATAGACTACTCTTTATGTAGAACTTTCAAAGTTCATCTTCAACAACCAAGGTTTCCCCCAGTTTTGTTTTATATTGTTAATTCTTAAACCTCCTGGATCTCTTTACAGACAGGCATTGTGGGAAGAACTGGAGCTGGAAAAAGTTCCCTCGTCGCTGCGCTTTTTAGATTGTCAGAACCCAGAGGTGGCATTTGGATTGATAATATCTCAATAACCAGTATTGGACTTCACCATTTAAGGAAGAAAATGTCAGTTGTACCTCAGGTATGCATGTCAGAGCATTGTCACGTGTTCTTTTTATAAGGCACCTTCATTAACTTGCTTTTAATTTGATTAATTTTTTTCAAAGTACAAGAAAGATTTGATCCTTTCCCCTCCAAGAGAGCATATTTTTAGCAGCAGATGTTTTCAATAGATTCCAGGGTTTGTTTGTTCTTTTGTTTTGTGTGCATGTGATTTAATAACTTACCAAGATAGACTTCTGGACTCAGACTTCTTAGGTGTTACAGTTTTATCTGCTGATAACCATGTAATATGGAGACCAAAATGATAAATGGTTGGTTTAGCATTGAAGAGGTTCCTATATGGAAACATGAATTTTAAGTGTCTTAAAGATGAAATTTTGCTGTGGGAAATAAAGATGATTATCTCCCTGGAGTGCTTTCTTTTTTTTTTTTTTTTTTGTAATTCTTGAGTTTTTTTCTTAATAGCCTTCTTTTGTTTAGAAATTTCCTTTGTATCTAGAGGTTATTTTCTTTTTTCTTTTTTTTTTTCATTTATTTTTATTAGTAGGAGGCTAATTACTTTACATCATTACAGTAGTTTTTGTCATACATTGAAATGAGTTAGCCATGGATTTACATGTATTCCCCATCCCGGTCCCCCCTCCCACCTCCCTCTCCACCCTGGAGTGCTTTCTGTGAAACTGTGAGACTTTGAGAATTACAAGGTGTATAGACTTTTGGGGGAAACTTTTAGAATTTAACCCTTAAATGATTTTAACCAGGGAGGCAGTACAGAATAGTAAGAAAAAGCACAAGCTATGAATCCCATCACTGTGCACCTCAGTTTTTAAGTTTTAATTATACCCATCTCAGGAATAACCCAATGAGACTAGTTAGCAGAAACAAATGGATGTGTCTGTAAAGTTCTTTCATATCCTTGGATAAAAGGATCTAGAAATCTGTGTTGTGTTATTTTTAATGTTTCTTAGTACTTAAAGGGCTTCCTTGGTGGCTCACGGGGTTAAAGCATCTGCCTGTAATGTGGGAGACCTGGGTTCAATCCCTGGGTTGGGAAGATCCCCTGGAGAAGGAAATGGCAACCCACTCCAGTATTCTTGCCTGGAAAATCCCATGGACGAAGAAGCCTGGTGGGTTACAGTCAATGGGGTCGCAAAGAGTCAGACACAACTGAACGAAGGCTACAGTCCATGGGGTCACAAGAGTTGGACATGGCTTAGCGACTAAACCACCACCACCAATAATAAAAGAGTGCTTGTGTACATTAAAAAAAAACAACAACAACTCTATAAACAAAGAAATAACATTAGATGATTCTTGGCTCTGCTGGTAATGTTTGGAAGCACATCTAAGTAAAGACTAAATATCCATTGACATCACACAGAACCTTAATTATTCTACTTTTTATGCATTTGTCTCCAAGTCACAATGTGGGTTGATAAAGAGAGATAATCTGGAGAAACTGGGCAGGATGTAAAGAGTTCCAGGAAATCATTCAAGAGGCAGCTAGGGCTAGAAGGTTTAAGAGTGTAGACCTAGTGTTAACATGACTCACATTTTTATTCCTGCTCTGCTTCATATGACTGTTGGGCCTCTATGAGGTCAGTCATCTTCATGCTTCAGTATCCTCAACCTTCTACCAGGTCTAGGAGTTACTGACTCAGATTTGTTGTAAAGGTGTAACTGGGTGAAAAAATGTATATGCTCATGGCTGCTTCTGGGAACCTTCAGTCAATAAGAATTATTATTATTATTCTTAAGGATCTAGACACTAACCTTTTAGGTTTTATTTATACTTAAGTAAAAAGGGTAACACGTTCTGGACCAATTGTGTTCTTTAATTTCTGTTTCTGTGGTTCTTGGTGATTTTTTATGCTAATTGCTTATAATATAAAAATTATTTACATAAATTTAAAGAGTGAAGCAAAAATAAAAACACAGTAGGAGTTTGGGGGAAAAACAATACGGATATCTAATGTTTTCTACCAAGAACTAGAAGAAGAATGTTTATCCTTTCATTTCTGGCTCACCTCCCACCAGGTTTTTCCTGACCACTGTCCTATACCCCAACTCTTATTTTCCAGGTCCCCAACAAAAACCTCTGGCATTTTCCTCAGCCCTCTCCACATCCTCCACTATTTTCTTCCTCTCCTTGAGGACAGACAGTGTATCTCCCATTTCTTTTGCTTTAGTGATTATTATGGTCCCTAACAAGGGGTACTAATACTTAGTTACACAAGTATTACTAATGATTTTCAACATCAGACGGTAAAGAGTCTGCCTGCAATGCAGGAGACCCAGATTCGATCCCTTGTGACCTGCCTTCCAGAAGACATTTAAATGGCTGACATGAGATTATGTATAAGAGTCTCTCCTGAAACTGAGAAAGATATATATTTCCAGAGTAATTTATTATGTGGCTTCTCCCAAAGCAGATGAATGGTGGGGGAGGGGGGTCTGTTTAAATTAAAATAATTTTAATTGTGACAAAGACCACAATGGGTTTCAGGTTATCTTGACCTCGAAGTTAATAATGGTGTTCTGTGAGGCAGGTCATCCTGACGCACAGGTGAGAGAACGTGGGGACCAGCTGGTGCAGGATCCGAGGAGATCTCTCCATGGACAGAGGAGCCGCAGGCCCCAGGAGCTGACATTCTCTTTGCATGTGTGGGGATTTCCATTCACACCTGTGGAGAGAGTCCCCATCTCAGGCTGTTTTACCAATGCAGAAAATATCCCAGTTCATTCTTCACTGCCAATGTGAAAAAATTTAATCTTGCTTTGGGATATAAACCTTAATTAATCATTCTGTTGATATTTTCCAGTATTACTTTAGGATTGACAATTAATCTATCCAGTTCTCTTGATGTAAAATTCCTCAAATAATTATATCCTCATTTTTTGTTTGAGCAGATATTACCAGGAAGGCATTTTTAAAAAGTCAAATCTTTCTCTTTTTTCTTCAATTTCTTCTTAAGACAACTTGACACTTTCTTTCATTTTTGGTCAAACATCTAGAAGATATTTTGGAGCACACTTTGGACAGTGGGAGATTAAAGATACTGTTTTGTAAAAAAGCATTTGAAACCTTAATAATGATTATAGTGAATTTTTCTTTTTTGTATATAAATTCTGTAAGCCTTCACGCAAAATGAAAAGATGTTAATGTGATAACATTCACTGTTTTGGGGCATTTAGGAAGCTGTTTTATTCACTGGAACCATGAGGAAAAATCTGGATCCCTTTGATGAGCATACAAATGAGGAATTGTGGAATGCCTTAGAAGAGGTAATTTATTAAATTTAATTAACTTGTTAGCATCAGTATATATATGTGTACATTTACAGCATTGCACATAATTAAGGGAAACTTATTTAACTGACTTTGTTTACTTCCTAGGAAAACATTAATGACATGGGTGCATGTGTAAATTAAAATGTGCAAAAACCACTACAATATTGTGTAATTAGCCTCCAACTAATAAAAATTTTTTTAAAAAAGAGAAAAAAATGTGTATGTTAATGGTGATGAAAACCAATAAGATAATGCCTTACACTTTCTTTTTAGCATTTTCTCTAGAACACAGGGGGCTTCCCAGGTGGCCCAGTGGTAAAGAATCTACCTGCCAGTGCAGGAGACGCAGATTCAGTCCTTGGGTCAGGAAGATCCCATGGAGTAGGAAATGGCAAATCACTCCAGTATTCTTACCTGGAGAATCCCATGAAAGGGGAGTCTGTTGGGCCATACTCCATAGGATCTCAAAGAGTTGGACATGACTGAGAGAGCATATGCACAATAGAATACAAAGTAGCTAGGTACATTATATTGTCCTTAATAGAGCACTAAACTAGAAGTTATAATTATGGTTTCAAGTTCTACTACATGAGCTAGTGAATTAGTTACCTTAATTACCCTGCAACATTCATTTTATTCCTTGGATCTTACCTACTAAATGGAGACAATAGTAGTTTTGCATTATAAACCAAATGACATCATACCAATAAAATGCTATGAAGTTTCATCAGAAGGTGTTTATAAAGATAAGTTATATAGTTGTTTTATAGAAATTATGTCCTTTTAATGCTACAGCATGAATGCAGGTAAGAGACTCTGGAGCTTTTGCTCAGTTTTTATATGGATAGGTTCATTTCTAAAGGATTTTCTGTTATTTTTTTCTCATTTCCATTTGGCCCACTTCTTTGAATTTCCTCACCCTTGTACACAAGCAATGTTTACTGTTAAGTTGCTGTTGATTTGTATATTTTGATACAAATTATTTTTATATTATTTTATCCTACTTTTGCAAATTGATTCTACTGATGGTAGAAATTATATCTAGGCTTGTAAACCATAGACAGACTTCTAATTTCTCACAGGACCTAGCTCAGTCTTTAGATTTTAAAAAGTTGTTACTCAGTGGCTAACTTTTGTCCAACTCTTTGTGACCACACAGACTGTAGCACGCTAGGCTCCACTGTCCTCCATGTCTCCCAGAGTTTGCTCAGATTCATGTCCATTGAGTTGGTGATGCCATTACTTCTTATCCTCTGTCATCCCCTTCTTCTTTTACCTTCAATCTTTCCCAGAATCAGGGCTTTTCCAATGAGTTGTCTTTTCACATCAAGTGGCCAGAGTAGTGTAGTGAAGCTTCATCTTTAGCAACAATACTTCCAGTGAATTTTCAGGGTTGATTTCCTCTAGTATTGACTGGTTTGATCTCCTTGTTGTCCAAGGGACTTTCAAGACTCTTCTCCAGCACCACAATTAGAAAGCATCAATTCTTTGGTGCTCAGCCACCTTTATGGTCCAACTCTCACATCCATATATGACTACTGGAAAAACCATAGCTTTGTTGGTAAAGTGATGCCTCTCCTTTTTTAATGTGCTATCTAGATTTGTCATAGCTTTCCTTCCAAGGAGAAAGTGTCTTTGAATTTCATCACTTCAGTCACCATCCATAGTGTCTGCTTCGGCTTTTTTACTCTTGTACTTGCCATGAAGTGATAGGACCAGATGCCATGATCTTAGTTTTCTGAATGTTGAGATTTAAACCATCTTTTTCACTCTCCTCTTTCACCCTCATCAAGAGGCTCATTAGTTTCTCTTAAGTTTCTGCCATGATAGTGGTATCATCTGGGTATTAAGGTTATTGATATTTTTGCCAAAAATCTTGATTCTAGCTTATGATTCAACCAGCCCAGCATTTTGCACAATGTACTCTGTGTGTAAGGTAAATAAAAAGAGTGACAATATACAGCCTTGTTGTACTCCTTTCCTAATACTGAACTAGTCAGTTGTTCTATGTGAGGTTCTGTTGCTTCTTGTCTTGCATACAGGTTTCTCAGGAGACAGGTAAGGTGGTCCTGTACTACCATCTCTTTAAGAATTTTCCATAGTTTGTTGCAACACTTAATAAATGTGTATTAAATGTCTGATTTATCTCTTCATTTCAGAAAAGTGTGGCTTATTTCTTTAAAAACATATTTTAAATACAAAGCCAAGTGACTGTCCATGTCCATGTTGTTGTTTGAATTCATGTTTGTTATTTAACGTCGCTCTTCCAGAGATAACTCTGAAATCTATAATACATAGATGAGCTTTGACTGTGAGCAAGTAGATTTGGAAGCTGACAATTTCCTGCCAATATTTCTGGTCTCTGAAGGACATCAACATTGAGTCTTTATATACCGACTTTGCTTTTCAGAAACTGTAAGGATTTTATTTTCCTAAATTGGGACAATTGCTTCACTTTCTCCTACTTGATAAGCAGTGGACCTCTGATTTCATTTAAGTTTGTGAGTCTTTCTACAGTTAAATTCTAGAATAGAAATGAGGAGTGTGGCTAATAATCAAATATAGAGAAAAATAGGATGACCCACTGGTCTTGAAACCACAGGACATATTTAACGGTGAAATTGTGATATCTTAAAAAAAAAATGAAAATACTGTTAAACTATTTTTCTGTTTGTTTTCCAGCTTGAGATCTCTCTTCACAGATTCTCAAGTACTAAAGTTACTATAGAATTTTAGGACACATTGTTCCGTGGAAAGAGAGTAACTGTTAATTGGGAAACAAATCCTATCAAATGCTATCTTAGAACTTGGCCCAAATGTAATTCCTCTGTTCAGTTCAATTCAGTTCAGGTCGCTCAGTCTTTGCAACCCCATGAACTCAGTATGTCAGGCTTCCCCATCCATCACCAAATCCTGGAGCCTACTCAAACTGAAGTCCATTGCCTCAGTGATGCCATCCAGTCATCCCATCCTCTGTCTTCCACTTCTCCCACCTTCATTTTTTCCCAGCATCAGGGTCTTTTGAAATGAGTTGGTTCCTTGCATCAGGTGGCCAAAGTATTGGGGTTTCAGCTTCAGCATCAGTCCTTCCAATGAATATTTAGGACTGATTTCCTTTAGGATGGACTGGTTGGATTTCCTTGCAGTCCAAGGGACTCTCAAGAGTCTTCTCCAACACCGCAGTTCAAAAGTATCAATTCTTCAGTGCTCAGCTTTCTTTATGGTCCAACTCTCACATCCATACATGACTACTGGAAAAACCATAGCTTTGACTAGATGGACCTTTGTTGGCAAAGTAATATCTCTGCTTTTTAGTATGATGTCTAAGTTTGTGATAGCTTTTCTTCCAGGGAGCAAGCGTCTTTTAATTTCATGACTGCAGTCACGATCTGCAGTGATTTTGGAGCCCCAGAAAATAAAGTCTCTCACTGTTTCCATTGTTTCCCCATCTATTGACCATTAAGTAATGGGACCAGATGCCATGATCTTTGTTTTTTGAATGTTGAATTTTAAGCTAGCTTTTCCACTCTCCTCTTTCAGTTTCATCCAAACCCTCTTTAATTCTTCATTTTCTGTCATAGGGTGGTGTCATCTGCATATCTGAGGTTATTGATATTTCTCCTGGCAATCTTGATTCCAGCCTGTGCTTCATCCAGCCTGGCATTTTGCATGATATATTCTGCATATAAGTTAAATAAACAGGGTGACAATATGCAGCCTTTACTTACTCCCATCCCAATTTGGAATGAGTCTGTGGTTCCATGTCTGATTCTGTTGCTTCTTGACCTGCACGCAGATTTCTCAGAAGGCAGGTCAGGTGGTCTAGCATTCCCATCTCTTTAAAAATTTTTCATGGTTTGTTGTGATCCACACAGTCATAGGCTTTGGCACAGTCAATAAAGCAGAAGTAGATGTTTTTCTGGAACTCTCTTGCTTTTTCAATGATCCAGTGGATGTTGGCAATTTGATCTCTGGTTCCTCTGTCTTTTGTAAATCCATCTTGAACATCTGGGAGTTCACGGTTCATGTATTGTTGAAGCCTCTCTTGGAAAATTTTGAGCATTTCTTTGCTGGCATGTGAGATAAGTGCTATTGTACAGTAGTTTGAACATTCTTTGGCATTGCCTTTCTTTGGGATTGGAATGAAAACTGACCTTTTCCAGTCCTGTGGCCACTGCTGAGTTTTCCAAATTTGCTGGCATATTGAGTCTAGCACTTTCACAGCATCATCTTTTAGGATTTGAAATAGCTCAGCTGGAATCCCATCACTCCACTAGCTTTGTTTGTAGTGATGCTTCCTAAGGCCCACTTGGCTTCACATTCTAGGATGTCTGGCTCTGAGGTGACTGATCACACCATCGTGATTATCTGGGTCGTGAAGATCTTTTTTGTATAGTTCTTCTGTGTATTCTTGCCACCTCTTCTTAATATCTTCTGCTTCTCTTAGGTCCATATCATTTCTGTCCTTTACTGAGCCCATCTTTGCATGAAATGTACCCTTGGTATCTCTGATTTTCTTTAAGAGATCTCTAGTCTTTCCCATTCTATTGCTATCCTCTATTTCTTTGCACTGATCACAGAGGAAGGCTTTCTTATCTTTCCTTGCTATTCTTTGGAACTCTGCATTCAAATGGGCATATCTTTCATTTTCTCCTTTGCCTTCTCTTCTTTTCTCAGCTGTTTGTAAGGCCTCCTCAGACAACAATTTTGCCTTTTTGCATTTCCTTTTCTTGAGGATGGTCTTGATCACTGCCTCCTGTACAATGTCACGAACCTCTGTCTATTGCTCTTCAGGCACTCTGTCTATCAGATCTAATCCCTTGAATGTATTTGTCACTTCAACTGTGTAATCATAAGAGATTTTATTTAGGTCATACCTGAATGGTCTAGTGGGTTTCCCTACTTTCTTCAATTTAAGTCTTAATTTTGCAATAAGAAGTTCATGGTCTGAGCCCCACTCACCTCCCAGTCTTTGTTTTTGCTGACTATATAGAGAGTTGTAACTCCTGGTTTTTATTTCCTATTGCCTCTACTATCCTTTTTTCCCATCCTAGTACTTAATTATAACTTGATTATATGATTACACTACAGAGGGACTTCATATTTGTATTATTCTCATAACCATCCCTGATTCATAAAAGAAGACAGAGTCAGAGAACAGTATTTTCTGAAAATATATTTCCCTTCACAACCTTTATTCCTCATGAAGCAAATATGGACTTGAAGGAAAGTTTAAAAAAAGAACAAAAACAGATTAGCAATGAGAGTTCATCCAAGTCAGGGGCAAGTATGAGATTATTTCTTCAAAATTAGGAAGTCAGTCTTAAAACCAACAACTTGCACCACAATCCAGATCTTATCCTTTAGATTCTATGTACCTTTCATACTAATACTATATATCAATACCATATTTAATCTTAATGCTGGATTCTCGTTTTTGTGATTGAACTCCATCAGGAGCACAGTTCAGGATCACATGCATAGAAGTGCTCTAGCATTTAGGATACCATGGAAACATTGCCCAATCACCCTTGGGCAATGTTTTGTTATTTGATGGTGTAATTCTGTGTCTCTGCTTATTGGCCTTCACTCATCAATCTGTTGGTCTCTTAATTTGAAGTGCATTTATTCTTTGTTGTTTAAGTATAATCTGAGTTTGGTCCTTGTTCTATAATATTTCTGCAAAAATATTCATTGAACTGATCCCTGTCATCAATGTAACTTCAGCTTATCTTTGGTAGTTAAAAATTTAAATTTCTTTTTTTCACAATTTTAGGGACATGATTTAAATACTACCTATACCCATAGTCTTGGGGGAAATAGATGTTATGTTGTGTCCTGGTTTTCATGAGTTTTCATTCACTGAAAGACATTTTTGACATTGAAGAAAATACACTTCACTGGCTCAGTATTGATGTGATTAAACTTGGGAAAGAACCATCACAAGAATAGGTTTTAGGATTACTAATGTATGAGGTACAGTTTACCAGTGTTTGAATTCACATTTGTTTCCAACTTTTAGACCTTATAAAATGGTAAAGTGCTGATAAGATTATATCTTTAGAGAACCACACTTTCTATCATATATATATTTTAAAATTTCCCATTAGTGTACCAACTCCTATGCAAAATTGTACTTTGGGAAACTTGACTCAACCATAAAGATCCTTTTAACTTTTCTGTTTAAACCACATTGGGAGAAATAGCTTCCTTTTTTGAGATACTTCCTTAACTAGTACCTAGGTGGGGTTTCTGGTAGGTGGTAGGTGGCAGGGATGGGAGACACAGAGATCTTTTTGTCTTGAACTGATGCTACAGTCTTTCTCAGTGAATGCTCATTGAAAGGAGCTCTCCTCATCACATGACTGTATGTGTAAGATATGTAAGAAGTCCTGAGGATGTCAAAGCTCTAATGTCTAAGAGACTTGTCTGCTTAAGTAGCAATTTATTTAGAAAAATGCTGTTCTTTCTATATCCACAGGTACGACTCAAAGAAATCATTGAAAGTCTTCCTGGTAAGATGGATACTGAATTAGTAGAATCAGGATCAAACTTGAGTGTTGGACAAAGACAACTGCTGTGCCTTGCCAGGGGTATTCTCAGAAAAAATCAGATACTGATTATTGACAATGCCACATCACATGTGGATCCAAGGTATGGAACTGAGGTCCTTGAAACCTGGTATCTGAATTTTAAATATGGTAAATGGAAAACATTTAGTGGTGATATAGTTTCAAGCAATTTTGAGGGAAGATTATTTTCCATTGTTTTAAGAAAACTCATCAACTTCTGTTGACTTTTTAAACTTAATTTTTGGAATAAGTCTTTGTCTTAAAGTATTGATTTTAAAAAGCATCATAAAAATATCATAGGGTATTTTCAAACCTCAAGACCACTTTTCCAGTCTAAACTGAACTAAATCAACTTCCTTGATTCCAGAACTGATGAGTTAATACAAAAAAACATTCGTGAGAAATTTTCCCAGTGCACTGTGCTGACCATCACCCACAGGTTGAGCACCATTATTGACAGCGAATGGATGATGGTAAGACCCTCACCTCTGGAATTTGAGCTGCTTCTAGTCATGTTCAGTTTTTCAACTCATCTTTCCTTGTAAAACTTGATAGGAGCCTTCAATAATTTAATTTTCTCTTAGTTCCTCCTCTCATTCTTGACAATAACTCAAGTACGTAAGTATACTTTCAGAATGTGCTATTAAATAATATATCCAGTATAATTCATATATCCAGTAATGCCATATTCTCATGTTAAAACTTTACTTGAATTATTATTTTTAAAGAGTGTAGAAAGAAAGGTAGATTAGGGGCTGAAATACTGTAGATAAACAACTAGCAGGTCCCTGACACAGTAGATCTGGACACTGCACACATGGCAGGCTCCAAGTTTTGGTCTCTGGTATTGGTAAAATAATCTGCCTGCCAATGCAGGAGTAACAGGAAAGGCAGGCTCGATCCCTAGGTTGGGAAGACCCCCTGGGGAAGGAAATGGCAACCCATTTCAGTATTCTTACCAGGGAGAATCTCATGGACAGAGGAGCCTGGCGGACCATAGTCCATGGGGTTGCAAAGAGTCAGACACAACTGAGCACACACAAACACATCTGTCTAGTATCTTCCTTCCAGGTTTGATTGGCTTTTTCTTCCTTAATAATTTGATACTTCCTTCCTTAGCTTTATTTCCTTCCTTTCTCCCTCTGTTCCTTTTCCTTATTCTCATTTTCATCTCTTTCTTTGTTCTTTCCCTGCTGAGTTCCAATAAATGTTAGGGTGTGGCTTCTAAAATAATAAGGAGACTATCTGTCAAAGGAAGAACAATCTTTGGCTGCATATAATCTCAAAGGAATGCAGGGGATTTTAAGATTAACACCCTAGCCTGTGACAGTGATCTGATTTCACTCATGTGGATGATAACCATAGTATCCACTGATTCTGCTTGGTAATGAAATAAGAAGGCCTGCATATGTGTAAGAAGCAACAGACGGAGTTAGCCAGTGATTTTGTTGGTCCATACAAAATAGGTAATAATCCAGAAATAAGTGATCAGTAATCCCCAAACTTCCTTATGCCCAGTGACAATAGGACTTTTGACTTCTTGGGAAGTTTCTGGGATACCACCGCCCACACTACCATTGTCAGATGGGATATCAGTGGGGACATTGAGTAGATAGCAGACTGTTACCTTTGAGGCAGTGCCTATAGTCTCACTCCTTGAACTGGACATGCACAGGAGTGAGTTCCGGGGGGGCAGACAACAGCAGCAGGGCATCTGAAACCAAGGGATGCTCTAGGCTTTAGTCAGTGTGTCCAGTCACCCAGACTAGAACATCACAGTAGGAAGCAGGCCCCACCTACAGATTTTCATGAGGGACAGGGTGACATTCCAAGATTGCAGGACAGTGACTCTTCAATTCTAGAAATGTTATTTAGCATTGGCTTTGCTGTTATTATCAAAATATATTCATTTGTTAATTCTTTACTTACCCATATCTCCTGGTATATTTCAATAACCTCAATTTTTTTTCTCTTGGTCAGTGTCTTAGAACAAATCTTTAATAAGGTTTTACAAAACCGTTTACAACTCACCTCCCCACATTTCTAGCTTTGTCCCACTCTGTTCTCCCTCTTTCCTTTATAGCTAAAATCACATTGATGATCTTTCAGTTCTCCAGGTACAGTGTTTACTCTCTTATAGTTGTGCCCTCTCTGAACTGTTGTGGCTGAGACTAAGGTGATGGAAGTAGAAATGGTGAAGTGGTTGGGATAGAGGGATTTATGATAAATAACGAAGTGAAGCCAAGCAGACTGTGTGATGGGTTGAACGTGGGATCTAAGGGCAGAGAGGGGAATCAATGCTGGTGTCTGGATTGGGTTCTGAGCATCTGGGTGAATTGGGAAGATAGAGGGAGAAGGGAAATGCAAGGGTTCACTTTGGAGCCTGTCACCTTCATAATGATTGATCTTGTTTTCCATGGTAGACGATGTTCTAGGGAGATTCTGCCAGGAGATGTGAATTTAGTCACTTGTTTACATCTTGGTCTGAGCTGGTTGCAGTTGCTAACTCCTCTGGTAGGAATGGTAGGATTAAACCTCAGGAGACCCAAGAGATATGCATCTCCCAACTTCAAAGTTGTGGGATTTCTCTGTGCATTCCATGCACCCCAGGTGTAAAATTTGTGTTTCCTTCTAGTGCTTCTGATTACTGGTTGGCTTTCAATTCAGCGAAAACACCATAAATAAAGTTCTTTCTCAAATATTTGATTTTTTAAAAAATTTTATTAGAGTATAATTGAATTACAGTGTTGTGTTACTATCAGGTGTATAGCAAAGTGAATCAGTTTTACATATACATATATCAACTCTTCATTAGAGTCTTGTTCCATATAGGCCATTACAGAGTATTGACTGCTCCCTGGGCTACAGTAGGTCCTTAATAGTTTCTATTTTATATATAGTAGTATCTATATGTCAATCCCAATCTCCCAATTTGTCCCTCTCCTACCTACCACTTGGTAACTGTAAGTTTCTTTTCTATATCTGTGACTCTGTTTCTGTTTTGTAGATAAATTCTTTGTACCCTTTAAATTTTTTAAAAAATACTTTTATACCCTTTTTTAGGTTTCATATATAAGTGATATAATATGTTACTCTGACTTACTTCATTCAGTATGACAATCTCTAGGACCATCCATATTGCTGCAAATGGCATAATTTAACTTTTTTGCGGTTGAATAATCTTCCATTGTGTATATGTACCACATTTTTTTAATCACTGAAATATGAACCTCAATTTCTTACTTTCTTCTTTAATCTTATTCAAAGAAAAAATTGGTTTTCTAGAGATGTCTTCTGTTCACAGCAGTTCAGCTAAAGTAGCTCTTAATGTATCAGCTCCTTTTGCCAGACTTTCACTCTCAGAATAATAAACTACAACCAAAATCAACTTCAAGAAGCATCTTAACTTGTCAGACAATGGATTCTGCACTTTCTTAGCAACTTACATAATCAGGGCCCTGTGGGTTGAGAAAAATGCACAGTCTGGAAGTTGAGAGTTATGTTTTATTCAGTGGACTTCCTAAGGACTTCAAGTTGGGGATGGAGCATCTAAGACAATGCTGAGAAACAGTTATAAAGAGGCAAGGGTAGGGGGTCAGGATGTATAGGAATTTTTGCAACAAAAGACTAGGTAGTCAGAACAACAAAAGATTACTGTTAATTAAAGAAAATCAGATATCTCAAGTAAATGAATTTAGCACTTCTATGTTTAGGGGGAGCTATAAGAGTTTGGGCTCACTGAAATCATTCCACTGACATGCACCTCAGCTATCTGGGCCAGTATCCTGTATTTTCTCATCCTGAGTTTCCTCAGAGCTCACTGCAGGGAGTGGCTGCAGTCTGGCGACTGATAGATGGCAAGTATTCTTTCCTTTCTGCGTTCCCTCAGGGCTCACCAGCTCATGATGGTGGCTATAGTCACTGATGATGGTGACATCCTTTGTTTACTAATATGGCAGGAAATATTTCATTTCCCATCTATACCATTAAAATAATAAAAGGTTGGGTTGGGCCTTTATTTGCCTAATAAAACAAAGTAATCAAACCATTAAAATATCAGCCAGGCCTACCACCCAAATAGATTTTCTCTATTCTCCCCTTTCTGTCCCTTTACAAACTATTGTCTGATTTATAATATGTTATTGTAAAACATGGTGTGCTAATGGGTTTCTTCCTGCTGATTGACAGGTTTGGGATTCAGGGAGACTGGATGATTATGATGAGCCATATTGCATGTTGCAAGAAAGAGACAGCCTGTTTTACAAGATGGTGCAACAACTGGGTGAAGCTGAGGCCACTGCTCTCACTGAAAGGGCAAAACAGGTGAGCTTGCTGTGGGAAGCTGTAACTAAAAGTTCGTCTCCACAGCACACTCCTCATGCTGTGGCACCACGGATGTGGTAACAAGCACTCTGTGTCCTTTTCAATTATAAGCCTCTGGAGACAAAACCTCATGATTGAGTCTTAACAGCACATACAGAAGGCAGATCTGCTGAGAATTGGCAGCTGTGTTGGTGGTGGGGTATAGGATGTGCATGCACACATGCATGAGAGATTTCAGATTAGAGTTTCCACATGATTGGAATCTGGGTTCCATGATTCTCATGGAACACAGTATACTCTCATTTTTCAGACCCTTTACTTTTGTCCTAATTGATGCTCAGAACATTGGTGATGCAAATGTTTCAAGGAACATCTAGGGAACTTGAGATTTTGAGGGAAATAACATTTGTAATATTCTAGGTCTAGGAAGAAGTATAATGGAAAGATGTAGATCACTTCTGTTTCTAATCTGTAAAGAAAACTAGCACCTGATAGTGTCACTTTCTTCCTAATTCTTTGTCATTTAGAATAAGGTCCAGTTGCCTCCCTTATGGGCTTCCCTGGCAGCCCAGCTGGTAAAGAATGCAGGAGACTTCAGTTTGATTCCTGGGTTAGGAAGATCCACTGGAGAAAGGATAGGCTACCCACCAGTATTCTTGGGCTTTCCTGGTGGCTAAGCTGGTAAAGAATCTGCCTGCATTGCAGAAGACCTAGGTTCGATCCCTGGGTTGGGAAGATCCCCTGGAGAAGGGAACAGCTACCCACTCCAGTATTGCTTCCTCTACCTTGTAGAAGATGAAATTGTCATCATGATAAATCAAGAACTCATAATGTTGCAGAGAGGAAGGCAATTCTAAGTCCATATTGGAAACTGTTTCTTTGACTTGCTTTCCATTGCTCTTGTTGTTATAATCAAATTTAATGGCTTGTCTGGAGGACCCTGTCCCTCCACTTAACTTTAAAATAAAACACCTTTGTTTGGTCCATGAAGAGAGAACTTGTCCCTGCCCACCTGTGAATCAATTCAGTTTAGTCACTTAATTGTGTCCAACTGTTTGCAACCCCATGGATTACAGCATGCCAGGCTTCCCTGTCCATCATCAAGTCCTGAAGCTTGCTCAAACTCTTGTCCATTGAGTCAGTGATGCCATCCAACCATCTCATCCTTTGTCATCCCCTTCTTCTCCCACCTTCAATCTTTCCCAGCATCAGGTCTTTTCCAATGAGTCAGTTTTTCGCATCAGGTGAGCAAAGTATTGGAGTATCAGCTTCAACAGTCCTTCCAATTAATATTCAGGACTGGTTTCTTTTAGGATTGATGAGTTTGATCTCCTTGCAGTGCAAGGCACTCTCAAGAGTCTTCTCCAACACCACAGTTCAAAACCATCAATTCTTCGGTGCTCAGCTTTCTTTGTATCCAACTATCACATCCATACATGACCAATGGAAAAACCGTAGCCTTAACTAGATGGACCTTTGTTGACAAAGTAACGTCTCTGCTTTTTAATATGCTATCTAAAGTTGTCATACCTTTCCTTCCAAGGAATAAGAGTCATTTAATTTAATGGCTGCAATCACCATCTGCAGTGATTTTGGAGCCCAAAAAAATAAAGTCAGCCATTGTTTCCACTGTTTCCTCATCTATTTGTCATGAAGTGATGGGACTGGATGCCATGATCTTAGTTTTCTGAATGTTAATCTTTTACTTTTTTTTAATATTTTTTATATTTAAGCCAACTTTTTCACTCTTCTCTTTCATTTTCATCAAGAAGCTCTTTAGTTCTTCACTTTCTGCCATAAGGATGGTGTCATCTGCATATCTGAGGTTATTGATATTTCTCCCGGCAATCTTTATTCCAGCTTGTGCTTCCTCCAGCCCAGAGTTTCTCATGATGTACTCTGCATAAAAGTTAAATAAGCAGGGTGACAATATACAGCCTTGACATCCTCCTTTTCCTATTTGGAACCAGTCTGTTGTTCCATGTCCAGTTCTAACTGTTGCTTCCTGACCTGCATACAGGTTTCTCAAGAGGCAGGTCAGGTGGTCTGGTATTCCCATCTCTTTCAGAATTTTCCACAGTTTATAGTGATCCACAGTCAGAGGCTTTGGCACAGGCAATAAAGCAGAAATAGATGTTTTTCCGAGACTCTCTTGCTTTTTCAATGATCTAGCGGATGTTGGCAATTTGATCTCTGGTTCCTCTGCTTTTTCTAAAACCAGCTTGAACATCTGGAAGTTCACGGTTCACATATTGCTAAATCCTGGCTTGGAGAATTTTGAGCATTACTTTACTAGTGTGTGAGATGAGTACAATTGTGTGGTAGTTTAAGCATTGTTTGGCATTGCCTTTCTTTGGGATTGGAATGAAAACTGACCTTTTCCAGTCCTGTGGCCACTACTGAGTTTTCCAAATTTGCTGACATATTGAGTGCAGCACTTTCACAGCAATATATAATGTTTCATACCCAGTTCTGTTTTGGGGGTAGCAAGCAACAAGAAAGTACAGTTGATAGGAAGGTGGATGTCTCAGTGGTTTCCTGTTTCATTTATGGAGTCGATTCTCTCTCTCCCATGATGACCTTTTTTTTTTAATTTTATTTTTTTTTCCATGATGACTTTATTGACAATACCCACAGATATATTCAGAGCCAGGGTTTATATAACATCTGTAATCGTACATTCAAGTGACCCAGCTCATAACATGAGTCAGCCTCAAATAGATTTTCTATTTTAAAGATTCAAACAAAACTTTTCATATTCTTCAGGAGAAAAAAAAATGACAGTCAAAATCCATTTTCATCCAAACACATTTTGAAATAAGAGTTCACAAGTCTTGACTTTATTTCATTTTGTTATGTGTATCTGAGCCTGGGGACTCAGTGGTAAAGAATCTGCCTGCCGATACAGGTAACATGGGTTCAGTCCCTGGGTCAGGAAGATCCCCTGAAGAAGGAAATGGCAACCCACTCCAGTATCCTTGCCTGGAAAATTCCATGGACAGAGTAGCCTTGAGGATCCATGGGATTGCAAAAGAGTCGGACATGACTTAACAACTCAACAACAACAAATCTGTTAAGAAACTGACATATGATACAGTTACTGAAAACTGATGATTCTGGAACTTGCCAGCATTTCATTTCCTTTTTATTCTTATCATACATTTATCAGAAAACCTATATCTCTTCTAGTTCAGCTGGAAATTGGTAGAATTGAAGAACTTAGGCACCTGGCAAAGAACTGTCCTATATTGTGGCATCATCTTACATTTAAGAGAGGTTGGTTGGTTGAGTCCTTGTTGGATCTTTTCTACACGCCTTATGACTGCTTTGCCTTACAAACTAAATGCCAGGATATTTCATACATATATGCTAGCATTTCAGTGCTTGTCAATAAGAGTTTATAAAATATAGGGATTTCAACCTGGTGAAAATGAAGTCAAAGTGAAAGTCGCTTAGTTGTGTTCAACTCTTTACGACCCCATGGACTATACAGTCCATGGAATTCTCCAGGCCAGAATACTGGAGTGGGTAGCCTTTCCCTTCTCCAGGTGATCCCCCAACCCAGGGATTGAACCCAGGTCTGCCGCATTGCAGACAGATTCTTTACCAGCTGAGCCACAAGGGAATATTAGCATACAAATCTATTGTGTTCATTTTATGTGTGAAAATGACAAATCCTCATACAGTCACTAGATTTCCCAGCCTCTTTGTCACGCTGTTTTTAATTTATCTCCAGGCTTTGAGTCAGTAAAATGATTTTGTTTATCAATTAAATGTAGTGATAAAATATATCTGTGAATCAGAATGATCAGAACTCTAGTAGATCTACAGGTTGTTTGACATTAAGCCCAGTCCCACCAAGGGTTTTAATGGGGTTACTTCCTCCCTAAAATAAATAGATCTCTGCTTTTTTTTTTTTTTTCCATTTATTTTTATTAGTCGGAGGCCAATTACTTTACAACATTGCAGTGGTTTTTGTCATACATTGAAATGAATTAGTCATGGATTTACATGTATTCCCCATCCCGGTCCCCCCTCCCACCTCCCTCTCCACCCCATCCCTCTGGGTCTTCCAGGTGCACCAGGCCCAAGCACTTGTCTCATGCATCCAACCTGGGCTGGTGATCTGTTTCACCCTAGATATACATGTTTCGATGCTGTTCTCTTGAAACATCCCACCCTCGCCTTCTCCCACAGAGTCCACAAGTCTGTTCTATACATCTGAGTCTCTTTTTCTTTTTTTGCATATAGGGTTATTGTTACCATCTTTCTAAATTCCATATATATATGTTAGTATACTGTAATGGTCTTTATCTTTCTGGCTTACTTCGCTCTGTATAATGGGCTCCAGTTTCACCCATCTCATTAGAACTGATTCAAATGAATTCTTTTTAATGGCTGAGTAATATTCCATGGTGTATATGTACCACAGCTTCCTCATCCATTGTCTGCTGATGGGCATCTAGGTTGCTTCCATGTCCTGGCTATTATAAACAGTGCTGCGATGAACATTGGGGTGCACATGTCTCTTTCAGATCTGCTTTCCTCGGTGTGTATGCCTAGAAGTGGTATTGCTGGGTCATATGGCAGATCTATTTCCAGCTTTTTAAGGAATCTCCACACTGTTTTCCATAGTGGCTGTACTAACTTGCATTCCCACCAACAGTGTAAGAGGGTTCCCTTTTCTCCACACCCTCTCCAGCATTTATTGCTTGTAGACTTTTGGATAGCAGCCATCCTGACTGGCATGTATTGGTACCTCATTGTGGTTTTGATTTGCATTTCTCTGATAATGAGTGATGTTGAGCATCTTTTCATGTGTTTTTTTGCCATCTGTATGTCTTCCTTGGAGAAATGTCTCTTTAGTTCTTTGGCCCATTTTTTGATTGGGTCATCATCTCTGCTTTTTAAAATGGTGACTCCACTAGTGATATAATTTGTGCCAACATGAAAAAGTGGACGTAGAAATGTATTGCCTCAGGGAGGACTTTACAACTTTTAAACATGCTGTTTTTGTCTTTTTTTCTCCCTCAGGTGCACCTCTAAAGATATCACTCATGGTGACCATGTGATTATGAACACTACAGTGGACAGCCTTCAGCCTTAACAATTTTTGAGTCAACACTGTGATTCTACCATGAGGTCAAGTCTATCCCAAAGTCATCTTTCCAATAGGTTTTACACTGTATAAACTATGTTGTACTTTTTTTTATACCAACAAGTATTTATACACACAAGATGTTAGTTTATCTATCTTTTTCCCTCCAACTACAGCAACTGATTCCAAGCTCTTACAAAATGATTTATTATTTTTATTTCTATGTTATACTATTTTCTTATCAAAATCAGAGGTTCAGGTCACCAGTAAAAGCTGTCTACCAGGTTTTCTGCCTTGAGAGATTCCAGAGCCAAAGCTCATTTTCTAATGTGTAAGACAAAGTTGTCACAGATGGTTTTTTTTTATATTGTTCCCCAAATTACCTACTACTTTCCAGTCATGTCAGGGCTTCAACTTACTTGAAGACTAGTGTGAAGTAGCTGTTTTGTGTCACCACTTCCTTTAATATAACTAGAATTCATTATTCTACCCAAAGATCTCTACTTAAAACACTACAGAGAAAACTAATAAGAAAAACAAAAATATATTGTAGTTTAAGTTAATTATGGGAGAGGAAGGTGTCTCCCGCTCCAAAAAAATTAAAATGATACATGGTTAAAATATAGAAGGACAATATTATGTTTTCTAAAAGAGAAGAAAGAGAAAATATGCTTTCTCAAAATAGAAGCCCTTCTAGGGGATTTGAGAATGAAGGACAGATGTGTGATCTGTTGTCTTCTAGATAGAGAGTTTTATTTTTTTAATTTTTTTATTGTGGTAAAATGTGTAACATAAAATTTGCCATAAAGTCACTTTTTATTTTTTCCATAAAGTCACTTTTAAGCATACAGTTCAGTGATGTTAATCCCATTCACAGTGTTGTGCAACCATCAATGTTTACTTTATTTTTGGTAATTATGTTAGTACTGTTCATTTTGTTATTTGTATAGTCATTTTTGGTAAGTTTTATTTCTCTAGAGGTGGATCTATTTCCTATGAGTTTTGAACTTAACTGGCATAAAGTTACTCCCTGTATTTATATCTTTTATGTTTAAACTCTGCAGAATCTATAGTTGTGTTATTTTTTTTCTTTTTAATTTTCTTTTGAGCCTTTTTTAAAATGAGTAATCTTACATGACTTTTTCCTATTTTAAAGAATCACAATTTTTGCTGAATTGATATTTCCTGTTTTCTTTTCTACTTCATATTATTCTGTCTTTCCTTCAACTTTTCATTTATTTTGAGATTGATTTCCTAAAATTCTTAAATTAGAAATTTAGATTAACTTTTAACTTAATCATTTTTTTAGTGTAAGTACATTAACTACTTTTTCTTTTTTTACCCTAAGACCCACTTAACTATAACCTACAAGTTTGGATACTAGCACTGATCAATAACCATACCATTAAGTATTTTCTAATATCTAATTGAATTCATTATTTATATCTTTTACCCATGAGTTATTCATAAGGGTAATATTCTCTAAATTTCAAGTGCTAATGGATTTTTTTCTATTAGACTGAACCATGGGTAACCACTAACTTTCAATCTTTTTTCACCTATATAATAACAGTTTAATATGGTTCAAAATAATAGTTTTCTTTTGTTATTAACATATAACAATTTCAACATTTGAATGAGTCAGACAACATTCAATTGAGGATTTTAAACTAAAGGTAACCATGTTTACATACAAAGTTCCTGTTTGCACCACTTGTATTTTATTTGGGAAAATTTAAAAGTGTTAAAAGTATGTGTATAAGCAGTAAAGTTCAAATAAAAATCCTCCCCGAGTACTGATTTTTTTTTTTTAATACGTGTTGCAGAATGGTTCTCTGGGATACAGATTCAGATGGAGTTTAGTTCTGGAATGTTTATCAGGGGTTCCCTTGGGATCAACACTTATAGAATCAGGAGAGAAGAAACAGGGTAGGGCAGAGGGGAAATCAAGCTGGAACACTGTTCAGATGACGTTAGCTGACCCCATGGGGGTGTGGAGTGAAGATAGTCCCTCAGGGTTGTCCTGACAAGTCCACTGGCCAGGTTTTTATGCTTCCACCTGGATGGGTCATTGCATAGAAGCTACCCCCAGAGGACCTGGTGGCTGAAGACTGCCCACTGACAGCACATCCAGCAACTGGACGACAAGTCCTCAAAGGGAGGTCTGGACAGCACATCACCATGACCCCACAGCAAGGGTCACAGCTCCAGAGGTAGGTGATGAGGATGTACTGTGGGGAAAACTCTTGATTTTTTAGTGTGCAGCTCAACCCTGTGCACCTCCCACTTCAGTCATAAAAAAGTGAGGAATAGTTAGAGGAGCTTGTGTTTTTCAAGTCCAAAGCCAATACTGTGCATTGATTTATATGATTCTATTTTTGAATCAGTACCATTGTCCAAATGTTGAAGAATATACCTGAAAACACAACAGGCCACTTTAAAACTCTTCAGAGTTTTGTAACCACAAACTTTGTGTTAAAACTTGTTTTACACTATTAAAAATATTGATAATGTATAATAGGGCCTTCTGAAAGCTTGTATGGTCTCATTTTAAACATAAATATCATGGTGACCATTAACTCACATGCTGACAGTGTAATACTCAAATTCTCCAAGCTAGGCTTCAACAGTACGTGAACTGTGAACTTCTAGATGTTCAAGTTGGATTTAGAAAAGGCAGAGGAACCAGAGATCAAATTGCCAACATCCTCTGGATCATCAAAAAAGCAAGAGAGTTCCAGAAAAACATCAACTTCTGCTTTATTGCCTATGCCAAACCCTTTGACCGTGTGGATCACTATAAACTGTGGAAAATTCTGAAAGAGATAGGAATACCAGACCACCTGACCTGCCTCTTGAGAAACCTGTATGCAGGTCAGGAAGCAACAGTTAGAACTGGACATGGAACAACAGACTGGTTCCAAATAGGAAAAGGAGGATGTCAAGGCTGTATATTGTCACCCTGCTTATTTAACCTATATACAGAGTATATCATGAGAAATGCTGGATTGGGTGAAGCACAAGCTGGAATCAAGATTGCCGGGAGAAATATCAATAACCTCAGATATGCAGATGATACCACCCTTATGGCAGAGAGTGAAGAAGAGCTAAAGAGCCTCTTGATGAAAGTGAAACAGGAGAGTGAAAAAGTTGGCTTAAAGATTAACATTCAGAAAACTAAGATCTTGGCATCCGGTCCCATCACTTCATGGCAAACAGACGGGGAAACAGTGGCTGACTTTATTTTTTTGGGCTCCAAACTCACTGCAGATGGTGACTGCAGCCATTAAATTTAAAGACACTCCTTCGAAGAAAATTTTGACCAACTTAGTGTGTTAAAAAGCAGAGACATTACTTTGCCAACAAAGGTCCATCTAGTCAAAGCTATGGTTTTCCCAGTAGTCGTGTATAGATGTGAGAGTTGGACCATAAAGAAAGCTGAGCACCGAAGAATTGATGCTTTTGAACTGTGGTGTTGGAGAAGACTCTTGAGAGTCCCTTGGACTGCAAGGAGATCCAACCAGTCCATCCTAAAGGAGATCAGTCCTGAATATTCATTGGAAGGACTTATGCTGAAGCTGAAACTTCAATACTTTGGCCAACTGATGCAAAGAACAGACTCATTTGAAAAGACTTTGATGCTAGGAAAGATTGAAGATGGGAGGAGCAGGGGACAACAGAGGATGAGATGGTTGGATGGCATCACCGATTCAATGGACATGAGTTTGAGTAAACTCTGGGAGTTGGTCATGGACAGGGAGGCCTAGTGTGCTGCAGTCCATGGGGTCACAGATAGGACATGGCTGAGCAACTGAATAGAACTGAACTGAACCATTAACAAAGAGGGTAGTGCTTGAGAGGTTAGTACAGATGGGGCACTAGGTTTTATGTGTAAAGGGCTTAGGTGAGCCCTGGTGGCTCAGCTGGTAAGGAATCTGCCTGCAATGTGGGAGACCTGGATTCGATCCCTGGTTTGGGAAGGGAAAGACTACCCACTCCAGTATTCTGGCCTAGAACATTCCAGGGGTTGCAAAGAGTCACCATGACTGAGTGACTTTCACTGTTATGTGCAAAAGCTATTATTAAAAGCTATTAATTTTCCTTTAGTTGACCTGTAGGAGTTGCTTGTATATTTTTGAGATTAATCCTTTGTCTGTTGCTTCGTTTGCTATTATTTTCTCCCAATCTGAGGGCTGTCTTTTCACCTTGCTTATAGTTTCCTTTGTTGTGCAAAAGCTTTTAAGTTTCATTAGGTCCCATTTGTTTATTTTTGCTTTTATTTCTAAAATTCTGGGATGTGGGTCATAGAGGATCCTGCTGTGGTTTATGTCGGAGAGTGTTTTGCCTATGTTCTCCTCTAGGAGTTTTATAGTTTCTGGTCTTACATTTAGATCTTTAATCCATTTTGAGTTTATTTTTGTGTATAGTGTTAGAAAGTGTTCTAGTTTCATTCTTTTACAGGTGGTTGACCAGTTTTCCCAGCA
The DNA here is from genome assembly GCF_023699985.2 of Odocoileus virginianus. Taxonomy (NCBI): domain Eukaryota; kingdom Metazoa; phylum Chordata; class Mammalia; order Artiodactyla; family Cervidae; genus Odocoileus; species Odocoileus virginianus. Next base: position 38,416,075 of record NC_069681.1, read on the forward strand.
CCACTTGTTAAAGAGGTTATCTTTTTTCCATTGTATATCCTTGCCTCCTTTGTCGAAGATAAGGTGACCATAGGTTCGTGGATTTATCTCTGGGCTTTCTATTCTGTTCCATTGATCTATATTTCTGTCTTTGTGCCAGTAATGATCCAATCAAAAAATGGGCCAAAGAACTAAACAGACATTTCTCCAAGGAAGACATACAGATGGCTAACAAACACATGAAAAGATGCTCAACATCACTCATTATCAGAGAAATGCAAATCAAAACTACAATGAGGTACCATTATACGCCAGTCAGGATGGCTGCTATCCAAAAGTCTACAAGCAATAAATGCTGGAGAGGGTGTGGAGAAAAGGGAACCCTCTTACACTGTTGGTGGGAATGCAAATTAGTACAGCCACTATGGAAAACAGTGTGGAGATTTCTTAAAAAGCTGGAAATAGAACTGCCATATGACCCAGCAATCTCACTTCTGGGCATACACACCAAGGAAACCAGATCTGAAAGAGACACGTGCACCCCAATGTTCATCGCAGCACTGTTTATAATAGCCAGGACATGGAAGCAACCCAGATGCCTATCAGCAGACGAATGGATGAGGAAGCTGTGGTACATATATACCATGGAATATTACTCAGCCATTAAAAAGAATTCATTTGAATCAGTTCTAATGAGATGGGTGAAACTGGAGCCCATTATACAGAGCGAAGTAAGCCAGAAAGATAAAGACCATTACAGTATACTAACACATATATATGGACTTTAGAAAGATGGTAACGATAACCCTATATGCAAAACAGAAAAAGAGACTCAGATGTATAGAACAGACTTGTGGACTCTGGGAGAAGGCGAGGGTGGGATGTTTCAAGAGAACAGAATTGAAACATGTATATTATCTAGGGTGAAACAGATCACCAGCCCAGGTTGGGTGCATGAGACAAGTGCTCAGGGCCTGGTGCACTGGGAAGACCCAGAGGGATCGGGGTGGAGAGGGAGGTGGGAGGGGGGACCGGGATGGGGAATACATGTAAATCCATGGCTAATTCATTTCAATGTATGACAAAAACTACTGTAATGATGTAAAGTAATTAGCCTCCAACTAATAAAAATAAATGGAAAAAAAAATAAATAAAAGCTATTAATTTTCCTTTAAAAACAGAGAATGTGGATTAACTGAGCTTTTCTAAATCTAATGGTCTAAGAAAACTTTTTTTCCCAAAACTAAAATGGCAATGTGTGTTGAAAAGTGGGTGAAACATATATTTTTTTGAATTTAGAACTAAAAAATAACATTACTGGAAGGAATAACATGCCCCAGCCCTATGAGACTTCTGTCTACACACCCAGCCCAGATTACTTGCCTTTAGAGTAAAATTGGGATTGTGTGTATAGCTTTTCCCTTCTCCAGGGGATCCTCCAAACCCAGGGATTGACCCCACGTCTCCTGCATTGCAGGCAGATTCTTTACCAGCTGAGCCACAAGAGAAGCCCTGACATTGGATGGTTCTGACTAAATTCACTCTTTCACTCAGCAACCATGCTCATATTTATCCATCCCAAAAGGTGGAAGCTTTGGGTATTACAAAAAAGTGATTTTTTCCAAAAACTATTCATGTTTAAATTTGGAGGAAATTACATTAAAGATATTTTTTAAATTAAATATTGCAGACTTCCTAGACAGAAAATGAGCCTCTGAGATGGAGTTTTATCACATTCAATTCAGTTGCTCAGTCGTGTCTAACTCTTTGTGACCCCATGGATGGCAGCACACCAGGCCTCCCTGTCCATCACAAACTCCCTGAATTTACTCAAACTCCCGTCCATCAATTCAGTGATGCCATCCAACCATCTCATCCTCTGTTGTCCCCTGCTCCTCCCATCTTCAATCTTTCCCATCATAGGGGTTTTTCCCAATGAGTCAGTTCTTCGCATCAGGTGGCCAAAGTATTGAAGTTTCAACTTCAGCATGAGTCTTTCCAGTGAGTATTCAGGACCGATTTCCTTTAGGATGGATTGGTTGGATCTTCTTGCAGTCCAAGGGACTCTCAAGAGTTTTCTCCAACACCACAGTTCAAAAGCATCAATTCTTCAGCTCTCAGCTTCCTTTATAAAAGTCCAACTCTCATATCCATACATGCCTACTGGAAAAACCATAGCTTTGACTAGATAGACCTTTGTTGGCAAAGTAATGTTTCTGCTTTTTAATATGCTGTCTAGGTTGGTCATAGCTTTTCTTCCAAGGAGCAAGTGTCTTTTAATTTCATGACTGCCGTCACCATCTGCAGTGATTTTGGAGCTTCAAAAATAAAGTCTCTCACTCTTTCCATGTTTCCCCATCTATTTGCCATAAAGTGATGGGACCAGATGACATGATCTTTGTTTTGTGAATGTTAATCTTTAAGCCAACTTTTTCACTCTCCTCTTTCACTTTCATCAAGAGGCTCTTTAGTTCCTCTTTGCTTTCTACCATAAGGGTGGTATCGTCTGCATTTCTGAGGTTATTGATATTTCTCCCGGCAATCTTGATTTCAGCTTGTGCTTCATCCATTCCAGAATTTCACATGATGTACTCTGCTTATAAGTTAAATAAGCAGGGTGCCAATATACAGCCTTGATGTACTCCTTTCCCAATTTGAAACCAGTCTGTTCTTTCATGTCTGATTCTAACCATTGCTTCTTGACCTGCATACAGATTTCTCAGGAGGCGGGTCAGGTGGTCTGGTATTCCCATCTCTTAATTTTCCACAGTTTGTTGTAGATCCACACAGTCAAAGGCTTTGGCATAGTCAGTAAAGCAGAAGTAGATGTTTTTCTGGAACTCTCTTGCTTTATCAAGGTTCGTTGATTTAGACAAGACTGTGGTCCATATGATCAGTTTGATTTTATATCACGTTAGAAGTGTTGTATGTAACAACAAGAGGATTGAGGGTTTTTAAACTCTACATTTTGAAACAATAAAGTTTTTTTTAAATCCTGGAGTTTATACTGATTCTGATAAGATATAAAATAGATAAGAGGAAGGGAAAGCTGGGTTTTTTTGGTCTTTTTTGCAGTAGAATGCCTTGTGTCATGTTGTGCTCAATTGCTTCATTTCTGTCCAACTCTTGGATTGTAGCCTGCTGGCCAGTCTGCTCTATCCATGGAGTTCTCCAGGCAACCCACTCCAGAGGGTTGCCATGCCCTCCTCCAGGGGATCTTCTGAACCAAAGATCAAGCTCAGGTCTACTTCATCTCCTGCACTGACAGGCATGTTCTTTACCACTAACACCATCTGGAAAGCCCCCCTCACAAATATACTAATAAGTGATGACTGTTTTAGGCCACTTATGTCTCAAGTGGTTGATGTAGTGACAGACAGCAGATTTCATTCTCCCTGGTGTTCCTGACTGTGCAGGAAGGAGAGCTCGCTGCTACTGTGGGGAATTCTCCCCTCACCTCCTGCTCTGTCTTGATACTGTGGGGAATTCTCCCCTCACCTCCTGCTCTGTCCCCTTCCCAGGACTGCTCTCAGGACCTGAGTTTCTGAGTCACGGTCCACTTGGCAGGATGACGCTCTCTCCCCAGTAGGTCAGTGAGTAGAAGTGGGGAGACTGTTCCCCTTCCCCAAATCACCATCCTGTCTTGTCAGCCTCCCTGGAACTGCAGCCCTGCACTGGGCAGAGATGGTCTCACTTAGTTAACTCAAAAGCTACAGTAAACCAAAAGCATATTTCAGTGCAGAAGAGAAATAGTTCAAGGATTTGACAGCTTGTCCTTTCCCACAATCTAGAAGGGAAATCTCTTAAATAATTGAACCTTTTGCCAAAAGGTCCCCAGAGACCAACACCATTCCTCTGGTGCCTGGTTTTTAATTGAGGTCACTCCTTCCACTCTTTTCACATGAATTGCTACCAAACTCTTTTAGGAGATCCACCCTTAGGAAAATCTCATTGCCATGGAGTTCTCATCTCCTGAATCAAGCTCAACTCCCATGTCCAGTCACCAAATCTTGAGTCTAAATCACTCAGTGGAGTGACAGGGGTGTTTCCTGGGGCTCAGTTCAGTAGGGTATGGCATCTGAAGGAGAAAACACTCTGATGCTGTTGGCTCCTGGGTCTAGTGTGAGTCTGGGTCTCCAGAACAATGGATTTCCTCCAAGAATCCCACTTCTGAGAGATTACCGAATGTCAGGTTCTTTAATTGTTTGACCTGACAGAACAGGAAGGTCTATAAACCTCACCTGGCTTCTATCAGGAAGGGATGCTCAAGTTTCCAAGAGTAAATATCACTTTTCAAGAGAACAATGCAGACCACACTCATATTAAGAAATAATTCTCTTTGCTAGTCCAGTGCTTCTCCCTTCTCTAGGTCTTTAGGAGAATTGCACACCATTATTGGGCAGAAGAGGGGTTGATTTCTTTCTGTTCTGTTACCTACAATCCTGAGTCAGATCCTAATAGGTGACTTCAGTCAAGTGTCACTCATGTACTGATAGATGGGTAAATATTTGGCTTCAGAAGTAAAGTCTTTAATCAAAGCATGGAGGGGTGAGAAGTCAAGCTCTAGAGGATATGTTCTCCCTACAACCAGCCAGGCTGCTGTATGTGGTTCCTGTCAGCTGGGAGTAGGCATAGTTCTTGGAGAGTCAACTCAGCTATACAGCTGCAATTGCAGATCAGTGCCAGGTGCAGCGTCTCTGGACATGGCCCTCTGAGCTGAGGTGTCAGCACAGCCATTTCACACCAGGGACTCTGGTCTGAAGGCCTGGGTTCGAGACCTCTGCACAAGATGTCCTGTGAGCAAGTGAAACTCATCTCAGAAAAAAGAAAAAGAAAAAAAGGTTGGACTTTGACTTTATGACCCAGATTCTGTGCTTTCTCTCTGGGAACTATTGATGGGTTTTGTGGTGACACATCCTTCCTCTGTCCTCGTCCTGCTCCTCATCATGAGGGCCCTGAGGGTGCAGGTCCAGCTCTTGCAGCTGCTTCCTGCTGATGTGGGGTCATCAGGCCCTGGAGAGGAGCAGGACTTCTCCTGCCACCTGTGGACGCGTCTGGTGTCCCTGGATCTCGGCCCTAACTGCTCTTTCCCTGAGCAACCGCCATCTGCAGCTTTCTAGATTCTGAGGGTCATGAAGAGGCCCGGAAAAGGCAAAAATCCAGGGACACTTGGGTGGCCCCCACACCCTGGCACCAGATTGTTCCCCAGATCAGGTGGTTTGGTGTCTGCAGGTGAGTGGCTCTCCCAGTGGTCCATCTGTGCCTCCTTCAATGAGGCTATAGGCATCCTCATGAAAATAGCTCCACATGCTGCCTGGTACCCAGAACCCTCCCCAGGCAGCAAACAGGTAATCCAGGGCAACTCGGTCCCCCAGGACCATCACAGCCAGGGAGGCAGCAGACCTGTGTCACAGCTAGAAATCCAGGCTGGTCTTCTTGGCCACTGTCACCTGGATGGCTGTCACCTTTTTTTCTATTTATGGTGACAGTGTTGTATGTCACTAGGCCAAGGTCAATAGCTCCCCTCTGAGTGCAACAATTCCTGCTGTTAATCATTTACTCTTTGGGGACACAATTTTGTTGGTTTTTGGAAGAGAAGCTTCCGGTCAGAGAGAGGTTCACAGGAGTAGTCAAGGAGGTCCATTGCCCCAGTTGTTTCTCTGGAGGTTGGGGCTCAGGGGCCCCTTCACTCAAGTGTGATGGTCCCATGGAGTGAGCCCCTGAAGCTTCTGGGAAGATGGTAATTGGCATTACCAAGGGGGTCCATCCCTCTTAGGAGTACCTGATATTTTGGGCTGTAGGTTTTCCAGATTTTCAGATGAACCTGGTCCTCTGGCTGGAAGGGATGGAGGGAAGGTTGGTGAATGCAGGCCTGTGTGCTGTTGCTTCATTCATGTCCGACTGGCTGCAGCACCATGGACTATAGCCCATCAGACTCCTCTGTCCATGTGATTCTCCAGGCAAGAATACTACAGTGGGGTGCCATTGCCTACTCCAGGGGATCTTTCCAACCCAGGGATCAAACCCAAGTCTCTTGTCTCCTGCATGGCAGGCAGGTTCTTTACCACCAGAAGAGTAGGGGTTTCCCATTGTAGACCTGAGAAACATTAGGTAATATGTGAAGCATCTAGAGCTCTGGTCCTCTGGCTCCACATCCAGATTTCTCTGTACAATTCAACAATGGATCTCAATATTTCTTCTAAATGTCCTATTAGTTAATGTTCAGAAAAGAATGTAGGAAGTTTCAAAAGATCTTGGTTAAAAGCAAAAAAGACAGAGGCTGAAGGGACTGAGTGTGTTTGGCAGTTTGGAGACACTAATTATGGCCGTGAGATAGTTATGAGGACTGGAAAGAATAGTCTGGGGCAATCTGACAAGGAAAGTCACTAGACTTCCAACTTCAGCAACCAATTTCTTCATCTTTGAAGTAGAACTAGCAGCTGAGTACATACAGGACTAGAAAATGTACGGAATTTAAAAAAGAACTGTTAATTGGGTGAGGACTGATTATGTAGGTTGTAGATAACATTATGGAGAAGATAATGGCAACCCACTCCAGTACTCTTGCCTGGAGAATCCCAGGGACAGGGGGAGCCTGGTGGGCTGCCGTCTATAGGGTCATGCAGAGTCAGACATGACTGAAGCAACTTAGCAGCAGCAGCAGCAGCAGCAGATTACATTATCTGATAAAGAGCTAACATCAGAAAGTATGTTACTGAAAAATTACAGATTTCAATTCTAATTGTCTGCTTTAAGTCATTCCTCCCATTGATATTGGTAATTCAGTGTTAACTTTTAAAAAGGGGTCCAGACTTTGTGAAGTTGGTTGTTGACCATGATTGCCATCTTGTATGTAAAGTCTGAGGTACCTTCATGATTTCCTTTAGCCCCCCACCCTTGCTTCCCCGGGAAATGTGAAATGAGTCCATCCAGGAAGTGCTGCCCAGATACAAGGCCCACCTTATAGAGAAAAACTGAGGTTTCATCTTCTCATTGGGCATTTGCTTTCCTTCTCACATTTCATCTGCTTTCTCAACTTACTGACTTTATATAAATGACTTTATACAAATGACCTCACTGAGGTTTTAGTGTTTTCACAGCACAGGTTGGACATAGGGTTTAAGAGAAGTTGTACATTATGGTTATTGGTAATTGTTGTGAATTTTAAGAAAGAATATTTATTTTTCTATTTATGTAAAAAATTTAAAGCTATAGAAGAAGAAAAGAATAAGAATTTATTTGTTAGTCAAATATACTTGCTGATATTTTGGTTGTATTTTCTTTTCCCTAGAAATCTTTCTGCACACCTGAGCATGCATGCTTTTCTATAAAATGAAATAAATTTGAATCTAGAGTCCTTCTTAATTTTCTATGATTAATGTTTATTTATGGAATTAGATAATGTTCAAAATATGGTATTTAATGCAATTTATGCAGTCTTTCACTTTTAACAGTTTATTGCTAATTATGATATGATGGCCATATCCATAGGGATATATATTTACCTAACCCTAATATTTAGGTCCATCTTTCCTTTTTCTATATTTCCAGAAGCAGGATAAACTGGTGAAAAGCCAAACTGGCTTCGATCAGGTTCCGATCAGTTTGCCCTCTTAAAACTCTTGTATGCTTATTTCATTGCCATCTTTGAGTACCTGAATTACATTTTTTCTAGGTCTAAATTTAAAAATAATTCAAGCAGTTTTAATTTGAATTTATTTGATTTGTGAAGATGGACCTTTTTTATGTCTATTGACCATTTGTCTTCCTTTGAATTGTTTATTAATATATGTTTTTCCTATAAGGCAATTATTTTGAAAATAACTTTCAATACTGCATATAATACTTTTTCAACTTTTCATTTGTCCTTTAGTTTAGTGGTTTTACCTTGTGGTTCAGCTGGTAAAGAATGCATCTGCAATTGGGAGACCTGGGTTTGATACCTGGGTTAGGAAGATCCTCTGGAGAAGGGAAAGGCTACCCATTCCAGTATTCTGGCCTGGAGAATTCCATGGACTGTATAGTCCATGGGGTCACCAAATATATTTACTCTTTGTTCTTTAACTTCAAGTATAGCTTGAGTTTGGTTCTTGTTCTATAATATTTCCCCAGAGCAAATATTCACTGGTTCCTGCCACCCAATGTAGTTTCAGATTAAAATTGGTGGTTAAAATTTTGTTTTTTTTTAAGATTTTGTGGTCATGATTTTATGGAGATAGATTAATCCAAACATCACTTATTTCCATGGTATGTGGGAAATAAGATGTTATATCATGTACTGTTTTTCATCAGTTTTCATTCACTGCAAAACATTTATAACATTGAAGAAAATACACTTGACTGGGCCAGTACTTAAGGGATTAATCTTGGGAAAGAACCAAAGCCAAAATACACTGTAGGTTTACTAATGTATAAAGTATAGTTTGTCACTGTTTGAATTTGTATTTTTTTTTTAAACCTTTGAAAGTGAAGTGAAAGTGTTAGTTGCTTAGTTGTGTCTTACTCTTTGTGACCCCATGGACTGTAGCCTGCCAGGCTCCTCTCTCCATTGGATTCTCCAGGCAAGAATACTGGCATAGATTGCCATTCCCTTCTCCAAGGGATCTTCCCAACCCAGGAATCAAACCCAGATCTCATGCCGTAGGCAGATTAAACCTTCACATCTTCCAAAATCATAAAGTAGTGATTGTCAGGGAATGTTTAACAGTAGGATTCCTGTGTGCTGTTTTTTGTCTCTCATGAGCCCTCTGTTCCTTATCAGTTCCTGTCAGGAATGAGCAGAGCAGCATGCTGCTCCCAGGACTGAGATCAAAGAGATGGAATGCATGCATAGGATTTCCTTCATTAGCTTTTCCATATGTTGAAATGGATTATTTATGACCCTCTTTTGATATGGATTGCCTTTTGGCTTTATGGCCTCTGTTACTCCTTGTTCCCTTGGTAACTTGTAAAGTCTGGTCTTTTGATCTTTATCTGAAGAAGCTACCTTGTAATACGGTATATATATTCTCACAGAATTCAGTAAAGCACTCTTGTTCCACTAGAGACTTGGGTCTCCATGTCCTTCCTTCTCTCTCTCTCACTCTCTGTCTCTCTTTCTGGCTGATTCTCTGGAGCGTGGAAGTCTGCTGAGCTCATTTTCCTGCCCAGGCTTTCAAGACTTCTTGAGAGGGTGCCCTGTGCCTATGTGAGCAGTACAAGCTCTGTCCTAGGGCTTTGGTTTTCTTCATAACCCAGGGAATATTAGCCTCTTTCCTTCTTTCACTTTCTTATCATCAACTCCGGACTACCAGGGTCCAGTCCATTAAAGGACCACACCAAGTGATGTTTATATCTTCAGAGAACTATACCTCCTGCAGTAACTAAAAATATTTTTTTCTTTTTATTGTACCAACTCCTATACAGAATGTACTATGGGAAACAACTCAACCTTGAAGATCATTTAACTTTTCTGTTTAAACCACATTGAGACAAATAGCTTCACCTGTGAGAGATTTCTTTAACTAATCCCTCTGTGTTTATGGTGGATGTTCTGTTTCAGGGATGGAGGACACTGAGATCTTTCTGTCCTGATTGACTGCACCATCTTTCTCAGGGAACACTCATTGGAAAGAGATCTCCCCATCACGTGGCTATACATGTAAGATACAGAAGAAGTCCTGAGAACATCAAAGTTCTAGCATCTAAAAGTCATCTATTTCAGTAGTAATTCTTCTGGAAAATGTCATTCTTCTTTCTGTATCCACAGGTACAACTGAAAGAAGCCATTGAAGATCTTCCTCGTAAAATTGATACTGACTTAGCAGAATCAGGTTCAAACTTGAGTGTTTGACAGAGACAACTGGTGTGCCTTGCCAGGGCTTTTCTCAGGAAAAACAAGATATTGATTACTGACAAAACCACATCAAATGTGGATCCAAGGTATGGAGCTGAGGTCCATGAAACCTGGAATTAGCGTTTTAAACGTGATAACCAGAGAACATTTAATGATGCTGAGAAGTGTTTCTAAGTGCTCTTTTGCCCCAGAGACATTAATTTCAGGAAACAAAGGAAGAAACAAAAACATGTTATAGGGTGTTAATATTGTTATGAGGCATCCTAAGAGAGCCAGACTCCTAATTCCAGCTCTGATAGTTATAAGCAATTTCAAGAGAATGCTATTTCTCATTGTTTAATGCAAAAAATAGTAAATTTCTAAGTAGTCTTTTCATATTTAGTTTTTCAAGAACAAGATTATGTCTTAAAGTATTGAGTTTTTAAAAATTATAAAGATACCACATGATATTTTTAGTTCATACGGTTTCTTTTCTGTATTTGCTAAAGTAAATTCAACTTATTTGATTCCAGAACTGATGAGTTGATTAAAAAATAATCCATGAGAAATTTGAGAAATTTAAGGAATTTGAGATTCCTTAAAAAACTGGAAATAGAACTGCCATATGACCCAGCAATCCCACTCCTGGGCATACACTTTAAGGAAACCAGATCTGAAAAAGACACGTGCACCCCAATGTTCATCGCAGCACTGTTTATAATAGCCAGGACATGGAAGCAACCTAGATGCCCATCAGCAGACGAATGGATGAGGAAGCTGTGGTACATATACACCATGGAATATTACTCAGCCATTAAAAAGAATTCATTTGAATCAATTCTAATGAGATGGATGAAACTGGAGCCCATTATACAGAGTGAAGTAAGCCAGAAAGATAAAGATCAATACAGTATACTAACACATATATATGGAATTTAAAAAGATGGTAACGATAACCCTATATGCAAAACAGAAAAAGAGACTCAGATGTATAGAACAGACTTGTGGACTCTGTGGGAGAAGGTGAGGGTGGGATGTTTCAAGAGAACAGCATTGAAACATGGATATTATCTAGGGTGAAACAGATCACCAGCCCAGGTTGGATGCATGAGACAAGTGCTCGGGCCTGGTGCACTGGGAAGACCCAGAGGGATCGGGTGGAGAGGGAGGTGGATGGGGGGATCGGGATGGGGAATACATGTAACTCCATGGCTGATTCATGTCAATGTATGACAAAAACCACTGCAATGATGTAAAGTAATTAGCCTCCAACTAATAAAAATAAATGAAAAAAAAAAAAAAAGGTGGGAATCGCAGACCACCTTACCTGTCTCCTGAGAAACCTGTACGTGGGTCAAGAAGCAACAGTTAGAGCCAGACATGGAACAACTGCTGCTGCTGCTGCTGCTAAGTTGCTTCAGTCATGTCCGACTCCATGCGAACCCGTAGACAGCAGCCCACCAGGCTCCTCTGTCCCTGGAATTCTCCAGGCAAGAATACTGGAGTGGGTTTCCATTTCCTTCTCCAATGTATGCATGCATGCTAAGTCGCCTCAGTCTTGTCCGACTCTGTGCGACCCTATGCACTGCAACTTGCCAGGTTCCTCTGTCCATGGGATCCTCCAGGCAAGAATACTAGAGTGGGTTGCCAAGCCCTCCTCCAGGGATCTTCCAGATCCAGGGATCGAGCCCACAGCTCTTACGTCTACCTGCACTGGCAGGCAGGTTCTTTACCTCTAGAGCACCTGGGAAGCCCTTGGTGCATCTAGATAGGTATGCCAAATCATAGGATGTTTTAATTATCATGTGGATGTGATAGATTCAATTATTGTTAAACTCTTTTGAGAAAGTTACCTGTTAGAAGTAATTCAGAGCAGTGAACAAAAGAGGAACATGATGATGGCTCTATGAGATTTAATAAAAATTTCCAATTAAATAACATGGATAGAATTAACTGCAATACTTAGATGTGGAAAAACGACCTGTGTCCTGTTTAGACTTTTAGTGTATTGCCTTAAGATACACAATATCTTAATGTGCATAAAAGCACTGGAAGGCAAGCAGCTGAAGAAAGACAAAGAAGCAAAGAAAGGTGATTTTTGAAAACAGATTCAGATTTCAGGCATTCAGATTCAGCTACTCTGCTGTGCTGTGCACACCATGATCCATAGAATTTGGAGCTCAATTTCTTACTTGCTTCTTTAGTCTTATTCAAAGAGAAAAATTGAATTTCTGCAGATGCCTTCTGTGCCAAACAATTCTGTTCAAGCTACTTACATAGCAGCTCCTTTGCCAACTTTTCACTCTCAGAACAAAACAACAACAAAAAAGAACAACAACCACATCAATTTCAAGAAGTACCTTAACCTCTCCAACAAGATATTTGGTCCCCTCTTGCATTCGTGCTAAGCCACTTCGGTCATGTCCTACTCTTTGTGACCCCATAGACTGTAGCCCTCCAAGCTCCTCAGTCTCTGGCATTCTCCAGGCAAGAATATTGGAGTGGGTTGCCATACCCTACTCCAGAGGATCTTCCCAACCCAGGGATCAAACCCTCATCTCCTGCACTGCAGGTGGATTCTTTAATGATTGAGTCACTGGGGAAGCCTCTTAACAACTGACATATTCCAGGATGCTAAACAAATTCAGAAGCACTTATTTTTTTTTCCAAATATGCATATATTCTGTCAAAACAACTTGACAATTCATTTGCTATCAGGTCACTGTCATACAGGTCACTATATGACATGAATCTAATTTTTGAAAGTGAAAGTCGCTCAGTTGTGTCCAACTCTTTTGTCACGCCATGGACTGTATAGTCCAGGCCACTGAATTTTCCAGGCCAGATACTGGAGTGGGTAGCCGTTCCCTTCCCCAGAGAATCATCCTGGTCCAGGGATAGAACCCAGGTCTCCCACATTGCAGGTGGATTCTTTACCAGCTGAGCCACCAGGGAAGCCTAAGAATACTGGAGTGGGTAGCCTATCCCTTTTCCAGATCTTCCTGACCCAGGAATCAAACCAGGGTCTCCAGTATTGTAGACAGATTCTTTACCACTTGAACTACCAGAGAGGCCCTAATTTTTAGGTGTATTGAATTTCATTTTCTTGAATGAAGTGATTTCCCAATGTTGAATGTATGTATGCTGCTGTTGCTGCTGCGAAGTCACTTCAGTCGTGTCCAACTCTGTGCGACCCCATAGATAGCAGCCTGCCAGGCTCCCCCATCCCTGGGATTCTCCAGGCACGAACCCCAGAGTGGGTTGCCATTTCCTTCTCCAATGCATGAAAGTGAAAAGTGAAAGTGAAGTTGCTCAGTCCTGTCTGACTCTTCACGACCCCAAGGACTGCAGCCTACCAGGCTCCTCTGCCCATGGGATTTTCCAGGCAAGAGTACTGGAATGTCTGTATACATAGGCCTCAAAGCTCAAAGTCTGAGAGCTAAAAGCACTAATTAATGGTAACAACCCCAAATGCCCTTGGCAAAAACCTAAATGCTACAGACAGCTCAGTGCCCATAATAAGAACCTAAAACTTTCATCGTCTTCCTTTCCTATAACATTATAATAATAAAAGGCCAAGTTAGGCCTTTATCTGCCTGGTCAAACAGGGTAATCAAACCATTTAAAAGTCACTAGGTCTACGACCCAATAGATTTTATTCTCCCTGTCCTACCCCTTTTAGAAATATTGCCTGAGTTTTGTTACTGAGAAACATCGTGTGTCAATGGGTTTCTTTCTGCTAATTAACAGGTTTTGGATTCAGAGAGCCTAGAAGAAAATGATGAGCCATATGTATTGGTGCAAAATAGACAGCCTATTTTACAAGATGGTGCAAGAGTTTAGACAAGAGTGAGGCCACTGCCCTCACTGAAAGAGCAAGACAGGTGAGCTGCAGGAAGTTGTAATGAAAGTTTGTCTCCAGGTTTCACTCTTTACAATCTCCACCAGGGGTCTGGTAACAAGCACTCTGTGCCCTTTTCAGTCAGAAGCCTCCAGAGACAAAGCTTCATGACTGGGTTTTAACAGCATGTTTCAGGTTAAAGGCAGGTCTGCTGAGAATCTGCAGCAGTGCTAGAGGTGGGGTGTAGGATGTGTGAATACTCATGTGCCTGAGAGATTTCAGATTGGATTCAGCGCACGTTTGGACTGTGGGTTCAGATTCCCATGAAACACGGAACACTCACATTTTGTACACCCTTTATACTTCATTCTGATTGGTGCTCAGTACATTTGTGATACAAGTGCTGTCAAGGAATATACAGGAGTTTTGAGAGTTTGTGGGGAAAAATTATGGAATATTTTGGGTCTAGGGAAGATCTTGAAGGGAAAGTGTAGGTCACTTCTGTTTTCTAGTATGTAAAGAAAACTACTTCGTGATACTGTCACCTTCTCCCTAATTTTTTATTGTTTAGAATGAGGTGATTTGCCTCCGCATGCTGCTTCTACTTTCTGGAAAATGCAGTTGTCATCAGGACAAATCAGAAATTCACAAGACCTTAACACCATGTTCTGAACGGAGCTTGATGGTGTACAAAGCATTTTCACAGAGATGAGATGAAATGTGTGAAACCACTAAGCCCTGTACATGTGTGAGGATTCTTGTGGTCTGTGCATGGGTTGGAAAAGAATTTCCAGACATGAGACAGACTGAAAGGAGAATAAAGTTTATTAGAGTGGGGGAGGGGAGAATCGCTGCCACCAGAGCGGGCCAGCTTCCTTATAGTCAGAGAGAGCCGACGCTGAATAGGTGTCCTTGGTCCATTTTTCTACCCAGGGTACAAGGAATGGGATAGGGGTCTTGTGGGTCATTTGCTGATTGGATGAGGCAGAGCGGGGCGGGGGGGGGGGGGGGGGGGGTGGGCGGCGGAAAATTGGATATTGGGTGGGGGGAAGAGTAAGGCAAATACCTTCTCCCTATATGGGGCAGGAGGGGAGACAGGTTATACTGCTCAGGAGGACCTGAAATTTGTTAATAGTCACAACGTGGGGGAGGGAAGGATGATAAGGGTCTGGTTTTTCCGTTCCTGCATTCCAGGACCCTCCTTGGTTTTATCTGCTCTTTCGCCCTTGGGTCACCACAAGAACAGTGCTAGATGAGTAGCATTCATGGCTTCTAACAGGTCACATGGCTTCTAACAGTAGTCAGATGGTAGTATCCTATTGTATAGATGCGGTAACTGAGGTCTGGCTTAAGGACCTTGGTCATTGCTGTGCAGCTTCCTTCCAGTAATTTTTTCTGGAACAATGTGGAAATGGGACTGATGGGGGATGGAGGAAAGGAAAGTCTGGTGTTCATGCCCCTTGAGATGCGTGGCTTGGGGTGGGATGAGACTTCTGCTTGTATGTGGTGAGGTTTCCTGTCAAAACTTTATCTCTGGGCATTAAATTGTGGGTGCCTTTTCTTTGCTCATACTTTTCTGCATTTCCCAGATTTTCACTCGTGAGTAGAATAAATACTCCTTACGTGGTATTTAAAATATCTCTTAAAGAAAAGATATCCCAGTATCCAAGTACTTCTATATGAAAGATTTAGCTAACAATGTATCCTAAATTCCCTCTGTCACTCTTTCATCTCATTCTTCTTCCTTAGAAATGAAGAGCAGCACCTACCACTGTTAACAGGGTAGGAAACTGCCCAGGGTCACAGAGCTGGATGAAGAGTTGGCAGAGTCAGAGTTCAAACCTAGGTTTAGGGGCAATGAAGTCTGTGTTCTGAACTTTCATAAGTACTTATATTGTGTGCAAATGTATGATATAAAGGCAGGGTCACTTTATAAATGCTTAGATTGAACCCTTACCTCCCAATAATAAAAATAAATGTACCCATAGTTTTTCTAAGCTTTAGAAATCCTAAATAATTAAAATATATTTTTAATTGTCAGTTTTTAAACAAATGATATACCTAATGCTGTGCTGTACTTAGTCACTCATTTGTGTCCGACTCTGCGACCCCATGCACTGTAACCCACCAGGCTCCTCTGTCCATGGGATTCTCCAGGCAAGAATACTGGAGTGGGTTGCCATGCCGTCCTCCAGGGGATCATCCCAATCCAGAGATTGAACCCAGGTCTCCCGCATTGCAGGCAGATTCTTTACCTTTTGAGCTATCAGGGAAGCCCATACCTAATGCTACAAAACTCCAAAATTTTTTCTTAAAAGTTTTTTTTTTTTTAATTTATGAATAAATTGCAAGTTGCTCTCCCCCTATTGTCATCATACAACACCTCCGCCAGGTGGAGTCCCAGCACCATATCTGACTGCCCTCTTGACATGTTCTGTGCATCAGTGAAGAAACTTGGGCGTATGTGGTCTCCCTGTTTTTAAGCACAAATGATAGCTGTTCCTTGCTGTTTGCATTTATATCAATGCATTTCATTTTCTTAGATTCTTTGTCATGGCTACATAGTATTTATGCTTTCTCCATTCCCTACTCCTCATTTTCCCTTCAAATTAACTATTATAGTTTGATTTTTTTTTTCCCTCCTAAGGGCTTCCCATGGGGCTCAGCTGGTAAAGAATCTGCCTGCAATATGGGAGACCTGTGTTCGATTCCTGGGTTGGGAAGATCCCCTGGAGAAGGGAAAGGCTACCCACTCCAGTATTCTGACCTGGAGAATTCCACGGACTGTATCATTTTTCTGCTTTTGTCTGTATTAATTCCTTCCTTCCATTGGTTTATTTTGTTGTTGCTTCTTCTTGAATGAATTATCTTCATCCTTACTTGTTTATTAATATAAATATTCTAAGGCTCTGAATACTGATATAGCTATATTTTATAGTTTCTGGTATGTATACTTTGATCATACTTAAGTTTTTTATATAGATTCTGCAATATTTTTACATAGATTCTGCAATTTTGGTTTTCATATCCTCTTTGGCCTAACATTTACTTGAGAAAGAGTTCTTTAAAACTTCCTGGGTTTCATTAGGTCCCATTTGTTTATTTTTGCTTTTGTTTCTAAAATTCTGGGATGTGGGTCATAGAGGATCCTGCTGTGATTTATGTCGGAGAGTGTTTTGCCTATGTTCTCCTCTAGGAGTTTAATAGTTTCTGGTCTTACATTTAGATCTTTAATCCATTTTGAGTTTATTTTTGTGTATGGTGTTAGAAAGTGTTCTAGTTTCATTCTTTTACAGGTGGTTGACCAGTTTTCCCAGCACCACTTGTTAAAGAGGTTGTCTTTTTTCCATTGTATATCCTTGCCTCCTTTGTCGAAGATAAGGTGACCATAGGTTCGTGGATTTATCTCTGGGCTTTCTATTCTGTTCCATTGATCTATATTTCTGTCTTTGTGCCAGTACCATACTGTCTTGATGACTGTGGCTTTGTAGTATAGTCTGAAGTCAGGCAGGTGGATTCCTCCAGTTCCATTCTTCTTTCTCAAGGTTACTTTGGCTATTCGAGGTTTTTTGTATTTCCATACAAATTGTGAAATTATTTGTTCTAGTTCTGTGAAAAATACCGTTGGTAGTTTGATAGGGATTGCATTGAATCTATAGATTGCTTTGGGTAGTATAGCCATTTTGACAATATTGATTCTTCCAATCCATGAACACAGTATATTTCTCCATCTGTTTGTGTCCTCTTTGATTTCTTTCATCAGTGTTTTATAGTTTTCTATGTATAGGTCTTTTGTTTCTTTAGGTAGATATACTCCTAAGTATTTTATTCTTTTTGTTGCAATGGTGAATGGTATTGTTTCCTTAATTTCTCTTTCTGTTTTCTCATTGTTAGTGTATAGGAATGCAAGAGATTTAAGCTTTTGCACAACAAAGGAAACTATAAGCAAGGTGAAAAGACAGCCCTCAGATTGGGAGAAAATAATAGCAAATGAAGCAACAGACAAAGGATTAATCTCAAAAATATACAAGCAACTCCTGCAGCTCAATTCCAGAAAAATAAATGACCCAATCAAAAAATGGGCCAAAGAACTAAACAGACATTTCTCCAAGGAAGACATACGGATGGCAAAAAAACACATGAAAAGATGCTCAACATCACTCATTATCAGAGAAATGCAAATCAAAACCACAATGAGGTACCATTACACACCAGTCAGGATGGCTGCTATCCAAAAGTCTACAAGCAATGAATGCTGGAGAGGGTGTGGAGAAAAGGGAACCCTCTTACACTGTTTGTGGGAATGCAAACTAGTACAGCCACTATGGAAAACAGTGTGGAGATTTCTTAAAAAACTGGAAATAGATCTGCCATATGACCCAGCAATACCACTTCTAGGCATACACACTGAGGAAACCAGATCCGAAAGAGACACATGCACCCCAATGTTCATCGCAGCACTGTTTATAATTGCCAGGACATGGAAGCAACCTAGATGCCCATCAGCAGATGAATGGATGAGGAAGCTGTGGTACATATACACCATGGAATATTACTCAGCCATTAAAAAGAATTCATTTGAATCAGTTCTAATGAGATGGGTGAAACTGGAGCCCATTATACAGAGCGAAGTAAGCCAGAAAGAGAAAGATCATTACAGTATACTAACACATATATATGGAATTTAGAAAGATGGTAATGATAACCCTATATGCAAAAAAAAAGAAGAAGAGACTCAGATGTATAGAACAGACTTGTGGACTCTGTAGGAGAAGGCAAGGGTGGGATGTTTCAGAGAACAGCATCAAAACATGTATATCTAGGGTGAAACAGATCACCAGCCCAGGTTGGATGCATGAGACAAGTGCTCAGGCCTGGTGCACTGGGAAGACCCAGAGGGATGGGGTGGTGAGGGAGGTGTGAGGGGGAACTGGGATGGGGAATACATGTAAATCCATGGCTAATTCATTTCAATGTATGACAAAAACCACTGCAATGCTGTAAAGTAATTAGTCTCCAACTAATAAAAATAAATGGAAAAGAAAAAAAAAAAAAGAACTTCCTGGGGATAGAGGACTGCATTTAAAATTTTTCTATTTTACTCATCAGTGTTGACTTGTGATCAAAAAGTGTTGTCTATGATATTTCCACTCTGAAATACTATTTATTAATACTTTTTTGTGTGCTAATAATAGGTAATTTTTGTGAAAGCTGTTTGGGCATTTTAAAAGATGGACTACTATCTAAGGCAGAGTTTAATTTTTAAAAACTTTAAATTTTGCTTTGGGGTATAGCCAAGTAAAAATGTGTGATAGTTTAAGGTGAACAGTAAAGGGACTCATCCATATGTATACATGTATCCATTCTCCCTCAAACTCCCCTCCTCTCCAAGCTGCCAAAAAGCATTGAGCAGAGTTCCATGTGCTATACAGTAGGTCCTTTTTAGTTATCCATTTTAAATATAGTGGTGTGTACATATTCATCCCAAACCCCCTAACTATCCCTTCCTCCATCCTTCACCTGGCAGCCATAAGTTTGTTCTCTAATTCTGTGAGTCTGTTTTTGTTTTATAAGTTCATTTGGAGAAATATAGTATGAAAAGTGAAAGTGAAAGTCGCTCAGTTGTGTCCAACTCTTTGTGACCCCATAGACTATACAGTTCATGGAATTTTCCAGGCCAGAATACTGAAGTGGGTAGCCCTTCCCATCTCAAGCAGATCTTCCCAATCTAGGAATAGAACCCGGGTCTCCGACATTGCAGGTGGATTCTTTACCAGCTGAGCCACAAGGGAAGCCCAAGAATGTGGGAGTGGGTAGCTTATCCCTTCTCCAGGGGATCCATCCCTTATATGTTGAATCTAAAAAGAAATGAAACAAATGAACTTACTTCAGAGTTTAATTTTTAGTTTAAAACAGTTTATTAATGTCATTTTTTAGGTTTTCTCTATCATTGTTTATTTTGGTCCATTTGATGTGGTTTGGATTTAGAGAGGTGAGCTGGTATTATATTGTGCCAAGTTTCACTTTGTAGTTCATTTTGTTTTGATAATTTTGATGATCTGATTTTTCAGTCCATAGATACATGACTTGGGTTTTCACTATGAATTCTATTTTCTATTATTTTTAAATGACTTTCACTTGTTTAATGTTCCCAGCTTTAAGTACAAGCTGGTTCAAAACTAAAATTATTTGCCTTGCTTTCTTAATCCTGTCCCCCATGTCTCATACTATTTTTTTTCAGCAATGGCTAATCTCCTTTGTGCTGCCTTCAGAAAGATCATTTCTTTGTTGCTTTCATTTTCCTCTTCCAGTTCATTTTTGTGCTCTTTCAACTCATGTTTCATCATCTTCTGTTGCTATGCCACATTTTCCTGTGCTCCCAGATGTCTGTTGTCCACAGGTTGTTTGTTCTACTAAATTTTCTTTGAATGTAATGTTATATTTTTTCATAATTTTCATTTGATCAGGGAATATTTTTTAATCCATCATATGCTTATCTTGTTCCTTTTCCTCATGTCCGTTTGTGTATTTTATAGATCCTTTGCTACTTTTTAAATCATTGTGATTCCTACCACTCACTTTTGAATTGACTGTTTTTCTGGACCATTTATTTGTGGATTACCCACTCCAGTATTCTTGCCTGGAGAACTCCATGGACAGAGGAGCCTGGTAGGCTACAGTCCATGGAGTCACAAAGAGTTTGACATGACTGAGCGACTCATGCACACACATGCATACATATTTGCCAGATAGTCCTGGCTAAGGCATTATTTCAGGCTAATGGAAATTCTCTCTGCTTAATACAGATGTTCCTCATGACCTAGACAGAGGGAGAGACAGATATTATGTGTATATGTGTTGGTATACAAATGAAAGAGAAATGAGAACACATGTTCACTTAGCCTGTACTCCGCCCTAACCTACAGAGACGGGCAATCAATGCTGATTGAATGTCAGAATCTTGCTTCTCCTAGGACCCCACTGATATACATGCTTCAGGCATAGGTGATGATTCCTCACTGACACACCTTAGAATTTGACAGTTAGTTGGAAAACTGTGCTCTCCCATGACTGCTGGGATCTGGTCCCATAGAAACATCTCTCTGTCTTGCCACACCCATTGTATCCAGTTGCTGACAGCAGTCTGTCCTGATATTTTGTCATTTGGGGTTTCAGATGACTTATTTCAACAAAGATCATGCTAATTTTTAATCTCTCAGTACGCTGGTCTTTAGGGATGCTTTTTGAGAGGATAACGGGAGAGAAAAATCCATTATTCCATAAAGCTGAAAGCAAAATCCTCTCTAACTTTCTAGAACTCTTTAACTTTGTATACATACTGGCAGACAACAGTATCAAAGTTATACCTATTTTGAAGATGAAGAGTTTGACGATGGCTGGGATTGAACTAGAGCCATGCAGTTTAGTGAGAATGGACAGAGTTTAGCCAGAATTCTGCATATATTGAATCATTGATTACTGAACTTTATCCAAGCAGATGACCTTTTATTGCTCTGTTGCTTTCAGTTATATCTAATTCCATGATGATGACTTTATTTACAAGCTGGAGTTTAAATACTAAATTTAATTTCAACCTACATTGGAGGAACTATAATGAAACAAGCCCAAGAGAAGGAGAGGAAGAGGGATAAGAAAACCAATACTCAGTCTTATATACTCCTTGTCCTGATTTTGAACTCTTTTGGCATTGTGTTTTTTAATCTTCACAACCACTCTGAGCTGGCAGTTCAGTTCAGTCGCTCAGTTGTGTCTGACTCTTTTAGACCCCATGGACTAGACCATGCCAGGCTTCCCTATCTATTACCAGCTCCAGGAGCTTGCTCAAACTCACGTCCATCAAGTCAGTGATGCCATCCAACCATCTCATCCTCTGTTGTCCCCTTCTCCTCTTGCCTTCAATTTTCCCCAGCATCAGGGTCTTTTCCAATGAGTCGGTTCTTCACATCAGTTGGCCAAAGTATTGGAGTTTCAGCTTCAACATCAGTCCTTCCAGTGAATGTTCAGAACTGATTTCCTTTAGGATGGACTGGTTTAATCTCCTTGCAGTCCAAGGGACTCTCAAGAGACTTCTCCAAAACCACAGTTCAAAAGCATCAATTCTTTGGCACTCAGCTTTCTTTATGGTCCAAATCTCACATCCATACATGACTACTGGAAAAACCATAGCTTTGACTATATGGATCTTTGTTGGGAAAGTAATGTCTCAGCTTTTTATATGCTGTTTAGGTTTGCTACAGATTTTTTCCCAAGGAGCAAGTGTCTTTTGACTTCATGGCTGCATCATACAAAAGCACCATCAGCAGTGCTTTTGGAGCCCAAGAAAATAGTTTGTCACTGTTTTCATTGTTTCTCCATCTATTTGCCATGAAGTGATGGGATTGGATGCCATGATCTTAGTTTTTTGAATGTTGAGTTTTAAGACAAAACTGGCAATATTATCCCTCAGATGGAGAAACTGAGGCAGAAGAAGCTAAGTAACTTTTCAAAGTCACAAGTTAAAAGGTGTTAGTAATCTTTTAACTATCTTTGACTCTGAACTGCTATAAAGATAAAATCAAAAGATTCACAAGAGGGGCTCCCAGTTGTTTTGTTTTCCTTCCTTAAGCCAGCTAATGCTGCTACTTTCCAAGGACTAAGGGGCCACGTCTCTGAACAGCATCATAATCATACCCAAACTTAGCTCAGCTTGTTTTCAACCGGCAGTTTGTAGCCATCACTTAGTTCTAATGAGGTAGACCATTGTTTCACTTCACAAATTAGGCAGCCAGGGCAGAGAGAGCCTAAGGTGATTTTTTCAAGGTCAGCAGTGGTCCCAGCAGAGAGAAGTGAGACAGGGCTTCTCCATCCCATGCATAGCACTTCCACAAGGACTCTGCTGACAAGGGTTCACACCTCTCAACTCCCTTCATAATCTGCCCTGTGAAAAGATGCCTTTTCTTACTTCTGCTGTCAGCCAGAGTGTGATCTACAATATTGCAACAGATGAGGAAGAGAAAGGTCAAATCAAAGGTGTTATACACAGAAACCTAATTTTCAGTATTCAGTTTCAAGTATTTCAGGCCATGAAGCCATTTTATAGAGTAGATCTGGAATTGTATAAGTGACACAGTTTGTGACACAAGTCAGCCTCAAATAGATGGTATATTTTCTATTTTTTTTCCTTTATTTTTATTAGTTCGAAGCTAATTACTTTACAATATTGTAGTGGGTTTTGCCATACATTGACATGAATCAGCCATGGATTTACATGTGTACCCCATCCTGAACCCCCCTCCCACCTCCCTCCCCATCCCATCCCTCTGGGTCCTCCCAGTGCACCAGCCCTAAGCACTTGTCTCTTGCATCCAACCTGGGCTGGCGATCTGTTTCACACTTGCTAATATACATGGTTCAATGCTATTCTCTCAGGACATCCCACCCTCGCCTTCTCCCAAAAGTCTGTTCTATACATCTGTGTCTCTCTCTCTTGCATATAGGGTTATCGTTACCATCTTTCTAAATTCCATATATATGTGTTAGTATACTGTAATGGTCTTTATCTTTCTGGCTTACTTCACTCTATATAATGGGCTCCAGTTTCATCCATCTCATTAGAACTGATTCAAATGAATTCTTTTTAATGGCTGAGTAATATTCCATGGTGTATATGTACCATAGCTTTCTTATCCATTCATCTGCTGATGGGCATCTAGGTTGCTTCCATGTCCTGGCCATTATAAACAGTGCTGTGATGAACATTGGGGTGCACGTGTCTCTTTTAGTTCTGGTTTCCTTGGTGTGTATGCCCAGCAGTGGGATTGCTGGGTCATATGGTAGTTCTATTTCCAGTTTTTTAAGGAATCTCCACACAGTTCTCCATAGTGCCTGCACTAGTTTGCATTCCCACCAACAGTGGAAGAGGGTTCCCTTTTCTGCACACCCTCTCCAGCATTTATTGCTTGTAGACTTTTGGATAGCAGCCATCCTGACTGGCGTGTAATGGTACCTCATTGTGGTTTTGATTTGCATTTCTCTGATAATGAGTGATGTTGAGCATCTTTTCATGTGTTTGTTAGCCATCTGTATGTCTCCTTTGGAGAAATGTCTGTTTAGATCTTTGGCGCATTTTTTTGATTGGGTCATTTATTTTTCTGGAATTGAGCTGCAGGAGTTGCTTGAATATTTTTGAGATTAATCCTTTGTCAGTTGCTTTGTTTGCTGTTATTTTCTCCCATTCTGAAGGCTGTCTTTTCACCTTGCTTATAGTTTCCTTTGTTGTGCAAAAGTTTCTAAGTTTCATTAGGTCCCATTTGTTTATTTTTGCTTTTATTTCCAATACTATGGGAGGTGGGTCATAGAGGACCTTGCTATGATTTATGTCAGAGAGTGTTTTGCCTAAGATTTTCCTCTAGAAGTTTTATAGTTCCTGGTCTTACATTTAGAACTTTAATCCATTTTTAGTTCATTTTTGTGTATGGTGTTGGAAAGTGTTCTAGTTTCATTCTTTTACAAGTGGTTTTCCAGTTTTCCCAGCACCACTTGCTAAAGAGGTTGTCTTTTTTCCACTGTATATTCTTGCCTCCTTTGTCGAAGATAAGGTGTCCATAGGTATGTGGATTTATCTCTGAGCTTTCTATTTTGTTCCATTGATCTATATTTCTGTCTTTGTGCCAGTACCATACTGTCTTGATGACTGTGGCTTTGTAGTAGAGCCTGAAGTCAGGCAGGTTGATTCCTCCAGTTCCATTCTTCTTTCTCAAGATTGCTTTGGCTATTCAAGATTTTTTTGTATTTCCATACAAATTGTGAAATTATTTGTTCTAGTTCTGTGAAAAATACTGTTGGTAGCCTGAGAGGGATTGCATTGAATCTATAGATTGCTTTGGATAGTATACTCTTTTTCACAATATTGATTCTTCCAATCCATGAACACAGTATATTTCTCCATCTGTTTGTGTCCTCTTTGATTTCTTTCATCAGTGTTTTATAGATTTCTATATATAGGTCTTTTGTTTCTTTAGGTAGATATACTCCTAAGTATTTTATTCTTTTTATTGCAATGGTGAATGGTATTGTTTCCTTAATTTCTCTTTCTGTTTTCTCATTGTTAGTGTGTAGGAATGCAAGGGATTTTTGTGTGTTAATTTTATATCCTGCAACTTTACTATATTCATTGATCAGCTCTAGTAGTTTTCTGGTAGATTCTTTAGGGTTTTCTATGTAGAGGATCATATCATCTGCAAACAGTGAGAGTTTTACTTCTTCTTTTCCAATCTGGATTCCTTTTATTTCTTTTTCTGCTCTTATTGCTGTGGCCAAAACTTCCAAAATTATGTTGAATAGTAGTGGTGAGAGTGGGAACCCTTGTCTTGTTCCTGAATTTAGGGGAAATGCTTTCAATTTTTCACCATTGAGGGTAATGCTTGCTGTGGGTTTGTCATATATAGCTTTTATTATGTTGAGGTATGTTCCTTCTATTCCTGCTTTCTGGAGAGTTTTTTTTTTATCATAAATGGATGTTGAATTTTGTCAAAGGCTTTCTCTTAATCTATTGAGATAATCATATGGTTTTTATCTTTCAATTTGTTAATGTGGTGTTTTACATTGACTGATTTGCCGATATTAAAGAATCCTTACATTCCTGGGATAAAGCCCACTTGGTCATGATGTATGATTTTTTTAATATGTTGTTGGATTCTGTTTGCTAGAATTTTGTTAAGGATTTTTGCATCTATGTTCATCAGTGATATTGGCCTGTAGTTTTCTTTTTTTGTGGCATCTTTGTCTGGTTTTGGTATTAGGGTGATGGTGGCCTCATAGAATGAGTTTGGAAGTTTGCCTTCTTCTGCAATTTTCTGGAAGAGTTTGAGTAAGATAGGTGTTAGCTCTTCTCTAAATTTTTGGTAGAATTCAGCCGTGAAGCCATCTGACCCTGGGCTTTTGTTTGCTGGAAGATTTCTGATTACAGTTTCGATTTCCGTGCTTGTGATGGGTTTGTTAAGATCTTCTATTTCTTCCTGGTTCAGTTTTGGAAAGTTATACTTTTCTAATAATTTGTCCATTTCTTCCAAGTTGTCCATTTTATTGGCATAGAGCTGCTGGTAGTAGTCTCTTATGATCCTTTGTATTTCAGTGTTGCATGTTGTGATCTCTCCATTTTCATTTCTAATTTTGTTAATTTGGTTCTTCTCCCTTTGTTTCTTGATGAGTCTGACTAACGTTTTGTCAATTTTATTTACCTTTTCAAAAAACCAGCTTTTAGTTTTGTTGATTTTTGCTATGGTCTCTTTTATTTTTGTTGCATTTATTTCTGCCCTAATTTTTTAAGATTTCTTTCCTTCTACTGACCCTGGGGTTCTTCATTTCTTCCTTCTCTAGTTGCTTTAGACTTAGAGTTAGGTTATTTATTTGACTTTTTTCTTATTTCTTGAGGTAAGCCTGTATTGCTATGAACCTTCCCCTTAGCACTGCTCTTACAGTGCCCCATAGGTTTTGGGTTGTTGTGTTTTCATTTTCATTCATTTCTATGCATATTTTGATTTCTTTTTTTATTTCTTCTATGATATGTTGGTTATTCAGAAGCATGTTATTTAGCCTCCATATGTTTGGATTTTTAATAGTTTTTTTTTTTCCTGTAGTTGAGATCTAATCTTACTGCATTGTGGTCAGAAAAGATGACTGAAATGATTTCATCTTTTTTGAATTTCCCAAGGCTAGATTTATGGCCCAGGATGTGATCTATTCTGGAGAAGGTTCCATGTGCACTTGAGAAAAAGGTGAAATTGATTGTTTTGGGGTAAAATGTCCTGTAGATATCAATTAGGTCTAGCTGATCCATTGTGTCATTTAAAGTTTGTGTTTCCTTGTTAATTTTCTGTTTAGTTGACCTACCCATAGGTCTGAGTGGGGTATTAAAGTCTCCCGCTACTATTGTGTCATTGTTAACTTCCCCTTTCATACTTGTTAGCATTTGCCTTACATATTGCAGTGCTCCTATGTTGGGTGCATATATATTTATAATTGTTATATCTTCTTGGATTGATCCTTTGATCACTATGTAGTGTCCCTCTTTGTCTCTTTCACAGCCTTTATTTTAAAGTCTATTTTTATCTGATATGAGTATTGCGACTCCTGCTTTCTTTTGGTCTCCGTTTGAGTGAAACATTTTTTTCCAGCCCTTCACTTTCAGTTTGTATGTGTCCCCTGTTTTGAGGTGGGTCTCTTGTAGACAGCATATATAGGAGGCTTGCTTTTGTATCTATTCAGCCAGTCTTTGTCTTTTGGCTGGGGCATTCAACCCATTACATTTAAGATAATTATTGATAAGTACGGTCCCTTTGCCATTTACTTTGTTGTTTTGGGTTCACGTTTATATAACTTTCCTGTGTTTCCTGTCTAGAGAAGATCCTTTAGCATTTGTTGAAGAGCTGGTTTGGTGGTGCTGAATTCTCTCAGCTTTTGTTTGTCTGTAAAGCTTTAGAATTCTCCTTCATATCTGAATGAGATCCTTGCTGGGTACAGTAATCTGGGTTGTAGGTTATTCTCTTTCATTACTTTAAGTATGTCCTGCCATTCCCTTCTGGCCTGAATAGTTTCTATTGAAAGGTCAGCTGTTATCCTTATGGGAATTCCCTTGTGTGTTATTTGTTGTTTCTTCCTTGCTGCTTTTAATATTTGTTCTTTGTGTTTGATTTTTGTTAACTTGATTAATATGTGTCTTGGGGTGTTTTGCCTTGGGTTTATCCTGTTTGGGACTCTCTGGGTTTCTTGGACTTGTGTGACTGTTACTTTCCCCATTTGGGGAAAGTTTTCAGCTATTATCTCCTTGAGTATTTTCTCATGGCCTTTATTTTTGTCTTCTTCTTCTGGGACTCCCATGATTCAAATGTTGGAGTGTTTCACATTGTCCCAGAGGTCCCTGAGGTCCTTGTTTCTTTTGATTCTTTTTTCCTCTCTGCTTCATTTATTTCCACCATTTTATCTTCTACCTCATTTATCCTATCTTCTGCCTCCATTACTCTACTGTTGGTTCCCTCCAGAGTGTTTTTTATTTCATTTATTGCATTATTCATTTTCAATTGACACTCTTTTATTTCTTCTATGTCCTTTTTAAACATTTCTTGCATCTTCTCAATCCTTGTCTCCAGGCTATTTATCTTTAACTTCATTTTGTTTTCAAGATTTTGGATCATTTTTATTATCATTATTCTAAATTCTCTTTCAGGTAGATTCCCTATTGTTTGGCTTGGTGGGCATTTTTCATGTTCCTTTACCTTTTGGGTATTTCTCTGCCTTTTCATCTTATTTAGATTGCTGTGTTTGGGGTGGCCTTTCTGTATTCTGGTAGTCTGTGGTTCTTTTTTATTTTGGAAGTTTCTCCCAGTGGGTGGGGTTGGACAATTGGCTTGTCAAGGTTTCCTGGCTAGGGAAGCTTGCGTCGATATTCTGGTCAGTGGAGCTGGATTTCTTCTCTCTGGAGTGCAATGGAGTGTCCAGTAGTGACTTTTGAGATGGGTCTATGAGTTTGGTGTGACTTTGGGCAGCCTGTATATTGACACTCAGGGCTATGTTCCTGCATTGCTGGAGCATTTGCATGGTATGTCTTGCTCTGGAACTTATTGGCTCTTGGGTGGTGGTTGGTTTCAGTGTAAGTATGGAGGCTTTTGGATGATCTCTTATTGATTAATGTTCCCTGTAGTCAGGAGTTCTCTGGTATTCTCAGGTTTTGGGCTTAAGCCCCCTGCCTCTGGATTTCAGTCTTAATCTTCCAGTAGCCTCAAGATTTCTCCCTCCATACAGCACTGATAATATAACTTCTAGGTTAATGGTGAAAAGATTCTCCACAGTGAGGGACACCCAGAGAGGTTCACAGAGTTACATGAAGAAGAGGAGAGGGAGGAAAGAGATAGAGGTGAGCAAGAGGAGAAAAAGGGGGACTTAAGAGGAGAGAGAAAGATCTAGGCAGTACTCTGTTCCCTAAGTGTTCTCTGTAGCCCAGAACACCCACAGAGATTCACAGAGTTGGATTGAGAAGAGAAGGGGGAGGGAGGAAATGGAGGTTATCTGGGGGAGAAAAAGGAGAGTCAAAAGAGGGAGAGAATAATCAAACCAGTAATCACACTCTTGAGTAAAAATGAGTACTGAAGACTGGATTCTTAAATGTCCAAAATTGATGTCAAATACTGAAAAACAAAGATTAAAAATCTAGAGTAGAGGTTAGACTCTTAGAAATATAATAATAAAAAAAAACAAATACACAAAAAATTTAAGAAATATATATGAAGTTCACTTTAAAAATAGGGTCTTTTTTTTGCAAGGTTATAGTGGGTTATAAAAATAAAAATTAAGGAGTAATAGAGAACTTTATAAAAAAAGAAAAAAACTTTTTTTAATTAAAAAAATAATAATAGTAAAAATACATCTAGGAATTTCTCTGGAGCTGTTGTGGGCAGTGTGGGTTTAGTTCAGTTTCAGATAGTTCCTTTTTCTAGCTTATACTTTTCAATATCTATAGGCCCCTTCCAGTGTAGTCGTTGTTAACTACAGGGACTTTAATCTGTTGCACCTGTCACTTCTAAAGCAGTTCCGTTTGTTTATTTGGCTTCTGTTTGCAGGTGTCTACAGTGTCTAATTTCCACCCTGACACGAGGGGGCGGAGGTGGTCTCTTGTTTAGGTTCACTTGTTCAGTTGTGCTGTGGGGAGGGAGGAACACTGCAGACAAATATCACTGGCATGTGTGGGGAGCACTCACAGTGTTCCGGCCACACTGGGCTTGCCCCCACTCATGGCGTGTGTGCTTTCCTCATCTACACCACTCAGGCTCCAGGTTGCTCTACAGGGAGCAAGCCCTGAGTTGCATGCACTTCCCAGGCCTAAGCCGCTCAGGTTCAAGGTTTCGGGTACTCCACAAAGGTGCAGACTCAGGTTGGGCCTGCGTTTTGTGCCTTCCCAGGTCCGAGCAGCTCAGGCAACCAGGAGCTTGAGGAGCGCACTCTCTTCAGGTGCAGCGTGACTTCTCCCCTCCCTGTCCCAGCCTCAGTTTCCAGAGCGCCTCGTCTGGTGTGCCTTGTGTCTCTTCTGGGGAGCTGATCTCTGGCTGCAACCCTCCCAGCGGATGTCAGCCATCCAGAATCTCAGGAAGCCTTTGGTTAGAAACTGGAAGTCTGTTTGCAGTCTGGTAGGGCATGCCATCTCTGGGGCCGAGTTTGTCCCTTTCCAGCTCTGGCTGGTGCCTGCCTCCCCAGTGCCTCTTGCCTCCAGCGGGGGATGAGCTGGTCCACAGCAGCTGGCTAGCTCTTCTCTGGTATTGCTCAGTCCTTTGTTCTGCGAATGGGCCAGCTATGCCTTAGGTTCAGGCTTTTTGCAAGTTAATTCTCTCTTTCTCTCTTGCTATCCCACAGTTTAAGCTCCATCAGACTGCCCTCAGGGCATTCAGGTCCAGTCCTTACCCTAAGCAATGCTGCCCGCTCCTCTCCATTCAGCCCCCACTTGCTGGTGGTGGATGCGAGCGTCTGGGGTACTTTTCTGCTGGGAGTTGCTTTTAGGCATGTAATCTGTGGGTTTTATTTATTTTTCCTCCCAGTTAGGTTGCCTTCTGAGATTTGAAAACTTCCCCCAGACCCGCTGGTGAGAGGGTTTCCTGGTAATTGGAAACTTCCTCTATTATGACTCCCTTCCCGGGACAGATCTCCATCCCTAACTCTTTTGTCTCTCTTTTTATCTTTTGTATTTTGTCCTACCTCCTTTCAAAGACAATGGGCCGCTTTTCTGGATGCCTGATGTCCTCTGCTAAGATCAGAAGTTGTTTTGTGGAGTTTGCTCAGCATTCAAATGTTATTTCGATGAATTTGTGAGGGAGAAAGTGGTCACCCCATCCTATTCCTCTGCCATCTTAGCTCCTCCTTCTATTTTCTATTTTAAAGACTCAAACAAATCTTTTCACATTTTTCTTGAGGGAATAAGTCCTTTTTCAACATAACACATTTTGAGATAAGAGCTCACAAGTCTCTTCATTTTGTTCTGTGCATCTGTCGAGGAACCGAGATATGATACAATGCCTAAAAACTAGTGATTGTGGAAAGAGAAACTTGACAGAATTTCATTTCCTTTATGTTATGGTTATATATTTCTCATAAAACCTGTGTCTCTTCTAGTTCAGCTAAAAATTCCAGTTTCAGCTAGAAATTGGTAGAATTCAAGAACTCAAAGGCCTGGCAAACAGCTGTCCTATTATTGGGTATCATCTTACATTTTAGAGAAGTCACTTGGTTGAGTCATTGTTAAAGCTTTTGATTCTTTTTTGATTCTCTTGGGACCCACTATCCACAGATCACATTTCTATTGGCCCTATAACTGCTTTGCTGCACGAATTAAACACCAGGACATTTCATACATATACACAAGTGTTTTGATGCTTGTCAGTCAGAGTGTATAAAACATAGGAATTAGAACCGGACATTAACATCCAAATCTATTGTGCTCATTTTGCTAAATCCTTTTTCAGATGCAGGATTTTCCAGCTGCTTTGTCACCCTGTTTTTAACTATCTCCAGATTTTGAGTCTGAATAATTTGAGTAAAGTTATTTCACTTAGGTTAATGTAAAGATAAATTATGTGAGTCAGAATGGTGAGAACTAAAGAGTATCTGTGAGTTGTTTGGCATTAAGCCCAGCCCTACTAAGGGTTCTAATGGGGCTACTTCCTCTATAGAATAAATACATCCCTGGATTTTCCAATTGTGCCTCCACTAGTGAAGTGATTGCTTCACATGAATATGTGAACATAGAAATTCACTGCCTTAGGGAGGGGGGCCTTCAAACTTTCAAATACATTGCTTTATTTTGCCCCTTTCAGGTATACATCAAAAGGGAATTACTAATAACGAACATGTTGTTATGAACACTACTAATGGACAGCTGATTCAGCTGGTGATTCAGCACCAGGATTCTGCCATGATGTCATCTGTTCCAAAGGTGTTTGTTCAATAGTTTTTGCACTGCATAAACTATGTTATATTTTTCTACATCCTGGAAAAATATTTACACATATATGATAGTTTGCAGTCCATGGCGTGCTGCAGTCCATGGGGACGCAAAGAGTAGGACATGACTAGGTAGCTGAACTGAAAGTTTATTTCAATTTTTTCTCCATCTTTACCCAATGATTTCAAGCTCTTACAAATTATTTGTATTTGTATTTATATATTATACTATTTTTTTTCTTATCCAAATCAGAGGTACAGGCCACCAATAAAAGCTATCTACCAAGTTTTTTGCCTCAAGAGACTCCAGAGCCAAAGCTCATTTTCTAAGGTTAAAGATAATGTCATCACAGATTTTTTACTACCCCCCAAATTCCATACTTTCCAGTTATATCAGGGATTCTATTTACTTGAAGGCTGTGAAGTTGCCATTCTGTCTCATCATTTCCTTTAACATAATTATGATCCATTATTCCACCCAAAGACCTCTGTTAAAATACTACAGAGAAAAGTAATTGGAAAACTAAAAAATATACTTTAAGTGATATCATAGGACAGAGAGGCCCCTCCCCCAAAGCAATATATGGTTAAAATACAGAAGAATATTTAACTATGTAAAGGAGAAAAAATATGCTTTCTCAAAATAGGAGCCCTTCTAGGGTATTTGATAATGAAGGACAGACATGTGATCTGCAATTATCTTCTAGACTGAAGTTGTTTCTCACATTTTTTAATTATAAAATATATATAACATAAAATTTAACATTATAACCACTTTTAAAAATACCTTTCTGTGCATTAATCACATTCAGAATGTTGTGTAACTATCACCGTTGAGTTCATCTTTGGTAATTATTTTAGTAGTATTCAGTTATTTGAATAATCATTTTTGGTAAATTTTATTTCTCTAGGAATTGATGTTTTCCTATGAGTTTTAAGCATGATGGACATAAAGTCATTCACAGTATCTTCAATATTTAATCCCTGCAGCATCTATAATTTTCGGGGTTTTTTTTCCCCTTTTAATTTTCTTAGTGCTATCTCCCTTTTTTACTTGAGTAATCTTTCGTGACTTTTTCCTATTAATTTTCAAAGGATCATTTCTTTTTGCTTGATTTATCCTTCTATATTTTTGTTTTCTAGTTCATCATATTTCTTTCCTTCAACTTTTCTTGTATTTTGAGAAATATTTTCTCTAAATTCTTTTTTTTTTTGGACTGTACCACATTACATGTGGAATCTTAGTTCCCAGACCAGGAATCAAAATTGCACACCCTGCACTGGAAACATAGGGTTTTCACCACTGGACCACCAGGAAAGCCCTTCTAAATCCTTAAATTACACACTTATTTTTTTCCTCATATAAGTTAAAGATTAAGTATATGAAACCTACTTTTTCTCCTAATGGTACACTTTAGCTGCAGCCTACAACTTTTGATACCTAACACTGATCAATTACCATAGTATTATTTATTTTCTAATTTCTAATTTGATTTATTAATTATGTCTTTTACCATGAGTTATTCATAAGTGTAATATTCTCTAGATTCCAAATGTTAATGGCTTTTTCTATTAGATTGAACCATATGAAACTAACAGTCAACCTTTTATTTTTTAACCTATAAAAATTACAGTTTCATATGTTTCAACATAAGAATTTTCATATTTCATTTTGGTCAGAGAACATTAGATTGTTGAATTTAAACTAAAGGTATTCACATTCACACTCAAAAGCCTGTTTCTACAATTTTGTATTCTATCTGAGGATTTAGAATTGTTGCAATTATGTGTATAACAGTAATTTTCAAATAAAAATCCTCCCCAAACACTGGAATGTGTTTTGATACATGTTGCAGGTTGGTTCTCTTAAATATAGACTCAGATGGAGTTTAGTGTTGGGATGATTATTAGGGATGGACTTGGGATCAAGACTTGTGGAATCAAGAGTAAGGGACAAGAAAAAGCAGAGGGAAAAATTCAAGCTTGATCACTGGCCAGATGTGATCTTACTGACCCCACAGGGGCTCTAGATGAAGATGGCCCTTCAGGGTTCTCCTGACACATCCAATGGCCAACATTTACACCTCCACATTGATAGGTCATTGCATTTAGGTTGCCCCTAGAAGGACTGGTGGCTTACAGCTGTCTACTAGTATCACTTTCAGAAGCTGGGGCAACAAGTCCTTGAAGGGAGTTCTGGACAGCACATCTCCATGTCTGACACAGTATGTGTCACTGCTCCAAAGGTAAATGATTAGGATGTACTATGAC
The DNA here is from genome assembly GCF_023699985.2 of Odocoileus virginianus. Classification (NCBI taxonomy): domain Eukaryota; kingdom Metazoa; phylum Chordata; class Mammalia; order Artiodactyla; family Cervidae; genus Odocoileus; species Odocoileus virginianus. The sequence goes on from NC_069681.1 coordinate 38,449,962, forward strand.
AGGAAACTCCCAGTGACTAAATGTTTAAGTCAAAATGACTAAGTGGAAAAAAAAATGACTAAGTGATTATCCTCAATACCCTGCAGTCTAAAAAACAGAAGGTCTATGTAGGGGAGATATCCTTATTCTATAGTGTCAATCCAGTTTTCACCTCTTTGGAAAGCCACCTTAAGATCAATTATTATCCTTGGGAACACATATTTATGTAATATCCTAACGGCCTCTCATTTATTACACTAAACTGTATGTGGTTTAATATCCTATTGTCACCACCTTGAAATAATTTTTAAAAGAGGGACCTTGCTCTTTCCATTTTGAACTGGGCCCCATAAATTATAACTGTTTTAATTTTGTTAACTAATTGTTTCTACAATTTTGTATTCTGTTTGGGGATTTGGAAATGTTTTAATTATAACATTAATTTTCAAATAAAAATCTTCCCCAAACAGTGGAATGTGTTTTGATACATGTTGCAGGTTGGTTCTCTGGAATATAGACCCAGATGGAGTTTAGTGTTGGGATGGTTATTAGGGATGGCCTTGGGATCAAGACTTGTGAAATCAAGAGGAAGAAACAGGATAAAGCAGAGGGGAAAAACCACTCACTGTGAGGGCAAGGACACTGATGGTGGACGTCCCAGGGAATACTCATTAGTATGATCTCTGGAATCAACATTGCCAGGAGAAATATCAGTAACCTCAGTTATGCAGATGACTTCACCCTAATTGCAGAAATCAAACAGGAATTAAAGAGCCTCTTGATGAGGATGAAAGAGGAGAGTGAAAATTCTGGCTTAAAGCTCAGCATTCAAAAAAATTAGTTCATGACATCTGGTTCCATCACTTCATGGCAAATAGATGGGGAAAAAGTAGAAACGGTGGCAGATTTTATTTTCTTGGGCTCCAAAATCAATGCAGATGGTGACTGCAGCCATGAAATTAAAAGATACTTGATTCTTGGAAGAAAAGATGGCAAACCTAGTCAGCATATTAAAAAGCAGAGACATCACTTTGCCAACAAAGGTCTGTCTAGTCAAAGCTATGGTTTTTCCAGTAGTCATGTATAGATGTGAGACTTGGACCATAAAGAAGGCTGAGCACTGAAGAATTGATGCTTTTGAACTGTGGTGCTGGAGAAGACTCTTGAGAATTCCTTGGACTGCAAGGAGATCAAACCAGTCAACTCTAAAGGAAATCAACCCTGAATATTTATTGGAAGGACTGATGCTGAAGCTGAAGCTCCAATACTTTGGCCACATGAGGCAAAGAGCTGACTCATTGGAAAAGACCCTGATGGTGGGAAAGATTGAGGGCAGGAGCAGAATGGAGTGAAAGAGAATGAGATAGTTGGATGGTTTCACTGACTCAGTGAACATGAGTTTGTGCAAACTCCAGGAGATAGTGAAGGACAGGGAAGCCTGGCATGCTGCAGTCCATGGAGTTGCAAAGTGTTGGACATGACTGAGTGACTGAACAACAACAACTGCACTTTTGGTAGGAATGTAAATTGATACAACCACTGTGGAGAACAGAATGGTGATTCCTTAACAAACCAAGACTAAAACTACCATCTGATCCAGCAACCCCACTACTGGGCATGTACCCTGAGAAAGCCACAATTAAAAAAGACACATGTGCCTCAATGTTCATTGCAGCACTATTTACAGTAGCCAGGACATGGAAGCAACCTAGATGTCCATTGACAGATGAATGGATAAAGAAGACATGGTACATACATGGAATGGAATACTACTCAGTCATAAAAAGGAATGAATTTGAGTCCATTGTAGTGAGGTGGATGTAGAGCCTGTTATACAGAGTGAAGAAAGTCAGAGAAAAGCAAATATCAATATTAAGGCAATATGGAATCTGGAAAAATAGTACTGATGAACCTATTTGCAGGGCAGGAATGGAAATACAGATGTAGAGAGTGGACTTGTGGACACAGTGGGGAAGGAGAGGGTAGGACAAGTTGAGAAAAGAGCATTGATATATACACACTGTGTGTGTATGCATGTGTGTGTGTGTGTTAGTTGCTTAGTCATGTCCAACTCTTTGCAACCCCATGGACTATGTAGCCTGCCAGGCTCCTCTATCCATGGAATTCTCCAGGGAAGATTCTAGAGTGGGTTGCCATTTCCTTCTCCATGGGATCTTCCCTACCTAGGGATTGAACCTGGGTCTCCTGCATTGGAGACATTCTTTACTGTCTGAGTGGTACACATTTACCATATGTAAAATAGATAACTAGTGGGAACCTTCTGTATAACACAGGGAGGCCAGCCAGGTGCTCGGTAATGACTTAGAAGGGTGGGATGGGAGAGAGGCTCAGGAGAGAGGCTATATGGATTTGCATTGTAGGGTAGAAACCAAAGCAATAAATTCTCCAACTAAAAAAGAACCCATGGCTTCTGGAACCGCATACCTGGAATGGTCCTCAAAAGGTGGAAGTAGAAATAATTGCAACAGGGAAAAAGGCTAGTCAAATCCATACTGCAGTCCTGTCTGTGTCCCAAGGAGATGCAAAATGTGCTGAAGAATAGTGTCCCCATTCACTAAATAAAAAACAATAATTTTTTTACCCACATGAAATTTGCCACAACTAGGTTCCCTAAGATGAAAAACGCACAGGGAGAGAGGAAGGGAGAGATGGTCATAGAGACAGAGAGAGAAGGAGCCTGGAGGAATTGGAACCCAGCTGTTCCTTAAGGAATATTGGAAAAGGTGACATTCTTAGAAGATGGCCATAGTCCAGGGCAATAATTAGATAGAAGTTCAGAAGTTAGAATTCCTGACCGGTAAAAGGGATTGTGGTGGCGCTAGTAGTAAAGACCCTGCTGGGTAAACTGGTCAACCACTTGTAAAAGAATGAAACTAGAACACTTTCTAGTACCATACACAAAAATAAACTCAAAATGGATTAAAGATCTAAATGTAAGACAGGAACTATAAAACTATAAAACTCCAAGAGGAAAACATAGGCAAAACACTCTCTGACATAAATCATAGCAGGATCCTCTATGACCCACCTCCCAGAATATTGGAAATAAAAGCAAAAATAAACAAACGGGACCTAATTAAACTTAACAGCTTTTGCACAACAAAGGAAACTATAAGCAAGGTGAAAAGACAGCCTTCAGAATGGGAGAAAATAATAGCAAATGAAGAAACAGACAAAGGATTAATCTCAAAAATATACAAGCAACTCCTGCAGCTCAATTGCAGAAAAATAAATGACCCAATCAAAAAATGGGCCAAAAATCTAAACAGACATTTCTCCAAAGGAGACATACAGATGGCTAACAAACACATGAAAAGATGCTCAACATCACTCAATATCAGAGAAATGCAAATCAAAACCACAATGAGGTACCATTACATGCCAGTCAGGATGGCTGCTATCCAAAAGTCTACAAGCAATAAATGCTGGAGAGGGTGTGCAGAAAAGGGAACCCTTTTACACTGTTGGTGGGAATGCAAACTAGTACAGCCACTATGGAGAATAGTGTGAAGATTCCTTAAAAAAATTGGAAATAGAACTGCCATATCGCCCAGCAATCCCACTCCTGGGCATACACACCAAGGAAACTAGACCTGAAAAAGACACGTGCACACCAATGTTCATTGCAGCACTGTTTATAATAGCCAGGACATGGAAGCAACCTAGATGTCCATCAGCAGACGAATGGATAAGGAAGCTGTGGTACATATACACAATTGAATATTACTCAGCCACTAAAAAGAATACATTTGAATCAGTTGTAATGAGATGGATGAAACTGGAGCCCATTATACAGAGTGAAGTAAGCCAGAAAGATAAGAACCAATATAGTATACTAACGCATATATATGGAATTTAAAAAGATGTTAACGATAACCCTATATGCAAAACAGAAAAAGAGACACAGATGTACAGAACAGATTTTGAGACTCTGTGGGAGAAGGCGAGGGTGGGATGTTCTGAGAGAATAGCATTGAAACAAGTATACTATCAAGGGTGAAACAGACCACCAGCCCAGGTTGGATGCATGAGACAAGGGCTCAGGGCTGGAGCACTGGGAAGACCCAGAGGGATGGGATGGAGAGGGAAGAGAGAGGGGGATTCAGGATGGGGAACACATGTAAATCCGTGGCTGATTCATGTCAATGTTAGTAAAAAACCACTACAACATTGTAAAGTAATCAGCCTCCAACTAAAAAAAAAAAAAAAAAAAAAAAGACACTGCTGCCAGTGCAGGAGACATAATGGACGCCGGCTCAGTCCCTGAGTTGGGAACATCCCCTAGAGCAGGGCATAGCAACCCACTCCAATATTCTTGCCTGGAGAATTTCATGAACAGAGGAGCCTGGCGGGCTACAGTCCATAGGGTGGTATGCAGTTGGACACGACTGAAGGAACTTGCCACCTACAACGGGGAAGTCAGCTAAAAGTGGAGCGTGGGAGGGCCAGTCTGTTATCCCGCTGGGCGGTGAGTTCCCTTGGGCTGTCTCTCTGCCTCCTCCTGCTGCACTTGCGTGCTGGAGGGGCGGCAACCGACGAGGCAAGAAGACCCTGTACCCCCGGCCACCAGGGCCCCTGTTCTCCATTCTCGGCCCGGTTCCCCCTTTCCCCGTGTTCCAGGGCGCCGGCTGGGACCACACAGCCTGCCTGGGGCAGGCTGCCCGGGGCAGCACTAAGCCATGCAAAAAGTCCAGCGCCAATGGAGGACGCTCCCTCACCCCACCCTCGGCCCTTCCTGTGTGAAAGGCGCTGGGGGCAGCAGGCGCGGGCCAGGCGCTCTTCAGCGCCGGCAGCGGCTTCGCTTTCACCTCCCGGGACACGCGCAGCATTGACAGTGCAGGGAGGGTTCGCGCTGCTCCAGGCGGCGCCGGGGAGAATGCTGGAGTCCCTGCCAAGGCGTTGGTCTGCTCCGCGGGAGTAGAGAACCCCCGGCTTTGGAGAGGAAAGCGCAGGAAGCCCGCCCCGGAGCCGCCTCCCGAGTCACCTGGGGGCGCCCTCTACGCGCGGCTGCCGTAGCTACCTGGAGCCAGGAGCTCTGCGATGGGTGCGGCGACGGCGGGACTCCGGGCGACCAGTCGGACTCTGCTGGGAGCCACAAGCAGGTAGGAAGTTAGTTACAAAGTCCTGGGGCAGTTTAAAGAGGCGGGTGGAAAGACAAGGGCAAACGCTGAAAGAGGCGGGTGGAAAGACAAGGGCAAACGCTGTACCCCGCGGCCCCTGGGTACTCCGCTGCGAACTGTACTAAGTGCATGCGCTGAGCCCTGGCACTCACCTAGAAGGACGAGAGTGGGGGGAGAGGGAGGGAGTCGGGGTGGGGGGGGGAGTGGGGGGAGGTTGGGGCTTGGGGGGCTGTGTTAGCCTTTGTTGCTCATTAATGCACACTGGACTGCAGGGGAGACCTGGAGAAAGCTGGCAGAGAGCAATACTAGCCCGCCTTCTGGGCATTCTGCCCTTATCTGGACCAAACAGGGTGTTGTGGCAGATTAACCAATTTTAAAGAAACCTAAACCTATAGGAACTTTTCAGGGCTTCTCTGGTGACTCAGACGGTGAAGAATCCGCCTGCAATGTGGGAGACCTGGGTTTGATCCCTGGGTTGGGAAGATCCCCTGGAGGAGGACATGGCAATGCACTCCAGTATTCTTGCCTGGAGAATCCCCATGGACAGAGGAGCCTGGCGGGCTATAGTCCATGAGGTGGCAAACAGTCCGACATGACTGGGCGACTGAGCGACTAAGCACAGCACAGCAATCTTACAGGAACTTCTCGGGACAGACCACCCTGCTCCCCAAGCCTCTTGTTCATAGAAAAACTTTAATCTCCCAGGCCTCCCCTGAGTCACAGAAGGCTGGTGATTGAAAGAATGTGAAGTATAGTGACAAAATTTAAAGAATAGTTCAGCCATATAGCAGTCATAGAATCGTTAGTTCCTCCCAGAAGGGCACAAATAACAGTGTCTGCGCATATTCTCGTGTTGTTGTTTGTGTATTTAGTCCTGTCTGGCTCTTCCTACCCCATGGACTGTAGCCCCCCAGGCTCCTCTGATCATGGGATTATCCAGTCAAGAATACTGGAGTGGGTTGCCATTTCCTACTCCAGGGGATCTTCCCAATTCAGGGATCAAACCTGGGTCTACTGTATCTCCTACTTTGGCAGGCAAATTCTTTACCACTAGCACCACCTGGGAAGCAGATACTAAAACTACTCTCAGATGGAGGAGGTTAACTGCATGATAACCATTAGCAGACAAAGGATTGATGATGTCAAGCCCCATGACGCTATCCTATTATCTCACCATCAACCAGGGAATACTGTATGAGCTGATCGCTGTAGTGTGGGTGAAGAATGGCACCTGGCCATATCAGTAAGCAAAAGATGTCGAGGCCATCCAAGCATCAGCCACTGCAGCCACCCCCAAATGTGCACCTTGAGGGGCTTCAGGATGGAGGAAAACAGGATATTGATACTATCCCTAATAGTTAAGATGTACATCAAAGGAATGGTTTCATTAAGCCCAGAATCTTGCATCTTCCCATGTTTAGAAAAGCACTGAATTCACTAACTTGAGATGTCTGGTTTTCTTTATTATTTTTGAATATCTTCTTTATGATTAAGTTTTGTCCTGTTTTTGTCTGCACTGGATCTTCTTTGCTTTGCATGGGCTTTGTCTAATTGTAATGAGCAGTGGTGGGTGGGTGAGGGTGGAGATGGGACTACTCTTTGCTGCAGCCGGAGGGCTTCTCATTGTGGCAGCTTCTCTTGTTACAGAGCATCAGCTCTAGGGCTCGCAGGCTTCACTAGCTGTGGAACAGGGGCTCATTAGTTGTGGTTCACAGGTTTAGTTGTGGTGCAGCATGTGGAATCTTCCTGAACCAGAGATTGAACCCGAGTCTCCTGCATTGGCAGGTGGATTCCTATCTACTGTGCCACCAGGGAAGTCCTGTCTGATTTTCTTTTGATATTCTGACTACCAGTTTTTGCAAAAAATCCTTTTTGTCCTGGCTCTTCCCTCTTCAGAGCAGCCCCTCAGAGCTATTGAGAGGCTGTCTTCTGGGCTTAAATCCTCAGCGAGTCTGCCAAGTAAATCAGAGTTCTCAACTTAGTACCCTGGACTCTCCCTCACCTTGCCTTTGAAAACTCTCCCCTGAAATTTACTGGGGGGGTTGGGTTTTTGAGCATGGGCCCCTTTTCTCCTGGCTTGGCCCTTGCGATAAACCTTTCTCTGCTTGGAACTCCAACGTTTCAGTGTCTTTGGCACCACTGTGTCTTGGGCACAGGAACTTGGGTTCAACAACACAACCTATGGCCAAGCATTTGACCTCAGGCAGCAACAGAGTTTAGCACAGATTCTGTTTGTAGAGCTACAAAGACCTAAAGAAAAGTAACAGAAGGTTAGAAAAGTTCAAATGATTTTGGAAGATGACTCAATGCTGTCATTGGGGACAGGCCTTTTTCATCTTACATGTTGGACTGTGTAGGGACCTCTGAGAGTGTTTTGCTTCCCTCTTAGACTGGGAAAGGGGAATATGGGGAGAGAGAGACTGATATGATTTCTTTCATCTTGAACTCGGGGTCTAGCAGAATAACAGTGGTATATGTTACAGAAAACAAGGTTATGTGCATTTCCAGGAATCTTACCTCACTTTTAACTCTAACAATACCCTACTCAAGAAGGTATTATTATTCCTCTTTTTGGATGAGAAAAATGAGGCTTAAGGATAGCACATGTCCAAGGTCTTCAAATCAGTAAAGGATGAATCTTGATTGGCACTCAAGTCCAGTATGGTTGTCTCACTGGCAGGTTGACAATGTGCATGGAAAATGCTTACAACACACTGTTTGGATGACTGTAGGACTGAATGAATAAAATCTTGGACTCCCACTTATAAATCTTTAGTTATTTGTGTAACCATCTTACCAGCCCAGCAGCTTCTCTTTCCTTCCATCCTCAGTGAAGAAAGATCAAAATCTGTGGTGCTTCTTATAAGATCATCTTGTTATTATTTGATAATTTCCCATGTACTTTGGCTAAGAATAGTGTTATTAATAATGGCTTTTAGCTTCAGTTATGTAAGATGAATAATTTCTGTAGAACTGGTATATAGCCATGTGGCTACAGATGACAATATTATACTGTGTACTTAGAACTTTCTAAGAGAGTGGGTCTTGGATATTTTCGACATAAAAAAGAAAAAAAAAATGAATAAGATGTAAAGTGATGACTATGTTGACTGGCTTGATTGTGGTGAATATTTGATAATGTATATCAAGTCATCAGGTTATACATCTTAAATATATACAATTTGTGATTGTCAGTTATACCTCAGTAACACTTCTGCTGGAGCAGAAGCTGTCATTTTCTAGGAGTGTCTTCTGACACTCCTCCAGAATTAAGGCAGCTCACTGTTAATCTGCAACTCTCTGCTGAAAGACCATTTTCTGGCTGCGGGAGCACATTGGGGTCATATGCAAGGAAGGTCAAACCCCAGGATTCAACCTCAGCCAGAGATGGACGGAGGGCTTCCCTGACAGTTCAGTTGGTAAAGAATCCTCCTGCAAGTTACTGCTCAGGCAACTGGACTCCAAGTCCCCATCCATCTCCTGCAGTGCAGGAGACCCTGGTTTGATTCCTAGGTTGGGAAGATCCATTGGAGAAAGGATAGGCTACCCACACCAGTAATCTTGGGCTCCCCTTGTGACTCAGCTGGTAAAGAATCTGCCCACAATGTGGCAGAGCTGGATTTGATCCCTGGGTTAGGAAGATCCCCTGGATAAGGGAATGGCTACCCACTCCAGTACTCAGGCCTAGAGAATTTCATGGACTGTAGAGTCCATGGTATCACAAAGAGTTGGACACAACTGAGTGACTTTCACTTCACTTCACTTCAGAAATGGATGGGGACTTGGTAGATAAATGCCCCAGTGCCCTTGCCTTTCAGTTGGCACAATTCTGTCTCCCAGGGTGACCCAGCAGGAAGGAGTCCAGTTGCCTGAGAGGTAACTTGCTTGTTAACACACTTTTATTGGCTTCCTTCCCTTGTCTCACTTCTCCACTCCCTCCAAGTGTTTTCCTGGGAACACTTCCAAAATAACCTACTTCCACTCAAATCTTTGTCTCACAGTCAGCTACTGGGGAACCCAAACTATGACACCTACCAGAAACTAATTACTGAAAAATATATGCACTCCATTGCACCCATATAAACTCTAACTAGTACTATAGACCCTGGGTTTTCCAACATCGTAGCACTATCCACAAGAGAACGCTGAGGACTTGAAATGCCTCTGGTTCACACTGAGATGTGCTGTACATACAAAATACACAATGAATTTCAAAAACCTAATAAAACCTTTATGTCTCATTAATGATCTTTTACATTGATTACATGTTGAAATGATACTATTTTGGACAAATTGATTTTCAAAATCTGAATATTAATTTTACTTGTTCCTTTTTACTTTTTAATATGGCTACTACAAAATTATTAATATTAGTCATGTAGTTCACTTTGTTTTTCTGTGAACCCGAGATAAGGTGGTAGCTTTAGATAAGAAGCATGTGGGAAAGGACAGCTGGCCTGTGGCCCAAAGCTGATAGTTTTGGTCAGACAGCCTGAGGTGCCACCTCTTCAAATGAGCTGGTCTGTAAGGACACACTTAATTCCAGGTCATGTATCTATGCAAAGTTCATAATCAAACTATGTTTTATAACTTGCTTGTAACTTGTCCGATATCTCGCTCTCTCTAAACTGAGACCAAATTCTGGACCAAGAACTCCCAACCCTACTACCAACTAATGTGTATGTTGTGTAGTTTATCATTTTTCAATTAACTCTTTACTCATAAATCTTGGGACTTCCCTGGTCATCCAATGGTTAAGACTCAGCACTTCATTCCCTGTTTGAGGAACTAAGATTTCACATGCCCCATGGTGCGGCCCCACCAAAAGAAGTCTTTATTTTTTAATCAAAGCAGCCAGGAAAGCTGTTTCTAGCACTCATCTGTGTGTCCTGTAGGACTACAATCATCAGTTCACTACCCTCAAACCACTTTCCTTATTTACAATTTACAATTTCACCCAGCAACTATCAAGCATTGCCATCCATCTCTACCAGTCAGCTTGTTCAGTTTCCATAGAACAGCCATCTCTGTACTGTAATGACACTTCTTTGTAGATCCATTTGGGTGTTTTCTTACATTTTCTTGCATCCTTTAAAATAAAGAGATAGAGGATGGAAAAATTAATATGCTAATATTAACAATAATGGAACTAATACAATTATGGGGAAAGCACAAAGTAGAAGAAAGTAGGTGACTTCAGCCTGGTTTGGATGCAAATTGGAAGTAAACTCTTGATTATATTTTTAATTTTGAAGGAAGAGAAACAATTTTTTAGTCTATAAAAATATCTATAGCAGTTTATTCATAAATGCTAAAATGTAGAAGCAACCGAGGTGTCCTCCAGTAGGTGAATGTCTTAGGGAAAACACAGACCCAAACTGTCTGCCCTGGCCAGAAACCATAGTAACGACTTGCATTAGTTATTTAAGAGGGAGGTCTTGGTAAGAAGTGTGGAACTAACAAGCCACCACCAACTGGAAGAACTCAGAAAGGTGAAAAGAAAGGCAAAGACTCTATTTCATATGTCCTGCCAACCTCCCAGAATCCTCCTTGCTGGAATCCACCTTGGCTGTGTCATCAGGAAGGACTCTGAGCCAGAACAATTGGTCAGAGACAACTGTGAAACTAATTTCATCACCATATACCCCAAGACTGGGAGCCATGGGGCAGAAAAGTTCTCCTGGGTTCTCTTACTCTCCCCTTGGGTACCTCTTCCCAATAAACTCACTTGCTTTGTCAGCATGTCTGTCTCCTTGGACAAGAGTGTTAGACAAGAGCCCACTCTTAGGCCCTGGAAGGGTCCCCCTTAAACTGTCCTGTCCAGACAATGGAATATTATTTAGCACTAAAAGAAATGTGCTACCAAGCCATGAAACCACATGAAGGAAACTTAGTTCATTACGACTAAGTGAAAGTCAGCCTAAAAAGAGCTACATACTATATCATGCTAACTATATGACATTCTCAAAAAAGGCAAAATTATAGAGACAGTGAAAAGATCTGTGGTTGCCAGAGGGTGGGGTTGGGTGGAGATGGGAGTGAGGGATGAATAGGAAGAGCAGAGATAATTTTTAGCACAATGAAGATACTCTGTATGATACCATGATGACTGAAATGTCCTTATACATTTGTCCTGTCAACTAAAAAATTAGTCAGAACCTGAAAGTAGAGCTAATTTATTTGGTGGGAATGTTAAGGACTCCAAGCCCAGGAGACAGCATCTTAGTAACTCTGAGAAAACTGCTCTAAGGAGGCAGGAGGGGAAGTCAGGCTACATACAAATTTGCAACAAAGCGGGCAGGCAGTCTGAACATCAAAGATTATTGTTAAGTAAGGAAAACCAGATATCAAGCTAAGGAATTTAGTGTTCTTCTATGTATGGGAAGATGCAAGCCTCTGGGCTCACTGAATTCACTCCTTTCATATGCACCTCAGCTATCTGGAGCCAAACCATGTGTTTTTTGTTTTTTTTTTTTTTAATTTCTCACATACCTCTTCTCCCCTTAATCCATCTCTTAAGCAGTCACTGTGGAGGGATGGAAGCATCTGCTGGACCTCAGGCATTGTGTTCCCTTTTGAGAGCCCTCATTCACATTTGGAGGTTGATGCATGTCACATCCTTGTTTATTCATATGGCCAGAGATTTTCCATTTCACAGTCCAAACCCATAGAATGCACAACGCCAAGAATGAACCTTAATACAAGTGATGGACTTTGGGTGACTATGATGTGTCAATGTAGATTCATCAGGTGTAGCAAATGTGTCTCTCTAGTAGGGATGTTGAGAGTGGGGAAGCTATGGAGTATGAGGACAAGGGGATATGGGAAGTCTCTGTACTTGCCCCTAAAAAAAAAGAAAAGGAAAAAAAGAACTGTGAAATACTTGTAAGTTATTGGTGAAGATTACATATCCAAATGGTGAAATGTTATAACAGAGGAAATGGAGAGTGTTTTGAAGTTATAGATTTAGAGTCTATGTCTCACTGATCCTTTAGAGAATTTCATAGGCTTATACATCACCTGATACAGATAAAGCTGACCCCAACAGTGAATCATTGCCACTTTTTCTGGAAGCTGCCGTACTTCCAGGAGACTTAATATATTTAATCCATATTTTACCTGCTTATTCTCTGCAGTAAGTATATCCCTTTATTTCCAATAACCCTGTCTATGAGTAGGATGTATATGCATACTGGAAATCTGTGTGAACATTTAAGATCTTCCCTGTTGCAAGCTCTAAGGCTCCAGTGACAGCCATCTATTCAATCCTAGACATGAAAGTCCCTGGAGTTAGGCTCTGTGCCTCTGTGACTTGGGCCTGATTACTAAGTATTCTGTCATCCTGTTTCATTGTCTTATAAAACTGTTTGAGTCTGTGAACCACTTCTCTTCAGTGTTTAGAAGAGGCTAACTTTCCAGGTCAAGGTGAAACCAAGCAGGACCTTGTGGGGCTCCTGGACACAGAAGCCTTTCTGTCCCCTGTTTCTTGCAGGGAACAGACCTCTAGCCTCCATGACCTTCCCTGAGTAATGAAGGGCAGATTCAAACAGTTGCTAATCTGGGAAGGGAAGGGATGCAAAGATAAGGGACAGAGAGTCAGAAAACAATACTGCAGCCTTGGAGCAGCATCCTAGTCTTGTCTCAAGGAATACGCATAATAATATCTTTGATCTCTTTAAGATGTCAGCATTATTCATACCAGAGAAAGACCATGTGTTATCCTTGTTCAGTTGCTCAGTCATGTCCAACTCTTTGTGACCCCGTGGACTTCAGCACTTCAGACTTCCTGACCACATGATGCTACATTAAAGAACCAGTGAAGCTCATCAGGAAGATTACCTGAGACGAACAAAGGTCCGTCTAGTCAAAGCTATGGTTTTTCCAGTAGTCATATATGGATGTGAGAGATGGACCATAAAGAAGGCTGAGCACTGAAGAATTCATGCTTTTGAACTGTGGTGTTGAACTGCAAGATTAAATCAGTCAATCATAAAGGAAATCAGTCCTGAATATTCATTGGAAAGACTGATGCTGAAGCTCCAATATTTTGGCCACCTGATGTGAAGAGTGACTCTTTAGAAAAGACCCTGATACTGGGAAAGATTGAAGGTAGGAGAAAGGGATGACAGAGGATGAGATGGTTGGATGGCATCATTGACTAAATGAACTTGAGTTTGAGCAAGGTCCAGGAGTTTGTGAAGAACAGGGAAGGCATGCTGTAGTCCATGGGTTCACAAAGAGTAGGATAGGACTGAGTGAACCACAACAGAATAGAAGGATGAAGGCTTTGCACACATTGTAATCTTATCAGCAATCCCACCCTTGAACTGTTGCTATAAAACTCCTCCCAAATCTCCTGGGGTTGGGACTCATAGTATTTTGGAGCAGGAGTCCACTCTGTCCCCCTTTTACCTGGCAAAGCTATAAAGCTTTTTTTTTTTTTTTTTTTGCTTCACCCAAAATTCTGTTTCCAATATTCAATTAGGTATTGCTACATATAGGCTGAGCTTTTGGCATTGGCGCTGCTGAAACAGTTCATATCTGTGGTTTAGATACACAGGTGTGCTCCAGGGGCCCTGTTTCTGTGGGTAGCTGTGTAGCAGGATTTGGTTTATGATAACCACTGAGTTATCTAAAAGTATAGCTTGAACTGATGCTGAAGCTGAAACTCCAATACTTTGGCTACCTGATGTGACAAACTGACTCATTTTAAAAGACCCTAATGCTGGGAAAGATTGAAGTCAGGAGGAGAAGGGGACAACAGATGATGAGATGGTTGAATGGCATCACTGACTCAATGGACATGAGTTTGGGTAAGCTCCAGGAGTTGGTGATGGACAGGGAGGCCTGGCGTGCTGCAGTCCATGGGGTCGCATAGAGTCGGACATGACTGAGCAACTGAACTGAACTGAATAACTTGAAGTTGAATTGACCTTTAGGGGATAGGTGTTCTGTTCCCTTAGAACTTATTAAAGTCTAAACCAGGTGTGAGGTCCACATAGAGATTGTCTGACCAAACATTAACATTTCTGCCTCCTCCTTTAGAAAGATGTAGTAGCTGCTACTGCCCAAAGGCCAGGAGAACATTCCTTCAGTGCAGTTTAGTCACTCAGTCATGTCCGACTCTTTGCGACCCCATGAGCCTCAGCACACCAGGCCTCCCTGTCCAACACCAACTCCCAAAGTCCACCCAAACTCATGTCCATTGAGTTGGTGATGCGATGCCATCCAACCATCTCATCCTCTGTCGTCCCCTTCTCCTCCTGCCCTCAATCTTACCCAGCAACAGGGTCTTTCCAAATGAGTCAACTCTTCACATCAGGTGGCCAAAGCATTGGAGTTTCAGCTTCAACTTCAGACCTTCCAATGAACACCCAAGACTGGTCTCCTTTAGGATGGACTGGATGGATCTCCTTGCAGTCCAAGGGACTCTCAAGAATCTTCTCCAACATCACAGTTCAAAGGCATCAATTCTTCTGTGGTCAGCTTTCTTTATAGTCCAACTCTCACATCCATACATGACTACTGGAAAAACCATAGCCTTGACTAGATGGACCTTTGTTGGCAAAGTAATGTCTCTGCTTTTTAATATGCTGTCTAGGTTGGTCATAACTTTCCTTCCAAGGAGTAAGCATCTTTTAATTTCATGGCTGCAGTCACCATCTGCAGTGATTTTGGAGCCCCCAAAAATAAAGTCTGCCACTGTTTCTACTGTTTCCCCGTCTATTTGCCATGAAGTGATGGGACTGGATGCCATGATCTTAGTTTTCTGAATGTTGAGCTTTAAGCCAACCTTTTCACTCTCCTCTTTCACTTTCATCAAGAGTCTCTAGTTCTTCTTCACTTTCTGCCATAAGGGTGGTGTCATCTGCATATCTGAGGTTATTGATATTTCTCCCGGCAATCTTGATTCCAGTTTTGAAATCTATTTGATCTAATTGTTTTGAAAAATAAACAGTCTCTTCAAGGAGGAGACCCAGTCTTTGAGCTAATACCCCAGGGGCGATTCCCC
Source organism: Odocoileus virginianus (assembly GCF_023699985.2). Lineage (NCBI taxonomy): Eukaryota > Metazoa > Chordata > Mammalia > Artiodactyla > Cervidae > Odocoileus > Odocoileus virginianus. The sequence continues at coordinate 38,465,094 of NC_069681.1, forward strand.
TTATTTCATGAATGTAAAGGTCAAGCTTGACATTCATACTTCCCTGGTGGCTCAGACAGTAAAGTGTCTGCCTGCAATGCGGGAGACTCGGGTTCAATCTCTGGGTCAGGAAGATCCTCTGGAGAGGGAATTGGCAACCCACTCCAGTACTCTTGCATGGACAGAGGAGCCTGATAGTCTACAGTCCTCGGAGTTGCAAAGAGTCGGACACAACTGAGTGACTTCACTTTCCTTTCCTTTCCTTTTCAAAGGTCAAGGTTTACTTAAATCTGAAAGGCACAGGGCAGTGGCCTGAAATAATTGCTTTTCCAATTCTTGAAAGGCCCTTTGTGTTTTGAAGTCTACTCAAAAAGATCATCGTTTTATTGACTTTTCCTCTAAAGGTCCAGCCTATTAGATCATAGTTAGGGATCCAGATGGTGCACAACCCCCCATCCCTCGGGAAACCCCTAAAATGTCTTCTAGTTTCAGGAGCAGTGAGACTACAAATGACAATCTGTCTCTCTTTAAAATACTGCTTTTATTAACTCACCAAAACTTCTGCTTTGCCAAATCCCATTGTTACTCTTCTGTCTTCATCTTACTCAGAAGCATGGACTCCAGCTTTGCCTTCTAGAAACACACTCTTCACCTCTGTGACAGTATGCTCTCTCTCACCTCAGACTCCTTGGATGAGTCTCTACCTGCGAATGTTGGCCTGAGGGCTCAGTCTTTGGCTTCTATCTCTTTCTGGTTTTTGCTCTCTCTCACTTTTTTCTTTTCTTAAAGCTTATTTAACAAAAATTCTTAAATAAGTAGAAAAACTATCTTATATATCTGGGATTTATATATATATAATAAAATTAAAAATTGGGGTATTTTTAGCATCCTTGATATATTTCATGTTAAAAGAAGAGGGCAATTTACTAAATGTTTAGGAACACCCTGGTGGCTCATGGTCTTCCCTGGTGGCTCAGATGGTAAAGAACCTGCCTGCAATGCAGGAAACCTGGGTTAGGAAGAACCCTTGGAGAAGGGAAAGGCTCACCATTCCAGTATTCTTACCTAGAGAATTCCATGGACTGATGGACTAAAAGAAATGCATATAGTCCATGGGGTTGACTCTTTAGTCAGACCCGACTGAGCAACTTTCACTTTTCATATTCCAGTAGCTCAGAGGTAAAGCATTCGCCTGCAATGAAGGAGACCTGGGTTCAATCCCTGGGTCAGGAAGATCCCTTGGAAAAGGAAATGGCAACCCACTCCAGTATCCTTTCCTGGATAATCCCATGGACAGAGGAGCCTGGTGGGTCCATAGGGTTGAAAAGAGTCGGACACAACTGAGCAACTAACACTTCACTTCATTAAGCCATTAGCCAACCAGTGTGTCCTCTGATAATATCCACTTCTTCAGCTATCATTCTTTGGACAGTTTCAGTCTCACAGAAGACAACTGAGACCCAGAGGCATCTAAGTTGATAAAATTATATGCCCAAAGTCATCATTATTATTCCTATCAGAGATCCTCAGATCTTTACTTTGAAGCCTATTAAAGCTTACTTTACAAGGCAGTTTAAATAAAATATTTTTAGAAAAGTGAAGAGATGAAAAATATATTAAAAATTGTCATGGAAATTTTAAAAGTTAATCATAGCTATTCAAAGTGTGTAAGTAAATCCATAAACCCCTACATCTATGTTTCACTAGGTCCTAAGTATATTGTACTACATGGCACAATACTACCTGCCAATAATGATGCCAAACATTTGTCATTAGTAATTGCACACGTAGTAAAAATTGTAAGTTCTGTAAGGGTAGGAAACATACATTTCATTTACATGCAATTTTCTACTTTTATTCCTGCTGCTTCTCTGAGAGTGCAGTTGAAAATAGACTATTTAAAAGGAATGAAGGTAAGTCTCTTATGAAAAATCAAAAACGGATTTTAAAATTCTTTATGCTCAGGAAGAGTGCTTCAGCTTTTTTAACCCCTGAATGTATAATAGGTCTAGAAGTATCTAAAATAGAGATTAAATATTAATAATATGCAATGCAAGTTAATTTTTAAATGTATTTATTACCTTAAATTCTATTTCTTTCAGTTAAATGAAAGTCACTTTTAATAAACACAAAAAAATATTTTAATCAATTAAAAATGGACCTGCTAATGGTGATTTGCAAGGGATGCAAAGGAGGTTATGATGATAACTTTAGTAGTGTTCTATAAATTACTTATAGAAAGGCTAAGTCTGGCCTTCTAATTTTCCCAACTGAATTGGAGAAAGCTGTATCTGTATCAGGTGGTGTGAAAGCCTGTGAAATTCTCTAAGGGATTAATGGACTATGAATCTTGGTCTATAACCTAAAAGAACTCTCCATTTTCTCTATTGTGTTATTTCACCATTTGGATATGTAATTTTCATCAATATCTTACCAGTATTTCATTGTTTGTTTGTTTGTTTTTCTTTTCTTTTTTTGAATGGGTCAATTACAGACATTTCTTATATGCTCCTTGCCTTCACAATCCATAACCTCCCCACCACCAATGTCCCCACCAGAGATACACTGACTGCAACAGATGAATCTCCATTGACCCATCATGTCACCCAAAGTCCATAGTTTACATTAGGGTTCACTCTTGGTACTTTGTGTTAGTTCTACAATTTTGGAAAAATGTACAATGACATTTCTGTCATTATGGTGTCAGGGGAGTTTGTAATTTCCTCAGTTCTGTCTCCCTGAAGTAAAAATTTGAAGCAATTAGTGGACTAGTGTTACAGCTCAGTTTTATTTGGCAAGCAAAGGAAAGTACATCCTCAAAGCCTGAGGGCAGGCCAACCCAAAAGACATGAAGAGAAGAGAAAGTAGAGCAGAGAAGTGAGGGGCTCTATTTTGACTCTTCTTTTTATATGTTTTTTCCTCCTCCCCTTGAGCCTGCCCTATGTAAATTGGGTGAGCCAGGAGGGCTGTTTGCTTCCACCTGAGGTTCTCATCCTGGTCCTTGGACCTTCCTTTGTTCTATTTCATGGACTTTTTCCTTTCTTTGTCTTTTAGCCACCGCTATTTTGTACTCCTTTTTCCTTTTCAACCTAACATTCTCCCCTCAAGAGATGGGAGGCCCAATTATTTGGGAATTGGGGTGTTGAGGACTCTCTGGCTACTTCCTGCTGAACTGGGATGGTAAGGCACATTGAGCCTCCCCATCTTGCTGGTCTCAAGCCTCAGAGTCCTTATAGTGGTGTTGGAAAGAGTCAGACACGACTGAGCGACTGAAATGACTAACTAAACTGATCTAAGGGTGAGTAATATTTTCCATGGTCAGGTGTAGTTTTATATATATCCCTGTTGAACTGTCACTGCATGTTGTAGCTTGTTGACCTGGGCAGAGGCAAAACAGGTTAGACAATTGATAATACATGGAGCAATCATAAGCAGCATCAATATGATGATAACAGGGATTAGTAGGGCATTAGCCAACTCCAAATTCCCCTCGCCAGGAGAAGGATCCCCCAGAGAGAGATTGTAGCCACCCTGAGGACTCTCCAGCTTGTTCTTTGAGATCCTGTAGGAGCTGAATGTTTTTCTTGAGGACTGTAAGACTTTCTTTAACTTAGCTGGAGGTATTTACCCAAAAAAAACAACAAGTCTCATTCAAGATGGCTCAAGTCCCTCCTTGTTCAAGGATCAAGAATATAACTCCTGTTTTTGAGTACAATCCCTGCCAAGCTGTGCTGGCCCTTTAGAGCTGTCCTGAGAAATCCTATCCACAGAGACTTAATTTTGAGGATGTTCATTAGAGTCACACTCATTTTTAGTTCTGAATAGGTATCTGAGGTCTCCCAGGGGCTCACAGGTGTATTGATTGTCCACTTCTTTTTTCTTCCACGGCATGACTCATGAGCAGTGAATCCAGGAGTCATCTCCTGGTAACTTGACTGCTGTGGGGGGTAGAAAGTAGGGGTACAGAGTAGGGGCCCTTCCATGTGGGCTGGAGTTGAGCCTTTGGGGACCCATCTTTTCAGACTTTAGTTAGGATTTGAGTCCCTGGAGCATATACTGATGGCTCTTTAGAATCTTTTGGGTCCTGGTTGACACACCCACAAGTGTATATCTTGTTGGAATTGCCCAATGGCCATGGTATAAGACTGGAGGGTCTGAGCCTCTGGATCTTGGAAGAGGTCATTGACATAAACAAAAAGCCTCCCATATAACATCTCATAAGGACTAAGACAAACCTGTTCCTTAGGGGCAATACGAGTCCAGAGGAGAGCTATTCGTAAAGCCTCCTTCCATCCCAGGGAGGTCTCCTGGATTATCTTTTCTATTGCTGATGTTTAGAATTGGTTGGCTCTTTCTACTTTTCCCGAAGACTGAGGCCTCCAGGCACAATGGAGATAATAAGTAATGCCCAATGTTTCAGAGACCCCTTGGATGACCTTAGAAGTAAATGATGTCCCATTGTCACTTTGTAATGACCTGGGCAGACCAAATCTCAGAATGATTTTGTGGAGCAGTTTTTTTTTGTTTTTTTTTTTGTTTTTACTACCTCCTCAGCCTTCTCAGTCCAGGTGGGAAAGCCTTCAATCCATCCTGTGAATATATATGACTAATAGGTATTTATACCCTTGAGAAACTAGCATCTGGGTGAAGTCCATCTGCCAGTCTTCTCCTGGGTAGATCCTACGTCATCGGATGGGTTGGGATAGCTGGGGTCTCCAAGCTCCTTGGGGGTTGTTTAACTGGCAAGTGGGACAAGAGGAGACCACTTGCCTTATAGTCATTTGAAGGCCTGTTCCTCTGATGGAACTTTCTAGTAAGTTTTGGAGGGTCTATTCCCCTAAATGAGCAGTGGCAGGTAAGGAGTTAACCAACTTCCATTGGAGGCTCCCAGGCAGTAAAAGGAGTCCCTCCATTTGGAACTATATGATCTTCTTGAAAGTCCTGACTCTTAGCCTTAAGAGTCTCACCTTCAGTATATGAAGGAGTTTCTGGCAAATTGATCTGCAGAACTAGGGTGGCAACCTCTATTAGGTCATTGTTCTGTAATTCTGCTCTCTTAGCTGCCTGATCAGCTGCTTGATTCCCTCTTGCCACTTCTGTGCTCCCTTTTTGATGTCCTTTACAATGGAGACTGAAGCCTCAGCAGGAAGATGAACTGCTTCCAAGAGCCTAAGGATTTGATCACCATATCTGATTGGGGACCCTTAGGTGGTCAAGTGGCCTCTTTCTTTCCAAGTAGCAGCATGTGCATGTAGCACCAGAAAGGCATACTTGGAGTCAGTGTAAACGGCTACTCTTTTCCCTTTTCCCAGCTCTAAAGCTCAAGTCAGGGCTATGATCTCAGCTAATTGGGCTGAAGTACCTGGTGTCAAAGATTTAGCCTCTATGGTCTCGAAATTGGAGACTACTGTATGTCCAACTCTTCTTTTTCCATCCAAGACAAAGTTGCTTCCATCAGTGTACCAGATTTCCTCATGATTAGTCAGGGTATCTTTTGACAACCCCTCTTGGGGTTTTGTCCAGTGGTCTAAGGTGTCTAGGCAAGAGTGAAAGGGGAGAGAGCCCTCCGGGGTAGGCAAGAAGGTAGCTGGGTTAAGAACCTCAAAAGGTGATGTAGTCAGGCCTGGATTTTCCATTAGCACTACTTGATATCTGAGAATCCTTTGAACAGACATCCATAAATGGCCTCTCCCATTCAGAAGTTGTCTTGCTTGGTGGCTGGTAAAAATAGTTAATTTGCCCCCAAGAGAGAGTTTTAAAGCATCTTCTATCAGGACTTCAATAGCTGCAAGATTTTGAAGGCAGGGAGAGATCTCTTCCCAATAAGAGAGTAGGACACTCAAGGTCCACCTGAAACTTGTGGGAAAATATTTGTCCATCCCAGAAACAAAGAAGTGTTTGGGTGAATCTTTTTGTAATTGTTTTTCCTGTAGCACCCAAAATGGTACAGGTTTGGGAGGAGAAGCCTCCGGAGTGGGAGGTCAAGACAGAGTAAGTAGCCCCCGTGTCAACCAAGAAATTCTCGGACCTATCTGCCACATCCAGTAGCACCCCTGGCTCCAGCCTCATGATGGTTATCTGTGACAGGTGGGCTGGCTGGAATGGGCCACTTTAGGCCTGTTGAACCATCCTGAGGGAAGGCTTGGTGCTTGACCTTGAGGCTCTTGGGTCCCCAGGGCAGAGTGCTGCCCAATGTCCCAATTGATGTCATTTGTAGCAAGCCATTTTAGGAGACTTGCCAGGGTTTGGACACTCTTTGGCCCAGTGTCCTGCCTGTCTACAGATTAGGCATTTGCCTCATGCCTTGTCCTTTAAGGACTTGGGGTTTGCCATAGGGCTTCCCTGGAGGGTGGTCAGCATCTGGGGATGCCTTGTATTTTTCCTTTTCTCCCATTCCTGGACCTTGGCCTCCCTTTCCTATTATCTGTTATAAAAGGTGTTGGTGTCTGTCTGGACCATCTCATCTAAAGAGGTAGCAGGGTCCTGTTGCTATAGCTGTTGTAAGTTTATCCTGATGTCTGATGTACACTGGGACAGGAATTTGTCCTTTGAAATCACTTGTACCTCGTAAGAGTCTAAGTCCATATTGGTAAACTTTTGGAGGGCCTCTTTTAGCCTTTCCAGAAAGGCAATGGGGTTTTCATTGGGCTCCTGAGTTATTGCTGAGACCCAGGCATAGCTGATTACTTTTTGCTGGGCTGCTTTTAGTCCTGCCTTTACACAGATCAGAAAAGGATCCCTTTCCCAGATATGTTCAGGATCATTATAATCCCAGTTAGGATCTGAGGAGGGGACTGAAATTCCCCCCACTGGGTATTTATCACTTGACATGTGAAGCCCTGTACCATAACTTTGGGCTTCCTTTAAGACCCTAGCATACTCAGGATCAGATAAAGTTTGACTAAATATGACCATAATGTTCTTCCATGTCAAGTCAAAGGCCAAGGTAATGTCTTGTTAATGTAGCTATATATTTGCCTGGGTCATCTGTATAGCTTCCCAGGTCTTGTTTGATCTGTCTTAGTTCTAAGAGGAAGAAGGGCTTATGGACCCAGGTTGATCCGAATTCTCCTCCAGTTTCAACTAAGGATACCTGAGTTGGTTTTTGTGGAGGGGGTGCTCCTGGATATGAGGGCACATTTGGGGGCACAAGGAAGGAGCACCAGGCAACTTGGGAGCCATGGGAGGTGAGCCTTCACAGGGGGCTTCCTTCTCTTGGTTGTCTGTGCCTAACACCATTTGCCTAGTAGGCTCACTTTTAGGGCATACAAGAACCCCATACTTAAGACAGAGTTCCTTCATATCTCTTAGTCAGAAGAAAATTTGGACATAGGGGATCTCTGTCCACTTCCCTTGTCTTTTGCAGAATAAGTCTAGCTCCAGGATGGTATTTTAATTTAAACTCCCATCCTCAGGCCAGTTTTCTTTGTCCTCCAGAGGATACCATGGCCACACAGTGGCACAAAAGAATTTTAAGTGACTTCTCCTTAGAGTTAGAGGATCCAACAGCTTCCAGTTATCAAGGATGCATCTCAAGGGTGTCTGTTGGGAAGTGGGTTGGTTATTTCCCATCTAAAATACAGTGATGACAGGGAGGAAAAGAAAAAGCAAACAAACTAACTAACTAATAGGCCGCCTTCTATTTTATGGGTGCACTTACCTTGGGGTGAGTCTTTCTGAAGCTTATCCTACCCAGTACTGTTGACATGAGAGCCAGGCATCCCCAGGTCAGGGTGCAGATCCCCAGGCAAGCTGAGGCATGATAGCCTTCTGGAGATTGAATCCATGGTCAGGTTGAGGCAGGTCAGCCTCTTGAGAATTGGGTCCCTGGGCATGTCAAGGCATGTTGACCTCCTGGAACCCCTGGATTAGCAGATCCCCAAGCAGGTTGAGGTGTGACAACTTCCCAGGGGTCAGATCCCTAGGCAAGTCAAGGCAGGTCGACCTTCTGGGACCCCCGGACTGAAATTGGGTGTCCACAAGGTCTCCAGCATGACCGGTGCTGGGTAGGATTAAGGGGTTGTAATCTTAACTCATTGCTGGTTTGTCCACCATAGATGGGAAAAGATACCATGATGTAAAGTAATCCAAGCCTGTGCCCTGAGACTGGGAACCTGGTGAAACAGCCATAAGTCTTATCCTCTTATTGCTCTGAAGGAATGTAAGTCACTGATTTCCTCCCCTAGTTCTCAATAAGAGCAGCTTAGAGTGCTTCCAATGATAAACATTTCATTGTCACAGATACACTCTAGGTAATAGTAGCAGTAATGACAAGGGAGTGGGTTATCTGGTCCTATTAGGGGTATTAAGAATATTTTAATAATAAGCGAGGTGGAGCAATGTTGCCTACCAGGGGTCAGGATCCTGGTTGTAGGAGTTAGTAAGTGGCTTAAGAACAAATTGATAAGAGGCAATGGACCAGATATTCCATAAAAGTGGAGTGGAGATTTGGTATGGGGGTATGTTTGTAACTTTAGGAGAAGGGTGGTCAGGGTTTAGGCCCAAAGGGCCTGCAGGGCTAACTCCCAAAGTGGCAAACACTATCCCTAGAAGCCCAATTGCCCTTGAAGGGATGCCAACAGATGGACTTCTGGCAGCCATTGTGTGCCTATTACCCACTCTAGCAGGTTCACTGAGAAATGCTGATATTGCACATGTTGTAGGAAACATGGAAGATGAAGGCCTGAATATCTAGAGGGATTGGCTATTATATAGTATTTCCCTCCCAAGGGCCAGCTATTTCCTGATTGTCCCTCCAGAAGATTGTAGAAGCAACATTGTGGGCCCAGACAGGGCTCAGGAAAAGAGCATGAAACAGGAGGGAAGGGGGCATAGCCCAAGAGTGGACTTTGAAAGAATGACATAGCCCAAGGACATAACATAAGCCAATCAAAATCAAATGGGTCCAAGATTACAAGTAAATTCAGCTAAACCTTGATCCTTAATCTGCAAGCTAAATGACATCCACAGATGCCAGGACAGTTCCAAGACACTGTCAAAAGACTGAGGAGTGGGTGGTTCCCCGATTGTTGGAATGATCCTCCCACTCCTTAGCCTATGCAATCACCCAGCTTGGGAAAACTAACCACACCACATTCCATGGCCACTGCACTCTGCTCTATGATGGCCCACACTCTTGCAGTGTGCTTCTCTCTAAATCCCAACAAATCCACCTCTTATCCATTGCTGTATCTCTCACTGATTTTTTTTTTTTGCAATGAGACATCAAGAGCCTGAGCTTCATTAGCCTAAAACCAGGCACCATGGATTTTGATTGGGCTCAAGTTGCAGTCAGATACAACTGAGTGAATAAGCATAGCAGAGTCTCTGCCACGTGGGTTTGAGTACCAATCTTAGATAAACAGTTTCAAGCACAACTTTCAGAAATGGAAAGAAGATGACCTGCCTGATACTTTGTAAGCAGTGGCACAGATAGAGAGACATCCCTCCCTGAAGGGAGGGTGGAAAAAGCAGTGGGAAAAATGTGCTGAGGAATCCCTTTCATAACCTGCCAGAAAATTTGCTAAATACCTGACCTGTGCTCACAGTTTTCATTGGCCTGATCCTTGGCACAAATAAGATTAAGGACAGAAGAACCCCCACCCGCTTGGACAACAGCTACTAGAGTGCAGAGGATAGTGGAACCTTTGGGACACACTGGGGAGTAGCCTCTCCAGAGTCCCTTGATTGCACCCACTGCCACTTGCCTGTTCACAGGGGGTTTGAGGAAACAAGAAATGAGAGATTGTAAAGAAATTGAGATTTTATTAGCCATATGTCCTTCTTGCCATAGGGGCAAGGATGTCCTACCCCAACTGGAGGTCTCCTGGAATCTGATACTGAGCCATGTGAGCTTTCTGACGAATTTGTTTTTGCTGTCCCGGTTTCCAGCATGCTTGGCTTCTTGTCACTGCCACTGTGCTGGGTTTTCTTCACATTCATCTTCCACCACGGGAGCTTTCCCGAAATTGGGCTTCTGCTGTGCTTGGCCTCTGGGCCGAGCCAAGGTTGTTTCAGCCAGGTTAAATCCAAGAAATATCACCATATATGTTGGGGGAGTTTGTAATTTCCTCAGTTCTGTCTCACCAAAACAAAACCTTGAAGCAAAGGGTGTTACAGCTCAGTTTTATTTGGCAATCAAAGGAAAATACATCCTCAAAGGGTGAGGGCAGGCTGACCCAAAAGACACAAAGAGAAGATCAGAGAAGCAAGGGGCTCAATTTTGGCTCCTCTCCTTATACTTTTTTTTTCTCCTCCCCACGCCCCCCTCCCCCGAGCCTGCCCTATGTAAATTGGGCAAGCCAGGAGTTTGCTTCACCCGAGATGTTCAGTGTAAGAAAGCAATTTTTTTTTTTTTAGATATTATCACTGATACGTATGTTCACCAATCTACAGAATGCCAATATAAAAGTCAGTTCTTGGTTGCTTAAGGAAAATGTACAACTTGTTGTTAAAGAAGGTATGAGGAATGAAATCGCATTTGATGAAGGAAAACGAAGTAGTTCTGACTTACAGTGGCAGTTTCAGGATGGGAGAACAAAAGAATGGGTACAGAATGGGATAGGGAGGTTTTATGGAAAGTGGACCCCCCGAAAAGAGTTTTATGCCTAGTACAAGTTTTCTTGAGATGCTGAACTGCCTTTGCTAATGGATTTTAAGTTTCTTTACCTCTTAAGTGATCTGTTCTAGATTTATCTTTGAAATCTTTTGTTCACTTTGGCTAAGTGAATAAGTATTTTTTCACAGTGACTTATGTGATCCTACCTGACTGTTATAAACCCTTTTGATATTTATAAACAAACCTTTTTAAATAATTGACTTCTAGCTAACTTTGGGATCAGAGAAGGCAATGGCAATCCACTCCAGTACTCTTGCCTGGAAAATCCCATGGGTGGAGGGGTTTGGTGGGCTGCAGTCCATGGGGTCGCGAAGAGTCAGACACAACTGAGTGACTTCACTTTCACTTTTCACTTTCATGCATTGGAGAAGGAAATGGCAACCCACTCCAGTGTTCTTGCCTGGAGAATCCCAGGGACGGGGGAGCCTGGTGGGCTGCCATCTATGGGGGTCGCACAGAGTCGGACACGACTGAAGCGACTTAGCAGCAGCAGCAGCAGAGGTTCTTGGACCTTGCTTTGTTCTATTTGTGCAGGCTTTTTCCTTTCTTTGTCTTTTAGGCACCACTATTTTGGACTCCTTTTTCCTATTCTAACTACCTAACAATGGTATCATATAGAGTATTTTCATTATCCTATAAAGCCTCTATGCTCCATGTTCCACCTATTCATCCTTTACCCCCACATCCACCCTCTGGCAACCATAGAACTTTTTACAGTCTTCATAGTTTTGTCTTTTTGTCATATAGTTACATTATATATTATGTAGCCTTTTCAGACTGACTTCTTTAACTTAGTAGTAAGCATTAAGTTTCCTCTATGTCATTTCATGACGTGGTAGCTCAATTCTCTTTAGTGCTGAGTAATGCTCCATTGCCTGTATAAATCAGTTCATTTATCTATTCACCTACTGAAGGGTATCTTGGTTACTTCCAAGTTTGGTTAATTATGAGTAGGGCCACTATAGATATTTTAGACTTCCCTGGTAGCACAGACAGTAAATAATCTGTGTGCCCTGTGGGAGACCTGGGTTCAATCCTTGGGTTGGGTAGATCCCCTGGAGGAGGGCATGGCAACCCATTCCATTATTCTTGCCTGGAGAATCCCCATGGACAGAGGAGCCTGGCAGGCTACAGTCAGTGGGGTCACAAAGAATCAGATACAACTGAGTGACTAAGTACATATAGGAATTTCATAGATTTTAAAAAATTGATTCTTCTTCTTTCAAAATTTAACATATAATGAACCAGCTTACTTTCATTATGCATTCACCAGATGAAGAGGCACCTCCTTTCTTCCACTTCCTGTTCTCCCCATATTTACATTAGCGCATCATTGTTAAAATTAGCATATTGTGTTTTCTATTTGTTTGTTTTAAAGAATGCAGGAAAATGTAATAAAACACCCAAATGGATCTACAAAGAAGAACCATTACAACACAGAGATGGTTGTTTTATGGAAACTGAACATGTTTACCAATAGGCAGAGATGGATGGCAATGCTTGATAGTCAATTGTTAGATAAAATTCTAAATTTGAAATAAGAAAAGTGGTTTGAGGATAACAGAGAGAGGTTGTTATCTTATAGGACACACAGATGTGTGCTAGAAATATTCTGCCTGGCTGTTCTGATTAATAGTAAAGACTTAAGTCTTCTGGCTGTTGAAAAAATGGTAAATGATGTCCACATACACACGGGTTAGTGAAAAGGCTGGAAACTTTTGGCCTAGAATTTGTTCTCAATTTGGGGAGAATGAATCTTGGGATACAAACAAGTTATACTACAAACTTTGATTCTGAACTTTGTGTGGACACGTGATATGGAGTTAAATGTACCCTTATAGACCAGAATTCCATGGATAGAGGAGTCTGGTGGGGTTAGGGGTTGCAAAGAGTTGAACACAAATGAGTGACTAACACTCACATTTTCACTTTGCAGACCAGCTCATTTGAAGAGGTGGCACCTCAGGCTTTCTGACCAAAACTACCATCTTTGGGCCAGAAGCCAGCTGCACTTTCCCACTAGCCTCTTATCTAAAGTCACCACCTATCTTGTGTCCGTAGAAATAAAATGTACCACATCTGTAATTTTATTTTACTTTATTTTACTTATTTATCTATCTGTCTATTTTTTGGCCATGCTGCTTGGCTTGTGGGATCTTATTTCCCTGACCAGGGATTGAATCCAGGCCCTTGGCAATGAGAGTGTGGAGTCCTAACTACTGTACTGCCAGGAAATTCCCAACATCTGTAGTTTTAGAATTTGTAGTAGTCATGTTAAAATCTAAAATGAACAAGTGAAAGTAATATTAGTAAGATATTTTTATGTCCAAAAGTAATGTCAAAAGTAATATTGTTTCAACATGTAATCAGTATAAAAAATCATTAGTAAGACGAAAAGGGTTTTCTTCTCTCTTTGAAGTGCATAATGTATTTTATACATACAGCACACCTCAGTTTGGGCCAGATGCATCTGAAGTCTTCACAATCCTCCTTACTGTATTGGACAGTAAGCATTCATAGTATTAGTTAGGATTGTTATGGGTGCAAAGGAGTGAATATATTTTTTCAATAATTGGAAGGATGGTTCTTGTAGGTGTCTTAGTTTGGGTTCCCCAGAAACAGACCCTGAGACAAGGGTCTGAGTGGAAGTAGTTTATTTTGGGAGTGATCCCAGAAAAACACTTGGAGGGAGTGGAGAAGTGAGACAGAGAAGGGAAGATAGCCGATAAAAGTGTGTTACAAGTGAGTTAATGCTCAGACAACTGGACTCCTTCCTGCTTGATCACCCCGGGAGACAAAATTATTCCAACTGACAGGCAAGGTCACTGGGGCATTTATCTACCCACTCCCCATCCATCACTGATTGAGGTTGGAATCCAGGGGTTTTTCCTCATCTTGCATATGACCTCACTGCACTCCCACAGCTGAAAAAAGGCCCTTCAACAGAGAGTTGCAGATAAGCAGTGAGCTCTTTAGTCCTGGAGAAGAGTCAGAGGACTCAAGTTGGAAAGTGACAGCTTCTGCTCCAGCTGTTCATTGGAAGGACTGATGCTGAAGCTGAAGCTCCAGGGTGACCTTGGATGGTCCCACCGTCCAAGGAGGGATCCTATTAGTCTCAGGAGCCCCAGAGACTTCATGCCACCGAAACTCTCCTTTACACCACTCATCCTGTTCACTTATGTGTCTTTGGCTCCTGATTCAGTCTTGACACACAGTAGGTGTTTAATAAATTGTTGTTGATTGTATGACCTTTGGGTATCTGTTTGTACTTTCCAGCTCCTCTGTTTAAATGGTAAACATGACCACCAGCAGTTATGGATCATACCCTTATAACTCCTTCATCAGAAAAGAAAGTGAAGTTTTTCCTTTTCTGTGCATGCATGCATGTGAAGTTGCTTCAATTGTGTCTGACTTTTTGCAACCATATGAACCATAGCAAACCAGACTTCTCTGTCTATGGGATTCTCCAGGCAAGAATACTGGAGTGGATTGCCATGTCGTACTCCAGGGGATCTTCCTGACCCAGGGCTTAAAGTCGAGTCTGTTACATCTCCTGCATTGGCAGGAGGGTTCTTTACCACTAGCGCCACCTGGGAAGCCATCTTCCTGGTGCAGCCAAATAAGAACAAATAAGAACAACAAGAACAGCAACAAAAACATTCTCAAGGAAGAAAGCCAGTTGGCCTGGCATAGAAGTTATACCTCTTATAACAGATATGAGGTTATACCTGTGCCGAGCCCTTTGGATACAGACATGGCATATTATGATTGTCTAGATTTAATTTGGATGTCCACTTCTGAGGTTAGAGAGGAGGTTAGAGAGGTGGTTATTCAGTCACTCAGTTGTGTCCAACTCTTTTCGACCCCATGGACTGCAGCAGGCCAGGCTTGCCTGTCCTTCACCATCTCCTGGAGCTTGCTCAAACTCATGTCCATTGAGTTGGTAATGGCATCCAATGATCTTTTTTCTGTTGTTCCTTTATCCTTCTGCCTTCGATCTTTTTCAGCATCAGTGTCTTTTCCAATGAATGAGTCAGTTCTTCACATGATGTGGTCAAAGTATTGGAGCTCCAGCTTCAGCATCAGTCCTTCCAATGAACATTTAGGATTGATTTCCTTTAGAACTGACTGGTTTGATCTCCTTGCAGTCTAAGGGACTTTCAAGAATCTTTCACAGTACCTTAGTTCAAAAGCATCAATTCTTCAGCACTCAGCTTTCTTTATGGTCCAACTCTCACATCCATACATGACTACTGGAAAAATCATAGCTTTGACTAGATGGACTTTTGTTGGCAAAGTAATGTCCCTGCTTTTTAATATGCTGTCTAGGTTTATCATAACTTTGCTTCCAAGGAACAAACATCTTTTAACTTTCTGGCTGCAGTCACCATCTGCAGTGATTTTGGTGCCCAAGAAAATAAATTCTGTCACTGTCTTCATTGTTTCCCCATCTATTTGCCATGAAGTGCTGGAACTGGATGCCTTGATCTTTGTTTTTTTTAATGTTGAGTTTTAAGCCAGCTTTTTTCACTCTTCTCTTTCACTTTCATCAAGAGGCTCCTCAGTTCCTCTTTGCTATCTGACATAAGGGTGGTGTCATCTGCATATGTGAGGTTATTGATATTTTTCCCGGCAATCCTGATTCTAACTTGTGCTTTATCCAGCCCTGCATTTCACAATATGTACTCTGCATATTAGTTAAATAAGCAGAGTGACAGTATACAGCCTTGACATACTCCTTTCCCAATCTGGAAGCAGTCCATTGTTCCATGTCCAGTTCTAACTGTTGCTTCTTGACCTGCATACAAGTTTCTCAGGAAGCAGGTAAAGTGGGCTGGTGTTCCCATCTCTTTAAGAGTTTTCCAGTTTGTTGTGATCCACACAGTCAAAGGCTTTAGCATAGTCAGCGAAGCAGAAGTAGCTGTTTTTCTGGAATTCCCTTGCTTATTCTATGACCCATAGGGTGTTGGCAATTTGGTCTCTGGTTCCTCTGCCTTTTCTAAATCCAGCTTGAGCATCTGCAAGTTCTCAGTTCACATACTGTTGAAGCCTAGCTTGGAGAATTTTGAGCATTACTTTGCTATTGTGTGAAATGAGTGCATTTGTGCAGTAATTTGAACATTCTTTGTACTAGAAGGTGGAGTGACAGAGAAATTGTCACCATATTCAGAACTGTGGATACTCACTGGAGCATGTAGATTGTGAATGCCATTTGTCCTATATGTCTTGATAGAAAAAATGCTTGAGGACCAGCACTATCTTTGTTGAACTAGTTTAGTACTGCTCTTATACTTCCTACAGATTTAACACTTTATGCTAAAACAAAACAAAACAAAAAACAACAGTTTATGCTTTGACTATTTGATGGAGGTGCTATTAACCATTAATAATTTATAGTTTGCATAGTTACAATTTCAGAGAATTAAATGGCAACCCACTCCAGTATTCTTGCCTAGAGAATCCCATGGACAGAGGAGCCTGGTAGGGTGCTGCCCATAGGGTCACACAGAACCAGACACCACTGAAGCAACATAGCAGCAGCAGCAGCAGTTACAGTTTGCATCATGTGTCCCTGGGGTTTATCTGGGAATGAATCATCAAGTCCAACAAGATTGAATCTCTCCTTAGATGCTGTCTCATTATCCTCACTTGAGTCAATGGTGGCTGCATTAACTCAACATCATATTTTCAATGTTTATCCATGTTGTAGCATGCATCAGTATGTCTATCTATTTTATAAAATGCCAGATAATACCCCACTGCCTATAATACCATGTTTCATTTATCAGTTGATGTACCCTTGATTCCCTCTACCCCCAACTCATTTTTTAGTTTTATGAGTAATGCTGTCATAACATTTGTATGTACATTTTTATGTAGACATGTGTTTCATTTATTTTGGGTAGATATCTAGGAGTAGAATTGTGGGTTTATATGGAAACTTTGTAGCTGTATCATTTTACATTTCCACCAGCAATGTATGAAGGTTCCAGTTTCTCCACATCCTCTTCAACGCTTATTAATATCTTTTCAGTTATAGTACTGAACCATTTAAGATCAAGAAACAAGTACATATAGAGACCTTCTGACATCTTTCTTATGTTTGTGTGTTCTATACATGGTTTAGTGGTCATGTACCTATAAAACATTCACTAAACATTTGCTGAATGAATTAAAAAATAAAATTTTTTGTATGTTGCCTTAGGTTTTAGATTTTACAAAGTGCACCTTCCCCAAACAGTGACCATCCACCAGTGAGACAGACCACACTGGACTTGGACTTGAGTCCAAGTGAGGATTTGTCATTTATTGAGTCTATGACTTTGGAGAAGTGCTGTCCTTGAGTCTCATCTTTCTCATTTTTGTCAAATAGGGATAATAATGCCTTCTTGAATATGACATTATTAGAGTTAAAAATGATGGAAGTTCCCCAGAAATGCACATACTTGTGTTCTATAACATATGTCACTGTTATTCTGCTAGGCCTTGAGCACATGATTAAAGAAATCATAAAGCAGTCTTTTTCTCCCCATAACCCCCTTTCCCAATCTAATAGGGCAGCAAAATGCTTACAGAGGTCCCCTGGACAGATCAACATGTGAGCTGCCAAAAGCCTATCCCCAATAATAGCATTCAGTCATCTTCTAAAATCATTGGAGCTCTTCTAATCTTCTGTTTCCTTTCCTTAGGTCTTGCAGCTCTACATACATAATCTGTGCTAAATCCTGCTGTTGGTGGAGGTCAAACGCTTGGGCACCCCTTGTGTTATCCAACCCAAGTTCCTGTGCTTGAGGTAAAGTGAGGCCAAACAAACCAAAATGTTGGAGTTTGAAGCAGAGAAAGGTTTATTGAAAAGATTAAGCAAAGAGTACAGGCAGCTCATGCTATAAAGACCAGAGCTCTCTGATGGATTTAAGGGGATAATTTTAAAAGGCAAGGTAAAAAAAGAGACTCAGATGTATAGAACAGACTTGTGGACTCTGTGGGAGAAGGTGAGGGTGGGATGTTTCAAGAGAACAGCATCGAAACATGTATATTATCTAGGGTGAAACAGATCACCAGCCCAGGTTGGATGCATGAGACAAGTGCTCGGGCCTGGTACACTGGGAAGACCCAGAGGGACTGGGTGGAGAGGGAGGTGGGAGGGGGAACTGGGATGGGAAATACATGTAAATCCATGGCTAATTCATTTCAATGTATGACAAAAACCACTGCAATGTTGTAAAGTAATTAGCCTCCAACTAATAAAAATAAATGGAAAAAAAGAAAAGAAAAGACCAATATTCACATTAAAAAATAAATAAATAAATAAAAGGCAAGGTAAAGGAGAAAGTCCAGTGTATGTGATCAACCGTTGCATTATTTTCTGATTGGTTGATGGTGAGGTAACAGGGTGGTGTCACAGGGTTTTACATCATCAGTCCTTAGGCTCTAGCTGGTATGGGGGCTCCCTGCTTGTGGCCATCACACAGTTAACTTCTTCCATCTGGTGGGGTTTTTAGTATCTGCAGAATAACTCAGGAATGTAAATTTGATATTGTTATCTATTAATATGTCCTTCACGGAGGAACTATAGATTCTGTGACTGTTGCATGGCTTATCTAGTGTTTAATTTTGTTTTTAAACTACACGTTCACATTCTTTCAGTCTTTTAAAAAAATAGTCTTATTTCTTTTTGGCTATGCTGGGTCTTCATTGCTGCACAGGCTTTTCTCTAATTGCAGCAAGCAGAGGGCTCCTCTTGATTGCAGCTAAGCAGACTTCTCATTGCACTGGCTTCTCTTGCTGTGGAGCACGGGCTCTAGGGCATGCAGGTTTCAATAGCTGTGGCAGGTGGGTTCAGTAGTTGCGTGCTCCCAGATTCTAGAGCATAGGCTCAAGAGTTGTGGCCCCCAGGGTTAGTTATTTCAAGGCATATGGGATCTTCCCCGACCAGGGATCCAACCTGTGTCTTCTGCATTAGCAGGCAGATTCTTTACCACTGAGCCACCAGGGAAGCCCCAATCATCATTTTTTTTTTTCTTGTTTCTTTTTTTTTTTTCCATTTATTTTTGTTAGTTGGAGGCTAATTACTTTACAATATTGTAGTGGGTTTTGCCATACATTGACATGAATCAGCCATGGAGTTACATGTGTTCCCCATCCCTATCCCCGCTCCCACCTCCCTCTCCATCCCATCCCTCTGGGTCTTCCCAGTGCACCAGCTCTGAGCACTTGTCTCATGCATCCAACACCCCAATCATCAATTCTTGAGCCACCTCTTGTAATTCAGAGGAGACGTGGAGACTAAAGCTTTTCTACAAAAAAAGAAGCAGGCAGAGGGCATGAGGTGATGTGCTCCATCCCAGGAAGGCCTCCCAGGGTCCTGCTCCATTAGAGTTGGAGAACTTCCCACAGCGCCCTTCTTTGGTCCTGATGAGGGCAGAGTGCCCAGAAGGCGGGGTGCTATCTCCTTCGGCCAGCTCTCTCCTGGTCTCTCCACAGCTGACAGGCGTTTCTGAGCAGATGTGGCTGATAGAGTTGATACCTCCCTTCTCCACCTTCCGGTGGGTGCCTGGGCTCATAGCTCGCACTTCGGCAGAGTCTGCAGCCAGGTGCCTGAACGCGGGCGCCCTGGTGCAGGACTCAGTGCAGCACCGTCCTACCCGCCTCCATCAGCTGCTCCAGCATCCTCTCCGCGCACCTGCGTGTGGCTCCAGTCTGGCCACCCCTTCGTCCCGCTATCCGCACCGCTCCCCACTCAGAACTCCAGGCGGTGGTGGCAGAGGCGCCTAGAGGGTGGTCCAGAAGGCTGGGACCAGGCAAGAGATGGCGCACCAATTCCAGGGTCAGCTGGTTCCAGGGTACCGCCTAGCAGACTGGCGCTGTGTTTGAGCCTCCAGCATCCCCGTCTGCGCCACCATGAGCAGTCCGAGCAACTCCCCTGCCAAAGCGGCGCCCGCGCCCCAGTCCGCGCCGGGCCCTGAGTCCACGCCGGAACCCTCGCCGATCCCCGCGCCCTCGCCCGTGGCCGCCGGCAAGATGCACTTGGTGTACCCGGAGGAGAATCCCAACCCGCTGCTGCACTCGAACTTCTGCTCCCGCCTGTTTCTCTGGTGAGCGCCCCGTCTGAGCTGTGACCCGCCCGCCACAGGCACCTTTCAGTGACCAAGGGGAGAGGCAGGGCGAGGGAGCATTTTCCGCGGGCGTCCAGGCAGCTGGTGGAGCCTCCCTACTCCGGCCGCGTGGCCCCCGCCTGCGCCTGGGCTTGAGAAGTAAGGAGTGAGGGGAAGTCCTGGGCGTAGGAGCGGGACCCAGAAACCTGGTATCCGGAGCGCAGGATCTCCCTGCCTGGCCTCTCGCTGCTCCAGCATCCCCCAGGGCCCTGGAGCCCAGAGAGCAGGAGGCAGGGAGGTTAAAAACCCGGGTTGCCCCCGGGGGAGTCGCCGCCCAAACGGAGAACGAATTGGATCCCCTACGTTCCACCTTTAGCGGGGTTTCCCCAGTACAGCTCAGGATTCCTAGTTCTAAACTAATTTGCACCCTCCCCCCCCCCACCCCCAAGCAAGCAGTTTACGAACAGCTTCCTTTATCTAATTAGTGCCCTGCCATTAGCTGTCTTTGCCATCTTCCAGTGATGTCCCCACCATTTCTCATGTAACTTAGGTGTCGCCTGGGTTCCAGCTGCACTGGGCTCTGTCTGTCCCAGGGTCTATGACCAAGTCTTTCTTTCCCTCCCTCCCTCTCTTCCTGTGTGGCTCACACTGCATGTCCTGGTACCTAGTTGTGACAAATTTCATGTATGTAAAAAAAACTCTATTGTTTTTTGTTTAATGAATGGGGACCCTGTTCTTGAACATGTTTTGCTTTTGCCTGGGATATACAGCTTGGAGTAGAGTGTGCATTTGATTACAGCCCCTTTCCCTGTTGCAAATATTTCTGCTTTCACCTTTGAGGACCACTTGGGGGATAAGGTCACTGAAGGCTGTGGGGTCTTATCCAGATCTTTAGCCTTTGGAGAAGAGGTGAAAGGTCTTGATGCAGGTGGTTCTACCCAGGAGTCATTTGGTCCTGAAACCACTCACGGGTCCCTAAGATGGGAGAAAACACACACAGATGAAAAATAGCACAGAGAGGTGTAAGAAAGTTTTCCCTCTGGTAACTGGGACTACTAACTAGCTTTGCCTGAACCTTTGGGTTTTAATTGCTCTTGGATGATAATTAGATTTTTTTGTTCCTAGACCCTAACCCATTCATATTTCCCATAAATTCTGACATTGCCTTTTTTAAGGGGAAGGTATAGGGGATCCTCATGGGATGGGACCACTGTACTTATCTTGATGGTAGTGTGTTCAGTGTGTGTAGCTACATCTCTTAGCCATTTGGCAGCCCTTAAGGCAAGAGAGGCCTAGAAGTAGGAGTGTAGGGATGGTTACTGTGAATAATAACAAAATAGACATGTCTCCTTAACTTCTGCAGGACAGGGGACTCTCTGGGCATGTTCTGTTTGTAGATTTGCAAAATTGTGTGTGTGTATGTGTGGAAATGGAAAAGTGAAGACTCCTCATTGATTTGGGTAGCCACCTATTTCCAGTTTTCCTGCTGGAGGGGAAAGACCTAGTACCTCTTACCTCACACCTGAAGGCACTGAAGCAGAGAGGCTGAGTAAATTGCCTACATCACACAGCTAGTAAGTGGTGGAGTTGGATCTCAAACCAAGCCATCTGTCTCCCAAGCCTGTGTTATCCTGTATGTAACTACTGTACTGAGCTGCTTTTATGGGCACTTGTTCTTAAATGCAGGGAGAAGGCAATTCCAAACACGTCTTTGGTGTTGTTGGCAGGAGTTTTTCAAAGTTCTTAAAGTTCTTACTGTTGGAGATGATGCATGTGAAACATTCTATAATCAAGCTTTAGGACAGCTGTTGTCAGAATCTGGCTCTCAGACCGGCAGCATCCTTGTCACCTGGGAACTTGTTAGAAATGAAATTCCCCACTGCACTCCTTCTAGACCAGTTCTGTAAAGTTAGAAACTCTGGGGATGAGATTA
Source organism: Odocoileus virginianus (assembly GCF_023699985.2). Classification (NCBI taxonomy): domain Eukaryota; kingdom Metazoa; phylum Chordata; class Mammalia; order Artiodactyla; family Cervidae; genus Odocoileus; species Odocoileus virginianus. The sequence continues at coordinate 38,486,719 of NC_069681.1, forward strand.
AACAAGCTCCAGGTGATTCTGATGAAGGTAGAGGCTGGCTTCTGCTTTAAGTCATTCCTCCCATTGGCATTGTTACTTCACTATCAACTTTTTTAAAGGGGTTTAGACTTTGTGAAGTTGGTTGTTGACCATTATTGCCATCTTGTATGTAAAGTCTGAAGTACCCTCATGATTTCCTTGTGTTCCCCACTTGCTGACCTGGGAAAGTGGAAATGAGTCCAGCCAGAAGATGCCACCCAGAGACAAGACCCAACTTGTAGAGAAAAACCTAGTTTTCATCTTCTCATTGGGTATTTGTTGTTTTTTTTTTTTCCCCCTCAAATTTCATCAGCTTTCTAAACTTGTAAGTGATGCCAGTAACTATCTTACCGATTTTATACAAATGGCCTCACTGGGGTTTTAGTGTTTTCACAACACAGTTTAGAGTTAGAGTCTAAGAGAAGTCGACATTATAGCTAATGGTGGTACTTGTGGATTTTTTAAAGTGCTAAACATTCTTCTATTTCTGTAAGACATTTAAAGCTATAGAAGAAAGTAGGATTTATTTCTGTTACCATATAGATTTGCTGATATTTTGGTTGTTTCTTAATCTTTCCTCCAGAACTCTTTTTGTATACCTGTGCACATGCATGCATCTTTTCTATAAAACTAGTTTTGAATCTTGACTCCTTAATTTTCTGTGTTTAACATTTATTTATGACATTAAGTTATGTTCAGAGCATGGTATTTAATTTTCATTTATGCAACCTTGTACTTCAGTTTAATATATCTTATTGCTAATTATGATATGCATATCCATGAACATGTAATGTGGTATATCTTTCCTTTTTCTATAGTCCTAGTGATAGGATGACTGGTGAAAGGTTGAATTGTTTTCCACAATGTTCAGATCAATTTACCCTCTTCTATTTTTTTTTTTTTTTTTTTATGCCACATTGCTCTGCATGTGGAATCTAAGTTTCTGACTAGTAATAGAATCCAGGCTCTTGGCTGTGAAAGCTCTGAGTCTTATATCTGGACCGCTAGGGAACTGCCCAGTTTGCCCTCACAGTAGCTCTTAGTGTGCCTATTTTATTGCCAACTTTGAGTACATGAATTACGTTTTTCCAAGGTCTACAGTTTAAAAAAATGTGAAACAATTTTAATTTGAATTTATTGATCTGTAGAGATGGAACTTTTTTTGTAAACATTTACATCTATTGACCATTTATTTGTGTTTCTTTGAATTGTCTATTAATAGATTTTTTTCTCTCTGAGGCATTTACATTTTGAAATAATTTTCAATAATGCTTGTAATATTTTTCCAGATTTTCATTTGTCCTTTACTTTAGAGCTATCATTATTTATGTTGGTTTCTTCTGTTGCTTTTTAACCTTTTTTAAATTCCAGCATCATCTGCCTCTCTGTAAACATTTTATTTCAGCATTTTTGGTTCATTTCTAAGAATAAAGGCAGCTAAAATTTCTTTTAGTATTTGATAAAAGATAGTCCTCCTCCTTTTTTCTGAAACAGCTCATCTTCCCATCATGTTTTTTTGACTAATTCTTCTTTGTCCCCACTATTGGAAATAAGTTTTGTAGTTTATGAACTGTGTCCGGTCAGGGACTAGACTGTCCAGTCTGCTGAGACTCTCCCTGGTGATGTCCCCGCTGTCCTCACTGTAGCCTCTGGGGTGAGCTCTGCATTTCTCTCCCACCCTCATCCCAGAGGCCAGCAGGTTGGTGTGAGTGCAGGACCTGTCCCCCAGAGATGAGGGCTGAGTAGGGTCTTGGACCAGATGCGCTTGACCCTTCAGGGAGTGATTAAATCCTTGTTCCCCTGACACTGGCCACGTTTCAGTCAGTGAACTGTCTCCTTGTAAAGGGAGTGTGGATGTGGAAACTGCCACTGGTGTCAATACAGACTGTCCAGAGACTCTTGTCAGAGAAGCTGATAACATGAGGGTGGATATGAACTGGCTGAGGGCTGAGACGGTTTAGGGAGGTTGGTCCTGTTAGGCTGTCAGTAACTATCAACCTTGAAAGCATAGAAATGTTTAATATCAAGCCAGGATTCTTGGCACCGTTTTCAGAATACCACTTGTATGAATCTTGTTGCTCTTCATTAACGGTCAGAAATCCACATGTTGTTGATGGAGGCTGAGTGAGCTCTCCAGGGCTCTTTTTCTGCCCTTGACCTGTTCCCCTTTCCTAAGCATTTAGTTTGATGAGTTTTGGTAACTTTATACAATAACTACAGCCCCCAGCAAGATGTAGAACATCCCAAAGGTATATTCAAATTCACTACCATGTCTTTAAGGCAAAATAAAAAGCCTAACATATTCAAGTTTATCTCCTATAGTTTATTCTTGATCCTTTTGGTCTTTATGGTTCTGCATCTGGTCAGCCTGAGAGGTGTTAGCTAGTGTCCATTCAGATGTGTCAAGTGGATAATTTGCCTTTCTGAATTGTCCAAGGGTCCCCTGATCATGTTGACTCCCTTTCCTCTGTTGCCTTGACTATCAGATATTTCTCCAGCAAAGATGGCTTTATTCAGGATCAGCAGATAATCGCGGTTCCATATCTGCAACCAGAGTGAGCCATGTACAAGTCCCCAAAGGGCAAGGGATGAAGAACACCTTTATAGAAGGGAAAAGGAAGTTGGGAAGACTGTCAAAAAAAGCGTCCATGGCTTTTCATTGGCTGAGTCCTTGCCAGGAAAGAAAAGGACTCTCTTCTTCCTGTTGGACTCTGGTATTGTTGTAACCTCGTCTATCAAAGTTATCAGAGGCTTTCTACTGGGGACCACGTGGGATTACTGGAGAGCACGGTCGGGGGTGACAGCTTCCGTTTGCCTGACAGGACTTTGTTCAGAGCATCAGTGATCCTCTCAGAGGACCCCCTCAGCAGCTTTGGGAAGTGTTACCTCCACATGTTCCCCCTGTTTGTCAGAGGCCAATACTGAGAGCTTATGTGGCTAGTTCAAGTTCTCACAACCAGAAAGCTGTGATCTAGACTTTAACACAGCAAGATTTCACACCTGAGGTGTATTGAATATATGAGAATTTTTTTCTCATTTAATTTTAAAAAATAGTAATGCACATAACATAAAATTTACCATCCGAATTATTTTTAAGCATTTGGTTCAGTGTTAAGTACATTCACATTATTGTGCAACCAGTTTCCAGAACTCTTTTCATCTTGCATCAGTATGTCATTAAACACTAATTCCCCACTCCCCTTTCCCTTAACCCCTGACAACCACATGGTCACTTTGTTTCTTTCTGAATTTGACTGTTCTCAGCACCTTTATGAAAGTGGAATCATACAGCGTTTGCCCTTTGTGACTGCAGTGTTTTACAACTCCACCATCAGTGTGCAAGGGTTCCAATTTCTCCATATCCTTGCCAAACATTCTTTTGTTGCTTGTCTTCCCCCCTTCTCCCATTCTCCTTCCTCTTCCCCACCTTGTCCCCCCTCCTTCCTTCCTTCACCTCTTCTTTCTACCTCGCCCTCCTCCTCCTCCTACTTCACCCCTCCTAATATGTGTGAAGTGGTGTCTCATTGTGATTTTGATTTGCATTTCCCTAAGGATTCAGGTGGCCTAGTAAAGAACATGCCTGCCAATGCAGGAGACATAAGAGATATGGGTCCAATCCCTGGGGTCAGGAAGATCCCCTGGAGAAGAGCATGGAAACCCACGCCAGTATTCTTGCCTGCAGAATCCCATGGACAGAGGAGCCTGGTGGGCTACAGTCTATAGGGTCACACAGAGTCAGACACGACTAAAGCGACTTAACACACACAAGGATTTGTGATGTTAAGTATCTTTTTCTCTGCAAGGAAACCTTTTTTTTTTTCAAGCTTTGTCTGCTTTATTTCACTACATGAAATTAAGCAATAAGGCAAAACAGTAACCTGTCATTCATAAAGACCAAGCAGTGCCTCTCATTCCCAAAAGGGACCAAGAAGGATTTCTTACAAATATGCATGACATTTAACTCATTAAGCCTACAAACAGTCTGAACAAAAGAAAACTCGGGTGCACAGATCAAATTACAAATTCAAATTAACCATTAAGTTCCCCAAATTGTAGTTTCTATGCTAATGACATCGAATTGGTCTTTAGTGGCCCACACTGACTATAAAAATCTGCAGGCAGACTTTTAAAGAGGGTCTTTCAGAGTAAGTCCTGCTGCTAATTGTCTGAGTATTTCCTATAGGGAATAACTGTAGGATGAATGACCCAGGTGTTTCAAATCTGTTAAGTGCTTAAAACACAGAGACAAATGCTTTTGTTTTAGAAGGAAATTTAGAGCAACAGATATTAAGGGTCATGGTGATGCTCACCTGGATTGGAAAATTGAAGTAGCGGACAGTTGAGGCCCTGGGTCCTCAGTGCTTGGGTCCAATCTTCAGACTCCTGGACCGGAGTTCTTTAGAGGTGCCAAGCTACCAGGGTTAGCAAAATCTGAAATTCACTCTCTCTTATTCCTTCTTTAATAGTTCATAGACATTCATTTACTTAAAAAATAATTCTTAAACATCTCCTCTATATCCATATTGTACTAGAAATAATGCAATAAATAGAAACATGATCTCTGCTCATGGGTTATTATTGTCTGGCTTTGGAAATTTCCTTACCCAGTAAAATAGTGTTAATCCTTGGGCTATTTCTGCATATTATTAACATGTAACTAATACATAATCAATTTGAATAGGGTTTGAAGGAATCCTCTATACAGTTACTGTTTTTCATTTTATGAAGTGGAGTGAAAGTTGCTTAGTCATGTCCAACTCTTTGCAATCCCATGGAGTATATAGTCCATGGAATTCTCCAGGCCAGAATAACAGAGTGGGTAGCTGTTCCCTCCTCCAGGGGATCTTCCCAACCTAGGGATCCCTCATTGCAGGGATGCTTTACCAGCTGAGCCATCAGGGAAGCCCATTTCATTTTATAGTTAATAAGTAATTTGCAGAAAGGTAATTTGAGGTTATATAAATACCGCATTGCACATCAAACTTTCAACCACTCGGTTTAGCTTCCATTGATAATTTTCTAACTCCATTGTTCATTCTATGTTTATTTGCATTCTTGAATGCAAGAGCTTTCCCTTCTCTCATGTTTATGTAGCAGTATGGATTCATGGATCCTTTTGTTATTTAATGGATTGTGATTCATTGCCATTTATTTTGATGCCTAAAGAATCCCAGATTTGTTTAGCAAGAGCCATTCAAGCTGGCTTCTCTGTCCTTCCTACACATCTTCATAATTCCTTAAGTGCTTCCTGATTTTATGGTGCAAGTTGTCCAGGTCCATCTTCTACTTTCTCTGCCTGTTATTCTCAGCCTGTAGATAGTGATGCAGTTGGTGGGAATGTCTGGGGCTCTGCTTGTCTTGGCCTATACTAGTTACAGCAGCCCCCACAGTCCTTTGCCTTCCAGAGCCAGTGTTGTGGTTGGACTGGCCCTTGCGGTTCTTAGGATTGTGAGACACATCTCAGCAACAACCATCAGGGAACTTTCAAATGCCAAGGTGAATCACTCACATGACCTGAAGAGTATAAGGCATGCCTGGAGCTACATAATGAGGTCCTAGGTAGAAAGAGAGAGAGAAAGAGACTGTGAAAACTAGTGAGTGAAAGAACTTGGACCTGGTATTCTGCCTTTTGGGGATTGAGGGTGAGGTGCGCTTGAATTTAGCAACTTCACTCTTTATTGGTGAATTTAAAAAATAAGAGCGGGAATTAAAGTGCGGGAAGGGAGAAGCAAGCAGTCAGTGAGATGGTCTGTTATCAGGTCAACCAGAACTTTTTGAAAAAGGGAACTTCATGGGTGGGGCGGTCTGGCTCTTTATCTAGTTGTATAACTCACTCATGTTCATTGGAGATGGATAGCTTTGCGGTGTATGTCTCCAAACTTAACGTCAGGCATTTATATTACAATTAAAAAAGGTGATTATCAGGTGCTAAAACACACAGACCCAACCTTGGAACCAGTCATTTCTTCAAGGAACCTTGGTTCCTTTTAGAAAAGAAAGATATTAATAAGTCAGGATCTGGGTGGAGTGGGCCAAAGGGACAGACTTCCCTAAAATAAGTAAGTCATGGGAGTGTAATGTCTGGTGTAGTGACCACAGTTATAATGCTTTATTGCATATTTGAAAGCTGCTGAGAGTTGACGTTAAAAGTTCTCACCACAAGAAAAAAATAATTGTGTATGTTAAAAAAAAAATAACTCGGAGATCTGGGTCTGGAGTGTTCCTTGTTAGTGTGTCATTGCTTCTATGGTCTTTCAGGATATAGAGCTAGACAGTATGTGTGTGTAAATACATATCCAATTTTTTTCTTCCATATTTCTATATATTTACAGTGTAGACTATTTTTTTTTTACAAAGCCCATGAATGTAGGATTCTAATTAAGAGTTATATAATTTGAATATATACCTCTCCTTTTCTCTTAATTTTTAACAGGTGGCTTAATCCCTTTTTCCTGTTTGGTCACAAATGGAGATTGAAAGAAAATGAAATACACTCAGTGCTTCCAGAAGATTGTTCCCAGCACGTTGGAGAAGAGCTGCAAGGGTGAGCACAGACAGGAGGGAGAAGGGGAGGAAGAGTGAGGATTTCCACATGGGGCTAAAGGTGTGAGGGGGCTTTGCCATCCTCTGGGTTCTTCTGAGCCTCCTCCCCTGACTCTGCATGCTCACCCCTTCATGCTGACCCCGGGCTTAGCCCACTTTGGAGGCTGGGGGAGCCTGTGTTCCCTGTGCATCTGTGGACGTGGAGGGAGCCCACAGCCATGGCCCTGGAGGCCGAGCTCTGTCCCTGGAGGAGGATGTCTGCCCTCCTGAGCTGCTCATGACCTGTGAATCCAGCAAAGCCTCAAGGCCTGTTTTTCTGGTGCTTCAGTCTACACCACTCATCCTTCAGGAGCCCTGTGAGCAGTTAGCCAGTATCTGTGGGGCAGCCACAGAGCGCCCTGTAGTGAAGGCTTATCTTCCACTCTGCCCCTCCCCCATTTTCCCTACGGCAGGACTGTTCTTTACTGTGATTTTTCTCATGGCAGGTACTGGAAGCAAGAAGTTGACAGAGCTGAGACAAGTGGACAGAAGCCTTCTTTAAAGAAAGCAATCATAAAGTGTTACTGGAAATCCTATTTGTTATCTGCAATTTTTGTATTTTCTGAGGTAAAAGCTTTTACATACAGTGCATTGCTTTCATTGTACGTGGGCCAGTACTGAAATGGATGTGACTGGTGAGAGAGACCAGTGGTTTAACATCCTGTAGCCTAGTGATTGTATTTATCTTCAGCATAAACAGGTGTTTATCTAGGGAATTGGTCCTCTGGAGATTACCATTTGTCTTTTAACCAATTAACACATAGTGTCATGGGAGGAAGGACTGAAAAGCAAAGACATTTTAGACCATGTTAGGACATTGTTGGTGCTCAGTAAATGATATAAATGCTAAAATTAATCCTTGATCAAAAGAATATCCTAAAACCTCAAGGAATATGTGGTTTGGAGGAAGTAAACTTGGGGCAAAGCCCCAGTAACATAAGACATTTTACAGGTGCTCAGTTCAGTGCAGTTGCTCAGGCATGTCTAACTCTTTGAGACTGCAACATGTCAGGCTTCCCTGTCCGTCAGCAACTCCTGGAGCTTTCTCAAACTCATGTCCATCAAGTAGGTGATGCCATCCAACCATCTCACCCTCTGGCATCCCCTTCTTCTACCTTCAATCTTTCCCAGCATCATGGTCTTTTCTAATGAGTCAGTTCATCGAATCAGGTGGCCAAAGTATTGGAGCTTCAGCTTCAGTCCTTCCAGTGAATATTCAGGATTGAGTCCTTTAGGATTGACTTGTTGTCTCCTTGCAGTCCAAGGGACTCTCAAGAGTTTTCTTCAATATCATATTTCAAAAGTATCAATTATTTGGTGATCAGCCTTTTTTATGGTCCATCTCTCACATCCATACGTGACTACTGGAAAAACCATAGCTTTGACTAGTCGAATGTTTGTTGACAATGTCTCTGTTTTTTAATATGCTATTTAAGTGGTTTGTAGTTTTTCTTCCAAAGAGCAAGTGTCTTTTAATTTCATGGCTGCAGTCACCATCTGCAGTGATGTTGGAGCCCCAGAAAATAAAATCTCTCACTGTTTCTATTGTTTCCCCATCTATTTGACATGAAGTGATGGGACCAGATGCAATGATTTTCATTTTTTGAATGTTGAGTTTTGAGCCAGCTTTTTCACTCTCCTCTTTCATTTTCAAGAGGTTCTTCAGTTCCTCTTCACTTTCTGCCATAAGGGTGGTGTCATCTGGATATCTGAGATTATTTATATTTCTCCTGGCAATCTTGATTCCAGCTTGTGCTTCATCCAGCCAGGCATTTTGCATGATGTATTCTGCATATAAATTAAATCAGCAGGGTGACAATATACAGCCTTGCGTAAGTCCTTTACCAATTTGGAACCACTTTGTTGTTCCATGTCTGGTTCTAATGATTGTTTCCTAACCTACATATTGATTTCTCAGGAGGCAGATAAGGTGGTCTGGTGTAGTCCCATGTCTTTAAGAATTTTCCACAATTTTCTGTAATTCACACAGTCAAAGCCTTTGAATTAGTCAATAAGGCAGAAGTAGATGTTTTTCTGGAATTCTCTTGCTTTTTCTATGATCTGATGGATGTTGGCAATTTGATCTCTGGTTCCTCTGCCTTTTCTAAGTCTAGCTTGAACTTCTGGAAATTCTCCATTCACATACTGTTGAAGCCACAGTTGGAGAATTTTGAGCATTTCTTTGCTAGTGTGCAAGATGAATGCAGTTGTATGGTAGTTTGAACATTCTTTGGCATTGCCTTTTTTGGGATTGGAATGAAAGCTGACCTTTTCCAGTCCCATGGCCCCTGCTGAGTTTTCAAAATTTGCTGGCACATTGAGTGCAACACTTTCACAGAATCATCACTTAGGACTTGGAATAGCTCAACTGGAATTCCATCACTTCCACTAGCTTTGTTCATGGTGATGCTTCCTAAGGCTCACTTTACTTTGCACTCCAGGATGTCTGGCTGTAGGTGAGTGATCACACCATCATGACTATTTGGCTCACGATGAACTATTTGTATAGTTCTTCTGTGTATTCTTTCCACCTCTTCTTAATATCTTCTGCTTCTCTTAGGTCCATATGGTTTCTGTACTTTGTTGTGCCCATCTTTGTATGAAAGAGTCCCTTGGTATCTCTAATTTTCTTGAAGAAATCTTTAGTCTTTGCCATTCTGTTGTTTTCCTCTATTTCTTTGCATTGATCGATAAGGAAGGCTTTCTTATCTCTCCTTGCTATTCTTTGGAACTCTGCATTCAGATGGTTTTATCTTTCCTTTTCTCCTTTGATTTCAGCTTCTCTTCTTTTCTCAGCTATTTTGTAAGGCCTCTTCAGACAACCATTTTGCCTTTTTGCATTTCTTTTTCTTGGGGACGGTCTTGATCCCTGCCTCCTGTATAATGTCACGAACCTCTGTCCATATTTCTTCAGGCACTTTGTCTATCAGATCTAATCCCCTGAATCTATTTGTTACTTCTACTGTATAATTTTAAGGGATTTAATTTAGGTTGTACCTGAACGGTCTAGTGGTTTTCCCATCTTTCTTCAATTTAAGCCTGAATTCTTGAAATAAGGAGTTCATTATAGGTACTCAGCAAGTAATAATTAACTTGACCAGGTCGCATGTGATAAATGATTTCCTTAGATGGGATCGTTGCCTCTCCCCTTCCAGGGGAACAGAACCCAGGACCCTGCATCTGGGCTGGAGCTGCCTAGAACTCCCAAGAGCACATCCTTTCCTGGGCTTCCCCCTTCCCCAAGGGTTGGCACTGTGAGCCAAAACCCCCATGTGGAGGAGCTCCAGCTTCACCATGAATTCATTCACCCTCCATGCTAGTTTCTGTCCTGGCTGTGGGGATGGTTTTCTGGTTGAAGGGCGAGTCTTGGTAGCTGGGATTAGCAGAGGGTGGAGAAGGGGGTGTGCAGGGAAAACCAGAGTAGAAAGCCATGAGGTCAGTGACCTCCATGACCCTGAAGATTCTGGGTCAAGACCCCCCAGTGAGACAGTTCACCTGGGGACACAGTGCCATCAGCCTCCCTGTTCTGGCTGAGCCTGCTGGAGGCCTGCTGCAGACCCCCCTGGGTGGCTTGTGCTCTCTGTGGTCCCTTAGTGCTGCCTTAGGGACACGGGTGGCCCGTGAGTGTGTGAGAGCAGGAGGGATGGAAGATACAGTTGCTGAGAGAGGGGTATTTTAGGTGGAAAATGTGGTGAGTTGTCATCAGTCCATTGTATTGGGGGTGAGGTGATGGCCCTGGTGGTCTACAGGTGGAAGGTGTGGCTCTTATTTAAAGGTTGTGTTCTTCTGAAGGGCATGCAGGCAGCTGGGTAGGTGAAGTATACCCCACACAACTGGAGAAACCAGAGAATCTGTCAATTCACTGGTGACTGGATGGTCCTGGCAGGTTGAATTCTCATTAATGACATGGGTGGATTAGCCATTGTGCCAGAGGCTGGGGAAAGGTATATGGGGGAGAGTGCTACCTTTAAGAGGGCTCTGACCACCCAGATATTGCAGTGCCTTGCGGCAGGGTGAAGTGTTGATTTCATAGTCTTCCAGCCCCAGTCATGCTTCCTGCTGGGGATCCAGGAAGGCCAGGCCTGGGGCTGCATAAGGTGCAACTGGTAGAGCCCTGGCCCCTCTTTCAGGAGGCTGGTTGTTGGGTGGTCATGGCAGAGAAGTGGGGAGTCGAGGACCTGGCAGTTGCAGGGCTCGTTCTCTGTAGTACTAGCAGTACTAGTGGCAGTAACAGAGGCTCATACTCAGTAGTAGTGGTGGTGGCAGGGGCAGCAGTACTATTAACAGTGTACTTAATAGTGTGGCAGTACAATAGTAAGTACTCCAAAAATATTATGTATCAAAAATGCTATAAGCCGCCAGTCAGGATGGCTGCTATCCAAAAGTCTACAAGCAATAAATGCTGGAGAGGGTGTGGAGAAAAGGGAACCCTCTTACACTGTTGGTGGGAATGCAAATTAGTACACCCACTATAGAAAACAGTGTGGAGATTTCTTAAAAAGCTGGAAATAGAACTGCCATATGACCCAGCAATCCCACTTCTGGGCATATACACCAAGGAAACCAGATCTGAAAGAGACACGTGCACCCCAATGTTCATCGCAGCACTGTTTATAATAGCCAGGACATGGAAGCAACCCAGATGCCCATCAGCAGACGAATGGATGAGGAAGCTGTGGTACATATACACCATGGAATATTACTCAGCCATTAAAAAGAATTCATTTGAATCAGTTCTAATGAGATGGATGAAACTGGAGCCCATTATACAGAGCAAAGTAAGCCAGAAAGATAAAGACCAATACAGTATACTAACGCATATATATGGAATTTAGAAAGATGGTAACGATAACCCTATATGCAAAACAGAAAAAGAGACTCAGATGTATAGAACAGACTTGTGGACTCTGGGAGAAGGCGAGGGTGGGATGTTTCAAGAGAACAGCATTGAAACATGTGTATTATCTAGGGTGAAACAGATCACCAGCCCAGGTTGGGTGCATGAGACAAGTGCTCAGGGCTGGTGCACTGGGAAGACCCAGAGGGATCGGGTGGAGAGGGAGGTGGGAGGGGGGACTGGGATGGGGAATACATGTAAATCCATGGCTAATTCATTTCAATGTATGACAAAAACTACTGTAATGATGTAAAGTAATTAGCCTCCAACTAATAAAAATAAATGGAAAAAAAAATAAAAATAAAAATACACATATTAAAAAAAAAATGCTATAAGCACTTTGCATGTCATATCACCAAATCCTCTGGCTAATTCAATTAAGTCATAGATATTATGTTACTTCCATTTTAGAAGAGAGGACGCTGTGTTCAAATAGTCACATAGTGTGTCTGTGGTCATATGAAGAGTCAAGGACAGACTGAGGTTCCCTCTCAGACACTCTGACTTATGAGCCTGATCATCTCAATGACTGAAAAGTCTGTCCATGATCAGGAAGGCTCCTCTTGAGAGCTTTGTCTTCATGATCTCAGACACATGTGTCCTGAACTTGGCCTAAGGATAAGAAATGGGATACTAAGAACTCCCTGGAATAGGATATCAGATTAGGGATCATAAATGAGGATGTCCAGGTTGGACCACCATCGCCCCCACCCCACCCCCCACCCCCCCAATACTGGAAGCGACTAGGACTTTGACACTAGCAGCAGTGTCATGTTGAGTTCAGATGGGCCAGGAGCCCTTTAGGAAGCCACCTTGCACTCATTACTATTCCCAGTGGATGAGTTTATGGCTGCCCTGGTGAGCTAACTATAAATCCATCCATACTCTTAAGACATTGCTCCAGATGGGCTCCCTGATATGAACCAGTGAGAAGATTTTGGGTCTTGGATGGTGACTATGTTGGGACTGATGATCTGGGCAGAGGCTGAGTCCTCTATGTTGTTACTAAGTGCTCCTGGTTGCTTGCTGAGACCCAGTATGTCTGTGATTCTGGAGGTGCATTTGCTGAGTGAGAATGAGAACCCCAGGTCAGTTACTAGGGTGTATTTCCAAATACACTTCCCCACACACAGAGTGTACCCCAGACCTAGGTCTTAGGGTGAGAGTTGGGAAGGGCCAGACAGTCCCTGGGGGGACAGCAGATAAATCAGCTGTGAAGTGCCAGGACTGGACTTTCTCCCAGGAGGGAGCTTGCTTGTTCATGCTGTTCAAGCCAATGTCTTGGTGGTTTACAGTGTAAAACTAGGCAGTGGCTTTGATTCCCCAGGTAAGGATGCTGACTGGCATATGAAACTCCTTCTAACTTTGTGGTATTAGGGTTATAACTGGCAGAACTTTTCATTCTAATGCAGTGACATTCCAGCAGTTGAGGGCCATTAAAAGTCAAGGAGAAGTGAACCTTGATTTTTTTTTTTCCTGTCCACCAAAAGAAGCCTGAAATACAACACAAATACTCCTGTTTGCCTAATCTTGGCTGTTGACAATCTACTGTTCAGAGAAGTTACAAAGAAATGATTTCTCATGACAAAGCTAGTAATGATTTAACTTTTTTTTTTTTTTTTACATTTTAAAGATCTTTTTCAGGTGCTGTTTTGACTTTGGGATGATTAAAGCTAGTTACTAAGTTGGATGGAATGAATGTTAGTTAAGTAACTGATTTTATGAAGCAATGTCTCATTTTGTGATCTTCTGTCTATGCTGCTTGTTGGTCATTATATTTGAGATGGTAGAAGATCTAAACGCAGCACAGGATTCTCTAAAATGCAAATGTGCTGCCTGCTAAGTCACTTTAGTTGTGTCTGACTCTTTGAGACCCTATGGACCTTAGCCCACCAGGCTCCTCTGGCCATGGGATTCTCCAGGCAAGAATACCAGAGTGGGTTGCCATGCCCTCCTCCAGGGGATCTTCCTGACCCAGGAATTGAACCAGCAACTCTTACTTCTCCTGCATTGGCAGGCGAGTTCTTTGTCACTGGGTCCTCCTGGGAAGCTCTAAAATGCAACTACATTTTCTTTATGACCTCCAGCCCTCTTTTAATTCCTCTGGTACACAGAACACCTTGTAGATCATCCATGATTCCCAAGCCATGTGCTGTGACCACCCACAGCACAGGCACTCCTGGCAGCACCAGAAGGAAGAGGCAGGCAATGTCAGTCCAAGGTGAAACTTTTGGGGTTAGGATTTTGAAGTATAAAAATCTGTCCTCTGAGAGAATGAATTATGATGTTCAGGAAAAAAAAAATGGCAGGATGATGTTGATGTGAAGCTCCTGAAAAACCAACAATAATTAAAATGGAACAGCCAAGTATCCAGCATGCCTACCCTCTGCATTCACCTCCATGGGGACCCACAGACCTCCCCAGGTCATCAGGGCCTCCCTCTTAGAGATAAGTCTTCCATCTGCTGGTGTATAAGTGGGGTGACCTCAAAGAGCCAGTGTGAGTTTGCCCAGTCCCTTCCCCTGAGAGGTGAGGAGTGGCGGGGGTTATGTCCTATTCTCCTGACTGTTAGAAATGGCCCAGCTTTGTCTCCTGTACATGAGCCACCGTGGCTTTCTGCATTAATTAAAAAAAAAAAAAGTATTGCTTAAAAGTAAAATCTTTTTTGAAAGTCAAGTTCTTGAAAGATTTCCAAACTTTTGGCATTTTGTCTTTTGAGAAGTCTGTGGAAGAAATGATGTTGAGGGTGGAAGTGTTTACTTTTGGTGACTTGGATTCATGTTGAGTGCTTAGTTTTCCTTAATAGGGGAGAAGGGAACATTTAGGGGGCTGACTAGAGGGAGGAGGTAGGTGTGGGATGGAGTGGCTGTTTGGCAGGATGGGCAAGTGTTTCTTTAGTTTTGGGAAAGAAAATTGCTTTCCCTAAGTCTCACTCAGGAGTTAAGCCTCAATGCCTCCCAACTCACTGGTTTAAGATTTGACTTTTGCCTTGGGAAAGAGATGATTTTTAATATTTCTTCCAAAGCAGCTCCTGCAGTGTTTGTTAGATGGATAACCATGGATGACATCTTTTTTTTTTTTTTTTTTTAAAGCTTGACTTCTGCCATGTTTAATTTTTGACTCCAAGGAACATCCCATCTTCTAGAGGGTAGAGACATATTAACACAGTGTTCCCTGGAGGCTGAGAGCCTGGGAAGCTCCCCAGCCTGGTTTCCTTGTGATGCTCCAACTGAAGCTGGGCTCCATTCTCTTAATCTCTGGGCAGGTATAATTTAGGGTGAAAAAGATTGAACGTGTCTGTGCCAATGTCTTGGGCTTCCCATATAGCTCAGTTGGTAAAGAATCCACCTGCAATGCAGGAGACCCTGGACTGATTCCTGGATCGGGAAGATCCTCTGGAGAAGGGATAGGCTACCCACTCCAGTATTCTTGGGCTTCCCTTGTGGCTCAGCTGGTAAAGAATCTGCCTGCAATGTGGAAGACCTGGGTTCGATCCCTAGGTTGGGAAGATCCCATAGAGAAGGGAAAGGCTACATGCTCCAGTATTCTGGCCTGGAGAATTCCATGGACTGTATGGTCCATGGATGAGGTCACAAAGAGTTGGATACGACTGAGCAACTTTCACAAGGAAGACTTTGTGCCAATGTCTCAGTTCAAAAAGGCTCTTAAAGCAGAAGGTGATGGCAAGAGCCCACTTCCTGTACATAAACCATCTTGATTTTCTATTGGGCTGGGATGATGAGAGAACGGGGACAAGGGCCGGCTGTGAGCAGGGCTTGTTCATAGGGAAACAAATTTCTTACCCTTCTCTGCCACCTTTTTCTTTATTCATCTTAGGCAAAGAGTCACTTGGCATCTTGCCAAATGCATTCTAAAGCACTAATTGTGATATTTATTGAGTATCCACAGTGTACTAAGCACAGTGTGCTAAGACTTTATTGTCTTTGAACATAAAATTCTTGCCTAAGGTTAAAACTGCTTGTCTTATAGAAGATAGTGGATTTGTATATTTTTCTTTTAGATGAGCCATGGATGTAGCATTTTGTTAAAATGCTTTTTAACAAGCAAAAATCAAAGTTAAGCTTGTGTTAAGAAAAATGGGTATGACTTGAATTTCTAATGGAGACTATTTTCTTTCAGGAATGCACCAGAGTAGTTCTGCCCTTTCTTTTGGGGAGAATGATTAGTTACTTTGAAGACCCCAAAGTTTCTGATGCTTTGTATGAAGCCTACATCTGTGCTGCAGTGCTGAGCGCCTGTGTGCTCCTGTGGGCCATTCTGCACCACTTGTGCTTCGATTATTTTCAGCGTGAGGGGATGAGGCTTAGAGTGGCCATGTCCCATATGATCTACCGCAAGGTAAGTGTCACTTGGTACCACACTGTGTACCTCCTCTGAAGCATCAGAAGTGTTTTGTAACTGGCATCATTGATGTTTTACTAGAGAAGCTTGATATTTGCATCAAGTCAAGTTTGTTGTCATTTAAGCAAACTTTACCAATATATAACAAAAAGTTTTTGAGAGCAAGTCAAGGCTACCTTTGATAAATTTTATCTATAGGCTGTTACATAATACCCACTAAATTTATAATGAAATCTAATAAAAAAAATAAGTATGAAAAGTATCTAGTTGATTTTTCAATGATTTCCCTGCCTAAATTGCAGTGGTATTTATGGAAATTTTGTTATTGTTGATCATTAAAACCTTCATTTATATCAAATTTATGTTTAAAAATGAGTTTTAGTGATTAGATCTATAACATTAAATCTAGGAAACAAGAATGTATTTGAGAAAGTTTATGATTGTATTTTTGAATTACCCATTTAATCATATTCAATATAATTGTTTCAACTAAAAATATGTATGGGCTCCCCTGGTGGCTCAAATGGTAAAGAGTCTGCCCACAATGCAGCAGACCCGGGTTCAATCGCTGAGTTAGGACAATCCCCTGGAGAAGTAAATGGCAACCCACTTCAGTATTCTTACCTGGAAAATCTCATGGATAGAGGAGTTTGGTGGGCTACAGCCCATGGGGTCACAAAGAGTTAGACATGACTCAGTGACTAACACTTTCACTTTATATATATATATATATATATATATATATATATATATATATAAATGGAATCTATGTCAAAAACAGATTCATTGTATTCTACAGTTAAGATTGCTTTTAATGATATTAAAGAAAATAGTTGGATATTCATGACAAAGCTTGAAATTTTCCATTGGTTTTAGTAATTTTGGAGAGCATTTGTTGCTGTTCATTCAAGTTATTTTCTTAAAACAAATATTTCCTTTTTTCTTTAATAAAGATTATAGGTTTTTTGTTTTTGGGGTTTTTTTGCTGCACTGAATGGAGTGTGGGATCTGTTCACCAACCAGGGACTGAGCACAGGCCCAAGGCAGTAAAAAACACTGAGGCCTAACCACTGAACCACCAGGGCCTTTCCTGCATTATAGCACTTCTAATAAGACCTATGCTGATGTGTTCAGTGACTTTATATTGCGAAATACCATTAACATTATTCCACAGTTTACTCTGATCTTAAATGATACAAAAGGAGTAAGGATTTCAGATGTCTTTACAAAGGAATTGACACAAATACACTGTGTCAGTAATTGAAGGGCCCTTTGTAAACTTGATCCTGGATACCTCTTTGCCCTGGGCTATTTGCTTTAAAAAAAAATCCTTATTTGATGGTGTCGTGTTCTTGAAATTAGATCTTTAAGTGTTTTTGTTCCACACAAAAAAACTGTGGTAATGGATATGTTAATTGGTTATATTACAGTAATCATTTCCTAATGTATATTTATATCAAAACATCATGTTTTACACCATAAATATATATAGTTTTTATTTAAAAAGTCCTCATTGAAAGCTAAAAACAAAACATTTAAATTGAAATTATCACCACTTTTACTTGGTTGCTCCTTACCTAGAGCTTCTGTTTCTTGGGAGTACTTGTCCTGGCGAAATGTAGGATTACTTCTCCTCATCTTCCCTTGAGCAAAGTGTTGTTAACCTCAGGGCTAAGTGAACTCAGAGCCCTGGAATCTCACTGTCTGTGTTTAGATACAGCATCTAAGCCAGTTTCCTCCTGGGTAATGTGGAAAGGGGAACAGTGACTGTACACTCTAGTCAGAGGTCTGGTTTGTCATTCATCATCATCTTTTTTTATTCTGTTGTATCAAATATTAGGAGACAAATACCCAGATTTCCTCATAAATTAGCTAGATGTTTATCTTTCTGGATCATGCTTAGTGCCCACAAAGAGGAAATTTCACCAACACAGCACAGTGAAAACCTTAAGTTAGGCTTGAGGTAATGGTTCAGTCAGAGCTGGCTCTTTGCGGCACAGGTGTTCCATTGTTCACCTGTTTTTCTTCCTCTTCCCACTGACACTTTGGAAAGTTGCTTTTGGAAAATCCAATCTGACTTGGCACATATGCGTGTGTGAATATACATATCTCTCAAGGTGTTTATTTGCCAGCTTGATTATTCTTGAAAAGATTGTCCCTGTATCAAATCAATAATTATTGGGATTAAACTATGGACATAACCTGAAGTAGTTCCAGAAACATGGGAAAGACAAATTTCTTCATGCATAGCCTTGCGTCTAGAGTCCTGCTGGGGTACAGAAATAAGACACTTCTTCTTTGCAGGTTACAGGTGGGCTGATTCCTTAGGGCCAAGCTTGTGCTGCCAAGTGGCTCTGAAAGGCCCCTCTGAATGTTTGTGGTTCATGCTCAGGCCCCATCTCCTGATCCTGAAGAGGAATCAGATTAAGGTATTAAAAATGGAATGGCTGCTCAGCTCATAGTTGTAGTTTATCTACACCATGGATTCTCGGCTTAGGCACGTCTCAAGGAAATCTCTAAGGCTGCACATCTGCTGCTCCTAAAATGGCCCATTCAGTATTTCATGCTCTTTTCAGCTGAATTTTGATCTTGTGGGAGGGATCATATGTCATTTATTTATATTTCTACAGCTTCAGTAAAATTACTTTTGAGCATTGATTTTTAAAAACTATGATAAAATATATACAACATAAAATTTACCATTTAACTTATTTTAAGTGCACCATTTATTGACATTAGGTACATTCACCTGGTTGTGGAAACATCACCACTATTCATCTGCAGAACTTTTCATCTTCCCAAGTGAACTTCTGTAACCATTAAACACTAACTCCCCAGACTACTCCCCCTCACAGCCATCACCATTCTACTTCTTGCTATGAGTTTGACTATTCTAGATGCCTCATATAAGTTGAATCATACAATGTTTGTCATCTATTTTACATATGGTAATATACATGTTTCAGTGCTATTCTCTCAAATCATCCTACTCTCGCCTTCTCCCACATAGTCCAAAAGTCTGCTTTTTACATCTGTGTCCCTTTTGCTGTCTTGCATATAGGATCATCATTACCATCTTTCTAAATTCCACATATGTGTGTTAATATGCTGTAGTGGCATTTCTCTTTCCAACTTACTTCACTGTATAATAGGCTCAAATTTCATCCACTTCATTAGAACTGACTCAAATGCATTCCTTTTTATAGCTGAATAATATCCCGTTGTGCATATGTACCACGGCTTTCTTATCAATTCGTCTGCTGATGGACATCTAGGTTGTTTCCATGTCCTAGCTATTGTAAACAATGCTGCAGTAAACACTGGGCACTCTTGCAATTCTGGTTTCCTCGGTGTGTATGCCCAGCAGTGGGATTGCTGGGTTGTATGACAGTTCTATTTCCAATTTTTTAAGGAATCTGTACAACTCACTGTGGTTTTGATTTGTATTTCTCTAATAATGAATGATGTTGAGCATGTTTCCTTTTCAAGTGTTAATTAGACATCTGTATGTCTTCTTTGGAGAAATCCCTGTTTAGTTCTTTGGCCCACTTTCTGATTGAGTTGTTCATTTTTTCTGGTATTGAGCTGCATGAGCTGATTGTATATTTTGGAGATTGATTCTTTGTCAGTTGTTTCATATGCTATTATTTTCTCCCATTTGGATGGCTGCCTTTTCACTTTGCTTATAGTTTCCTTCATTGTGCAAAAGGTTTTAAGTTTAATTCGGTTCCATTTATTTATTTTCAGTATTCTGCAAGGTGGTTCATAGAGGATCTTGCTGTGATTTATGTCAGAGTGCTTTGCATAATTGTTCTTTTAAGAGTTTTATAGTTTCTGACCTTACATTTAGATCTTTAATCCATTTAGAGTTTATTTTTGTGTATGGTGTTAGATAGTGTTCTAGTTTTATTATTTTACACATGGTTGACCAGTTTTCCCAGCACTACTTGTTAAAAAGATTGTCTTTTCTCTACTGTATATTTTGCATCCTTTGTCAAAGATAAGGTGTCTGTAGATGTGTGGATTTATCTCTAGGCTTTCTATTTTGTTCCATTGCTATATATTTCTGTTTTCTGTGCCAGTACCATACTGTCTTGATGACTGTAGCTTTGTAGTATAGTCTGAAGTCAGAAAGGTTGATTCCTCCAGTTCCATTCTTCTTTCTCATTATTGCTTTGTCTATTTGAGGTTTTTTGTGTTTCCATACAAATTGTGAAATTCTTTGTTTTAGTTCCGTGAAAAATACCATTGGTAGCTTGATAGGGATTGCATTGAATCTGTAGATTGCTTTGGGTAATATACTCATTTTCAATATACTGATTCTTCCAATTCATGGACATGGTGTATTTCTCCATCTATTTGTGTCCTCTTTGATTTTTCATTGGTGTGTTATATTTTTCTATATATACATCTTTTGTTTCCTTAGGTAAATTTATCCCTAAGTATTTTATTCTTTTTTTTTTTTTTTTGGCATTTCTTTTCCATGCGGATGGTCTTAATCCCTGTCTCCTGTATAATGTCACAAACCTCCGTCCATAGTTCATCAGGCACTCTGTCTATCAGATCTAGTCCCTTAAATATATTTCTCACTTCCACTGTATAATCATAAGGGATTTGATTTAAGTCATACCTGAATGGTCTAATGGTTTTCCCTACTTTCTTCAATTTAAGTCTGAATTTGGCAATAAGGAGTTCATGATCTGAGCCACAGTCAGCTCGCGGTCTTGTTTTTGCTGACTGCACAGAGCTTCTCCATCTTTGGCTGCAAAGAATATAATCAGTCTGATTTCAGTGTTGACCATCTGGTGATGTCCATGTGTAGAATCTTCTCTTGTGTTGTTGGAAGAGTGTGTTTGCTATGACCAGTATGTTCTCTTGGCAAAACTCTCTTAGCCTTTGCCCTGTGTCATTCTGTACTCCAAGGCCAAATTTGCCTGTTACACCAGGTGTTTCCTGACTTCCTGCCTTTGCATTCCAGTCCTCTGTAGTGAAAAAGACATCCTTTGGGAGTGTTCTAAAAGGTCTTTTAGGTCTTCATAGAACTGTACAACTTTGGTTTCTTCAGCATTACTGGTTAGGGCATAGACTTGGATTACTGTGATATTGAGGTTTGCCTTGGAAATGAACAGAGATCTTTCTGTCATTTTTGAGATTGCATCCAAGTACTGCATTTCAGACTCTTTTGTTGACCATGATGGCTACGCCATTTCTTCTAAGGGATTCCTGCCCACAGTAGTAGATATAACGGTCATCTGAGTTAAATTCACCCATTCCAGTTCATCTTAGTTTCCTGATTCCTAGAAGGTCGACATTCACTCTTGCCATCTCCTCTTTGACCACTTCCAATTTGCCTTGATTCATGGACCTAACATTCCAGGTTCCTATGCAATATTGCTCTTTTATAGCATCAGATCTTGCTTCTATCACCAGTCCCATCCACAACTGGGTATTGTTTTTGCTTTGGCTCCATCCCTTCATTTTTTATGGAGTTATTTCTCCACTGATCTCCAGGAGCATGTTTGGCACCTACCAACCTGGGGAGTTCATCTTTCAGTGTCATATCTTTTTGCCTTTTCATACTGTTCATGGGGTTCTCAAGGCAAGAATACTGAAGTGGTTTGCCATTCCCTTCTCCACTGGACCACATTCTGTCAGACCTCTCCACCATGACCCGTCCATCTTGGGTGGCCCCACACAGTATGGTTTAGTTTCATTGAGTTAGACAAGGCTGTGGCCCATGTGATCAGATTGGCTAGTTTTCTGTGATTATGGTTTCAGTGTGTTTGCCTTCTGATGCCCTCTGGCAACACCTACCATCTTACCTGGGTTTCTCTTACCTTGGATGTGGGGTATCTCTTCACGGCTGCTCCAGCAAAGTGCAGCCGCTGCTCTTTACTTTGAATGAGGGGTATATCCTCAGGGCCACCCCTCCTGACCTTGAACATGGAGTAGCTCCTCTCAGTCCTCCTGTGCTCCTGCAGCAGCTGCTCCTTGGATGTGGGGTTGCTCCTCTTGGCCGCCTCCCCTGACCTTAGGCTGTGGGGTAGCTCACTCCTCTCGTCTGAGCTTCTGGGCGGTCTGTCGCGGCTGTGCTTACAAATAGCTGTGAAAAGAAGACAAGAGGAAAGCAAAGGAGAAAAGGAAAGATATTCCCATCTGAATGCAGAGTTCCAAAGAATAGCAAGGAGAAATAAAAAAGCCTTCCTCAGTGATCAATGCAAAGAAATAGAGGAAAACAACAGAATGGGAAAGACTAGAGATCACTTCAAGATAATTAGAGATACCAAGGGAATATTTCATGCAAAGATGGGCTCAATAAAGAACAGAAATGGTATGGATCTAACAGAAGCAGAAGATATTAAGAAGAGGTGGCAAGACTACACAGAAGAACTGAACAAAAAAGATTGTCATGACCCAGATAATCATGATGGTGTGATCACCCACCTAAAGCAAGACATCCTGGAATGTGAAGTCAAGTGGGCCTGAGAAAGCATCACTATGAACAAAGCTAGTGAAGGTGATGGAATTCCAGTTGAGCTCTTTCAAATCCTGAAAGATGACACTATGAAAGTGCTGCACTCAATATGTCAGCAAATTTGGAAAACTCAGCAGTGGCCACAGGACTGGAAAAGGGCAGTTTTCATTCCAATCCCAAAGAAAGGCAATGCCAAAGAATGCTCAAACTGCCACACAATTGCACTCATCTCACATGCTAGTAAAGTAATGCTCAAAATTCTCCAAGCCAGGCTTCAGCAATACATGAACTGTGAACTTCCATATGTTCAAGTTGGTTTCAGAAAAGGCAGAGGAACCAGAGCTCAAATTGCCAACATCTTCTGGATCATCAAAAAAGCAAGAGAGTTCCAGAAAAACATCTATTTCTGCTTTATTGGCTATGCCAAAGCCTTTGACTGTGTGGATCACAATAAACTGTGGAAAATTCTGAAATAGATGGGATTACCAGACCATCTGACCTGTCTCTTGAGAAACCTGTGTGCAGGTCAGAAAGCAACAGTTAGAACTGGACATGGAACAACAGACTGGTTCCAAATATGGAAAGGAGTACGTCAAGGCTGTATATTGTCACCCTGCTTATTTAACTTATATGCAGAGTACATCATGAGAACTCTGGGCTGGAAGAAGCACAAGCTGGAATCAAAATTGCTGGGAGAAATATCAATAACCTCATATATGCAGACGACACCATCCTTATGGCAGAAAGTGAAGAGGAACTAAAAAGCCTCTTGATGATAGTGAAAGAGGAGAGTGAAAAAGTTGACTTAAAGAGTAACATTCAGAAAAAATATGATCATGGCATCTGGTCCCGTCACTTCATGGGAAATAGAGGGGGAGACAATGGAAACAATGTCAGACTTTATTTTTGGGGGGCTCCAAAATCACTGCAGATGGTGATTGCAGCCATGAAATTAAAAGACGCTTACTCCTTGGAAGGAAAGTTATGACCAAGCTAGACAGCATATTAAAAAGCAGAGACATTACTTTGCCAACAAAGGTCCGTCTGGTCAAGGCTATGGTTTTTCCAGTGGTCATGTATGGATGTAAGAGTTGGACTGTGAGGAAAGCTGAGTGACGAAAAATTGATGCTTTTGAACTGTGGTGTTGGAGAAGACTCTTGCGAGTCCCTTGGACTGCAGGGAGATCCAACCAGTCCATCCTAAAGGAGATCAGGACTGGGTTTTCATTGGATGGACTGATGCTGAAGCTGAATGTCCAATACTTTGGCCACCTTATGGGAAGAGTTGACTCATTGGAAAAGACCCTGATGCTGGGAGGGATTGGGGGCAGGAGGAGAAAGGGCTGACAGAGGATGAGATGGCTGGATGGCATCACTGACTCGATGGGCATGAGTTTGAGTAGACTCTGGGAGTTTGTGATGGACAGGGAGGCCTGGCGTGCTGTAATTCATGGGGTCACGAAGAGTCGGACACGACTGCTCGACTGAACTGAACTGAAAAGTGACTTGTTATCACCACAGGAGTCCAGCTCAGTATCTTTTTCTCATTTCAGGCACTTCGCCTGAGTAACTTGGCCATGAGGAAGACCACCACAGGTCAGATAGTCAACCTGCTGTCCAACGATGTGAAAAGGTTTGATCAGGTGAGCTGCCCCTGAGGGATCCTCTTCCACTTTCAGTCCTTCTCACTGGGTTTAGCTTATGGTTGATGCCAGACACCTGTGTTTGCTCTTCAACAGGATTTGTTGAGTATCTAAAACAAGTGTTCTCTTTATCCAACTCTCATTTCCTCTGTGTGCAACTTAGATGTAATAATGTGTGTTGTCCATAGATGAGAAAAAAAAATTTTTTTTTTCTGATATAATCTATGGCATACTTCAGTAATAGGCAGCGGTGTTCTTCCCCAGCTTAATTTGTGTCCCTAGGGGTCCTCCTGGCATGGACCTTCTGGGCACATGGTGTTGGTGTTGCAACCTGACCTGTCTTCCTCCTCCTCTGCATGATGCAAGCCTGTGGTCAGGGATTGTTTCCCACTCCCCACCCCCCACCCTGTTTAGTGCCTTCTGCATAGGGAGCCTATGAGGAATGATGCCAAATGGGTGGTCCCCAGCCAGACACAACCTCTTCTCTGCTATCTCACCACACTCTTTTTATCCATATAGCTTATGAGTAGATCATGTAACCCAGGGTGTTGCAGCTGTTGCTCATATCTGTATTGCACTAGACACTTATCTTTAAATTATTCATTCATCAAACAGGAAGTAAGATCCCCCTACCCACTTTCAGGGATGAATACTATTTCTTTTCTGGAGAAGCTACAGCCTGTCAGGAAGATAAATACACAAGTAGTTATTGGAGAATGTGGTAGGTACCATAAAGTAGGCTTTCCTGGGATGCTAGGGAGAGATGGGGGATGAATTTTGAGACAGAGAGTTTGGGGAAGCCCTGAGCTCATATGTGGTGTCAACAAAATCAACATTTTCCTTCAAGGCTGCTGGTCTGGTTCTCCCTGGATGTCCCTGAAGCAAGCCCTATGCTGCCCCAGAGCAGCGTCATCTGGGGTAGATGCTTGAGTTTCTGCTTCAGCAGATTTAAAACCCACTGAGATCATTCCCATTCAGGTTCCTGTCTATTCTTTCCAAGCATATTATTTCTATAATGGGTCCTTACTGGTTTTGTTTTCATACCATCCTAAGAAGGCTTTGTCTTTCTCTTTTAAGGTAATGACGTTTTTGCACTACCTGTGGGTGGGGCCGCTACAGGCTATTGCAGTGACGGCCCTACTCTGTATGGAAATAGGAATATCATGTCTTGTTGGGATGGCAGTTCTCATTATTCTTCTGCTGGTGCAAAGCTGCTTTGGGAAATTGTTTTCATCACTCCGGTAAGAGAAACACTGATTTCAAAAATTGATGATGTGTAACTGGTAGCATCCACAGTCTGCTTGATGCTTTCATTCAAAAACAACAATAAAAAATGCCTTCTTTTGTCTCTTCGTTGCATGTGTTGTAGATGCTTCAGATTTAGCCAGGAGAAGCTCCAGCCTCAAGCTGAAGGCTGACCTTTAAGGGGAAAAGTGACATTTGCCAACTTTTCCCAACATTGTAACTGAATAAATAGTGTCTTTAAGCAGAATTCACTGATGTCAAAGTTATTTAAACATTATTAGAGTTACTAATACTTTTATATAATATACAGGACCTTTTCTACCTACATATATTTTTGTTACGTTTGTGTTAGAGCCATTTTCAGGTGTGTATGTTTTTGTCTTGTTTATAATTCAGTGTTTTTAATTATCCAGTGTCCCAAGGGCAATTATGTCTTAATTATGTCTTTATAAAGCCCCATAGTCCCAGCAGTATATGTAATAGATAAGTGGCTGGTGATGAAGAGCCTAATGGTAATGAGTTACACCTGAAGCAGGTCACAGAGAGCTGGAGGTGGGTCATTGTTTAGGTAGTCAGGTGATGGAGATGTTGTGTTGTTTGAACTACATTGAGGGTTGTTTGTTGGTGCCTGTATGTGTATTTTTCTATGCTTGGAATTTCCTTTGCTCTCTTTGCTGTGGAGAGATGTTCCTTATCCTCTGAAGCCCTATTCTAATGTTACCGGGTCTCTGAAGCTTTTCTTGCTCTCCTTTCCCAGTGGAATTAACAGTTCCATCTTATTTGCCCCCAGCATTATAATCCTATTTTATTACAGCACAGACATTGTCTTCCTGTTAGAGCCAAGGTCTTCTGCCTTCCTTGCCCAGTTGTGACCTCCTTGAGCAAACAGTCTGTATCTGTTTCATTTCAGGACTTTATTACACATTACTACAAGTTTTCCAAGTTATGTGTTGAATTTGGCTGAATGTTTGAATTTCCAATTGAAATCTCTCTCTTTTTTTTTTTCATTTCTCCAATTGTACATTTGTCTGTGTTTTCAGCTCAAAAGAGCTGTAGGGAATCATTGGATCCCTGTTCTCTGCTTGTGCCCCCTGCTGCTGAAAAGGAAACTTGGGCTGTGGTCACTAAGGCTCATCTCTCACGTCTGTCCCCTAGGAGTAAGACCGCAGCTCTCACAGATGACAGGATCAGGACCATGAGTGAAGTCACAACTGGCATCAGAGCAATAAAAATGAATGCTTGGGAAAAGTCATTGATAGACCTTATTACCAGATTGAGAAGGTAAGTTTTTATTTATATCAAGTCACATTTTGTGCTTTTTTATTTCCTATTTTTACTGAATGAATTTAGGAGTCTTACCAAGTTTTCACATTAATGTAAACTTAACTATACCCCACTCCCATATGTGGCAGTGGGGTTAAGTAGAATAGGGGGAACATAATTTTAACCTGCTCTCCCTTTTACCATATATATATGTATATATATATATAGCCACACCAGATGCCTTGTGGAATCTTAGTTCCAGGGATTGAACTCAGGCCCTAGGCAATGAAAGTGTGAAGTCCTAACCACCAGGGAATTTTCTCATTTACAATGTTCTTAAAGGGGAAAAAATAAATATATATATATTATATATAATATAATAATATATTAATAATATATTAATAATATATATATTATATATATATTATATAATATATAATATATACGCTTCTTACTAATACAGAAATGAAATTCATAATATTTCTTATAAGCAATAATTGTAAAATTTTAGTATTTGAGATGATATTTAAACTAAAGCTGTAATTTATGTTAATATAGTACAAAGGGGAGATTATAAAGGTTGGGTATAACTGGATCAGGCCCAACTTTATGAATCAGTAGTTTTCATTCCAAACAGCCATGGAAATATTGGGTTTTTTAAAATTGTAATTGTTTTTATTTTTAGATAATCATCGATTCATATGCAGTTGCTTATAGTACAGGGACCTCCTATGTATCCACTGCTTAGTTTCCCTCAGTGGTAATTTCTAGAAACACTATAGTGCAATATTGCAACAGGATGTTAACACAACTATACAGGGAAGATACAAAATATTTTCATCAGGACCAGGATTACACATGTTGCCCTTCTATAGCACACCTACTTCCCTTCTGTCCCTACCACATCCTTAACCCCTGTCAATCACTAGTCTGGTCTCTATTTCTATAATTTTGTCATTTTTAAAGAATGTTATCTAAATAGTACCATACGGAATGTTACCATTTTTGATTGATCTTATTCACTAAGAGGAATTTCCTAGAGACTCATCCAAGTTGTTTCATGTATCAGTAGCTGGTTCCTTTTATTGTTTAGTAGTATTCCTTGAAAATACTGGGTTTTTACTTGCTTTATGTCTATAGAATTTTTTTCGTTTTTCAGTTAAATATCTGATGAGTGTTCGTACTCGAGCCCAGGGTGCTGGGAATTCTCTGGCTGCTCCCTGTCACCTCTCACTGTGCACCTTTGTGGGGCCCCTCCCTCTTCTGGGGATATACTCCCATCTCCCTTCTTCTCTGGCCTCTGCCAGCCCTGACTGACTCCAGCTCATCTCGGGTTCCATGTGTCTGTGACTTGCCCTGACTCCACTGCCCTGGGTTACACGTCTCTGCTCTGTGCTCCCTCGGGGGCTGTGCTGGCTGCCTGTGTCTAATGTCTTGGTGTCTCACAATTTGGGAATTGCATATTCTCTCCCCCAACAAGTTCAGGGGCTCCTGGGGGGACGGGATTTGTCTTAGACCTTCTCAAGGTACCTGGCACACGACTTGTGATTACAAATGCTTGTTGACTGAATATTCAAATCCAATCTGATTGACCCAAAATGTTTAAAAGTGTGACATTAAAGGACACTTTTGGTTGGAAGAGTGAAGTGGTGATGCAGTGTGTGGTCCTGGTGTCAGGGTAGACCCCCGGGTGTGCCCTGTGTAGTGTCTCCCTGACGTGAGGGATAGTTTATCTGAATCTGTGTCCACTGCCTAGAAAGGGGCCACTCACACAGGGCACTGAATCCATGGGTTGATGTTGGTGTTCCTTTTAAAACCTATTTCCTACTCTTTTCCAGGAATGAAATTTCCAAGATTCTGAAAAGTTCCTACCTTAGAGGAATGAATTTGGCAATTTTTTTTGCTGCCAGCAAAATCATGATTTTTATCACCTTCATCATCGCTGTTGTCCTTGACAACCGGATCACAGCCAGCCAAGTGTTTCTGGTGGTGATGCTGTTCGAGACTGTGAGGTTTACAGGCACCCTCTACTTCCCCATGGCCATCGAGAAGGTGTCAGAGACCGTTGTCAGCATCAAAAGAATCAAGGTTTGATGAAAAGCAATTTTTTTTTAATTTGTAGGTGAACTTTATGCACAATATCTTATTTGGTGTCACTGTGTGCCAGTTTGGTGACATTTAACTCTCAGTGCCAAAGCTGGCAATCTTTACAAAATGTCATACATAGTCCCCTCTCTTCTTATATAGAGCACATTACAAATATAATAAGATCCTTGCTGGTTTATGGGCAGCAGTAGCAGTGGCACAGGCTCTTGATGTGCAGTGATGACTGAAGGGTGATTAAAATGTCTAAAAGCAGGAGCAACAAACAGATTGCATCTCCTACTCTGACTGGAACAATGAGGTAGTGACTGCACATTCCGGGTGTGAACAGGACTCTTCTCTGATCCGGGAGGGGAGGAGATTGCTGAGAGATCCTTGTTCCCTGGGCAAGAAGAGTAGCCACAGATTCACTCAGTTCTCTGTGTTTAAAAATGTGTTCTTTCCTCCATAGATGCTTCTTTTCTTGATTGCTGAGCTTGGCTTTTGGATCTGCCTTTTCATCCTTGTTCCCTTTTCACTTTCTGCTTAATCCTATCTCTAGCTGCCCTCTTCCTTTCAAATTTGTGATTCTTATCATACCCACTGTCTCCTTTTCCTAAGAGTCTTTAAATTTCCAAGGGCAAATAATTTACATCATCAAGACAAAGACTTGGCACGCAGTAGGTGCTCAATTATTCATGTCTTTATGAGTAGGTCTAAAATGAGGATAAATTGGCACTGTGACCTGAAGTTGGCATGAGTTTGAGTGTCTGGGCTTTACAAAAAATCTAATTTGTTTTGTTCTTACTTTCTTACAGTGATGGATGTGCTGTTAGTAGCTCTTTAGTGAAGTTAGATCACTCTGGTTGTGATTATATTTTATTTTTATGTCTTGTCATCAAAGCCGATTTTTTTTTATCATTAGCTTTCTCTACTATAAACAGTTATTACCCATAAAACAGATGAATCATGTGGGTTCAGTTCTGGTCGCCTGAGTTTATCATTCTCCCAGAGTAGGCTCAAATTTATGTCCACTGAGTCAGTGGTGCCATCCAACCATCTCACCCTCTGTTGCCTCCTTCTCCTGCCCTCAATCTTTCCCAGCATCAGGGTCTTTTTCAGTGAGTCAGCTCTTTGTATCAGGTGGCCAAAGTATTAGAGCTTCAGCTTCAGCATCAATCCTTCCAATGAATATTCAGGGTAGATTTCCTTTAGGATTGACTGGTTTGATCTCTTTGCTGTCCAAGGCACTTTCAAGAGTCTTCTCCAGCACCACAGTTCAAAAGCATCAGTTCTTCGGTGCTCAGTCATCTTTATGGTCCAACCCTCATCCGTACATGACTACTGGAAAAACCATAACTTTGACTATGTGGACCTTTGTCAGCAAAGTGATGCCTCTGCTTTTTAATGAGCTGTTTAGGTTGGTCATAGCTTTTCTTCCAAGGAGCAAGTGTCTTTTAATTTCATATCTGCAGTGATTTTGGAGCCCAAAAGGTAAAGTCTCTCGCTGCTTCCAGTTTCTCCATCTATTTGCCATCAAGTGATGGGACTGGATGGTATGATCTTAGGTTTTTGAATGTTGAATTTTAAGCCAACTTTTTCACTCTCCTCTTTCACTTTCATCAAGAGGCTCTTTAGTTCCTCTTCACTGTCATCTGCCTATCTGAGGTTATTGATATTTCTCCTGGCAATCTTGATTCCAGGTTGTGCTTCATCCAACCCAGCATTTCACATAATGTACTCTGCATATAATTTAAATAAACAGGTGGCAATATATGGCTTTGACGTACTCCTTTCCAAATTTTGAACCAGTTCATTGTTCCATGTCTGGTTTCAACTGTTGCTTCCTGACCTGCATATAGGTTTCTCAGGAAGCAGTTAAGGTGGTCTGGTATTCCCATCTCTTTAAGAATTTTTCAGTTTGTTGTGATTCACACAGTCAAAGGCTTTAGAATAGTCAGTGAAGCAGAAGTCTATGTTTTTCTGGAATTCTCTTGCTCTTTCTATTATTCAACAGATATTGGCAATTTACCTCTGGTTTCTCTACGTTTTCTAAATCCAGTTTGTACATCTGGAAGTTCTCAGTTCACATACTGCTGAAGCTTGAAGGATTTTGAACATTACTTTGCTAGAATGTGGAATGAGCACAATTGTGCAGTAGTTTGAACATTCTTTGACCTTACCTTTCTTTTGGATTAGGCTTCCCTGGTGACTCAGCTAGTAAAGAATCTGCCTGTGGTACAGGAGACCTGGGTTTGATCCCTTGGTTGGAAAGATCCCCTGGAGAAGGGAAAGGCTACCCACTGTATTCTAGAGAATTCCATGAACTGTATAGTCCATGGAGTTGCAAAGGGTCAGACATGACTGAGCGACTTTCACTTCTTTGGGATCAGAATGAAAATTGACCTTTTCCACTTCTGTGGCCACTGCTGAGTTTTCCAAATTAGCTGACATATTGACTGCAGCACTTTAACAGCATCATCTTTTAGGATTTGAAGTGGCTCAGCTAGAATTCCATCACTCTACTAGCTTTGTTCATAGTAAAGCTTCCAAGGCTCACTTGACCTCACACTGTAGGATGCTTGGCTCTAGGTGAGTGATCACACTATTGCAGTTATCCAGATCATTAAGACCTATAGAACCTGCTTCTCTTTTGTCTCCTTCATTGGCAGACAGGTTCTTTACCACTAGAGCCGCCTGGGAAGCCCAAAGAACTACCATATGATTCAAAAATTCCAGTTCTGGGTATTTTCCCAAATATAATGAAATAAGAGGTATCTTTTCAAAAGATATCTGTACTCCCATGTTCATTGCAAAGCTACTCATAATAGCCAAGATGTGGAAACTACCTGAATGTTCACTGGTGGGTGAATGAGTAAAAATTTAGTGTGCACATAAAGCGGAATATTATTCGGTGTTAGGAAAAAAGGAAACTGCAATAGCAACAACATGGGTGAAACCTGAAGACATGATGAGTGAAATAAGCTAGTCATATAAGGACACCTGCTATATGATTCCACTTGTAAGAGGTATCAAAAACAATCAAATTCATAGGATCAGAGTCAAAGCTAAAGGGGGAATAGGGAGTTACTGATCAATAGACATAAAATTTCAGGTAAGAGAGATGAATATATTTTGGATTATCTCCTATACAGTGTTGTTTCTGTTGTTACCAATGATGTACCTTTAATTTACTGTAATAAAATGCCAACAGAAATGGGATCCTGACAGCAATTGAATGGGATAAGCATAAGTGTCCCCATTTTACAGGTAAGGAAACAGGTCCTATAACAGATGGAATAGTTCATCCATCTTTTCATCTCTCATAAGTGACAGAACTAGGATTCTGCCCAAAGCCTGGTTTCTTGCATTGCCTTGTGAGTATATTCTGGTGTGCGGAATCTCTCATTAAATGTGGCTTTCATCATCTGTGGCCCTACATCTCTTTCCTTGTGCTCCTGGATGTGACTTTGTCCTGACTAAGCCATGTGTTTGTGGATTTCTTTCCTTCTCTGAACTCCAGACTTATCTAAAAGGCAGCTACAGTGCCTTGTTCATTTTTGTACTCCTCACAAATAGCCGATGCTCAGAAAATGTGCAACTGAAGCGACCTTCCAGCTCCATCATGTCTGGGCTCCTGTAGATGCCTAACTATCAAGCATGGTTGTAGCAGAGACAGTGGTAATTCTGATTCTGAAATCAATTATGTGATGCACTTAATAGAAATGCATGAAAAGGGATCTGCAGAGTTTTTCAGAGTATTGTGCTCAAATATTTGAGTAGGATTTTTTATTTCTTTTCCACCAAAATGCACCTGAACAGTGTCTGAGGCTTGAAATTCCTTTCCATGTAGATGTGTATCGTAACATTAAAATTATAACCTGCTGAGAACTTTGAATTTTCCTGGGGCTTTGTCAGGATGCTTTGTGTCCTGATTAAACATCATTGATTTGAGCAAGAAATCTAGATTTTCTCTTATGTTCATACATTTTCTGGCAGGATGATGGTCTAGGAATTTAGAGGTCTTTTAGGCAATAGTTGTTTTCAGTAAAGGCAGGACCAATGGCTGAGAATAAGCATGGTGAGAAGGTTGGTGTTAGCATGACAAATTGTCCCAAGGTGAGTAGAAATAATTGTTGAACTATTTTTTTTCTTTTACATATTAGACTCTTATTCAGCCCATATAATTTCTACGATGCTTAAAAAATTTCGTTTCTCTAGCTCATCAGAATCCCCTGAATGCCTTTAAAACTAAGTGATCACATCTTGGTGTTTCTGATTCACTAGTTTTTGCTGGGGCCCAAAGAATCTGTGTCTTTAGTCAAGGCCCCATGCATCTGAAAGTAAGCTAAACCTGGGAAACATTGCCCTAGTTGTAGAAAGAAACACACAAAGTCACCAGGTATTTTAGCAAATATAAAATACAGCAGGATGTTGTTGAGATTAAAATAATTTGAGAGGAAAACCCTGTCTTAGTTTATGCTAGCCTTTTGGGGGAGGGGGAGTAAATTTGGAATTTATCCACCTATTTCATCACTTTCATCACTTCACAAAATAACTGAGTACTACCTACCTGAACTCTGGAGCAGGCTAGATGAGTATGTACAGTGGCAGGTAAGCACATGCAGAGAAGTCCTTCCTGCTTGGAATATATATTTTATCAAGTGAGGGATTAAAAAAGAATCAAATAGTGAAACTCACTGTGAATGCACACTTGTGTGTCATTAGTCCTTGGAAGGAAAAGTCAGAAGTGCCATGAAGTGCATTGGCACAGTCCCTGGTGTAATTTTGAAGGTCATGTTTCTTGGGAAGTCTGAGGAAATTACCTGGAGAATTCCATGTGTAGGGCTGGGAGAGGTGGGAGGCTGATGTTTCTTTTTCCTGGGGAAGGTGATGTGATGAAGTCTTTTAGTGTATGAGAAGGGGATCCATGCATTTGAGGAACTAAGAATGTCTGAGCCTGCAGAGTATGGAGTGCTAGAGGCCTGATCAGGGGACTATGTAGGTCCCTACAGGTAACATTAAGATTTTTTTATCATCTCAAGAGTTCCCTCTGGCTGCAGGTTCTAAATGTGCTGGAGTTTGGAGCCAGACTTTCTTCTTGAGGAGAAACTAGTCCACTTATTGAGAAACTTACAACTTTCCTCACGGCCTGAAACTCTTCATATTATATATATGTATATGTATATATTGGAGAAGGAAACAGCAACCTACTCCAGTATTCTTGCCTAGAGAATCCTGTGGACAGAGGAGCCTGGTGGGCTGCTGTCCATAGTCACATAGAGTCAGACATGATTGAAGTTACTTAGCATGCATGCATGCATATGTATACACACACACACACACACACACACACACATATATATATAATATACACACAAACATATATATATATAAACGTATATGTGTATATATATGTAATACTCTATGTATCCTGTATTCACTATATTGCTATATATGATGTACTGTATATTTTATTCTATGTATTATTTAGTGTGTTCTGATGTAAACCATCACTTTAAGTACAGTTGGAAAAATATGTAGGCTGTATAAAGTTTGTTTTAAATTCCAGGAAAAGCAGTTGTGTTTGTTTGTGCTTTCATACTGCAAACTCAACTGTCTGTTTTTCCTTTCTCTGTAGGACTTTCTGTTACTCGAAGACATACCACCGCATGACCATCAGCTGCTGCCATCAGATGGTGAAACAATTGTGGACGTGCAAGATTTAACTGCTTTTTGGGATAAGGTAACAAGTCCTCTATCTCAAGATCATGACTGCTAATAAGACAACTGTGACATAGACTTATAAGAAAATTTTGAGGTTTTACACATAGTGTAAAATGTGACTTGCTCATATACTGAATATATGTTATAAAACTTCTCAAAATCAGGAATAAGGATTGCAACTACTGGAGATTAAGTGTAAAATCAGCCTAAGACATCTGACAGGTTGTTCTCTCTCTCATTTTCAACAGAGCTTTAAAGTATTAGCACATCTTGAACTTAAATTACATATGTTAGAATTTACAGGATTGGACATACAAAATGCTGCAGTATGATATGGGTTAACTAACAAATACACAACTAGTTGGTAAAGACAACAGCCTTTGGGGAATCAATGTACATTTTCTGTGTACTGATGTTCGTAGACCATCTTACTACACGTTGATTGAGGCTGTGATCTGGATCTTGGCTGTGAGGTAGGGTGGGGTCTCCCCCATCCTAAGTTTCTGGAAGCTTCTGGCTGCTTTGGTGGTAGCCAGTGACAGGAGGAGACAGCAGGTGGTCATCATGAGCTCCAGTGATTCCGTTTAAAGCTTTCACTATATGAAAGCTGACATGGAGAGCTCGCAACGTTCCATCACTTGGTTTATGTATAATGTTCAGGCAAACAGGAAAAACAGAATTTGCTCTCAAATGTTGCACCCCCAGTGCAGCCCCTTTATCAAGAATTGAAATGCCCGCCTGCAACCTGGTTCCATGGTCCTCTGT
Organism: Odocoileus virginianus; assembly: GCF_023699985.2. Taxonomy (NCBI): domain Eukaryota; kingdom Metazoa; phylum Chordata; class Mammalia; order Artiodactyla; family Cervidae; genus Odocoileus; species Odocoileus virginianus. The sequence goes on from NC_069681.1 coordinate 38,521,778, forward strand.
GCAAACCCTCCTATGTGAGTGTGGGTTAGTCAGGAAGACTGAACCCACACCACAGGAGAGGGAATCCCAAGTAGGTTAGGTCACGGGTGAGAGAGGCCTCGGGAGGTAGGAGGGCACAGACATTGGGGTTTTGGAGAGAAGCTGAGTCTGAATGAAGCCCCTGCTCGGTTGGGAGGCAGGAGACAAACATGAGCTCTGTAACCTGCTCCCCTAGACAGCCAGGTGGGCAGGTGGGGGGAGGTCTCAGGGACCCAGGTCTCATTCATGAACTGGCGGGACTTGGTCTCAGTCTTTAATAAGCTCTAAAATAAATAGTCCTGTGTGAGCCTCTGAATCTCATGGAGCAGGGGTTTCCAACTGTGTCTGCACAGAGTCAGGGCTCAGCTGATGATCCTTGTTGAGTCAGTGTCCCCTGATCCTGGGTAACCAGGAGGGGAGGGGACCCAGTGCCTCGGAGCTGCCGAATGCTGCCCCCTTCTGGTCATGGCTGAGCGGTGCCTCCCTGAAGCCTGGACAGGGAGGGCCACTCTGTCCTGTCTTGACAAACCTTCGGGGGAAGTGACAGGGATGATGATCGTATGTGGCTCATTGTTTTGTTGTTATACCTGAGTGAGAAGTAGTAAAATGGGAACCCCAAGTGTCAACACGAAGAAAGGAGTGGAGAAGTTTAAACAAATGCTTCTCATATATTAAAATCTAGCTTCTCACTGATTTTTCATTCTTAAAATCTGAAACTTTTTTTTGGTGATGGAAATTAATGATTTTTCTCAGTATGTGATTGTCTTATTATCAGTTCAGCTGTTTACAGAGAAATCTTTCAGTTGGAAGATTATCTAGACTTTTTTATACAGACTCTGCTTTTAGTCTTTTGGGCATTTTACTTAATTACATGTAACCACTGTGTATGTGTTTTTAAACATAACAGTTACTGACAATTTTCTTAACACTTAGGATATGTAAAGAAGTATACATACCCTCAAGTCTCCCAGGAGTATGACCTGTGATTGGCATGATGAGTACATTGTCCTTCTTCCTCATATTGGATTACGTGCTGTCAAATGCATTTTCATGTTTTTGTTTTCCTTAAAGTAGAAGTACTTTATTGTCCCTGTTTAGCCAGGAGAAGTAATGCATGTAACATGTATAAAGCTGAGGCTTTATTCCTCTGACTCACAATGTCATAATTTTCTTTATTCCCCATTTTTTTGTTGTCATTGGTGTTAAATTAGAGCGCTCGTGAAATTAGACCATTATTTACAAGAGTTAGTTTATCAAGAGTGATTTTATTATGTAAAGTGTCCCCTTCTTGCTGAGTGTCACTGAGATTTTTTTCTTTATCAAATGAAAGTGGAGAGATTAACGGAGATTTCAAATTGCAGTGTTTATTAGTATAGGGCCAGGCGTGCTATGTACTTCTGCCGCTACCTTGTGGAAATTAATGAGATCGTTAAAACCAAAGATTGCATGTGTGCTCAGTGTATCAGACTCTTTGTAAACCCATGGACTGTAGCCTGCCAGGCTCCTCTGTCCATGGAATTTCCAGGCAAGGATACTAGAGTGGCTATGAATGGGTAAGTGGTAAAAACCTCCCACACTGAAGAGTCTAGTAAGTACATTATTTTAATAAGCTTATGTGCATCATTCGGTTTGCATTTCAAACAGGTTCCTTGTCATTTCAACTCCTTAAATTCTGTGGGTGTCTATACCTGAGTCTATATGGAAATCTGGTAAAAGAAGCCTTCCTAAGGCAACTAAAGCTATTTCAACTCCCAAGAAGATAGGAGTAGATGAAAAGACCTATAAAACACAATGTCTTAAAATGAGAAAAATGTGGGCTATGTTAGCATTTTAATTACTCTTATGGTATTTTCCCCACTATTTGAAGTAATTTGTGTTACTTTATTGAAGTGGGTACATTTTTGTAACTTTCATTTGCAGGAATCAGGAACCCCAGTCCTACGAGGCCTTTCCTTTACTGTCAGGCCCGGTGAACTGTTAGCTGTGGTCGGACCTGTGGGCGCAGGAAAGGTACGTTCTGATGCCTTTTGACAGCTTGATAATAGCCCCTGTTATATTCTCAGAGTGGAGCGCAGAGCTGAGTGTGACAGTTTGAATTCAGTGTGTCTAGAACAGTGTTTCTCTAGGTGTGTTCTATGGAACATTCATTTTGCAAGAAGGTTTCGTGGCAAATAAATCTGAATAAATGCACACTGTGTTTTCCTTCTTGGTGTTCTACATTGCCCAGTTGAGAACAACTTGTCAAGCATTGAACATCTCAGTGAAGGAAATTATTTATGTGACAGCTCTTCAGAATGGATGGAGACAATGGGGATTTCTTTTTGTCACAGTGGCCCTTCCAGGAAGTCTGGAGGTGGTGCAGGCTCTTCCAGGAACCTCTGAGCATTTCCTCACGTGACTTGACTCGGTCCTGTCAGTGCACATGTAGTGAATGTGCAGCCACGTGCTGGAGCTAAAGGTACAGACGTGAGCCAGGGTTCGACACCTCTGCTCCAGAGCAACCAGGTTCTGGGGTGAGACAGATACACAAGAAGATCACTTCAGTCCAGGGCAAAGAGCACTCTGATGTGTGGACACAGACACAGCACATCTATATGTTGTAAAAAATTTGAAATTTGCCTGTTGACTTAGTTTCATGTGTTTTGTACAACAACATACAGAAACCTAAATGTGGGATATGTACACGAAAGGGTGATGATTTCCTTTATGATGGACTTATGATCTGCACACACAACCCACTTCAGAGTTCTTTTAGTTCATTGTCTTTGGATATATTCTTTACACATAACTTTAAAAAAATAAAATATTTGTTTATTTGACTGAATGAGATCTTAGTTGCAGCATGTGAGGTCTAGTTCCCTGACCAGGGATTGAACCCCAGCCCCTGCACTGGGAGCTCAGAGTCTCAGCCACTGGACCACCGGGGAATTCTCTACACATGGCTTTTTAAGAACAAGTATTTGTCAAATAAAGGATATCCCGGATGTAGGACCAACTGCATTAAACATCAGATATATGAACTACACATCCTGTGGGGCTGCTCTGCTAGAGAAAGATGTTAAATATTCTTAATCAGTCTTTGCTGAGTAGAGCGCTTCGTTTGGGGGAAACTCAGGCAGCATAGATTGTTATACTATTCATATTCCTTACCAACCTTTAGTTTACCTTGACCAATGGTATTATTTTTATTTTTTTTAATCACAATCACCAGAGCAGTACTTTATCCTGTTCTATTGTGTATCAAGCACCAGGGTGGGGTCGGCCATGCTGCAGGACATGTTCCACCCTGAGTGCACCCTGTTCACATGTGTGTGTTGCTGTCTGTTTCAGTCATCACTGTTAAGTGCTTTGCTGGGGGAGCTGCCCTTGATCCAGGGGAATGTCAACATCCACGGGAGGATCGCATATGTTTCTCAGCAGCCCTGGGTGTTTCCAGGAACTGTGAGGAGTAACATTTTATTTGGGAAGAAATATGAAGAAGACCGATATAAAGAAGTAATAAAGGCGTGTGCTTTGGAAAAGGTAATTAATGACTTTTGAGCTGCATATACTCAAATTTCAAATAGTGATGATGTTGGTTTAAACTCTAAAGTTAGTTGAACTTTCTTTTTAATTTTGAAAGGTCTTTGATTGTTGCTTAATATTTATGCTGGTCTTCTGGGTGAATATGCAGGCATATGTGTTGCTGTTTTAATCCTAATATGATAACAACACCCACAGAATAACTTTGGTGGGGGTCAATGTGGTTGCTTCATTTTGTGAAATTTCACTCATTCTTTTTGGTATGGAGGGCTTTGCCACACACCTTGTGCAATCTTAGTTCACTGACTAGGGACTGAACTCAGGACCTTGGCAGTGAGAGCAGAGTCCCAACCACTGGACCACCAGGGAATTCCCTCATTCACTTTTAACTTCTTTTTTTAATGGACAATTGCAAAACTGTAAAAATAGAGAGCATGGTGTAATGAATCCTCATGTACCCACCTCCAGCTTCAGCCAGGAGCAGCTGGTGGCCAGTATAGCTGCATCTCCACCTCTGCCAGCCCCACCCCAACCCCAGAGTATCCTAGAGAAGATCCTAGACCTCAGATTAGTTCATCTGCAAATGTATCATTAGTTTTCTCTGAAAGATAGGAAAGCCTTTGAGAAAAAAAAAAATCACATTATTTCACCTGAAAAATAACCCAGATTCCTGAATGTCATCAACCTACTATTCTCTGTTTACACATCCTTAGTCATTTTCATTTTCATGCATTAGAGAAGGAAATGGCAACCCACTCCAGTGTTGTTGCCTGGAGAATTCCAGGGACGGTGGAGCCTGGTGGGCTGCCGTCTATGGGGTCGCACAGAGTCGGACACAACTGAAACGACTTGGCGGCAGCAGCAGCAGCAGTCATCTCACAGGGGAATCTCCTTCAGCATTGCTGGAGTCAGCCTGCACATTAGGTCTCCCCACCGACCCTTGGCTCATGCCTCCTCAGGCCTTTTCAGTCTCTAGGCTTCCCTCTCCATTTGGTTTTGACTTGCATTTTTATTTAAAGAAAATAGAATGCTTTAACATTTCTTCTTAATACTGCATCTTTTCTTTAGGGGAGAGACTGTTTTCAGAAATGGCATTGAGTTTCACAGAAAATGACAAAATGAAACATTTAACTCTACCTTGGGATTTAGATGAAATTAGTGAATGAATGATGAAAACTGAACTTACTTGAGGGGAGAACGTAATTTGGCAAAAAGGAAGAAAAATGTAAATACTGATTAAACAGTATGTTACTCTCCTGGGTTATAAAAATCCATGAACAGTAGTGTTAAAGGGTTCCCCTCGAGTCTGTTGAGTCCAGTCTGGACATCCAAGTATTCTTCTATACTGTGAGAAAAAGCCTGGGACAGTCTTTCAGAGGTGAGGAGTTAAGACTCCAAAACCCTCTTCCTGAGGAAATAGAAAATAGTAATTTAACTTGAACCACAGCTTGAACATCATAGATTGTATCACGTGAGTAGCATTTTGCAATAATGTGGTTTAAACAGAATTGCTCCTTTAATGAGCTTCTGTTTCTTTCTCTTGGGTTCTTATTAATAGGAAATTGTGTTGGCAGAAATAATGTCAAGTTAGCAGGAATGAGCTAGATTTTTATTAAATGATGTGGTGACTATAAGAAAAGAAGAGGGAAGCAAAGGTAGAACAGTGAGAACAGTAGCTCCCATTTATTCAGAGTCCATGTGCAAATCATTTTTCTGTCTTTCACCCCTGTGTGTGCGCACATGTAAGAGGGTATATGAGTTATTGATTCTTTATCAGTGTCCTCAGTATTAACATCCTCATTTTATAGTTGGTAAACTAAGGCTTGAGGATCAAACAGCTCATCTCAGCTCATTCAGATCCCTTTCTGCAGGACTCTAGACTCCATGCTTGTCCTCTCCATGCTGTGCCGCCTCTCAGTTGAGGAAATTTATAAGGAAGAATTTTTTAAAAAGCAGGTGATAGATGAAGGTGTAAGGTGGGGTGTGGAGTAAACAGATATCAGGCATTTCCTCTTTACTTTAATCACATCCAGCTCCTGATGCCCAGAGCAGACTCCAGAGACCCAGGCCAGGGTGGGGTATTTCTTTCATGACTTCGCCTTTCTGGTGAAGCTCAGCCCTTCTTTCTCCCCACATCCGAGCATCTCTGCAGAAGAGCAGATGCTGGGACAGTGGCTGATATTCACTTTTCTTCCCCCGGGGTCAATGCTTTGGACCAGTAATGTGAACAACGTTCTGGGGCCTCCGCCACCCTCGGGTGTCCATGCGGCAGAGTCTGGTGGGTCCCTGCAGGACCGGTCTGCAAGGCAATTCTTCTGTACATGATGTAACCATTATAAACATGGACTGCCCTCCTAGTCTGCGTGGTCAGAACACGGACACCTTCCAAATGTGTCTGGAGTGTGACCCCATCTCTCCATTCTCACTGCTCTCACTCTGGTCCTGACCATGGTCATCTCTCACCTAGATTTTTCCAGTAGCCTCCTCACTTATATTCACTCTTCCCCTTTCCCACTTACTGCCTGTTTTCCACAAAGCGCAGGAGTGATTCTTTAAAAACCCAAGACCGTGTAAGTCCTCCCCTTCCTCCTTTACTGGAGTGACCCCAGGCCCTCCTGCTCCAGCTCTGCCCTCTCTTCCCTTATTCTCACTCTGCTCTCCTGCCTCCTTGCTTGTCCTGAACCCCTTGGCTCCCCGGGGCTCCTGCACCTACCCCTCCCTCTGTGAGGAGCAGCCTCTCCAGGTCTGCCTGAGCCCCTCCCCACCCCAGATCTGCTCACACCCCCTCTGAGCAGAGCCTCCCTCACCCCCCACCCCCCAGTGTGGACTCACTTCCCTCCTTCACTCTCCATCCCCCTGTGCTGGCTTCCTTTTCCTTCCGTCCTCAGTCCTTGCACTCAACATGGAAAGAAACTGTAGGGACTTTGTTTCCTCATGGCTAAATCCACTGCACCCAGAACAATGCCTGGTGTGTAGTCAGTCCTCAATAATATCTGTTAAAATGGTTGAATGTCTAAATGCTGTGAAAAACTACAGAATGAAGCAAAGATGAAAAACCCTGAGAGGTTTGTTTTTTTAATGTTCAAGGTTATAGTTATTCACTATGAAATAATCCCATTATCGTTGATCAAACACTTGTGGGAAGAACTACTGCTGAAAGGTTAGAATGGCAGGAGAACACATTTTAAATCTTTTTCTTTTTTCCGTTTTCTATCTCCTTATAGAATTTGCAGAATTTGAAGGAAGGAGATCAAACTGTGATAGGAGATGGAGGAACCCCGCTGAGTGAAGGACAGAAAGCCCGGGTCAGCCTCGCCAGGTAAATGGGGTTTCAGTTGCCATCCTGCCCCTCCTCCTCCAGAGCTCCTAGTGGACGTGAGCACACAGACCCCGCTCACCAGGTGGGCCTGTGTGAAGCAGGGTCTTGGTCCTTTCCCTGGACTTGTAGAAGGAACATGAAGTTGCTGGACACTGTCATGATTCAGAGATGAGACTCAGGGAGTGTGAAGTGTCTTCTGATGTCTCTCTATGTTTTCTAGAGCCGTGTATCAGGATGCAGACATCTACCTCCTGGACGATCCGCTCAGTGCAGTGGATGCAGGAGTCAGCAGGCACTTGTTCGAACAGTGAGTTTGCTCCTGTTTCCTATCACTTCTTCTTTCCAAGATCCCTGTAGGGATCAGGGGAGGGAGCTCAGGAAAGCCTTTGTGCTTCAGGAGACTCAGCTTGCTATGTGCTGTTGTCCTTCTCTCCCTTTTTTCCCTCAAAAGAAGATCCATTGTAGAGAAATCTTGCCTCATGATGAGGTCAAGACAGGAGCATACAGCAGGTGCTTCCAGTGTGTGGAGGCCAGCGGGGTCCAGGCTTTAGGGAGTCAGGGATAGATGGCAGATTCTACCCTGTGACTTGCAGTTGATGGATCCAGACACTGTGGATGGACCCACACCCCTGGAATAAGAGGATGATATCCAATTTTTAAATCATAGAGTGGAACTCTGTAATCTGATACTTGGCTGCCAGTTCTTTTCCTCCATCATTTAAGGCATATTAGAAGGTACACAGTTTTCAGTACTGACATAGAGCTTCCATGGAAAGGCCCTGTTAGCTTATGCTTATTATTCTGTAGGTTTGAAAATACTTAGCAAAGCCTAGAATTCAAGAGTAATTTATCAGAGCCATACTTGATATCAGAGTATGGCTTTAATCATTTAATGTCTCTTCATGGATGCTTGTGGAATGAATACTTGGTCCCACAATATAGGGTTCACTTGAATGTGAATCTGTTATTTAGAATCTTTCTAAAATCCTGACTCACTTTGTGATTCTGGAATTTGGTGTCAGTGGCTCTTGCTTGGCCATAGAACCCCTGAAGGAGAACAACTATGATGCTTTTCTGTGTATGTCTTAACATATACTGACTGAGGCCTTGGATGGAGTCTAGATTGGCCTCCTTGAAAGCCTCATGAACTTGCTTTTGCTAAAACAGCCTCCACATCTCCCCCCAGAGTTAGTTCCCTTGCTGTTCACTTTATTAAAGCCAAAGCACCTTCCAGCTGCACTTATTGACACCCTGCTGTGTGCACTGAGTTAGATGCCCTTACAGATGTTCCTACACAAAACCTCTCAGTTTACAAGGAGGACAGTGAGCCAGGAGAGGGGAAGGACCACACTGGGCAGAATAAGGGAGACGAGGACACCCAGCTCTCATTCCTGCCTCTGAGGAACCTGTCTCTACGTGGAGCTTGTTAAGACAGATGCCAGGGAAAGGTCAGCGGAGTCAAGCTTTAGAGAGTTTCCATACAGGGTAGTGAGTGCTGAACAGAGGCAGAAGTGGCAGCTGGAGGCTTTCATTAAAAGTGGATGAATCGCACTTGTACTTGATGTTAGGAGTTTCCTTCAGTCGTGAGGCTATATCCAAGGTTGTTAAGGTTTTACCACTTTACGCTTGAACACTAAGTGGGTTCTCTTGCCTAAAGGTGAGAGGCCTTAGGCGAACTGATGCTGTCTCACTATGCTATGGATCCCGATGTGTTTCAGCCCCACATCATCAGACCCCCTGCCTCCTGCGTCATCAGCTCTTCGGGTCTGTCCTGATCAGACTGCCACACTGCTGTCTACACAGCTCACCCTCCTGCTCCAGCCCTTCTCAACTCCCCCACCCCACGTTCAGGAAACAGCTAAAGGTCAACAAACAAACAAGTTTCTTTGCTGACTGCACTCATCAGCCTTTCCAGCTCATCCCCTTACTCACTGGGTGTCTGGCTGTGATAGCTCTGTGGGCGGTCCTTTCTCATGTCCGTCTGTATGTACATACTGGTCCCTCTGTCCCAGAGCTGGGGAGCATTGCAGCAGGACACAGGAGAAAGGTGAAAGGTGGGTCCTGCCTTTGCCTCCTGCTCCTCCAGGGGGTGCCCGTGCCCTCTGTCTTCCCACAGTCCTCAATAATAATGCTAAATAAATTATGCTTAATAAAAAGCATTATTTAGAAAGAAATCAAAGCCATTAATTGGTCACTTTGGAATTATTTATATTACATTATATGTGATGGAATATTAGGAAGAAAACATTTTACAACTTTTGGGTTGCTCTATCTTGAACATAGCAACCCATCAGATTTGATTTACAGCCACTTTCAGGGACAATTGGCAAGTAATTACAAATTAAGGAGAAACATTTACATTAAAAGCTTTAGTCCTAAGACTGAAGAGGGCTTCCTCAGTCAAGAAACTTAGGTACAAATATTGAACTAAGACATCTCAAAAGGTAAAAATGAATCCTTTTGGACTTAATGAAGCAATGGTTTGAGTGTCTACATCCTGGGGTCTTGCTTCTGATCACAGACCCAGTATCCAGAGTGTCCCCTTAGGACTTTTCTGTCCTGAGTCCAAAACACATGACAGCCCGTGGTCAGCGAGGAGTGGGGAAGGGGGCTGACATTTACTGGGCGAATTGGTGGTTTGATTTCTCAGAACATGGGGTGAGTTGTCATTGACATTGTTTGAGATGGAGAAACTGAGGTTTGTTTAGTAGCTTGTCTGACGTCATCAAGCTCGTGAGAGGGACTGAGCTGCAGTCTGCTGCCTCCAGACTCTCCACCTGACTCACTCACAGGCTGAGCTCTGGCCCTTGTTCCTGAGATTTGCTCTGCGAAGAGCTCGGGCTCCTAGGTTACCTCTCTGGAGCCCTGCCTATAGTCACCAGGGTCCTGACCCAGGCACTAACTTCCTGGCCGGGCAGGGGGGATTGCGGACCCAGTGGGATGAAACTGGGGTTGAATCCCTTGGGGGTCTGAATTTAAAATGTAGAAGCATTCTGAGGGATTACTGTGAAAGGATACATTTAATAATGTGAGGGATAGTGAGGGGATTGTTGGGTCACACCTCGGCAGAACTTGGCAGCAGCTGTTGCTCTTAACAGGCAGGAGGTAATTACCAGTTTCAGGGGAATTAACATCCAGTTGGCTTGTTAGTTACCATGGAAACCAGCAGAGGGTCATGCCCCTCCTGCCCCTTTGACACGCATAGTGGAGGACTCTGATCTAAAGCTAGAATAGTCATTAGCTGGGCCTTGGGACACACATATAGGAAGGTCAGTCATGTGAGGAGGTGTAATTGAAGCAGGTACTGGTCAGGCAGGGGATGTACAGAGAGCAAGAGAACAGCCATTTTGGGTGGTCTGACCATACAGGGGTCTTGGCTAAGAGAAGTGGTATGTCTTTTGATTTGTTGGTTGATTTCCACTCCGATTTGGGCCATTTGGATTCTGTTCTTTCATATCCATGGTTGGAAGGTGTTCAGTCCTCATGAAAGAAGAATTGCTTCCTGAGTGGGACTGGGAATGTTGAAGAGACTGATGGAGGCCATGCCAGTGTTCATTTTCTGCCTAATATTATTTGGGGGGAAGGGTCTAGAATATGCACTCTGGCAAAGGTTATCAAGAAACTATTCATTTTTGTTGTTAATATGTACATTGGAAATCATAAATAATCACATAGAAAATTGCCTAAAAATGTACACATTTTTATATGACATAGATTCCTGTTCTCCTATTCTCACATAAAAATAACAAAGGGCTTTAGTTCAGTCGAGTTTTGGAATCTCAGTGTTGCTCAATTGCTTTTCTTGATGAAATAGATGGGAAAACAGTGGAAACAGTGTCAGACTTTATTTTTTGGGGCTCCAAAATCACTGCAGATGGTGATTGCAATCATGAAATTAAAAGACATTTACTCCTTGGAAGGAAACTTATGACCAACCTAGATAGCATTTTAAAAAGCAGAGACATTACTTTGCCAACAAAGGTCCGTCTAGTCAAAGCTATAGTTTTTCCAGTGGTCATGTATGGATATGAGTTGGACTGTGAAGAAAGCTGAGCACCAAAAAATTGATGCTTTTGAACTGTGGTGTTGGAGAAGACTCTTGAGAGTCCCTTGGACTGCAAGGAGATCCAACAAGTCCATCCTAAGGGAGATCAGTCCTGGGTGTTCATTGGAAGGACTGATGCTGAAGCTGAAACTCCAGTACTTTGGCCACCTGATGCGAAGAGTTGACTCATTGGAAAAGACCCTGATGCTGGGAGGGATTAGGGGCTTGAGGAGAAGGGGACGACGCAGGATGAGATGGCTGGATGACATCACCGACTCGATGGGCATGAGTTTGAGTAGACTCCGGGAATTGGTGATGGACAGGGAGGCCTGGCGTGCTGCGATTCATGGGGTCGCAGGGAGTCGGACATGACTGAGCGACTGAACTGAACCGAATTGAACTGAAGCTGAGTTTTAGGTAAAATAATTTAGCTCTTGGTGCCTCCTTCATTGGACTGCTTTTTAGAATTTTTTTTAGTGGAGCTGGAGTCAAGTTTGCTGCTGATGAATTTGAAGACCTTGCCAGATTCATTGATTTATGTTTCTATTAAATTTTTCATTTATTTGGTATTTAAACTACAGATTTTTAACTATTGTGTTGTTTTTGTCTCACTATGTTTTAAAAGTATAAATTTTTTACTTTGGAGTATCCCATTAATGTGCTTTTGCGTGCTATACCTTTTATATTTGCAGGTGTATTTGCCAAGCTTTGAAAGATAAGATCACAATTTTAGTGACTCATCAGTTGCAGTACCTAAAAGCTGCAAGTAACACTCTGATATTGGAAAATGTAAGTAGTTTCTAGAAATCTGTGGAGCTTGCTAGCACTTGCTAGCACTGTGGCGAAGGCCAGATCCTCTCAATAGGTCACTCTCTTGGGTTCATGGTAAATGCCCTCTTCTCCCTCAGTTTTTTGCCCCCTTCTTCCCAGAGCTGGTGGTACTCATGCCTCTGAGGATGAATTCAAAGACCATAGAAATGTCACTGTTATGCTCTAAGCCACATAAACCCTAAAGTGCTACCATGGAATTACTGAGTCACCACTGTTCTAATGAAATTTGTTAAGGACAATAATGCTATTTTATGTACAAGATTTTGTTTTCTCCTTCCAGGATTTAAGTCAAAGTATACTAATTTGGAAATTACAGATACTAAGACCTGTTTGTAACCATGTGATAGTCAAATGCAGTTTGCTAAACAGCATCTTCCGTTAACACCAGAAGTGAGGTTTGGTAGCCAAGCACCCGGGTCAGAGATGACCTCTCTGCTAGTGTCTCCAGTTGCTGGTCTCACTGCCCAGGTCTCTATGTGCCTGATACGTGTGGGGGCCTGTGCAGCAGGAGGACAAGGCCCTGCCTTCATGGGGCACCTGTTCTTATGGGGAGGATGTGTCAGAGAAGGTGACATCCTAGCCTCTCTGAGGAGCTGCTGCCTCATAGAGTCTGAGTGACATGAAGGTGGGGACCACACGGTCACCTGGGGGAGGGAGTCTGAGGCAGAGTGTCCTAAGGAAGGAGCTGACCTGGCAGGTTGGAGGAACGACAGGAGGACCAGCGTGTCTGAGGAGAGTGAGCAGGGGGATGGGAGGGAGCTGGTCTCCAGGCAGTGGGCAGGGGACCGGAAGTGGGATGGAAACCTTGGATGGTCCAGAGCAGAGGAGGGATATGGTCTGATGTGGGAGTTAAAAGTCCTCTGATGGTCACTGGAGGGGCGATGGCAGAAGCAGTTACAAGGCTTAGTAAAGCTGAGGAGACAGCAGCGTGAGCTTAAGCTAGGATGTCAGTTTTTAGAGCTGCTGTAACAAAACACCGCAAACTGGGTGACTTAAAACAACAGAAGTTTGTTGTTTCCCTGTTCTGGAGGCTACGGGTCCCAAATCCAGGTGCTGGCAGGGCCATGCTCTCTCTGAAGACTCCAGAGGGGAGAATCCTTCCCTCCAGTCTCTGGTGTTCATCTGTTTCCCTTGGTGTTCCTTGGCTTCTAGCTGCAGCACTGTGGTTTCTGCCTCTGATGTTACGTGGCCATTGTCCCTGTGTCTGTATGGGTCTCTTCTCATAAGGACATCAGTATTACTGGATGTAGGGTCACCCTGTTCCAGTATGACCTCATCTTAACTTGATTACCTCTGCAAAGAGCCTGTATCTCAATAAGGTCATATCCACAGATGTCATGTTTAGGTCTTGAACATACTTTTGGGGGCTACTGTTCAATCCACAACTCCTATGCTAGGTCGGTGGTGGACTGGAGATAAATGAGAATATTTCAGGCTTACTGGTTGGTTGATGCTTCAGTCTTGGCTTGTTTGCCTCTGGGTCTCAGCAACAGTGTCCTAAACCCTTGTCTGTTCCACAGGCCCATGGCCAGATCCCTCACTTATCAAGTGAAGTTCTACTCCGGGAAAGATTATTAAAATGCAGGACCTCTACCTCCCTAGAAGTAGTTCCCTGTGTAGATTCTCCACTCCCCATGGGGCTCGGATTTCTCAAACATGTTGTTTAGTTGCTCAGTCATGTCTGACTCTTTGCAACCCCATGGACTGTAGCCCACCTGGCTCCTCTGTCCATGGGATTTTCCAGGCAAGAATACTGGAGTGGCCTCCCATTTATTATGTTAATGATCTCCATCTTTAACACATGAGCACACATTTCTTTCACATCCCCCAGTACCTAACACAGGGTTTGGCAGAGAACACAATGCTCAGTTCTGTGTCAAGCTGAACTGAACTAGATTTGTCCACAAGAATTTCAGAACTAATGATAACTTTCTTACAAAAATCATAACTTAAGATCCGTTTACTTCTCTTGATTAGCATTTATATTAGATTAGTATTGCCAAGCAGAAGGCAATGGCAACCCACTCCCAAACTCTTGCCTGGAAAATCCCATGGGTGGGGGAGCCTGGTAGGCTGCAGTCCATGGGGTCGTTACTAGTAGGACACAACTAAGCGACTTCACTTTCACTTTTCACTTTCATGCATTGGAAAAGGAAATGGCAACCCACTCCAGTGTTCTTGCCTGGAGAATCCCAGGGACTGGGAGCCTGGTGGGCTGCAGTCTATGGGGTCGCACAGAGTCAGACACGACTAAAGTGACTTAGCAGCAGCAGCAGCAGTAGTATTACCAAATGCAAATACATTCTTTTCAGTTTTTTTTTTTTTTTAATTTTAGGGTGAAATGGGGCAAAAGGGGCCTTTCACTGAGTTCCTAAAATCCAGAATAGATTCTGGTTTCCTTTCAAAGAAGAAGACTGAGGAGTCTGAACCATCTCCCAAGTCTCCAGACCAGCCTCAAGAGTCTTCCACACCCTCAGTGAAAGATGCGGCCCCAGAGGACCACGATGTAAGTTTCTCATCTTGCAACATGCCCTGGTCTGTCTGCTCTTGGAGGCCTCAGTGGGCCTTCGGTCTGCTCCAGTTATATATACACAGGTCCTCCTTGACATCCAAACCCAGGAGCCTGGAGTCACTCTCTGAAATTCAGGAGCCACATAGATTTTAATCACGTGCTACCCCCTGCTACCCAGATTCACCTTACTCCAACTTGCTGTGTGAGCTCAGTTTACTGTATTTGGCTAGTATTTTGAGGCTCAGTTATGTTTTATGTTTCCATCATTGAATGACAAAATAAAAGATTAAGAGCTAAATGTTAGTTCCATATCATTCTGTGTATTATTTTGAACAAGCTTCTGCATTTATACTTGAATGGGGTATGTTGTGCTTGTGTTGAGAGTCGTGATTGACTTTAAGCAACGCCACCCAACTATGAAAAACCTCATGCAGATGATGTTTTCTTATTTCTAATAGATTCCTAGGAGTGGGATGGCAGGGTCCAAGCATAAATGCATATGTGGTTTGTCTAGATATTTCCACACCCTTCTCTTTAGATGATGGACTATATTTCACTCCTGCCAGCATATGAGTTTTGTGTGTGTCCCCACATTTTTGCAATAAAGTTACTTTTGAACTTCTGATATTCAGGAACCAATTACTTAATGTTTTATCTCTCACTGCCATTTTTCCCCTCACAGACTGAGGATATACTGGTTAAACTACCCCTAGAGGACCATTCAAAGGGACAAGTTGGTTGTAAGACCTACAAGAATTACTTCACAGCCAGTGCTCACTGGTTTGTCATCATTTTCCTCATTCTAGTGAACATCGCAGCTCAGGTAAATAGAGACAATTTTTGGTATGCCCTCAGCTTGGTGTTTACATATTATTTATACTTTATTTATAAAGTATACTATAAAGTATACTATTCTTAATATGTATATGAAGAGATTTATCTCAAAGAATTGGCTCATGCAGTTGTGGGATCTAGTTGGGTGAATGTGAAATCAGGAAAGCAGGCCTGAAGGCTGGAACCTCAGGCAGGAGCTATGCTGCTGTCTTGAAGCAGAATTTCTTCCTCCTCTGAGAAGCCTCAGGTTTTGCTCTTCAGGCCTCTGACTGACTGGATGAGGCCATCACTGTCTTGGGGGTGATCTCTTCTACTTCAGTTCTCATGATGGATGTGAACCACAGTTGCAAAATACCTTCATGGCAATGTCAAGACCGGTGTTTGAATCATTGGAGACTGGCCTGGCCAAGCTGACATAGAAAACTGACCATCACAGTACCTATTAAGTTTCTTTGATTTGAAAATCTCCAACGTTTACACTATTATTACTGTATTTGCAGTCCATCTGGATTTGTATTGAAAAGCATTTTTTGTGGGGAGCTAAATAAGTGAGCTTTACTGGTGTTGTGTATACATGACAGAGAGCTTCTAGGAAAAGAAGAATGTCTTTTGGAGATATTAAAATGTAGCGTGCCCTCCCCTGACCTGTGGCCATCTGGGGTGGGGGGCTTGGCGCAGACCTGAGCCGGAAGGACCGCCTCCGTGTCCTGAGCCTTCCCCTCCCCCATCCTGTGAGCGGGGTGGGGCTCAGTGTCTGAGTGACTGTGTTTCCTGCTCCAGGTCGCCTACACCCTGCAGGACTGGTGGCTTCAAGCCTGGTGAGTGATTCTTGGTCTAACCCAAAGTGCTGAAAGTCTATGGGAAGCCCCCCTTCCCACAGAGCCAGGGGGAGAGGTAAAGCTCATTCAGCCTCCTCTTCTGACCCTCACATAGTTTCCCTGAAGAAAAAGTTCCTGTTGGGGGAATATGACCCTCCCATGGTCTCTCCCTATGTCTGACCCTCAGTAGCTTCCTCCCAGACAGTTTTGAAAACTGAAACTCATGATTCAAGTTGAATTTTTATAAGGTGGAGGGACACCAGGCCCTATGAGCTGGGAATCGTTTTCCAACATAAACCATGTCTCCTAAATTGAAGTTAAATTTTTATCTTTACCTAATTCTATCTATTGCATTTTTTTCTCTTCCCTATTCCATAGGGCGGATGAACATATTGTCAATGTTAGTAGACAACAAAATGAAACAGTGATTGATCTCAACTGGTACTTAGTAGTTTATTCAGGTAAAGTGGAATCTTCTACTCTATTATACAGGAGTGTGAAATGCTTTCAGTGAGCCTGTGAGAGCAACTAGGGCTTCCAGGAGTAATTCAGTAATGTCTTAACAGATTAAGTCTGAGTTGCATTTACTCTGTGAATTAATTGGAATGATTATTTTTAAAATTGACTAGAAGAAAGAGATTGAATGAAGACTTTTTAAAAAATTTATTTTATTGACATATAGTTGATTTAGTATAGTTGTGTTGATTTCTGCTGTACAGCAGTGATTCAGTTTCATATATATAGAATGATATATATGTATATATGAATATATGTGTGCTTATATATTCTTTTTCATATTATATGCCATTATGGTTTGTTACAGACTATGGAATACCATTCCCTGTGCTATGCAGTAGGATCTTGTTATCCACTCTCTGTATAATAGTTTGCATCTGCTCACCCCAGACTCCCAGTCCACCCCTCCCCCACCCTTCTTCCCCTTGGCAACCACAGGTCTGTTCTCTCTGTGGGTCTGTTTCTGTTTTGTAGATAAGTTTATTTGCATCATATTTTAGATTCCACATGTAAGTGATAGATGTTTGTCTTTCTCTTTCCGATTTACTTCACAGTTTGATAATCTCTAGGCCCATTCACCTTGCTGCAAATTTCATGCTGCATTATTTCATTCTTTTTTATGGTGGATCAGTATTCCATTATGTGTGTGTGTGTGTGTATACCACATTATCTTTATCCATTTATCTGTTGATGGATATTGAGATTGTTTCTATGTCTTGACTACTGTAAATAGTAATGCAGTGAACACAGGGTTCATGTATCATTTCAAATTAGTTTTCTTTGGATATATGCCCAGGAGTGGAATTGCAGGATCATATGACAACTTTACACTTAGACATCACCAGATGGTCAATACCAAAATCAGATTGATTTTATTTTTTGCAGCCAAAAATGGAGAAGCTCTATACAGTCAGTAAAAATAAGACTGGGAGCTGACTATGGCTCAGATCATAAACTCCTTATTGCCAACTTCAGACTTAAAATGAAGAAAGTATGGAAAACAACTAGACCATTCAGGTATGACTTAAATCAAATCCCTTGCAATTATATAGTGGAAGTGAGAAATAGATTCAGGGGATTAGATCTGATAGAGTGCCTAAAGAACTATGGACGGAGGTTCATGACATTATACAGGAGGCAGGGATCAAGACGATCCCCAAGAAAAAGAAATGAAAAAGGCAAACTGGTTGTCTTAGGAGGCCTTACAAATAGCTCTGAAAAAAAGAGATGTGAAAGGCAAAGGAGAAAAGGAAAGATATACCCATTAGAATGCAGAGTTTCAAAGAATCACAAGGAGAGATAAGAAAGCCTTCCACAGTGATCAGTGCAAAGAAATAGAGGAAAACAATAGAATGGGAAAGACTAGAGATCTCTTCAGGAAAATTAGATACCACGGGAACATTTCATGCAAAGATGGGCACAAGAAAGGACAGAAATGATATGGACCTAACAGAAGCAGAAGATATTAAGAAGAGGTGGCAAGAATACACAGAAGACCTGTACAAAAAAGATCTTCATGACCCAGATAATCATGATCACTCACTTAGAGCCAGACATCCTGGAATGCAAAGGCAACTGGCCCTTAGGAAGCATCACTATGAACAAAGCTAGTGGAGGTGATGGAATTCCAGTTGATCTATTTCAAATCCTAAAAGATGATGCTGTGAAAGTGCTGCACTTAATATGCCAGCAAACTTGGAAAACTCAGCAGTGGCCACAGTACTGGAAAAGGTCAGTTTTCATTCCAATCCCAAAGAAAGGCAATGTCAAAGAATTCTTGAACTGTTGCACAATTGCACTTATCTCACATGCTAGTAAAGTAATGCTCAAAATTCTCTAAGCTAGGCTTCAATAGCATATGCACCATCAACTTCCAGATGTCCAAGCTGGATTTAGAAAGGCAGAGGAACCAGAGATCAGATTGCGAACATCCATTGGATCATTGAAAAAGCCAGAGAGTTCCAGAAAAACATCTACTTCTGCTCTATTGACTATGCCAAAGCCGTTGACTGTGTGGGTCACAACAAATTGTAGAAAATTTTTAAACAGATGAGAATACCAGACCACCTGACCTGCCTCCTAAGAAAGCTGTATGCAGGTCAGGAAGCAACAGTTAGAACTGGACATGGAAAAACAGACTGATTACAATTCAGGAAAGGAGTACATTGAAGCTGTATGTTGTCACCCTGCTTATTTAAGTTATAAGCAGAGTACATCATGGGAAATGCTGTGCTGGATGAAGCACAAGCTGGAATCAAAATTTCTGGGAGAAATATCAATAACCTCAGATATGCAGATGACAACACCCTTATGGCAGAAAGCAGAAAAGAACTAAAGAGCCTCTTGATGAAAGTGAAAGTGGAGAGTGAAAAAGTTTGCTTAAAACTCAACATTCAGAAAAGTAAGATCATGGCATCCGGTCCCATCACTTCATGGCAAATAGATGGGGAAACAGTGGAAACAGTGCCCGATTTTATTTTTGGGGGGCTCCAAAATCACTGCAGATGTTGCCATTAGCTATGAAATTAAAAGATGCTTGCTCCTTGGAATAAAAGTTATGACCAACCTAGACAGCATATTTGAAAGCAGAGACATTACTTTGTCAACAAAGGTCCATCTAGTCAAAGCTATGGATTTTCCAGTAGTCATGTATGGATGTGAGAGTTGGACTATAGAGAAAGCTGAGCACTGAAGAATTGATGTTTTTGAACTGTGGTGTTGGAGAAGACTCTTGAGAGTTCTTGGACTGCAAGGAGATCCAACCAGTCCATCCTAAAGGAAATCAGTCCTGGGTGTTCATTGGAAGGCCTGATGTTGAAGCTGAAACTCCAATAATTTGGCCACATGATGCGAAGAACTAATTCATTTGAAAAGATCCTGATGCTGGCAAAGATTGAAGGCAGGAGGAGACAGGGATGACAGAGAATGAGATGGTTGGATGGTATCACTGCCTCAATGGACATGAGTTTGAGTAAACTCCCTAAGTTGGTGATGGACAGAGAGGCCTGGTGTTCTGCAGTCCATGGTGTCTGAAAGAGTCAGACATGACTGAACAACTGAACTGAACTGAACTGAAGGCAACTTTATTTTTAGCTTTTTGAAGACCCTCCACTGTTTGCCACTGTGATTGCCTCAGTTTACATTCCTACCAGCAGTGTACATATATTCCCTTTTCACCACACCCTCTTTAACATCTGTTATTTGTATTTTTCAGTGATGGTCATTATGACTGGTGTTGAGTGATAACCTTATTGTAGTTTTGCTTTTCATTTCATAACTAGCAATGATAAGCATATTTGTATATACCTGTTGTCATATATTGGAGAAGGAAATGGCAACCCACTCCAATGTTCTTGCCTGGAGAATCCCAGGGATGGGGTCACACAGAGTCGGACACGACTGAAGTGACTTAGCAGCAGCAGCAGTTGTCATATATCTGTGTATGTCTTTTTTGGAAAAATGTCTGTTTATGTCATCTGTCCATTTTCTGAGCAGGTTTGCTTTTTTTGATCATTGAATTGTATAAGCTGTTTTTAGATTTTGAAAATTAAGCCTTTGTCAATCACATCATTTTCAAAGATTTTTTTCTCAGTCTGTAGGTTGTCTTTCCATTTTTTTTTATGGTTTCCTTTGCTGTGAAGAAGCTTATAAGTTTGATTAGGTCCCATTTGTTTATTTTTGCTTTTATTTCTATCGCCTTAGGAGACTGATCTAAGAAATCATTGGTACAATTTATGTGAGAGGAAGTTTTACCTGTGTTCTCTTCTAGGAGTCTTATGGTGTCATGTCGTATTAAGTCTTTAAGTCATTTGGAGTTTATTTTTATGTATGGTGTGAGAGTTGTTTTAACTTCAGTGGTTTACATACAGCTGTCCAACTTTCCCAAAACTACTTACTGAAGATATTGTCTTGTATAATATACATTGTATATAATATACAAGTCTTGCCTCTTCCATTGATGATTAACTTTAACAGATGTTGAAGGTGTATGCATTTATTTCTTGGCTCTCTATTCCATTTATTCATAGTCAATTTTTGTGCCAAAACCACACCATTTTGATTACTATAGCTTTGTACTATCATCTGAAGTCTGGAAGGGCTATGACTCCTGCTTTGTTCTTTCTCCTTAGGATTGCTTTGGCAACTCTAGGTTTCTTGTGGTTCCATATAAATTTTAGCTGTATTTGTTAGTTTCATGAAAAATTTCATGGATAATTTGGTAGGGATCTTGTTAAATCTATAGATTGCTTTGGGTAGTATGGCCATTTTAACAGTATTAACAGTATTAATTCTTCCAAGAGCATGGTATATCTTTCCATTTCTTTGGATCATGTTCAGCTTCCTCTTTTAATGTTTTATAAATCTTTCACCTCCTTGGTCATGTTTATTCCTGGGTATTTTAAGTTTTTTGATGTGATTTTTATTTGTTTTTACATTCTTTTTATAATGTTTCATTATGAGTATAAAAAAAAACCTTGGTTCAGTGTGTCAATCTTTTATCCTTCTGCCTTGCTAAATTCATTTACCAGTTCTATTAGTTTTTGTGTGGAGTCTTTACAGTTTTATATATATATATATTATCATCTGCATATAGTGATAGTTTTACCTCTCCCCTTCAAATGTGGATAATTTGATTTCTTTTTCTTATCTTATGGCTGTAGCTAGGACTTCAAGTACTATGTTGCATAGACTTGGTGAGAGTGGGCATCCTTGTCTTCCTCCAAATTTTAACAGGAAGGCTTTCAGCTTTTCACCATTGAGTTTTATACTGGCCATGTGCTTTGTCATAAATGGGCTTCCCTGGTGGCTCAGATGGTAAAGAATCTGCCTGTAATTCAGGAAACCCAGGTTTGATCTCTGGGTTAGGGAGATTCCCTGGAGAAGGGAATAGCTACCCACTCCAGTATTCTTGCCTGTAAAAATCCATGGACAGAGGAGCCTAGCGATCTGCATACAGTCCATGAAGTTGCAAAGTTGGACATGAATGAAAGACTTATACTTTGACTTTGTCATAAACAGTTTTCATCTTGTTGAGATTTACTTCCTCTGTGCTTACTTTCATAAGAGTTTTTGTCATGAATGGGTGTTAAATTTAATCAAATGTTTTTTCTGTATTTATTAAGATCATGTGGTTTTTGTGTTTTCTTTTGTTGATATGATGTATCATATCAATTAATTTGTATATGTTAAACCATACTTATAACCCTGGGATAAATCCAATTTAATCATAGTGCATGATTTTTTTATGTGTTGTTGGATTCAGTTTGCTAATAATTTGTTGAGAATTTTTGCATTTCTATATTCATCAAGGATATTGTCCTATGATTTTCATTTTTGGTAGTATCTTTGTCTGGTTTTGCTATCAGGATGATGGTGGCTTTATGGAATGTCTTTGGGAATATTCCCTTCACTTCAGTCTTTTGGAAGAATTTGAGAAGGATTGGTATAAGCTCTTCCTTTTTTGTTGGGTAAAGTTCACCTGTGAAGCCATCTGGTCCTGGACTTTTGTGTGTAGGGAGGTTTTTTTTTTTTTTTTCAATTACAGATTCTGTTTCATTTCTAATGATCAGTCTGCTCTACTTTTCTATATCTTCTTGGTTCAGTTTTGATGTGCTGTATGTGTCTAGAAACTTGTCCATTTCTCATAGGTTGTCCAGTTTGTTAGTAAATACAGTTCATGGTTTATTTGTGTATCTGTAGAATCAGTTGTTACTTATCCTCTTTGATTTATATTTTGTTTATTTAGGTTCTCTCCTTTTATTCTTGGTAAGTCTAACCAGAGGCTTGCCAATTTTGTTTACCGTTTCAGAGAACCAGCTCTTGGTTTTATTGATTTTTTTTTTTCTATTTTTTACATATTTATTTCCTCTCTGATATTTATTATGTCCATCCTTCTGCTGATTTTAGGTTTTGTTCTTCTTTTTCTAATTCTTTTAGGTGGTAGGTTAGGTTGTTTATTTGAGGTTTTTCTTGTTCCTTGAAGAAGACCTATGTTACTATTAACTTCCCTCTAAGACCTACTTTTGCTGCACTCTATAGATTTTGTGTGGCTGTGTTGTCATTTGTATTTTTAAATTTCCTCCTTGATTTAATCGTTAATTCTTTTTTTTTTTTTAAGTAACATGTTTTTTGTCTGTGTGCACTCAGTTGCTCAGCTGTGTCGACTCTTTGTGATCCCATGGACTATAGCCTACCAGGTTACTCGGTCCATGGGATTTTCCAGACAAGGAGTGGGTTGCCATTTCCTACTCCAGGGAATTTTCCTGACCCAAGTATTGAACCCACATCTCTTGCATCAGTAGGGGGATTCTTTATCACTGCACCACCTGGAAAATCCCACATGTTGTTTAGTTTCCATTGAAAGGTTGTTGCTAAACCACGGAAAAGAGGCCGGGATTCTTGGCCTCCAGAGGAGAAGAATTTAATCTGGGGCCAGAGACGAGGCTGGATTGCTCAGAGGTTTGTGTAATAAAGTTTTATTAAAGTATAAAGGAGATAGAGAAAGCTTCTGACATAGGCATCAGAAGGGGGCAGAAAGAGTACCCCCTTGCTAGTGTTAGCCATGGAGTTATATACTCTCTAATTAGTTATTACAGTGAATCAAAAGAATGTCTGGAGGTTGTAAAGACCTCACTAGACCTACTCCCATAATTTACATTTTAAGATAACAGGATTAGCCAGGTTTTTTCCAGAGGCTGTCCTCAAGCAGGATACATTCAGTTCAGTTCAGTCGCTCAGTCGTGTCCGACTCTTTGCGACCCCATGAATTGCAGCACGCCAGGCCTCCCTGTCCATCACCAACTACCAGAGTTTACTCAAACTCGTGTCCATTGAGTCGGTGATGCCATCCAGCCATCTCATCCTCTGTTGTCCCCTTCTCCTCCTGCCTCCAATCCCTCCCAGCACCAGGGTCTTTTCCAATGAGTCAACTCTTCGCATCAGGTGGCCAAAGTATTGGAGTTTCAGCTTCAGCATCAGTCCGTCCAATGAAAACCCAGGACTGATCTCCTTTAGGATGGACTGGTTGGATCTCTTTGCAGTCCAAGGGACTTTCAAGAGTCTTCTCCAACACCACAGTTCAAAAGCATCAATTTTCCGGCACTCAGCTTTCTTCACAGTCCAAATCTCACATCCATACGTGACCACTGGAAAAACCATAGCCTTGATCAGATGGACCTTTGTTGGCAAAGTAATGTCTCTGCTTTTTAATATGCTGTCTAGGTTGATCATAACTTTCCTTCTAAGGAGTAAGCGTCTTTTAATTTCATGGCTGCAGTCACCATCTGCAGTAATTTTGGAGCCCCCCAAAAATAAAGTCTGACACTGTTTCCACTGTCTCCCCATCTATTTCCCATGAGGTGATGGGACCAGATGCCATGATCTTAGTTTTCTGAATGTTAAGCTTTAAGCCAACGTTTTCACTCCTCTTTCACTTTCATCAAGAGGCTTTTTAGTTCCCCTTCACTCTCTGCCATAAGGGTGGTGTCATCTGCCTATCTGAGGTTACTGATATTTCTCCCAGCAATCTTGATTCCAGCTTGTGCTTCTTCCAGCCCCGCATTTCTTATGATATGCTCTGCATATAAGTTAAATAAGCAGGGTGACAATATACAGCCTTCACGTACTCCTTTTCCTATTGTTATATAATCCTAAGGAATGTAGAGGGACAAAAAGTTAGTCCTTTCTTCCTCCTTGAGAATTTCAGACCCCTCTCTCCTTGGGGACCCCTGGACTTCTTATCAATCTGCCTAGGAATTGACTCTCTCACAATGTAATCTTTCTTTCCTTATTTTTCTGTGGTTGATTTCTAGTTTAATGCATTCGTGGTCAGAAAGGATGCTTGAAATAATTTCTGTCCTCTTAAATTTGTTGAGACCTGTTTTGTGCCATAGTATGAGTCCATTCTAGAGAATGGTCCATCTACACTTGATAAGGAGGAGTATTCTGGGGGGTTTTGTGATGTGATTTGTATGTGATGTCCTGAAAATACCTAGTAAGTCTGATTTTTCTATTGTTCATTTAAGATCTCTGTTGCTTGATTTTCTGTCTAGAAGATTTGTCAGTAGATGTGAGTGAGGTGTTAAAATCCCCTATTATTGTCTCCTTTATGTCTATCAGCATTTGTTCTATGTATTTGGATGTTCCTATATTGGGTGCATATATGTTGACAACTGTACTATCTTCCTATAGTGTCCTTCTATATCTTTCTGTATAATCTTTGTTTTAAAGTCTGTTTTGTCTGAGTATTGTTGCCTCCACTTTCTTGTTATTTCATGAAATATCTATTTCTATCCCCGCACTTTCAATCTATGTGCGTCCTTTGCCCTGAAGCAGGTCTCTTATAAGCAGCGTATTGTATGCTCTTATTATTTTTATTCAGTATGCCACTTTGTGTCTTTTGTGTGTTTAGTTCTTTGACATTTAAGGTAATTTTTGATATGTATATATTTATCACCATCTTAAACTTTGTTTTCCTGTTGAGTTTTATTTCTTCCTTGTTCCTTTTGTTTTTTTCTCTTCTGGTTTTGATGATTTTCTTTTGTGTTATGCTTTCTGTTCTCTTCTTGACTTTTGTGAATCTACTGTATGTTTTCGATTTATGGTTACCCTCTTTTTCAATTACGTTAACATTTTCCTTTATCTACTTGCTTTAAACTGGTAGTCATATAAGCTTAGGGCTTCTCTGGTAGCTCAGTGGTAAAGAATCCATCTGCCAATGCAAAAACAAGGTTTCTGTTCTTGGGCTGGGAAGATCCCCTGGAGAAGGAAATGACAACCTTCTCCAGTATTCTTGCCTAGAAAGTCCATGGATAGAGGAGCCTGGTAGGTTGTAATCCATAGGGTCACAAGAGTTGAACATAACTTAGCAACATGACTTAATAGCAACATATAGGCTTAAACACATTCTGAAAAAAAAAATCTGCATTTTCTTACTCTCCTGTCCCATTTTATGATTTTGATGTGCCTCATACATCTTAATGTTTATCCTTTTGCTGTTGATTGTGGTTATCATCACTTTCACAGAAAAAAATTTTTAATCTGTGTGTTGGCTTATGTAAGTGGTTTACTGTCCAACTGTGATATTCTCTTCCCCATGGATTCTTACTTCTTTTCTATTTAGAGAAGTTCTTTTAGTATATGGTGGGAGGCTTCCCTGATAACTCAGTTGGTAAAGAATCTGCCCGCAATGGAGGAGACCCTGATTCAACTCCTGAGTTTGGAAGATTCACTGGAGAAGGGATAGGCTACTCACTCCAGTATTCTTGGACTTCCCTTGTAACACAGCTGGTAAAGAATCCACCTGCAATGTGGGAGACCTGGGTTCAATCCCTAGGTTGGGAAGATCCCCTGGAGAAGGGAAAGGCTACACACTCCAGTATTCTGGCCTGGAGAATTCCGTGGACTGTAGTCCACAGGATCACAAAGAGTTGGACATGACTGAGCAACTTTCACTGTCACTTTTAGTGTATCCTTTAGGACAGGTTTAGTGTTACTATATTCTTTTGGTTTTTGCTTGTCTGAGAACATTTACCTCTCATTCTATTCTAAATGCTCATCTTGCTGGATAGAGCATGCTAGGTAGCAGATTTTTTTTTTTTTTCCTTTCAGAACCTTGAATACATCTTACCATTCGCTTCTTACCTGCAACTTTTCTGTAGAAATAACAGCTAATAGCCTTGGCCCCACCGGGGGCGGGGTGGGGGTGGGATTCCTTTGTAATTAACTTTTTCTCTTGCTGCCTTTGAATCTTCTCTTTAATTTTTGCCATTTTAATTATACATATATATCTTGGTTTAGGTTTGTTCAGGCTCATCTCGTTTGGGACCCTCTGCTTCTGTACCGGCATATCTGTTTCCTTCTTTAGATTTGGAACGTTTTCTGCCATAGTTTCTTCAAATACATTTTAGTCCTTTTTTTTTCCTCTTTGTTCTCCTTCAGGAATTTCTATTATGCCTAGATTAGCATGCTTTATATTATCAAATAGGTCTCTTATATGCTCTCACTTTATTTATTTATTTATTTTTTCATTTGTCTCTCTGTCTGCTGTTCTGATTGGGTGATTTCCAGTAATCTACCTTTCAGATCACATATTCATTTTGTACATTATTCAGTCTACTATTTATTGCCTTAAAGTCAATTTTTGTTTTGTACCAAGACATACCTCACTTTTAAATTGTGGGACATGTTGTAAATAGTAAGATTTGATATTCAGAGAAAGGAGAGATGACTGCATTTTATCATTTTCTTTCTTCTCAGTTTTATTAGAACTTGTAATTGAATTAGGAAAGCCTGAAATTGTAGCTTACACTGGATGTTTTCCCCATGTGGTTTCTATTTAACTCTGAGGGACATAGTGATTTTTAAATTCTTTATAAATGTATCTTGTGATTGTATTAAACTCTTATAGAATCTATTATATGTATAAAGTTACTCTATATTGTATATGAATTTATACATAAATTGTATTTATAGAATAAAATACATAACACACCTATAAAGTGTTTGCTGTGCTTTAGGATCATTGAAGAAAAAGAACAGATCTTGTGCTGAGTGATGTTTCTTTATTTCAGGTTTAAATGTATTTACCATCCTTTTTGGCATCACAAGATCTCTGTTGTTATTCCACATCCTTGTTAATTCTTCACAAACTTTGCACAGCAAAATGGTAGAGTCCATTTTGAGATCTCTGGTATTATTCTTCGATAGAAACTCAATAGGTAAGTCAGACACCGTTTTCTCAGTAGAAATGGTTGTTAACAAACCCATTTGGTGCCTTATTATAGCTTATGTGTGAAAATGGGGGAGACGCTTGGAAGAAAATCACTGTGTGTATTGATCCATTTTCTATAAAAAACTGATATTTTTCCTCCTACCAGAGAAAATCTGAATATAGAAGCATATAAGCTTTTATTCCAATTTATGCTTGTGAAAAATAAGTGTTCACTTTGCAGGACGATTTAGGAACCCATTTGTTGCCTGGCATACAAAACACCACACATTTGATGGAAATGTGTTTCAATGTTGTTGACTACTTGAGTTAGTGGTTGTGAGGTGGATGAACCTATAGCCTGTTAATACAGAGTGAAGTAAGAAAGAAGGATAAAAACAAATATTGTATATTAATGCATATATATGGAATCTAGAAAAATGGTACTGGTGAACCTATTTGCAGGAAAGGAGTGGAGACTCAGATGTAGAAAATGGACTTCTGGACACAGCAGGGGAAGGAGAGTAGCACTGACACAGATACACTATCATGTGTAAAATAGACAGCTGGTGGGAAATTGATATAAACCACAAGGAGCCCAGCCTGGCACTTTGTGATAACCTAGAGGGCTGGAACGGGGAGAGGGGAGGGAGGCTCCAGAGGAAGGAGATATATGTATAATTATGGCTAATTCACATTGTTGTATGACAGAAACCAGTACAACATTGTGGAACAGTTTTCCTCTAAAAAATAAATTAAAAAAATAAAATGTTGGCTGTGTTACGTGGTGTTAAGTGTCCCTGGTGGCTCAGATGATAAAGAATCCACCTGCAATATGGGAGACCTGGGTTCGAACCCTGATTTGGGAAGATCCCCTGGAGGAGGGCATGGCAACACACTTCATTATTCTTGCCTGGAGAATCCCCATGGACAGAGGAGCCCAGTGGGCTGTAGTCCATGGGGTCGCAAAGAGTCAGACACGACTGAGCGACTAAGCAACTAAGCAACTAAGCACAGCCCACAAGCTAAGTTATTCTTTAGGAAGGACCTTCTTACAAGGAGTCTCTCTCCATGAGACAGGCTGTGTGTTTCTTTCTTTCATTTCCCATCCATTTCTGGAATCACAGCACTTCTGGCATGTGCTGACACTATGAGGTTTACCTAAAATGGCAATGATAAATTAATGAGAAGATTGATGAAATGTAAATATCTTCATCAATGAAATTAACCCTATAGTTTTACAGTGGATTTTGGTGACATGTAAGAAGAGGCTTTGTGGTACGTAGCAGGTGGATGCTCAGTAGTAAGTTTCTCAATATGAGTGTCCCTGCAGGTTTCCCGGTGGTTGATGTCTCCACTCTGTTTTTCACCTATCCTATTTTGGAAGGTAGCCTCCACACTGGGTTTCTTTGAAGTGTTAGTTCTTCAGTGCACATGCCCACTTTATCTAGTTGGTTAGATTTTTTGTGAGGCTCAGGTGGCTTTGTTTATGCAAGTAATAATTGACACGGCCTGTTAACGGAGCTGGGCTGGAGGTCGGACAGAAGTAGCCTTGGCCTAGTCATCAGCTAGCCACAGGACTGTAGGCCAAAAAAGGTGGACACTATTGGGCAGGCAGATCTCAAGGCAGGATGTTGTCTGCCTTGGTTTAAAAGTGTGGACTCTGTACATCTGTGTCTTCTTTTTCTGTTTTGCATATAGGGTTATCGTTACCATCTTTCTAAATTCCATATATACGTGTTAGTATACTGTATTGGTCTTTATCTTTCTGGCTTACTTCACTCTGTATAATGAGCTCCAGTTTCAACCATCTCATTAAATCCATGGCTGATTCATGTCAATGTATGACAAAAACCACTACAATATTGTAAAGTAATTAGCCTCCAACTAATAAAAAAATAAATGGAAAAAAAAAAAGTGTGGACTCTGGAGCCAAATGCCTGGGTTCAGTACTGGTGCTAGTTGCTGATAGTAATAACTATTTATAGTGATGTTAATACATATGTGTTTATAACTTCAATTCTCTGTTTCTTGGTTTTCTTATCTGTAAAATGAGGAGTCTATTCACACCTAACTGATCTTAATGTTGTGGGCATTGTTGTGCTCAGTCACTTAGTCGTGTGCAACTCTTTGCGACCCCATGAACTATAGCCCACCAGGCTCCTCTGTCCACGGAATTTTCTAGGTAAGAATACTGGGATGGGTTGCCATTTCTGACTCCAGAGTGTCTTCCTGACCCAGGGATCAAACCTGCATCTCTTGCATCTCCTGCATTGGCAGTCAGATTCTTTACCACTGTGCCAAGTTAGTTAATACATTCACAGTGCTTAGCACATGGTCGGTGCCTAATGAGCCTTAGTGACAATGGTGACATGGTGTCTGGGAATTCATCTCCTGTGAAATGGAGATGCTGCTCTTCCTGTTTTACAAGAGTGTTGTGAGGATTAAGTAAGAATGTTGAGAGCAGCGTCTTGTGTAGATTTATTCAGTGCATGTTGTTTTTGGTTCAGGCACTGTGAGGAGCACAGGATGGTAAGATGCAGTGACCCACACAGATCTCATCATATTAGGAAGTTAGAACAAGGAAGTGACTGGAGGAGCCCATGCTATTATGGCTGTGAAGTTGCTCCACTTTGCCTGTTAATGTGAAAACTACACTTGTAAAGATGGGAGCATTAAAAGGAACTGAATTTCTGTTATCTCAGCTTCTGAGGTCTCATGACCACAGTTAGCCAGGTTCTTCATGTTCAAGACCTATAGGCTTCTTTTTTTTTTTGTTCCATTTATTTTTATTAGTTGTAATAAATTGTAGTGGTTTTTGCTGTAGACACTTAATTCATTTTTATTCAAGAATTTGGGACCAAGTTTAAATCTTCAAGTTCACTGTTCTTAAAGCAGCCAGCACACTAATGTTTATCTTGCTTCCCCCTCCTGTATCTATTAGCAGGACTTCATTCCTTCAAGAAAATTCAAGCCCAAATAAGTACCACAAAGATAAGCCTAGTTTGCCCAAAAGGTTTGGGGTCAATCAATTACCTACTCATTTAGTGGTAGATTAAATTGAACTCTTTCCTATCTTTTATTTTCAAAAGTATAATTTGTAGTACATAATTTAGGGTGGACTTTGTTTCTGGTATGTGATGTCATGAAGAGAAAACCACATATATTAGTTCACTGGAAGCTGTTTCATGGAACCATAAAGTTCTGTTGTCTGTCAATCAAGCTTCCAAGTTCTGTTTTCTGTCAGTCAAAGAAATAAAATTGCCAAAATTCTGCTGTCTGTCAATAAAGGAGACAAAATTGCCAACACCTAATACATTTCCCTGGGATTTAATGTGCATTGAAGATGAATCTTAGGAGGGTCAAATATTTGATACCTAATTGTTTTACTTTATAAACTACAGGCCCTTAAGAGGTAAAAGGGAGGAATGCCACTTTTTAAATGTTAGTCTTGACATAGCCCTATGAATGGAAGGAAAATAAATTCCTATTTCAAAATGATGAGTCATCAGTGTTACTAGAAAACTGTTTTTCCTTGATTTAAGATTGAGTAAATACTTGTGAGACAAATAGATTAACAAAAGGTATAAAAGGCAGCACCTGTGTAACCTAGACAGTTAGTGGTTTATCTTACAAGATCAGCTAGTTCTATTAACAAATTGTCCAATGTTTTAGACCCAGTGAGTAGATTTCACTCCTACAATAGGAAATGCTTAAAACTGAAGGAGGTTTAATTCCTTTTGGTGCCAAATTTTCTAACCATTCCCATCTCCCTTCACAAAGCAACTGGAGGAGTTTCATGCTTAATTGGCCTGGTTTTCAGGTATGTCTTCTCTTGATTCTTGCTGTATCCAAGGACTGCTTTCTAGATGAGATT
Source organism: Odocoileus virginianus (assembly GCF_023699985.2). NCBI lineage: Eukaryota > Metazoa > Chordata > Mammalia > Artiodactyla > Cervidae > Odocoileus > Odocoileus virginianus. The sequence continues at coordinate 38,552,778 of NC_069681.1, forward strand.
AAGGTTTGAAGTCTTAGGTACTAAAATGAGTACCTTACAGATTTTAGATAAACATTGAGTATTTTTGAAAATATACCTCATGTTTTCTCTTCTCTTAATTGTTATGTCCATTTTTAAAAATTTGATGTCAGATAAGAGACGAAACGTTGATTGTCATCCGTGTACATTTAAAATCTATTAATGGACATGGAGTTGGGATGAAGGCGGAGATTTTCCAATGTCTCAGTTCTGCTAGAACAGAGCTTTGTAATAGCTGTGCCAGTCACTTCACTGGCACAGTCAAGATCCTCTTGACAGAAGCACAGTTATCTTAAGCAGCACTGATTCAGAGTGATGTGTGTGTGTGAGAGAGAAAGGCTCCTTATGAATTAGACTGTCACACTGGAATAAGATCCATATCAATAGATTCTATTAAAAAGTTGTGAAATTTAAAGTTTGAAAATTAAGCAGCAAATAAAAATGACTCTAGACTTTACCCAGACTAAATTGAATGGTTTTTCTTTATTTTTCAATAGTGGTTTTGAACCACTATGTCATGTGGGATCCATGTGACCCTTGGTAAAGAAAACAGACTTTGGAGTCAGCTCTTCTGAATGTGAGTCCCATCCCAGCCACCAAGAGACAGACCTTTGTCAAGTTTAACCTCTGTTGACCTCAACTCTTTCTGTAGAGTAGAGATAATAGTACAATAATATTCTCAACATTTTTGTGTGTGAGAATGAGGAGAATTAATACATGTAAAGCATTTAAAGAAATGCATAGCAAATACCTGGCATTAACTGATTTTTTTATTAAGTGACCTGGTGAAACATTATGGACTTTTTAGTCTTTTTCTTCTATAAAATCCAAATTAATATTATAAATTTTATAGAACAATTGGGAATGGGAAACGATGTGTGTGATTTCCCAGATGCAAGGAAAAGTGGACAAATGACTAAGACCAATAAGCCACAAAAAAGCCACAGTATGTTTTATGTTTGTTTGCTTGTTTTGTCTTTGTTTCTGTTTTCATCAGGGCTTTGCTTCACTCATGAGTTCATTTTAATTTGGTTTCACAGGGAGAGCTTAATTTTGCATATAAGCACCAAACATCTGGTTTACTTTTTGCTTGGAAATGATAAGGCAAAAGTTTCTTACAGGCCTATTGTGTAATAGACAGCTGGAAATTTTATAAAGTTATAAGTTCTATTTAAAAGGAACATTGGAATTATTCCAGGGAAGTGGATGTACTTTTTAAGAGTAGCAGGAACTTACTATATTTTTAAAGAAAGGTTATAACGGGTCAAAATGTAGAATGTCTATGTATTCAGCTTTTTCAAAAAGTATGCAAAATGAAAAATGTCACAAGTGAAAATTAAAGTTGACCTAAGGCATTTTTAGATTGTCAAGGCTTCAAATTTTATTACAGGATGTTTTTAGAGACATTCTGTGACTTGTTCAGCCGGGTTAAATCCAGGCAGTCTTTCTGCATTTCTAACACTCGGACAATCTGATACTTCAGAACTTCCTATTATGCAAAATATGGTTAAAGCAACCTGGAATAAAAATGAGATTCCTGGTCAGTTCTTATAAACTATAGATTATATTTTTAAAGCTGTTAAAAGTATAACAAATGCAACAGAATAAATACAACTCTCCTATAAATACTGCCCAACTAGCATTAGTAAACTAACCATGTAAATGTCATAACTTACCACTTGGGATATATAATGGCATTGAGGAAGGTGAAGAAATGCGTAGTTTTGGGTAGACAGACCTGAGTGAAGACAGCACTTACTCAATGAACACCTGACTGTCAGGTAGCTGTGTGTGTTAGGCAGGGAGCATCTATTCATCCTGAGTCTTGCATTCAGCCTCAGTCATGTCTGAAAGGCCTGAAGCTATGAAATGCAATGATTCTGTCATCCTGTAGAACTCGCTTATAAATATTTAATGTAAAAGAAAATCAAAAATAGTTTGTAAAACATCAGAGGATTTTTGTGATAGTAGTTTCCATATACCATCTAATATTTCAGAGATCTGCTGCATGACAGAGGTTTCAAATTTTCACAGTTATAATTCTCCCAAAGATAGGAGCTACAGACTGCATTTTGCCCTGAAGGGCATTTGAGGTGCACTGCGCCAGGAAAAATACCCCTCTTGGAGACAAAGTGCATGTACTTTTTAGGAGTGCATTCCTGTGACAGGAGGAGTCAAGTGACAGGTGGTGTCCTGTTCCCCCAGAATCAGCATTTCTCTCCTGGTCCACATCTCTCATGGCCACCCCAGTTCTTGTGGTTCATGGTTTAAGAATCCCCCCAAATCATAAAACAATGCATATGGGCATTTTCCAGTGGACATGCTCCATGGCTTTTATCAGAGATCCTGCTCAGTGACAATCTTCCAAACCTGCAGTCTTTAGGATATATTGTTTTCATGGATTCTGAGAAGGGAAATAAAATCATTGATGATAAGTTATCTTTTAGTCATTAAGAAATATTTGTTTTCCTAAAAAAATAAAATAAAATAAATATTTCTGTTTTCCTGCCTATATCCTTCTGGTCTTCTTGGATGCTTAAGCATGAGTCTGTGTTTGTCCCACCTGCTGTACCTCTAAAAATAACAATTTATTACCCCTGTAGTAAGCTCACAACTTGGAAATGGCAGGAATCCATAATTTTTCAAAATGTAAGGTGCTATAAACTTTTTTAAGGAAAAAAATATTGGAGAGTTTGTAACTATATTTATTTAAAAAGTATCAGCAAAATTAGTGTAACAATTGGGATTAACTGAAGTATTTTGTAGTTGTTTACCAGTTTGTCACTTGGTAGGTATCTCAGGTGGGATGGACATAAAGGAGGAAACTTTCTCAAATCCACTAACCTTTCTTGATACTGCCACGAGAGTCCCCCCACCAATTCTTTTAAAAAATAATGCCTCAATTTCAATTCCCCACCGACAGTCATTTGGTATTTTTATTTCTCTAGGTATCATCCTATTTTCTCTTTCTTTACCACAGACATTGGCATATTTCATATGACTCTGTGATACATTAAATATATATGTATATGTACTTTAAAAATATTGTTTTGATTTGTTCATGAATTCTTTCTCTTAAAGGACGTGACTGGGGAAATGAGTAATTTCTCATATCCTGTTCTTTCAGGAAGAATTTTAAATCGTTTCTGCAAAGACATCGGGCGTATGGATGACTTACTGCCCCTGACATTTCAAGATTTAATTCAGGTAACAAAGCAGTCCTGTCAGAGCTCTCACAGGGAATAGTAAAGTGCTGTTTTTCAAGGCCTCTTCACACTGGCTAAGGGTGGACTTCAGCCTGGCAATGTGCTTGTTACCTTCAGTAAAGATCATGGTTGTGAGCGAAAGGCGTGGTTGTGATTGGGAGGCTGAGTTAACATTACTAACTCCTGGGGCAGAAGTGGCTACACAGTCATGTCAAGGTCAGTCTGAAGCAGCGACATGCTGGGCAAGTGGTTCTCCCTCTGCCTTCCAGGTGTCTGGGGTGGATTCCCTTTACTGTGAGCACATTTCATAACAGAAACAAGCACCTCTCATAAAGAGATAGCTTAGATGAGCTAAATTATGCATTCTATTACCACAAAGGACACATATTTACTGCAACTTTTTTGTTTTGTTTTGAATAAAGCCAGGTGTGATTACTTAGAAAGATATGTAATAATACGGTGAAAATAATACCTTTACCAGGACAGTAGAGAGGAGTTGTTGAAGATACAAAGCCTTTAAAGGCAAGTGCATCTAAGCCAATAATTTGAGCATGGAATCAAAGTCATCTCAGAAATTTTGTTTTTGTAGGTAACTTTTCACATGTTGAGTGCTGTAACTTAAGGTATTTAAGCAAACAAACAACCCTACAGAAATATCTTCTATCCAGATGTTATCAAACCAGGTCCCACTGCTCACTGCTTACAAGATCAGTACTCATCAATGTTAGTAGGAAGAATAATTGCCTTTAACCCGAATGCCAGCAATTGGGAGATGGGGAGATGGTGGACTCAGTGTCCCCCAAAAACTACCTCTGAAGAGTCTGCTCAACCATGAAAGTTTTTAAAGGGAAAAAAGGAAGTAATTACAGGTGATCAGGGAGATGGAGGTCAGAGTCATCAATGTCCCTCACTGTGTGCAGGTTTGTTGACTTCTCATGCTCTTTCTTCAGATGCTATCTTGTTCACAAATTAGTGAAGGGGAAGCTAGGGAAGAGATCAAGTTATCCTTTAATTAATCATTCTTCATTTCCACTGTGATCCATGGAAAGAATCAACACATTAAGCAAGGTATTGTGTGATCAGGGCTTCGCTGGTGGCTCAGATGGTAAAGAATCCACCTGCAATAAAGCAGGCCTAGGTTTGATCCATGAGTTGGGAAGATCTCCTGGAGGAGGGAATGGCAAACCCCTCTGGTAGTCTTGCCTTGAGAATCCTCATGGACAAAGGAGCCTGGTAGGCTACAGTCCATGGGGTCACAAAGAATTGGACACAACTGAGTGACTAAGCACAGCACATTGTATGACTGAAAGACCTGCAGGTTGTGCTAAGCCCAGAGATACATAGAATATAGGGGTATCCAGTTTAAGATTAAGACAAAGAGTGCATCCTATAGAGAACTCTTTCCTGTCAAAAGCTGATTACACTGCCTTTGTTTTGTCTGTGAACTTGAGGTTCTAAAGAATGATTTGGGGTCACTTCAGCTCTCATCTCATTCAGTGCTGTTGCTCATGTGGGATGTTTCTCCTGTTGCTTAATTCTTTTTACTTTTCAATGATTAAGCTTGTGGGGACTTTTTCGTTTCCAAGTATTAATTGTGGAAATGAAATGCATTTATCAAAAGTTGCACATAGGAAACATGCAGCAATGATTATCTGACTGCAGACCATATAGCCTGTGGGCAAAGTTTTCTCCTGTTTACTAATGTGAACTAAATTGAGACTTGGAGGCAGAGTGCTTTTACTGCACAGATATCTGATTGTTTTCTCCTCTGCAAGTTTATTTTCTAAATATGTCATGTGGGTTTATGTTGGTCCTTTAATGGACTGGAACCTGGTGGTCCGGAGTTGACGACGAGAGAGTGAAAGAAGTAAAGAGGCTAACATTCCCTGGGTTACGCAGCCAACTTCCACGCTCCAGGGAATCAGCCAGAAATAGAGAGAGAGAGAGAGATAGAAAAAGAAAGAAAGAAAGACACGGGGACCAAAGCTCTGATGGAGCAAATGTGTTTTAGTCAACATGGCGTGCACATATATACTGTCTTACAAGGTAGTTATTCTCAGCAAAGATAAAGATTAAAATTCCAGATTTACAAAACATAAGACGATCCCTATCAAAGAGAGATCCCTATCAAACAATCACCTTTTACCGTAGGGCTCATAAAAAGGAAGAGGGTACTTATCACTATAATGAGAAATGCCTGGATTCCTCAGCCCCAGGGAAAGGCATGCCTCTCCTCTTAATTCCTGAATATTCAGGAATTAATAAGGGCCAGAGGGTTCCTGACAGATCCAAAATAGCACACAGGAAGCATCTTGTTAAATGCTTCCTGATAAGTTTAGGTATATAATTTATCCCCAGAAGCAATTTCTCACTAAAGCAGTATCCTATTTTGACAGTGATTATTAATTACATTAAAATTTTGTGAAGAGTTCTCTTTGTTTGCTGTTGCAAACTAAGCCAAGGTTGAGTTTCCATAGCTGACTGACCCACTGTGTGCTTAGCATATGGTTAATTAGCCCTCATAAAACCAAATTCATCACATATTTTTGAATGTTTTTTAAGAGGAACAAGGAGAAATGCTACCTGATTTCAAGTATAAAACATTCTCAGTCATGAGAGAAAATTTTAGTCTTGCTGATTTCCAATCCCAGCTCTGTCAGTTTTAATTCAACTATCTTGGCGCTTAAGACCTCAAGGCATACTGCAGATAATGAAATAAGAGTCTAGGATGAGCAGGGCACCTGCGTATTCTTCACTGAGCAGGTGGTAGTTAAATCTGTGAAGGTGATAAGATTGCCCAGAGAGAGGGAAGCATCTTATAAGAAAGATCAGAAGCTTAAGCAAGCCTTCATATTGACAGAGAAACCAGCCTGTGAAATTCATTTCTGAAGTGTCTTCTTAGAATCCTCTAAGTGTTCACATATTCTTCCCTGTGTTTCCATAGCCCTCTGGGCCTTGTGCAAACCATCACGGATTTGTATCCAACTAAGGTCTGTAACCTTCAGAGGCCTTGGTCCAGGCGATGTGAATCTGCACATCTCCACTATTCACTCCACTTTCATAACAGGCAGATGCTAAGTGTTGATTGCATTCTTGCCTGAAGCTTTCCACCATCACATTATACTTTTCTTGATAAAGATACTTAAATCATTGAGTCAGCCAAGGACTTGGTTTCTAGTCTACTTGCTTTTTGGACCAAGATCATTTTCCAATATAAAATCACCTTGTGGGGTGAGGTGATAATTAAGTGAAATGTTTGTGGAACTCTTAGCACATGCAAACACCTGGTAAATGGTATCTGCTATTGTAATAATCACTTACCTTTGAAATGGACGTTTTAAATACTTAGCATAATGTTACTTAGCTGTATGTTGGGAACAAGCCTAAATATGTCATAATGGCTCAAGGCAAGACTTCTCAGGCTCCATGACTTAGGCTTTGCAGTCTCCAGTCTCCATCAGGTTGCTTTTCCTCTTCTTGTGCCTCAGTGTCTCAGTCTGTAAAATGAGATAACACTATTACTTGATAGGGCTATTGTAAGGGTTAGCGAGTTCATACATGTGAAGCTCTGTACACAGTCAGCACTCAGTAAATATTAACTAGGGATGGAAAACCAAGAAAGTGGAATTCTCACTTCCAAAGGTCGACATTTCCATTTTTCCCCCATTTACTGGGCTTAGAATTTGTAACTAACCACTTCCTTATCCCTGTGTGTACAGCTGAGGTTTCTGGATTCCTGTGATATCTTCTTGCTCATCTGTTTAGTATCAGTAACACCTACTGACTCCTGAGAGTTTGGGATTCAACAACTACCCTCTGAGTCTCAAATATTCTCATTTGTTAAAGATAGTACTGCCTAGGGGAGTTCTCTGGTGTCTAGTAGTGAGGATTGCTCGGACTGATTTGTTTCACTCCTGTGGCCCATGTTCAATCCCTGGTCAGGGAACTGAGATCCCACCAGATTCATGGCGTGGCCAAAATAAAAAGTGATGCCTGCCTCATAGGGTTACTGAGTGTATCAAAAGAGCTAATACCTTGAAGTTCTTATGATAGTGTTGGACACATGTAATAAATATTGTAATGAGCACCTATAATTCTTTTTCCTTTGGTAGGAAAGCTTTCCCTGCCATTCCAACACATCTTTCGAGGAAAGGAGTTTAATCCTAACAGAGCAATCTATTAAAGTTTATCTTTGAAAAGAATCTTTCATAAGGAGGCCTCCATGTCTTTCTTCACTATTTCAGACATTTCTACTTGTGATTGGCATGGTAGTTGTGATGGTGGCTATGATTCCTTGGACTGCGATACCCCTGGCTCTCCTTGGCATTGTTTTCTTCCTGCTTCAGCTCTGTTTCCTAAATACATCAGGAGATGTCAAACGCCTGGAATGTGCGAGTGAGTACTGGGGCTCTCAGGCTGGGGAAGGCAGTGCAGGCTGGCTTCCGTTTATGCCGTAATTACCCAGACCCCTGACATCCTGCAGACGCTATCTTCTGGAATTTCTCCCTAAATCAACATTAGGTATTTGCATATTATAGCCCTTGTGAGTCAGTGTGGCCCTTAAAGCAAGTGAAGCTGGTGGGGGGTCACCCACAGCTTTTGCATTTCAGCACAAGGAGAGAGAATGTGAGCGCCATGAGGACAGGGGCCGCTTCTGTCTATCTCATGGCACACTCTCTGACATAGCAGCCACTCAGTAAACATTTTTCCAAACATAAAATGTTAGTCATGTTGCAATTAATGTAGAAGGAAAATAGGGAATTTTTCTTCCCCCAGAGTTACTAGAAATGACAAGGAAAGAAAAAGATTAGGAAAAGGAAAAGAGGCATCAGGAAATATATTCATAATGTCAGAGGTGATACATTTGGAAAATACATTCACATACTCCAAAGATGGCAAATAAGTTGCAGTTGTTAAGTGTTTTGAAAAGATAAACCCTGTTATTTTCAGATTTGCTCTTTATCATCACCATTACTTGGGGTGTTGCCACACTGTGGCCCCCTTCCCCAAGGCTTTTCACATAAATGAATGCTGCAAATAACCACCTTGAGAGAACAAAGGAAGGGAGGGGATCTATTCAGTACCCATTTAGTCTATTACTCCATTCAAATTCCTAGTTTTAGAATGATGGGGAACACAATTTATAGTTAATCATACCTGGGTTTGATCCCTGGGTTAGGAAGATCCCCATGAGAAGGAAAAGGCTACCCACCCAGTATTCTGGCCTAGAGAATTCTATGGATTGTATAGTCCACAGGGTTGCAAAGAGTCAGACACGACTGAACGACTTTCAATCACTCATTCTATCCTACAGGTAATCTCAGAGGATGAAATTATCTAGTGCTTATCTTATTGTTATGCACAGATATAGTCAATCATTATTAACATAAAATCATAAGGAGAGAAGATTTAAAAAAAGGAATGAGGATGATTGTAAAAAAGTAAGGAAAGATGTTTGTATCTGAAGCCTTAACTATGGATAGTGACTGCAAATTAATGCAAACTTAATTTTCTAGAAACCACACCAAGAAGAGAAGTATACTGTTTCCCATGGTTGTCTGTATCTACTAAGTGGAAAAATCTAATTTAATTATCTAAAACTAGCTACAATTTTAATTTAGTCAAAGATAGGTTCAAAGAGAATCTTTCATTTCCAGGTTGTTAAAGTGAAAGTTGGTGTGAGCAGGAGCTTGAGGGTCATGTGGAAGATCCACTCCAGAAAGGTCATCATCCCTCCTCCCCCAGGCAGCCCTCCAGGAAGTGCTGGATGTGCCCTTTGGCAGGACACACAACCAAAGAACATGGGAGGTGGTGGGTTTCCTCACATCCAGTCTCCCTGACTATCTATGTTGTTTGTCTCTGCTTCCACAGAACAAAGCCCAGTATTTTCCCACTTAGCATCTTCTCTCCAAGGACTCCGGACCATCCGGGCCTACAAAGCCGAACAAAAGTTTCAGAAACTGTTTGAGACGTGCCAGGACTTGCACTCAGGTCTGTAAGTTTCTGGAAATGATTTCAAAGGATGGGATGTGCTCCCTTCAGAGTCCTGACCCCCCTCTCAGGGGGTCTTGCTGGCCAGCGCCTCTCTCTGTGTGAGCCTCAGCTTCCCTCCCTGCACACCCTCCTCTCAGCATCCCCTCTGTGCTCCCCCCTCCCCGTCACACCCCGCTTCTCTCCTAACTGGTCTGTATTGTCCAACTGTCACCATGTCCTATGGCTTTGTCCCTTTAGGGCAGGAGTCAACAAACATTTTTTTCGGAGAGCCAAATGGTAAACATGGTAGGCTTTGTGTGCCATATTGCAACTGCTCAACTTTGCTATTGTAGCACCAAAGTAGGCAAAGATAATACCTCAGCAAATGGCTGTGATGGTGCTCCAATAAAACTTTATTTATAAAAGCAAGTGGTGGGCTGTTCTTGCCACCCCACCCTCCCCTGCCCCCCACCCCTGCTGTAGTGTACTGACTCTCTTTTTAGAACATTCAGGGCAGCAGATGTTATTGAGGAAAATAATTTCCTGATTTCCCACCCACTTGATGTGTATTATACTTTATATCAGTGAATTTTTTTTTCTGGGTAGAAATTTCAGAATGTGCTCTAAGTCTGTAAAACTCAGACTCATCTTTCCAATCTTTATTGTATTTTGAAGATAAAACGGCACTTTGAAAGCCACATGCAGATCCTGTTAACTCATGGCCATTTAGATACTGGCTCCTCAGAGTAAACATGTCTAGTAAGTGCAGACAGTGCTGGAAACAGTGTAGGAGCTGCACATTCTATCAAGGATCTGGGAACGGTTGACTTTATGAGAGGATGAGTCTCACTCTGACAGCGCAGCAAGAAATGCACCAATGACACCATTTCTCCATCTTCTTTATTAGGATCACATTTCTGTTTCTAACCTGTAGGTTCACATTTTCAATGGATGCTTCCCATAAAACACCTGGACTGATTCCTGTGTATGTGTCCTATATATTGTCTGATGTCAAAACCTAGCTTTCTGGAATCTCAAGTTATATGAGTGTGTCACTTGGCTGATCTACTGCATTGTGTAAAAATCTTCTATAGCTTGACTGACTCATTCAAAGCAGCTAACATTTTTTTTCCACTTATTTATTATGCTTATTATGGTTCATAAATCCAGAGAGCTGGTTCATGCTTTTGACCGTGTCCCAATGTTTTGCCATGTGGCTGGATATTGTCTGTGCCTTCTTGGTCATCGTTGTTGCCTTTGGGGCCCTGATTCTGGAAGAACGTAAGTACAGATATGTATACCATATTTGTGGTATGATTATAATTTCTAGGTGTATTAACAGTTATTAAATTTAACTCTTGCCACTTTATCTAATACCATAAACCATTTGGTTCTAATGAATTGTACTAAAGCATTTGCAACATGTGATTCCACAGTTTGACCCATATAGAGGAGTCATTTGAGTCTTGATGAGCCCCTTTATTCTTTTTGGATGAGTTAAGTTCTACATAGCTGTAGCAAGCAGACTTCTGTAGTTGGGAGGAGAGAGCCAAGTTTACAATTAAGCATTTTGTCCACCCTCGGGCTTTATGTTTTAGCTTTAAGGCTTCTCTGATCTTTTGGTTTGCAGGTGCCTGGTGCACTGGGATGATAAAGATTCTTTATATGAAAGAACAATATCTTCACCACTGTTTGGATACCAGATGTACAGATGTTGACATATGTGGCATAAATTCACCATCTGTAATTATTCCATATTAACAACACTGATTCCACATGTCGCAACTTAGACCTGGAAGAGCCAAAATAAATTAAAAAATTGGGGGCTTGCCAGGTGACTCAGTGGTAAAGAATCTGCCTGTCAGTGCAAGAGACATAGGTTTGATCTCTGAGTTGGGAAGATCCCCTGGAGAAGGAAATGGCAACCCATTCTGGTATTCTTGCCTGGGAAATTCCATGAACAGAGGAGCCTGGCAGGCTACAGTCCATGGGGTCACAAAGAGTTGGACATGACTTAGCAACTAAACAACAACACTTAATCACAGTCTTTAATAAAGGAACAATGGGAGTAGTATTTTATATTTTCAAGCAGTGACTCTTTGAATCCATTGCCTTGTTTTCTGTGGTTTCTGCCTATAGCTGCATTGGATGTAGAAAGTAAAATTAGATGATGGTTCTTGAAACCATAATGACCAAAGTTTGAGTGATGACATTATTTCTCACTTGTATAATGCTGTCAAGTGTACCTCAATCCTGTTGGGATTAATAAACTCATTTAATAGTCTTTCTGGATTCATAGCGGAGTTTCTGGTTTGTTTGTTTCCATTATATGGAAACATTGTATGGTCTCAATCAATGGATAGTAAAAGTATAAGTAATACTTATGCAGGTGATTTAAATATTATAAAGGATGTTTTCTAGTATAGTGACAGAAGGGTATAGTGACAGAAGGCTTGGAGTTAAGAACAAGACTGACTTCTCTCTTCTGCAAGCTGTGTTGGAAAAGTTGGCCAGCTGCATGTAAATCAATGAAGTTAGAACACACCCTCACACCATACACAAAAGTAAACTCAAAATGCCTTAAAGACTTAAACATAAGATATGACACTATAAAACTCCTAGAAGAGAACATAGGTGAAACATTCCATGACGTAAGTCATACCAATGTTTTCTTAAGTCAGTCTCCCAAGGCAATAGAAATAAAAATAAGTGGAACCTCATCAAACTTACAAGCTTCTGCACCAAAAAGGAAACCATAAACAAAACAAAAGGACAACCTACAGACTGGGAGGAAATATATGCAAGTGATGTGACCGACAAGGGCTTAGCTTCCAAAATAGGCAAACGCCTTATACAACTCAGTAGCAACAACAACAAAAGCCCAGTTGAAAAATGTGCAAAAGGCCTAAATTGACATTTTCTAAAGAACATACTGATGGCCAACAGGCATAGGCAAATGTGTGTGTGTGTGCTCAACATTGCTAATTATCAGAGAAATGCAAATTAAAACTATAATGAGACCCCATGCCATACCAGTCAGAATGGCCATTGTTAAGAAGTCTTACAGATAACAAATGATGGAAAGGGTGTGTGGAAAAGGAAGCCTTCCTACACTGTTTATGGGAATGTAAATTGGTGCAGCCAATATGGAAAACAGTATGGAGTTTCCTCAAAAAACTAATAGAGTTGCCATATGATCCAGCAATCCCACTCCTGGGTATATACCTGGACAAAACTATTATTCAAAAAGATGTATGCGCCCTGCTGCATCATAAGAGCACTATTCACAATAACCAAGACATGGAAGCCATGTAAATGTCCATCAACAGACAAATGGATAAAGATGTGATACATATATACAATGGACATAAAAAAGAATGAAGTAATGCAATTTGCAGTAACATGGATGGACCTAGAGATTGTCATACTAAGTGAAGTAAAATAGAAATAACACATGATAACACTTATATGTGGTGGTGGTTGTTTAGTCACTCAGTCACGTTCAACTCTTCTGTGACCCATGGACTGTAGCCCATCAGACTCATCTGTCCATGGGATTTCCCAGGCAAGAATACTGGAGTGGGTTGCCATTTCCTTCTCAGGGGATCTTCCCAACCCAGGGATAGAACCCAAGTCTCTTGTATAGGCAGGAGGATTCTTTACCACTGAGGCACCAGGGAAGCCCATCACTTATATGTGGAATCTAAAATAAGACTCAAGTGAACTTACCTGTGAAACAGAAACAGACTCACAGACATAGAGGACAGACTTATGGTTGCTATGGGGGAGGGATGGATTGGGAGCTTGGGATTAGTGGATGTCAACTATTACTTATAGTATAGATATACAATAAGGTCTAATTGTATAGCACAAGGGGCTATATTCAATATCCTGTGGTAAACTGTAATGGAAAAGAATATGAAAAATGTGTATATAACTGAATCACTTTTCTGTACAGCAAAGATAAATCAACTATACTTTGATAAAATAAAATTTAAAAAAGAATGGGACTGACTTTATTCCCCTTCTTCCTTGTTTAGCTTGGACTCCTGGGCAGGTTGGCCTGGTACTCTCTCTTGCCCTCACACTCATGAGGATGTTCCAGTGGTGTGTCAGGCAAAGCACTGAAGTGGAAAACATGGTGATGTTTATCTTTATGTTCTTATCCTCTTCTAGTCTCCTTGCCATTAAATGGCATAAAAGCAATTCTTGCATAAAGTAGTAAAGCTGTTATTTTTACATTGTGGTAACAAGGGTTTTGAGATCCTTCCTCCATCTATTCAAATTAATGTTAAATAAAATGCATATATCTTTTTTTCAGTCTTATGTGTATCATGTCAGCAGGTTTATATTCATCACAAGATGTCTTCAAAGATAATAAATGTCACTGTAGGAAGGAAGTTCTAAAATCCTAAGAGGATATAAGTCAGTTTCTTAGGGGTTTGTTTATTTTTGTTCCTTAATGGGTAATTTCTCTTTTTCGGTAAAAGTAAAATTTAACATTTTGAGGTTGGTTGTTTAATTAACATATCTCCTAGCCGTCTCTCATTTTAGCATTTATACTTGTTGACCACCTGAATTAGTGGGTGTCCCTTCTTGTAGGATAAGCTACATCTCGAAATGTGCTATCAAATTTGTCGAATTGTGGTTGTTTAGTAGGTCTTAATTAATATGTAAATTTTGTCCTCTTTTGAATATTTGCACCTTCTTCTAAAGGGAGAAAAACAATAAAAATGAAATCTTTCCACTTCTCTCTTCTTATAGAGTAAAAAATGACTAATAATTAAAATGAGGCTTGATGACTGTCCATTTCTGCTCAGTGATGACACAGGGCCCTTCTGTAGCCACACATTACTGATTGGTGTTCATAATTATTCTTTTCTTTGACAAAACTGTTGTTTGCCAGTTCAGGTGTGAAGGTAGATCAATAAAATCTTACCATCTTTCTAAAGTTTTTAGTTTTAATACTGTACTGAAGGAAGTAGCTATAAGTGAAAGTGTTACAAGAAAATGACATATCATCAAAGTCTTCCTTAGACTCCTACTTCTGTGCTTTGGGGATGATAAGACCTGGGATATTCTTAACCATACAAAAGCAGATATCAAGATGAAAAAGCAAAATGTCTCATTTACAGTCTCTGAACATGCATAAACCAGACCCTCTGTTCCTAACCCACGTGATGTCATGTGTCTTTCAGATGATGTCAACAGAAAGGGTTATTGAATATACAGAGCTGGAGAAAGAAGCACCCTGGGAACTTGACTTCCGTCCACCAGCATACTGGCCTGACAACGGGGTGATTGCCTTTAACAATGTGAATTTCAAGTACAGCCCAGACGGGCCTCTGGTATTGAATGACCTGACAGTAAGCACTGAACCAAAAACAAAGGTTTGTTTATGCCACTTACCTTTTTAAAATCTAGATTTAGCACCACATCTGCTGTTGACTTCCTTGTCCATGTGTCAGGGAACTCTTTGTTCCTCTTGGATGCAGATTAGATCAGTGACATCATGGGTGAAACTTTCTTGGAAACTGACCACCGTGTAGTGAGGATCCCAGCACTTCTTTGTGTCGTGAGCTCCCTCATGGTGGTTGGAGGGCCCTGGATCCTGGAGCTGGAACTTAACCTGACCCGGGATACTGTATGTTTCACCTGATTATTCATGTGGAGTCTCTGAAGTCAACCCCTTCGCCCTGTCCCTAACTCTCCAATATCTCCTTCCTTTCCATCTTTTCTTCTTTGCACTTCTGGAATCTTCTCTTCCTCCCAACCTTTCAGTTGTAGCCTCCTCCTCTGTCCCTTGGCCCTTCCCATAGACTTGTCCTCCACTCACCCACACTGAGCTGTCATCCCCCTGCTCTCACCCACAGACTACTTTTTTCTTTAGCACAGATCTGATCCTTACTGGCCTGGGTAAGATGATGCTGGAACCATAGTTCACCCCTGGGTCCACTCCAGTTAGGAACTGTTTGGCCAGCTTGGGGCCATCAGAGAAGAGTCCAGAATCATGAGTCCATCAAGGGTAAGGAACCAGAGCCCCTAGCTGGACACAGGGTCCAGAGACTTACTCAAAGCTGATGAAAGGAGCAGGGGAAGACCCACTTGGGAGATGGCAGAAGGGTTTGTAGGCTTGCCAGTGTCCATGTCTGCTGGTGATGTTCCTTTCACACTCGGCTTGGGACCCTCAGCTGGGGCTCGGGTTGACTCTTTAAGAAAAGAGTAAACCATAACAGACAAGGCAATAGGAATCTCTTTCCCCACCTACCTCTCCAGCCTTGAGTCCATACACACACCCCCTACACTTGGATCTTTGTATTGTTGTTGTTTAGTCGCTAAGTTGTGTCAGACTCTTTGTGACCCCAGGGACTGCAGCAGGCCGGGCTTCCCTGTCCTTCACTATCACTCTGAGTTTGCTCAAGCTCATGTCCACTGAGTCAGTTATGCCATCCAACCATCTCATCCTCTGTCTTGTGAACATTCTCCCAGAGCACTTTGTCCTCCCAGCTTCCAGTGTGAATGTTGCCCTAGAACCCAGGGACACTTCTCCATCATCTAGATGGTGGATGTATCCTCATTTTCACAGTCAACTCTAATGCACATGACTCTTCAAACCCCTCTATGCTTCCACAGGATCTTATATATTCTTTAAGACAGTATGTATGGTACACTTGTGTTCATAACTGCCAAAGTTGGAAGCAACCCAAGTGTCCACGTTGAAACTGAGTGGATAAACAAAATGTATTACATCCTTAAAAGGCAATATTATTCAGTTTTAAAAGAGGAAGAGAATTCAGACCCACGGATGAACCCTGAAGACATCATGATATGTGAAATAAACCTGACACAAAGAGAATAAATACTATATGATTCCACTTATATGAGGTTCCTAGAGTAAAAAAAAAATATATATATATATATATATATAAAGACAGGAAGTAGAAAGATGGTTGCTGGAGAATGGGAAGATGTTTTTTAATGGGTATAGTTTTACAAGGCAAAAACAATTTGGAGGTTGGTTGTACAACAATGTGAATGTACTTAACATTAAACTGTCCACTTAAAAATGGTTAAATTGGTACATTTTATCACAGTTAAAAGCACCCGTGGTATGCTTTGTAATTTTTGATCTGTGTCACACAGAACCCTGAGGCTTCTTAAGATCAGAGAGCACCTTGTTTTCATTTTTGTTCCCCTGAAAGTGGCATTCTGCAGGGCACAGAGCGGGTGCTGAGGGAAGGCTGGCTGGGAGAGTGAGTGAGTAACACAGGTGTGAGCAACCAGTAGCCAAAACACACACAAGGCAACTCCATAAACTGATCACCTTGTGTTTTAAATACTTTATAAACACAGTTCTTAAATACTTTAAGAACTGTTCTTTAAAACTCTTTCTACCATAGATGCGTCTAGTAGAGTATAGCTATAATTTAATGAGTGATACCCTTGTGACATGGGCTTCCGTGGTAGTTCAGTGGCAAAGAATCCACCTGCCAAGCAGGAGATGTGGGTTCAGTCCCTGGGTTGGGAAGATCCCCTGGAGACGGAAATGGCAACTCATTCCAGTATTCTTGCCTGGAAAATCACATGGACAGAGGAGCCTGGCAGGTTACAGTCCATAGGGTTGCAAAAGAATCGGCCATGACTTAGCAACTAAACAACAACAACACTTGTGATATGAAAAAAAAATTTCACCTTGATGCCTAAACGATACCTAGGGAGCAGTTTTAGTAAATCATATGGCAGAAGCTCTCTCATTATTTCCAGTTTAACTGAAGGCCAGGAAGAATGTGAGGACTCCTGTGCTGGGAAAACATTCACTGGAGCTCATGTCCAGTGATGTGTCTGTCAGATTTCCCGTTAAAATGTAATTTTGTTCATTCAGCAGACACTTTACCATCTGAGCCACCAGGGAAGTCTGTTCATTCACACTCATCTTAAACTTCCCTAGATGCCAAAAATATTAATTATTATTGTGTGAAACTATAGTACACCTTAGGGACAAACATACCTTTATTCTTCCATTTTAAACCCCCAAAGTCTTTGAGTTAACCTGAGATTCTGAAGTAGTTGAGGGAAAATTAGATTTGGAGACTGAACTATTAACTGTGATAGCTTGACTTTTCATGGTGTCTTGGTCTACTCAGAGCATCACCGGTAGCTTCATTTCTGAGTTTGGAGATTATACCCAGGCAATGTGTTCATGAAACCATTGCACTCCACCTGTGTACATCCCATGTTCCCTCTCCCGCTCACCTGTCCCACCCCCGTCACCCCCGGGTCACCCCTTTGGTGTTAGATTTGATTGGGAGAGGCTGCTGGAAGGAATATGGGCGTGAGCCCGCCCAGCAGAAGTGGGGCTCTGTTCTCTTTCCATTGTCTCCTCTGCTGTCCTGATTTCTGGACGGTAGTGTCAATAAGAAAGTGTAGAAGGTGCTATGCTGGTTTCTAATTCGTGGAAGAAATAGCAAGTAAAAGTAAAGACCCCAAACGAGGTAAATATCACCCTAGCCTTCCTGGGAAGATTCTGAACATGGGCTGCATTTCTCACATAGATGATTTTGTAATTGATTTGATCATTTTAGAGAGTCCTGGGCCATTTTAGAGCATTTTCCATCGCTGGAGGTAGATTGATTTGGGTTTTGGTTTTTTTTTTCCCCTCAGAGCTATTGCTTGGATAATTCATTTTTACAGATGCTTACTAGACCTTGCTATAATGTGCAAAAATATGTTTCCTATCTTTTCTCCTTTTTTACGTGATATTTTCTCAGAAATCCCTCTCCTCACTCCCAGATTGTACCCCTTCCCCTGCCTCCTTCCTCATTCCTTGTGACTCAGACTGCAGTGCCAGGGCCAGCAGCACCTGTGTCTCCTGGAGCTTCTTAGACATGCAGAGTCTCAGGTTCACTCAGACCTCTTGACTCAGCATTGCATTTGAGCAAGACCTTCCAATAAAGTCCTTTCTCTCCCATAGGCAGTTTTTGATGACTGGTAACCTGTGGTTTCCAAGATATGTCCTTTGACAGTTTGAAATTGAGCTCATGAATCACCCAAACCCCTGTGGTAACTGAGCATGAGGCTCTAGAAGGTTCTATGTCACTTACTCTACAGATTTATTTACTTTTATATTCTGCAAAGCATACCTTTGCATCATAATTTAATACCCTGTGATTCTACTGCATTTCTTTGCATCTTTCCATGGAGTCTGTCTTCATCACAGGCGGTTTTCATCCTGCTGCTGCCTTTCCCACACAAGCCTCCTGCAGGGACTGGAAGGATTTCCCATAGGCTCAGCCCTACCTGAACCTGGAGTCAGAGACAGTGTGAGATCCTTTCACCATCTGATGGGATCAGATAAAAAATGAGTCTTGCTGCCCCAAGCAGGGCACAAGGTCTGTTTGGCCTATTTCTTGGGGAACCATGTACCCCACTTAGCTGCAGGTTTCTCTTCCAGCCCAGCTGTGGGTGCCAGTTCTTCCTGCTGACAGCCAGCCCACCTACCTTAAGCACCCTCTTTGCTCAGTGATGTCAGCCCCTTGTCACACCCACCATGTTATACTCCCCAATATTGATGCCATGCTTTAATTGTCGAGCCATGGGACCTATATGGGAAGCCAGTTGTTTTAACTGCAGCTACACCTCTTCACTTTCTCTGTTCTACTTAGACAGAGGGACATACTAAAGGTTCAGGCCATCCAGGTGATAAAGAGGCCATCAGCAGATGGAAAAGAGCCTGACAGGCATGGATTTGAGTCTCATGCTGTGACTTACGGGCTCTCTTATTTCAGGCAGACTAATTCCTCTTATAAGCCTCAATCTTTTCTGTTGCAAAATGCAAGTGATAGGACCTAACCTTTAGGGTTGTTGAACAACTTAAACAAGTTAAGACACATAACACCCTGCATGGAGACCAGTACATAAGTCAATGCTTGAGCAAAGATAGTTGTCATTTTCATAGGATGTAAAATGACCTTAACCACTTACACTGTGTAAAATTTTGTCTATCCGATTGAAACTGAGGAATTGGCCATTTGCAACTATATTTATAGCTGTAAGCTTAATCTCCCATGCCTGTCTCTTTGTCTATTTATGTACATAAGCAATATGACAATCAATTTTCCATAAATTTCTCCAGTCTGAGTTAAAAATCTCACCCTCCCATGGAAGCCTCTTTTGCACAGGACACCACAGATAATATAAATAACACAAAGGCAAATCTAATACAGATCCTGCTGTCAACACATCTAGTACACTTGATGAAACAAGAAAAGTACTAGGTTAGCTTTGTAAGATATAAGTGATCACAAATTTTATAGAAGTTTGGACAAAGATGATATAGCATTTGTTAGGATTGGGAGAAGTTCACAGGAGAGGATAAGGAGAGAATTCCTGGGAAATTAGGCATGTGAGACAGACTTAGTGATGTGTGGTTAGGATTTCATCAGGTAGAAATGCATATGGAAGTCATTCTGGGTAGTGGGACCAGCGTGAGCAAAGATGTGATGCCCTGATCCAACAAATGAAGAACTAGGCACCTGTTAGTTCACTTCTCTGTGCAGTGAACCGCCAGGTGTATAATGGTTACGTGTCCAACCCTCACAACTACCTAGTGACCCCAGGGAAGCCAACTTGTGGACATGAAGGATGGAGACGTCAGTGGGAACAGTTCTTTAGAAGAGACATCCTGGGGTGCAGTGATGGGCATGGAGACAGCTTTTGGGAGTTTAATCTGAGAAGTGAGTACGTGGACTAGAGTGGGCAGATGTGGGAGGCAGGGAGCCTGTAGCTGTTGTGTCTCCAGTAAGACATCCTGGGAAAGGGATTCCACTTTTTGGAATCAGACTGACGTTGCTTAAAACAGAGCTGTAAAACCTGGGTTTGTGAATGTGCAGAGAAACAAGTGGCAGTAGAAAATGGTACGTGGAATTTCCTGGAGGTCATAAACAGAAAATGGCCTGTGTTTTATAAATTGGAGTATAACATAATGTACAAAATGGCTACAAAATAATAAAAACATCTAAACTCACTATTCTTACATTTAATCTCTATAGAGAAAAATTCTTTTTTGAAATGCTATGATTGAGTTTGCAGACAGACATTTGAAACTCTGGAGACATTTAAATGAGAAAATGTGAAAAGCTCCCAGGTTCTGATTACCGTGTTCAGAAAGATTTAGTTCTTCTCTGTATAAAGCCATGGGTTTTAAAAATTTACTGAATGAATTTACAAATGATTGAAAGGATGTCTAACACCCCTCATCAGCTTCAAATTCCAAAAGAGAAATGAAACCATCTCTTGGAAACTTCAACAAGGGAGCTGGGCAAGCTCATTGGTTAAAAAAAAAAAAAGCCAATTTCTATATAGTACATCTTTATATGCACACATCTGAAACCCAGTTTTTACAGTATAGTTTTACTCCTGACCAGTGTTTTACCTGCATTATATTGATTCCTTAATCTTATTCTTAATGTACTTAATTTCTCTCTTCTTGGCTTTTAATAACTAAACTGAAACCTGCATGTATCTTTCTAAGAAACATTTGTATTAAGTAGTTTATAAAATGCCTTTTGAACTGTTCCAATGAAAGGTCCCAAATGTTGTTCATCGCAGACCAATGTCTTTTAAGACACTGAGACCTGCATTTTATAATTTTACAATGTTTCCTTTCAAGATATAATATAATTAATATATCTGATATCAAGAAATGATTTAGTTTCTCTGTCAAAGAATAATTCTTCTCAAATAACAGGTCCCTGAGAAAATAAGTCCTTGTTTGTATATAACACTTCTGACTTGACTTGTTGACATCTCTAAAACTATCCATGTAAATTCTCAAGGTCAAAAAACCTAGACAGTAGGAATAAAGTTAATTTAAAAGTGAATTTCTTATGGACCACTTAGGAGACTGCTGGCTTTTCCACTGCCAGTAGATTGATTCTGGTGGTTTTGTTTTTTTTTTTAACTCTTTTGAGGACCAGGGAGTCTCAACCAGGGACATTTGTGAATATAAGCCGTTTTTAGTCATCACAATTTGGAGGCTGTGTCTGGTGTTAAGTGGATAGAGTCCATGGCTACTGCTAAACTACCTACAATGCACAGGACAGATCTCCTGACCCCCAACAATGAATCACTTGGCTCATAATGTCAACAGGGCCATGCTTAACAAACTTATAGACTACTCTATATAGAACTTTTAAAATTCATCATCAATATCCAGGGTTTCTCTTTGGTTGGCTGCATATTGTAAATTCTTAATCCTTCCTGGATATCTCTACAGGTTTGCATCGTGGGAAAAACAGGAGCTGGAAAAAGTTCCCTCATTGCTGCCCTTTTCAGATTCTCAGACTTCCAAGGTACAATTTCGATTGATAAAATTTTGACAACCAGTATTGGACTTCACAATTTAAGGAAGAAAATATCAGTTGTATCTCAGGTATGCACATCAGAACATTCTCATGTATTCTTTTTATAAAGCACCTAAGTTCAATTGCTTTTATGTTGATATTTTTTTTTTCAAATTGCATTAAAGGATTGATCCCTTTTCCCCCAATAGATCATAGCAGCAGGTATTTTCAACAGATATTTTCATCAGATACCAGGTTTTTTTTGTTGTTGTTGTTCTTTCATCTGTTTTTTGAGCCTATGATTTAGTAACTTACCCAGGCAGATTTCTGCACTCACACTTCCTCAGATGCCACAGTTTCACCCACTGATAACCACACAATACTAATAACAAAATGATAAATGTTTAGCACTTGAGAGGTTCCTATAGGGAAACATGAATTTTAAGTGTCTTACAGATGGAATTTTGCTGTAGAAAATAAAGCTATCTTTTTTTCAGAGGTGATTGTCTTTGAGGGCTTTCTTTGAAGCTGTGGAGCTTTGAGAATTACAGGGTGTTGATGCTGTGGGGGAACTCAGAACTTAACCCTTAATAAATGATTAACCACGGATGCAGTACAGTATAGTGGGAAAGAACACAGGGCACAGAATTCCATCTCTGTGCTCCTCAGTTTTCTCTTCCTTGCAAGACAGTTAACAGTATCAACTCTTCGAGCTGCTTTGAGGACTATATATATCAGCACATGTAGGATGCTTCATGTAGACCCAGTATGTGGTTGCTGTGATGGTGGAGCATTGAATTGATCTTCTCTTCCTGGGCTCTGATTCTATTTTCTTTTGTTCTGTTTCTTAAACAAGTACAAATTTCAATGAGTATTTTGGAGATTGGATTATATGTACATATAAATATGTCATATTTATATTCCACATATAAGTGATATCATGGGGTATTTCTCTTTCTCTGTCTGATTTATTTTCCTTAGTATGACAATCTCTAGGTCCATCCATGTTGCTGCAAATAGCATTTTATTCTTTTTTATGGCTGAGTAGTATTCCCTTGTATATATGTACCACCTCTTCTGTATCCATTCATCTGTCAACGTTTAGGTTGTTTCCATGTCTTTTTGAGTAATAGTTTTGTCTCTGGAGAAGGGCATGGCAACCCACTCCAGTTTTCTTGCTGGAGAGTTCCATGGATGGAGGAGCTTGGTGGGCTATAGTCCATGGGATTGCAGAGAGTCAGACACGACTGAGTGACTAACACACACACCAGATATATAACCAGAAATGGGATTGAAACCTCCATGCTGTTTTTCATAGTGGTTACATCAGCTTATTAATACATTCCCACCAACAGTATAGGAGGGTTCCCTTTTCTTCACACCCTTTTCTCCATACCCTCTTCTCCACACCTTCTTCTACATTTGTTATTTGTAGAGTTTTCAATGATGGCCATTCTGACCCTCATGAGGTGGTACCTGTTTGTAGTTTTGCTTTGCATTTCTCTAATGATTAGCAAAGTTGAGCATCTTTTTATGTGTCTGTTGGTCATCTGTATATCTTCTTTGGAAAAATGTCTGTTTAGGTCTCCTGCCCCAGTTATGATTGGGTTGTTTGTTTTTTTTGTTGTTGAGTTTTATGAACTGTTTGTATATTTTGGAAATTAAGCCTAGTTGGTCTCATCATTTGCAAATATTTTCTCCAATTCTACAGGTTGTCTTTTTGTTTTATGGTTTTCTTTGGTGTACAAAAACTTGTCACATTGATTAGTCCTATTTGTTTATTATTACTTTTATTTCTATTGCCTTGGGAGACTGACCTCAGAAAACATTGGTAAGATTTATGTCAGAGAACATTTTGCTTGTGTTCTCTTCTAAGAGTTTTATGGTATCATATCTCGTTTCAGTCTTTAGGCCATTTTGAATTTATTTTTGCATATGGTCCAAGGGTTTTTGTTCTAACTACACTGGTTTACATGTGTAAACCAACTTTCCCAACATCACTTGCTGAAGAGACTGTCTTTTCCCCATTGTATAGTCTTGCCTTCTTTATTGAAGATTGACTGTTGGTGGTAGGTGTGTGGGCTTATTTCTGGGATCTCTCTTCTGTTCCATTTATACATTGTCTATTTTCATGCCAACATCATGCCATTTTGATAACTGTAGCTCTGTATTTTCTGAAGTCTGGGAGGGTTATGCCTCCTGCTTTTGTCTTTTTCCTCAGGATTGCTTTGGCAATTGTGGGTCTTTATGGTTCCATATACATTTTAGGAGTATTAGTTCTAGTTCTGTGAAAAATGTCAAGGGTAATTTAATTAACAATTGTCTTAAATCTGTGGATTGCTTCAGATAATAGTCATTTTAGCAATATTAATTCTTACAATTAAAGAGCATGGAATATATTTCCATTTCTTTGAATCATCTTCAGTTTCCTTTTATAATATTTCTAGTTGTCAGCATATAAGTCTGTCACCTCCTTGGTCAGGTTTCTTCCTATGTATTTTAATTTTTTTTTATGTGATTTTAAAAGGGATTTTTTTTTTTAACATTTACATTCCCTTTCTGGTATTTCACTGTTAATGTGAAGAAATATAACAAATATCTGTATGTTAATCTTGTGTCCTGCTACTTTGTAGAATTCATTTATCAGTTTTAGTAATTTTTATAATGGTCTTCAGGGTTTTCTATATATAGTATCATGTCATCTGTATGCTGTGACAGTTTTACCTCTTCTCTTCCAATTTAGATATCTTTACCTTCTTTTTTCCTGTATGATTGCTGCCTAAAGAATCATTCTTTACATTCAACTTTTTACTGAAATTTTACTGATTTTGAAACATATATTTGTCATATCATAACAAAGAGAAATACTTTTGCTTTACTAAACTATGTTATTCCATCTAATACTGCTAAATAAACACACTTAATTGCCCAATATGTTGTTTTAGACTGACAGATTAGCTCAGGTAATGCCTCTATAGAGTGTACCTTGAAAACCAGGTGGATAATTCAAAACTTAAACCTCTTAGTAGATGTAAATTTGCTCTGAGAGGAACATGAAGGGTAAAAATGTTCAGGTCATTATAAGCCATGATTGGGAAAGAAATGTTCTTGTCGTTGCTAAAAGCAGAGCCCCGTCTCACTTCTCCCAACTGGGTTCAAAGCTGGTTCATTAACCTGGCCTCATTGGGCCCTTTATGTCCTAAAACACCAGTCCTTGAAGAATCTCTCATCTTGGACCCTAAAGCAGAATCCTGCCCTTAGGAGAGGGGGATGGAATATTGGGGACCAGCCTTCCTCTCCTTGCCTGACCACATCTACATGATTTTGTAAACCTAATGGGAATATCTAAAAGGAAGGGAAATCACCTACATCTTAGACTCTTAGAGGTAATAGTTATAAGAAGCAATTTTTTATAAAAACCTAAAGTAGAATGATGATTATTCCCTTGACGAGGAACTCTTACCATTGCTTACATGGTTGTTCAGTCTTTGATTCTAAATTGGAGAGTTTTAATGGAGACCTTAAATTTGTGCCTCACATTTTTCAGTGCTATTCAATAATCATTTTGAGATGTTGTGTGACCAGTGATTTTCAGTGCTTTGGAGGTATATCAGCCACTTAATCAACTTTGGGCAAATGAAGCTCTCTCTATAATGTCTTTTTAATTTTGGATTTTGCTCAGGGATACATCCTTTTGGTGGCACACAATTCTGCATCTATTTCTCACCAAACTTGAAAATAAGACAATAGGGAAAGAGAGGGAGACTCTCTGAGTGTCATTCTCCTTCATGGCTGGAGAGAAGAAATGTCTGTCTTCTTCATCTTTCTTCTCAGGCTTTTGTGAAGTAAGGAGGAAAGTCCAGCCCCAAGACCAGGCGGGATTTGAGGCTGGTGATTCCAAGCAGTTCCAGACACTTGTGGAAGAGTCAGGTCTCCTCTTGTTCCCACACGTGTGCCTCCCCTTGTTCTTCCCCCTTCACTGAAAGGAGCCAGTTGGGCTCCTCTCTGCTGCTTATATTCTTGTGGCCTGGCTTACTAGAGTCTTCCAGAGGAAAATACAAATGGCCTACGTGGGCTTATGTATTTTCTCATGAAACCCGGCAAGGCATATATTTCCATAGTAATTTCCTTGTGGTTCCTCCCAAAGCAGATGAATCAGTTCAGTTCAGTTCAGTTGCTCAGTCATGTCCGACTCTTTGCAACCCCATGAATCGCAGCACGCCAGGCCTCCCTGTCCATCACAAACTGCCGGAGTTTACTCAAACTCATGCCCATCGAGTCAGTGATGCCATCCTGCCATCTCATCCTCTGTCATCCCCTTCTCCTCCTGCCCCCAATCCCTCCCAGCATCAGGGTCTTTTCCAATGAGTCAACTCTTCGCATGAGGTGGCCAAAGTATTGGAGTTTCAGCTTCAGCATCAATCCTTCCAATGAACACCCAGGACTTACCTCCTTCAGGATGGACTGGTTGGATCTCCTTGCAATCCAAGGGACTCTCAAGAGTCTTCTCCAACACCACAGTTCAAAAGCATCAATTTTTCGGCACTCAGCTTTCTTCACAGTCCAACTCTCACATCCATACATGACCACTGGAAAAACCATAGCCTTGATCAGATGGCCCTTTGTTGGCAAAGTAATGACTCTGCTTTTTAATATGCTATCTAGGTTGGTCATAACTTTCCTTCCAAGAAGTAAGCGTCTTTTAATTTCATGGCTGCAGTCACCATCCACAGTGATTTTGGAGCCCCCCAAAATAAAGTCTGTCACTGTTTCCGCTGTCTCCTCATCTATTTCCCATGAGGTGATGGGACCAGATGCCATGATCTTAGCTTTCTGAATGTTAAGCTTAAAGCCAACTTTTTCACTCTCCTCTTTCACTTTCATCAAGAGGCTTTTCAGTTCCCCTTCACTCTCTGCCATAAGGGTGGTATCATCTGCATATCTGAGGTTATTGATATTTCTTCCAGCAATCTTGATTCCAGCTTGTGTTTCCTCCAGCCCAGCGTTTCTCATGATGTACTCTGCATATAAGTTAAATAAGCAGGTGACAATATACAGCCTTGATGTACTCCTTTTCCTATTTGGAAGCAGTCTGTTGTTCCATGTCCAGTTCTAACTGTTGCTTCCTGACCTGCATATAGGTTTCTCAAGAAGCAGGTCAGGTGGTCTGGTATTCCCATCTCTTTCAGAATTTTCCACAGTTTATTGTGATCTACTCAGTCGAAGGTTTTGGCATAGTCAATAAAGCAGAAGTAGATGTTTTTCTGGAACTCTCTTGCTTTTTTGATGATTAAGCAAATATTGGCAATTTGATCTCTGGTTCCTCTGCATTTTCTAAAACCAGCTTGAACATCTGGAAGTTCTCAGTTCACGTATTGCTGAAGCCTGGCTTGGGCTATTTAAAATAATTTTATTATTGCTCTTGTCACAGTGGGATTCAGGTCCTGTTGACCTTGCAGTTAATAATGAAGTTCTGTGAGGCAGGTCATCCTTGGGCACAGGTGAGAGAATGTGGGGACCAGCTGGTGCAGGATCAAAGGAGATCTCTCTGTGGACAGAGGAACCGCACCAGGAGCTGACGTTCTCTTTGTTATGTGTGCAGATGTTCTATTCACACGTGTGGAGAGAGTCCCTATCCCAGAAGGCTGTTTTACTGATGGAGAAAATATCCTAGTTCATTCTTCAGTGCCAGTGTGTGAAAATTTAATGGGTTTGCTTTGAGGCACAAACCACAACTAATTGTGCTATTGGTATTTCCCAGCATCATACCAGGATTGACAATGAGTTTATCTAGTTTTCTGGATGTAAATTTCCTCCAATGAGTATATCCTCATTTTTTTGGGAAACAGATAATTGGGGGGAAGCAGTCTATGGAGTCACAAAGAGTCAGACATGACTGAGCGACTGAATAGCAAGACATTACTAGGAAGGCATTTTTGAAAAATCAAATCTTTTCTCCTCTTCTTCTTAAGGTGACACTTTTCAACATTTTCTTTTGTTAGTGTCCAATGGTCCAGAGATATTTTTGAGCATACTTTCTACAGTGGGAGGTTAATTTAGAGATGCTATTTTATAAACAAGCATTTATAGCCTTATTATTAATGATTATAGTGAATTGTGAGGGGGATTATTTTGGCACTTTAATTCTGTTCTGTAAGCATACAAACAAGATGAAAGATGTTGCACTAATAAAATTTCCTGTTTGGGGATATTTAGGAACCAGTTTTATTCACTGGAACAATGAAGACAAATCTGGATCCTTTTGATGATCATAAGGAGGAGGATCTATGGAATGCCTTAGAAGAGGTAATTTTTGTAATGAAATTAACTTGTTAGCATCAGTATATGAGTATGTACATTTATAGTAGTGAAGAGTTGTGATCTACTAAAGAAAGGAAAGGCTACCCACACCAGTAGTCTGGCCTGGAGAATTCCATGGACTATGTAATCCATGGGATCACAAAGAGTTGGACAGAACTGAGCAACTTTCACTTTCACTTTTCACTTTCAGTAATTAAGGAGAGTTTATTGGTTTAACTAACTTTGCTTACCTGCTAGGGGAACACTGGTAATATGGGTACATGTGTAAATTAAAATATGTATATAATAGTGATGGAAAGCAACAAGATAATGCCATATGCTTTCATTTTAGCTTTTCCTCTAATACCCAAAGCAACTAGATACATTTTCTTGTCTTAAATAGAAGACTAAATGAGAAGTTATAATTATGAGTTCAAATTCTACTAAGTGACCAAGTGAATTATTTACCTTAATTACCTTGCAGTGTTCATTTTATTCCTCTGGTCTTAAGGAATATCAACTAAGTGGAGACAACTAAGTAGTTTTTCATTATTAACTGAAAGATAAATGAGATCATACTAATAAAATGCTATGAAGTTTCAGAAGAAAGTATCTATAAAGGTAAATTTTATAATTGGAATGTGATAGTTATTTATTGACAATCAGGTCCTTTAAATGCTGCAGCATGAATGTAGGTAAGAGACCCTGGAGATTTGCCAAGTTTTTTTTATGGATACATTCATTTATAGAGAATTTTCTGTTATTTGTATTATATGTCCTTTTGGCCCACTTCTGTGAATTTCCTCACCCTCGCATGCAAAGGATTTTGATGGGTTAATTTGCTGTTGGTTTGTATACTTTGATACAAGTTATTTTGTGTATTGGCCCTAGTTTTGCAAATTGATGGCAGAAACTATGTTTAGACTTCTAAAATACATTCAGACTTTCCAATTTTTCATAGGCCCTAGCTTAATCTTTTACTTTTAAAAAGTAACCCTTAATACATAGATATTAAATATTTGATTGACCACTTCATTTCAGAGAAGTGTGGCTTATTTCTTTTTTAAAAAATTGTTTTTTTACAAAAATCCAAACGACTGATTGTCCATGTTGTTTTGAATTGGTGCATTTGTCATTTAGTGTCACTCTTCCAGGGAAGCTCTGAGATCTGTAATATACAGATGAGCCTTGACTGCGAGCAGGCAGATTTGGAGGCCTGGTGATTTCCTGCCAGTAATTCTGGTTTCTGAAGAATGTCAGCAGACAGTCTTTATACACCCACCCTGCTTTCCAACATGGGGATTTTATTTTCCTAAATCATGCTGACTGCTTCACCTTCTACTTGAGAAGTTGTGAACTCCTGATTTCATTTAAATTTGTGAGTCTTTCTACAGTGAAATTCTAGAAGAGAAGTGAGGCGTATACTTAACGATCAAAGATAAAGATAGGATAACCCACTGATCTTGAAACCACAGGGTGTATTTAATGGTGATAGTGTGGTATCTTAAAAAAAAAAAACAAAAAAACTGGAAGTACTGGAAATTTATTTTTCTATTTGTTCCCCAGCTCAAGATATGTCTTCACAGATTCTCAGGTACTAAAATTACTCCAGAATTTTAGAACACATTGTTCCAGAGATAGAGAGGAAACATTAAATGGGAGACAAATCCTGTCAAAAGCTACCTTAGAACTTGGCCCAAACTTAATTCATCTGTACGAGCCAAAATTTAGTAGCCTCACAATTCTGAAAATGATGAGGTGGTGGAAGTGGTGGACGACACTAAGATCTACCTTTATTTAAACTACATTTGGAGCTTTCTATGAAAAGAAATAAACACGAGTTCATTTCACAAAGTGAAGAGTGTAGTTTCCATGTATTGCCTCTGGAATTGACCCTGTTACTTTGTTGATATGTCTTAGAGTGAGAAATCATTCCATCACTTTGTTTCTCTATGAATTGTTTATGACTTTTAAAAAGAAAAACTACCACATCTTTCATTGAAAAACATACAAATGTCATAAAGAAATAATTTCTAGAGAAACAGAATGATTAGATGATTCCTTACTCTAAGAGTTGTCACTAAAGCAGTGATGTCAATTTTCAAGTAAACTAAAAACCCAAGTCATTGGTTTATAAATGATTCTAAGTGAACCCAAACTCATAGAGTTGACCTGCAAGTGAGTAGGAGGGCACCAATATGTTTTCTTCTTTAAGAATTTCCATTAAAAGAAAGAAATTCTCTTAACCTACGTTCTCCTTCACTTTTGGCAGATATGGGCATTCAAAAAGAAGACAGTCCTAAGAATGGAGCCCAATTCATCTTGGTTATTTTTCAGAATATGCCAAAAATACATTTTTCATATGCTGAATAATAGCCAGCTGATGGTCAACTGAAGAAGTCTTATCAAAAATTAGTGCCAATTGGGGCACCTAAAAAGCAAGGGCAGCTCTACATATATAACATGAGTAGTGACTTTATCACATGAGTGAACACTTTATCACTCAAAGGCTAAAAGAGTACCGTCGATAATGCTCTGGAAATGAATCATTGATGTGTTGCTTCTGTTAAAAGAGCAAAACAGCTTAGATACTAGGATATATGTGATTAAGAATATAGTCTGTTATGTCCAAACTGGGAGCATGCAGTTAAATGTTCAACATTGATAGTGTCTCTGTTAGGATGCAAGTATGTCTCATCACACAGGAAACCAAGATACAGAAATCTGGGCATCAGCAGTGTGTGCATTAGAAATCACATGGTTCAGTCCTTGCTGTGGGACAGCTCACATGTCCACTTCCTGGGCCTTGTATTAAGGTGAATGGACTCTCCCTTGACTTTATTTACTGCTGGTCCTACTCTGGTAAAACCTCTTCCTCATCTGTTGATTGCATTTCCCTGTCTCCTTCCAGCCCACACCAGCCTTTCTTTTTGAGAAGTAAGAAGGTTCCACAACATGTAGGGGACACTGAAATCTTTCTGTCCTGACTAGACTCTAGCATCTTTCTGAGTGAATGCTATTTGGTAATAGCTCTCTCCATTACCTGGCTGTACATGCACATAATAAGTCCTGAGGACTTCAAAGCCCTAGTGTCCAAGTGAAAGTGGAAGTTGCTCAGTCATGTCTGACTCTTTGTGACACCATGGACTATACAGTCCATGGAATTCTCCAGGTCAGAATACTAGAGTGGGTAGCCTTTCCCTTCTCCAGGAGATCTTCCCAACCAGAGGTCGTGCCCAGGTCTCCAGCATTGCAGGTGGGTTCTTTGCCAGCTGAGCCACAAGGGAAGCCCAGGAGGCTTGTCTATTCAATAGCAGTTTGTTTAGGAAAAAGTTCTTATTGTATCCACAGGTACAACTTAAAGAAACCATCCAAGGTCTTCCTGGTAAAATGGATACTGAATTAGCAGAATTAGGACCAAACTTGAGTGTTGGACAGCGACAACTATTGTGCCTTGCCAGGGCTTTTCTCGGGAAAAATCGGATACTGATTATTGATGAAGCCACATCAAACGTGGATCCAAGGTAATGAGCTGAGATCTATAAAACCTGGTATCCAAGATTTACATGTGGTAAATGGAAAACTTTTAGCAATGCTAAGAAAAATTTCTAAGAGCTCTCATTGTCTTAAAGGTATCTCTTGTTAGTATTAATTCCAGAAAATAAAATAAGAAACCAAGACATGTTACATGGTGTAAATGTTATTATGAGGCATCCTGAGAGAGCTATATTCCTAAATCCAGCTCCTGATACTTTCAAGCAATTTTGAGGGAAGACTATTTTCCATTGTTTTATGAAAAATAGTAAATTTCTAAGAGCTTTTATACTTATGTTTTTAGGAACAAGATTATGCCTTAAAGTGTCCATTTTAAAAGCATTATAAAAATATCATATGATATTTTAAAGTCTTAAGTCAACTTTTCTAGTGGATGTTGAACTAAATTAACTTCTTTAATTCTAGAACTGATGAGTTAATACAAAAAACAATCTATGAGACATTTGTTCAATGCTCTGTGCTAACCATCACAAACAGACTGAGCAACGTTGTTGACAGTGACAAGATAATGGTAAGACCCCTCACCTGCAGAGTTTCAGTTGTTTCCATTTATGCTCAGCTTTTCAACTTACCCTTCCTTGTAAAATTTGATAGGAACCTGCAGTAATTTAATTTTCTCTGTTTCCCCTCTCATTCCTGACAATAACTCAAGTACTTAACTATACTTTCAGAAGGTCTATTAAATAATACATCCAGTGATTTCCTATTTTTATATTAACACATTATTGACCAGGGGATTTTTGCAAAAACTAACACCTTTGGCTGGTGATTTGTTATGTAAGGAAATATTGAAACATCTCTGGTCAGTAACATTCAGGTAAGAAAAGATGTATCAGTGCATCTCTGGTCAATAATGAGTTAAAAGTTTATTAAATTGTCATTTTTTAAAAGATGTCCAACCATGAAAATATGCCAGATCCAAGTTATGGCTTCATATTTCAGAAAGGTAGAACACCGTCATTTTGGCTGAGTCACAACTGCATCAGCATTTTTGTATTCCCTTAATCAAAAACTTAGCCTTTCAATTAGACTGCCAGAAAGTTGTTGGCTAAAGTTGCAGGATTTCACAGCTGTTGCTGTCAGAGGTGAGTCCTTGAGATAAAGGGGCCTAATGAGAAAAACAAAGTATTTCAACAGAAAGGACTTAATACAGGAAATTTGCTACATAGAAATCAGAGGGCAACAAAAATGAAACACTGGGGTAATAATTTTAGGAAGCAGCTAGCATGTCCTAGGAGAGATCTCCAGACCTAAGAACTCAGAGGAGAAGCTGTAAAGAGTCAGTGCTCAGACCTCCAAGGAGAGGTCCCTGCCCAGTTGCTGGTCATATTTGTGAGGGAGCAGGATGGGGCTGGTTCTCCATTTGCTAATAGAAGTTGGGAGCTTTCGTCACATCTCACTGCTAAAGCAATGCTGCAGGAAGAGCAGAAACCAGGTAGACCACTGGCTCTGACTCCCACCTTCAGTGTCCCTCAAGTGCCTGCTACTGGCAGAACCTGACAAAGGGCCAGCAGGCCAAGGGTACTCTGAAACGTGATTTGCAGAAACCCAGCCACTGCATCACAGATGAGAGTATAAAAAGAAAAGTGGATGGGGGCTGAGGTACTGCAGATAAACAACCAGCCCATCTCTTACACAGTAGATCTGGACTCTGCACACACAGCAGGCTCCAAGTTTTGGTTTTTGGGTGTCCATCTAGTATCTTCCAGGTTTGATTGGTTCTTTCTTCCTTAGTAATTTAATAATCTAGTAATTTCCTTCCTTAGCTTTATTTCCTTCCTTCCTCCTTCTATGCCTCTTCTCTCTCATTTTCATCTTCTCTCTTTCTTTGTTCTTTCCCTGCTGGTTTATAAATGTTAGGATGTGGCTTTATAAAATAAGAAAATCATCCCTCAAAGGAAAATTGAGTTGTGTGAATTGTTAGTAGATATTAACCCCTTGCCTTTTCATTAACCCCTTGTCGGTGGCATCATTTGCAAATATTTTTTCCCAATCTGTAGGTTGTCTTTTCATTTTGTTGATGATTTATTTTGCTGTGCAAAAGTTTCTAAGTTTGATTAGGTCCCATTTGTTTATTTTTGCTTTTATTTCTTTTGCCTTGAGAGACTGATCTAAGAAAACATTGCTACCATTTATGTCTGAGAATGTCTTGCATATTTCTGTTCTAGGAGTTTTATGGAGTCATGTCTTATGCTAGGTCTTTAAACCATTTTGAGTTTATTTTTGTATATGATGTGTGGGAGTATTCTAATTTTATTGATTCTCATGTAGCTGTCCAGCTTTCCCAGCACCACTTGCTGGAGAGACTGTCTTCTCCATTAATGACAGGTGATAAAGACCTGTGTTTTAATACTGCATATTTTCTTCTTCAACATGAAGAGGAGTCGTTATGTTTTATTGTGCTATGTTTAAGTAAAACTACACAATATGGGTCGTCTAAAGTAACACGGCATATTATAGAGTATTTAAAATACTATGTGGATGTGACAGATTCAATTATTCTTGAACTCTCTTGAGAAAGCCATCCTTAGCAATGATTCACAGGAGTAAACAAAAAATTAACTGGAAAATGAGACAATGTTTCCAATTAGATACCATGGGATGGAATGAACTGTGATACCTAGATATGGAAAAAACAACCTGCTTCCTGTTTAGAGTTTCAGTGTATTCTCTTAAGATACAGTTATTCTAAATATGATTAAATGAAGAACTAAGTACCACCTAACATCAGAACTATTTTTATAGCTATGTCATTTAAGCCAGTGGTTTCAAACTCTCTTTTCTACTGTAAAACCATTACACAAAGTCACTAATAAGTAGAAAGGCAGAGTTAAGAGCCCCTTCCTCTCCCTTTTAATTTTCATCTAGGGGAATATCAGTGTGCACAAAAGGGCCAAAAGACCCTTGCCCTTCAGGGCCAAGGCCCCTGAAGAAAGAAAGATAAAGAAGCAAAGAAAGACAATTTGTGAAAACAGATTCAAATCCTCTGCAGTTCAGATTGGGCTACCCACCAGGGTAATGTGTGGGCTGTGAGCATTAGAATTTGAAGCTCGATTTCTTACTTGCTTCTTTAGCCTTATTCAAAGAAAAAATTGAGTTTCTAGAGATTTCTTCTGTGCAGAGCAGTTCTGCTAATGCTGCTAAGTAGCAGCTTCTTTTGCCAGTCTTTCACTCTGAGAGTAATAAACTACAAAATTAAGCTGAAGAAGCATCTTAACCCTCTCAGACCAGGGGTTCTGCCCCTCTTAGCAGCTAACAATCCAGGACCCTATCAACTAAAAAGAAAACACAACCATGACATTGAGAGATATGTTTTATGTGGCAAACAGCCTGAGTGAGGACTTCAAGTCCAGGACACAGCATCTTAGATAATGCTGAGAAATGGTTCTGAAAAGTCAAGAGGGGAAGCCAGGGTACATATGAGTTTTTGCAACAAAAGACCAGGTAGTCAGAACAACAAAAGGTTATTTTTCAAGAAAACCAGATGTCTCAAGTTAATGAATTTAGGGCTTTCCTATTTATGGGAAGATGCAAAGTCTGGGCTCACTGAAATGCTTTGTTTGATATGCATCTTAGCTATCTGGGGCCAGGGTCTTGTCTTTTTCTCCTCCTGAGTCTCCTCAGGGTGTGCTGCTGAGAGAGGCTGCAGCATTCTCTTTCCATCCTGAGTTCCTTTGGGGCCTAGTGTCAGGGCAGCTCTAATGTGGTGGGCTTGATGGTTGCAACATCCTCTGTTTAGTGATACTACAGGCAATTGTTTAGTTCACAACCCTAATGAAACTCGAGACATTTACTTTTTTCCCAAATATTGTTCATATTCTATCAAACCAACTTAACAATTAATTTTCTGTCAGGTCACTGCAATCTGGTTCGTCTGACATTAACCTGCTTTTTAGATAAATTGAATTTGATTTTCTTGAACCAGGAAATTTCCCAACTCTGTGTATCTGTATAAATGATCTTCAAAGCTCAGAGTCTGAGCTAAAAGACTGATTAATGATAACTACCCCAAATGCCTTTGGCAGAACTTTAAAATATCACACACTGCTGAAAACTTTCATTTTTTTTCCTTTCCTATAATGTTGTAATAAAAGATCAGGTTAGGCCTTTGTCTGCCTAGTAGAACAAGGCAATCAAACCATTAAAACACCAGCCAGGTCTAGCACCCAAATAGATTTTCTCTACTCTTCTCCTCCTGTTGCTTTATAAAATATTGTCTGAGTTATAATACTTTATTGCAAAACACTGTATACTATGGGTTTTATTTTTTTCTGCTGATTAACAGGTCTTGGATTCAGGGAAACTGGAAGAATATGGTAAGCCACATGTTTTGCTGCTCAATAAAAACAGCGTATTTTACAAGATGGTACAACAACTGGGTGAGGCCGAGGCTGTTGCTCTCGCTGAAAGAGCAAAACAGGTAAGCCTGCTGCAGAGAGTTGTAATTAAAGTTCATCTTCAGGATTCACTCTTAACACTGCCGCTGCTGCTGCTAAGTCACTTCAGTCGTGTCCGACTCTGTGCGACCCCACAGATGGCAGCCCACCAGGCTCTACCGTCCCTGGGGTTCTCCAGGCAAGAACACTGGAGTGGGTTGCCATTTCTTTCTCCAATGCATGAAAGTGAAAAGTGAAAGTGAAGGCGCTCAGTCATGTCCAACTGTTAGAGACCCCATGGACTGCAGCCTACCAGGCTCCTCTGTCCATGGGATTTTCCAGGCAAGAGTACTGGAGTGGGTTGCCATTGCCTTCTCTTAACACTAGGGGTCTGGTAACAAGCACTCTGTGCCCTTTTCAATTAGAAGCTTCCAGAAACTAAGCTTCATGACTGGGTCTTAATAACACGTGGCGGGTGGAAGGCAGATCTGCTCAGAATATGCAGCAGTGGTGGGGTGGGGTCAGGATATGTGTGCACTCATGTGCATAAGTGAGAGATGGCAGATTGCACTTCCACACACTTGGACTCTGTGTTCAGATTCTCATGGAACACAGAACACTCTCATTTTGCAGAACCTTTACATTTCATTCTGATTGGTGCTCAGCACATTGGTAACACAAGTGCTATCAAGGGACATCCAGCAAATTTGAGAGTTTAAGGAAAAATTTTTGGAATATTTTGGGTCTAAGAAGATCTACCAGGGAAAAGTGTAGGTCTCTTCTGTTTTCTAATCTGTAAAGAAACTACCTACCTGATACTGTCACTTTCTCCCTAATTCCCTCTTGTTTAGACTTAGATCTAGTTACCCCCCATGCTTCCTCTACCTTCTAGAAAATGAAATTGTCATCAGGACAAATCAAGAACTCACAATACCTAACTCCGTAGTCAGAATGGTGCTTGAAGGTTTACAAAGCACTTTCTCAGAGATGAGATATGTGAAGCACTAAGCAGCATGCAGAGTGTGAGAAGGGTTCTCAATGGATAACGTTCAGGTCACGTGGTGTCTTCCTAACAATGGTCAGGTCCTACAAATGTGGTAACTGAGGTTTGGTTAAGGGACTTAATCAATGTCATGTAGCTTCCTGTAATTCTTTCTGGAACAAGGTGGGAGTGGGGTTGATGGAGGGAGGGAAGGTCTGGTGTTCTTGCCCCTTGAGATGCATGGCTCAGGGTGGAATGAAGCTTCCCATTGAAACTTTATCTCTGGACATTAAATCATAGGTCATATTTCCTTCTTTATACTTTTCTGCATTTCCCAGATTTTCACTTGTATTTAGAATAAAATTACTTGTGTAATATTTAAAATATCACTTAAAGAAAACATGCCCCAGTATATAAGTACTTCTTTATGAAAAGTTTATCTGAAATATACCCTAAATTCCATCTGTCCCTACTTCATCTCATTCTTCTTTCTCAGAAATGAAGAAATGAAAAGCTGTACCTTTCACTGTTCAAAGGGTAGGAAATTGCACAGGGTCACAGAACTGGGTGAATAGTTGACAGAGTCATTCAAATTTAGGTTCAGGGATGACAGTCTGTGTTCTGAACTTTTCAAAGTACTTATATTGTATGCAGATATAGAGTAGCTGCACTTGGAGCCCTATATATTTTTTTATGCCTAAAAATCAGAGTGCTTTCAACCACTCTAGTGTGTCTCCCAGTCAAACCTTATTCCCGAAGATTTGATAGTCATTTGTGATTCCCTATGTAACCTAGTCACAGAACAGCCAGAAATCTCCCAAACCTTTTGGTCTTTTGAGCTTAGGTATTTCACATCAAAGAAAGTGTCCCCACCTATGTGTCAAAGTCTTCATTTAAAAACCGTTATCACTGTATATTATCAAGACATTGAGTAATGGGAAATTGATCACAGAATTTTGGATAGGTCCAGATAAGATAATAGGATTCAACACCCTCATTTTACAGGTGAGGTAACTAAGACACCTTAGAAGGAAGATGGCCCTATGTACTAAGGCCATCTTAAGGTGTTAAGCTAATTTGCAGCAGATACAGAATTAGAAATCTTTTCTTTCAATGAATTTTTTAAATCAAGTGTAACATTCATGCAGAAGTAAACACAAGTCATAGAACTATAAATCTTGTATTCCTGGTCTAGTAATCCTGCACCTACTCTAACAATATTAGTGGTAAGTTACATTTGTGTTCAGTTCAGTTCAGTCGCTCTGTCGCATCCGACTCTTTGCGACCCTATGAATCACAGCACTCCAGGCCTCCCTGTCTATCACCAACTTCTGAAGTTTACCCAAACTCATGTCCATCGAGTCAGTGATGCCATCCAGTCATCTCATCCTCTGTTGTCCCCTTCCCCTCCTGCCCCAATCCCTCCCAGCATCAGGGTCTTTTCCAATCAGTCAACTCTTTGCATGAGGTGGCCAAAGTATTGGAGTTTCAGCTTCAACATCAGTCCCACCAATGAACACCCAGGACTGATCTCCTTTAGGATGGACTGGTTGGATCTCCTTGCAGTCCAAGGGACTCTCAAGAGTCTTCTCCAACACCATAGTTCAAAAGCATCAATTCTTCGGTGCTCAGCTTTCTTCACAGTCTAACTCTCATATCCATACATGACCACTGGAAAAACCATAGTCTTGACTAGATGGACCTTTGTTGGCAAAGTAATGTCTCTGCTTTTTAATATGCTAGTTCTTTATAATTTATTTTACATTGTTCTCACATGTATGATTTCACTTAATCTCATGATGGTCCATTTTTATCCATGTCATAGATGAGGAGATTGGGTCCAGGGCTCACCCAAGGTCACAGACCTGGTCCAGGGAGCACAGAGGGGCAATTACTGGGGGAGGCTGAGGGCTGCCCTAGATACTGCATTCTGTGTCGAGTCTGAGAACATTGTGCTCCTTCTGTCACATGATAGCCAAGGCTGGACTATCACCCAGGTTCATAGGGTGGCAGAACATCACTGTTGGATTTCAGTCCTGCCACTGGCTCAGGTCAGCTGTATGGAAAGACATAACGAAATACTTATCCTGATTCCCATCCCAGTTGAGTATCTTCTTAACATTATTTCTGCATGTGCTCAATCCCCTTAAGAGAACAAGCTGTCAGACTGTCAATTTTTTTAAATTTTGTTTACTTACATTTGGCTGCATTGTGTCTCTGTTGCTGTGCACAGGCATTCTCTAGTTGTGGCAAGTGTGGATTATGGGCTTCTTCAGGGTGCTCTGGGTTCTCATTGCAGTGGCTTCTCTTGTTGCAGAGCACAGCTTCCAGGGTGCTCGGGCTTCAGTAGTTGTGGCACATGGGCCCAGTTTTTTCATGGCATGTGAGATCTTCCTGGACCAGGGATTGAACCTGTGTCCCTTTGCTTTGGCAGGTGAATTCTTACCACTAGACCACTGGGGAAGCCTAGAAACACACTGCCTTAGAGAGGAGGACTTTAAAACTTCTAAACATGTTGTTTTTGTCTTTTTTCTCCTCAGATGTACTTCAAAAGAAAATAGCCAGATAGCACTCACAGTGACAAGGTGATTATGAAGGCTTTCAATGGACAGTCCTGACTTAATTTCAGAGTCAGCATTGCAATTCTACCATAAGGTCACGTCTGTTCTGAAGGCATTTATCCAATAGTTTTTGCACTGCATAAGCTATATTATATTTTCCTTATACCAGCAATAAATATTTACAGATGCAAAATCTTAATTGGATTCCAAGCTCTTGCAAAAGGGTTTTTATTTGTATGATATTATTTTTTTTTCCTTATCCAAATCAGAGATGTAGGCCACCAGTAAAAGCTGTCTACCAGGTTTTGTGCCTTGAGAGACTCCAGAGCCAGAGCTCATTCTCTAAGGTACAAATTGAAGTCATCACAGATGTTTTTTGCTTCTACTCAAATTATATACTGCTGTCCAATTATATTAGACAGGATTCTGTTTATTTGAAGACTATGTCAAGTTGCCTTTTTGTCTCACCACTTCTTTTAACAGAACTGGGTTCCATTATCCTACC
The DNA here is from genome assembly GCF_023699985.2 of Odocoileus virginianus. NCBI lineage: Eukaryota > Metazoa > Chordata > Mammalia > Artiodactyla > Cervidae > Odocoileus > Odocoileus virginianus. The sequence goes on from NC_069681.1 coordinate 38,592,595, forward strand.
CAAAGACTTCTGGTTAAAACAGTACAGAGAAAATGGGAAAAACAAAAAATATAGATTAGTTTAAGTGATATTATATGAGAGCAGGGCATCCTTCCTCCAGAAAAAAAAAAAATACAGAAGAATAACATTATATATTTTAAAAGAGAAGGGAGAGAAAATATACTTTTTGAAAATAGGAGCCCTTCTAGGTGATTTGGTAAATAAGAAAAGATGTATGATCAATTATCTTCTAGATTGAGTATTTTTTTACATTTTTTTATCAAAAAATATATACAACAAAATTTGCCACATAACTGTTTTTAAAGATACAATTGTAGTGGCACTAATCATATTCAGTATGCTGTGCAACCATCAATGTCTGGTTAATTTCTGGTAATTATTTTAGGACTATTCAGTTTGTTATTTCTACAGAATCAATTTGGTTAAGTTTCATTTCTCTAGGAGTGAATCTGTTTCTGTGAATTTTAAGTTTAATTAGCATAAGGTTATTTGCAATATCTTATATGTTTAATTTCTGCAGCATCTATAATTGTGGCTTAATGCTTTTTAATTTTCTTTTAGTCTTTTCTTTTTATGAATAGTCTTACATGACTTTTTCCTATTTTCAAAGAATCAGTTTTTTTGGCTTGATTGAATCTCTCTTTTTTTTTGTTTTCTAGTTCATATTATTCATATTATTCTTTCTTTCCTTCCACATTTGAGATTTTTTTGTCTAATTTCTTAAATTGGAAACATTAATTTTTAACTTTTTTATTTTTTTTACTATTTTATTTTTATAGTTACATAAAGCCTGTTTCGTTTTTTTTTTCCCCCCAAGTCCCACTTTAGCCGCAGCCTACAAGTTTTGGTACTTAGCACTGATCAATAACCATAGCATTATGTATTTCTGATTTCTAATTTGATTCATTAATTATATCTTTTATACATGAGTTATTAATAAGTGTAAAGTTCTCTAAATTTAAATGCTAATGGATTTTTTTCTGTTAGATTGAACCATGTGTATGTAACTGCTAACATTCAACCTTTTTTTTAACCTATAAAATGGTACTTTCATAGGGTTCAACATGATAGTTTTATTTTATTATTAATATATAACTTTCATTTGGGTCAGACAACTTTAGATTGAGGGTTTTTAACCAAAGGTAACCACATTCACAAGTCCTTGTTTCCACCATTTTATTTGGCAATTTAAAAATGTTATATATGTAAACAGTAATGTTCAAATAAAAATCCTCCCTAAGTACTGGAATGTTTTTTGATACCTTGTGCCGTTTGGTTCTCTGAGATGCAGACTTGGATGCTGCTCAGTGTTGGGGTGTTTATTAGGGGTACCCCTGGCATCAACACTTGTGGATTGAAGAGGGAAGAAACAGGATAGGAATACAGAGGGGAAAAGTCAAGCTGGAATACTGGCCAAGCAACCCTACCTGACCCTGTGGGGGCTCTGGAGAGAAGATGGCCCTTCAAGATTATCCTGACATGTCCACTGGCCAGGGCTTTATACCTCTACCTGGACAGGACATTGTATAGAGGCTGCCTTCAGAAAAACTGGTGACTGAAGACTGCCCACTGGTAGCACTTCCAGCAACTGGACAACAAGTCCTTGAAAGAAGTGAGGACAGCACATCTCCATGTCCCCCCACAGCATGCGTCACAGCTCCAGAGGTAGGTGATGAGGATGTGCTGTGGGGGAAACTCTTGGTAACTGACATTTAAGTCAATGCTCTCTGGTCTAAAAAAGCCAAGGTCCATGTAGGGGAGATATCCACAGGGTCAGCTCAGTTGTAGCCACCTTAAGGTCAATCCTCATCTTAGGTAACTCATATTTCTGTTATACTCTAACCACCTCTCATTTATTAAACTGAACCACTTGCTTTGTGTCCTGTTTTCACCATATTAAGATAATTTTTAAACAAGGGACCCTCCGTTTTCCATTTTGCACTGGGTCCCGTAATTTACATAGCCTGCCCTGACTGCGAGTCTTCAGGTCTTAAAACCATGGGCTTCTAGAGACTTGGAACTATATACCCTATTCCCTTTTTAATTACATCTTACAGCACAGTGTCTGTCACATAGTAAGTGCACAATAAATGTTTGCTGCATGACTGTTGACTGAGAGCAAACCTTCCTTCTTAACTTCATAATTTTGAAATTCTAAGAGCTAGTCTGGGATAACAGAAAGCCCTGGTTTTAGACTCAGTCTCACAGGTCTGCATGCCAGTTCTTTCTCTGCCACTCGATAACAGTGTGGGTGCCCAAAGAATGTACTGTCAGAAATGGGACAGTTGAGAGTGAAAGGAAAGCCATAAATAGCCAAGGTGTCAGGTCAATAAACTGGCACCATCCTTGACAAAATGGGTTCTGGTAAACGGTAAAGAATCTGCCTGCACTGCAGGAGACCTGGGTTCAATCCCTGGGTTGGAAAGATGCCTTAGAGAAGGGCATGGAAACCCACTCCAGTATTCTTGCCTGGGGAATTCCATGGACAGAGGAACCTGGAGGGCTACAGTCCATGGGGTCACAAAGAGTCGGTCGCATATGACTGAGAGTGCTGAATCCTAACCACTAGACCACCAGGGAACACACTCACATATGACTGAGTAACACTTTCACTTCTTCACCCTATAGCCATGTAGCCTTAGTAACATGCTCGTGTAAGTATCTTAACTTCTGAATCTTAGCTTCTTCATCTGGAAAATGAATATAGTTCCTGCCTTTGAACAGTTGCTTTGGTTGGGATAATGGACAAAAAGTATCTAAGAAAAGAAAGGATGGAGTCATTGGCCTTGATGATTAACTATCAGGAGAGGAGAGCAGGATGTGTGTAGATGAAGGAGGTTTGTGGATGGTAGAAGGTGTATTTGAAAAGGTCCTCATCTGATGGCCTAACCCGAACTGTTCTGTCTTCACATGTGGTTAAAAATTACACAAGCACAGAGGCAGGAACATAAGCTCTGGAGTCAGCCTTCCAGGGACAAATACTGGCTCCACTGGGCACTGATTGGGTTTGGATACAAGTTCTGCTACCTGTTAATCGTGGGCTCTCAAGGTTGGGAAGCCCACTGTGCTTCAGTTTCTTTTAAAAGTAGAAGTGAGGATAGTCTGTTTCTCAGAACTGGAAAGTGTTAGTTGCTCAGGCGTGTTTGACTCTTTGTGACGCCATGGACTATACTCTGTCCATGGGATTCTCCAGGCCAGAATACTGGAGTGGATAGTCATTCCCTTCTCCAGGGGGGGTGAACCTGGGTCTCCTGCATTGCAGGCAGATTCTTTACCATTCTAAGCCACTAGAGGGCTGCTGCAAAGATTAAATATGACAGTAACAATCACAGTATAGTCTGTGGGCTAGTGCCAGTCCATAAGCTGTTTGTAGCTATGTTAAAAATAAGTGTAGGAATTTCAAGGAAGTTAGAAACTCACAGCTATTCGCTATTTAAATGACATCCACACTCAGGATGGGTGGGATCCTGAACAAGCCAGAGACCAGTGTGAGCATCACACTTGCATGGGAGGCACACATGGTTGAGCTGCTCATTAGCCATGAGCAGCTTTGCGTAGCACAGTGGGATCATTGGTTAGTCTTCAGTGGGCTGAAAATTTAAATAAAACTGATTCTTAACTCCAGAAAATTGGGAAGCACTGCTTAGAACAATACTGGATATGTGATTAGCTCTCAACACATCCCTTTTATTATAATAATATAATCTTAATATTTATATATACTAATCTTAATATATTAATTATATATAATTATAATATATAATACATAATGCTGCTAAGTCACGTCAGTCGTGTCCAACTCTGTGTGACCCCATAGATGGCAGCCCACCAGTCTCCCCCGTCCCTGGGATTCTCCAGGCAAGAACACTGGAGTGGGTTGCCATTTCCTTCTCCAATGTATGAAAGTGGAAAGTGAAAACTGAAAGTGAAGGCGTTCAGTCGTATCCGACTCTCAGCGACCCCATGGACTGCAGCCTACCAGGCTCCTCCGTCCGTGAGATTTCCCAGGCAAGAGTACTGGAGTGGAGTGCCATTGCCTTCTCCGATAATATATAATAGATAATTATAATAAATATTACATAATTATATATATCAGTTCAGTCGCTCAGTCGTGTCTGACTCTTTGCAACCCCATGAATTGCAGCACGTCAGGCCTCCCTGTCCATCACAAACTCCCAGAGTTTACTCAAACTCATGTCCATCGAGTCAGTGATGCCATCCAGCCATCTCATCCTCTGTCGTCCCCTTCTCCTCCTGCCCCCAATCCTCCTAGCATCAGGGTCTTTTCCAGTGAGTCAACTCATCGCATGAGGTGGCCAGAGTATTGGAGTTTCAGCTTCAGTATCAGTCCTTCTAATGAGGCTAAGGTTTTTCCAGTGGTCATGTATGGATGTGAGGGTTGGACTGTGAAGAAAGCTGAGCACCGAAAAATTGATGCTCTTGAACTGTGGTGTTGGAGAAGACTCTTGAGAGTCTCTTGGACTGCAAAGAGATCCAACCAGTCTATCCTAAAGGAGATCAGTTCAGGGTGTTCGTTGGAAGGACTGATGCTGAAGCTGAAACTCCAGTACTTTGGCCACCTCATGCAAAGAGTTGACTCATTGGAAAAGACCCTGATGCTGGGAGTGATTGCAGGCAGGAGGAGAATGGGGCTACAGAGGATGAGATGGCTGGGTGGCATCACCGACTTGATGAGCATGAGTTTGAGTAAACTCCGGGAGTTGTGATGGACAGGGAGGCCTGGAGTGCTGCAATTCATGGGGTCGCAAAGAGTCAGACATGACTGAGTGACTGAACTGAATGAACACCCAGGGCTGATCTCCTTGAGGATGGACTGGTTGGATCTCCTGGCAGCCCAAGGGACTCTCAAGAGTCTTCACCAACACCACAGTTCAAAAGCATCAATTCCTCGGCACTCAGCTTTCTTCACAGTCCAACTCTCACATCCATACATGACCACTGGAAAAATCACAGCCTTGACCAGATGGCCCTTTGTTGGCAAAGTAATGTCTCTGCTTTTTAATGTGCTATCTAGGCTGGTCATAACTTTCCTTCCAAGGAGTAAGTGTCTTTTAATTTCATGGCTGCAGTCACCATCTGCAGTAATTTTGGAGCCCATTATATAATATATATAAATATACATTAATCTTTATATTATATATAATAAATATTATAATATATTTATATATAAATATGTAAATTATACACAAATATATAATTATATATTATATAAATTATTTAAAATTTAAAATTTTATTTAAAATTAATATATAATATATAAAAATATAGTTATAAATATAAAATTATATATAAATTATATATATTATATAATTATATATATTATTATATTAATATTAATCTAAAAGTAAACTATACAGGCTTTCCACTATACATTAGAAATATTTTAATAGCATAAAAAATAAATTCCTGCTCAAGAGATTTTTTTCCCCCTTAAGTCTAACAATAGTACTGTGCATATGCTTACATCTATTCTATTCTCAAATGAACAGCATGATCTTTATATTGAAGAAGGTACCTGAGAACACATCAGGTCACTTTAGAAACTCTCCAGAAAACACAAAGTTTTCTGTATAAGCTGCTGATTTTCCTTTAAAAACTGAAGGACTAGGGAATTATTGAGCTTTTGATTTTTAAATCTAATGTCCTAAGGAAATTTACCTCATTTTTTTCAAACATTATAACAGCAGTGTATGCTTTGAAAACCTGAGAGAAATGTATGCTAGTTTGAATTTTAATTAAAAAGAATTAATAGAAGGAATACCATACCCTATGAAACCTCCATACTATATTCCACACTCATCTAATTTGCCCTGGGAGTCAAATTGGAGTTGTATGTTTTCTCAAGAACCAGGATCAAGGTTTAGATACACTAATAATATTTTGTACTAAGCTTACCTTGGACGGTTTTAATGAAATTCATTCTTCTCAATCAGTAACCATGCTCATAAAACTAGCCAACTCACAATTATCCATTCCAATAAATGGAGGCTTTGGGTACTCCAAACCAGTGTTTGATCCAAAAGCTAATCATACTTAATTTTACATGAAAAACATTTTTAAAATTAAATTTTGCAGACTATGTAGACAGAAATTATATCACACTTGAAATGGTATAAGGAACAGTCAGCAAGAGACTGAGGATTTTAAAACTTCATATAACACAAAATTTTTAAATCTATGAGTTTATACTGATTCTAATTAAATATAAAATAGGAAGGGCAAGATCCTTCTTGCAGTAGAATGCCAACTAACAAATGGAGAAAAATGGACAAAAAGCACACCATATGGCAATCATAATTGTCACAAGTAACTCACAAAATTCAATATTGGCTGATAATATCAAGTGAGTATTTGGAAGGTGAGTGGAGATGGAATTTTGCACAGACTGAAAGTATCTTTCCAGACTAATTAGTTCATAAGGGAGGAATTGTATGTTTAAAGGGGAAATACCTGGCAGGCAGAATCCTAACCAAGTGACCAGAATTAACTTGACCAGTAATGGATCGACTGACACCCTTGCCTCTTGATGTATGAGATAGTGACTATCATTTCTATGGTATTCTTTCCCCTGCTTCCAAAAGAAGGAAATGAGCATAGCCTAAATCAAATTAACAGACAACACATTTGAAGACATTGTACAAAAAAGCTGGCCTGTGCTCTTTAAAAATATCAAAGACAAAGGTTAAGACAAGTTTTAATTTTGCATCATTTACACAGCTCCCTGCAAACTGCAGAGGTCTGGTCTAGTTTGGGGTGAAAACACAGAAATATGCACAGTCTCTCCAGCGAGCATGTGGAGTTGAGGTGCTTCCTGCTAACAAAATTACTTTTCACAGAGGCAGCCTACGGCCTTAGGTGATTTCTTTTGATGGATATAATAATACCAAATGCAGACTCACCTGTGAGCCATTCATTCCACTGTTAGAGGGAGGGGCCCCTGTGGGATCACCTGTGTTTTGAGCGGAGGTTCTGCCAATAGAGCTGCAGTGAGGAATGGGTGCCTGGGGCCTCCAGGGGTAGTAGGAACACAAACCACTGCTCATCAGAAGCTCTGTAGACTCCTCCAAAGTATGTGTTCTGGTATAAGTTCATTTTCTCCAAAAGATTTATCTTTTCTTATAATATATAGATATTTCTACCTGGAGTTGTGTCAGTCAGGTTTATTCTGGTAGGCCTTTTCTTAATATGAAAATAGACCAACACGTTTCCCTTAATTTTCTTAAAGACCTGGTTTAATGGCTCTGACTCTACACAGGTGGGCTTTGTAAGAAAGTATGGCTGCTGCTTTGATGCTACCTGTATATGTAGTAACGAATCCAACACACAAGGATGCAGGAGAAGGTTAATGATTCCAGAATTCCTTTCCTCCAAGTAGGAAACCATTTTCAGAAAGTTCATCTTGACAATTGGAGATAATGCTGAGAAACATGGATGTCTGATTTCACCTAACAGATTAACATCTCTGGTCACTTTAAAATTCTACTGAAATTTGCAGATTTCTTTTACTAAATATTTAGTTTTTTCTTTCTTGCTTTATAGCAAATACAATGAAAATTATAAGGGCATATTATGTTCTGCCGGAGCCTGCCGGCAAATGAACCAGTCACGGGCGCAATCGCTGAAATACCTAAGAAATAAAGACTCGGAAAGATGGGGTTGAGAGGGACGGAGTCAGCTCTCGACTGAAACCGACAACTTTATTGAGGAGTAACATGCATATATATGCTAACAGGACTCACTAAATTTAGATCAAGGACATGTATACGTGCAGAATCGCAGGCATTAGTCTTCGCTCAGGAATTTTATCTCAACTCTTTAAGACTATCAGAGCAAGGGACTGGCGTCTAGTATGATTACAATCAGTTAAAAGATTATCATGATTACAATCAATTAAAGATTATCTAAAGATTACCTAGACATAAACCATACACAGGAGCCTGACAATCTCGTCAGGAAAATGGGTAAAAGGTCGCTACAGCAATTTCCTTGAGGGAGGTGAGAAAGGTCAACCTGCACTTTAATAAATCAGGGGTGGCGGGACAGAGAGGGACCTCTTGATCTCTCTCAGGGCCAAGAAGGAGCCTGAGCAGTCAGGCTGGCTCCCCACATCTCCCCCTTTTCTTTTGACTAATGGCCTTTATATCTCCCTCAAAGGAAATAGCTGCATTTGCAAATGGGAAAACGTCAACAATCTTTTATTTATCATTTCAGATAGGCATTGACAAATGCAAGGGCCAAAACAGTAATAATAATATGCATATAATAATAAAATTTATAGATTTCCACCAACCACCATGAAACCAGGTTGATATCTGACTCCAAATGCTGGAGTCAGAAAAATCCATAGCAGCTACTTGTTGTTTCACATCTTCTAAAGCATCAGAAACATTTGAGGAATAATCAGGAATATATACACAGCACTCCATTTTTATTAAGGCACATGTCCCCCCTTGAGAGGCTGTTAGAATATCCAGAGCCATACGATTTTGTAGAACGGCTTTTCTCATCTGTTTTTGTTCTTCATTAAGAGCCTCTAAAGCTCTTCTAGTATCTGTCAAAGCTTGTTTTGTAAAATTGTTCAAAGCCTCTACTCTAAGCATAATATCAGTGGCTCCTAAAGAGGGCACAAAAATTGAGGCTAAGTAATCATACCAATGAAAAACAGCGTGACCATCGGGCTTTAACATAAGGTAAATTAACAGGATGACTAATTTTTTGCTTATGAATTCTTCCAGGGGCAAACACAAACCCTAGGGTACATCTCCCCACCCATCCTACAGGGAGCCAGGGCCAAAGGTTGTATCCACAAATCCATCGAGTGTTATTTGGGGCTACCCATCTTATACCAGGGCTATTTTCCCAATCTGTCCCTGGCCATTTAACAGACTTGTTGGCAATAAAAGTTACATCCATTACAGTCTTACATTTTTGGGTAGGCAATAGTCCCATATGTTTCATGTGATACCTTGGAAATTCCCGGCCTCCAAATGTTGGTACATGAGTCTTTTGCTCCCAGCAAATGTCAGCAGGGGTCAGTAGCTGTCCTTTTTCAGGGGTCATCCAGAAATATTCATCCCAAATTTGGTAGTAGTCACCCTCAAATCGATTAAAATCATTAGGAGAAGAAACAGATCTATTTTTGTAATATGAGTATGCACTAACAATTTCCTGATAACTTTGTGTTACATCAAAATAAAAAGAAGAAGCGTATAAAGGATCAGAGCATCAAAAATCTATATCAAAATTAACTGTAATTAAGCTTTGATGTTTCTTCTGATATTTTTTTTAAAAAATCACATAAAGCCGAAGTTTCATTTTTTGGAAAGGGAAGCACCCACCAAGGCAATCCTTCGGTAACCGATAAGGGCATGCTTGTGCAGACCCAACAGGCTGTTTCATTGTAAAAGTCAGCATAAGAATGAGCCCAGGAAACAAAAGCATTGGCTTCAGCCTGAGGGAAGGCTTGATTGATTATCGCACAAGCCAAAGTGAGCACAATGTAAGCTAGGGCTTGTCGAGGTTGAGCCGTCTCTGCAGCCATCCTCCTTGCTTGAAGAATAAACTCATGCATCTGCTGATTTGTCGGGAGAAGATTCCTCTGCCGAAGAGTCAGGCGACTCATCAGCTGGTTTAGGGATCTCCTCCGTGTGGCGTACCAGCCTTTCCGGGAGCCAGCACAGTGCTTCAGTATCCTGTGGAAAAACACAATGACCCCTCCCCCAAATTAACACGGGATCTGGGCCATGCTAGTTATTATCTGGCGGGTCCTTCCACAAGACCTTCGGCCTTCTGCTGGAAATCTGAGGGTCCCAAAATCTCTGCGCAGCTGAATGTCCTTCTTTATCTAAAATTAAAAAATTTAAAATGTATAAAGCGTGATTAAGGTAATTTCTGGGTAGAAGGGGGTAGAGCTCCCCCCTCTGTATTTTTTGAAGCTGTAGTTTCAAAGTTTGATTGGCACGTTCCACGATGCCTTGACCTTGTGGATTATAAGGAATGCCTGTTTTTAGGGTGATAGAAAAAGAGGAACAAAAATTTTTGAAGGCAGAGGAAACATAGCCAGGGCCATTATCAGTTTTTATAATCTTTGGCGTGCCTAAAACGGAAAAAGCATAAAGACAATGTGAGATAGAATGTTTTGCGGCTTTACCAGTCTGTAAGGATGCCACAATATATCCTGAAAAGGTGTCAATAGATACATGAACGTACTTTAAACGACCAAAAGAAGGGACATGAGTGACATCCATTTGCCAAAGATGATTCGGTAGAAGCCCGCGAGGATTAACGCCAAGGTGTGGAACTGGGAGAAACTTAGGGCAAACAGAACAAGATTTAACAATTTGTCGTGCAGTTTCTCGAGGGATATGAAATTGCAAACGAAGAGTATTACTATTTTGGTGATGTAGCGCATGTGATTGTTGTGCCACTTCTACCTGTGAAAGAAAAACTCTAGTGTGAGAATCAGCTATTTGATTTCCCATAGATAAAGGTCCAGGGAGTCCAGTGTGAGCACATAAATGTCCAAAGAAGCAGGGTAAGGTGCGCTGTTGCAGCAGAGACTGAATTGAACATAACAAATATTGAATGTTAGAATTCACAGTAGAAATAAAGGGAACAGTTTCTATATATTGCAAAGCATGAGCAATGTATTTGCTATCTGTAAATAAATTAAAAGGTTGCGAATTATATCGTAAGCAGACCTCATAAACAGCAGACAATTCTACCTCTTGGGCAGAGCTATATGCAGTTTGCCAAGAGGTAGGGTGATTATTAAGTACAAATGCAGCAATGCCATTAGAGGAACCATCAGTGAATACAGTGAGCGCATCCGGAATAGGTTCAGATAAAACAACCTTAGGGAAGATAAAAGGATGTTGACTAGCAAAATGTAAAATCTTATCAGAAGGTAAATGATTAATTATTTTCCCTGCAAAGGAATCTAGAGCCAAAGCCCATGAGTCATTAAACTGAAAAAGCCAGTCTTGCTGCTCTTTGGTATAGGGTACATAAATATATGTAGGATCAGCTCCAAGCATTTCTCTGGATCGCTGGCGTCCTCGAGCAATCAACAAGCTGATAAAATCAAAAAAGGGAGTAAGAACTTTTGAGGGAGAAACGGGCAAATGAATCCAATGTAATGGAGCATCCTGATACAAAACTGCTGTAGGCGTATGTTTGGAAGGGAGTATGTAAAGACCCCAGGGCTTAGAAAAGTCACAATAAGTAGCGAAATGTTGAGAAAGGGCATTTTCTACTTTAGCTAGTGCTGCTCGACCATCATCTGTAAATGTCCTGGGGGAAGAAGGATCAGTAGGGCCTTTTAAAATATCAAACAAAGGCTTTAATTCACCAGTGGTTAATTTAAGACACGGACGTATCCAATTTATATCCCCAAGTAATTTTTGAAAATCATTAAGGGTTTTTAGATTATCTTTTCGGATCTGCAGTTTTTGGGCCTTGGAAGATTCCTGTTCTAATTTAAATCCCAGGTATGAGAAAGGAGGGAGCCTTTGTACTTTCTCTGGTGCCACTTAAAGGCCGAATTGAGACAACCGTGTGAGCAGCAAATTATAGGCTTGCAAAAGTACACCTTCAAGGTGGTATGCAAGCAGGATGTCATCCATATAATGGACTAAGTAGACATCAGGATATGCAGCTCTTATTTGTTGATTAGCTCTAGTAATTTTCTGGTAGAGTCTTTAGGGTTTTCTAGGTAGAGGATCATGTCATCTGCAAACAGTGAGAGTTTCACTTCTTCTTTTCCTATCTGGATTCCTTTTACTTCTTTTTCTGCCCTGATTGCTGTGGCCAACACTTCCAAAACTATGTTGAATAGTAGTGGTGAGAGTGGGCACCCTTGTCTTGTTCCTGATTTCAGGGGAAATGCTTTCAATTTTTCACCGTTGAGGGTGATGCTTGCTGTGGGTTTGTCATATATAGCTTTTATTATGTTGAGGTATGTTCCTTCTATTCCTGCTTTCTGGAGAGTTTTAATCATAAATGGATATTGAATTTTGTCAAAGGCTTTCTCTGCATCTATTGAGATAATCATATGGTTTTTATCTTTCAGTTTGTTAATGTGGTGTATTACATTGATTGATTTGCAGATATTAAAGAATCCTTGCATTCCTGGGATAAAGCCCACTTGGTCATGGTGTATGATTTTTTTAATATGTTGTTGGATTCTGTTTGCTAGAATTTTGTTAAGGATTTTTGCATCTATGTTCATCAGTGATATTGGCCTGTAGTTTTCTTTTTTCGTGGCATCTTTGTCTGGTTTTGGAATTAGGGTGATGGTGGCCTCATAGAATGAGTTTGGAAGTTTACCTTCTTCTGCAATTTTCTGGAAGAGTTTGAGTAAGATAGGTGTTAGCTGTTCTCTAAATTTTTGGTAGAATTCAGCTGTGAAGCCATCTGGTCCTGGGCTTTTGTTTGCTGGAAGATTTCTGATTACAGTTTCGATTTCCTTGCTTGTGATGGGTTTGTTAAGATCTTCTATTTCTTCCTGGTTCAGTTTTGGAAAGTTATACTTCTCTAAGAACTTGTCCATTTCTTCCAAGTTGTCCATTTTATTGGCATAGAGTTGCTGGTAGTAGTCTCTTATGATCCTTTGTATTTCAGTGTTGTCTGTTGTGATCTCTCCATTTTCATTTCTTATTTGGTTAATTTGGTTCTTCTCCCTTTGTTTCTTAATGAGTCTTGCTAATGGTTTGTCAATTTTGTTTATTTTTTCAAAAAACCAGCTTTTAGCTTTGTTAATTTTTGCTATGGTCTCTTTAGTTTCTTTTGCATTTATTTCTTCCCTAATTTTTAAGATTTCTTTCCTTCTACTAACCCTGGGGTTCTTCATTTCTTCCTTCTCTAGTTGCTTTAGGTGTAGAGTTAGGTTATTTATTTGACTTTTTTCTTGTTTCTTGAGGTAGGCCTGTAATGCTATGAATCTTCCCCTTAGCACTGCTTTTACAGTGTCCCATAGGTTTTGGGTTGCTGTGTTTTCATTTTCATTCATTTCTATGCATATTTTGATTTCTTTTTTGATTTCTCCTATGATTTGTTGGTTATTCAGAAGCGTGTTGTTTAGCCTCCATATGTTTGAATTTTTAATAATTTTTTTCCTGTAATTCACTCACAACTATGGATAGATCAACTAAACAGAAAATGAACAAGGAAACACAAACTTTAAAGGACACAATGGACTAGCTAGACCTAATTGACATCTATCGGACGTTTTACCCCAAAACAATGAACTTCAACTTTTTCTCAAGTGCACACGGAACCTTCACCAGAATAGATCACATCCTGGGCCATAAATCTAGTCTTGGTAAATTCAAAAAAACTGGAATCATTCCAGTCATCTTTTCTGACCACAGTGCAGTAAGATTAGACAGAGTGCATTTACATTTACAGACACTGAGCTACTGTGGGACAGGCCAAGGATAGAAGGACATATTAGACAGTGATTATATATTAAGATGATGGCAAATCTATCTTCTATGAAATAATTATAAATTCAAACACTTAAAGGGTATTTTATGATGTTAAAAATTATTGCTAATTGTTTTTAGGTAGGACATTGATGTTGTGGTTATTTTAAAACATCCTTGTGTTTTAGAGATTTGCACAGAAAACCATTACATTGCTGTGAGATTTCATAATGTGATTTCAGTCTGCTGTTAGCTGAGGAAGCTCAACCAGATGGGCTTAAAAATTCCATCTGAATCTCACATCCTGATTCATTGTTCTTCACAACAGGTTGGAGCAAGTTTGGGGAAAAAAGCTTTTATTCAGATAGTACATTTATAATGAGTTTTAACCTGCTAAAGTGTGAATTTTATTTCATCTAGAGTTGAAATAAAATTCAGTGAAATAATGGATGTGAATCTGCTTGGTACAGAGTTTCCTAGACTGATCCATAATCTTAACAGTCAGTGCTTTAACAACAACAGCAAAAATCTATGCAAAGATATATGTTCTTCAATGTAGTTTTAAATATATGTAAAACAATATTAAATATATTTATAAGAGGTTATTACCAAAACAAGACAATGTCCCTTTTACAATGGTACAGCACACCTGGGGAGATCAGGAAATAAGGGTATCTCACGTGCCCATATGATGCCCATGGACAGGTAAGCAGCATGTTGTCTACTCAACAGTCACCAGCCTGTTATAAGTCATAATTTCAGCACATATTTGTGAGAGTTTCAATGTTCCTTGTATATTAAAACATTTATTCTACTTGTCTCATGAATGGCTCTGAAAGACCCATAGTTTTAAACAAAAAAGTCAATCTTGTGGCTCTGAAAACCCAAAAAGTTGAACAATTCAGAATGAAGATGAATAATTTCAGCCTTCAGATCCTGAAAAACTGAAAGGTGAGCTATCCAAGATGAAATAAATAATGATTTTCAGAAAAGCCCATTGCAAAAATGTCCCAATACTGCAAAACATGCCATTTGTGTTCTCCCCATTATCATGACACCCTCTGTGCTCCAACAGAAACAGAATAAGTGAAGAGACTTGATGTTGTACCTGATATGAAGTCTGACTCAGCCCTATTGCTCCAAATGTTAGTGCCTAATAAAGGCAGGGACGTACAATAGAGTTCATTAAGAATGTATTCAGTATATTGTGTTTTATAATACAAAATGTAAACTGAAAGATGCTTTACTTTATTTTTATATAGTTTTTATAATTTGTTCTCAACAAAATAGTTAACTTTGTATAAATTAACTACTTGTCCATTATAGTGTATGCTAAATCATATAAACTATAATAAAATACAATTCAATAAAAATTGAGCACAAAATTTGAAAAGGCCTCCCACTAAAGAAAATCTACATGGCAAACAAACAAATGCAAAGATGTCCAACATCACTAGCCATTAAGGAAATTCAAATTAAAACCAAATGAGATACCACTACACATCCTTTAGAATGGCTGAGATTAAAAAGACTGACAAAACCAAGTGTCGGTGAGGATGTCAGGAGGATGGAATTCTCATTTATTTCTTAACACAAGAAACATTTATTCTCTTACAGTTCTGGAGGCCAGAAGTCTGAAATCAGGGGACAGGCAGGCCCACACTCCCTCTGGAGGCTCTACCAGAGATCCTCCTCTTCCATCTTCCAGTGGCTTTTGGCTTTCCTTGACTCCCAGCTGCATCTCTCTCTGCTCCACCATAACGTCACCTGTCCTCCACCTGTCTATTTTCTAAAGTCTCTGAACCTGTGTTACAAGGATACGTGTTATAGCACTTAGGATCCACACAGATAATCTAGGATGAATTCTTCCTCTGGAGATCCTTACTTAATCACATAGTTTACCACATTAGGTAATTTTCACAGGTTCCAGGGATTAGGATACATATGTATCTTTAGCCCACTGTTGTTGCAACTCATTTTATGCTGATTGATTTAAGTTTTGGGTCATTGCTATTTATAATCAATGGGCCCAGGATATGGGAGTCCTCTGATGGACCAGGGGTTTGCCACCCCTCTGCCCATCAGGATTACCTCTCCCTCTAGTGATTCTGATTCCATAGTTATAGGAGTGGCTGGGCACCAGAGAAGCTCCTGGGGTGATTCTACTGTGTAGCCAGGCTTGTGAACCAGTGATTTTGGCAGATCCAAAGTGGCTGCCACTCACTGGGGGTGGCGTGGATGAAAGTTGGGAGGAAATCACAGCCCCCTACAGTACAGTTACAGTTGTGCTGCTGTGCTCTGTTGATTGAGCAAAAAAGTCTTTTGAGGAGAGCTACCCTGGAATCAGAAATATTTTAAACTTAAAATTATATTTTCATGAATCCCATCTCCTACATGAGTTTGAAAAAGAGCATCACATGTTTTCTCGACATTCCATTTATTTTTGTCTATAGGTAACAGTAGGTAAGCATATACATTGAGGATTGCCTCCCAACAGTTCTTTGTGATCCTTGTCCACTGGATGGGATCCCCACATTCATACCCAAGCTGCCAGCTTTCCTCTGTCTCCCATAGAGATGGCAGGGGACTGGAGGGTCATAGTAGGTACTGGAAAATCAATAAAGGCAGAGAGTGCTAGGCATTCCTGCTCATTTGTGGTGCCCAGACTCTCAAAAGATATTCTGTAATTGTGTGCATGTGCATGTGTACACACACACACAGCAGGTATGGCTAGCCTGAGTCCTGCAGGTAACATGGGGAAAGATAATTCAGGATCCCCCTACAGAGTGCAGGTGAGGAGTGGTGTCCAGGTGAACTCACTAGGTATCACCATATTCATATTTGTAAGCAGGATCTCATCCCTTTATTTTTTTTTTAAACTTTTTAGAAGGACTTATATCATTTTTTAAAAATTGAAGCATTGTTGATTTATAATATTATGTTAGTTTCAAGCGGACAGCAAAGATGATTCAGTTACATATATAATACGTACATAATATATATATAATATATATTTTTCAGATTCTTTTCCATGAAGGTTATTAAAAGATATTGAATATTGTTCCCTGTGCTCTACAGTAGGTTCTTGCTGGCAGAGCTGGTAGGGGAGGACCAGGGCCTGCAGTGTGGGAACAGAGCCCATGGATACATCAGGACATGGGCAAAGAGGGGACCAGGCTTCCCTTAGAGCAGGGCAAGAGGCCCCTGCCCTGAGCCTCACACTTTAGAGAACCCCAGTCTGGTCCTTCGCTGACACCCCTCTCCCAGTCCCCATGAGATGAAGCCTCTGAGAGCCAAGGGGACACACCTGTCCAGAGCCCTCTCCTCCAGGTGCTCTCTTGGCAAAGTGTGGTCCACAGAGCACCAGCATCAGCACCCCACATGCCCACAGCAATGAAGGTGCAGAGTCTTAACCATTCGACTGACAGGGAATTACCACCATGGTCTAATTTTAAATATAAATATGGTAACAATAAAGAAGGTAGTTGAGCCAAGCGCACATCCAGTATTGTTCTAAAGTAGTGCTTCTCACATCTCAGATTAAGAATCAGCTTTTACGTTTTCAGCCCATTGCAACCTAATCACTGATTCACTGTGCACATTTAGTGTGCAGCTCAGCCACGTGCACCTCCCCCTGCAAGTGCAGCACTCACAGTGGTCTCCGGGCTGTTCAGGATCCCACCCATCCTGAGTGTGGACCTCACTGCAGTAGCACATGGCTGTGAGTTTCTAGCTTTCTTGGATTTTCTGTTCTTATTTCAGACCTGGTTACAAATAGGTCATGAACTGGCACTATCTCACAGACCATATTCTGTGAGTGTTTCTGATGTATTTAATCTTTGCAACTGCTCTCTGAGAAACATACTACTCCCATCTCAATGTTACAAAGAAACGAAGCACAGTGGGCTTCCCAACCTTAACAGCCCACAATTAACAGATAGCAGAACTCATATCCAAACCCAGTCACCAATGCCCAGAAGAGCCAGAATTTCTCCCTAGAAGGCTGACTCTAGAGCTTGTGCTTCTCCCCATGTGCTTACATCATTTTGACTATATGTTAGAAGAGGAACAGTTATAACTTAGGCTTTCAGATGAGAATAAATACTCAAATACTCAAATAAACCCTTTACAGTCTCTTACCTACTTCCATCCATGCCCATCTTGCTCTCTTCTCTTGCTGGTTAAAAATCACCAAGGTCAGTGATTCCATCTTTTGCTTCTTTGGATGCTTTTGCTCCATCCATCATCCAACCAAAGCAACTGCTCAAGGGCAAACGTTATATTCATTTTCCAGATGAAGAAACTGAGATTCAGAAGTTGAGACTTACCTATGCAAGTAACTAAGGCCACATGGATATATGATGTCCAGAGACCATTTTGTCAAGGATGGTGCCAGTTTATTATGTTGGTAACTTAGCTGGTTATTTCCTTTCACTCCCAAGTGTCCCAATTGGACTCTACACTCTTACCCACACTGCTAGCAAGTAGCAGAAAAAGAACTGGCATGGAGATCAATGTGGCTGACTCCAAACCCAGGGCTTTCTGTTATCCCAGGCTACCTCTTACAATTTCAAAATCATAAAGTTCAGAAAGAATATTTGTTTTCAGTCAATATTCATTCAGCAATGAGCATCCCTTATGTGACAGACACTGTGCTGCAAGGCTAGCCAGGTGACTCAGTGGTAAAGAATCTGCCTGCCAATGCA
The DNA here is from genome assembly GCF_023699985.2 of Odocoileus virginianus. Lineage (NCBI taxonomy): Eukaryota > Metazoa > Chordata > Mammalia > Artiodactyla > Cervidae > Odocoileus > Odocoileus virginianus. The sequence goes on from NC_069681.1 coordinate 38,610,746, forward strand.
GGAGACGCGGGTATGATCTCTGGATCCAGAAAATCCCCTGGAGAAGGAAATGACAATCCACTCCAGTATTCTTACCTGGGAGATCCCATGGACAGAGGAATCTAGTGGGCTACAGTCCATGGGGTTGCAAAAGAGTTGGACACAATTTAGTGACTAATGAACAACAAAAATGTGATAGACAACGGTGCTTCAAGATGTAATTAAAAAGTAAACAGGGCACAGTTTAAAGTTTTTAGAAGCTCGTGGTTTAGTAAGAAAACAAACCACCTATGAATACTCATAGTCAGGGTAGGCTACATAATTTACAGAACCCAGTGCAAAATGGAAAAAGAAGGGATCCTTGTTCAAAAATTAAGTATTTCAAGATGTTGAGAACAGGCACTAACCAAGCATGGTTGGGTTTAACAAATGAGAGGTGACCAGGGTATCAGAGAAATAAGTGTTAACTAGGATGATGAATGATCTTGAGATTGCTTCCTAGAAGAGGTGACAACTGGGCTGACCCTACAAAATGAGGGTGTCTCCCCTACGTGGACTTTCTCCTTTATTCTTTAAACCATAGGGTATTGAGGAGAATCAGTTACTCAGTCATTTTAGTTAAACATCAATCACCAAGAGTTTTCGTCACAGTATACCCTCATGACCTACCTCTGGATCTGTTATACATGTCATGAGGGGCATGCAGATGTGCTGTTCAAACCTCCCTTCATGGACTCATTGCCCAGCCACTAGAAGTGCTGCTAGTGGGCAGCCTTAAGCCACCAGCCCTTCTGGTGCAGCCTCTGTACAATGACCTAAACAGGTGGATGTATGAAGTCCCGGCCAGTGGGTATGTCACAACAATCCCAAAGATTCATCACATCAGAACTCCCATGGGGTCAGCTAGGGTCATCTGGCCAGTGCTCCAGCTTGATCTTTTCCTCTGCCCTATCCCATTTCTTCCCTCTTGACTCCACAAGTGCTGATCCTAATAGCACCTTTAATACACATGCCAATACTGAACTCCATCCAAGCCTGCATGTCAGAGAAGCAACCTGTAACAAGTATCAAAAAACATTCAGTTCTTGGACAGGATTTTTATTTGAAATTACTGTTTACACACATACTTATAACATTTCTAAATCACCAAGTAAAATATAAAATAGAAACAAGGACTCTCTGTGTGAGTGTGGTTACCTTTGATTTAAAATCCTCAAATGTTTGACTAAAACAAAATTAAGCTTCATGTTAATAACAAAAGAAAATTAATATGTTGAACCATATGAAACTACAATTTTTATAGGTTAAAAAAAGGTTGGATGTAATTTTCACATGGTTTAATCTCATAGTAAAAAGCAATTAGCATTTGAAATTTAGAGGACATTACACTTATGAATAACTCACAGGTAAAAGATATAATGAATAAAATTTAAAATTAGAAAATACCTAATACTATGGTTATTGATCAGCGCCAAGTACCAAAACTTATAGTTGCAGCTAAAGTGAGTCTTAGGGGGGGAAAGTGGGCTTTATGTACTTAACTTTCAACTTAGTCACTTTTCTAATATAAGTTTCTAATTTAAGAATTTAGTGAAAAATATCTCAAAGTAAATGCTGAAAAGTTAAAAAAAAGAAAGAATAATATAGTGAAAAAAACCCACCAAAGGATCAATCAGGCAAAAAAACTTATTTTTTTAAAATTAATAGGAAAAACTCTTTCAAGATTTTTCAAGGAAAAAAAAAAAAAAAACAGGGCAAAGTCACAAAGTTAAAAAGCAAAGAACAACATAGTTATAGATGCTGCAGAGATTAAACATTTAATATACTATGAATAATTTTATGCCAGTCAAACTCAAAACTCACAGAAACAAATCCACTCCTAAAGGAATAAAACTTAACCAAAAATTACTCTGTAGAAATAACACACTGTTAAGTACTAAAATAATTACCAAAAATTAACTAGATGTTGATTGTTGTACAATATTGTGGATACAATTAATGCCACTGAATTGTATGTTTAAAAATGGTAATATGGCAAATTTTATGTTATCTATACTGTACCATTAAAAAATGTAAAAAAATCCCCAATCTAGAAGACAATCAATGATCATGTCTGCTTTTCATTATCAAATGCCCTCGAAGGGTTCCTATTTTGAGAAAGCAAGTTTTCTCTCCCTTCTCTTTTAATATATAAAATGAAATGTTGTCCTTCTGTATCTTAATCACATATCTTCTTTTTCAGGGGCACCACTCTCCCCTATAATATCACTTACAGTATATTTTTTTGTTGTTTGTTTTTCTTATCAGTTTTCTCTGCAGTATTTTAACCAGAGGTCTTTGGGTGGAATAATTGATCCTAGTTATATTAAAGGCAGTTGTGAAACAAAACAGCAACTTGATAGTCTTCAAGTAAACAGAATCCTTGATATAACTGGAAAGTAATATGTAATTCTGGGAATAGTAAAAAAAAATCTGTGATAAATTTGTTTTATAACTTAGAAAATGAGCTAAAGCTCTAGACTGTCTCAAGGCACACAACCTGGGAGACAGCTTTTATTGGTGGCTTGCTTCTCTGATTTGGATAAGGAAATAAAAGAGTATAACCTGTAAAAATAATAAGTTATTTTGTAAGAGTTTGAAATCATTGTGTGAAGTTGGAGAGAGATAGATCCAAATAAACAAACATCTTGTATGTGTATTTACACATATTTGTTGTTGGTATAATGGAGAAGGCAATGGCACCCCACTCCAGTACTCTTGCCTGGAAAATTCCATGGGCAGAGGAGCCTGGTAGGCTGCAGTCCATGGGGTCACGAACAGTCGGACATGACTGAGCGACTTCACTTTCACTTTTCACTTTTATGTGTTGGAGAAGGAAATGGCAACCCACTCCAGTGTTCTTGCCTGAAGAATCCCAGGGATGGGGTCGCACAGAGTCGGACACGACTGAAGTGACTTAGCAGCAGTTGCTGGTATAAAGAAGTGCAATATAGTTTATGCAGGGCAAATACTGTTGGAGAAATGCCTTCAGAATAGACTTGACTGCACAGGAGGATCACAACGCTATCTCAAAATTGTTGAGATTAAGGTCTGTCCATTGGAAGCATTCATAACCACAAGGTCACTGAGCATCATCTGGATAATTCCTTTGGAAGTACACCTGAAAAAAAAGAAATAAAAAAAGCTGTAAAGTCCCTCCTAAAGCAATGCATTTCTAGGATCACTTCTTCATGTGAAGCAAATCATAACACTAATGGAGGCACAATTTTTAAACCCAGCAATGTGTTTATTCTATGAATGATGTAGCCCCATTAAAACCCTTAGTGGGACTGGGCTGAATGCCAAACATGATTCCCTTGAGTTCTGATGATTCTGATTCACAGATAAGCTTTAATCACTAATTGATAACCAAAATCACTTTACAGAATTAAAACATAGAGATAAATTGTAAACAAGATGACAAAGAGGCTGGGAAATCTAGTGTCTGCATGAGGGCTTCTCACTTTCACACAAAAATGAGCACCATCAATCTGGATGTTAATATCAGGTTTGCCAGGTCTTTGAATTCTTGAATTTTACCAATTTCTAGCTGAACTGGAAGAGATAGAGGTTTTCTGATAAATGTATAATCAGAACATAAAGGAAGTGAAATGCTGTCAAGTTTGTCCCACAATCATCAGTTTTTATAGCTGCACCATATCTTGGTTTCTTGACGAATGCACATAACAAAATGAAATAATGTCAAGACTTGTGAGCTCTTACCTCTAAATGTGTTTGGGTGAAAAAGGACTTCAAATGTCATTTTTTTTCCCCAAATAATTGAATGTGTAAAGTTTTGTTTGAGTGTTTAAAAAGAAAATGTGCCATCTATCTGAAGCTGACTCGTGTCATGTGCTAGGTTGCTAGGTTGCTAGGTCATGTGAATCCAGATTCATTTTATAAAACTTGATTCTAAGTCCATTTGTGGATGCTATCAACAAAATTATCATGAGAGATAGTGGGCTTCACATATGAAACAGAAAAGGTCTGAGACACCTACCTTTATAGTAGGTGTACTTTTTCTCTTGTTATTTGCACACTTGCTACTCCCTAGACAGCACCGCATATGAAATGCTATATATCAAAATGTCCCTTATGTTAAGGAGAAAAACAAGAAATTCTCCAAGAATGTTTAGGGCCCATGGATGAAATCTGAAGCTAGTTCCATTACGAATGTAAGGATTTAAAAAAGGGGGGGGGGTGCTTTGGACCCAGTGGTTCAGAATCCACCTGCCAATGCAGGGGACACAGCTTGATCCCTAGTCCAGGAAGATCCACATGTCATAGGGCAACTAAGCCCGTGTGCCATAACTACTGAGTCCACGTGTCTCTACTACCAATCCCGTATGCCACAACTACTGAAGCCAGTGCACCCTAGAGCTCATGCTCTGTAACAAGAGAAGTCAGAAAAGCCCACACACCACAACTATAGACTAGCCCCCTGCTCATCACAACTAGAGAAAGCCTGTGGGCAGTAATGAAGACTCAGCATAGCCAAAAATAAATAGATAAATAAATTAAAATTTTTAAAGTAACAAAGTAAGCCCTTTTGAGATGGCATTGTTGGAGGCACTCAAGTTGAGGGGCAGGCCCCCATAGGAGCTTCTTTCTCTGGATACTCTGAGGTGTCAGGGTACTGCCTACATGAGCTCCAGGGGTGGGTGTAAGCTGATGCTGCCACCTCAGACTCCAGAGGCAGGCGCAGACAGGTGCCACTACCACCTCCAAGGGTCCTGTGAGTTGGTGCAGGTCACTTCCCCCACCTTCCTTGAAGCGTGCATGGCTCACCATCACTACTGAGGCACCCCTGACTGGGAGCCAAGTGCCTTCCTGGGAGAGTGCACATGCCATACACCCACACAACTGCACACCCCCTATCAAGGGGAAAATAGCCAGCATATGCTGAGGAAATAGATGGCAAGCATCAAAACCTAAAACAGTCCTCCCACTAAAAAAAAAAATAATAATTTTAAATCCACAAAAGCTACACAGGGGCACTCCCACATATAAATAACCCTGTAAGACAACAGTAGATAATTGTTTCACCTAAATTCAGAGTAAGAGCAAAATGAAGAAGAGGAAGCACTCTCAGTTAAAAGACCAGGAGAATTCCCCTGAAGGAACAATGAAACAGATCTCTTCAGTCTAATAGACAGCAAGCTCAAAAGGAGGCAATGAAAATACTGAAGGAATTAAGAAAGGCTATCAACAGAAATGCAAATTACTGGGAAAAGGAACTAGAGACTATAAGGATTCAGGAGAATGCATTTGCTGAGACTAAAACTGAGCTCAAGGCAATGAAGAGCAGAATGAATAATGCAGAATAAAGAATACGTGACCTGGAAGATAGAATAATGGAAATTATTTAATCAAAACAGCAGACAAAAAGCCAAATGAAAAATTAAAGCAATATAAAAAAGCTAAGGGATAATGTAAAGCAGGCCAATCTATATATAATAGGGATTCCTGAAGGAGAAGAAAAAGAAAAGGGGATTGAAATGTATTTGAAAAAATTATGGCTGAAAACTTCCTAGATACAAGATTCACAGAGAGCCCCAAACAAGATGAACCCAAACAGTCCTATACAAAGACATATTATGATAAAAATGGTAAAAGTTAGAGATAAAGAGAAGATTCTAAAGACAGCAAGAGAAAAACAAAGAGGTCATTTAAGAGAACTCCCATAGGCTATCAGCTGATTTCTCTACAGAAACACTACAGGCCAAAAGGGAGTGGCAAAATATATTGAAAGGATTAAAAGAGAAAAAAAATCAACTCAATGCACATGAATTTGAGCAAACTCCAGGCGACGGTGAAGGACAGGGAAGCCTGGCTTGCTGCAGTTCGTGGGTCACAAGGAGTTGGACATGACTCAGTGACTGAACAGCAATACTCTACCTGGAAAGACTGTTTAGAATGGCAGGAGACGTAATTTCTCAGATAAGCAAAAACTAAAGGAATACAGCAATACTAAAACTATCCTGAAAGAAATATTGAAAATTCATCTCTAAATAGAAAAGAAGCAGGAAGATATAGGAAGGAGGAAATCACAATTGAAAAGTAAATCACATAAATTAGTGAGAATACAGGTCAAAAAGAAAAAAAAAAACCTATTTGTGAAAGCAATGATAAACACAAGGAGCAGCAAAAAGATAAACATGGAGATGTAAAAAGGGACATTAAAATCATATTATGTGGGGAAAAGTGTGAAAGTGTTAGTTGCTCAGTCATGTCTGACTTTTTGCAATCCCATGAACTGTAGTCCACCAGGCTCCTCTGTCCATGAAATTCTCTAGGCAAAAATACCGCAGTGGGTTGCCATTCTCTTCTCCAAGGGATCTTCCCAACCCAGAGATCAAACCTGGGTCTCCCAAATTGCAGGAAGATTCTTTACCATCTGAGCCACCAAGCAAGCCCAAATATGTGGGAATTGAGAATCAGTTCAGTTCAGTTCATCCGCTCAGTCGTGTCTGACTCTTTGCGACCCCATGAATCGCAGCATGCCAGGCCTCCCTGTCCATCACCATCTCCCGGAGTTTACTCCAACTCATACCCATCGAGTCGGTGATGCCATCCCGCCATTTCATCCTCTGTCGTCCCCTCCTCCTCCTGCCCCCAATCCCTCCCAGCATCAGGGTCTTTTCCAATGAGTCAACTCTTCGCAGGAGGTGGCCAAAGTACTGGAGTTTCAGCTTCAGCATCAGTCCTTCCAATGAACACCCAGGACTGATCTCCTTTAGGATGGACTGGTTGGATCTCCTTGCAGTCCAAGGGACTCTCAAGAGTCTTCTCCAACACCACAGTTCAAAAGCATCAATTTTTCGGTGCTCAGCTTTCTTCACAGTGCAACTCTCACATCCATACATGACCACTGGAAAAACCATAGCCTTGACCAGAAGGAGAATAAGAAAATGCAAATTCTTTTTCTTATTTTTAAAATGTGTTTGAGCCTATCTGAGTTGAATGATTCTATGAAGACCTACAAGACCTTTTAGAACTAATGCCCAAAAAAGATGTACTTCTCATTAGAGGGGACTGGAATGCAAAAGTAGGAAGTCAAGAAACACCTGGAGTAACAGGCAAATTTGGCCTTGGAGCACAGAATGAAGCAAGGCAAAGGCTAATAGAGTTTTGCCAAGAGAACGCCCTGGTCATAGCAAACACCCTCTTCCAACAGCACAAGTGAAGACTCTACACATGGACATCACCAGATGGTCAAAACCAAAATCAGAATGATTAAATTCTTTGCAGCCAAAGATGGAGAAGCTCTATAGAGTCAGCAAAAACAAGACCAGGAGCTGACTGTGGCTCAGATTATGAACTCCTTATTGCCAAATTCAGACTTAAACTGAAGAAAGCAGGGAAAACCACTAGACCATTCAGGTATTACCTAAAACAAATCCCTTATGACTATACAGTGGAAGTGAGAAATAGATTTAAGGGACTAGATCTGATAGACAGAGAGCCTGATGAACTATGGACGGAGGTTCATGACATTGTACAGGAGACAGGGATCAAGACCATCCCCATGGAAAAGAAATGAAAAAGGCAAAAGCGTTGTTCGGCCTTACAAATAGCTGTGAAAAGAAGAGAAGTGAAAAGCAAAGCAGAAAAAGAAAGATATTCCCATTTGAATGCAGAGTTCCAAAGGATAGCCAGGAGAGTTAAGAAAGCCTTCCTCAGTGATCATTGCAAAGAAATAGAGGAAAACAACAGAATGGGAGAGACTAGAGATCTCTTCAAGAAAATTAGAGATATCAAGGGAACATTTCAGGCAAAGATGGGCTCGATAAAGGTCAGAAATGGTATGGACCTAATAGAAGCAGAAGATATTAAGAAGAGGTGGCAAGAATACACAGAACTGTACAAAAAAGATCTTCATGACCCAGATAATCACAATGGTGTGATCAGTCACCTAGAGCCAGACATCCTGGAATGGGAAGCCAAGTGGGGCTTAGAAAGCATCACTATGAACAAAGCTAGTGGATGTGACAGAATTCCAGTTGAGCTATTTCAAATCCTGAAAGATGATGCTGTGAAAGTGCTGCACTCATATGTCAGCAAATTTGGCAAACTCAGCAGTGGCCACAGGACTGGAAAAGGTCAGTTTTCATTCCAATCCCTAAGAAAGGCAATCCCAAAGAATGCTCAAACTACCGCACAATTGCACTCATCTCACACGCTAGTAAAGTAATGCTCAAAATTCTCCAAGCCAGGCTTCAGCAATACGTGAACGGAGAACTTCCAGATGTTCAAGTTGGTTTTAGAAAAGGCAGAGGAACCAGAGATCAAACTGCCAATATCTGCTGGATCATCAAAAAATCAAGGGAGTTCCAGAAAAACATATATTTCTGCTTTATTTACTATGCCAAAGCCTTCAACTGTGTGGATCACAATAAACTGTGGAAAATTCTGAAAGAGATGGGAATACCAGACCACCTGATCTGCCTCTTGAGAAACCTGTATGCAGGTCAGGAAGCAACAGTTAGAACTGGACATAGAACAACAGACTGGTTCCAAATAGGAAAAGGAGTACATCAAGGCTGTATATTGTCATCCTGCTTATTTAACTTACATGCAGAGTACATCATGAGAAATGCTGGGCTGGAGGAAGCACAAGCTGGAATCAAGATTGCTGGGAGAAATATCAATCACCTCAGACAGGCAGATGATACTACCCTTATGGCAGAGAGTGAAGGGGAACTGAAAAGCCTCTTGATGAAAGTGAAAGAGGAGAGTGAAAAAGTTGGCTTAAGCCTCAACATTCAGAAACCTAAGATCATGGCATCTGGTCCCATCACCTCATGGGGAATAGATGGAGAGACAGTGGAAACAGTGTCAGACTTTATTTTTTGGGGGCTCCAAAATCACTGCAGATGGTGACTGCAGCCATGAAATTAAAAGACGCTTACTTCTTGGAAGGAAAGTTATGACCAAACTAGATAGCATATTAAAAAGCAGAGACATTACTTTGCCAAGAAAGGTCTGTCTGGTCAAGACTATGGTTTTTCCAGTGGTCATGTATGGATGTGAGAGTTGCACTGTGAAGAAAGCTGAGCACCGAAAAACTGATGCTTTTGAACTGTGGTGTTGAGAGTCCCTTGGACTGCAAGGAGATCCAACCAGTCCATCCTAAAGGAGATCAGTCCTGGGTGTTCATTGGAAGGACTGATGCTGAAGCTGAAACTCCAGTACTTTGGCCACCTCCTGTGAAGAGTTGACTCATTGGAAAAGACCCTGATGCTGGGAGGGATTGGGGGCAGGAGGAGAAGGGGACGACAGAGGATGAGATGGCGGGATGGCATCACCGACTCGATGGGCATGAGTTTGAGTAAACTCCGGGAGTTGGTGATGGACAGGGAGGCCTGGCATGCTGCGATTCATGGGGTTGCAAAGAGTTGGACTCGACTGAGCGACTGAACTGAACTGAACTGAACTAACAGTCTAAAGCAAGCAGATATATAAAGGGATTAACATACTTGAAAAACAGGGCAACCACAAGTCAAAAGCATACAACAGACTCACAAAAAACAAAAAGAAGAAAATAAAATAAAGCAAAAAATAAAGTTAAATATTTAAACTATGAAAAGGAAAACAAAAATAAAAAGAAAGGAACAAAGAAGAAGCAAAGAATCAACTGGCAAACAAGGTTTGAAATAGACATAAATACATATGTACCAATAATTACCTTAAATGTCAATGGTTGCAGAATCAAAAGACATGCAATGTCCCACTGCATTAAAAACAAGAACCTAGATTCAGGGGACTCAAACAGGGTCTCTGTGACAATCTAGAAGCCTGGGATGGGGAGGAAAATGGGAGGGAGGTTCAGGAGGGAGGAGACACTGGTGTACCTATGGCTGATTCTTGTTGATGTATGACAGGAAATCACAAAATTCTGTAAAGCAATTATCCTTCAGTTAAAAAACAATAAATCTAAATAATTTGGAAAACAAATACCAAGCACCTACAAGAGACCCATGCTGCCTATAATACTCAACTTAGGCAAAGAGTACACACAGATTGAAGGTGTGGAGATGAAAAAAGATATTTCATGCAAACAGAAATGACAGGAGAGCAGGAATTGCAATACTGTACTCATTAAAAAAAAAGACTTTAAAGCAAAGGCTATAAAGAAAGATAAAGAAGGACATTATATAATAATAAAAAGGTCAATACAAAAAGAGAATTTTACATTCATCAACATATACACACCTATAGAAGCATCAAAATACATAAAACAAATACTAACATACATAACAAGAGAAAGCAATAAGAATACAATAATAATAGAAGACATTAATACCCATTCACATCAATGCACAGATCTTCCATACAGAGAATCAATATGGCAACAGAGGTCCTAAATGATACAATAGAAGAGTTAGACCTAATTGATATTTTCAGAACACTACATAAAAAAAAAAAAAAAACCCAAAGTACACATTCTTATCAAGCAGGCACAGAACATTCTCTAGGATTTACCATATATTAAGGCACAAAATTCACCTCAATAAATTTGAGTATAGAAATTATTTCAAGCATCTTCTCTTACCACATGGCATAAAACTAGAAATCAACAACAGGAAAAGAAACAAGAAAACAAAATTACATGGAGAATATGTAACACACTACTTAAAAACCAGTGGGTCAATAAGAAAATTAAAAAGGAAATTAAAAAATATCTTGAGACAAACAACAATGAAAACGTTAACTATACAAAATCTATTTGGATTGGATTGCTCAGTTGCTCAGTCATGTCCAATTCTCTGTGGCTCTATGGACTGCAGCCCACCAGGCTTCTCTCTCCATGGGATTTTCCTGGCAAGAATACTGGAGTGGGTTGCCATGTCCTCCTCCAGGGGATCTTCCCAACCCAGGGATTGAACCTGCATCTCCTGTGTCTCCTGCATTGCATGCAGATACTTTACCACTGTATGGGGCTTCCCTTGTGGCTCGGATGGTAAGGGATCCACCTGAAATCTGGGAGACCTAGGTTTGATTCCTGGGTTGGGAGGTTCCCCTGAAGAAGGGATAGGCTACCCACTCCAGTATTCTTGGGCTTACCTTGTGGCTCAGCTGGTAAAGAAACCTCCTGCAATGCGGACCTGGGTTTGATCCCTGGGTTGGGAAGATCCCCTGGAGAAGGGAAATGCTACCCTCTCCAGTATTCTGGCCTGCAAAATTCCATGGACTTTATAGTCCATGGGGTCCCAAAAAGTCGGGCATGACTGAGTAACTTTCACTTTCACTTTACCACTGAGCAACTGGGGAAGCCCCACAAAATCTATGCTATGCAGCAAAAGTAATTCTTAGAGGGAAGTTTATAGTCATACAGGCCTTCATCAACAAACAGAAAAATCTCAAGTAAACAAGCTAACCTATCACCTAAAAGAATTAGAAAAAGAAGAACAAAGAAAAAAACCCTAAAATCAACAGAAAGAAGGAAATAATAAAGATTGGGGAGAAATAAAAAAAAAATAGAGATTTAAAAAATAGAAAAAAAAAATCAACAAAACCAAGAGCTAGTGTTTCGAAAGAGTAAACAAAATTGACAAACTTCTAGCCAGGCTCACCAGGAAGAAAGGAGAAAGAACCCAAACAAACAAAATAGAAAATCAAAAAGGAAAAATCTCAACTGATACCAAAGAAATACAAAAAACCATAAGGGAATACCAAGTATATGCCAACAAACTTTGCAATCTAGAAAAAATGGACAACTTTCTAGAAACACATAACCCAACTAAAACTGAAGCAAGAAGAAATAGATAATTTGAACAGATAGATCACTAGAACTGAAATAGAATCTATATTTTAATAACTCCCTACAGACAAAAGTCCAGGACCAGATGGCTTCACAGCCAAATTCTACCAAACATACAAAGAAAAACTTATACCAATTTTTCTTAAACTCTTCCAAAAGATTAAAGAAGAAGGAATGCTCCCAAAAATATTCTATGAAGCCACCATCACCCTGATAATAAATCAGACAAAGATAACACCAAAAAAGAAAATTACAGGCCAAAATCTGTGATGAATCTATCGATAGACATAAAAATTATCAACAAAATGTTAGCAAATTAAATAAACCTACACATAAAAAAGATCATACACCATGACCAAGTGGGTATGGGTATGGTGACCAAGTGGGTATTCATTCCAGATTCATAAGGATGGTTCAACACATGCCAATCAGTATAATATACCACATTAACAAAAGAAAAGTAAAAACAAACAAATAAAGAACCTGATCATCTCAATAAATGCAGAAAAAGGATCTGATAAAATTCAACACCTATTCATAATAAAAACTCTTACTAATGTGGGAATAGAAGGAACATATCTCAACATAATAAAAGTCATTTATAACAAACCCAAAGCCAATATAATACAATAATAATAGTGAAAAGCTAAAAGCCTTCCTGCTAAAATCTGGAGTAAGACAAGGATGCCCATTCTCACTACTTCTTTTCAACATAGTATTGGAAGTCCTAGCCACAGTTAGAAGACAATTAAAAGAAATAAAATGCATCCAAATTGTAAGGAAAGAGGTAAAACTGTCACTATATGCAGATTCCATGACACTATATAAAGAAAACCCTAAAGACTCCACACCAAAACTGCTAGATCTAATAAATGAATTCAGCAAAGTAGCAAGATACAAGATTAACATTCAGAACTCGTTTGCAATCCTTTACACTAGCAATGAAATATTACAAACGGAATACCTTTTAAAACTCACACCAAAAGAAGAAAAAGAAAAAAAACCTTGGAATAAACCTAACCAAGGAGGTGAAGGACATACGCTGAGAACTATAAAACACTGATAAAGGATATTAAAGATGACTGAAATAAATTGAAAGATAGTGTATGTTCTTGAATTGGAAGAATCAATATTGCTAAAATGGCAATACTCTCCAAAGAAATCTAAAGGTTTAATGTGATCCTTATCAAACTACCCATAACATTTTTCTCAGAACTAAAACAAATAATCTAAACATTTACATGGAACCACGGAGGACCTAGAATCACCAAAGAAATCTTAAGGGGAAAAAAAACAAACTGAGAGGCATAACTCTCTCAGACTTCAGACAATACTGCAAAGCTACAATAATCAAAGCAGTGTGGGATTAGTGTGAAATAGCATGAAAATTAATGGAATAGAATAGACAGCCCAGAAGTAAACCCACATACCTACTGTCAATTAATCTTCAACAAAAGAAGTAAGAACTTAAAATGGGGAAAAGACAGTCTCTTCAACAAGTGGTGCTAAGGAAGTTGGACAGCTGCATGCAAAGCAATGAAGGTAGAACACACTCTCACATCATGCACAAAAATAAACTCAAAATGACTTAAAGACTTAAACATAAGACATGACACCATAAAATGCCTAGAAGAAATCATAGGCAAACATTCTCTGACATAAATCATACCAATGTTTTCTTAAGTCAGTCTCCTAAGGCAATAGAATTAAAAATAAGAATAAACAAATCAGACCTAATCAAACTTACAAGACTTTGCACAGCAAGGGAAATGATAAAACAAAACAAAAAGACAACCTATAGAATGGGAGAGAAATATTTGTAAATGATGCAACAGACAAGGGCTTAATCTCCAAAATATACAAACAGCTGATACAACTCAACAAAATAAAAACATGAAACCCAACAAAAAAATGGGCAGAAGATCTTAATAGACATTACTCCAAAGAAGACATGCAGATGGCCAGTAGGCATCTGAAAAGATATTTGTCACCACTAATTATTAGAGAAATGTAAATCAAATCTACCACTTCACACTGGTCAGGATGTCCATCATTTAAAAGTCTACAATTAATAAATTATGGACAGGGTGTGGAGAAAAGGGAACCCTCCCACACTAATGATGGGAATGTAAGTTGGGATTGATACAGCTACTATGGAAAGCAATACAGAGGTTCCTCAGAAAACTAAAAATAGAATTACTTTATGTTCCAGCAAACCCATTCCTGGGCATATGCCCAGAAAAAACTAGAATTCAAATAGATACATGCATGTTTATGTTCATAGCAGCAGTATTCACAATAGCCAAAACATAAAAACAACCTAAACGTCCATCGAAGAAGTAATGGATAAAGAAGATGTGGTATTGCTGGTCATACACACCAAAGAAACCAGAACTGAAAGAGACACAGATACACCAATGTTCATTGCAGCACTGTTTACAATAGCTAGGACATGAAAGCAACCTATATGTCCATTGGCAGACGAATGGATAAAGAAGTTGTGGTACACATACAGGATGGAATATTACTCAGCTATAAAAAAAAAAAGAACACATTTGAGTCAGTTCTAATGAGGTAGACAAAACTGGAGCCTATTATACAGAATTAAGTAGGGCAAAAAGAAGAAAACCAATACAGTATATTAACACACATATATAGAATTCATAAAGATGGTAACGACGATCATATGTGCAAGGCAGCAGAAGAGACACAGATGTAAAGAAAAGACTTTTGGACCATGTGGGAGAAGGCGAGGGTGGGATGATTTGAGAGAATAGCACTGAAACATGTATATTACCATATGTAAAATAGATGGCCAGTGCAAGTTTGATGCACGAAGCAAGGCACTCAAAGCTGGTGTTCTGGGACAACCAAAGGGATGGGGTGGGGAGGAAGATGGAAGAGGAGGTTCAGGATGGGGGGGACACATGTGCACCTGTGGCTGATCCATGTTGATGTATGACAAAACCACCACAATATTGTAAAGCAATTAGCCTCCAATTAAAACAAATTAAAAAATTTTTTAAAAGATGTGGAACTGATTACTGGCTGGATTTGTCTCTCTCCTTTTGATTCCCCCTTTTATCCTCCTTGCCACCTTTGTCTCCTTCCTCCCTCTTCTCCACTCTGTGTAACTCTGTGAACATCTCTGAGGGGTCGGAGAGCGCATAGGAAAGGGATTACTGGCTAGCTTGCTCTCTCCCCTTTTGATACCCCCTCTGCTCCTCCTGTTCACCTCTAACTCCCTCTTACCTCTTCTCTTCCCATATAACTCTGTGTACCTCTCCAGGTGTCCCTCACTGTGGAGAAACTTATCATCATTAACTTAGATGTTTTATCATCAGTGCTGTATAGATGGAGAAGTCTTGAGGTTACTGTAAGAATAAGACTGAAAACCAGAGGCAGGAGGCTTAAGTCCAAATCCTGAGACTACCAGAGAACTCCTGAATCCAGGGAACATTAAATGATAGGAGCTCATCAAATGCATCCATACCTACACTGAAACCTAGCATCACCCATGGGCCAAAAAAGCTCCAGACCAAGACATACCACACAAATTCTCCAGAAACACAGGAACATACCCATGAGCATCAATATACAGGCTAAGCAAAGCCACACCAAACCCACTGACATCTCAAAACTTATTACTGGACACTTCATTGCATTCCAGAGAGAAAAATCCAGCTCCACCCACCAGAACACTGACACAAGCTTCCCTAACCAGAAAACCTTGACAACCCACCCACACCCCAACGAGGAGCCATCCAACCACACCCACAGCGAGGAGCCTCCGCAATAAAGAGGAAACACCAATAGCCAGAATACAGAAAGGCCATCCCAAACACAGCAATATAAACAAGATGAAAAGGCAGAGAAATACCCAGCAGGTAAAGGAACAGGATAAATGCCCACCAAACCAAACAAAAGAGGAAGGGATAGGGAATCTACCATAGTGAAAATGATCCAAAATCTTGAAAGCAAACTGGAGTTACAGATAAATAGCCTGGAGGCAAGGATCAAGAAGATGCAAGAAAGGTTTAACAAAGACCTAGAAGAAATAAAAAGGAGTCAATATATAATGAATAATGCAATAAATGAGATAAAAAACACTCTGGAGGGAACCAACAGTAGAATAATGGAGGCAGAAGATAGGATAAGTGAGGTAGAAGATAGAATGGTAGAAATAAATGAAACAGAGAGGAAAAAAGAATTAAAAGAAATGAGGACAACCTCAGAGACCTCTGGGACAATGTTAAACGCCCCAACATTCAAATCATAGGAGTCCCAGAAGAAGAAGACAAAAATAAAGACCATAAGAAAATACTTGAGTAATATTCCATGGTGTATATGTACCACAGCTTCCTCATCCATTCGTCTGCTGATGGACATCTAGGTTGCTTCCATGTCCTGGCTATTATAAACAGTGCTGTGATGAACATTGGGGTGCACGTGTCTCTTTCAGATCTGGTTTCCTCGGTGTGTATGCCCAGAAGTGGGATTGCTGGGTCATATGGCAGTTCTATTTCCAGCTTTTTAAGAAATCTCCACACTCTTTTCCATAGTGGCTGTACTAATTTGCATTCCCACCAACAGTTTCAATGTATGACAAAAACCACTGCAATGATGTAAAGTAATTAGCCTCCAATTAATAAAAATAAATGAAAAAAAAAAAAAAGAAAATACTTGAAGAGATAATAATGGGGAAGGAAATAATCACCCAAGTCCAAGAAACCCAGAGAGTCCCAAAAAGGATAAACCCAAGGCAAAACACCCCAAGACACGTATTAATCAAATTCACAAAGATCAAACACAAAGAACATATATTAATAGCAGCAAGGGAAAAACAATAAGTAACACACAGGGGATTCCCATAAGGACAACAGCTGATCTTTCAATAGAAACTCTTCAGGCCAGAAGGGAATGGCAGGATATACCTAAAGTGTTGAAAGAAAAAAACGTACAGATTACTGTACCGAGCAAGGATCTCATTCAAATATGAGGGAGAAATCAAAAGCTTTACAGACAAGCAAAAGCTAGGGAATTCAGCACCACCAAACCAGCTCTCCAACAAATGCTAAAGGATCTTCTCTAGACAGGAAACACAGAAAGGGTGTATAAACTCAAACCCAAAATAATAAAGTAAACGGCAGTGGGATCATACTTATCAATAATTACCTTAAATGTAAATGGGTTGAATGCCCCAACCAAAAGACAAAGACTGGCTGAATGGATACAAAAACAAGATCCCTATACATGTTGTCTACAAGAGATCCACCTCGAATCAAGCGACACATACAGCCTGAAAGTGAAGGGCTGGAAAAAGATATTCTACACAAACAGAGACCAAAAGAAAGCAGGAGTAGCAATACTCATATCAGATAAAATAGGCTTTAAAGCAAAGGCTGTGAAAAGAGACAAAGAAGGACCCTACATAATGATCAAAGGATCAATCCAAGAAGAAGATATAACAATTATAAATATATATGCACCCAACATAGGAGCACCACAATATGTAAGGCAAATGCTAACAAGTATGAAAGGGGAAATTAACAATAACACAATAATAGTGGAGACTTCAAAACCCCACTCACACCAATGGACAGATCAACTAAACAGAAAATTAACAAGGAAACACAAACTTTAAATGACACAATAGACCAGTTAGACCTAATTGATATCTGTAGGACATTTCACCCAAAAACAATGAATTTCACCTTTTTCTCAAGCACACACGGAAACTTCTCCAGGATAGATCACATCCTGGGCCATAAATCTAGCCTTGGTAAATTAAAAAAATTGAAATCATTCCAAGCATCTTTTCTGGGCACAATTCAGTGAGATTAGATGTCAATAGAGGAGAAAAACTATTAAAAATTCCAACATATGGAGGCTGAACAACAAGCTGCTGAGCAACCAAAAAATCACAGAAAAAAAATCAAAAAAGAAATCAAAATATGCATAGAAATGAATGAAAATGAAAACACAACAACCCAAAACCTATGGGACACTGTACTAAGGGGAAGTTTCATAGCAATACAGGCTTACCTCAAGAAACAAGAAAAAAGCCAAATAAATAACCTAACTCTACACCTAAAGCAACTTGAAAAGGAAATTATGAACACGAGGGTTAGCAGAAGGAAAGAAATCTTAACAATTAGGGCAGAAATAAATGCAAAAGAAACAAATGAGACCATAGCAAAAATCAACAAAGCCAAGAGCTGGTTCTTTGAGAAGATAAATAAAATTGACAAACCATTAGCCAGACTCCTCAAGAAACAAAGGGAGAAGAATCAAATCAACAAAATTAGAAATGAAAATGGAGAGATCACAACAGACAACACAGAAATACAAAGGATCATAAGAGACTACTATCAGCAACTATATGCCAAGAAAATTGACAACTTGGAAGAAATAGACAAATTCTTAGAAAAGTATAACTTTCCAAAACTGAACCAGAAAGAAACAGAAAATCTTAACAGACCCATCACAAGCATGGACATTGAAACTGTAGTCAGGAATCTTCCAGCAAAAATAAACCCATGATCAGAGGGCTTCACAGCTGAATTCTACCAAAAATTTAGAGAAGAACTAACACCTATCCTACTCAAACTCTTCCAGAAAATTGCAGAGGAAGGTAAACTTCCAAGTTCATTCTATGAAGCCACCATCACCTTAGTACCAAAACCTGTCAAAGATGCCACACAAAAAAAGAAACCTATAGGCCAATATCACTGATGAACATAGGCGCAAAAATCCTTAACAAAATTCTAGCAAACAGAATCCAACAACATATTTAAAAGATCATACATCAAGACCAAGTGGGCTTTATCCCAGGGATGCAAGGTTTCTTCAATATCTGCAAATCAATAAATGTAATACACCACATTAACAAATTGAAAAATAAAAGCCACATGATTATCTCAATAGATGCAGAGAAAGCCTTTGACAAAATTAAACATCGATTTATGATAAAAACTCTCCAGGAAGCAGGAATAGAAGGAACATACTTCAACATAATAAAAGCTATATGTGATAAACCCACAGCAAACACTATCCTCAATGGTGAAAAGTTGAAAGCATTTCCCCTAAAGTCAGGAAAAAGACAAGGGTGCCCACTCTCACCACTACTATTCAACATAGTTTGGGAAGTTTTGGCCACAGCAATCAGAGCAGAAAAAGAAATCAAAGGAGTCCAGATTGGAAAAGAAGTAAAACTCTCGCTGTTTGCAGATGACATGATCCTCTACATAGAAAACCCTAAAGACTCCATCAGAAAATTACTAGAGCTAATCAATGAATATAGTAAAGTTGCAGGATATAAAATCAACACACAGAAATCCCTTGCATTCCTATACAATCACAATGAGAAAACAAAAAGAGAAATTAAGGAAACAATCCCATTCACCATTGCAACGAAAAGAATAAAATACTTAGGAATAAATCTACCTAAAGAAACAGAAGACCTATATATAGAAAACTATAAAACACTGATGAAAGAAATCACAGAGGACACAAACAGATGGAGAAATATACAGTGCTCATGGATCAGAAGAATCAGTATAGTGAAAATGACTATATTACCCAAAGTAATCTATAGATTCAATGCAATCCCTATCAAGCTACCAATGGTATTTTTCAGAGAACTAGAACAAATAATTTCATAATTTGTATGGAAATACAAAAAAAAAAAACTCAAATAGCCAAAGCAATCTTGAGAAAGAAGAATGGAACTGGAGGGATCAACCTGCCTGACTTCAGTCTATACTACAAAGCCACAGTCATAAAGACAGTGTGGTGTTGGCACAAAGACAGAAATATAGATCAATGGAACAAAATAGAAAGCCCAGAGATAAATCCATGCACCTATGGACACCTTATCTTTGACAAAGGAGGCAAGAATATACAATGGAGAAAAGACAATCTCTTCAACAAGTGGTGCTGTGAAAAGTGGGCAATGACTTGTGAAAGAATGAAACTAGAACACTTTCTAACACCATACACAAAAATAAACTCAAAAGGTATTAAAGATCTAAATGTAAGACCAGAAACTATAAAACTCCTTGAGGAAAACATAGGCAAAACACTCTCTGACATAAACCACAGCAGGATCCTCTATGACCCACCTCCCAGAATATTGGAAATAAAAGCAAAAAATAAACAAATGGGACCTAATTAAACTTAAAAGTTTTTGCACAACAAAGGAAACTATAAGCAAGGTGAAAAGACAATCTTCAGAATTGGAGAAAATTGTAGCAAATGAAGCAACAGACAAATAATTAATCTCAAAAATAAACAAGCAACTCCTCAGCTTAATTTCATAAAAATAAAAGACCCAATCAAAAAGTGGGCCAAAGAACTAAACAGACATTTCTCCAAAGAAGACTTACAGATGACTAACAAACACATGAAAAGATGCTCAACATCACTCATTATCAGAGAAATGCAAATCAAAACCACAATGAGGTACCATTTCACGCCAGTCAGAATAGCTGCTATCAAAAACTCTACAAGTAATAAATGCTGGAGAGCGTGTGAAGAAAAGGGAACCCTCTTACACTGTTGGTGGGAATGCAAACTAGTACAGCCACTATGGAGAACAGAGTGGAGATTCCTTAAAAAACTGGAAATAGAACTGCCATATGACCCAGCAATCCTGCTGCTAGGCATACACACCAAGGAAACCAGAATTGAAAGAGATTTGTACCCCAATATTCATTGTAGCACTGTTTATAATAGCCAGGACATGGAAGCAACCTATATGCCCATCAGCAGATGAATGGATAAGAAAGCTGTGGTACATATACACAATGGAATATTACTCAGCCATTAAAAAGAATACATTTGAATCAGTTCTAATGAGATGGATGAAACTGGAGCCTATTATACAGAGTGAATTAAGCTAGAAAGAAAAACACCAATACAGTATACTAATGCATATATGTGGAATTTAAAAAAATGGTAATGATAACCCTGTATGCAAGATAAGAAGAGAGACACAGATTTATTGAACAGTATTTTGGACTCTGTGGGAGAGGGTGAGGGTGGGATGATATGGGAGAACAGCATTGAAACATGTAAATTATCATATCTGAAACGAATCGCCAGTCCAGGTTTGATGCATGATACAGGATGCTCGGTGCTGGTGCACTGGGATGACCCAGAGGGATGGGAATGGGAGGGAGTTGGGTGTTGGGTTCAGGATGGGGAACACATGTACACCCATGGCGGATTCAAGTCAATGTATGGCAAAACCAATACAATGTTGTAAGGTAAAATAAATAAATAATTTTTTTTCAAAGCATCAATTCTTTAGTGCTCAGCTTTCATTGTAGTCCAACTTTCCCATCCATACATGACTACTGGAAAAACCATGCTTTGACTAGATGGACCTTCGTCAGCAAAGTCATCTCTCTGTTTTTTAATTTGCTGTCTAGGTTTGTCATAGCTTTTCTTCCAAGGAGCAAGCGTCTTTTAATTTCATGGCTGCAGTCACCGTCTGCAGTGATTTTGTAGCCCAAGAAAATAAAGTCTCTCACTGTTTCCATTGTTTCCTCATCTATTTGTCATGAAGTGATGGGACCGGATACCATGATCTTAGTTTTCTGAATGTTGAGTTTTAAGCCAGCTTTTCCACTCTCCTCTTTCACTTTCATCAAGATGCTCTTTAGTTCTTCTTTGCTTTCTGCTATAAGGGTGGTGTCATCTGCGTGTCTGAGGTTATTGATATTTCTCCTGGCAATCTTGATTTCAGCTTGTGCTTCTTCCAGCCTAGCATTTCACATGATGTACTCTTCATATAAGTTAGATAAGCAGAGTGACAGTATACAACCTTGACGTACTTCTTTCTCAGTTTGGAACCAGTCTGTTGTTCCTTGTCCAGTCATAACTGTTGTTTGCTGACCTGCATACAGATTTCTCAGGAGGTAGGTAAGGTGGTCTGGTATTCATATCTCTTGAAGAATTCTCCACAGTATATCTAACAGAAATACTGTGAGATACTTGGAATATGTTTTGAAGAGATATTTAAAATATTACACAAGTAAATTTATTCTTTACAAGTAAAAAATCTGGAAAATGTGAAGTATAAAGTATGAAGAAGTAAAAATACACCTATAATTTCATGATCAGAGATCTAGTTTCAATGGGGAAGCCTCACCACACACAGTTAGAAGCCTCATCCCACCTCAAGCCATGCCTCTCAAGGGGCAAGAGCACCAGACCATCATTCCCTCCCTCCATCCTTCCATCAACCCCATTCTCACCTTGCTCCAGAAAGAATTATAGCCAGCTGCATGACAATGACTAAGTTCTTTAAACCAGACCTCAGTGCAGGCATTCTTGCCACTTCTGCTTGTTCCTCTTGTCTTAACCACAGAAACCCAAGGCCATGAAGTCAGCAAAGCAAAAAATATCAAAAGAGGAACATTTTGACTGAGACCAGGGGACCAAAATGACCAGGGATAACATCATGGAAATAGCTATCCTAAAAAAAAAATCAACTATATGTGACAGCCGTCATATAGGCACCCTAAAACTTTTCTTTAAGTACATCTTGCTATCTCTTAGAAGGCAGGATGATAGTTCTTTAAAAAATTAGTCTGCTATCCTACTCACTTGCTAGCAAATTAACAAATTTCTTTCCTTTATTCTTTGAAATTTGCCTTCATTATTCTCATTCATTATGGAAACAAGACCAAATTTTTCATTACAAAACCACATGACCTGAGTGTTCCTCACTGAGCGCCTTCCTCACACCACACACAGTGCTTAGTGCCTCCCGCAGCTCATCTCTGAGAAAGTGCTCTGTCAGCTTCAGCACCACTCAGACTACAGTGTGAAGGTGCTATGAGTTTTTTATTTGTCCTGATGACAACTTCATTTTCCATAAGCTAGAGAAAGCATGGGGAGCAAATGCACCTCATTCTAAACAACAAAGAATTAGAGAGAAAGTGACAGGATCAGGTAGGAGTTTTATTTACAGATCAGAACATAGAAGAGACCTACACCTTTCCCTGGAAGATATTCCTAGAATCAAAATACTCCAAATTTTTTCCCTTACTGTCAAATTTCCTGGATATTCTTTGACAGAACTTGTATCACAAATGTGCTGAGCACCGAACAGAATGAATGTGAAAGGTCTGTAAAATGGGTGTTCTGTGCTCTGTGAGAATCTGAACCCAGAGTCCAAATGTGTGCCAAATCCAATCCAAAATCTCTCTCAGGTGCACGTGCATGCACACATCCTGACCCCATCCCACTGCTTCTGCAGAGTCCCAGCATACCTGTCTTCCACCTGCAACATGTTAAGATCCATTCATGAAGCTTTGTCTCTGGAGGCTTATGATTGAAAAGGACACAGAGAGCTTGTTACTGGACCCCTGCTACCAAATCGTGAGGCATGAACTGTGGAGATAAATTTTAATTACAACTCCCCGCAGTGGGCTCACCTGTTTTGCTGTTTCAGTGAGGGCAGCAGCCTTAGCCTTGCCCAGTTGTTGCACCATCTTGTAAAACAGGCTGTCTCTATTTTGCAGCAAAACATATGGCTCATCATATTCTTCCAGTCTTCCTGAATCCAAAACCTGTTAAGTAGCAGAAAGAAACCTGTCAGTACACAGTGTTTCACAGTAACTTCTTATAACTCCAACAATATTTCAGAAAGGGGCAGGACAGGGAGAATACAGAGAGTCTGTTTGAGTGGTAAGACTGGCTGGTAATTAAATAGTTTGATTACCCTATTTTACTAGTAGATCAAGCCCTAACCCAATGTTTTAATATTATAATGTTGTAGTAATAGAAGAAAATCAAAGATTTAGACTATGATTACAGGCACTTAGCAATCTATATCATTTATATTCTGCCAAAGGCATTTGGGGTTGTTACAATTAGTTAGTAATTTTAGCTTTCAGACTGTGAGATTTGAGGGTTGTTTATGCAGACATTCAGAGTTGGGAAATTTCTTAATTCAAGAAAATCAAACTCAATTTATCTAAAAAGTACACTGGCATCATACAAGTCAGACAACAGTGACCTGACAGTAAATTAACTGTCAAGTTGGTTTAAAAACACTGAGCAAAACTTGGGAAAAAAGTAAATGCTTCCAGATTATGTCATCTCTTTGGGGATGAATCCCTTGTCAGTGAGGTTAAAGTGCTTCTTAAAGTTGGTTTTGGTTGTAGTTTATTATCCTGAGAGTGAAAGCCTGACAAAAAAGAGTTGCTACATAAGCAGCTTTAGTATAATTGCTCTGCACTGAAGAGATATCTAGAAATCCAATTTTCTCTTTGAGTAAGACTAAAGAAGCAATTTTTCCAGTAGTCGTGTATGCATGTGAGAATTGGACTATAAAGAAAGCTGAGCACTGAAGAACTGATGCTTTTGAACTGTGGTGTTGGAGAAGACTCTTGAGAGTCCCTTGGACTGCAAGAAGATCCAACCAGTCCATCCTAAGGGGGATCAGGCCTGGGTGTTCATTGGAAGGACTGATGTTGAAGCTGAAACTCCAATACTTTGACCACCTGATGTGAAGAGCTGACTCATTTGAAAAGACCCTGATGCTGGGAAAGATTGAGGGCAGGAGGAGAAGGGGACGACAGAGGATGAGATGGTTGTATGGCATCACCCACTCGATGGACATGAGTTTGGGTAAATTCCAGGAGTTGGTGATGGACAAGAAGGCTTGGCGTGCTGTGGTTCATGGGGTTGCAAAGAGTTGGACACGACTGAGCAACTGAACTGAACTGAAGACTTTGTACTAGTTTTATATATAAATTAAACAAATATTCCCATAAGCATAAATATTTCCCCTACTTTCTACTGCAATTTTTATTACACTCAGGCTCAAATTATTTACTGTGTACCGCTTATATATTCACAGAAAAATAAAACAAATATGATTTAGTTTTCAGGATTAATAAAGAGTTAAGTAACACATAGGCAAAACACATTTGAGGAACACGAGAAAATTTTTCATTAATATCTGAATTATTCAGCAAATATTTATTACACATTTAATTGCATTCCTGTCACTATGCTAGATGCTGTAGAAGAGTCAAACACAAGTAAGTCACAGGCCCTGCCTTCAGCGAGCCTGTACTGAGAGGAGAGAGAGAAGGAAATCCTCAAATGTCTACACTGGAAGAGAAAAAAAAAAAAAAAAAACCACACCAAACGGAGTTTAGTAACAGAAAAGGTGACTTCTGTCAGAGGTTCTGAGTATGAGCTTCAAGGAGGAGATCAGGCAATGAACTGGGCCTCGAAGAATGGATAGACGTGAACATGCAGAAGTGGGGGTGGGTGGGTGGACAATGGTCTTTCCAGACACAGGGAATAACCTAGGTCAAGAGGGCTGGAGGTGAGACTGGTATCTCCTTAAGTGCAGGGTATGCAATCTCCCTTGTTTGGTGTTGCATCTCAGGCCCCTGGCATTGCACATGACAGGTAACAGGCACTTAATACGTGCTCATTGGATGTTAAATGAAAAGGAAACTAAATTCAGGGCATGAATGAGTGAGCACTCAATGAAGTAATCTGTCAAGACGATAGGGTGAGATCAGGGGGTTTAGAGAAAGAGTTCAGCTGGCACAGGGAATAGCTAAGGATTAGGGACGTGGACCTGGAGGACCACATGCCCCAGATTGATGACTGTGGACAAAAGGGAGAGTGAGAGGGGAAATGAGGGAGGGACAAAGCAGGGCTGAGGATTGAAACTCATCTACATCAAATATTGGAATAAAAGAAAGAAAAAGGACAGTCAGAGAGGAGGGAGAATCGAAAGGAGCAAGAGTGTTTAGTGCAGCTCAGACTCATGTCAGGCCATAAAAGCTGAGATGGGACACAGACTGAAAAATGCCAGGAACAGAATTTTACCAACTTAGCCTTTACATTTACTGCTTTGATCAAAGATTCTAGATACTTCAGAACAAATTGACATAAACAACTATAAATTTTTTCTTGTGTACAGAAAAAATAGATATAGTTTTAACTTCTTATTTTAAAACCCTTTAATCTTGAAATTACAATTCTCCTGTAATCTCCAGGTACATCTCCACTCTTCCTGTAATTCAAGTTAAATTATAAACTAGACCACACATTCAATTTGGTGTGATAAGAATCCCTCAACTCTCAATCCCAATGAATACCAACCTCAAATTGCTTGTCACTCTCTACTCTCTAGTAGGTTTAGGAAAAATACATTATATTATCTGAGTCAGTTATATAAGCGCAAAGAAGATGTGTTTATCTGGCTTGCGTATCTGCTGATATTCCAGCTAGATGTCCTAGACATAAAACTTAAATGGACCCAATGCAAGATAATTTAATTCATTTTCATTGGCAGGATGCCTTCAATAACAATGGGGTGACTGCAGGGAGAGGTGGAGGGCAAGGACAGGGTGAAAGAAAAACCTCAAAAAGGGCTTGAAACAGGTAAAGTTCACAGCATCATTCACTTACTGTGGAAGAAGGATGCTTTGGGGAACAGTATGGAAATACAATGCTGAGAGAGAAGAATTAACAAAGTGACAGGTAAAGAGTAGAAGGAAAAGGTTAATTTTCCAACTAGCATTCAAGAACACAAAATGAGTGACTAAAGATGCTCCATGCTAAACAACATCTCTGGATTCTAAGAGTCACTATCCTACAACCTTGGATTGTCACGCGGTCCCTCACAAACTCTGCAGAAGAAGCCTGCTTCCTACCGAGATGTTCTTGTCCTGTGACCAACTGCACTGCTTGGAGCCTAGAGCATCCCTTTGGTTGGCAATCCCCTACTCCTGTCATCTGCCTCCACAGAGCTCACTTCTGTGCATGTTCAGCTCGGGGGAGTGAGGCTACAGGCACTGCCTCAGTGCTGACAGTCTTGTATCTATTCAGTGTCCCCACTGATGATCCCACCTGAAAATGCATGGGGAGTAGGGTGGGAGGTGACTTTCTAGAAACTGTCCAAGAAGTCAAAAGCTCCATTATATCATTGGACATAAGGAATTTGAGGTATTACTGACCATTTATCCCTGATTATTACCTGTTTAGTGTGGACCATCAAAATCACTGGTTAACTCCATCTGCTGTCTCTTATGCATTGTGCAGGCCTTCTTTATCTATTTATTTCATCACTAATCAGCATCAATTGTATACTCTGGAGTCTTGTGATGACTAGTATCTATACAGTGGGTGAAATAACCTCGTTGACCCAGACTAGGTTAGCCTGAAAATACTTTGCTTTCTTTGGGGCTTATTTGCTGCCAAAGGTTTTCCCTTTGAGGGATGATTTCCTTGTCATTTAATAAACCACAACCTAAAATCTATTGAAACTCAGCAAGCAACAGAGGGGAAGAACAAAGAGAGAGAGAGAGTTAATAGAAAGAAAAAGAGAGAAAATGAAGGGAGGAAGAAATGGAGGAGATAAAGATAAGGAAGGAAATATTAAATTACTAAGGAAGAAAGAGCCAATCAAACCTGAAAGAAAGACACTAGGCAGACATCCAGAGACCAAAGTTTGGAGCTTTCTGTGTCTGCAATGCCTGGATACATTGTATAAGAGACTTGCTAATAAAGAGAGAGAGAGAGAGACTTGCTAGTTGTTCATCTACAGTCACTCAGTCTCCATCTGCCTTTCTTTCCACACTTTCATCTGTGATGCAGAAGTTGTCTCTGCAAATCACATTTCAGAGGCTCCTGGGCCTGCTGGCCCTTTGTGAGGTCCTGCCAGTAGGGAGCAGTAGAGGGAAGAGGAAGGTGGGAAGCAGAGCAAATGGTCTCCCTGCTTTCTGCTACTTCTGCACCATAACCCCGGCTTCTATTAGCACATGGAGAACTAGCCTCATCATGCTCACTCACAAATATGACCAACAGCTAGACAATGGCCTCCCCTTGGAGGTCTCAGCACTGACTCATAAGGCTTCTTCTCTGAGTCCTTAGGTCTGGAGATCTGTCCTAGGACATAGTCATTGCTTCCTAAAATTATTACCCCAGTGATTCATTTTTCCAGTCCTCCAATTCTTATGTAACAAATTTTCTTTATTAAATCCTTTCTGTTTAAATATTTTTTCTCATTAGGCCTTTTCTCTTCAATGACTCCACTTTGACAGCACATATTGTGAATGTCCCAACAACTGGGAAATTCTGCAACTTCACCTAACAACTGCCTAGCAGTCTAGTGAAATGCTGTTTTTATTAAGGGAATACAAAATTGCTGAAAGAACTGTGATGCAGTAAAAATGACTTTGTTGCACCACTGTGAAATCTGAAGTCTCATTGTGAGTTTGGAATATTTTCATGGTTGGATACCTTAAAAAAACAGCAATTCATGGCTGATTCATGTCAATGTGGCAAAACCACATTGACAAAATGGCAAAAACCACTACAATATTGTAAAGTAATTAGCCTCCAACTAATAAAAATAAATGAAAAAAATAAGGAAAAAGAAAACAGCAATTCAAATAAACTTTTAAATGGAAGTAGGAAATTACTGAATGTATTATTTAATAGCACATTCTGAAACTATACTTAAGTACTTGAGTTATTGTCAAGGATGAGAGGAAAAAATTAGAATTGATTAATTAATTAATTAGAAATTTTAATCAAGTTTTACAAGGAAGAATAAATTTGAAAATTGAAGGTAAATGGAAATCCCGCAGGTGAGGGCCTTACCATTATCCTGTCACTGTCAATAATGGTGCTCAACCTGTGTGCGATGGTTAGCACAGTACACTGTGCAAATTTCTCACGGATCTTTCTTTGTATTAACTCATCAGTGCTGGAATCAAAGAACTGCATTTAGTTAAGTAAAGACAGGAAAAGCAGATTTAAGACTTAAAAATATCACATGGTATTTTTATGTTTTTAAAAATCAATACTTAAAACATAATCCTGCTCTTGAAAAACTAAGTATAAAAAGTCTTTGTTGTTGTTTAGTTGCTAAGTTGTGTCTGACGCTTTTGCAACCTCATGGACTATAGCCTGCCAGGCTCTTCTGTTCATGAAACTTTCCAGGCAAGAATACTGGAGTGGGTTGCCATTTCCTGCTCCAGGAAGTCTTCCCAACCCAGGTGAAAGTCTACTTGGAAACTTACTATTTTTCATCAGACAATGGAAAGTTGTCTTCCCGCCAAATTGCTTGAAACTATCAGGAGCTGGATTTACAAATCTAGCTCTCTCAAGATGTCTCATAACAACATTAATACCACATTTTGGTTTCTTCCTCTGTTTTCTGGAATTAATGTTATCAGGAGATGTCTTTGAGGCAAATAGAGCACATAAAAAACATTTCTCAACATCACTAATATTTCCTATTTACCATATTTAAAATTCAGATTCCAAGTTTCGTGAATCTCAGCTCCATACCTTGGATCCACATGTGCTGTGGCTTCATCAATAATCAATATCTGATTTTTCCTGAGAATAGCCCTGGCAAGGCACACCAGTTGTTTCTGCCCAACACTTAAGTTTGATCCAGATTCTGCTAATTCAGTATTCATTTTATCAGGAAGCTCTTCGATGATTTCTTTAAGTTGTACCTGTGCATATAGAAAGAAGAATGACATTTTCTTAAACAAACAACTACTGAAGTAGACAAGCCTCTTAGACATTAGAGCTCTGATGTCCTCAAGACTTCTTATGTACAAGTATAGCCAGGTGATGGGGAGAGCTCGTTCCAAAGTGTTCACTGAGGAAGGTGGTGGAGTTAACTCAGGATAAAAAGGTCTCAGTGTCCCCCACACCTACTTAAGCATTAGTTAAGAAAGTCTCTCAAAAAACTAAGCTATTTCTCTCAGTATGATTTGAATAGAAAAGTTAAAAGGACCCTATGGATGAGTCAAATTTCCCAAAAATAGATTTTGCAATATATATATATATATATATATACACACACATACATATATATATATATATATATATATAATGATTGTAGGAAGTATGTTTCTATAAATATATAGTCTTATCAGCACTTCACCATTTTGGAAGGTCCAAATGTCTAAAAAAAAATAAATTCAAACAATGACAAATTGTGCCTCATAAATCAGTAAAACTAGAACTATTTTGGTGATGATTCTTTCCCATGTTTAATACCATAATTGTGAACAAGTCAAGTGCATTTTCTTCAATGTTATAATTTTGAAGTTTTTCTCTTGAACTGTAATTTATTTACTATATTATTTTAGCTTTAGGTATACAGCAAAGTGAATCAGTTTATATATATATGTGTGTGTGTGTGTGTGTGTGTGTGTGTATTTTTTCCCCTTCAGATTATTTTCCACTGTAACTTACTATCAGTCAGTTCAGTTTAGTCTCTCAGTCGTGTCTGACACTTTGCCACCCCATAGACCACAGTGCACCAGGCTTCCATCATCAGTGTCGATCACCAACTCCTGGAGCCTGCTCAAACTCATGTCCATCATGTCAGTGATGCCATCCCCCCATCTCATTCTCTGTCATCTCCTTCTCCTCCTGCCTTCAATCTTTCCCAGCATCAGGGTCTTTTCAAATGAGTCAGTTCTTCGCATCATGTGGCCAAAGTACTGTAGTTTCAGATTCAGCATCAGTCGTTCCAATGAATATCTAGGACTGATTTCCTCTAGGATGGACTGGTTTGATCTCCTTGCAGTCCAAGGGACTCTCAAGAGTCTTCTCCAACACCACAGTACAAAAACATCAATTCTTCAGGGCTCAGCTTTCTTTATGGTCCAACTCTCACATCCATACATGACTGCTGGAAAAGCCATAGCTTTGACTAGACAGATCTTTGTCAGCAAAGTAATGTCTCTGCTTTTTAATATGCTGTCTATGTTGGTCATAGCTTTTCTTCCAAGGAGTAAGAGTCTTTTAATTTCATGGCTGCAGTCACCATCTGCAGTGATCTTGGAGCCCAAAAAATAAAGTCTCTCACTGTTTCCACATCTATTTGTCATGAAGTGATAGGACCAGATGCCATGATCTTTGTTTTTTGAATGTTGAGTTTTAAGCCAGCTTTTTCACTCTCCTTTTTCACTTTCATCAAGAGGAGCTTTAGTTCTTCCTCACTTTCTGCCATAAGGGTGGTGTCATCTGCATATCTGAGGTTATTGATATTTCTCCTGGCAATCTTGACTCCAACTTGTGCTTCATCCAGCCCAGCATCTCACATGATGTACTCTGCATATAAGTGAATTAGCAGGGTGACAATATATAACCGTGACATACTCCTTTCCCAATTTGGAACCAGCCCATTGTTCCATGTCTGGGTCTAACTGTTCCTTCTTGACCCGAATACAGATTTCTCAGGAGGCAGGTTGGGTGGTCTGGTATTCCCATCTCTTTAAGAATTTTCCACAGTTTGTTGTGATCCACACAATCAAAGGCTCTGACATAGTCAATAAGGCAGAGGTAGACATTTTTCTGCAACTCTCTTGCTTTTTCGATGATCCAACAGATGTTGGCAATTTGATCTCTGGTTCCTTTGCCTTTTTAAATCCAGCTTGACCATCTAAAAGTTCACAGTTCACTTACTGTCAAAGCCTGGCTTGGAGAATTTTGAGCATTACTTTGCTAGTGTGTAAGATGAGTGCAACTGTGCAGTAGTTTGGACATTTTTTGGCATTGCCTTTCTTTGGGATTGGAATGAAAACTGACCTTTTCCAGTCCTGTGGCCCCTGCTGAGTTTTCCAAATTTGTTGGCATGTTGAGTGCAGCACTTTAACAGCATCATCTTTTAGGATTTTAAATAGCTCAACTGGAATTCCATCACCTCCATTACATTTGTTCATAGTGATGCTTCCTAAGGCCCACTTGACTTCACACTCCAGGATGTCTGGCTGTAGGTGAGGGCTCGCACCATCATGGTTATCTGGGTCATTAAGATCTTCTTTGTATAGTTCTTCTGTGTATTCTTGCCACCTTTCCTTAATATCTTCTACTTCTGTTAGGTCCGTACCATTTCTGTCCTTTATTGTGCCCATCTTTGATGAAATGGTCCCTTTGTATCTCTAATTTTCTTGAAGAGATCTCTAGTCTTTCCCATTCTATTGTTTTCCTTTATTTCATTTCATTTTTCACTTAGGAAGGCTTCCTTATCTCTCCTTGTTATTCTTTGGATCTCTTCATTCAGATGAGTATATATTTCCTTTTCTCTTTGCCTTTCACTTCTCTTCTTTTCTCAGCTATTTGTAAGGCCTCCTCAGGCAACAATTTTGCCTTTTTGCATTTCTTTTTATTGGGGGTGGTTTTGATCACTGCCTCCTGTACAAATGTCATGAACCTCCATCCATAATTCTCCAGGCACTCTATCAGATCTAATCCCTTACTGTAAGGTATTCTAGTTCCCTGTGCTATAGAGTAAATCTTTGTTGCTTCTCTATTTTATGTATAGTAGTTTGTATCTGTGAATTTCATACTCCTGATTGATCCCTATCTTTCCCCTTTGATAACCATAAGTTTATTTTCTATGTCTGTGAGTCTGTTTCTTTATATATATACATTAATTTGCTTTATATTTTAGAATCCACATATAAGTGATATCATATAATATTTATCTTTATCTGACTTCACTTAGGATGATTTTCTAGGGCTATCCATGTTGCTGCAAATAGCAATATTTCATTCCTTTTTATGTCTGTATAACACAATATACTACATATACACATATTATATATATATATATATATATAAATATTTATGTATGTATGTTGCCACATCTTCTTAAACCAATTGTCTGTTGACAGAAACTTGGGTTCCTTCTATATCTTGGCTATTGCAAATAGTGCAGTAATGAACCCTGGGGTGCAAGTTCATTTCAAATTAGTATTTCCAATTTTCCCAGATATATACCCAGGAGTATAATTGCTGGATCATATGGTAGCTCTATTTTTAGTTTTTTTAGGAACCTCCATACTGTTTTCCACACACCAATTTACATTCCCACCAACAGTGTGTTGGGGATTTCCCAAGTGGCTCAATGGTAAAAAATCCAGCTGCCAATGCAGGAGATGAAAGAAATGTGGGTGTGATCCCTGGGTCAGGAAGGTCCTCTGGAGAAGGAAATGACAACCCACTCCAGTATTCCTGCCTGGAAAATCCCGTGGACAAAGGAGTCTGGCAGGCTACAGTTCATAGGGTTGCCAAGAGCCAAACATGACTGAGTAAACACACACACAGCAGTGTTTTGGAATTCCTTTTTTCCCACATCTTCTCTAGCATTTATTATTTATAGGCTTTGATGATAGCCATTCTGACTAGTATGAGTTTGTACCTCATTGTGGTTTTGATTTGCATTTCTTTAATAATTAATAATGCTGAGCATCTTTTCATGTATCTATTGGCCATCTGTATATCTTCTTTGAAGAATTTCATAAATGTTTTTCAGTGAAAACTCAGGAAAAACAGACCACAACACAAGAAGTTATTTTCGCCAAACTGTGGGTATAGGTGGTATTTGTATTAATCTAGCTCATAAAATCAAAATTGTAAGATTAAAAAATCAACTTTTTAACTGCCAAAGATAATCTGAAAGTATATTGAGTTGCAGGGGTCAGTTCAATGAATATTCGTTTTGGAGAAATATTATAGATTAAGAAAAAAATTCAGACTGTGCTTGAAATTAACATACAGAGAGTAAATACATTTCAAATTAAAGGATTAAAGATTGATGAGTGATGGCCAATTAGCAGGTACACAGAATTACAAAGGCAAATTACAAAACACCAGGGTGAGTGGGCAGTGTTTTCATGGTATCCTAAATGCTGGAGTACTTCCATGAATGTTATCCTGAATTGTGTTGCTTATGAAAGTCTCATCCATAGAAATAGGAATTCTGAGTAAGGATTAAATACGGTATTAGTATTTAGTGATAGCACGAAGATATGCAAAATCTGAAGGATAAGATGTGGATTATGAGGCAAGTGGCTGCAATGAAAATTATAAAATGGAAGTCACCTTAATCACCCCCACACCCACCACCTCGTTACAAGGAAGAGGCCTCACTGAATATTCTATGAAACATATTCCATAAACCTAAACTCAAGTGATGGGACTGATCAAGAGTGTAACATGGCAAGACTTTCTCACTTTTCCTTCTGAGTTGACTTTGGTAATTCTTGTAAACACAAATTGGTCTTTCTTAAGACTGACATCATGACTATGAGGAAATAACCTCAAACCTACTGGTGACTCAGGTGATATCTCATCACTAATCTGGTTTTTTACTTTCCTTCAAGTTGTCTACATACGCCTGACAAGGAATAAGCTGTTGTGAGGTGAAAATGTTTTCAAGAACACACGGTTTTCTGAGACTCTAACTTCATTTATGGATCAGGGATGGTTATGACAATGCTACAAATATGAAGACCTTTTGTAGTGTAATCATATAATCAAGTTATAATTATTTGAATGGAAAAAAGACAAAAGAGACAGTAGACAATAACTAGGAGTTACAACTGGAGAGTCTGAAAACATATTAGATAATAGTGTAATGCAGCGAAGTGAAGTGAAAGTCGTTCAGTCATATCCAGCTCTTTGAGACCCCGTGGACTACAGAGCAGAGCCAGCAGTAAATGAAGTAAAGGAGGAGCTTGTTCACCTAAATACAAGGCCCTGGGAAATGGGCTTGTGACCTGTCGCCATAGCAAGGACTGAACCACGTGCACAGGTTGCTAATGCCCAGATTTCTGTATCTTGGCTTCCTGTGTGATGAGACTGTAGGAAGAACAAACGGAATGTAGGAAGAGCAAACATAACGCCATGATAGGAGACAGAGGCGGGAAGGGAAAGACCCTCCTCTGGCAACTAGGACGATTATCAGGCCACCCAGATACAGCCAATCAGAACTTGTTTTCGGAAAAGTCCCGCGCGCGCGAACATGTAACCAATCAGCTTCGCTAATTGACCCCTGCTTATGTTTGAAATTGGATGGCCTATAAATATGGGTAGAAAAACCGGGCTCGGGGCTCTCAGCCTGTGCGCCACTGCGTTGGACACAGCGGGGGCCCTAGCTCGAGCTAGCAATAAACTTCCTTCTTGCGTTTTGCATTGTCTCTTGGTAGCTTTCTCTCTTCCCGCTCGGGGATTCGGACATCGGGCATAACAGAGACATACGTGTATTTTAACAGAGATACTATCAACGGTTCACATAACTGAATGTTTTCTGCACAGTTCTGACATGACATACTATATTCTCAATTGTAAATTCCTGGATCAAAGCTGTTTCGTTTTTTCAGTGGGAGCAACACACTGCTGATTCATTTCCAGAGTTTTATCTACTGTGCTCTTTTAACCTTTGAGTGATATAGTACTTCTTTTTTTTTTTTTTTTTCCATTTATTTTTATTTGTTGGAGGCTAATTACTTTACAACATTGCAGTGGTTTTTGTCATACATTGAAATGAATTAGCCATGGATTTACATGTATTCCCCACCCCGGTCCCCCCTCCCACCTCCCTCTCCACCCCATCCCTCTGGGTCTTCCCAGTGCACCAGGCCTGAGCACTTGTCTCATGCATCCAACCTGGGCTGGTGATTTGTTTCACCCTAGATATACATGTTTCGATGCTGTTTTCTTGAAACATCCCGCCCTCACCTTCTCCCACAGAGTCCACAAGTCTGTTCTATACATCTGAGTCTCTTTTTCTTTTTTTGCATATAAGGTTATCATTACCATCTTTCTAAATTCCATATATATGTGTTAGTATGCTGTAATGGTCTTTATCTTTCTGGCTTACTTTGCTCTGTATAATGGGTTCCAGTTTCACCCATCTCATTAGAACTGATTCAAATGAATTCTTTTTAATGGCTGAGTAATATTCCATGGTGTATATGTACCACAGCTTCCTCATGTACCACAGCTTCCTCATCCATTCGTCTGCTGATGGGCCTCTAGGTTGCTTCCATGTCCTGGCTATTATAAACAGTGCTGCGATGAACATTGGGGTGCACGTGTCTCTTTCGGATCTGGTTTCCTCAGTGTGTATGCCTAGAAGTGGTATTGCTGGGTCATATGGCAGATCTATTTCCAGCTTTTTAAGGAATCTCCTCACTGTTTTCCATAGTGGCTGTACTAATTTGCATTCCCACCAACAGTGTAAGAGGGTTCCCTTTTCTCCACACCCTCTCCAGCATTTATTGCTTGTAGACTTTTGGATAGCAGCCATCCTGACTGGCATGTAATGGTACCTCTTTGTGGTTTTGATTTGCATTTCTCTGATAATGAGTGATGTTGAGCATCTTTTCATGTGTTTTTTTGCCATCCGTATGTCTTCCTTGGAGAAATGTCTGTTTAGTTCTTTGGCCTATTTTTTGATTGGGTCATTTATTTTTCTGGAATTGAGCTGCAGGAGTTGCTTGTATATTTTTGAGATTAATCCTTTGTCTGTTGCTTCATTTGCTATTATTTTCTCCCAATCGATACAGTACTTCATTTTTAAACTCTACTCGATATATTTGTAGAGCTGCTGTTGTTTTTTTAGGTGCTCTAATTGGCACTAACTTCTAATGAAAACTCTTCAGTTTACAGTAAGTTGGCTATTTTTCAGAAATTGAAAAACATATTTTTAACATATTTTGAAAAATAGCCAAGATGAGAGGGACAGCATCCATAGGGCTATCTCCCCTATGGATGTCCATCTCTGACAAGAGAGAATGAGGCAGAAATAGAGGACTTTAAAAAAATTTTTAAAGCATGTTTTCCTTTTAGTTAAAGTTCTTAAAGAGTAAAATGGGTGCCCTCTTACTCCCAGGTCACCTCTATTAGTTTTGATTGACAGTTTCACTTTGCTTTATTTATAAACCAATGACTGGGGTTTCTAATCCACCTAAAAACTGACCTCATTGCTTTGATTGAGAAATCATCCCATCATGGAGTTCCTCTAGGAATTACTTCTTTATGAGATTTATATGTTTTTCAGTGAAGATTGGTAAACAATATATACAAAAGATGTAAAGAAATAATTCCCAAAGGAACACAATGATGGGATGATTTCTCACTTTAAGATTTATCACTAAAGTAATAGGGTTAATTTCAGAAGTAATACACAGAAACCACACACTTCACTTTGTGACATAAACTCATATTTATTTATATTTATGGAAAGTTCCAAATGTAGTCTAAATAAATGTAGATCTTTAGAATTGAGAGGCTACTAAATTTTATTTTAATTGTAGCTCCTTCAGGCGAATTAAGTTAGGGCCAAGTTCTAAAAGAGTTTTTTATCAGGATTTGTCTCCAACTAACATTTCTTTCTTGTCCATGGAATAATGTTTTCTAAAATTTTAAAGTAATTTTTCTATCTGAGAGTCTCTGAAGAGAGATCTCAAGCTCAGAAATAAATAGGAAAATACCAGGGCTTCCAGTTTAAAATGTGTCCCAATTTCACCAGTAATGCATCCTAAAACCTCAAGAGCAGTGTACCATCCTATCTTTATTTACACTCAGTGGTTTACTGCTCTCCCCACCTCTTTTCTTCTAGAATTTCACTGTAGAAAGACTTACAAACTTAAATGAAATCAGAGGCCCACTGTTTTCCAAGCAGGAAAAAGTGAAGTAACTAGCCTGATTTAGGAAAATAAAATTCCCACAATTGCTGAAAAGCAGGGTGGGTGTGTAAAGACTCAGTGCTGACAACCTTCAGAAACCAGAATTACTGGCAGGAAATTGTCTGACCTCCAAATCAAAGGCCCTCTATGAATTACACATCTCAGTGCTATCCCTGGAAGAGTGATACCAAAAGATAAAAACACTGATTCAAAACAATAATGTGAGCAATTGCTTTCTGGTATTTTTGACAAAAAAATTAAGAAATAAGATACAATTCTCTAAAACGAGAGCAAGTAAATATTCAGTGCCTATTTGTGCAACACATACTTTTTCAAGGAAAAATACCTGGCTAGGTATTTTCTATGAGAGCCTAGAAGTCTACCTATTATTTAGAAATCTAGGTAGAGTTTCTGCCATCACTACCTTAGAATCAATTTGCAAAACTAGGGAAAATGCACCAAAAAAATTAATATTAAAAAAAAAACAACAGCATCTTAACAGTCAAAATCCTTTTCATGCAAGACTGAGGAAGTTCAAAGTAGTGGGCCAAAGAGAAACATGACACAAATAATAGAAAATCCTCTAGAAATGAACTTAGTACAAAGACTTAGAAAAAGCTCCAGAGTTCTGTTACCAGCATATGCTCTGCAGCATTGAATGATGCAACTTCTAATAAATATCACTTTTCAAATGTAAAATATACCTTTAATAAACTCTTTCTTATGAAATTTCACACTATGTTACTGTCATGATCTCATTTATCTTTCTGTTAATAATGAAAAACAACTGATATCTCCACATAGTAGATACTTCCTAAGATCAAAGGAATAAAATGAATTTTGCAAATTAAGGTAATTAATTCACTAGGTCACTAGTAAAATTTGGACACATAATTTTACCTTCTAGTTTAGTGTTCTACTAAGGGCAAAAAGGTAATGTATCTAATTGCTTTGGGTTCTAGGGGAAAAGGTAAAATGGAAACATGATGCGTTATACTGTTGTTTTTCATATTCACTCATTTTATCATACACACATTTTAAGTACATCCATGTCATCATTGTTCTCCTAGGAGGTAAACGAAGTCAATTAAATTGTAAAGCTCACTTAATTACCTACAATGCTATTAAATGTACACGCACATTAGATATTGATGCTAACAAGTTTATCATACTTAATAAATTACCTCTTCTAAGACATTCCACAGTTCCTCATCTGTATGCTTTTTAAAGGGATCCAGATTTTTCCTCATTGTTCCAGTGAATACAATAGGGTCCTAAATACAACAAAATAGGGAATGTTATTATTGCCGTCTCTTTTCATTTAATTCCAATTTTTAGAGAACAGATTAAAATACACAAAAAACAAAGTTTACCACAATCATTAATAATGTTGCAAATCAGTTCAGTTCAGTTCAATCACTCAGTCATGTCCAATTCTTTTGACCCCATGGACTGCAGCACACCAGGCTTCCCTGTCCTTCACCAACTCCTGTAGCTTGCTCAAACTCATGTCCATCAAGTCAGTGATGCCATCCAAATATCTCATCCTCTGTTGTCCCCTTCTCTTCCCACCTTCAATCTTACCCAGCATCAGGGTCTTTTCAAATGAGTCAGTTCTTCACATCAGGTGGCCAAAGTATTGGAGTTTCAACCTCAGCATCAGTCCTTCCAATGATTACTCAGGACTGATTTCCTTTAGGATGGACTGGGTGGATCTCCTTGCAGTCCAAGGGACTCTCAAGAGTCTTCTTCAACACCACAGTTTAAAAGCATAAATTCTTTTGTGTTCAGCTTTCTTTATATACCAACTTTCACATCCATACATAACTACTGGAAAAATCATAGCTTTGACGAAACGGACCTTTCTTGGCAAAGTCATGTCTCTGCTTTTTAATATGCTGTCTAGGTTGGTCATAGCTTTCTTCCAAGGAGTGAGTGTCTTTTAATTTCATGGCTGCAGTCACCATCTGCAGTGATCTTGGAGCCCCCAAAAATAAAGTCTCTCACTGTTTCCATTGTTTCCCCATCTATTTTGCCATGAAGTGATAGGATCGGATGCCATGATCTTAGCTTTCTGAATGTTGAGTTTTAAGCCAGCTTTTTCACTCTCCTCTTTCACTTTCATCAAGAGGCGCATAAGTTCTTTGCTTTCTGCCATAAGGATGGTGTCATCTTAATATCTGAGGTTACTGATATTTCTCCCAGCAATCTTGATTGCAGCTTGTGCTTCTTCCAGCCCAGCATTTTGCATGATGTACTCTGCATATAAGTTAAATAAGCAGGGTGACAATATATAACCTTGACATACTCCTTTCCTGACTTGGAACCATTCTGTTGTTCTATGTCCAGTTCTAACTGTTGCTTCTTGACCTGCATACAGATTTCTCAGGAAGCAGGTAAGGTGGTCTGGTATTCCCATTTCTTTAAGAATTATCCAGAGTTTATTGTGATATACACAATGAAAGGCTTTGGCATAGTCAATAAAGCAGAAGTAGATGTTTTTCTGGAACTCTCTTGCTTTTTCAATGATCCAACAGATGTTGGCAATTTGATCTCTGGTTCCTCTGCCTTTTCTAAAACCAGCTTGACCATCTCAAAGTTCACAGTTCACTTACTGTCGAAGCCTGGCTTGGAGAATTTTGAGCATTACTTTGCTAGTGTGTGAGATCAGTGCAATTGTGTGGTAGTATGAACATTCTTTGGCATTGCCTTTCTTTGGGATTGGAATGAAAACTGACCTTTTCCAGTCCTGTGGCCACTGCTGAGTTTTCCAAATTTGTTGGCATGTTGAGTGCAGCACTTTAACAGCATCATCTTTTAGGATTTTATAGTTCAACTGGAATTCCATCCATCACCTCCACTAACTTCATTCATAGTGATGCTTCCTAAGGTCCACTGAACTTCATATTCCAGGATGTATGGCCCTAGGTGGGTGATCTCACCATCGTGATTATTTGGGTCACAAAGATCCATTTTGTATAGTTCTTCTGTGTATTATTGCCACTTCTTCTTAATATCTTCTGCTTCTGTTAGGTCCAAACCATTTCTGCCCTTTATTGTGCCCATCTTTGCATGAAATGTTCCCTTGGTATCTCTAATTTTTTTTAAGAGATCTCTAGTCTTTCCCATTATACTGTTGTCCTCTATTTCTTTGCACTGATCACTGAGGAAGGCTTTCTTATCTCTCCTTGCTGAGACTGAGCAACTAAAACTAAAAATTAAATTTAATCATTTCCCATTGCAATAAGGGTACCCACTTACATCTATACTGCTAGTTTAAAAGGGTATATTGGGAGATTATACATGTTCATTTAGCTGTAGTAGATGGAAGAACATAGTTTCATAAATTAGAGTATTTTCCTTTGTTTGACATGCTAAATATATATTTCAAAATCAGTAATATTTTCATCAAATTTTGTTGAATAAAGTGAATTATCTATTAAAACATGACTTGTGGAACTGACTGTAAAAGTGCTCACAGTAGACACATATGCAAGGGTAGATAAGGATAAAAGTAATAACAACAGATGTTATTATTGAAATGGCAACCCAGTCCAGTATTCTACCTGGAGAATCCCATGGATGGAGGAGCCTGGTAGGCTACAGTCCACGGGGTCGCAAAGAGTCAGAAACAACTGAGCGACTTTACTTTTCACTTTCACCCACCTTTAGGCAATGAAGTAAATAAACTTATCTTATAAATAAGCATTATAAAGATGTGTGCAGGCAGAACACTTCAGTGTAGAGATTTACAGTAGAACATAAAAACTTCTTATAAATATACACTAAATTTATTGGCCTAAGTATATTCTTTCTGAAGGTACACAATTAAATCTCACTTAATAAGAATTAGACAGAGCTAGAGGAGCCTGGTGTGCTACAGTCCATGAGGTCACAAAGTGTTGGACATAACAACTGAACAACAATAAGAGTTAGCTGGCACAGCAGAGTCAGGAAAACAAATGCTTTTAGTCAGTATAGTATTTTAAATGGAGTACTAGCTTCAAACCTGTTTTTCATCATGGTATAAAGTTGAAACTTAAAATGTAATCCTTCATACCATATTTAGTAGTAATTTTTCCCTTGTTACTACTCTAAGTTCACGTTAGACATGTGACACAAAAATGGCCACTCTGAATCAGAGCATTTAGTGTAGCAAATTGATAATCCCTCAACACAACTGCAAGCCTGAAAACCTCAGTCTTACTGGCCCTTTTTATAGGCTCCTGGAAGATAAGACTCTCATTATCTTACAAAGAAGCCCTACTCACTCACCTGATGCTTAAAACAGCCTGGGACCCAGACAAAAATCATACAAGTGGTTACAAATGGGACAGATACAGAACAACAGTTTTAATGATTTCAGTCCCAAACCAGGAAACTTGCCCTCCACTAATGTTTATGAAGCGTAACTACAGCTGCTGCTTCCTTGAGTCCTAAAAGCTCTGTCCTCATTTCTAATCTGAGAACATTTAAAGTGCAGCTCATCTTCCTGTGTCAAGAGTAAGGACCCAGAGTTGTTTTAAATCTTAGTTTGCTTTTTTTTTTTTGTAATCCTGTAGCCGGTAAACGAGTTCAATCCCTGGCTCGGGGAGATCCCCTGGAGGAGGAAATGGCACTTCAATATTCTTGCCTGGAGAATCCCATGGACAGAGGAGCCTGGCAGGCTACAGTCCATGGGGTCACAAAGAGTCAGACACAACTGAAGAGACTTAGCAGCAGCAGCCTCTAAATGAACTGATCATCATCCATATTCAGAAGAAAGAATATTGTTTGCTGGCAAAAGAAATGACTATAAGTCCTGTAAAGTTCTCTTTTGGTAGCTCCAGGGAGCAGTTCAAAGGGATTTAACAAAGACTTCTGACTGCATTGGTCTAGAGTCCAGGTGTATTTGTTTACTAGTAATAGAACATCCACCTCTTCTGAGTTTTGTTCTCAACGAAGAAAAAAGGGAAAGAAAGCCAGGTAATTTGGGATGTCTTAGAGAGAGACAGCTCTGGTTTACCTCTTTCAACCTACTGTAGAAAACTTGGGAAATAGAAATACCAAAAGAGCAGAGTGGGCTATTTAAAAAAATACCTAACTTTTGCCTTGATTATTCAAAAATCTATTACATATAAAAATGAATCCATTTAATCATAATAAACAGATCTGTGCTGATCTGTGCCAACCCTTGATCTGCAATCATAAACACTCAATTTGCAAGGAATCTCTCTTCAACTGAAAACATTTTCTTTGTGCAAATAGCATAATGGTCTCTAGGTGCAGAGAGTCATCCAAACAAGTTTTGAAATCTACTTTTTCAGATTCTTTTAGATAAGCAGCTACTACTTGAATGTAATCACTCCATTGTGTTCTTTCTGAGGAACATAACTGCTTCACAACATGAGTATAAATGATGCATACACTTCAGCTCCCTGTTGTTTAAGGAAAGTACCTCGGAAGTGCTTTCAGTTTTTACTTATTCCTGAAATTTTGAACATAAATTGAGGAGTACTTTCTTAAGAATATAGTATTTGTTTCTGAAAGCTTTCTGCCACCCCCCATGACTCTAGGATTGGTGCTCTATGACACCATTTCCCTGCCTATGGTTCCTATGCAGGTCCTTGCTGCTATCACATCTCCCCCAGTTCTGACTTGCTCGTGGTGGGGTCAACAGTGATGGGGATGAGCCTAGAGGGGAGAGAGAGAGAGATGACCCCAGAAGCTCGCTGCTGCTCCCAGGATCACAGGGAGGAGGGAGCCAGGGAAGATGGTGTGGGCCTGGCTCACCTAGGTGGGGCAACTCAAAGAAACAGCCTTGGGCTCCGCCTCTGCAGAGTCTCCTCTCAGCTTCCTAGGTTCCCTAAATCAGGGTGTTGAGACACAAACATCACTGCTTCCTACTCCTTTGAGGAAGGGGGATGTAAGCTTTCTGCACTCAGACAAGTAACTTTAAGTAATCAAGTCAACAGACTTTCTCCATCTCTGTAGTCAGCAAGACACTGTAAAGAGAAAGGACTCTTGGCTAGGGAGGGCTAAGATTTTTAGTATCTTCTGACATTTATTAGCCCATGACACATAAGCGAATAAAGTTGTTTCTAAACTGATACTGTTCAAGTGAAGGACATAGCACTAGGAGAAATATCTTCCTGTTTTGATCTATACTTATTCACTTTTGTTACATTTTAGAGAATCGCCAAAATATTTCCTGAAAATTATACTTCTTTAAGAAGCAGAACAAAGGAAAACAGAATCAGAGACCAAGAAGAAATGGTCAATTCAACTTTCTACCATGACAGCAACCAGATACTGGTTTTATATGAAGCATTCCACACACAGACCTATTAAGTCCTCACAATAGCTCAAAGAGTTGGTACTTGTTAGCTGCCTT
This sequence comes from Odocoileus virginianus, assembly GCF_023699985.2. Lineage (NCBI taxonomy): Eukaryota > Metazoa > Chordata > Mammalia > Artiodactyla > Cervidae > Odocoileus > Odocoileus virginianus. Next base: position 38,654,397 of record NC_069681.1, read on the forward strand.
GTAAGGGAGAGAAAATTGAGGTGCACAGAGATGGAATTCCATATCCCATATTCTTCTTCACTACTCTCTACTGCTTGCCTGTTTGTTGCTGTTGTTGTTCAGTCACTAAGGTGTGTCTGACTCTTTGTGACCCCATAGACTGCAGCACACCAGGCTTCCAAGTCCTTCACTATCTCCCAGAGTTTGCTCAAACTCATGTCCGTTGGGTCAATGATGCCATCCAACCATCTCATCCTCTGTCCTTCCTTCTCCTCCTTCCTGTAATCTTTCCCAGCATCAGGGTCTTTTCTAAAGAGCCAGTTCTTCACATCAAGAGGCCAAAGTATTGGAGCTTCAATTTTGACATCGGTCCTACCAAAGAATATTCAGAGTTGATTTCCTTTAGTATTGACTTGCTTGATCTCCTTGTTGTTGAAAAGACTCTCAAGCATCTTCTCCAACACCACAATTTGAAAGCATCAAATCTTCGGCACTCATCCTTCTTTACAGTCCAACTCTCATATCCGTGTATGACTACTAGAAAAACCACAGTTTTGTCTATACAGACCTTTGTCAGCAAAGTGATGTCTCTGCTTTTTAATATGCTGTCTGGGTTTGTCATAGTTTTTCTTCCAAGGAGCAAGTGTCTTTTAATTTCATGGCTGCAGTCACCATCTGCAATGATTTTGATGAAAAGGACATCTTTTTTGGTGTTAGTTCTAGAAAGTCTTGTAGGTCTTCATAGAACCATTCAACTTCACCTTCTTCAGCATTAGTTGTGGGGCATAGACTTGGATTACTGTGATATAGAATGGTTTGCCTTGGAAACAAACCAACATCATTCTGTCATTTTTGAGATTGCACCCAAGTACTGCATTTCAGATGCTTTTGTTGATTATGAGTGCTACTCCACTTCTTCTAAGAGATCCTTGCCCACAGTAGTAGATATAATGGTCATCTGAATTAAATTCACCTATTTCCATCCATTTTAGTTCACTGATTTCTAAAATGTCAATGTTCACTCTTGCCATCTCCCGTTTGACCACTCCAATTTACCTTGATTCATGAACCTAACATTCCAGCTCTTATGCAATACTGTTCTTTATAGCATCAGACTTTACTTTTACCACCAGACACATCAACAACCGGGTGTTGCTTCCACTTTGGTTCAGCCTCTTTATTCCTTCTGGAGCTATTTCTTCACTCTTCTCCAGTAGCATATTGGAAACCTACTGACCTGAGGGGTTCATCTTTCAGTGTCATATCTTTTTACCTTTTCATACTGTTCATTGGGTTCTCAACGCAAGAATGCTGAAGTGATTTGCTTGACTCATTAAAATCTTTTATTAATCACTCATTTATTAAAGTCTCCCCAAAGCATCCATACACTTTGTAGTTCTTAAAGCCCCACAGTTTCACAAAAAGCACTGCAGGGAGATAATCACCTTTAAAAAGTTAACTTTATTTCCCCCAGCAAAATTCCATCAGTAAGACACAACCTGTGTTTCCCTATAGAATCCTCTCCAGTGCTAAATCATGTATCATATTGTTCTCAGAATTGTGTGTTATCAGCGGATAAGATTGTGGCATCTAGCAAAATTTTGAGTCTAGAAATCTATCTGGATAAGTTATTAAATCACATACACACAAACCAAAAGAACAAATAATAAAACCTGGTTTCTGATTAAAGTATCTGTTGAAAATACCTGTTGTTAAAAATATGCTCTACTGAGGGGGAAAATATTAACCCTTTCATTCCTTTTTAAAATCAATCAAATTAAAAGCAATCAAACTTAGATACTGGATGAAAAGAAAATGTGAGAATGTTCTGATGTACATACTTGAGGTATGATTGACATTTTCTTCCTTAAATCATGAAGTCCAATTTCGGTTGTCAAGATCTTATCAATCCAAACTCTACCTTCAGGCTCTGACAATCTAAAGAGCGCAGCAATGAAAGAACTTTTTCCAGCTCCTGTTCTTCCCACGATGCCAACCTGTGAAGAGATCCAGGAGGGATTAAGAACTAACAATATGCAACAAATCTGGGAGAAACCCTGTTGGCTGAAGATGAATTTTAAAAGCTCTATATTGAATATAGTCTATACATTTTTCAACCATGGCACTATTGACATTTTTGTTTAAATACTTCATTTTTGTGGGGTGGGAGGCTGTCCTGTATACTGTAAGATGTTTAGCAGTAGCCATGAGCTCCACCCACTAGAGGCCAGAAGCACCCCTAAACTGTCAACCAAAAATGTCAGATGTTGACATATGTCTTCAGGTTGAGATCCTCTGGTCCAAAGAAGAGTTAAAAATAACAGAATCAATCTACTAGCAACAAAAATTCAGAAGTTGCCTAAGTGTTTCATAAGAAATAAAACTTTAATTTTTATTTCTACTATCTGCGTATTTTGAACCTTGATAATTTTGTGGATAATCTCATAGAGATATCAACACATCAAATAAGAACTGTTACATATAAATAAGTATACATTTTCCCAGAGTTCTATTATTTAAAAGGGCTTATTCTCTGGGCTTCCCAGGTAGCGCTGGTGGTAAAGAACCTGCTTGCCAATGCAGGAGACGTCAACCACTCAGGTTCAATCCCTAGGTTGGAAAGATTCCCTGGAGTAGGAAATGGCAACCCATTCCAGTATTCTTGCCTGGAGAATCCCATGGACAGAGGAGAATGGCAGGCTACAGTCCATAGGGTCGCAAAGAGTCAGACACGACTGAGCGACTGAGCACACACACATTCTCTGGTAGAGAAACTAAACCACTTCAAGGTATTAGATGCCTTGGTTATGTTCTGTCTTGAAAGGAATCATTTTAAAGTTACAAAATACTCATCTCAGTGTCTTAGGAGACAGCAGCCAGTAGGCAAACACATATAATAAAATCAACAACAACACAAACAACATTTGCTATTTACATGGAACCTTTCATCTGAACAGTTCAAAAGGCATTTTACAAACCAATGAATACTTCTAGTTAAACCTTGGAAAGATATATGTCAAGTATCAGTCTGGTTATTTAAAACCAAGGCAGAAAGAAATTAGGTACATTAAAAATAAGATCAGAGAATCACAATAATGCAGGTAAAATGCTGGTTAGGAATGAAACTGTATTATAAAAGTTGGCTTTTCACTGTGTGCTATAAGCATGTATGCAGAGCACTATATAAAGTAGCCTAGACATGGAAGCAAACTAAATGTCCATTAACAGAGGAATGGATAAAGAAGATGTGATACATATATAAAGGGAATACTACTCAGCCATAAAAAGTCATGAAATGTTACCATTTGCAGCAACATGGATGGACCTAGAGATTACACTAAGTGAAGTAAATCAGACAAAGGCAAAGAAAATATCATGTTATCACTTACACGTGGAATCTTAAAAAAGAAAACATACAAATGAACTTATTTACAAAACAGAAACAGACTCACAGACAGAAAACAAATTTATGATTACCAAAGGGGAAAGTGGTGGGGGGATAAATTAGGAATTTTGGAGTAACATATACACACTACTTCTGGAGGAAGGCATGGAAACTCACTCTAGTATTCCTGCTTGGAGAATCCCCATGGACAGAGGAGCCTGGCAGGCTATAGACCATGGTGTCGCAAAGAGTGGACATGACTGAGCGACTAAACATAGCACAGCACATACACGTTGCCATATATAAAATATAAAGGTCCTACCCTATAGCTTCCCTGGTAGTTCAGATGGTAAAGCATCTGCCTGCAATGTGGGAGACCTAGATTCAATCCCTGGGTCAGGAAGATCCCCTGGAGAAGGAAATGGCAACCCACTCCAGTACCCTTGCCTGCAAAAATCCCATGGATGGAGGAGCCTGGTGGGCTACAGTCCATGGGGGTCACAAAGAGTAGGACACGACTGAGCAACTTCACTTCACCATATAGCACAAGGAACTATACTCAGTATTTTGTAATAACCTATATGGATGTTTCTAGAGAACAGCATCGAAACATGTATATTATCTAGGGTGAAACAGATCACCAGCCCAGGTTGGATGCATGAGACAAGTGCTCGGGCCTGGTGCACTGGGAAGACCCAGAGGGATCAGGTAGAGAGGGAGGTGGGAGGGGGGATTCGGATGGGGAATACATGTAAATCCATGGCTGATTCATGTCAATGTATGACAAAAACCACTACAATACCGTAAAGTAATTAGCCTCCAACTAATAAAAATAAATGAAAATAAATAAATAAAAAATAAGGAAAAAGAATCTATACATCTGAATCACTTTGCTGTACACCTGACAGTAACACAACATTGTAAATCAACCATACTTCAATAAAAATAAATAAAAGCATGTATGCAGAAACTGGCTTTTTTTATAGCAATGAGCTTGCATAACTGCAGATTCCCTAGTGAGAGCTTCTCAAAAGATGATTTCATCTCTGTTTAGGAATTTGGGATTGATGATGGGCATAAGACACGCTTTCAATCATTTGTAAGTTAATTCAGTCAGTAAATTTTTAAAATTCACAGCTTTAAAGAGACAAGAATTAAATCTTTCTGAGCACGGATTATATTCTGGGAACCTTACATATTTTCTCATTTGAATACCTTCAAAGTTCCAAAGCTTATTCTGTAAGATCAATAATGGAACTTCAAAAAGGAATTTATCTTTACAGAGATTACATGTAAGAAGAGTAGCTTTAGTTGATTTATCTTTGTAGCCAATTTTCTATCTTAATTTATTTAACACTGATGGGTCATTTTCTGGGTATAGGCAGGTTCTTCAGCATACATGCATAGCTCATATATTCTGTGTACAGACTGATCTGGGCAACATGTCAGGTTCAGTTCCAGACCACCGCAATAAAATAAGTATTACAATAAGACAAGTCACACTTTTTTAGTTTCCCCATCCATATAAAAGTTATGTGTATGCTACACTATAGTCTGTTATGTGAGCAATAGTGTTACATCTTAAAAAACAGTATTAGTATCTTAATTCAAAAAAAAACTTTATTGTTTAAAAATGCTATCAACTGAGCTCTGGCAAATTATAGTAGTAACATCAAAGATCATTGATCACAGATCATAACAAATATAATAATAATGTTTGAAATATTGTGAGAATTACCAAAATGTGACCCAGAGACATGAAGTAGGCAAATTCTGTAGGGAAAATGGTACTGATCCACATGTTTGAGGCAGGGTTGCCACAAATGTTCAACTTGCAAAGAATGCAGTATCAGTAAAGCACAATAAAACCAGGTATGCCTGTATTTCTGGGTGTTCTTATATGTGAATCAAAACACATCAGGACATAGGTGAGAACTGTGCTGTAAGAATGTCTGTGAGCAGGACTATGAGCTATAAACTCCATAAAGGAGAGCAACAAAAAGGCAACTCAAAGAAAATCTGGCTCGGGCTATTTCTACCATTCAGTTTTCAAAGCTATGTCTGGAAGTCTTTCCCAGGTCACCAAAAGGTTGTGCTAAGTGCCTGTGGGGAATGTCACCAATATCAGTTAATTTCACATTCCTAAATCCAAAGGTACTTGGAAACAATCTTACCTCATCTTTACAACTGCTCCCTTCTGTTTTTCCAACCAGGCCAGGGTTGGTCTCTGACAACCACACCAATTTGTTAACATTTGCCCCCGGATCTATCTCCATACTGATGCATTGAACCCCACATGATTAACATCAAATACCCCCACAAAACAGCCACTTCTTCTGCCTTTCCTACTTTAAACTCATTACTTCTTTCCCAGGCTCAACTGTCCCCTTTATTTCCAGCTTTCCCTGATTCCAGCATGGTACCAAGGCCTACAGATTCTATACCTGCAATGTTTCATGACTCAATCCCTTATTTTAATGACCATAATCATTATGTGAGTAACAGGCTGTATTAGCTTTTAAAAAAACAAACAAATCTTTTTTTTAATTTATTTTTATTAGTTGGAGGCTAATTACTTTACAGTATTGTAGTGGTTTTGCCATACATTGACATTAATCAGCCATGGATTTACATGTGTTCCCCATCCCGATCCCCCCTCCCACCTCCCTCCCCATCCCATCCCTCTGGGTCTTCCCAGTGCACCAGCCCTGAGCACTTGTCTCATGCATCCAACCTGGGCTGCTGATCTGTTTCACTCTTGATAGTATACTTGTTTCAATGCTATTCTCTCAGAACATCCCACCCTTGCCTTCTCCCACAGAGTCCAAAAGTCTGTTCTGTACATTAATGCCTTAAAATCTTAAGAAAATATTTTGTAATTCTCAAAAATCTTAGATGAGAAAGGTAGAAATGTGAGAGATATGAACAAGGTGAAAGTTAACAGTGATTACTATTAACTTCAAATCAAAATTTCCAAGGTTTCAGAATTGAGGCAGTGCTAAGAAGTAAAATAATTAACTTTACCAATATACACACTCCTTATCTCCTCTTTGGAACTTTTCTTATGTTTCCATATGCTTTATTCTTTATTCTCCCTAATTTTTTTCCTATTCACATGCTTCTAAGTCTTTGTAAGTCTTCAGTGACAACAAATGCATTGCATGTGACACATCTTGTTAAAGAAGGTCTTTTTTTTTTTTAAGTGTACTTTTATTTATTTATTTATTTTTTTAATTTTTTGTCTAATACCAAGTCTTTCATTTATTTTCCAACAACCATCTATTAAGTGTTTACTCTTGGCTGCAAGAAGTTTTTAATCCAACAAATTAATGTCACCTGTGTGCCAGGCTATGTGGTCTGTGGAGCCATTATTAAAATGGGATAATCTTATTAAATTGCTTTTTGTAAATCTTTTTATTAATCATAATCAATGCAAATAAATCTAGAAAGTAAATAAATACTAGTCATCACCCTGCACTCCAATAAATCCATTCCTAAGATATTGATGTATTTTGTTTCTGGATGTGTGTGTGTCTATGTGTGTGTATGTTGAATACAAAAACTCATTTAAACAAAATGAGATATGAACATATTGCAAGTTGTTTTCATTTAATATTCACTAAAAATATTTATTTTAATGACTATACAATATTATAGTATGTGTGATAATTTATTTAATAAACCCCCTATTGGAGGATATTTAGGCAGTCTCTAATTTTGCCATTATAAATAACTGTGTGTTAAATATCCTTGAAGCCGAATCTTTGCAAACAACTGTCATTATTTTCTTAAGATAAGTTCTCATATGTGGAACTGCCAAGAAACAGGTATGAACATTTTTAAAGTAGATTCTTAAGTACTGCCAAACTACCTCCAGAAATAGATAGCAATTTCTACTGTCAGCTGTTTCCCTGCACATTCACAAACCCATGTGTTATAACTTTGTTTTAATTTTACATCAGTTTGATTTCAAAAAGTGGAATCACGTTCCCAGGACATCTTCCTGGAGGCACAAGAGTTCCTGGCTCCCTGCCTCTCACGTCTGCCCACTCTGGTGCACGTGCTCTCACTTCTCAGATTAACCTCGCGAAGGCTGGTTCTGCGCCCATCACTCCACCCCAGGATCTCTGACCTCTCCATCCTTCACGTCCATGAGTCAGTTTCCTTGGGGTCACTAGGTAGTTGTGGAGTTGAACATGAAAGTGTGTTATACATCTGATAGTTCACTTAACTGAATACCAGGTGCTTAGGTCTTCATTCACAGAAACAGAGCATCGTGCTTTGCTTATGCTAGCCCCACTTCCTGGAATGACTTTCACATACATTTCCGCCTGCTAGAATTTTAACAAGTCACTAAAGCCTCTCTTTAGTCACTAAAGCCTGTGTAATTCCTTGGAAATGCTGTACTTGTCCCCTCATGGGGGCTTGTTTCAACCCTAACAGATGTTATACCATCTTTTAATAAACTTCCATAAAAGTTCTTACAAAGTCAATACAGCATTTTTCTTGTTCTTTAATTGGACTATATGTGTTGACAGTAGGATCTGCATTGGATTTGCCTTTGTATTATTTGTTTTACCTATGGTGTCCTGTGCAAAAGAGGCTTCTGTAGGAAGCTGAGGTTTTTAACTCAGGCTGGATAAATGTATGAAAGATCTATTACTATATTGTTTAAGAATATGATAAACTGGACAGAGAGACAGACATAGCAGACTGATTCTATAGCCATAAATACAATTGCAAATGGCTAAACTTCATTTATAAGTAAACAAAGTACAAGTGGTTATGGTCATTTTACACCTTATGAAAATGACAGCTATCTTTGTCCAAACATGTACTGCATGCTGATCTCCATGCTGGGTGTTTTATGTATCTTATGTTGTTTAAGTTGTACAACTACCTTAGAGATTAGGTCCTGTCACCCCCATTTTTCAAAAGAGAAGATCAAAGCTTAGTTAGATTAACTAGTCTGCCTGAATTAATAAAGTTTTTAAGTGCCAGGATGGTACTTATCCCACGTCTGTCAGGTTCTTTTCCATTCTGCTGATGGCCTCTTTATCACCTGGTTGGCCTGACTCCCTATTACGTCCCTCTGGCTAACTAGAACAGAGACAGTGGGGAGAAGTGTAGCTACAGTTAAAGGAACAGACCTAACATGGAGATCCTATGGCCAGAGAGTTTAAGCAAGACGTGGATACGGGTGAGTATAAAGTAGTGGTTGGGACAAGAAGGACAAAATCTCTGAATGAAGAGCATGACTGAGATCAGGCGGGCAGGCTGTCATCAGGAAAAACCAGCACCTACAGGTGGGCTGGGGAAGAACCCTGCAGCTAAGTGGGACACCAGCTTCCCCAGGAAACAGGCCGAACAGACCTCAGGCACTGCTTGGGGCAGCAAGGCTCATTTTGGACCCCATCAGGTGGTGACAGAGCTGCACATACATAGCTGTGCAGGGCTGTCTCTGACTCCAAGTCCAGGCAGGGCTGAGCCTGTAGGAAATCCCTCCAGTCCCTGCAGGAGGCTGGTGTGGGGAAGACTGTAGCAGGGTGAAAACTGCCTGTGATGAAGATAGACTCACTGAATGATGTAAAGAAATGCAGTGGAATCACACAGTCTTAGATTATACTGTAAAGGCATGATTTGCAGAATATAAATATGAATCTGTAGGGTGGTAAGTGATACAGAACTTTCTAGAGTCTCATGCTTAGACATAAGAGGGGTTTAGGTGATTCATGAGCTTGATTTCAAGCTGTCAAAGAATATTTCATGGAAATCATGGGTTATGAGTCATCAAACACTGTCTATGGGAGAGAAAGGACTTTACTAGGAGGTCTTGTTCAAATGTGATGCTGAGTCAAGAAGTCTGGATAAGAATGGGATTCTTCATCTCTAAGAAGCTCCAATAGATGCAGGTGCTGTTGACCCTGGCACCACAGTCTGAGTCATGAGGAATTAGGAAGCTGGTAGAGAAAGTGGGACAATTTGGGAGTCGGGGGATGGGTTGCTGAGGAAATATATAAACAAGAAGAAAATGTAGGAAACTAGCATATTTTCACATTATATCAAGGTCTAGTAAGCATCTATAAAAATATATTATCCAAGTAATAACTCCGAGCAAGAAAAAAAGTAAGTCAGAAGGGAAAACACCAATACAGTATATTAACACATATATATGGAATTTAGAAAGATGGTAACGATGACCCTATACGCGAGACAGCAAAAGAGACACAGATGTAAAGAACAGACTTTTGGACTCTGTGGGAGAAGGCAAGGGTGGGATGATTTGAGAGAATAGCATTGAAACATGTGCATTACCATATGTGAAATAGATCGCCAGTCCAGGTTCACTGCATGAGACAGGGCATTCAGGGCCAGTGCACTGGGATGACCCTGAGGGATGGGATGGGGAGGGAGGTGGGAGGGGGTTTCAGGATGGGGAACACATGTACACCCATGGCTGATTCATGTCAATGTATGGTAAAAACCACTACAATATTGTAAAATAATTAGCCTCCAATTAAAATAAATAAAATTTTTAAAAAGAATATGTATACACACACACACACACACACACATGCACATATATATAAAACAAACCAAAATCAATCTACCTCTAGAGCTGAAAAATGGCCCAGGACTCTCTAAAATGATCAAATAAACCATCAAATCATTTAAATGAAAAGCTCAATCCACATTCAGGATCTGCACAGGAAGCCTAGGGTGCTATTTACCTCATTTTGGGTTTTTATTTTTGCTTGCTATTTTTTCTATAAATTAGAAACCAGCATAGTACCTATTAATTTTTCCCATTTACTCTAACTTCCAGGAATTGGGACAGCAGAAGAAATGAGGGAAAGAGAATAAAGCCCCACTTCAGATGGTGTGGCTCACTCCCACATTCCCAGCAACCTCTGTCAATCAAATCCAACACAAAAGGGTGTCCAGGAGTGACGGAAGGCTGGGACAGGTGAGCAGGAGAGGAAACCTGAGGATGTACACAGATGGAGTGAAATCACTTGATGAACTTGCTGCCCGGTTATAATCTTTAAATACAGAAATGAAGCTAACAGTGATACTGTGAGTGGACCATGACACAAATCAAAAGTCATGTAATCGCAGTTATTAATTCAGTCTCCAGATTCAATCATCCCTCAAACATTTTAGAAGCTCAGCTAGTCCTATGATTTGAGAGTTTTAAGATATAAAAATACAAATATGTTATGTTCCTAAGATATAGGTAATTCATATTTGATGTCCTTGGGGGAAATTTAAGACAGGAGCAAATTGACAGAATTATGTTTACAGTGGGAAATCTGATGGACATACTTAACTGCTAGTAACCAAACATCACCTATAGTGATTTTAAGAATAGGATTGCATCATGAGATACAGTTACTATTTTCCCAACCTACATGGAAACTGGAAATACTTAGGAGTAAGCTTTTGCCGTGTGACTAACTGAAGTTGCTCTCTGGACTGTAGCCTGCCAGGTTCCTCTGTCCATGGGAATTCTCCAGGCAAGAATAGTGGAGTAGGTTGTCATGCCCTCCTCCAGGCCCTGGATATCATTTGGGCATAAATTTAACATTCTTTCATGTCACAGGAGCCTCCCAGGTGGTGCTAGTGGTAAAGAATCCGCCTGCCAATGCAAGTAGAGGTAAGAGACCTGTGTTCGATCCCTGGGTCCGGAAGACCCCTGGAGAAGGAAATGGCAATCCATTCTAGTATTCTTGCCTGGAAAATACCATGGCCAGGAGAGCCTGGAGGGCTGCAGTCCATAGCATCACAGAGAGTCACAAGGGCACCATTCATTAAATATGGCTACAGTCCACTAGGTGGGTCTGAGTTTTAAAGAGCAGTTCCTAAAGTATTTAACACATCTAGAAAACTGGTTACTTACAAGGAGTTGCCTTGTGTGTGTGTTTTGGTTATTGGTTGCACTTCTCCATGTATTACTCACTCAACCTCACAGCCAGCAGTCCTCAGCACTCTCTCTGTGCCCTGCAGAACACTTTCTGGGGAACAGAGCTCAAAATAAGATGTTCTGAGAGGGTAACAGGCAGGAAGGCCAGGGGTCTCCAAACGGAGGAAAGAGGCTGCAAGTGCCAGACATTTTTATCTCTCTTAAGCGGCAGGAGGAAAAAAACCAGCGATATGTTTTTCCTTCTCTATACAAATTTAAAAGGAGGTTTCTCTTAAAATGCTCTGTTGCCGTGACACCTGGTCTCACCTAAAGCTAACCACTCTCAAACCTTGAGTTAACCAATACATTTCTTTTTCTTATAGAAATGTTGTCTTAAGCTATGTTAATGTACCCCAGACTCTATCTTCAAGTTGGTTCCGCCAAACGGCCTAACTTACTTATTCAGGTATTGGTCCCCTAATCTATGTAAACGAAACTATTTGTTGGTATTCTGCCTTTCTACAAGATTCAAGTCAATCGTTTTATGGCCAGGGATGAATTATCTGGTGCTATTCTAAATTTTATGACATTCCTTTCTTTTCATTAACAGACTGTGAGTGACTATATAACATACAGCTAAAGACTAGGAGGGGGGGGGTACTCTTTTGCCCCCTTCTGATGCCTATGTCAGAAGCTTTCTCTATCTCCTTTATACTTTAATAAAACTTTATTACACAAAAGCTCTGAGCGATCCAGCCTAGTCTCTGGCCCCGAATTGAATTCGTCTCCTCCGGAGGCCAAGAATCCCGGCGTCTTATCGTTCAGCAACAACCTTTCAGTTCCCTGATCTTTAGAAGCCTTAGGGTACTCTGAGACATAGACTCAGAATTACAAAACATGTCAAGATGCTCTTTTATTTTCATTGTGGTAAAATACATATAACATACACTTTGCCAATTTAACTATATTTAAATTGACAGTTTAGTCTTAAGTTTTCATATTGTTGTGCAACAAACCTCCAGAATATTTCTTGCCATTTATTCTTTGTCTTGTAGAACTTAAATTCTATACTCATTAAACAATAACTCCCTACTTTCCATCCCTCTGTGCTTGGTGACCATCATTCTACTTTCTGTCTTAGGTAATTTGACTACTCTAGGAACCCCATACAAGTGGAATTATATAGTATTTGTTTCTTGTGTGTCTGGCATATTTCATTTTGTATGATGTACTCAAGGTTTATCCATGGGTCAGAAATTCCTTCCTCTTTAAGGCTGAATAATATTATATTGTAAGGATCAGGGAACATCTTCTTTTTAGCTCTGTTCTCCAGAAAATAGCATTCTGCAGGGCACATAGAGGGTGCTGAGGGACTGCTGGCTGAGACAGTGAGTGAATAACATTTTATTTATCCATTCACCTCTTGATGAATACTTGGGTTGCTTCCTGCTTTTGGGTACAATGACTAATGCTGCTATAAGCACAGGTGTACGATAAGTGCTATCTTAAGGGTATACAAAATTAGAAGGAATTGGGAAGCAGACACATTAGAATTAACTCAGAAAATGAGGAGGCTTTAACCTCAAGATGACCAAGGGGAAGGGTCTCTGAAGTAGAGAGGGCAGTGTGTGCACACTGGAAGCGGGGAGGATGCAGTGCTTTAGGAGAATCTACACACAACCTGAGTCTTGGGGAGTGTGTGAACATGAGGACTTGAGGTTGGAGAGGTAAGTGGGGAAGAGATGCCTATTGCCTTGTCTGTTCTGGTTTAGTCTCTTCTTCAAGACTCTGCCCTGGTCCAAGCTGAGAGCCTCAAGCTGCATGGGAAAGGAACATCACTTGCAGACATGGGTGCTGACAGGACCAGGTCACAAACCTTTCTGCCATCTTCCACCTGGAATCTTCCCTGCTCCTCTCAGTTTCCTTTCATCAACTTTGAATCTCCAAACTCTGCCTCCATGGAGGGCTCTGGTTTTTCACCCCTGACTGAATCATAATTTTGGGCTCTTCTCTGGTGGCTCTGAGCTGGCCACACAATCCCTGCTAGAATGGATCTAGGACTGCCCTGTGGTTCCAGCAGCAGCCCGCCCAGTCCAGTAAGGATTAGATCTGTGCTTCAGAAAGAAGCAGTCTGTGGGGGCAGGGCAGGAGGATGACAGTTGAGTGTGGGTTAGTGGAGGACAAGTCTACGGGAAGGGTCAAAGGACAGAGGAGGAGGCTATAGCTGAAGGGCATCACAGGAAGAAGAGAATATTTCAGAAATACAAAGAAGAATGGATGGGGAAGAAAAGGAGATATTGGAGAGTTAGAGACAGTGAGTCAAAGCTGACTTCTCAGAATCCACATGAATAATCAGGTGTCAATATAGCGTCCTGGGTCAGGCTAAGTTACAGTTCAGGAGCCCAGGACCCACCAACCACCATGAGGGAGTTCACAACACAGGGAAAGGAATACTGGGATCCCCATCACCTGGTCAGTTATCAAGAGAGATTCACCTGTGTTGTCACTGATCTAATCTGCATCCATGAAGAACAAAGAGTACCCCCAACACACACAAGAAAGTCAACAGCAGATGTGGCACTAAATCTTCAGCTGAATTTTAAAGAGGCAAATGGCTTAAACAAACCTTTTCTCCTGGTTTAATGTCTGTTGTCAGGTCCTTCAATACCAGAGGCCCATCTGAGCTGTACTTGAAGTTCACATTGCTCAAGGCAATCATTCCATTGTTGGGCCAGTCTGGTGGTGGACGAAACTTGAGTTCCCAGGGTGCTTCTTGCTCAAGCTCTGTATATTCTATCACCCTTTCTACTGAAATCATCTGAAACATATATGACATCATGTGGTTTAGGAACAGAGGGTTTTATTTATGGATGTTCAGAGACTGTAAATAAGGCATTCTGTTTTTATATCTTTATATCTGCTTTTTATGGTTAAGAATATTCCAGGTCTTAGCATCTGCAAAGGACTGAAGTAGGAGTGTGATGACTCCTTTGATGATTTGTAAACTTATTCATCATCCTGTAACAGTTTCACTTAGGGCTGCTTCCTTCAGCATTATATTAAAACTAAAAGAATTAGATCAATGAATGCAAAGATTTTATTTATTTACTTTCCACATCTGAATAAAAAGAATTTGGTCAAAGAAAAGAATACTTATGAACACTAATCAGTGGTTATAAAAGGGCCACGTATTATAGAGGAGTAGAACTGGATGGTCATCAAACCTCATTTTAATAATTTCTCACTTTCTACTCTATTAGAAGAGAGAAATGCAAATATTACATTTTTATTGTTTTTCTCTCTTTGGGCCAATATGCAATACTCAAAGGAAAATATAATTTAAATAATGACCAAGGCCTCCTAAACAAAAATAACTTGACACCTTTGATAGCATATTCAGAGAAGTGGCTTATTCTACCAAAAAGGATGGATACCAGCAAATTCAGGGTTTTAACACAAACAAGAATAAATGCTAAAATGAGGCAGGGACAGATATCTATCAATTAAACAAAGAACTACAAAATATTGAATTCTTTTTTTTACCAAGAATGAGGAATTACCAGTTAAGAAGCAATAATAAACAACCTGCCCCCAAACCGGTTTATATTCTCTCCAAGATTTCAAAACCTCCCTCCTACAGAGACATTTATTACATGTGAAGACATTTTGTGATGAATAAAAACCTGCTGACATGGCACACATAAGACTGAGAAAAAGATGTACTTTTTTAGATTAGCTTTAAACAGATGGAGGAGGATATAAAAAACTCTGTGAGCTAGATGTAAAAACAAGTTTTAATATTTTACATAAGAATTCCTTTTATACTTTTTAATGGCAAGAAGTAGTACAAGGTTAAGAATGTTAAGATAAACATCACCATATTCTCAACTTCAACACTTAGCCTGATGCACCATGGGAACACCAAGATGTTGAGAGCATAGGACAGTATCAGGCCAACCTGCCCGACATTCAAAGCTAAATGAGGAAGAAGAGGGGGTTAAAAGTCAGTCCTGTTTTTGACCTTGAGGCCAGTTCCTTCTATCACTTTATTAAGATAACTCCTTTATAACATTTAAATCATTTACATATAATGACAATATTACTTATACTTTTACTATCATTTGATTGAGTCCACAATACAATTAAAACCTCCCTCCCAAAAAATTAAAACCACTATGAATTCATAAAGACTATTAAATGAACTTAATCTCAACACTGTCAATATACAGTAGACAATTAGGAATAATGTTATTATTAAGGCTTTTGTCATTGTGGTTTCAAGAACAATCAAGCAATTTCACTTTCTATGTCCAATGCAGCCATAGTTGGAAACCATGAAAAACAAGGCAATGGTTAAACAGAAAAAGAGACTCAGATGTATAGAACAGACTTGTGGACTCTGGGAGAAGGCGAGGGTGGGATGTTTCAAGAGAACAGCATTGAAACATGTATATTATCTAGGGTGAAACAGATAACCAACCCAGATTGGGTACATGAGATAAGTGCTCGGGCCTGGTGCACTGGGAAGACCCAGAGGGATCGGGCGGAGAGGGAGGTGGGAGGGGGGACTGGGATGGGGAATACATGTAAATCCATGGCTAATTCATTTCAATGTATAACAAAAACTACTGTAATGATGTAAAGTAATTAGCCTCCAACTAATAAAAATAAATGAAAAAAAAAAACTAAAATACAATTCTCATTGTTCCATATTAAAGACTGTGATTCAATATTGCTCTTATAGAATATTTAGGGCTGGTAAATTCATGTCATAAACACCAACACCTGCTCATCTGGTACCCACACAGCAGTGAGGATGGTGTCCTTTGCTACAGAGAATCTTTCTCATCCCAGTGCACCAAGCACCTACAACCAAGAGACCCTAGTAGCCCTAGAGCCAAAATCTAAAGTCCTAACTTGGACAAAAAACTTTATGGCAAATTTGGTTCTCTCCATCCAACTACTAAACACTACCAGAAAAATTTCTAAGGTCAGCTTGCTATTGCTGAGTAGACATCAACTCATTCAAAGAAAGAGAAAAGAATCAAAGGTCCCATCAAGACCCAAATGACTTCTCTACATGGGCCATACTGTGGAATCACATGCTGCAAATGCTTTAATATAGTTCATTAGAACCAAACTGTACTTGTTAGACAAGGCTGCAAGAGTTTAATATAATAACTGTAAATACAGCTATAAATTTTAATCACACCATAATAGTTATTTGCACCCATACTTACTTTGTGCAAGAAGCAGAGACCCAAAGTCAACAAGAGAGACGAAGATGAAATAGATGATATCCAGACGCAAAGTGAACCATCGGGTTATACTCAAAAGCAAGAACCAGGCCTCTGGATTTGTGAACCATAATAAGCATAATGAATAAGTTAGAAAAACCATGTTAACTGCTTTGAACAAGAAAGACCATTTTGCTCAGTTGAGATACAGAAGATTTTTACCCAAAGTAGGATGGCAAAGTTATACACCCAAGGAACATGAAGGTTCCAAAAAGCTGTTTTGATACCAGATAACACAGGACAGAAAAGAATCAAGCCAGGGGCTCTGTGAAACTATATTCAATAGCTTGTAATAATTTATGATGGAAAATTATCTGAAAAAAATACACATATAAAACTGAATTATTTTGCTGTACTTCTGAAACTAATGTACTACTGTTTATCAACTGTACTTCAATAAGAAAAAAATTCAACTCACAGGTTGTAAACAGTAATATGATAACAATGGAGAAAATGGAAAAATGGTCTCATTGGTGCATTTCCTACAGTGCTATGCCTCGACGTGAGGCTCATCCTCTCTCAGGGCCAACTGTTCCCAGCTTTCTGACAGCAGAGAGCACAGCTCACACTCTGTTTCCAGCACCTCCACACTTATCACAGGGCCCTGCACAGTGTTTATTCTTAAGAGCCAGTGTCTATACAACCATGAGCTAACTGGATGTGCATGTGACTTTCAAAATGCCATTTTATCTTTAAGATACAATAAACACTGGAGAGACGGGCAAGGATTTTACAGATTTAGAGGGAATTCTGAAATTTCTATGTAGGGAAAAAATATTACCAATACTCGGAATAATATTAAACAAGTAAGTTAATAATCTGTTAATTAGATTATGATTTACCTCAATCTAATCTGCTGCCCTGCATGCTCTGAAAAGAGAGCTGACAAACTATAGCCTATGGGCCAAGAATGGCCATCACCTGCTTTTGTAAGTAAAGTTTTATTGGAACACAGTCATGTGCTTTTGTTGATGTATTATCTTTGCCTGTTTTTGTGCTACAACAGCAAAGTTGATAAGTTACAACAGAGATAGAATGGCACACAAAGTCTAAAATATTTACTATCTGTTGTTTGAAAAAAAAAGTATACTGACTCCTGTCCTAAAGGGACAGAAAGCCACAGGACACTGTGATGGAAGGACAATGGAAGTCGGTCTGGGGAGAAGAGGGAAGAGGGGAGCACAGACGGGGTGCTGAGAGGACGGGGTGGGGGAGGCAGGTGTGCAGAGTGGGGATATGGGGCAGCACAGAGAGAGGTGCGGGCCAGCAAGAAAACCTGAGAGGGAGGTCAGGCCTCAGACGACAGCACATCCCATCCTTTAAAATCATCTCCAGAAACTCACAGACCTGAGTGCAAGTCTTGGTGTGAGTCGAACAGTTCCTGAAACCTCTGCTCAGCTTTGTACGCCCGGATGGTCCAGAGTCCTTGGAGAGAAGATACTAAGTGGGAAAACACTGGGCTCTGTGCTGGGGAAGCAGAGACAGACACACGACAGAGAAAGTCAGGGAGGCTGGATGCAAAGAAACCCCTTGCCTCCCGTGTGCTGTGTTTGCACGTTCTGCCAAACAGCACACTGGAATTCCTAGTTGGGCTGCCTGGGGGAGAAGGGATGACGCCCTTTCTGGAGAGAATTCTCCATGTGCTGCTCAAACTCCTGCTCATATCAAGCTTCACCTTAACGACCTAGAAATGAAAGATTCTCTTTTAATCTATCTTTGTGCGTGCACGTTAAGTCTTTTCAATTGTGTCTGATTCTTCATGACCCTATGGACTCGCCCACCAGGCTCCTCTGTACATGGGATTCTCCAGGCAAGAATACTGGAGTGGGTTGACATACCCTTTTCCAGGGGGTCTTCCCAACCCAGGAATTGAACCCGTGTCTCCTGTGGCTCCTGCATTGCAGGCTGATTCTTTACTGCTGAGCCACCAGGGAAGCCTGAATCTATCTTTAACCAAATTCAAATCTGACCTAGATTTAGATACTGAAACTCTTTACTAGCTGGTTCATCACAATCCTCAAACATGGCCTCTCTCCAAATTCTTCCTTGATATCTCTGGATGGAAACTGTTCACAAACTTTTGATTCAATAGCATTTTCTTTGACTGCAATGGGTCTTCATTGTGGCACACAGGTTCTTCATTGCAGCATGCAAGCTTTCTTTAGTTGCAG
This sequence comes from Odocoileus virginianus, assembly GCF_023699985.2. Lineage (NCBI taxonomy): Eukaryota > Metazoa > Chordata > Mammalia > Artiodactyla > Cervidae > Odocoileus > Odocoileus virginianus. The sequence continues at coordinate 38,673,132 of NC_069681.1, forward strand.
TGCATGGGTTTCCATTATTTTATATCACAGGCTCTAGAGCTCATGGGCTCAGTAGTCGCAGCACATGGGCTCTCTAGTTGTGGCACACAGGATTAGTTGCCCTGTGACATGTAGGATCCTAGTTCACCAATCAGGGGTCAAGCCTAAGTCCCCTGCATTGGAAGGCAGATTCTTAACCACTGGACGAGCAGGGTAGTCCCAATTCAATAGCATTTTTTAATTTAATTTTCTTTGAGAGTTCTTACCACACTGAATTTTGGTGAGCTATCTGTGTGCTGTCTCCAACTTAGATGAGTAACCTAAGAGCCAGGATAGAGTCAGTACATCCCCTATGCTGAACCAGAGCCAGACATAGGACAGGGGCAAGATGAGTAAGAGGAGCAGACAGTCTGCCGTCTCCTCCATCCTGGGATTCTCCCTGCACCTGCGCCAGGAGTCTCTGCGTGGGTCACAGAACACCTGGTACTGCACCGCCCCTGTGCCCACAGGACTTGCTGAGCCAGGTTTCTCTGAATGGTCTTGACTTCTTGTCTGGGAATCTAATCCAGGTTTTTAAACTACCTGCTCAATGCTTTTTCCGGCATTTGGAGGTCACTGTGGCATGAGACACTCACATCACCTTCTAAAACCTAACTGTGCCCTTAGTGATCATTCTCTTTGAGTGACTTCATGTGGGTTTGGAGTCTGGTGTCCCTTCACTGACCATTCATTCCCTGCCATCTTCTCTAAGAGGACATTCACCACAAGCACCAGGGTTAGGCACCTGCCCATCAGGGAATAGGTGGGCTGCAGGCTGCCAGGCAGGGAGGACCCTTACAGTTCTCATTTCCACCATGAATGAGGCTGTAACCTGCTGCTGTCAGAGGCAGATAGTGAGCCTGTGACCTCTGTCTGGGGTGAGTGATAACTTGTGCTATATCAGCAGGAAATACTGACATCACTCTGTTACTTGTACATCTCCTAGAAAAGACCTGTTAGTAAAATCTGGGCATTTAGGGGAAGTTAAGGTCACTTATCAGAGAAGGCAATGGCACCCCACTCCAGTACTCTTGCCTGGAAAATCCCATGGACGGAGGAACCTGGTAGGTTGCAGTCCATGCGGTCATGAAGAGTCAGACATGACTGAGCAACTTCACTTTCACTTTCATGCATTGGAGAAGGAAATGGCAACCCATTCCAGTGTCCTTGCCTGGAGAATCCCAGGGACGGGGGAGCCTGGTGGGCTGCTATCTATGGGGTCGCACAGAGTCAGACACGACTGAAGTGACTTAGCAGTAGCAAGGTCACATATCTTGCAGGAAGCCTCAGAAATTATATAAAATGATGGGGAAAGAATCAAAGGGAGGAAACTCCAAATTATTTTCAGGTTTTTGCTTCTTAGCCTGGCATCCAAATGCCTGTCTGGGTGACAGTTCAGTCATTATCGACAGGCTCCACAGGGGTGGAGGGGCTGTAGGGAGGCAGGGTATAAATGGGCAAAAACACAGAACTCCTCTTGTGCTTCATATCCCTGGATCTATCTTATAAGAAAGAAAGGAGCAGGCTTCCTCCTCTGAGACACTGGAGCTCAGGGAGGGTGGGAAGCCCTGGGCTGGGGGAGGACAGCCTGGGCTGGGTCCTAGCTGACCATCCACTCAGCCCTGCGGTTCTTTCTACTTGGGACATCTGATCAGGAACCCTAATTGTTAGGAACCCTCAGCTGTAATATTGCTGTAAGGAAAAAACCTTCTTTGAAACAGGACATGATATAGCATTTCCCTTTGTATCTAATTCAGGCAAAGAGCCTAAAGTGGTTCAGTGGTGTTTTTGACCTTCCAAGGACATGTCTGTGGTCTTACTTTAGCATCCACACTGTTCTCTCTCTTCATTCTATTGCATGCCAAGTTACTTCAATCATGTCTGACTCTGCAATCCTATAGAGCATAGTTCACCAGGCTTCTCTGTCCATGGGATTCTCCAGGCAAGAATATTGGAATGGATTGCCGTGCCCTCCTCCTGGGGATCTTCCCAACCCAAGGATCAACTCAGCATCTCTTTAGTCTCCTGCATTGGTAGGTGAGTTCTTTACCACTAGCACCACCTGGGAAGCCCTTATTCTATTGAGAAACATTTAATAGTATTTATTTTAGCTTTAACTTTTAAAATAGCAATGTGAACTTTTAACAGCACTTTTAAGACTCAGCTCTTGCTCCAAATAACAAAGGCTAGGAACTCTCTTCAGGCCTTTTCTGCATTCCCAGCAGGTGTCCCAACCAGACCCCAGAACTCAACTATTCTGGAAGCAGGGGGCTCACAGCAATGACACAGGTGAATTCCAGGCCCATCACACTGTCTGGAGGATGTCAAGAGTCCAGCTCCAGAGAACAAAGAAAACTCACTAGAACCAGGCTGTGATTTCCAGAGCAAATGTGATGTCAACACTATTCATCACAGACAAGGCTTCTGAATAGGAAGTAGATGTGCCTGTTCCCCCAGGGAGACTCCTGGAATGAACTCTTCAGTATGGCCTCCCTCACCTGCTTCCCTCACCAGGAGATCAAAGTGCAGCTGATTCTCTCCAGCAGGGATGGAGGATGAAGTCAACTTTAGAAACCAGGTGTCATCTCAGCCTTGAACACCAGGGAACCAAACACCCCATCATCTACTTCACCTCATGCCCAAGAGTTACAGTGGGCCAGAGGGAATGCTGACCTGTGGAAATATATCATTTCTTTCAAACCCCACTAGGGGTGAGCAGGATGCCAGAATGAGGGAACTGGAGGGTCTGCAAAGAAAATTAACTAGTACATAAGGAGAGGGGATGTCAAGGCTCTGGTCTTACCTTGCCCAACATAACACCCCTTCCCCACAAAGACAGAGCTCACAATCCTGAAGCACACTATATAACAGCCATGACATCAGTCAGAAGTCATAGACACATGTAACCCTACAGTTTACAAGACATACGGCTGTGTTTCCACAACCCTGAGGATACTTGGGGACACATTCCACCTGGACTGCAGATCTTCCCTGGGGTGGGGGGTGGTGCAGGGAACCACATGAAAAGACCCCAGGGTGACAGCCTTGCTGCAGCTTATCATTCACCTATGTGAGAACTGCCAGTTGTTACTATGTTCTTAATTCCTTCACATTTGGACTTCCCTGGTGGCTCTGTGGATGAGAATCTGCTGCCAGTGCAAGAGACAAGGGCTCAATCCCTGATCTTGGAAGATTCCATATGCCAAAGAGCAACTAAACCCATGCACAATTATTATTGAGACTGTGCTCTAGAGCCTGAGAGCCACAATTACTGAGCTCACAAGCTGGAAGCCCAAGCCCCAATGAGCCTGTGGCCCCTCAAAAACAGAAGCCATCACAGTGAGAAGCCCACATACCACAACTAGAGAAAAGCTGGCATAGCAATGAAGACTTAGCACAGCCAAAAACAAATAAATAAAAAATTTTAAATACCCTTATGTTCAAAGTTCTGGTGCCTTTGGTAGTCACCAGCAACTACTTTGGGGCTTTCCTGGTAGCTCAGCTGATAAAGAATCTGCCTGCAATGAAAGAGACTGTGGTTTAATTCTTGGGTTGTGAAGATCCCCTCCAGAAGGGATAGGCTACTCACTCCAATATTCATGGGCTTCCCTGGTGGCTCAGATGGTAAAGAATCCACCTGCAAGGCAGGAAACCTTGGTTCAGCCCCCGGGTTGGGAAAATCCCCTGGAGGAGGGCATGGCAACCCACTCCAGTATTCTTGCCTGGAATCCCCATGGACAGAGGAGCCTGGTGGCTACAGTTCACAGGGTCACAAAGAGTCAATATATATGACTGAGCAACTAAGCACAGCACAGCAAGTATTTTACAAGCTTCAATTCAAGAAATCCTGAGAGCCCCAGAGGGCAGTATTAGTATACCTGTGTCAGAGGGAAAATCAAACTGAGGAATAAAGAGTACTTCCTGCCCAAGATTAAGTAAATTAACTTACCTAAGTGGTAGAGCTGAGTGTCAGACCCAATTCTGTCTTATTTCCAAGGCTGTGCTTTTAATCACAACAGCAGTGTCTCAGGGGAAGAATAATCAGGTTTAAGGATGTCCGTGCATGACTAAACGCACTTATCTCCAGACTTTGTTTACCTTCAGAAAACCCTCAAATCTTACTTCGCTAACATCCAACAGCCTTAGCCATTACCATACATCATACTTAGCACCTTAGGTTGAATAAAGTCCCAGGGAATCCAGCATGAGAATGCCTTAAAACAGCAGACTTGAGGATCCATGATCTGAATATATGTGGCACATGTGCTAACCCTCGCTCAGCTATGTCCCTGGCAGACACTGCTAGTCGATCACAGAATCCTTACAGATAGGATTTGATACAGATTCATAATTCCGGCACTGCCAAATGAATAGGTTTGGCTAGAGAAATGCAACCAAATGCCATCCTGGTTTTGCATTTAGGTTATGCTCAGTTGTATAATAGTGAAAAATTATTATGATCAGCTGCACATTTGTCACTAAGAGGACAAAAGTCAACATAATGCTCCAGAAAGGTAGGCAGTTGGATCTGAATATAAACCTCAGGATTTTAGCAGTTTTTCAGGGCACAGGAATGAAGTAGGTTTATGCCTTCTGGTTATAGCAATCAGATGTCTTTTTGCTGGTGGCTCCAGCAGTGATCTTAAGATATACTATTAGTTACTCTATAGAGAAAAATGTGGTATCATTATTTATGGCACAGACCCACAACCTGGAGAGAGAACATAAACAGTTCTAATCAATAGGCCATCTCACTTGGTTACCTGGGGTGTGGAAGAGGGGTATCTGGATGATTGAATTGACTGTCTAACATTGTTGCAGCCTACTAGGTTTCAAAAAATCCAAATACTCCACAGGGATGGGGCCAAAAAGTTCTCAGCCTCTCCAGGTGAAATCCTGTACTGCTTTTTGAAAAAGGCCTCAAGAGGTGCCCTTCTCTCCACTTCCATGTGAATGGGAAGTGGCCCATGCTCCAGGCATAAATCTCTGAAAAACATTCCTTCTGGAACAATCCTTCTTTGAATGGAACAACCTGCTTTGAACAAGACTGTTGAATGACTCAATTTCATGACTGACTTCAAATCATAAAATGATTGAAGCCCTCACTACCGTCTCCTCATCGAAACTGAGGTCCAGCACGTTGAAAAAAGAAAAAAAAAAATGATTGAAGCCTTGTCTACACAAAAAACTGTATGGAGCTCATCACTCCTATTCTGTTTTCCCAGGTCCTACCAACCTACCAAATCACATCAGCAAAATATCACACATGTCTGAACTCTACTGCTCCATAATCCAATCAAACACCTCACAAAACCCAGACCTCATGGGAGTTTAGCTGGTTCTCTCGACTGAAAATTTTTTTCTATAGCATTTATGACACCAACTGTACCTTATGCAAATACATAGGATGAATGCCTCTCGAGAGTTTATCATTAAAAATGAAACACACATTTCACCACCAAAAACTCCTTTGTCTTGATTAACTTAGATTTTTCCACTTAGTAGATACAGAGAATAAAGAGACTCAATATGTTTCTCTTCTTGGCTTGGTTTCTAGAAAGTTAAGTTGGTATTAACTTGCATTAACTATCCATAGTTAAGGTTTCTGACACAAACATCTTCCTTTATTTTCTGTCCTTATACCTCCTTTAAAAATATTTAATAATTCTACTTTCATTATAATTTTTTGTTTTAATATTGATGAAATATGTCTGTGCATTGATGATAAGTTCTGAATTATTTCATCCTCTGTGATTACCTGAAGAATAGAATGATTAATCATAAAATAATGTTCCCCATTGTCAGGGAGTGTTTAACAGTAGGATTCCTGTGTGCTGTTTCCTATCTCTCTTAAGCCCTCTGTTCCTTATCAGTCCTTGTTGGGTGAAAAGAGCAGGCAAGCCTCTCCCAGGACAGATCAAAGAGATGGGATGCTTGCATAGGATTTCCTTCATTAGCTTTTCCATTTGGTGAAAGAGATTATTTACAACCCTCTTTTGATATGGATCGCCTTTTGGCCTTATAGCCTCTATTGCTTCCTGCTTCCTTGGTAACTTGTAAAGTCTGGTCTCTTGATCTTTATTTGAAGAAACTACCTTGTATTACAGTATATATACTCTTACAAAATTCAATAAAGCACTCTTTTTTCATCAGAGCTTGGGTCCCCATGTCTCTCTCTCTCTCTCTCTCTCTCTCTCTCTCTCTCTCTCTCTCTCTATTTTTGGCTGATTCCCTGGAGTGCAAAGGCCGGCTGCATAACCCAGGGAATGCTAGCCTCTTTCCTTCTTTCACTTTCTTATCATTGACTCTGGACCACCAAGTTCCGGTCCATTAAAGGACCTCAAAACCCCATTATTCTAAAACCAGGAAGCTGAATGGGGTGATAAGCTAAAAGTCTACTAAACATATCCTCCTCCTGGGTCCTCCTGAGGGTATTATTTCCAGCATCATTTATATGAACAGTCTTGGGGAGGGGTGACCACAGTGTGACATAATCTCAAATACTGGTGATGATAAAGAGCAAACCTGGAAATAACAGGGCTTATCTTTTCAATACATTTAACAACTACAACTTACTTACCATCTTAGGAGTATGTGAAAGAATGTATTTTCTAAAAATATCACCTCTGACATATGAGTACATTTCCTGATGCTTCCTTTCCTTTTCTTAATATTTTCCTTTCCTTGTCATTTCTAGTAACTTCAAGGGAAGAGAAATTCCCTATTTTCCTTCTACAATAGTACCAACATGAAGGAACATATTATTTTCTGGAAAACTGTTTACTGGGTGGCTCTTCTGTGTTAGGAAGTATGTCATGAACAAGACAGAAATGGCCCCTGTCCACATTTGTCCTTGTGCTAAAACGCAAAGCTGCAGCTGATCTGCCACTAGCTCAACTTGGCTTAAGGGTCACACTGACTCACAGGGCCCATAATATACAATTACCTAATGCTGACTTAGGGAGAAATTCCAAAAGATATATTCTGCAGGATTTCAGGGATGTGGTTAATTATGGTATAAATGCAGCCAACCTGCATTGCCATCCCAGCCTGAGAGTCCCAGTACTCACTTGAAGATTCCAGGCGTTTCACATCTCGTGATGTCTCTAAGAAATACCGCCGAAGAAAAAAGAAAATGATGCCAAGGGGAATCACAGGTATAGCAATCCAAGGAATCACCACCACTACCACACCCACCATACCAATCACTTGTAGAAATGTCTGGAAGAGTGAAAAATAGATAAAGGGGCCTCCTTATCAAGGATTCTTTTCAAAAATAAACTTTAATAGACTATTTTGTTAGGATTAAACTTCTTTTCCTAAAAGATGTATTGAAATAGTAGAGAAAGTTTTGCCACCCAAACAAATAAAATAATAGGTGGTTCTAATGATATTTATTGCAAGATTATGTGTGTGTGCTCAGTCGCTTAGTCGTGTCTGACTCTTTGCAATTGTATGGACCGCAGCCCTCCAGGCACCTCTGTCCACGGAATTTTCCAGGCAAGAATACTGGAGTGGGTTTCCATTTCCTCCTCTAAAGGATCTTCCCAACCCAAGAATCAAATCCATGCCTTCTGCATCTCCTACATTGCCAGGTGAATTCTTTACCACTAGCCACCTGGGAAGCTCTATTACGTGATTACTGTGTGCCAAAAACCTCAAGAACCTTCTAGGTATTAGCTCTTTTAATACACTTAGTAGCCTATAAGGTAGGAATTACTTATTTTAATAGATGAGAGAATATTTGAGGTTTAGAAAGACTAGGACTTGAACCCTAAACTATCATGAGTCAGTAGGTATTACTAGAGATGAATGAGCAGGCATCACAGATGAGGAAACCAGAAGCCTCAGTTACACAGGTAAGGACAAAGAAGTGGTTAATTACAAAGTTAGTGTCCAGTAAAGAAGGAAAAGATGCAAATGTGACCTTTGGAAGTGGAAATTTTTCTTTCCTGGTTTTCTGTCCATAGTTAACATTTACTGAGTGTTGACTCTGTACAGGGCTACACATTTAATACTTGACATGTATTAGTTTGTTACTCCTCACAATAGCCCAATCAAGTAATAGTAGTATCTCATTTTACAGATGGAAACACTGAGGCACAGGGAAAGGAAAAGGAGATTGATGGAAACTGCAAAGCCTGAGCCATGGAGCCAGAGAGTCTACATCATGAGCCATTAGGACATACTTAAGCTTTTTCCCAACATACCACCAACTATTTATTGTCCAGGAAAATTATTTTTACTTATTTGAGCCTACTAATTTATCTTAAATTTTTCTTCTAAATACCTTATTTAAGGAATTTCAGAGTTCATCAGCATGCCCAATAAAAAAAACAGACAAAAGAAGAGAAATGTGATAAAACCAATTTTTGGCATTTCCTAGAAATCTGGGGAAGAAGTTTGATAATAAACAAACAACTTATAAAGCACGAAGAGGTTTTTTTTTTTTTTAATTTTATCCTCTGGATATACATTAAATTTTTTATCATTATGATAAAAATGACTATTTTAAGGAGTAGTGATTATAACAACAGGGGGTGCCATTTACCAGGTGTTTACTCTATGCACAGCACTGTGGTAAGAGTTCCATAATCATTCACTTAAATATCACATCATTCCATGAGGTGATTTTATCTTGGGAAATGATCTTGGTCTAAAAACACAGCAGGTAGAATAGAAGCCCAAATCATTGATTGATGCTGATATAGATACCCATATTTATCAGAAAAAGTATGATACCCTGGTGAAAAGTTTCAGGTGATAGGAATGCAACCAGCACTTAGTATCTATGGGTAGTATCTATATTAGTATCTAGCCTGCTATGAAAGGGGGTTGAAAGTTGAGGACATGCAGATTCACAGAGTTTGGGCCAACGCCTCCAGAGTTTATGATCTCAGATGGATACAATTCCATGGTGATCTGCACAAGGCACTGGGGAAACACAGGGAAGAACATGTGAATCTTTTATTGAAACTTTGAAGAAGAGATTGACAACTGAATTTCACAGGCTAGAGAAACAGAGAATGACATGAATAATCTGGGGTAGCAATCACAATTCCTGGAAATTTTGACCAAAAGGGAGCTGTGCTGGGAAGGTCAAATGGCTTGTCCAAGTTAGCACCAGGTGTTCTGTGTCCTCTTAGAACAAGCACCCCATGTTCACCAACCCAGGGCCTCCACATTTTGTTGCCCAGGGCAACTGTTCCCAGCATGTCTGGCAGATGCATTAGCAGAGTAGTGCCTATATCAGAGACTTGGATTATCATTTCACAGCTCTTCCATATAAGTTTTCTCAGATGATCTTCACAACCATTTGTGAATGAGAAAAGCAAGAACTTTCATTTCCATTTATAGGTAAGAAAATGGTAAGTTAGGAGGGTAAGTGGTTGTCCTAAGTTTTCCCAGGAAGGTACTGCATGTCATTAAGAAAGACAGGAAGAATCTGTACTCTGGGAATCTCAGAGACACAGTTGTATGCAGGGGAGCCTGAAAGGAGAAGGAAATGTCCAGAACTGTGACTGTGCCCAGGAACTCTTGTGAATCAAACTGCATTATTTGGATGGAGACATGTGCTTTTCCTGTTTCTCCCCATCTGCTGTGGTATCAATATAAAACTCAGAGTGAAAAGCATGGAATCTGAAGGAACAAAATTCAATCATAAATGGAGAAATATAGGCCTGTCTAACCTCCTTTCTATTATATTTTCAGTTGAACAATTTCTTACAGCCATAGGATTAACTAATGCATCCCACCTTGCTATACCCTTTTCTCATGGGGAGGGGTCCTTCCTTCTGTGTGTGATCTTAAGTCAAGTCACTACGTTTGCCATCAGTAGTTGTCAGTAAAAAAAGATCTGAAATGTCAATTATAAGAAATCCAAATTACAGTTTTTTAGTAGACTCACATTATTTTATTGGATAATATTCACCAGTTTCAATAGCCTGGCTTTCCCCAGGTGAGGACCTTTTATAATCAACCCAGCATGGCAGATAACCTAGGAAGAAGAGGTAAGATCAAAATGAAGGGCTCCACTTGAACTGTGCCAATACTTTTTCCTTGAGTTCCCATTAAATACCTGTAACTGTTGTTCTCAAAAGCTCCAAAATTAGGTCCTTCAGATTTCATGCTCCTTAATTCTGAAGCAATTCAAATAGAATTTTAATAAGAGTTTTATTTCTATTTACAGGTCATACCCTAACCAGCCTTATAGTGGATATTGGACTTTCCTTGTAGTTCAGCTGTTAAAGAATCTGTCTGCAATGCGGGAGACCTGGGTTCGGTCCTTGGGTTGGGAAGATTCTCTGGAGAAGGGAAAGGCTACCCACTCCACTATTCTAGCCTGAAGAATTCCATGAACTGTATAGTCCACGGGGTCACAGAGAATTGGACACAACTGAGAAACGTTCACTTTCATAGTGGATATTACCTATTATATTATATTACCATATATACAATGCATGAGTTTAAATTTATTTATGCATATACATTTATGGATCTTCTATTGCCAGCTGTCTCAAACTGTTAACAGAAGCTGTAGGAGACAAATATAGTATCCAAGCAAAAAGTTAATACTCTGAAGAAGGAAACAACAGATTTCTGTGTGCAACAGAGATCCCTTCCTTGAAGCCAATCTCATTTCTTTCTTCCACATTCTCATGAATTTCAAGGAGCCTAATCCTAGCTACACACACAATTCTCCCCATCTGATTGGATTTCAGGCCCATCTGATGGCCCATATTACCATGGCCAGTGCTTCTGTACTTCTATCTCACCATGGCACAAAGACAATGATGTGTGTACAAGAAACATGTTGACACAGAAGAAGTGACCCAAGTCCTGATGCTCCAGGAAATAAGGGGATATTTTGATATGCTTATTTCCCATTGGGAGCCTACCAGTTGGGAATTCTATCAGAAATCATGAATCCACATGAATAAATATAAGTAATTTTTTGGATGGATCTTTCACTTGAGAGTACATGGTGATTTTTCACAATTCAGAATAATTATTTAGTGTACAGAATATGATAACTACACCTAGAGGAGAAATTCCATTAGACTGATATTGTGCTGAGATGGAGTTTAGTGTTAACATCCTTGAATATTAATAGGGAGGGTAAGACTCTATGCAAGCTGGAATCAAGATTGCAGGAGAAATATCAACAACCTCAGATATGCAGATGATACCACCCTAATGGCATAAAGAGAAAAGAAACTAAAGAGCCTCTTGATGAGTGTGAAAGAGGAGAGTGGAAAATATGTGTTGAAACTCAATATTCAAAAAACAACCATGGCATCCAGTCCTAACACTTTGTGGCAAATAGAAGGGGGAAAAGAGGAAGCAGTAACAAGACTTTAATTTTGGGGGGCTCCAAAATCACGGCAGACAGTGACCGCAGCCATGAAATTAGAAGACGTTTGCTCCTTGGAAGAAAAGCTATGACTAACCTAGACAGCACATTAAAAAGCAAAGACATCACTTTGCCGACAAAGATCTATATAGTAAAATCTATGGTTTTCCCAGTAGTCATGTATGGATGTGAGATTCGGACCATAAAGCAGCCTGAGCACTGACGAATTGATGCCTTTGAATTGCAGCATTGGAGAAGGCTCTTGAGAGTCCCTTGAACTGCAAGGGGATCAAATTAGTCAATCTTAAAGGAAATCAACTCTGAATATTCATTGGAAGGACTGATGCTAAAGCTGAAGCTCAAAAACTTGAGGCACCTAATGCAAAGAGCCAACTCATTGGGAAAAATCCTGATGTTGGGAAAGATTGAAGGCAGGAGGAGAAGGGGGTGACAGAGGATGAGATGGTTGGAAGGCATCACCAACTCAATGGACATGAGCTTGAGCAAACTATGGGAGATAGTGAAGGACAAGGAAGCCTGGTGTGCGGCAGTCCATGGGGTTACAAAGAGTCAGACACAACTCAGCGAGTGAACAACAATGATTGTTTTTGTTTAAGTATTATTGGTCACCTTATTATGATCAATCTTTTGACTTCCCTGTGGCTCAGATGGTAAAGCGTCTGCCTACAATGCAGGAGACCCGGGTTCAATCCCTGGGTCAGGAAGATCTCCTGGAGAAGGAAATGGGAACCCACTCCAGTATTCTTGCCTGGAAAATCCCATGGGTGGAGGAGCCTGGTAGGGCTACAGTCCATGTGGTCGCAAAGAGCTGGCCATGACTGAGCGACTTCACTTTATTATTATCAATCTTTTCTTTTTAACAACCTTTATCAGAAAAAAAGATGCAGTAAATATTTGTCCTTTATGGTAATATAATGCATAATTTAGTTCATCTTGGCTAGCTTTTCATGAGAGGTGCTTGTTTCTATTATGAAATATGCTTACAGTAAAGGAAATCCACACCAGACACCTGGAAGGCAGAGGGAGAACCACTTACCCAGCATGTTGCTGCTTCAGACCAACCCTGACATGACAGAGTAGCCACTCCTGTCCCAGGAGTTACTCATGTTAACTCAGCCTCCCAATCACAGCTGCACCTTTCTCTCACAAACATGGCATTTATTTAAGATTAAAGGACACATCACCAGGCTAAAAGGCCCACCCTCAACCCCTGTGAAAAGGCCTTGAGAAACAGGCTCTCTGTTCTTCCCTGTGAGAACTCTGACAGGAGTGATACATTACCTGGATGAACTTTTGAAATGATGAAGGCAGCGAGTCATCCATTTGCCCAATGTCTTTGGAGAAACGATTTAAAATTCTTCCTGTAAGAACAAGATATGAGAAATTAGTCTTTTACCCAGATCAGGCCCTTTAAGACAAACAATTTATGATCAAATAAAATAATATTTTAAATACATATTTATTTAATATATTTCAGAATCATATGAAATAAGCTGATGTCAGTGGTAAAGAAGGAGAAAATAGGATAATACCTAAAAAGAAACCAAAATACCACCAAATAGAAGTGAGTGGGATTGAAATTAGCCCTTGGTTTTTAAAAGAATGGCAGGGGAGAGAGCGGGGAATCTTGTGGAAGGATTAATGGATTTTAGAATGTTCCCTCCTTTTAGATCCATCCCATCTACGGCTTCATTCCAAGTGCTTCTTATCATTGATTTTGCCTTCTCAAAATCCACTAAAACAGTATATCCTAAATGCTGCAGAATTAGAAGATGAGAATTTCTAATATCTACTGCTTTTAATGATTTAATTTAAACAACCCTGTAGCTACACAAATACATATACACACACAATCAATTTTGGTATATCCAAGGAAATGTATTTATCTACCCTGGGAAATGTGTTTATCTACCCCTCTGAGCTTCATTTGTAATTGAAGCTTCAGGAAACCAGCCTGCAGGTGAGATGTGGGATCTCCATCTGCTCTTCCTGACCTCAGTCACAAATTACTTTCTCCCAAGGCCCTTCACATCAACCCACAACTGGCCGGTGAATGAGCAGTGGTTGGGGGCTGAGTTTCCACTGCTGCTGGGATGTGAGGCTCTTCTGTTGTCCACAGGTTGTCTGGCTCACCAGAAGCACAGGGTGTGCCCACACCAGGAACTGGAGTCATTGGAGGCTTTCACCCTTGGCCAGGCCAGCATTACAGACTGGGCCTCAATTTTCCCTTCTCAGACTTAGGAAATACAGCTGCAGAAACTGTCTTTTAGTGACAACTTTGGCAGATCTGGTGACAACTCTTCTGATATTGTAAGAATGCCTGCTTTAGAGGGTGAGTCTCAGGATTAAATAGGCTCTTGCAGGTGCAATCACTATGCCAGTTAAGTTACCAGCTGCTCAACAACCAAGGTGAGATGATGACTTTGACCCCCAGGTTCTGCAGCATCACGTCACCTGGAAAAGCCCACCAGGTGCTACAGGAGGGTCCCTTGGTAAAATCCAGATTCTGATTCAGGAGTGCTGGGGGAGCTAGAGAGTCTGCATTTCCTCCAAGCTTCCACATGACACCCTTTCTACTGTTTCCCAGACCACATTTTGAGGGGCAAGAGGTTAGGTTATTAAATCAGTTCTGCTTTAGGAACATTAAAATCAAATGGGTTATTTTTCAGATATTCTAGAGAATTTTGTGACCTACATAGTCTTTTTTTTTTTTTAAGATTTATTTATTTATTTAATATTTGGCTGTGCTGGATCTCCATTGCTGCACATGGGTTTTCTCTACTAGCAGCATGGTGGTTTCTATTGTTGCTGAGCGTGGGCTTTAGGCACACAGGATTCAGGAGTTGTGGTGAATGGACTTAGCTGCCCTATGGCATGTAGAATCTTCCCAGACCAGGAATCAAACCAGTTATCCCTGCATTGTCAGGTGGATTCTTAACCATTAGACCACCAGGGAAGCGCTGCATGGCCATTTTTTAACTTCTCAAAGTAATAATACCAAAATAAGAAAAACTCATGTCAAAAATGTTAAAGATACAGTTTACATGCCTGTGGTTTCATCAGTGGAAGAGTACAACTATTTAACATAGGCAGAATTTGGAAACACTGTAAATACAATTCAACTTAAAAAGCGTTTAAAGCAATGATGGAATTGTTTTAAAGATGAAAAGCCTACCCAGAGATGAACAGTACATGAAAACCACCCCTTTACCTTTCACCAAATGTGGGTTACTTAAGGTCTGAGAGACTGAGGATTAGCAAAGTTTGTAGAATACAAGAAAAACAAAATCAATGAGAAAAACCCATCTCTCCACAAAGCAACTACAAAAACTGAACTAAATATCAAATACCATAAAAAAACTAAACTCTTATCACCAATGAGCTGAGTGCAGAAAATGTGTGGTCAGCAAGTTTAACAGTTACTTCTTGCACTAAGAAACATTAGCAAACAGACAGTGATAAACCCACAGCAAACATTGTCTTAAATGGTGAAAAATTAAAAGCATTTCCCCTGAAGTCAGGAAGAAGACAAGGATGCCCACTCTCTCCACTGCTATTCATATAGTTTTGGAAGTTTTAGCCACAGCAATCAGAGAAGAAAAAGAAAGAAAAGGAATCCAGATTGGAAAAGAAGAAATACAATTCTCACTGTTTGCAGATGACATGATCCTCTACATAGAAAACCCTAAAGACACCACCAGAAAATTACTAGAGCTAGTCAATGAATATAGTAAAGTTGCAGGATATAAAATCAACACACAGAAATCCCTTTCATTCCTTTACACTAACAACGAGAAAACAGAAAGAGAAATTAAGGAAACAACTCCATTTACCACGGCAATGAAGAGAATAAAATACTTACGAGTATATCTACCTAAAGAAACAAAAGACCTATACATAGAAAACTATAAAACACTGATGAAAGAAATCAAAGAGGACACAAACAGATGGAGAAATATACCATGTTCATGGATTGGAAGACTCAATATAGTGAAAATGAGTATACTACCCAAAGCAGTCTATAGATTCAATGCAGTCCCTATCAAGCTACCAATGGTATTTTTCACAGAACTAGAACAAATAATTTCACAATTTGTATGGAAATACAAAAAAAAAAAAAAAAAAAAACTCAAATAGCCAAAGCAATCTTGAGAAAGAAGAATGGAACTGGAGGAATCAACCTGCCTGACTTCAGTCTATACTACAAAGCAACAGTCATCAAGACAGTGTCGTACTGGCACAAAGACAGAAACATAGATCAATGGAACAAAATAGAAAGTCCAGAGGTAAATCCACACACCTATGGACACCTTATCTTTGACAAAGGAGGCAAGAATATACAATAGAGAAAAGACAATCTCTTCAACAAGTTGTGCCGTGAAAAGTGGTCAACCACTTGTAAAAGAATAAAACTAGAACACTTTCTAACACCATACACAAAAATAAACTCAAAATGGATTAAAGATCTAAATGTAAGACCAGAAACTACAAAACTCCTTGAGGAAATCATAGGCAAAGCACTCTCTGATGTAAATCATAGCAGGATCCTCTATGACCCACCTCCTAGAGTAATGGAAATAAAAGCAAAAATAAACAACTGGGACCTAATTAAATTTAAAAGCTTTTGCACAACAAAGGAAACTATAAGCAAGGTGAAAAGAGAGCCTTCAGAATGGGAGAAAATAATCAAAAATGAAGAAACAAAGGAGTCATCTCAAAAATATACAAGCAATTCCTGCAGCTCAATTGCAGAAAAATAAATGACCCAATCAAAAAATGGGCCAAAGAACTAAACAGAAATTTCTCCAAAGAAGACATACACATGGCTAACAAACACATGAAAAGATGCTCAACATCACTCATTATCAGAGAAATACAAATCAAAACCTCAATGAGGTACCATTATATGCCAGTCAGAATGGCTGCTATCCAAAAGTCTACAAGCAATAAACGCTGGAGAGGTGTGGAGGAAAGGGAACCCTCTTACACTGTTGGTGGGAATGCAAACTAGTACAGCCACTATGGAGAACAGTGTGGAGATTTCTTTAAAAACTGGAAATAGAACTGCTATATGACCCAGCAATCCCACTCCTGGGCATGCACACCAAGAAACCAGATCTGAAAGAGACAAGTGCACCCCGATGTTCATCGCAGCACTGTTTATAATAGCCAGGACATGGAAGCAAACTAGATGCCCATCAGCAGATGAATGGATGAGGAAGCTGTGGTACATATACACAATGGAATATTATTCAATCATTAAAAAGAATACATTTGAATCAGTTATAATGAGATGGATAAAACTGGAGCCCATTATTTAGAGTGAAGTAAGCTAGAAAGATAAAGACCAATACAGTATACTAACACATATATATGGAATTTAGAAAGATGGTAACAATAACCCTATCTGCAAGACAGAAAAAGAGACACAGATGTATAGAACAGACTTTTGGACTCTATGGGAGAAGGCAAGGGTGGGATGCTGAGAGAACAGCATCAAAACATGTATATTATCAAGTGTGAAACAGATCGCCAGTCCAGGTTGGATGCATGAGACAAGTGCTCGGGGCTGGTGCACTGGGATAACCCAGAGGGATGGGATGGGGAGGGAGGCGGGAGGGGGGATCGGGATGGGGAACATATGTAAATCCATGGCTGATTCATGTTAATGTATGGCAAAAACCACTACAATATTGTAAAGTAATTAGCTTTCAACTAATAAAAATAAATGAAAATATAACAAAAAATAACAACAACTATACACACACACACACACACACACACACACACACACACACACAACTCCTGCAGCTCAATTCCAGGAAAATAAATGACCCAATCAAAAAGTAGGCCAAAGAACTAAACAGGCATTTCTCCAAAAAAGACATACAGATGGCTCACAAACAAATGAAAAGATGCTCAACATCACTCATTATCAGAGAAATGCAAATCAAAACCACAATGATGTACCACTCCATGCCAGTCAGAATGACTGCTTTCAAAAAGTCTACAAACAATAAATGCTGCTGAGAGTGTAGAGAAAAAGGAACCCTCTTACACTGTGGGTGGGAATGCAAACTAGTACAACCACTATGGATAACACTATGGAGATTTCCCTTAGAAACTGGAAATAGAACTGCGATATGACCCAGCAATCCCACTGCTGTGCATACACACTGAGGAAACAAGAATTGAAAGAGACACGTGTACCCCAGTATTCATTGCAGCACTGTTTCCAATAGCCAGAACAAGGAAGCAACCTAGATGTCCATTGGCAGGCGAATGGATAAGAAAGCTGTGGTATATATACACAATGGAATATTTCTCAGCTATTAAAAAGAATGCATTTGAATCAGTTCTAATGAGGTGGATGAAACTGGAGCCTATTATAGAGAGCAATGTAAGCCAGAAAGAAAAACACCAATACAGTATATTAATGCAAACATATGGAATTTAGAAAGATAGTAACGATGACCCTATATGTGAGACAGCAGAGACACGGATGTAAAGAACAGACTTTTGGACTCTGTGGGAGAAGGCGAGGGTGGGATGATTTGAGAGAATAGCATTGAAACCTGTATATTATCATATGTGAAACAGATTGCCAATCCAGGTTCCATGCATGAGGCAGGGTGCTCAGGGCTGGTGCACTGGGATGACCGTGAGGGATGGGATGGGGAAGGAGGTGGGAGGGTGGATCAGGATGGGGAAAACACGTACACGCATGGCTGATTTGTGTGAATGAATGACAAAAACCCCCACAATATTGTAATTAGCCTCCAATTAAAAAAAATTTTTTTAAGAAGATAAAAAGAGAAAGAGAGAACAGATAGCTTTTCAAAATATTTATTTTCTCTGGCTTTGAGATAGACTGTTGTAATCAGAGCTGTAATTCCAATTTCATGGCCTTGCAGTATTAAAGTTCTCTCAAAGGTCTCCACGTGAAAGCCTTATGATAAACTCCCTTCACACACATGCTATGACTCTTCATCTGAATGACACAGGACACAAGGCCCCTACTGGAATATCTCCAGGAATACAGAAGGAAAAAGGATTCACAGTAAACAAGGGGAACCCAATCCATTTTCAGACTATTCTGTTAGGACTTTCTCACATTAAACTGAATCTTGTCTTCCTGGAAGATCCAAACTCTGATGCTTATTCTCTCCTTATAAGCACACAAACTGAATCTAATTTCTGTCAATATTACAGTCTTTCAAATACTTGAAAGAAGTGAATCATGTCCTTTCCAGCCACTACTCCTTGGTGCCTCAATGATCTCTAATAAGGCATGGTCCTATCCCGGCTGCTGCCTCTTGACCAGACTCAGATGGCCAGTCCTAGTTAATGTCTTGTGCCCAGGAGTAAAATTACCACCTCCCTCATCCTGCATAATCAGTCACAAAGCTGACAAACATGGTAAATTCTGGAGGCCAGATCATATTTTGGATATGGGTATAATGAAAATCCACATCACTCCCATCTACAACACAGGTAAATTTAAGGGAACAATTGAGTAATACATATGAACAACTCTAAAACTACATCCCTTCTCACCTAGAAATTCCATTTCTAGGAATGCATCCCAGGAGTTAAAAAGTGCATGAGATGTACAATGTGGCATATTTGGAGAGTCAGAAGCAGAAAACAACCTGAACAAGTCTGAAATAAGCCTGCAATATATATGTACAATTTAAATTTTCTGTGGTGTTTTTCTACAATGACTATCTTTACTTGTATGAAAAGTTAAAGTCGTGGGGAGAGCAAGAGAAAGACTGGGGGAAAGAGAGAAGGGAAATCAAGTGTTAACGAGAGGAGGGAGGTAGTATAAAGAGTGGAGGAAGAGAGGGGAGGAAGGTAGCCTCCTTGAAGTCCATGGTATCTGAGAACCAATAAGGGTCCTCTTAACTGCTTTGGTCCACATTTTTCTATTTTGTTCGTGAGACAGAATACCATGAAAGATGTTACTGAACTTCTCATCAAATCCAAATTCACAATGATCATGTTTTATGTTGTCTCTGAGTCTGGCTTCTTTTGTTCAGCCTAAGGTTTTTGAGGTTCACCTGTGAGGTAGCATGTGTCTTTTTAAGCCCCATTTTTTTTTCTTACCACACAAGTGGTCTTAGACACCAGCAATAACAGACCACATATCAGGCCATGTCACACCTGACCTTGAGGGTAAGTAAGAGCAGATGAGTTCTGTGAAATCTTTGATGTTGTGAGCTTCTTTAGATGTGTCTGTGGTTAGCTTCACTGATAGTCCTAGAATCTAACTGTTTTGATAAGAACTGACTATTGGTTTAAAGCCCTGCAGAGAGTCAGAAGCTGGGAGTGGAGGACCAAGGACAGGTTCTGAGTCCAGTGGAATGTGGAGGGGTGAGGAGAACAATAAAGGAACCGCTGTCCTCATGAAAAGTGGGATTTATACCCAAGCAGCCTATTCAAAAAAAAAAAGGAGAGTCTCTCCAAAAGGTCCAAGAAAATATACACTGGTTGTCGTGTACACAAGGATCAATTTCAGCCCAGTGGTCATCTCTGGGTTCTGCTGAACACCCTCTCCATTGAACCAGTTTTGCCCCATCCCCTTACACAGTACCTGGAAGGTCCAGGTATATTTTCTTGTGTACACAAAGGAGTCATTAAAGAAGGTGGTCCAGCCTGGACTTCCTGCATCTACACAAACTAATTTGACTTACAAGAACCTAAGAACAGGAGAGGGAGCTGTAGAAGTCTGGGAGCTCCACAGTTTCTTCATCTTTGCTGTTAGAATAGGTCATCAACATGGTGCCTGCTCAAAGAATGTCAAGAAATATTAGGTTGCTGCAAAAGTAATTGCGATTTTGCATTGTTGAAATTTGGCATTTGATATGGGAATATATGAATGTGGCTATGTTATACATCATAATAATGTTCATATATTGCTTTATGTTTTTTGCTAATGAATTATTACTTGCTGCTTATTTTGTATGTATTTTGGACTATGGAAATAACGTTAGTAAAAAAGCAAATTCGAGCGATTTTCTTATTCAAGTTCAAAATGGGTCATAAGGCGGTGGAGACAACTCACAACATCAACAAGGCATGTGACCCAGGAATTGCTAATGAATGTACAGTGCAGTGGTGGTTCAAGTAGTTTTGCAAAGGAGATGAGAGCCTTGAAGATGAGCACAATGGCCAGCCATCGGAAGTTGACAATGACCAACAAAGAGCACCATGGAAGCTGATCCTCTTAAAATTACACGAGAAGTTGCCCCCCAAATCAACACCAACATCCTACAGTCATTTAGCATTTGAAAGGTGAAAAGGCTCAATAAGTGGGTGTCTCATGAGCTGCCTGAATATCAAAAAAAATGTTTTAAAGTGTCATCTTCTCTTATTCTATGCAACAACAATGAACCATTTCTTGGACTGTGACATGAGACAAAACTGGATTTTATATGACAACCAGCAATGACCAGTTCAGTGGTTGGACTGAGAAGACGCTCCAAAGCACGTCCCAAAGCGAAACTTACACAAAAAACGGTCATGGTCACTGTTTTGTGGTCTGCTGCCCATCTGATGCATTATAGGTTTTTTAATCCCAGCATAACCATTACATCTGAGAAGTATGCTCAGCAAACGGATGATATGAATCAAAAACTGCAATGCCCGCAGCCAGGATTGATCAACAGAAAGGGCCCAATTCTTCGGGAAAATACCCAGCAGCACATCACACAATCAACACTTCAAAAATTGAACAAATTGGGCTACAAAGGTTTTTTTTATAATTTTTTTTAAAAAATTGTTTATTTTTTAATTGAAGGAGTTTTGTTGTTTTCTGTCAAACCTCAACATGAATTAGTCATAGGTATACATATGTTTCCTCCCTCTTGAACCTCCCTCACATCTCCCTCTCCATCCCACCCCTCGAGGTTGATACAGAGCTCCTGTTTGAGTTCCCTGAGACATAACAGCAAACTCCTGTTGGCTATCTCTTTTACATATGGTAATGCAAGTTTCCCTATTACTCTCTCCAAACATCTCACCCTCTTCTCCCCTCTCCTCATATCCGTAAGTTTGTTCTCTATGTTTGTTTCTCCATTGCTGCCCTGCAAATAAATTCCTTGGTAAGATTTTTCTAGATTCTATATATATGCATTAGTATATGATATTTATCTTTCTCTTTCTGACTTACTTCATTTGTATAATAGGCTCTAGGTTTATCCACCTCATTAGAACTGCCTCAGATGTGTTCCTTTTTATGGCTGAGTTCTATTCCATTGTTTATATGTATCACAACTTCCTTATCCATTCTTCTTTTGATGGACATCTACATTGTTTCCATGTTCTAGCTATTGTAAATAGTGCTGCAACGAACATTGTGGTACATGTGTCTTTTTCAATTTTAGTTTCCTCAAGGTATATGCCTAGGAATGGGATTGCTGGGTCATCAGTTCAGTTCAGTTCAGTCGCTCAGTCGTCTCCGACTCTTTGCAAACCTATGGACTGCATCACCAGGCCTCCCTGTCCATTACCAACTCCAGGAGTTTGCTCAAACTCTTGCCCATTGAGTCGATGATGCCATCCAACCATCTCATCCTCTGCAGTCCCCTTCTCCTCCCACCTTCAATCTTTCCTGGGATCAGAGTCTTTTCAAATGAGCCAGTTCTTGGCAACAGGGGACCAAAGTACTGGAGTTTCAGCTTTAGCATCAGTCCTTCCAATGAATATTCAGGACTGATTTCCTTTAGGCTGGACTGGTTGGATCTCTTTGCAGTCCAAGGAACTCCCAAGAGTCTTCTCCAACACCATAGTTCAAAAGCATCAACTATTCAGTGCTCAGCTTTCCTTATAGTCCAATTCTCACATCCATACATGACTACCAGAAAAACCATAGACTGGACTAGATGGACCTATGTTGACAAAGTAACGTCTCTGCTTTTTAATATGCTGTCTAGGTTGGTCATAAATTTCCTCCCAAGAAGTATGTGTCTTTTAATTTCATGGGTGCAGTCACCATATGCAGTGATTTTGGAGCCCCCCCAAATAAAGTCTCATTGTTTCCACTTTTTCTCCATCTATTTTCCATGAAGTGATGGGACCAGATGCCATGATCATTATTATCTGAATGTTGAGTTTTAAGTCAACTTTTTCACTCTCCTCTTTCATTTTCAAGGTGTCATCTGCATATCTGAGGTCATTGATATTTCTCTCGGCAATCTTGATTCCAGCTTGTGCTTCCTCCAGCCCAGCATTCCTCAAGATGTACACCATATATAAGTTAAATAAGCAGGGTGACAATATACAGCTTTGACGTACTCCTTTTCTTATTTGGAAGCAGTCTGTTATTCCATGTCCAGTTCTAACTGTTGCTTCCTGACCTGCATACAGGTTTCTTTTTCTTTTCTTTTCTTTTTTTGCATACAGGTTTCTGAAGAGACAGGTCAGGTGGTCTGGTATTCCCATCTCTTTCAGAATTTTCCACAGTTTATTGTGATCCTCACAGTCAAAGGCTTTGGCATAGTCAATAAAGCAGAAATAGATGTTTTTCTGGAACTCCCTTGCTTTTTTTGCTGATCCAGAAGATGTTGGCAATTTGATCTCTGGTTTCTCTGCCTTTTCTAAATCCAGCTTGAACATCTGGAAGTTCACAAAAGAACTGTACAAAAAAGATCTTCATGACCCAGACTATCACAATGGTGTGATCATTCAACTAGAGCCAGACACCCTGGAATGTGAAGTCAAGTGGGCCTTAGGAAGCATCACTACAAACAAAGCTAGTGGAGATGATGGAATTCCAGTTGAACTATTTTAAATCCTAAATGATGATGCTGTGAAAGTGTTGCATTCAATATGCCAGCAAATTCGGAAAACTCAGCAGTGGCCACAGGGACTGGAAAAGGTCAGTTTTCATTCCAATGCCTAAGAAACGCAACACCAAAGATTGCTGGGTCTTATGGTGGTTTTATTCCGAGTTTTCTAAGGAATCTCCATAGGATCTTCCATAGTGACTGTACCAATTGACATTCCCACCAACAATGCAAGAGGGTTCCCTTTTCTCCAGACCCTACCCAGCATTTATTGTTTGTAGACTTTTTGATAATGACCATTCTGACTGGTCATCTGAATGCAGAATTCCAAAGAATAGCAAGGAGAGATAAGAAAGCCTTCCTCCACGATCAATGCAAAGAAATACAGGAAAACAATAGAATGGGAAAGACTAGAGATCTCTTAAAGAAAATTAGAGATACAAAGGGGACATTTCATGCAAAGATGGGTTCAATAAAGGACAGAAATGGTAGTGGCCTAACAGAAGCAGAAGATATTAAGAAGAGGTAGCAAGAATACACAGAAGAACTGTACAAAAAAAAGATCTTCACGACCCAGATAATCACAATGGTATGATCACTCACCTAGAGCCAGACATCCTGGAATGTGAAGTCAAGTGGGCCTTAGGAAGCATCACTATGAACAAAGCTAGTGGAGATGATGGAATTCCAGTTGAGCTATTTCAAATCCTGAAAGATGATGCTGTGAAAGTGCTGCACTCAATATGTCAGCAAATTTGGAAAACTCAGCAGTGGCCACAGGACTGGAAAAGGTCAGTTTTCACTCCAATCCCAAAGAAGGGCAATCCCAAAGAATGCTCAAACTACCACACAATTGCACTCATCTCATACACTAGTAAAGTGATGCTTAAAATTCTCCAAGCCAGGCTTCAGCAATACATGAACTGTGAACTTCCAGATGTTCAAGCTGGTTTTAGAAAAGACAGAGGAACCACAGATCAAATTGCCAACATCTGCTGAATCATCAAAAAAGCAAGAGAGTTCCAGAAAAATATTTATTTCTGTTTTATTGAGTATGCCAAAGGCTTTGACTGTGTGGATCACAATAAACTGTGAAATTTCTGAAAGAGATTGGAATACCAGACCACCTGACCTGACTCTTGAGAAACCTGTATGCAGGTCAGGAAGCAACAGTTAAAACTGGACATGGAACAACAGACTGGTTCCAAATAGGAAAAGGAGTACGTCAAGGGTGTATATTGTCACCTGCTTATTTACCTTATATATGCGAGAACATCATGAGAAACGCTGGGCTGGAGGAAGCACAAGCTGGAATCAAGACTGCCCAGAGAAATATCAATGACCTCAGATATGCAGATGACACCACCCTTAAGGCAGAAAGTGAAGAAGAACTAAAGAGCCTCTTGATGAAAGTGAAAGAGGAGAGTGGAAAAGTTGGCTTAAAGCTCAACATTCAGAAAACTAAGATCATGATATCTGGTCCCATCACTTCATGGCAAATAAATGGGAACACGGAAATAGTGTCAGACTTTATTTTTCTGGGCTCCATAATCACTGCAGATGGTGATTGCAGCCATGAAATTAAAAGACTCTTGTTCCTTGGAAGCAGTTATGATCAACCTAGACAGCATATTAAAAATCAGAGACTTTACTTTGTCAACAAACGTCTGTCTAGTCAAGCTATGGTCTTTCCAGTGGTCATGTATGGATGTGAGAGTTGGACTGTGAAGAAAGCTGAGCACCGAACAATTGATGCTTTTGAACTGTGGTGTTGGAGAAGACTCTTGAGAGTCCCTTGGACTGCAAGGAGATCCAACCAGTCCATCCTAAAGGAGATCAGTCCTGGGTGTTCATTGGAAGGACTGATGTTGAAGCTAAAACTCCAATACTTTGGCCACCTGATGCAAAGAGCTGACTCATTTGAAAAGGCCCTGATTCTGGGAAAGATTGAAGGCAGGAGAAGGGGACAACAGAGGATGAGATGGTTGGATGGCATCACTGACTCAATGGACATGGGTTTGGGTGGACTCCAGGAGTTTGTGATGGACGGGGAGGCCTGGCGTGCTGCGGTTCATGGGGTCGCAAAGAGTCCGACACGACTGAGCGACTGAACTGACTGAATTGATTCTGACTGGTGTGAGGTTATATCTCATCATGGTTTTCATTTTCATCTCTCTAATAATGAGCAATATTGAGCATCTTTTCATGTGGTTGTTAGTCATCTCTAGTCTTCTTTAGAGAAATGTCTGTTTAGATCTTTTCCCCACTTTTTGACTGGGTTGTGTGTTTTTTTGTTTGTTTTTTTTTTCTGGTATTGAGTTGCATGAGGTGCTTGTATATTTTGGAAATTAATCCTTTGTCAGTTGTTTCATTTGCTATTATTTTTCACCATTCTGAGGGTTGTCTTTTCACCGTGTTTACAGTTTCCTTTGTTGTGCAAAAGCTTTTAAGCTTAATTGGGTACCATTTGTTTGCTTTCTTTTAATTTCCATTATTCTAGGAGGTGGATCATGCAGGATCTTGCTTTGATTTATGTCATCGAGTGCTCTGCACATGTTTTCCTCTAAGAGTTTTATAGTATCTGATCTTATATTTATGTCTTTAATCCATTTTGAATTTATTTTTGTGTATTGTGTTAGGGCGTATTCTAATTTCATTCTTGTACATGTAGCTGTCCGGTTTTCCCAGCACCACTTATTGAAGAGGCTGTCTTTTCCCCGTTGTATAATCTTTCTCCTTTGTCAAAAATAAGGTACCCATAAGTGCATGGGTTTATTTCTGGGCTTTCAATATTGTTCCATTTGCCTATATTTCTGTTTTTGTGCCAGTTCCATACTGTCTCAATGACTGTAGCTTTGTAGTACAATCTGAAGTCAAGAAGGTGGATTGCTCCAGTTCCATTCATCTTTCTCAAGACTGATTTGGCTATTTGGGGTCTTCTGTGTTTCTAAATGAATTGTGAAATTTTCTGTTCTAGTTTTGTGAAAAATGCCATTGGTAATTTGATAGGAATCACATTGAATCTGTATATTGCATTTGGTAGTATAGTAATTTTCACAACATTGGTTCTTCCTACCCAGGTACATGGAATATCTCTCCATCTGTTTATGTCATCTTTGATTTCTTTCATCAGTGTCTTATAATTTTCTGTGTACAGGTCTTTTGTCTCCTTAGGTAGGTTTCTTCCTATATATTTACTTCTTTTTGTTGCACTGGTGAATGGGGATTGATTCCTTAATGTCTTTTTCTGATTTTTCATTGTTGGTATATAGGAATGCAAGTGATTTCTGTGCATTGATTTTTATATCCTGTGCCTGTGACTTTGCTAAATTCACTGATTAGCTCCACTAATTTTCTGATAGTATCTTTAGGGTTTTCTGTGTGTAGTAGCATGCCATCTGCAAACAGTGAGCACTTTGCTTCAGCTTTTCTGAACTGGATTCTTTTAATTTATTTTTCTTCTCTGATTGATGTAGCTAGGACTTCCAAAACTATGTTGAATAGTAGTGGTAAGAGTGGACACCCTTGCTTGTTCCTGATCTTAGGGGAAATGCTTGCAGTTTTTCACCATTGAGAATAACATAGGCTGTGGGTTTATCATATATAGCCTTCACTATGCTGAGGTATGTTTCTTTATTGCCTATTTTCTGAAGAATTTCAGTTATAAACGGGTGCCAAGTTTTGTCAAGGACTTTTTCTGCATCTGTTGAGATTATCATATGGTTTTTATCTTTCAATAAAAGATAAAATGTTAATGTTTATTGTTAACAACAATAAAATGTTGTTAATATGGTGTATCACATTGATTGATTTGCATATATTAAAGAATCCTTGTACCCCCGGAATAAACCCAATTTGATCATGGTGTATGAGCTTTATAATGTGTTGTTGAATTTTGTTTGCTAAAATTTTGTTGAGAATTTTTGCATCTATGTTCATCAGTGATATTGACCTGTAGTTTTCTTTTTGTGTGTTGTCTTTGGTTTTGGTATCAGGGTGATGGTGGCCTCATAGAATGAGTTTGGAAGTGTTCCTTCCTCTGCAATTTTTTGAAAGAATTTTAGAAGGATAGGCATTAGCTCTTCTCTAAATGCTTGACAGAATTCACCTATGAAGCTATCTGGTCCTAGGCTTGTTTTTTGGAAGACTTTTTATCACAGCTGCGATTTCAGTACTTGTAATTGGGTTATTCATAATATCTATTTCTTCCTAGTTCAGTCTTGGAAGATCGAACTTTTCTAAGAATCTGTTCATTTCGTCCAGGTTATCCATTTTATTGCCATGTAGTTGTTCATAACAGTCTCTTGTAATCCTTTGTATTTCTGTATTGTCTGTTGTAACCTCTTCTTTTTCATTTCTAACTTTGTTGATTTGATTCTCCTCTCTTTTGTTCTTGATGAGTCTGGATAAAGGTTTGTCAATTTTCTTTATCTTCTCAAAGAACAAGCTTTTAGTTTTATTAATCTGTGCTATTGTTTTTCATTTATTTTTCATTTATTTCTGCTCTGATCTTTTTTATTTCTTTCCTTCTAATAATTTTGGGATTTTTCTCTTCTTCTTTTTCTAGTTGTTTAGGTGTAAATTTAGGTTGTCTATTTGATGTTTTTCTTGTTTCTTGAGGTAGCAATAGATTGCTATAAACTTCCCTCTTAGAATTGCTTTTGCTGCATCCCATATGATTTGACTTGTCGTGTTTTCATTGTCATTTGTTTCTAGGAATTTTTTTTTTATTTCCCTTTTGATTTCTTCAGTAACCTGTTCATTATTTAGAAACATTTTTTAAATCTCCATTTGTTTGTGTTTTTTACAGATTTTTTTTCTTGTAATTGATATCTAGTCTCATAGCGTTGTGGTCAGAAAAGATGCTTGAAATAATTTTTTTTTTTAATTTACTGAGGTTTGATTCATGATCCAAGATGTGCTGTCTCCTGGAGTATGTTCCATGTGCACTTGAGAAGGTATATTCTTCTGCATTTGGATGGAATGTTCTGAAGGTATCAATGAGATCCATCTCATCTAATGTATGATTTAAGACTTGTGTTTCCTTTTTTGTTTTCATTTATTTTTATTAGTTTTGATGGTCTGTCCATTGGTGTAAGTAGGATGTTAAAGTCTCCTCCTATTATTGTGCTACTGTCATTTCTCCTTTTATGTCTGTTAGTATTTGTTTTATTTATTGAGGTGTTCCTGTGTTGGATGCATAGATATTTAAAATTGTTATGTCTTTCTCTTGGATTGATCCCTTGATCATTTGTAGTGTCCTTCCTTATCTCTTGTAATCTTCTTTATTCTAACGTCTACTTTGCCTAATATGAGAATTACTACTTCAGTTTTCTTTTGCTTTCCATTTGCATGGAATATATTTTTCCATCCTCTCACTTTCAGTCTATATATGTCTTTAGGTCTGAAGTAGGATTCTTGTAGACAGCATATATACAGGTCTTGTTTTTGTATCCATTCAGCCAGTCTGTATCTATTTCTTAGAGCATTTAATCCATTTATATTAGAAGTAATTATTGATATATGTGTTCCTATTGCCATTTTCTTAATTGCTTTGGACTTACTTTTGTAGATCTTTTTCTTCTCTTGTATTTCCTGACTGTATAATTCCCTTTAACATTTGTTGTAAAGCTGGTTTGGTGGTACTGAATTCTCTTAACTTTTTTTTGTCTGAGAAGCTTTTGATTTCTACATCAATTCTGAATGAGATCCTTGTCAGGTAGAGTGATCTTGGTTATAGATTTTTCCCTTTCAGTACTTTAAATATATCCTGCCATTCCCTTCTGGCCTGCAGAGTTTCTGCTGAAAGATCAGCTGTTAAGTAAATGGGGTTTCCTCTGTATGTTACTTGTTGCTTTTCCCTTGCTGCTTTTAATATTCTTTTTGTGTTTAATCTTTGTTAGTTTGATTAGTATGTGTCTTGGCATGTTTCTCCATTGGTTTATCCTGTATGGGACTCTGTGCCTCTTTGACTTGATTGACTATTTCCTTTTCCATGTTGGGGAAATTTTTAACTATAATCTCTTCAAAAATTTTCTCATAACTTTTAATTTTCCCTTCTTTTTCTGGGACCCCTATAATTTGAGTGTTGGTGCATTTAATATTGTCCCAGAAGTCTCTGAGACTAACCTCAGTTCTTTTCATTCTTTTTACTTTATTCTACTCTTCAGCAGTTATTTCCACCATTTTATCTTCCAACTCATTGATCTGTTCCTCTGCTTCAAATATTCTGCTACTGATTCTTTCTAGAGTATTTTTAACTTTATTAATGTGCTTTTTGTCTTTATATGTTTATTCTTTAATTCTTCTGAGTCTTTGTTAGTTGATTGTTGCATTTTCTCCATTCTATTTTCAAGGTTTTTCATCATCTTTACTATCATTATTCTGAATTCTTTTTCAGGCAGTTTGCCTATTTCCTTTTTATTTATTTGGGCTTGTGTATTACTAGTCTGTTCCTTCATTTGTGCAGTATTTCTCTACCTTTTCATTATTTTTTTTTAACTTACTGTGTTTGAGGTCTCCTTTTCCCAGGCTTCAAGTCTGAATTATTTATTCCTTTTGGTTTCTCCCCTCCTAAGGTTGGTCCAGTGGTTTCTGTAAGCCTCATGTAGGGTGAGGTTTGTGCTGAGTTGTTGTTGGTTTTTTCCTCTGATGGGAAGAGTGAGGTGTTAATCATGTCTGATGATGATTGTGTTTGTATTTTTGTTTTATTTGTTGTTTGGATGAGGTGTCCTGCACAGGGTGCTACTGGCATTTGGGTGATGCCAGGTCTTGTATTCAAGTGGCTGTCTTTGTGGGAGTTCTCACTATTGAATACTCTCTAAGGTTAGTTCTCTGGTAGTCTAGGTTCTTGGAGTCAGCATTCCCACTCCAAAGGCTCAGGGCTTGATATCTGGCCAGAGTGGAGATTCCACAGGTGGTTTGTTATGGCATTAAGTGGGATTAAAACAAATACCCAAACACAGAAAACCAAAGATGAACCCTAGACAAATGGCATTTACAAAATCAGGCAAATAGTAATTAAAATAATGGAATATACACATATACATATACACCCATAAGCAAAATCAAAACAGACCAACAAACATAAAGTACAGTAGATCAACTCAGTGAACAAAGGAAACAAAAAAATGATATCCGCCAGTTAAGAACAAAACTAACTAAAGCATAAATTGGAAAACAAAACTAAAGCAAGGCACCAACTGGGGAATAAAGCAATGAAGGCAAAACTAAGAAATATGGTGAGAAAAAGAAAGAAGAAAGAATAGAAATGCAGAGTTAAATACAGGTATATAAAGATTTATATAAATTAAAGATCAACTGCATGGGGGAAAAAAGAGTAGGAAAAACAAACAAAGGAATAAATGTAGAAAAATAATAATAGATTTAAAATTCTTTTAATTAAAATTAAAAAGAGAGAGGATAAAAAGTAGAAGAAGAAAAAAAATGAAAACTCCACAGAACTGAAAAAGGCCAACATACAGGCAGAGGTTTATAGCAGCAATAAAAAGTGTGATTGAAGAAAAAAGAAAACCTCAAAAGCTTAATTAGATTTCATAATACTAATTAAATCAACAAGTACAAGAGAGGGGGAAAAGAAAAGAAAAAAATCAAAATAAACTACAGAACAAGTCAAAAGATAAGAATAAGAAATATTTTTCTTGAGTCTCTGTCAGCATCCTTTCCCTCGCTGGGAATCATAGTCCACCTCACCTCCCTAGGATGCCCTCCAACACCGTGCTGGTCTCTGGCCCTGCTGTAGGGGCAGCTCAGACTCTAATCTGGTCCTGTTCCTGTGTGTTCTTGCCTCCAATGTACACAGCTATCAGAGCTAGTGTGTTTTCTTTTGTGGAGCTCTCAGTGTCCTTTTATATAGACACAGAGTCTGCCTAGTTCATCATATGGATTTAATCTGCAACTTGTATAGCTGGTGGGAAGGTTTTGTGTCTTCTTCCTTAGCCACACTGTCCTTGGGTTTCAATTGTGGTTTTATTTCCACCTCTGCATGTGGGTTGTCCCCTGGAGTTTGCTCCTGAGGCTGCCACGGAGAACTTGGGTCTGCCCCAGTGAGGGCCACTTGTGGAGATTTTGCAGCTGCTTGGGTTGTGGGGGTTCTGGCAGCACCAGGTACTCAGGGGAGTTGGTGGCTAGGGCAGCAGGAAATATACTACTCTAGAAGGGTATGGCAACCAGTATTGGCCAATATACTCCAGTATTCTTGCCTGGAGAACCCCTCTGACAGAGAAGCCTCACAGGCCACAGGCCACAGGGATACAGAGTCCAACACTACTTAGTGACCCTATGTGCATAGACTCAAGACTTCTTTTTGGCTGTGGCAGCTCTGCCACAGTGAGAGTTGAGCATTAAGGTGGCACAGCTGCTTGGGTCATGGGTACCTGACAGCGCTAATTGTGCAGGGACATGGACTGTCTGTGCCGCAGGAGTTATGGCCCTCAGTTCAGTTCAGTTCAGTTCAGTCTCTAAGTCGTGTCCGACTCTTTGCGAGCCCATGAATTGCAGCACGCCAGGCCTCCCTGTCCATCACCAACTCCCGGAGTCTACCCAAACTCATGCCCATCGAGTCGGTAATGCCATCCAGCCATCTTATCCTCTGTCATCCCCTTCTCTTCCTGCCCCCAATCCTTCGCAGCATCAGGATCTTTCCCAATGAGTCAACTCTTCGCGTGAGGTGGCCAAAGTATAGGAGTTTCAGCGCCTATCAGCATCTTTTTTCAAACCTCTGGTAGCTGGTGATCAGAAGACCTCTTTGGCTAATCTTTCTCCATAGCTCTGCTCATTCAGGCACTTAGAGAGCTCCCTTGCCTGGGGTCTTTCTCTGTTGTTCAGCACATCAGGCACATAGAGGGGCGCCCAAGACTGGAGTCCTACTCTGTAGATCCATACATCAGGCAGTTAAAGTGGCACCTTGGGTGGGGTCCTACTCTGTAGTTGAGTGCATCAGCCATTTAATAGGCCAGCCTCTCTATTGTTCTGTTGCTAATGCTCCCCTTGTGGCAGGAGAAGCTACGGTGATGGCTCCACCTCCTACACAGGACTCAGCAGTATCGCCTCGCTTCCATGCCTGCCTGGCTTTCCTCCACAGACATTTCCCACCACAATCTCCTCCTTCATGTCCCCTCGGCTCGTCTCTCCACAGTCAAAAGCAGCCCTCACCCTGGGATTGCTCCATAATCCCCACGCTCCAGCTGCCAGTCACTGCTGGCATCCCTGTCTGGGGTACATATAGCTGCGACAAGGACTGTCTAACTCTCATTCCATTTAGGCTACCACAAATCAGCTTCTTCACTCTCAGCCTTAAATGTTTCTCTGCTGATCCAGACAATTGCCCCAATGTGGGGATTGGACCCCTGCTTCAGTTCGCTCACCCACCAAGGGTAGGTCCAGTCCTACCAACACTCCTGTTTTCCCACCTAATTCCTTCATCCTATCTAGTTTTATGCGGTTCTATGTCTTCTTTTCCAGAGGTCAGGTACTCCTGTCTGCTCTCAGCTGGTATTCTCCAAGCAGTGGTGTCTGAAGGTGTATTCCTGACATTTCCATAGAGAGACATGTACCCCATGTCCACCTACTCCTCGCCATCTTTTTCCCTATCTACAAAGTTTTGCCTCATCCACCTTGTTCACCTGACCTCTGACCAACCAACTACCACTTCAAGAATCTCAACAACTCTTTGCAGGGGAAATGCTTCCACAACCAGCAGGATGCAGAAAGTACTTCTTGAGAATTCATCTAATTCCAAAGCACAGATTTTTTTGCTACAGGAATAGAAAACATTTCTTGTTGGCAAAAATGTGTTGCTTGAAATGGTCCCTACTTTAATTAATTAAAGATGTGTTTGAGCCTAGTTATAATGATTTAAAATTCACTATTTAAATTTAAATTTAAAATAATTTAAAATTCACCATTAAAACGCACCAACCTAGTAGAACAGGAATTAGGAAACCATTGGTGGAAAAACACAAAGTTCTGGGCCTGCTCTAATGCACAGTAGCAACAGGCATTTAGGCAACTCATCCAAACTCCATTGAGAAGTAAATACCGTATCTTTAAAAGTGAGATAACATTCACAGGATAAAACATCATGCTTAGTCATTTTCCTCCTAAACTATAAAGAAACACATACATGCAAGGTATTATTCATATTATTCTTTGAGATTTTAGGGCTTTAAGGGGCATGAAAGGTCATCAGGGCTAGTAATTTCCAAACTTTGTCCTGCGAAACATGAGATGCAACAGAGGTGCCTCAGAGGATGATGCAAAAGAGGGAGTAACAGCCAAGTTTCCCCAGTTCCAGACACACCACCTGGATGTCTCCCTTACTGCCCATCCTCCTCAAACAGAGTCCCTTACATATAGCTGGATGTTCACATAGTGATGGCCTTTGAAGAAAGGTTTCTGCAGCTAAGAGAAATGTTCAAATCCCTTTGTAAACCAAGCTTCCAGTGATATAAGAGACAAGGTCCAACCTTGCTCAGGGTGATGCAAAAATATTTCATTATGGGATGGGTGTTAATGTCAAGGGCTTCCCTACAATCATCCTGGAATTTCCACTCTGCACATAAAGGAAGCAAGGAAACCCTACTATGTAGCACAACTTCCTGCAATATCTTTTACTGCCTCATTTCTTTCTAAGGATAGTTCCATTAACCATTTCTCCTTTTCCCGGTGCTTTCTAAACTTCACTCATTTTATTATTATGATTTCCTATTTGCTTATGCATCCCAAATCATATCTCCACTCCTAATCTCTTGCTTGGGCATGTGGCTGCCCTACAGAACATCTTAAGATCCAAACACATCCAAACTGAGCAGAGAGATCAGCCAAAATGGTGGAGTAGAAAGTCCTTCATCCCATTTCACTTCAAGAGCACACCAAAATCACAACTATCTGAAGAACAACCATCAGTGAAAAAGACCAGAACTTACCATAAAATATCTTCTATAAACTAAAGACAAAGAAGGAACCACATCAAGATGGAAGGAGGGACAGACTCATAATATAATCAAATCCCATATGCCCCTAGGTGGGCAACCTACAAACTGGAAAATAATTATACTGCAGAGGTTCTCCCATGGGAGTAAAACTTGAGCCCAACATCAGGCTCCACAGCCCAGGGTTCTGACACTGGAAAGACAAGCCCCCAGAACATTTGGTCTTGAATGCCAGTGGGACTTAACTGCAGGAGTTCCAAAAGGACTGTAAGAAATAGACACTTCACTCTTAAAGGACACACACAAAAATCTTACATGCACCAGGACACAGGGAAAAAGCAATAATTTAATAGAAGCCTGGGGACAGATGTACCTGCTGGTTTTTGAGAGTCTCCTAGAGAGACGGAGGGTGGCTGCAGCTCACCCTAGGGGTACAGATATTGGTGGCAGAAGTAGGAAACATTCAGCCACATGAACACTCCTGGGGGCTGAAATCTTGGAACATTAGAGTCAAGACTTGGTCCCACTGAACAGCCTATAGACACCAGTGTAGGAGCACCACAGGCCAAATGACTAACTGGACAGGGCATGGCCCCATCCATCAGAAGATAGGCTGCCTAAAGATTACAGAGCTCACAGCCACCTCTGGACATGTGTCTAAACATGGTCCAGCCATCAGAGGGCCAAGACCCAATTCCAACCACCAGTAGACAGGCATGACCCTCCTTACCTGGAAACCTGCACAAGCCTCTAAAGCAGCCTCACCCACCAGGGAGCAGATACTAGAAGCAAGAAAACTACAATCCCAACAATGTAGAACAGATCCTACCTTGGGGCTAGCTAGGCCCTGGCTCTGGTTACTGACAGGCCAATACAACATTAGCATTTGCATCATAGGAGTGTCAGAGGAGAAGAGAAAGAGAAAGAGCCCAAGAAAATATTTGAAGAGACAATAGGTGAAAATCTCCCTAACCTGAGAAAGGAAATAGTTACCCAAATCCAGGAAGCACAGAGAGTCCCATACAGCATTAACCCAAAGATGAACATGCCAAGACACATTGTAATCAAAATGACAAAAAGATATAGATTATTAAAAGCAACAAATAACATATAAGGGAATTCCCATAGGCTATCAGCTGATTTTTCATCAGAAATCCTGTAGCAAGAAGGGAGTGGCACAGAATCTTTAGAGTGATGAAAGGTAAAACCTACAATCAAGAATGCTTCACCCAACAAGGCTCTCATTCAAATTTGATGGAGAAATCAAAAGCTTTAGAGACAAGTAAAAGATAAAAGAATTCAGTACCAACAAACCAGCTTTACAATAAACATCAAAGGAACTTCTCTAGGCAAAAAAAGAAAAGATCACAACTAGAAACAAGAAAATTACAGAATGAAAAATCTCACCAGTAAAGGCAAACATATAGTACTATATATAGTAACTACAAACCAAAAATCTGTAATAGGTATTCCCACAAGAAAGAAAAAGTAATCTGAACATAATGGTAAAGATAGTCATAAACTCACAAGAGAAGAGAACAACAGAAGAAAGAAAGGGAAAAGACCTACAAAAGCAAACTCCAAATAATAAACAAAATAGCAATAAGAATATACATATTGATAATTACTTTAAATATAAACAGACTAAATGCTTCAACCAAAAGATAAAGACTGGCTTGCTGGATACAAAAACAAGATCTATATATATACTGCCTACAAAAAACTCACTTCATATCTAGATGAAAGTGAGGGGATGGTTAAAGATATTTCACATAAATAGGAATCAGAAGAAAGTAGGAGTAGCAATATTTATATCAGAACAAAATAGGTTTTAAAATAAAGACATTTACAAGAGACAAAGAAGGAGATTACATAATGATCAAGAGATCAATGTAAGATCTAACAATTATAAATATATATGCATCCAACATAAAAACACCTCAGTATATAAGGAAACTATTAACAGGCATGAAGGAAGAAATTGACAGTAAGACAATAACAGTAGGGGGCTTTAACACCCCTCTTACATCAATGGACAAATAGATCATCCAGATAGAAAATCAATAAAGAAACACAGGCCTTAAATAATACATTAAACCAATGTAAATTGTATTTACAGCACATTCCATCCAAAAGCAACAGAATGCACATTCTTCTCAAGTGCACATGAAACATTCTCTAGGATTGATCACAAGTTGAGCCACAAAGCAAGCCTTAGTAAATTTAAGAAAACTGAAATCATACAAACATATTTTGTGACCATAACACTATGAGATTAGAACTCAACTACAAGAAAAATAAAATTATTAAAAAAACTAGAGTGACCCAGAGGGATGGGATGGGGAGGGAGGTAGGAGGGGGGTTCAGGATGGGGAACACATGTAAATCCATGGCTGATTCATATCAATGTATGGCAAAAACCACTACAATATTGTAAAGTAATTAGCCTCCAACTAATATAAATAAATTAAAAAAAAACACATAGAAGTGGAGGGTAAACAATATGCTACTAAACTAACAATGGATCACTGAAGAAATCAAGGAGGAAATAAAAAAATACCTGGAGACAAATACTAATAAAACAAAAACAAACCGTAACAAAAAAAATGACAGTATAAACTTCCGGGACATAGCAAAAGCAGTTCTAAGAGGGAAGGTTATAGTGATACAACCTTATCTCAGGAAACAAGAAACATCTCAAATAAATAAACTAAACTTACACCTAAAGCAACTAGGCAAAGAAGAACAAAAAAACCCAAATGATAACTCTTTGTTATTAGAAGCAAAGAAATCACAAATATCAGAGCAGAAATAAATGAAATCAAGATTAAGGAGAAATAGAAACGATCAATGAAACCAAAAGCTGGTGTTTATTTTTAAAGATAAACAAAATTGATAAGCCTTTGGCCAAACTCAACGAGAAAAAAAGGTCAAATTAATCAGAAATGAAAAAGGAGAAATTGTAACTGATGCCACAGAAATACAAAGGATCATAAAACTACTACAAGCAACTATATACCAATAAAGTAGACAAATTCTTAGAAAGGTACAATTTCCCAAAACTGAACCAGGAAGAAATAGAAAATATGAACCGCTTAATTACCAGTACTGAAGGTGAATCAGTAACCTTAAAACTCCTACAAACAAAAGTCCAGGATTGGCTGCTTCACAGGCAAATTCTAACAAATATTTAGAGACGAATAAACACCCATCTTTCTGAAACTAGTCCAGAAAAACCTGCAAAGTAAAGAACAATTCTGAACTTGTTCTATGAGGCCGCCATCACCCTGATACTAAAACTAGACAAAGATATCACAAAAAAAGAAAATTACAAGCCAATATCACTCATAAACATAGATGCAAAAATTCTCAACAAAATTCTAGCAGATAATGTTCAGCTGAAACTATCACATCGTTAATCAGCTATACCTCAATACAGAATAGTTTTTTTTTTTTTTTCAAAAGAAAACAAAAGCACTAATTCAAGAAAAAATTGCTAGCATACATTATTGTAAAGTAATTAGCCTCCAACTAATAAAAATAAATGAAGAAAAAATTGCTAGCAAATTAGCTACAATAATCCATTAAAAAGATTATACAACATAATCAAGTGGGATTTATCTCAAGCATGCAAGAATTTTTCAATAGCCACAAATCAATCAGTGTGATACATCATATTAACAAATTAAAGAATAAAATCCATATGCTAATCTCAATACATGGAAGGGAAGCACCCATTCATAATATTAAAAAAAAAAAAAAACTCCCCAGAAAGTGGGCATAGAGGGAACATGCCTCAACATAATAAAGGCTATATATAACAAACCCACATCTAATATCATATTCAATGGTGAAAAGTTGAAAGCATTTCCTCTAAGATCAGAAACAAGACAAGGATGTTCACTCTCACTACTCTTATTCAACGCAGTTTTAGAAGGTCTAGCCAACCAATCAGGAAAGAAAAAGAAAAAAAAAAAAGGAACCCAAATTGGAAAAGAAGGAGTAAAACTGTTAATCATTTGCAGATAACAACAAAAATCATAATGATACCACTAGGAAATTACTAGAGCTAATCAATGAATTTGGTAAAGTTCCAGGATACAAAATTAAGATACAGAAATCTGCTGCATTTCTATACACTAATAACAAAGTATCAGAAAGAAAAATTAAGGAAACAATTCCATATACCATAGGATCAAAACAATAACCAAAAACCTGGGAATAAATCTGCCTAAGGAGGCAAAACCTATAAAACACTGATAAAAGAAACTTAAGACCACACAGACAGAAAGATATACTGTATTCTTGAATTGGAAGAATCAATATTACTAACATAAACTCTTAGAGGATAACTCAGGCAGAACAGTCTCTGATATAAATTTATCAATATATCTTAGATCCATCTCCTAGAGTAATGGAAACAAAAGCAAAAATAAACAAACGTAATCTAATGAAAGGCTTTTTCACAGAAAAGGAAATCATCAACAAAATGAAAAAGCAACCTACCGAATAGGACAAAATATTTGAATATGATGAGACTGATGAAAAAATAATTTCCAGAATATAAATTAATTATACATAATTGTACTGTATAGCTTATACATCTCAGTATAAAGAAAAAAATAGCCCAATCAAAAAATGGGCAGATGACCTAAATAGACATTTCTCCAAAGAAGACATATATTGGTCAACAGGCACATGAAAAGATGCTCAACATCACTAATTATTACACAAATGCAGATCAAAACTACAGTGATGTATTATGTCACACCTGGCAAAATGGTCATCATTAAAAATTCTATAAATAATAAATGCTGGAGAGGGTGTGATGAAAAGGGAACCCTCTTACACTGTTGGTGGGAATGTAAATTGATATAGCCACTTTGGAAAACAGTATGGAGATTTCTTTAAAAACTGGGAATAAAACTCCCATATGATCTAGCAATCCCATTCCTGGGCATATATCTGGAAAATTCAATAACTCTAAAGATATGTGACACTATTTACAAAAGCCAAGGCATAGAAACAACCTAATTGTTCATTGATAAATGAATGGATAAAGAAAATGCAGTGCATACACACAATGGACTATTACCCAACCATAAAGAACAATGAAATAATGCCATTTGTAGCAACATAGATGAACTAAGTAAACTTAGTGAAGTAAGTCATACAGAGAAAAATAAATACTGTATGGTACCATTTATATGTGGAATCTAACATATGACACAAATGAACTTATTTTAAAAAACAGGAACAGACTAACAAACATAGGAAACAAATTTATGGTTCCCAAAGGGAAAAGGGAAGGAAGGAATAAAGTGGGAATCTGACATTAACAGATACAGAGTACTGTATATAAAACAGGTAAACAGAAAAAACCTACTATATATAGCACAGGGATCTATATTCATTAATTTCTAATAACCTATAATGGAAAAGAATCTTTAAAAGATACATACATGTACATATTTTATATATGTATGGGTTCCCTGGTGGCTCAGAGGTTAAAGCATCTGCCTGCAATGAGGGAGACCTGGGTTCGATCCCTAGGTGGGGAAGATCCCATGGAGAGGAAATGGCAACCCACTCCAGTATTCTTGCCTGGAGAATCCCATGGACAGAGGAGCCTGGTGGGCTACAGTCCAAGGGGTCGCAAAGAGTAGGACACGACTGAGCTACTTCACTTTCACTTTCACTTTATACATGTATACATAACTGAATCACTCCACTATACATCTGATATATTGTAAATCAACTATGAAAGTGTTGTGTGCTAGCCACTCAGTCCTGTCCTACTCTTTGTGACCCCATGGACTGCAATCTGCAGGCAGATTCTTTAACATCTGAGCTACCAGGGAAGGCCAATTGAAAAAAAGAGAGAGAGAGAAAAGAAATGACAGGATCCTTTGAAGTTTACCCACAACAATCCAGGTCCAACTTGTCAAACATGCTTTCTAAAATTAGTTGGGGAAATGATAGATTTTTGTAAAGTTAAAATTTGAAATTACTAAATACCCTTTTACCCAGAAATGCTGAAGAAGCTGAAGTTGAACAGTTCTATGATGACCTGTAAGACATTCTAGAACTAACACCCAATAAAGATGTTCTTTTCATTATAGGGGACTGGAATGTAAAAGTAGAAAGTCAAGAAACACCTGGAGTAACAGGAAAATTTGGCCTTGGAGTACAGAATGAAGCAGGGCAAAGGCTAATAGAGTTCTGCCAAGAGAACGCACTGGTCAGAGCAAACACCCTCTTCCAACAACACAAGAGAAGACTATACATGGACATCACCAGATGGTCGACACCCAAATCAGATTGATTATATTCTTTGCACCCAAAGATGGAGAAGCTCTATACAGTCAGGACAAAGAAGACCTGGAGCTGACTGTGGTCATGAACTGCTTATTGCCAAATACAGACTGAAATTGAAGAAAGTGGAGAAAACCACTAGACCATTCAGGTATGACCTAAATCAAATCCCTTATAACTATACAGTGGAAGTGAGAAATAGATTTAAGGGACTAGATCTGATAGACACAGTGCCTGATGAACCATGGATGAAGGTTCATGACATTGTACAAGAGACAGGAATCAAGACCATCCCCCCAAAAAAGAAATATAAAAAAGCAAAATGGCTGTCTGAGGAGGCCTTAAAATAGCTGTGAAAAGAAGGGAAGTGAAAAGCAAAGAGGAAAAGGAAAGATATACCCATTTGAATGCAGAGTTCCAAAGAGTATCAAGGAGAGATAAGAAAGCCTTCCTTAGCGATCAATGCAAAGAAATAGAGGAAAACAACAGAATGGGAAAGACTAGAGATCTCTTCAAGAAAATTAGAGATACCAAGGGAATATTTCATGCAAAAATGGGCTCAATAAAGGACAGAAATGGTATGGACCTAACAGAAGCAGAAGATATTAAGAAGAGGTGGCAAGAATACACAGAAGAAATGTACAAAAAAAGATCTTCATGAACCAGGTAATCACAATGGTGTGATCACTCACCTAGAGCCATACATCCTGGAATGTGAAGTCAGGTAGTCCTTAGGAAGCATCACTATGAACAAGGCTAGTGGAGGTGATGGAATTCCAGTTGAGCTATTTCAAATCCTGAAAGATGATGCTGTGAAAGGGCTACACTCAATATGTCAGCAAATTTGGAAAACTCAGCACTGGCCACAGGGCTGGAAAAGGTCAATTTTCATCCCAATCCCAAAGAAAGGCAATCCCAAAGAATGCTCAAACTACCGCACAATTGCCCTCATCTCACACGCTAGTAAAGTAATGCTCAACATTCTCCAAACCAGGCTTCACAATATATGAATGTAAACTTCCAGATGTTCAAGCTGGATTTAGAAAAGGCAGAGGAACCAGAGATCAAATTGCCAACATCCGCTGGATCATCGAAAAAGCGAGAGTTCCAGAAAAATGTCTATTTCTGCTTTATTGACTATGCCAAAGCCTTCGACTGTGTGGATCATAATAAACTGTGGAAAATTCTGAAAGAGATGGGAATACCAGACCACCTGACCTGCCTCTTGAGAAACCTATATGCAGGTTAGGAAGCAACAGTTAGAATGGGACATGGAACAACAGACTGGTTCCAAATAGGAAAAGGAGTATGTCAAGGCTGTATATTGTCACCTGCTTATTTAACTTATATGCAGAGTACATCATGAGAAATGCTGGGCTGAAGGAAGGACAAGCTGGAATTAAGATTGCTGGGAAAAATATCAATAATCTCAGATATGCAGATGACACCACCCTTATGGCAGAGAGTGAAGAGGAACTAAAGAGCCTTTTGATGAAAGTGAAAGAGGAGAGTGAAAAAGTTGGCTTAAAGCTTAACATTCAGAAAACTAAGATCATGGCATCTGGTCCCATCACTTAATGGCAAATAAATGGGGAAACAGTGTAAGATTTTATTTTTCTGGGCTCCAAAATCACTGTAGATGGTGATTGCAGCCATGAAATTAAAAGACGCTTACTCCTCGGAAGGAAAGTTGTGATCAACCTGGATAGCATATTAAAAAGCAGAGACGTTACTTTGCCAACAAAGGTCTGTCTAGTCAAGGCTATGGTTTTTCCAGTGGTCATGTATGGATGTGAGAGTTGGACTGTGAAGAAAGCTGAGCACCGAAGAATTGATGCTTTTGAACTGTGGTGTTGGAGAGGACTCTTGAGAGTCCCTTGGACCTGCAAGGAGATCCAACCAGTCCACCCTAAAGGAGATCAGTCTTGGGTATTCATTGGAAGGACTGGTGCTGAAGCCGAAACTCCAATACTTTAGCCATCTCATGCGAAGAGTTGACTCATCAGAAAAGACCCTGATGCTGGGAGGGATTAGGGGCAGGAGGAGAAGGGGCCGGCAGAGGATGAGATGGCTGAATGGCATCACCGACATGATGGACATGAGTTTGTGTAAACTCTGGGAGTTTGTGATGGACAGGGAGGCCTGGCATGCTGTGATTCATGGGGTCACAAAGAGACTGACACGACTGAATGACTGAACTAACTAAATATTTAAAGGTAATTTAAAAAATTAATCCATGATTCTGACTATAACTCAAAGCACTGCTGCTGATTTAGACATGTAGAATTATTTATGTGAGAAAATATATTTAAGTACTAGTCCACATACACTGCAATACCTGTTCAAGTATCTTTTGTAGGATGGAAAGAAATGACTGCATTATTTTTCTTATGATACCTTCAAGATTCTCTTCTTTTTGGTTACATCTTCAATCAAACAGTGAAGGATAAGATTACTCACTGAATCAAAAGAACACTTCCTTAATATCCAGTTAAAGTTCAGAAAAAATCATTAACTAATTGTTCACTTAAAAATCCCCAAATCAGAAAAAGATTTATGTGGAGGAGCCAAGATGGCGGAGGAATAGGACGGGGAGACCACTTTCTCTCCTACAAATTCATTGAAAGAACATTTGAACGCTGAGCAAATTTCACAAAACAACTTCTGATCGCTAGCAGAGGACATCAGGCGCCCAGAAAAGCAGCCCATTGTCTTCGAAGGGAGGTAGGACAAAATATAAACGATAAAAAGGGAGTCAAAAGAGCTACGGACGGAGACCCGTCCCGGGAAGGGAGTCTTAATAGAGGAAGTTTCCAATCACCAGGAAACCCTCTCACTGGCGGGACTGGGGGAAGTTTTTGGCATTCTAACTGGGAGGAAAAATTAAACAAGGCCCACAGATTACGTGCCTAAAAGCAACTCCCAGCAGAAAAGTACCCCAGACGCCCGTACCCGCCAGCAACAAGTGGGGCAGAACGGAGAGGAGCGGGCGGCATTGCTTAGGGTAAGGACCGGCCCGAAGACCCTGAGAGCAATCGGAGGGAACGTTTTTAAACTGTGGGATAGCAAGGGACAAAATTAACTGGCCCGAACACACTGCCGGTGGTTCGCAAAACAAAGGGACTGAGAAACTCCAGAGAAGAGCCGGCCCATCCCCGCTGGAGGTAGGAGGCAGGGGGGAGGGGAAAAGGGCAAACTCAGCCCCTGAGAAGCCACCCCCTCCCACACTGCAAACAGGCCTCCGGGTTCTAGCTAAAGACTTCCTGAGACCCGACTGGCGGTGCGTGCTGGGGCCGCGGAGGGAAAAAGCGCGCCATACCCAGGGAGATTGCGCACAAGCCTATGGCTGCTTGGGCCGCTCGACGCGGAGGGAAAAGTCGTGCTGCACCGGAGAGAGTACGCCCAAGCCTCTGGCTGCCTGGGCCGCTCGACGCGGAGGGAA
Organism: Odocoileus virginianus; assembly: GCF_023699985.2. Lineage (NCBI taxonomy): Eukaryota > Metazoa > Chordata > Mammalia > Artiodactyla > Cervidae > Odocoileus > Odocoileus virginianus. The sequence goes on from NC_069681.1 coordinate 38,717,022, forward strand.
AAGGCGTACTACACCCGGGGAGAGTACGCCCAAGCCTCTGGCTGCCTGAACCGCTCAGGCCAGGGAAGGCACAAAACGCAGGCGCAACCGAATCCGAGCTTTTGTGGAGTACCTGAAAATTGGAACCGCACTCAACGCAGGGCCCGCTCCATATAGAGCAGCCGGGAGCCTGAGCAGTGTAGACGGGGAAAGCACTGACACCCGTGAGCGGGGCAAACCCAGTGTGGCCGGAACACGGTGAGTGCTATCCACACAGAGCAGTATCTGTCTGCAGCGCCCCGCCCTCCCCGTAGCAGGACTGAACTGAACTAGCGAACCTAAATAAGAGATCACCTCCACCCGCCTGTGTCAGGGCGGAAATTAGACACCAAAGAGACGGCAAACAAAAGCCAAATAAACAAAGGGAACGGCTTCAGAAAGGACCGGTGCAACAGATTAAAATCCCTGAAGGTAACACCGACTACACGGGAAGGGGCCTACAGATATCGAGAAGTGTATGCTGGAAAGAGGAGCTATCTGAAATTGAACTGAACCTACGCTGACCGCAACAACTCCGGAGAAATTCCTAGATATATATGTACATATATTTTTTTAATAAAAAAAAAAAATTTTTTTTCTTTCCTTTTTTTTTATTTTTTCTCTTTTATTTTCTTTTAAAATTCCCTATTATTCCCCCATTACTCCTCAACTTTCATTTTCATATATTTTACGATTTTTTTAATTAGGGAAAAAATTTTTCTTTTTTTTTCTTTTTCTTGTTTTTCTCTCCTATTTCCTTTTAGAGTCCTCTAATACTCCTCTATTACCCCTTAACTTTCATTTTCATTTCACTATAACCTTGCCAAAAAAAAAAGAGAGAAAGAGAGAGAGAGAGAGAAACCCTATTTTTAAACCGAACTTCATATACAGTTCTGATTTTTTTTGTGTGTTTTTGTTTTTAAATATTGTATTTCAAAGAGTCTAACCTCTACACTAGATTTTCAATCTTTGTTTTTCAGTAGTATGTGATATAAATTTTGGTCATTTAAGAATCCAATATTCAGTTCCCATTTCTATTCAGGAGTGTGGTGATACTCTCCCACTTTTGACTCTCTGTTTTCTACCTCAGAACACCTCTATTTCCTCCATTCCCCTTCTCTTCCCAATCCAACTCTGTGAATCTTTGTGGGTGTCTGGGCTACGGAGAACACTTTGGGAACAGATAACTTTGTAGATCTGTCTCTCTCCTCTTGAGTCCCCTTTTTCTTCTCCTGCTCACCTCTATCTCCTTCCTCCCTCTCCTATTCTTCATGTAACTTTGTGAACCTCTCTGGTTGTCTCTCACGGTGGAGAATCTTTTCACCATTAACCTAGAAGTTTTATTATCAGTGCTGTATAGTTGGAGAAGTCTTGAGACTATTGGAAGAATAAAACTGAAATCCAGAGGCAGGAGACTTAAGCCCAAATCCTGAGAAAACCAGAAAACTCCTGACTACACGGAACATTAAGGAATAAGAGACCTTCCAAAGCTTCCATACCTACACCAAAACCAACCACCATGCAAGAGCCAATAAGCTCCAGTACAAGACATACCACGCAAATTCTTTAGCAACGCAGGAACATAGACCTGAGTGTCAACATACAGGCTCTCCAAAGTCACACCTAACACAGAGACCCATCGCAAAACTCATTACTGGACACTCCATTGCACTCCAGAGAGAAGAAATCCAATTCCACGCACCAGAACGCTGACACAAGCTTCCCTAACCAGGAAACCTTGACAAACCAATCGTCCAACCCCACCCACTGGGTGAAACCTCCACAATAAAAAGGAACCTCAGACCACAAGAATACAGAAAGCCCACTCCAGACACAGCAATCTAAACAAGATGAAAAGGCAGAGAAATACCCAACAGCTAAAGGAACATGAAAAAAGCCCACCAAGTCAAACAAAAGAGGAGGAAATAGGGAATCTACCTGAAAAAGAATTTAGAATAATGATAATAAAAATGATCCAAAATCTTGAAAACAAAATGGAGTTACAAATAAATAGCCTGGAGACAAAGATTGAGAAGATGCAAGAAATGTTTAACAAGGACCTAGAAGAAATTTTAAAAAAAGTCAATTAAAAATTAATAATTAAATAAATGAGATCAAAAACACTCTGGAGGGAACCATGAGTAGAATAACAGAGACAGAAGATAGGATAAGTGAGGTAGAAGATAAAATGGTGGAAATAAATGAAGCAGAGAGGAAAAAAGAAAAAAGAATCAAAAGAAATGAGGACAAACTTAGGGACCTTTGGAACAATGTGAAACGCCCCAACATTCGAATCATAGGAGTCCCAGAAGAAGAAGACAAAAAGAAAGGCCATGAGAAGATACTCGAGGAGATAATAGCTGAAAACTTCCCTAAAATGGGGAAGGAAATAGCCAACCAAGTCCAAGAAACCCAGAGAGTCCCAAACAGGATAAACCCAAGGTGAAACACCCCAAGACACATATTAATCAAATTAACAAAGATCAGACACAAAGAACAAATATTAAAAGCAGCAAGGGAGAAACAACAAATAACACACAAAGGGATTCCCATAAGGATAACAACTGATCTATCAATAGAAACCCTTCAGGCCAGAAGGGAATGGCAGGACATACTTAAAGTAATCAAAGAGAATAACCTACAACCTAGATTACTGTACCCAGCAAGGATCTCATTCAGATATGAAGGAGAACTCAAAAACTTTACAGACAAGCAAAAGCTGAGAGAATTCAGCACCACCAAACCAGCTCTTCAACAAATACTAAAGGATCTTCTCTAGACAGGAAACACAGAAAGGTGGTATAAACGTGAACCCCAAACAACAAAATAAATGGCAATGGGACCATACCTATCAATAATTACCTTAAATGTAAATGGGTTCAATGCCCCAACCAAAAGACAAAGGCTGGCTGAATGGATACAAAAGCAAGACCCCTATATATGCTGTCTACAAGAGACCCACCTCAAAGCAAGGGACACATACAGACTAAAAGTGAAGGGCTGGAAAAAAATATTCCACGCAAACAGAGACCAAAAGAAAGCAGGAGTCGCAATACTCATATCAGATAAAATAGACTTTCAAATAAAGGCTGTGAAAAGAGACAAAGATGGACACTACATAATGATCAAAGGATCAATCCAAGAAGAAGATATAACAATTATAAATATATATGCACCCAACATAGGAGCACTGCAATATGTAAGGCAAACGCTAACGAGTATGAAAGAGGAAATTAATAGTAACACAATAATAGTAGGAGACTTTAATACCCCACTCATAAATATGGATAGATCAACTAAACAGAAAATGAACAAGGAAACACAAACTTTAAAGGACACAATGGACCAGCTAGACCTAATTGACATCTATAGGACGTTTCACCCCAAAACAATCAATTTCACCTTTTTCTCAAGTGCACACGGAACCTTCTCCAGAATAGATCACATCCTGGGCCATAAATCTAGTCTTGGTAAATTCAAAAAGATTGAAAACATTCCAGTCATCTTTTCTGACCACAGTGCAGTAAGATTAGATCTCAATTACAGGAAAAAAATTATTAAAAATTCAAACATATGGAGGCTAAACAACACACTTCTGAATAACCAACAAATCATAGAAGAAATCAAAAAAGAAATCAAAATATGCATAGAAATGAATGAAAATGAAAACACAACAACCCAAAACCTATGGGACACTGTAAAAGCAGTGCTAAGGGGAAGATTCATAGCATTACAGGCCTACCTCAAGAAACAAGAAAAAAGTCAAATAAATAACCTAACTCTACACCTAAAGCAACTAGAGAAGGAAGAAATGAAGAACCCCAGGGTTAGTAGAAGCAAAGAAATCTTAAAAATTAGGGCAGAAATAAATGCAAAAGAAACTAAAGAGACCATAGCAAAAATGAACAAAGCTAAAGCCTGGTTTTTTGAAAAAATAAACAAAATTGACAAACCATTAGCAAGACTCATTAAGAAACAAAGGGAGAAGAACCAAATTAACAAAATTAGAAGTGAAAATGGAGAGATCACAACAGACAACACTGAAATACAAAGGATCATAAGAGACTACTACCAGCAGCTCTATGCCAATAAAATGGACAACTTGGAAGAAATGGACAAGTTCTTAGAAAAGTATAACTTTCCAAAACTGAACCTGGAAGAAATAGAAGATCTTAACAAAATGATCACAAGCAAGGAAACCGAAACTGTAATCAGAAATCTTCCAGCAAACAAAAGCCCAGGACCAGATGGCTTCACAGCTGAATTCTACCAAAAATCTAGAGAAGAGCTAACACCTATCTTACTCAAACTCTTCCAGAAAATTGCAGAAGAAGGTAACCTTCCAAACTCATTCTATGAGGCCACCATCACCCTAATTCCAAAACCAGACAAAGATGCCACAAAAGAAGAAAACTACAGGCCAATATCACTGATGAACATAGATGCAAAAATCCTTAACAAAATTCTATCAAACAGAATCCAACAACATATTAAAAGGATCATACATCATGACCAAGTGGGCTTTATCCCAGGAATGCAAGGATTCTTTAATATCTGCAAATCAATCAATGTAATACACCACATTAACAAACTGAAAGATAAAAACCATATGATTATCTCCATAGATGCAGAAAAAGCCTTTGACAAAATTCAATATCCATTTATGATTAAAACTCTCCAGAAAGCAGGAATAGAAGGAACATACCTCAACATAATAAAAGCTATATATGACAAACCCACAGCAAGCATCACCCTCAATGGTGAAAAATTGAAAGCATTTCCCCTGAAATCAGGAACAAGACAAGGGTGCCCACTCTCACCACTACTATTCAACATAGTTTTGGAAGTGTTGGCCACAGCAATCAGGGCAGAAAAAGAAGTAAAAGGAATCCATATAGGAAAAGAAGAAGTGAAACTCTCTCTGTTTGCAGATGACATGATCCTCTACATAGAAAACCCTAAAGACTCTACCAGAAAATTACTAGAGCTAATCAATGAATACAGTAAAGTTGCAGGATATAAAATTAATACACAGAAATCTCTTGCATTCCTATACACTAACAATGAGGAAACAGAAAGAGAAATTAAGGAAACAATACCATTCACCATTGCAACAAAAAGAATAAAATACTTAGGAGTATACCTACCTAAAGAAACAAAAGACCTATACATAGAAAACTATAAAACACTGATGAAAGAAATCAAAGAGGACACAAACAGATGGAGAAATATACCGTGTTCATGGATTGGAAGAATCAATATTGTCAAAATGGCTATACTACCCAAAGCAATCTATAGATTCAATGCAATCCCTATCAAACTACCAACGGTATTTTTCACAGAACTAGAACAAATAATTTCACAATTTGTATGGAAATACAAAAAACCTCGAATAGCCAAAGTAATCCTGAGAAAGAAGAATGGAACTGGAGGAATCAATCTGCCTGACTTCAGACTATACTACAAAGCAACAGTCATCAAGACAGTATGGTACTGGCACAAAGACAGAAATATAGATCAATGGAACAGAATAGAACGCCCAGAGATAAATCCACGAACCTATGGTCACCTTATCTTCTACAAAGGAGGCAAGGATATACAATGGAAAAAAGACAACCTCTTTAACAAGTGGTGCTGGGAAAACTGGTCAACCACCTGTAAAAGAATGAAACTAGAACACTTTCTAACACCATACACAAAAATAAACTCAAAATGTAAGACCAGAAACTATCAAACTCCTAGAGGAGAACATAGGCAAAACACTCTCCGACATAAATCACAGCAGGATCCTCTATGACCCACATCCCAGAATTTTAGAAATAAAAGCAAAAATAAACAAATGGGACCTAATGAAACTTAAAAGCTTTTGCACAACAAAGGAAACTATAAGCAAGGTGAAAAGACAGCCCTCAGATTGGGAGAAAATAATAGCAAACGAAGCAACAGACAAAGGATTAATCTCAAAAATATACAAGCAACTCCTCCATCTCAACTCCAGAAAAATAAATGACCCAATCATTAAATGGGCCAAAGAACTCAACAGACATTTCTCCAAGGAAGACATACAGATGGCTAACAAACACATGAAAAGATGCTCAACATCACTCATTATCAGAGAAATGCAAATCAAAACCACAATGAGGTACCATTATACGCCAGTCAGGATGGCTGCTATCCAAAAGTCTACAAGCAATAAATGCTGGAGAGGGTGTGGAGAAAAGGGAACCCTCTTACACTGTTGGTGGGAATGCAAATTAGTACAGCCACTATGGAAAACAGTGTGGAGATTTCTTAAAAAGCTGGAGATAGAACTGCCATATGACCTAGCAATCCCACTTCTGGGCATACACACCAAGGAAACCAGATCTGAAAGAGACACGTGCACCCCAATGTTCATCACAGCACTGTTTATAATAGCCAGGACATGGAAGCAACCCAGATGCCCATCAGCAGACGAATGGATGAGCAAGCCGTGGTACATATACACCATGGAATATTACTCAGCCATTAAAAAGAATTCATTTGAATCAGTTCTAATGAGATGGATGAAACTGGAGCCCATTATACAGAGCGAAGTAAGCCAGAAAGATAAAGACCATTACAGTATACTAACACATATATATGGACTTTAGAAAGATGGTAACGAGAACCCTATATGCAAAACAGAAAAAGAGTCTCAGATGTATAGAACAGACTTGTGGACTCTGGGAGAAGGCGAGGGTGGGATGTTTCAAGAGAAAAGCATTGAAACATGTATATTATCTAGGATGAAACAGATCACCAGCCCAGGTTGGGTGCATGAAACAAGTGCTTGGGCCTGGTGGGCTGGGAAGACCGAGAGGGATGGGGTGGGGAGGGAGGTGGGAGGGGGGACTGGGATGGGGAATACATGTAAATCCATGGCTGATTCATTTCAATGTATGACAAAAACTACTGTAATGATGTAAAGTAATTAGCCTCCAACTAATAAAAATAAATGGAAAAAAGAAATCAATAAATGTCTACTGATGTTTTAAAATGGATAAATTCCTCCTCTCTACTTCATAAAGGCCTAAGTTTGTGAAGTAAAGCTACTATTAGATATCAAATATTTAACCCACATAACTTCTTTAAAGCATAAATAACCCCCAGGGAAATGTATTAGTTGTTTAACAGTTTCAGTTCTTTGATTGACAGACAACAGAACTTGGAAGCTTGAATAGTCTGGATCTATGAACTGCAACTTCCAAAGAACCACTATATGTGGTTTGCTCTTTATGCCATCACATAGAGAAAAGAAGGTCCGCCACAAATAATTTATTACAAATTCTACTTTTGAAAATAAACTATAAAAAGGAGTTTAACTTAACCCATCTCTAAAAGAGCAAATAAATAATTTTTGATCCCTAAACCTTTTGGGCAAACTAGACCTGTCTTTGCAGTACTTGTTTGGGCTTCTATTTTCTTGAAGGAATGAAGTCCTGCTGAGAGATACAAGGAGAGGGAGGCAAGATAAACACGAGTGTGCCGGCTGCTCTAAGATGAGCAACCTCAAAGATTTAAACTTGGCCCTAAATCCTTGAAAATTAAATGAAACGGCATGTGGAGAAGTCTACAGGTTTTGAACATGAAGAGCCTGGTTAACTGTGGTCATGAGCACTCAGAAGCTGTGATGGAAGAATTCCAGCCCCACTTAATGCTCCAAACTTGATGACTGTAGTTTTTGTGTTAACTGACAAAGTGGAACAACTTCACAGCCATAATAGCATAGACTCCTCCAATCACTTTCTCTCTATAGTTTCATAGTAAGATGAGATCTGTGTGTTTGCAGGTTATTATCCTGTGTTTTACCTAGTGCCTCAACTAAATAAGTGCTCAAGAAATCTGCACAGGATACTACCCTAAACAGTCTTATTTAATTCTCACAAAAGTCTTATGAAACAAGGAGGGCAGCCATTATTCCCATCCTACAGAAGACGAAGTTCCCAGACACCATGTCATCATCATCACTAAGGTTCATTAGGCACTGACCATGTGCTAAGCCTTCTGAATGTATTGACCTGTTTAATTTCCATGGTATGGTATGTGATATGGTTTGTGATATGGTAGATATGAACAGCATCTCTATTTTACAGGTAAGAAAACTAAGACACAGAGAAATTAACACATAAGCATTAACATAACTACAATCAGCTATCACAATTAGGAACTAGCACCAGGACTGAACCTAGGAAGGTGGCTCCAGAGTCCATACTTTTATTATGACAATATCATGCCTTGATATTTGACTGCCCAAGTAGTATCCACTAGCTTTGGGCTTGGTCACATGACTAGTTGATAGCCAGTCCAATACTACTTCCATCCTCCCTCCAGCCCACCTCCCTACCTCAGTAGGCCCTGTCAATCATCACCTGCAAAAACAAAGCTGCCATGGGCCTCAGCACAAGTCTAATTAACTGGACAGAGTGAGCATGTCCAATTAACTGATGAACTAACTCTTCATAGAAACCCAAGTCAGGAGGTTACCTTCCAAAGACAGGTGAAAGGCCTCAAGGTGGAGGCATCAACCACTGGTAAACCTCCAAGGACACTCATATTCGAAATTTACTATTGAAGATTCACCTGTTAGGTAACACAAAGCCTCTTATATGTGATTGGAAGTCATCACCTTATTAGGAAAATCTCATAGTTGGCGAACATGCCAGAGCTGTGTGATTCCAGGAATGAAAGGGCAATGAAAGAAAGAAACATACAGCCTGTGTCCTATAGGGAGATTACTTGTAAGAAGGTTTTTCATATAGGACAACCTAACTTAATGCTATTTAAGAGTCCATGTTTTAGCAACTAGTCAAGGACATTTAAATATGTTTACATCAAATATAGGGTGTTTCTCTCTTACACTGTTGGTGGGAATGCTAACTAGTACAGCCACTATGGAGAATGGTGTGGCGATTCCTTAAAAAACTAGAAATAGAATTGCCATATGACCCAGCAATACCACTGCTGGGCAAACACACCAAGGAAACCAGAATTGAAAGAGACACATGCACCCCAATGTTCTTACAGTATTGTTTACAATACCTAGGACATGAAAGCAACCTAGATGTTCATCAACAGACAAATGAATAAGGAAGTTATGATACATATACACAATGGAATATTACTCAGCTCTAAAAAACATGCATTTTAGTCGGTTCAAATGAGGTGGATAAAACTGGAGTCTATTATACATAGTGAAGTAAGTCAGAAAGAGAAATACCAATACAGAATATTAACACATATATATGGAATTTAGAAAGATGGTAATGACAATCCTGTATGCAAGGAAGCAAGAGACACAGATGTAAAGAACAGGCTCTTGGACTATGTGGGAGAAGGCAAGGGTGGGATGATCTGAGAAAATAGAATTGAAACATGTATATTACCATATGTAAGATAGATGATCAGTGCAAGTTCAATGAATGAAGCAGGGCATTCAAAGCCGGTACTCTGGGACAATCCTGAGGGATGGGTTGGAGACGGAGGTGGGAGGGGATTCAGGATAAAGGGACAATTGTGCACCCGTGGCTGATTCATGCTGATGTATGGCAAGACCACCACAATATTGTAAATTAATTATCCTCTGATTAAAATAAATACATTTTTAAACAAAATATATGATATTTCATAAGCCACACAACGAATGGATTCCTAAATCATTCTGCTAAGTGAACATTAATTTATCTTCCCCCACACACATAAATGAAAAGCTTATATGGGCCTATATTCAAATTTTCTCTAGTAAGAGAAAAATATCACAAGATTTTTGTAGAAAATGAATCAACACACACAGTGATTTCTTCCAAGCATCTCTTCCATTTTCAAATACCAGAACATGGCAAAGCACTAAATGTGTTAAGATATATTTACTGAGAAACTTGGCGTCTGACTTACCCGCTGGATTTCTATCAAAGAACAATACCGGAGCTCTCAAAATGGACTTCAACATTTTGTTGTGCAAATTTTGTGAAGAATTAACAAGGATGTACAATGCCAACAGAGATCTTGTGACACCCAAAAGGAGACTAGTTACAGTTAAACCTGAAATAAAGAAATGTCACTCATAACATAAAATCTCTGCCTTTTCTTCAACGATACTGAAGTACAGCAGGCAGTTTATAAAGATATTATGTATTTTCCACTCTAAAAAGAATTTACATATAAATTTTATATATAGAATGTGAAATAAATAAGTTTAGATACATATATAGAATGGATTCTGTAAGAGTTTTTAATGCATTCACAAGATCCATTTATTAAAAAGAATATGAAAATCAGTATTTTCCTTTCACTAAACAGAAACCACGTGTGAAGAAAAAATGAGGTGTAAACTGCAATTTCACTCTAGGCTTTCCAAACTCAATTTGCAAGTTCTAATAAAAACTCAGAAAAAAAAAAACTCAGAAGAAAAATTAATTATAAAAAGTAGTTAATCGTTCTTTCTCCATGTTTCAAATCTCACTATTTACAAAATTTTCCATAATGTGAAATTGTGGTATTCTTTGGTACCAGCATGTGAATTAACAGGAAACAGGAGAAATTATTTCATTTCATTGTACAAAATATGCAGTAGCTTAAAAAAATAGGAAAATACCATACTAAGTTACAAGTAGAAAATGTCTTAAATACTTGAATTGCAAGAAAATACAAATTATATCTTAACACAAGGTAATTAACCTAAAAGAGCATCTAATCTCACTGTTTTATAGAAACAAAAAGCATTTGTAAATGCACATAATTATTTAACTTTTTTATTAATGACATAAATGAGTACTTACTATGCATATAAAAATTAAAATAGCCTCCAAACATCTCTTGAACCCATGATACTAAGGAAACTGGAAATCACTTCTGTTATAAATATTCCATCAAGTATTTTTTCTCCTTCAGCTTTTCACATCACTGTTATTCCAACTCTGGAAGCTGTTCGAATTCCTGAATTCTATCAACAGGCATTTGTCTTAGCCCACTATCCTAAATGAATATACAACAGAATCTTTGTCTTCTTCCTTTAAGTCCCCACAGTCCACCAATTCAGAAGGTAAACAGCTAACGGATTTAGGTTTCTTAGCAAGTGATCAACAAAAGAAATACAAATTTCAATGAGTAGGTTCTTACAAAGATATAATTCACTCTATCTTTGCAGAAAGTTAGTGTGTGTGTTTCTTGTGCAAATATTTTAAAATTTTATTTGTTACTTTTTAAAAAATATTTTAAAATTTTAGATGAGGATTTCCTTTTGAAAGTATGAAATGCTATACATATTCTAGGCACTTTTGTGAAAACAGAGCCATGTTAATTAATATTAGTCTGGCAAGCCAGATGTTAAATTAATCACACAATTGGAGGTGTAATAACATTGTGATCTCAAGGTAAGAAAGAGAAGGAATCCTAATTAATTCCCAGACACTGGATTTCTCCCTACTTAGCTTCACTCTTAAGTAATTGGTGAAGCCCAAGAGATGAGCAGTGTGGCAAAGGGGAGTTTGCATACCTGCAAGGAAACAGTGCTTTTGCTTGGGGGCCCTTGCTGCCAGAGGAATTCATCTAAGTTCAATAAAAGACAGGGTTTATTCAGACAGAACTGGAAAAATTCAAACCACAGGGTGGGGATCCATTTCTAATCCCCTCGTCCATCCATATAATAAGATTTAGATAAAGCAACCCATTAGAATAGACAGTAGCACATGTTTCCAGTGGCTGATTTTCTGAATGTTCAGTTCTAGTTTAACTTCCAAAATCCAGTACACAGCAAATTAAGGGTCTTCATTCACCTTCTTCTAGTAGATTTTTAAAATAATTATTCCAATTAATTCATAGAGTAAATCCGACTGAGACTGTTATTTGTTGAGGTATTTCTGAATTTCTCCTAGAAGCCCTAGTTGCTCATGCAGGCTCCTTGTAAGCACCTCAGACTCTAGTATAATAGACCAGGTGATTCGGCTTTACCTGAAAAAATTCCTAAGTACCAGTTCAGATCAAGCTTCTCCGTTTTATTTCCTTTTCCAAGTGCCATGATATTCAGAGTATCCTGTTCATTTGCCCTATGGAATAGGGAAGAAAAAAATATTACGCTATAGATAGAATATAGATATATAGATATATATATACCAGAAAAAAATTAATCTTGATTTAGGAGATGAATTTAATGCTAGAAAATGATTCCTAGCTCTAAGAACCCTATGTATCTCTACCTTATAGAGATACCATTTGAGTCACGACTTTCAGTTCTCAGAACTGTCTGTGAGGAAGCTTCTGAGAGTGAGACATGGGGAGAGACCATGGGAGGGTCACAGTACAGCAGGAACTGTGATTTTTCTTCAGGGAAACTACATGAGGTTCAGAAGAGGAGGCTGTACAATCCCCACCCCTCCCCCTGACTCTGTGGGAAAGTGAGGCTTCATGTAGACTTTACAGCACTTTGGGTTAGAGCAGGAATCACTCACCAGTTTAAAATCCACCAATCCTGCAGGATATAGGCGACCTAGAGCAGGAAACAACAGTCACTCACACACTGACATTACTGAGCCCTCACGCCCCGCTCACCAGGATGGGGGATGGGAAGACTTCCAGAACAGGGAGACAGTCCTTCCGACTCAGGTCTGTGCCAAGCCCCACATCCCAGATGACGAGAGATCAGGGGAGGGCATGTTATAATTTAATATCTCTAAAAGGCATTCTTTTTTTTTTTTTTCTAGAATCTGTCACAAACACACAACACCCATAAGCCTCACTTATTTTGCTACCCAAAGATAGCACATTTGAATGCAAATCCAAGTACATGCAAAAAAAGGGGGAAAAAAGTAGTAGTGTAAATGTTTGGGGTTTTGAAGGAAGACACTTGACAGGTACTGTGATAGTCAGTTTTCTGTGTCACCTTGGCCTTTCCAGTCTCTGGTCATTTAGTCAAACACTCCTCTAGATATTAATGTGAAGATATTTTATGTGGATTGTGGTTCATATCTATAATTAGTCAACTTAAGTAAAAATAACCATCAACAATGTGGTGGGCCCCATCCAGTCAGTTGAAGGCTATAAGAGCACAACCTGAAGCTTCCTGGAGGAGGAAGAAATTCTGCCTTAAGACTGCAGCTCCTGCCTGAGGTTCTAGCCTGCAGGCCTGTTCTTCTTCTTTCAGATTCACCCAGGTAGATCCCACAGCTTCATGAGCCAGTTTTTTAAAATAAATCTCTTCATAAACATAATAATAATTAAATAAATAGATACAGTATAAACATTATGTGAATATCAAGCTAAGGGCACACACCAAAATAAGTTTCCTTACTTACCTGAGCTGCTATGCTTACTAGAATAAGGAAAATGATGACAGACCAGTGAGCACCAGCTCTGAAGTAATTCTTGTAGGTCTTAAAACCAACTTTTCCTTCTAAACGTCTCTCCTCAGATAGTGTATCCTGTATATTCTCAGTCTTGGAGGGAAAAATGGCAGTGAAAGAAAAAATTTTAAATAATGAACTACAAAACTACATGAGTTCAACAATGCCCTAATTTGCAATTCTGTGGCAAAAACAGACACACCTCACATGATGATAGGAGTGCAAGATGATCCATCTCCTATGGAGAGAGTATGGAAATATCTAGCCAAACCATATATGCATTTACTCTTGGACCCAGCCATACTACTTCTAGTAATCTATTAGAAATAAGGAAATATCATTTGCACGAGGTTATTCATTGATGCATGGCTTTGCTTAAAGTAGCAGTGCTCTGTGATGATCTAGATGTTTGGGACAGGGGTGTAGGTGGGAAAGGGAGCCCAAGAAGGAGGGGATATATGTAAACATATAGTGGATTCAGTTCATTGCACAGCAGAAAACAACACAACAATGTAAAGCAGTTATACTCCAATTAAAAAATAAATTATACGACTAAAGAATAAAAATAGGATATTATGAATTTCAGCACATGCAAAACATATCCAATTCAAATATTAATGCAGAAGTTTGTTCCAAAATAGCACACAAAATGATATGTAGTTAATGTATCCCTCTAGATGACTTGTGTCACTCAATGATGAAAACATAAAACAGCTGGTCCTCATAATACTAGTCAAATACAGTAAGCTGAGTTCACACGAGTTGGAGCAAGGTGAGTTTGGATAGCAGGAGGACAGCATATGATCCGAATCTATATGGTTCCTGAATTTTGGTGATTCCTGAGTGTGGAATGTGAGGGACTAATCAGTGTCTGCTGTGTATCAGGTCCTTCACACATGTTATCTCTTGTCTATCACAAATCTTATGACACCAAGGCAAAATATGACAATCAGTCATCTGCAGTGCCAGAACATTCCAATATGTAGGGGAAATAACTGATTTAATGTGGTCATAGCAGGATTTCATAGGAGAGGGTCTTCATAGTAAGCTTCTGGATGTAAAAGGGAAGCTGGGAGCCATTATAAACATACACACAGGAATTCATAGCAGTGTACCCACTACTGATATTGATAAGATTCATCATCCTATACCCAAAGGAGAGCCCTGATCAGAGACCAATTTAATTCTACCAATTCCATGGATTAAGGCCCTGGAAACTTATTTACTTTGATACAAAGATGTTATGAGAGGAGAAGACTGAACGGCCATCAGAAGCGGACAGACCAGGATATTGCAGAATGAGAAACTCACATCTTGGTCTTCTGCAGCTGCATCTTTCAACAAAGCTGTGGAAGACTGTTCAGACTGAACTGAAGACTTGGAGGAGGTCTGAGTTCTCATAGTGGGAGATTCAGGAACTGGAGATGGTTCAGTCTCCTCATTCTCCTTCTTTAAAAGGGAAGCAAAATCTACCCCGGATTTCAGTAACTCAGCATAAGTCCCTTTGTGCACCATTTCACCCTAAAATAAAAATTTTAAACTTGAGAGGAACGCACTTGCATTAGATAATGCAAATCTAATTTAAATAGTAATCAAGAAAAGTTGACTGGTATTAAAATATAACTTTTATAAGAAAATATTTCTTAGGTCTGGAACTATGGTTCACAAATCTAGTTCAGCTAGACACAGTACAAGCCTTCTGTTCTCTGCCAAACCGAATATTGTGTAAGGTGCTGGCAGATATGAAAGAAATGTGTGCTCATGTGTTAAAAATGGAGGTTGTTGAGATAACTACTGTTGGCAATTCAGTTCAGTTCAGTTCAGTCGCTCATTTGGGTCCGACTCTTTGCAACCCCATGAACCGCAGCACATCAGGCCTCCCTGTCTATCACAAACACCTAGAGTTTACTCAAACTCATATCCATCGAGTCAGTGATGCCATCCAGCCATCTCATCCTCTGTTGTCCTGCCCCCAATCCCTCCCAGCATCAGGGTATTTTCCATTGAGTCAATTCTTCCAGTAACGTGGCCAAGTATTGGAGTTTCAGCTTTGGCATCAGTTCTTCCAATGAACACCCAAGACTAATCTCCTTTAGGATGGACTGGTTGGATCTCCTTGCAGTACAAGGGACTCTCAAGAGTCTTTTCCAACATCACGGTTCAAAAGAATCAATTTTTCAGCGCTGAACTTTCCTCACAGTCCAACTCTTGCATTTATACATGACCACTGGAAAAACCATACCCTTGACTAGATGGACCTTTGTTGGCAAAGTCTCGTCTCTGCTTTTTAATATGCTAGCTAGATTGGTCATAACTTTCCTTCCAAGGAATAAGCGCCTTTTAATTGCATGGCTGCAATCATCATCTACAGTGATTTTGGAGCCCAAAAAAGTAAAGTCTGACACTACTTCCACTGTTTCCCCATCTATTTCCCATGAAGTGATGGGACCAGATGCCATGATCTTAGTTTTATGAATGTTTAGTTTTAAGCCAACCTTTTCACTCTCCTCTTTCACTTTCAAGAGGCTTTTTAGTTCCTCTTCACTTTCTGCCATAAGGGTGGTGTCATCTGCATATCTGAGATTATTGATATTTCTCCCGGCAATCTTGATTCCAGCTTGTGCTTCTTTCAGCCCAGCATTTCTCATGATGCACTCTGCATATAAGTTAAATAAGGAGGGTGACAATATACAACCTTGACGTACTCCTTTTTCTATTTGGAACCAGTCTGTTGTTCCATGTCCAGTTCTAACTGTTGCTTCCAGGCCTGCATATAGGTTTCTCAAGAGGCAGGTCAGGTGGTCTAGTATTCCCATCTCTTTCAGAATTTTCCACAGTTTATTGTGATCCACACAGTCAAAGGATTTGGCATAGTCAATAAAGGAGTCAATAAAATTTTTCTGGAACTCTCTTGCTTTTTCGATGATCCAGCGGATGTTGGCAACTTGATCTGTGGTTCCTCTGTCTTTTCTAAAACCAGCTTGAACACCTGGAAGTTCACGGTTCACGTATTGCTGCAGCCTGGCTTGCAGAATTTTGAGCAATATTTTACCAGCGTGTGAGATGAGTGTAATTGTGTGGTGGTTTGAGCATTCTTTGGCATTGGCTTTCTTTGGGATTGGGATGAAAACTGACCTTTTCCAGTCCTGTAGCCACTGCTGAGTTTTCCAAATTTGCTGACATATTGAGTGCAGCACTTTCACAGCATTATCTTTCAGGATTTGAAATAGCTCAACTGGAATTCCATCACCTCCACTAGCTTTGTTCATAGTGATGCTTTCTAAGGCCCATCTGACTTCACATTCCAGGATGTCTGGCTATAGGTGAGTGATCAAAATATTGTGATTATCTGAGTTTTGAATATCTTTTTTGTACAGTTCTTCTGTGTATTCTTGCCACCTCTTCTTAATATCTTCTGCTTCTGTTAGGTCCATACCATTTCTGTCCTTTATTGAGCCCATCTTTGCATTTAATGTTCCCCTGGTATCTCTAATTTTCTTGAAGAGATCTCTAGTCTTTCCCATTCTGTTGTTCTCCTCTATTTCTTTGCACTGATTACTAAGGAATGGTTTTTATCTCTCCTGGCTATTCTTTTGAACTTCGCATTCAAATGGGAATATCTTTCCCTTTCTCCTTTGCTTTTCACTTCTCTTCATTTCACAGCTATTTGTAAGGCCTCCTCAGACAACCATTTTGCCTTTTTGCATTTCTTTTCCATGGGGATGGATGGTCTTGATTCCTGTCTCCTGTACAATGTCACGAACCTCCACCCATAGTTCGTCAGGCTCTCTGTCTATCAGATCTAGTCTCTTAAATCTATTTCTCACTTCCACTGTATAGTCATAAGGGATTTGATTTAGGTCATACCTGAATGGTCTAGTGGTTATCCCTACTTTCTTCAATTTAAGTCTGAATTTGGCAGTAAGGAGTTCATGATCTGAACCACAGTCAGCTCCCAGTGTTGTTTTTGCTGACTCTATAGAGCTTCTCCATCTTTGGCTGCAAAGAATATAATCAATCTGATTTCAGTGTTGACCATCTGGTGATGTCCATGCGTAGAGTCTTCTCTTGTGTTGTTGGAGGAGGGTGTTTGTTATGACCAGTGCAAAATTCTATTAGTCTTTGCCCTGCTTCATTCCGTACTCCAAGGCCAAACAAGTAACACCTGTTACTCCAGGTGTTTCTTGACTTCCTACTTTTGCATTCCAGTCCCTTATAATGAAAAGGACATCTTTATTGGGTGTTAGTTCTAAAAGGTCCTGTAGGTCTTCATAGAACCATTCAACTTCAGTTTCTTCAGCCTTACTGGTTGGGGCATAGGCTTGGATTACCATGATATTGAATGGTTTGCCTTGAAAACAAACAGAGATCATTCTGTCATTTTTGAGATTGCATCCAAGTACTGCATTTTGGACTTTTTTGTTGACCATGATGGCTACTCCATTTCTTCTAAGGGATTCCTGCCCACAGTAGTAGATATAATGGTCATCTGAGTTAAATTCACCTATTCCAGTCCATTTTAGTTTGCTGATTCCTAGAATGTTGACATTCACTCTTGCCATCTCCTGTTTGACCACTTCCAATTTGCCTTGATTCATGGGCCTAACATTCCAGGTTCTTATGCAATATTGCTCTTTACAGCATCGGACCTTGCTTCTATCACCAATCACATCCGCAACTGGGTATTGTTTTTGCTTTGGCTCCATCCCTTCATTCTTTCTGGAGTTATTTCTCCACTGATCTCCAGTAGCATATTGGGCACCTACCGACCTGGGGAGTTCCTCTTTCAGTATCCTATCATTTTGCCTTTTCATACTGTTCATGGGGTTCTCAATTCAAGAATATTGAAGTGGTTTTCCACTCCCTTCTCCAGTGGACCACATTCTGTCAGACCTCTCCACCATGACCCATCCATCTTGGGTGGCCCCACATGGCATGGCTTAGTTTCATTGAATTAGACAAGACTGTGGTCCGTGTGATTAGATTGGCTAGTTTTCTGTGATGCACTTAGAGAAGCAAAAACTATAGACGTCGGTGGAAGTATCAGTAGAGTTTTTTTTAAGACAATTCAGATAAACTATATGTGACAAACAGAATTTTTAAGAACAGCCATTGAAGAAGATATTCCAGGAAACAAACTTAAGGCTGACACAGAGGGGGGCACAAGCACATCTGCGTAGGTAAGAGTCACTCATCAAATCTTTGCTGACCATGTCACTGTCACAGTAGCATGTGTTCAGCTGGGACAAGACCTGTAAGAAGTAGCTCTGGACAGAGAATCCACGAGCTGTGTCTTCATTGTCTTTAAAACTTCCCCACAAACTCAGAAGTTCACGACTGCAAATTCAATATTCTTTCCATTCAAGTCATTAAACAAGAAGGCCATGACACTGGAGTGGTTCTAAAGCCTTGGCAGCAAACCAAAACCTAACCTAGAATCAGTGAGCTCAAATTTGAGAGGAGAATTTAAAAACAACCAATCACAAGCAGATAACCAGGCCTCCTCAGATCAGGCAACTGCTTAAGCTTAAACTGCCAATCTAATCAAGTTCTTTAAAAATACATGATTTTTTACTTCAGTTTCCCTCCCTCCAGTTCAATTCAGTTCAATCGCTCATGTAGTGCCTGACTCTCTGCAACCCCATGGACTTCAGCACTCCAGGCCTCCCTGTCCATCACCAATTCCCAGAGATTACCCAAACGCATGTCTATTGAGTCAGTGATACCATCCATCCATCACATCCTCTGTCATCACCTTCTCTTCCCACCTTCAATCTTTACCAGAATCAGGGCCTTTTCCAATGAGTCAGTTCTTCATATCAGGAGGCTGAAGTATCAGAGTTTCAGCTTCAGCATCATTCCTTCCAATGAACATTGAGGACTGATTTCCTTGAGGACTGACTGGTTGGATCTCCTTGCAGTCCAAGGGACTCTCAAGAGTCTTCTCTAACACCACAGTTCAAAATCATCAGTTCTTTGGTGCTCGGCTTTCCTTATGGTCCAACTCTCACATCCATACATGACTACTGGAAAAACCATAGCTTTGACTAGATGGACGTTTGTTGGCAAAGTAATGCCTTTGCTTTTTCAAATGCTATCTAGGTTGGTCATAGCTTTTCTTCCCAAGAGCAAGCGTCTTTTAATTTCATGGCTGCAATCACCATCTGCAGTAATTTTGGAGCCAAAATAAATAAATAAATAAAGTCTGTCTCTGTTTCCTTTGTTTCCCCATCTATTTGTCATGAAGTGATGGGACTGGATGCCATGATCTTCGTTTTTTGAATGTTGAGTTTTAAGCCAGCTTTTTCACTCTCCTCTTTCACTTTCATCAAGAGACTGACTCTTTAGTTCTTCTTTGTTTTCTGCCATATGGGTGGTATTATCTGCATATCTGAAGTTATTGATAAATCTCCTGGCAATCTTGACTCCAGCTTGTGCTTCATCCAGCCAAGTATTTCACATGGTGTACTCCGCAGAGAAGTTAAATATATAAGGTGACAATATAAAGTCTTGACGTACTCCATTCCTCATTTGGAACCAGTCTGCTGTTTCATGTCCGGTTCTAACTGTTTCTTCTTGACCTGCATACAGATTTCTCAGGAGGCAGGTAAGGTGGTCTGGTATTTCCATCTCCTGAAGAATTTTCCACAGTTTGTTGTGATCTACACAGACAAAGGCTTTAGCATAGTCAATAAAGCAGAAGTAAATGTTTTTCTGGAACTCTCTTGCTTTTTCTATGATCCAACGGATGTTGGCAATTTGATCTCTGGTTCTTCTGCCTTTTCTAAATACAGCATGAACATCTGAAAATTCTCATTTCATGTACTGTTGAAGCCTAGCTTGGAGAATTTTGAGCATTACTTTGCTAGAGTGTGAGATAAGTGCAATTGTGTGGTAGTTTGAATATTCTTTGCATTGCCTTTCTTTGGATTGGAATGATAACTGATGCTTTCCACTGCTGAGCATCAGTGGCCACTGATGCTGTGGCCACTGCTGAGCTTTACAAATTTGCTGCCGTATTGAGTGCAGCACTTTCACAGCATCACCTTTAGGATTTAAAAGTGCTCACCTGGAATTCCATCACCGCCACTAGCTTTGTTCATCATGAGGCTTTCTAAGGCCCACTTGACTCCACGCTGTCTGGCTTTAGGTGAGTGATCATACCATCGTGGTTATCTGAGTTGTTAAGATATTTTTTTCTACAGTTCTTCTGTGTACTCTTGCCACCTCTTCTTAATATCTTCTGCTTCTCTAAGGTACATACCATTTCTGTCTTTTACTGTGCCCATCTCTGCATGAAATATTCCCTTGGTATCTCTAATTTTCTTGACGAGATCCCTAGTCTTCCCCATTGTTTTCCTCTGTTTCTTTGCACTGATCACTGAGGAAGGCTTTCTTACCTCTCCTTGCTATTCTTTGGAACTCTCATATGCAGATGCTTTTGCTATTTTCTAACCCCATGAAACAAGACACAGCTAAGTCACTCAGTGGCAAACAAAATATGAGGCCAAAATTTCAGTATGCAAAACCAATCAAAAGAGGGCTTCCGGTTAAGGCAGATCAAGTAGAAGATAGTGCCCTAGGGCCCTACCTTTGACCCCTCTCATCCTATCCCCTGAGGTGGTCCCCTGGAAGAAACACTATGAAACCTTTGGGAACCATCTGATACTGAAGAATTAGAATTTTATTCAAGACATATTGTGTCTTGTGCCACTTGAGAGACAAAATGCATACACCTTATTTAATGAAATTGCTACTTTCTACTTAGTATCTGTAAGCTGCACAAGGAAATTACTAGTGGTACAAAGACAGTAATTTTACTCAGCAGCCAAGCCCTGACAATTCCAAGAGGATAAGGGGGCAGCCATCCCTCCTCTGAAGTGAGAGAGGGATCAGACAAATAGGATGGACCCCAACTCATCCAGGGGTACTCTCTAGTGGACAAATTGTTGTTCTAAAATTGAGGATGGTATTCTCAAAAGAAGCAATAAGGGGGCCCCAAAACATCTAGGGACTGGCTAAATATGTCATTGTGCCTCTGACTATTCTTACTCAATACTGCCAATGCAGGGTTTTACATACTAGTATCACCTGCTCTGTGGGCTTCCCTGGGACCTCAGCAGGTAAAGAATCCACCTGCAATGCACGAGACCCTGGTTCAATCCCTGGGTTGGGAGTATCCCCTGGAGAAGGGATGGGCTACCCACTCCAGTATTCTTGGACTTCTTTGGTGGCACAGATGGTGAAGAATTTGCCTGCAATGAGAAAGACCAGGCTTCGATCCCTAGGATGGGAAGATCCCCTGGAGGAGGGAATGGCAACCCACTCCAGTATTCTTGCCTGGAGAATCCCCATGGACAGAGGAGTCTGGGGTCACAAAGAGTTGGACATGACAGTGACTAAGCACAGCACATCATCTGCTCTGCACATGAAGGTAAGTGGTCTCAAGCTTAAGAAGTCTGAGCTCCAATTTCCTGGAGGGGTAGAAAACAGTCTACACATGGAATTGCTTCAAGAGGTAGAGATGCTGTATCTTAATAATCTTTCTTAGAGCAGAAATTCATTTGATAAGTGAGAGATTTGGCCACGGGTCTATTGAAAGAGATAAGGGTTAACAACAGAGATGCTGAGGCACAGACACAGACAAACCAAGGGGTGAAATATCAAACAATTATCAAGTCTGAAAAACTCTCCCTAATCTCCAACCCACTCCCAATCATGTGTGGCGTTGTGCACTGAATGGTAGCCCCTTAAAAGGGTGTGTTCAAGCCCTAAACATGATACCTGTGAACTGACCTTATTTGGAAGCAGGGTCTTTGCAGATTCAATCAAGCTAAAATGAGGCCACCTTGGAGCAGGGTGACCCTAAATCCAATATGATTGATGTCCTTATGAGAACAGAAGAGACTCAGACAAACAAGGGATAATGGCCACGTGGTATCAGAAGCAGAGACCACAATACTGAGCTGGAAGCCAAGGAACACAAGGAAGGCCGGCGCACACCAGTGGCAGGAAGGACTCTGCAGCCTTCAGGGAGAGCACAGCCCTGCCAGCACCTGGACTGGGGACGTGTAGCCTCCAGAGCAGGGAGACAATAAATTTCTGTTGTTTTAAGGACATAGAGAACAGACCTGTAGTTCCCAACAGGGAGGGAGCTGGGGAGACTTCGAATGCGAGGTTTTGCATTAGCAGATGTAAGCATTATATATGGAATGGATAAACAACAAGGTCCTACTGTATAGCACACAAAGAATTATATTCAGTATCCTATAATAAGCCATAATGGAAAAGAATATTTAAAAATAGATATATGTATATGTATAACTGAATCACTTCACTATACAGCAGAAATTAATACAATATTGTAAATAAACTATATTTCAATAAAATAAAATAAATTCCTGTTGTTTTAAGTCACCCAGTTTGCAGTACTTGGTTACGGCAGCTCTAGAAACTGATACTCTAGCCTGAGCCCACACTTCTGTCTTCTCAGCTTTACTAAGACTTCTAACTGCTTCTGCTGTCACCTCTCCAGTGACCCATTAGAGGAATCTTTTAAATCCCACATCAGACCACATCGTCCTCTGCTCTGGACCATCCAAGGCTTCCATCTCACTCCCGGCTCGCTGCCCACTGCTGAGAGATCAACTCCCTCCACGTCCCCCTGCTCACTGTCCTCAGACACGCTGGTCTTCCTGCTGTTCCTCCAACCTGCCAGGTTAGCTCCTTCCTTAAGACCCCCTGCCTCAGATTCCCTCTCCCAGGTGACAGCACGGTCCCCACCTTCATGTCACTCAGACCCCAGGAGGCACCAGCTCCTCAGGGAGGCAGCCAGGATGTCACCTTCTTTGTCATATCTGTCCCCATAAGAACAGGAGCCCCGTGTAGGCAGGGCCTTGTCCTGCTGCACAGGCTCCCACATGTATTGGGCACATAGAGACCTGGGTAGGAAGACCAGCAACTGGGGACACCAGCAGAGTGGGTGTCTCTGACCTGAGAGCTTGGCTACCCAACCTTGCTTCCTGTACTAATGGAAGATGCTTTTCAGGCAAACTGAACATGACAATCATGTGGATACAAACAGGTCTTAGTATCTCTAATTTCCAAATAATACAATTTGACTTAAATCCTGGAAAAGGAAAACAAAATGTTCTAAATAACATTGCATCACTATCCTTAACAATTTCACTAGAACAGTGATGATTCAGTAGCCTTGCACTTCTATACACTTTAGGCTTTATGTGGCTTAGAGTGTAATATTTCTACCGGCCTTTGGATTCATCCTCAAAAGTAAGATTCCACCAGCTCTGAGAAGAAGGGAGCATACAACTGAGGGAAAAGAGGGCACTTACCATTAATCCAAGGAGAGTGACCTGTTGGGAGGCCTGGCTTTCAACACACCTGAGTGTCAGCAAGTTCCACAGACTTCTAGAAATTACTTACCTTTTCCAATAGCAGAATCTGACTTGCATCTTTTAGATACTGCCATTGATGAGTCACTAAGATTGTGATCTTCTCATGCAAGACTTGGCAAATACACCTACAAATGTAAAAGGTACAGTATGTAAAAACATGAATGGGGGCGCTTCCAATTGAAAACATGTATTTTGAAAACATAATGAGACAAAGACAACACAGGAGTTGAAGATCCATGGTTTAAACACCAAATAAATAATACAAACTAGTTCAGTTCATTTCAGTCGCTCAGTCGCGTCCGACTCTTTGCGACCCCATGAATCGCAGCGAGCCAGGCCTCCCTGTCCATCACCAACTCCCAGAGTTTACTCAAACTCATGCCCATTTAGTCAGTGATGCCATCCATCCATCTCATCTTCTGTCGTCCCCTTCACCTCCTGCCCCCAATCCCTCCCAGCATCAGGGTCTTTTCCAACAAGTCAACACTTCGGATGAGATGGCCAAAGTATTAGAGTGTCAGCTTCAGCATCAGTTCTTCCAATGAACACCGCGGACTGATCTCCTTTAAGATGGACTGGTTTGATCTCTTTGCAGTCCAAGGGGCTCTCAAGAGTCTTCTCCAACACCATAGTTCAAAAGCATCAACTTCTTGGCGCTCAGCTTTCTTCACAGTCCAACTCTCACATCCATACATGACCACTGGAAAAACTGTAAGCTTGACCAGACAGACCTTTGTTGACAAAGTAATGTCTCTGCTTTTTCATATGCTATCTAGGTTGGTCATAACTTTCCTTCAAAGGAATAAGCGGCTTTTAATTTCATGGCTGCAATCACCATCCGCAGTGATTTTGGGAGCCCAAAAAAATAAAGTCTGGCACTGTTTCCACTGTTTCCCCATCTATTTTCCATGAGGTGATGGGCCCAGATGCCATGATCTTAGTTTTCTGAATGTTAAGCTTTAAACCAATTTTTTCACTCTCCTCTTTCACTTTCACCAAGAGGATTTTTAGTTCCTCTTCACTCTCTGCCATAAGGGTGATGTCATCTGCATATCTGAGGTGATTGATATTTCTCCCAACAATCTTGATTCCAGCTTGTGCTTCCTCCAGCCCAGCATTTCTCATGATGTACTCTGCATGTAAGTTAATGCAGGGTGACAATATACAGCCTTGACGTACTCCTTTTCCTATTAGGAACCAGTCTGTTGTTCCATGTCCAGTTCTAACTATTGCTTCCTGACCTGCATACAGGTTTCTCAAGAGGTGGGTCAGGTGGTCTGGTATTTCCATCTCCTTCAGAATTTTCCACAGTTTATTGTGATCCACACAGTCAAAGGCTTTGGCATAGTCAATAAAGCAGAAATCGATGATTTTCTGGAACTCTCTTGCTTTTTTGATGATCCAGCGGATATTGCCAATTTGATCTCTGGTTCCTCTGGCTTTTCTAAAACCAGCTTGAACATCTGCAAGTTCTCGGTTCACATATTGCTGAAGCCTGGCTTGCAGAATTTTGAGGATTACTTTACTAGTGTGTGAGATGAGTGCAATTGTGTGGTACTTTGAGCATTCTTTCGGATTGCCTTTTTAGGGATTGGTATGAAAACTGACCTTTTCCAGTCCTGTGGCCACTGCTGAGTTTTCCAAATTTGCTGGCATGATGAGTGCAGCACTTTCACAGCATCATCTTTCAGGATTTAAAATAGCTCAACTGGAATTCCATCACCTCCACTAGCTTTGTTCGTAGTGATGCTTTCTAAGGTCTACTTGACTTCACGTTCCAGGATGTCTGGCTATAGGTGAGTGATCACACCATTGTGATTATCTGGGTCATGAAGATATTTTTTGTACATTTCTTCTGTGTATTCTTGCCACCTTTTCTTAATATTGAGAGGGTAACAGGCAGGAAGGCCAGGGGTCTCCAAATGGAAAAAAAGAAGCTGCAGGTGCCAGACATTTTTATATCTCTTAAGCGGCAGGAAGAAACAAACCAGCGATATGTTTTTCCTTCTCTATACAAATTTAAAAGAGGTTTCTCTTAAAGTGCTGTGTTGCCATGACACCTGGTCTCACCTGAAGCTAACTACTCTCAAACCTTGAGTTGACCAATACGTTTCTTTTTCGTATGGAAATGTTGTCTTAAGCTATGTTAATGAACCCCAGACTCTATCTTCAAGTTGGTTCCGCCAAATGGCCTAAATTTACTTACTCAGGTATTGTTCCCCTAATCTATGTAAATGAAATTATTTGTTGGTATTCTGCCCTTCTACAAGATTCAAGTCAATCGTTTTATGGCCAGAGATGAATTATCTGGTGTCATTCTAAATTTTATGACATCCTTTTCATTAACAGACTGTGAGTGACTATATAACAGACAGCTAAAGACTAGAAGTGGGGTATTCTTTTGCCCCCTTCTGATGCCTATGTCAGAAGCTTTCTCTATCTCCTTTATACTTTAATAAAACTTTATTACACAAAAGCTCTGAGCGATCCAGCCTCCTCTCTGGCCCCGGATTGAATTCGTCTACTCTGGAGGCCAAGAATCCCGCGTCTAATCGTTCAGCAACAACCTTTCAATATCTTCTGCTTCTGTTAGGTCCATACCATTTCTGTCCTTTATCAAACCCATCTTTGCATGAAATGTTCCCTTTTTATCTCTAATTTTCTTGAAGAGATCTCTAGTCTTTCCAATTCTGTTGTTTTCCTCTATTTCTTTGCACTGATTACTAAGGAATGGTTTTTATCTCTCCTGGTTATTCTTTTGAACTCTGCATTCAAATGGGAATATCTTTCCCTTTCTCCTTTGCTTTTCACTTCTCTTCATTTCACAGCTATTTGTAAGGCCTCCTCAGACAACCATTTTGCCTTTTTGCATTTCTTTTCCATGGGGATGGATGGTCTTGATTCCTGTCTCCTGTACAATGTCACGAACCTCCACCCATAGTTCGTCAGGCTCTCTGTCTATCAGATCTAGTCCCTTAAATCTATTTCTCACTTCCACTGTATAGTCATAAGGGATTTGATTTAGGTCATACCTGAATGGTCTAGTGGTTATCCCTACTTTCTTCAATTTAAGTCTGAATTTGGCAGTGAGGAGTTCATGATCTGAGCCACAGTCAGCTTCTGTTGTTGTTTTTGCTGACTCTATAGAGCTTCTCCATCTTTGGCTGCAAAGCATATAATCAGTCTGATTTCGGTGTTGACCATCTGGTGATGTCCATGCGTAGAGTCTTCTCTTGTGTTGTTGGAGGAGGGTGTTTGCTATGACCAGTGCGTTCTCTCGGCAAAACTCTATTATCGTTTGTCCTTCTTTATTCCGTACTCCAAGGCCAAATTTGCCTGTTACTCCAGGTGTTTATTGACTTCCTACTTTTGCATTCCAGTCCCCTATAATGAAAAGGACATCTTTTTGGGGTGTTAGTTCTAAAAGGTCTTGTAGGTCTTCATAGAACCATTCAACTTCAGTTTCTTCAGCCTTACTGGTTGGGGCATAGGCTTGCCCCATTCATGATATTGAATGGTTTGCCTTGAAAACAAACAGAGATCATTCTGTCATTTTTGAGATTGCATCCAAGTACTGCATTTTGGACTCTTTTGTTGACTATGATGGCTACTCCATTTCTTCTAAGGGATTCCTGCCCACAGTGGTAGATATTATGGTCATCTGAATTAAATTCACCTATTCCAGTCCATTTTAGTTTGCTGATTCCTAGAATGTTGACATTCACTCTTGCCATCTCCTGTTTGACCACTTCCAATTTGCCTTGATTCATGGACCTAACATTCCAGGTTCCTATGCAATATTGCTCTTTACAGCATAGGACCTTGCATCTATCACTAGTCCCATCCACAACTGGGTATTGTTTTTGCATTGGTGCCATCCCTTCATTGTTTCTGGAGTTATTTCCCCACTGATCTCCATTAGCATATTGGGCACCTACAGACCTGGGGAGTTCCTCTTTCAGTATTTTATCATTTTGCCTTTTCATACTGTTCATGGGTTCTCAAGGCAAGAATACTGAAGTGGTTTTCCATTCCCTTCTCCAGTGGACCTCATCTATCAGTCCTCACCACCATGACCCGACCGTCTTGGGTGGCCCCACACGGCATGGCTTAGTTTCATTGAGTTAGACAAGACTGTAGTCCTGTGGTCCTGTGATCAGATTGGCCAATACAAACTAAGTACCAATATAAATCAATAAATCTGACTAGGTCCTCAAATTCATCAGCAGCAATCCTGAATCCAGCTCTGCTAAAAAATTCTAAAAACCAATGCAGTGATGGAGGTATCAACAGCTAGTTTTTTTTCCTCCAAAAACTCAACAATATTTTACATGTTTCATGATGATAAACAACTGACCAATACTGAAATTCCAAAACCTGACTGAACTAAAGCACTATTTCATCATTATATAGGAATGGGAGAAGAGGAGTCTATGTCATTTAAAACTCTGTACATTTTTCTCAGGCAGTTTTCTACATGATTGTTTATGATTTATAAGGTACATAGAAACAACAAAAAATTAATAGACTCTTGGTAACCTTTGCCAGAGAGCATTTTCTAGACACTTCTTCCCAAATAGCATTAGATAGAAAATGAATGCTAGTGTGACCTCCATACATCTCTGCAATATTCCATCCCAACCAGGAATTAAACTTTTCATTTGAGCCAAAAACTTCCTGAATATGAAAATGAAAAATGAGAGTCCAAATGGCCCAAATCAGAGGAAATCATCCAACAGTTCAAGACACAAAATTCTCTTAGCCAAGACTGCCACCCAAACTATCCAAACTTAAGTGTTTTGTGTTTTTTTTTTTTCACAGCAACCCCCTCAAACTGCCCCTACATTTTAAATGCAGACCCCAGGGAACTCAGTCCCAGTCTCTTCCTACAGGGTCCACAATCTCTTCAGAGAAGTGAGTAGCCAGGTCTGAAGCCTCATTCATCATGGGCAGGGCTCCAGGCAGGTACTCTGAGTGCCCTGCACCTTCACAAAGCAAAGCTCAGGAACATGGGTCAGAGCTCAGTCTGCTGAGTGAGTCAGATGGAGAACCTGGAGGCAGTAGACTGCAGCTCAGTTCCATCAGATGAGCCACTAAACCTCAGTTTCTTCATCTCAACATCAATGGCAATCACGTGTTCTGAGAAGTCTAACCACCAGTCTGCTCAGTAAATGTCAGCTTCCTTCCCAACTCCTCCCTAACCACAAGTGGTCATATGCTTTGGACTCAGAATAGAAAAACTCTGAGGGGACCCTCGGGACACAGGGCCTATGATCAGAAAGAAGACCCTGGGATGCAGACACATGCACCATCATTTCATTAATTCCAAACAGATTTATATTTACCTTTTGACATGTCTTAGTTCAGCTTTTGTACCTAAGTTTCTTGACTGAGTAAACCCCTCCTCCAGTTAGTACTAAAGTTTTGCATGGAATTGTTGTCAATCAATCCATAAGTCATGTGCAGCTTTCTGTGACCCCATGGACTGCAGCACACCAGGCTTCCCCGTCCTCCACTGTCTCCACAGTTTGCTCAAATTCATGTCTATTGAGTCAATGATGCTATCTAACCATCTCATCCTCTGCTGCCCCCTTCTCCCTTTTCCTTCAACCTTTCCCAGTGTCAGGGTCTTTTCCAATGAGGTGGCTCTTCACATCAGGTGGCCAAAGGATTGGAGCTTCAGCTTCAGCCTCTGATCTTCCAATGAACATTCATGACTGATTTCCTTTAGAACTGACTTATTTGATCTTTTTGAAGTCCAAGGGACTCTCAAGAGTCTTCTCCATGACCACAATTTGAAAGCATCAATTCTTTGGCACTCAGCCTTCTTTGTGAACCAACTCTCACATCCGTATATGACTACTGGAAAAAACCATAGCTATGACAATACAGACTTTTGTCCATAAAGTGATGTCTTTGTTTTTTTAATACATTGTCTAGGTTTGTCATAGTTTTCCTTACAAACAGCAAGTGTCTTTTAATTTCATGGCTGCAGTTACTGTCCACAGTGATTTTGGAGCCCAGAAAAATAAAATGTCACTGTTTCTACATGTTCCCCTTCTATTTGGCATGAAGTGATGGGACTGAATGTCATAATCTTAGTGTTTTTTTTTTTTTAACATTGAGCTTCAAGCCAGCTTTTTCACTCCCTTCTTTCATCCTCAGGTGGCACAGTGATAAAGAATTTGCCTGCCAATACAGGAGACATGGGTTCAATCCCTGGGTTGGGAAGATCCCCTGTAGAAAGAAATGAGAACCCACACCAGTATTCTTGCCTGGAAAACTCCATGGACAAAGGAGATTGGTGGGCTGCAATCCATGGGGTTGCAGAGTCAGACATGACCGAGAATACATGTGTACACACTTTCACCCTCATCAAGAGGTTCTTTAGTTCCACTTCACTTTCTGCCGTTAAGAGTAGTATCATCTGCAAATCTGAGCTTGTTCATATTTCTCCCAGCAATCTTGATTCCAGCTTGTGATTCATCCAGCCCAGCATTTTACATGATATACTCTGCATAAAAGTAAAATAAGCAGGATGACAATATACAGCCTTGACATACTCCTTTCCTAATTTGAACCAGTCAGTTGTTCCATGTCCAGTTCTAACTGTTGCTTCTTGATCCACATACAGGTTTCTCAGGAGACAGGTAAAGTAGTCTGGTATTCCCATCTCTTGAAGAATTTTCCACAGTTTGTTGTGATCCACACAGTTAAAGGCTTTAGCATAGTCAATGAAGCAGAAGTGGGTTTTTTTAGATTTCCTTGCTTTCTCTCTGATTCAGTGAATGATGACAATTTGATCTCTGGTTCCTCTGCCTTTTCTAAACCCAGCTTGTACATCTGAAAGTTCTCAGTACACACACTGCTGTAGCCTAGCTTGGAAGATTTTGAGCATTACCTTGCTAGCTTATGGAATGAGTGCAACTGTACAGTAATTTGAACATTCTTGGAAATATTCTTTGGAATTCATGGAATTGTTTTTCTTTAGTTCAAAATACCTGTCAATAGTCCCCAAAGGCAGACGTTAACCAAATATGATGAGCTGCTTTATCCAAGATGGACCGATCAAAAAGTTTTAAAATGTTTTCTTCCTAACATTCCATCACAGATGAGGTAATATAATTACAATGAAGTGATCAGTTAATGATTTTGAATTTTTTCCCAAATAATAATTTTTATCCAAGTCTCTAGAAAACTACTTTATTTTCCAAGTTTTTAAGGATAAAGTTTTCCAAGTCATGCCATAAAAAATAATTGCTTCAGCGATGAGCTGTTTACACATAATTTCTAGATAAGAGCTGTTAAACATATAATTCCCTATATCAAAATAATCCTATATAAGTGCTGTGTTAAGAGAGGACATGGTAGGTTATTGTAGAAGGGATATAAGTAATACAGAGTCCCACCTTCATTCATTCGACTGGCAGACTTTGGTTAGGCAGAGGCACTATCCCAAGTGCTGAGGATACACCCACAGGTCAAGAGAGTAGACAACACTCTGCACGATGGAGAGGGGAATACACTGAACTAGTATAGAAAAATGCACTATTGGGCTGTGATGTGGGCTCCAAGGGAAAAGCAAGGGGGCGCTGCTGTCATAGATAGGGTGACATGGGAGCCCTCGGACTATCTGGGGGAAAGTCCTGGAAGAAGACACAGCAGGTGCTGGGGCCCTGGGACAGAACATGCTGGGCTGAGGCGCCTTCCTGCTTTCACTGCTTAGTGTCATGGGGGGGTGGGGTTACTCATAAATAAAGTGCACCCACTGAGGGCTATGGGAAGACAGCGGGCATGGGGGGGCCCCTGGAGGAGCAGGAGGGAATAGCAGAACCCATTTTCCACCTTCTTTCTGTGTGCTGGTACACTGCTCCCCGGCTCTGGGACAGAGGGACCAGTATGAACAGACAGACAGGGGTGAGAAAGGACCCCCCATAAATCCAGCACAGCTGGATACTGATTGGGTGTGGGGATGAGCTAGAAAGGTTGATGGGGCAGACAGCAAAGAAGCCTGTTCTCTGTTTGAGGACCTGGAACTGCATCCTGAATGGGGTGGGGGGGGGGGCAGGGGGATCTATGAAGGGCTGGAACAGGAGGGTGAGCTGTGTAGACAGCAGTGTCAGAATCTGATCAGGACAGACCTGAAGAGTAGATGATGCAGGAGGTGGGGGGTCTGACGATGTAGGGCTGGACCAGGACACAATCCATGGCTGGAGACAAGTGTCACTGCATCAGTTCACCTAAGGTCCCTCCCCTTAAGTAGGTGATAGAACTCACTTAGTGTAGTAAGTGTAACAACATATAGGTGTAAAACTTACGGATCTTAATAACCTTGGATATAGATTCATGACTGAAGAGAACTGTTAATGGCTAGTAAAAATATGATTCACTCACTTTTAATACAAAATACTCCCCATTATTAAGCTTCAACACAACCACCATCTCTCATAGTATAATGTTCCATCCAATTTTCTAACTCATTGAGAACATTCTCAGTTGCTGCTAAGTGATATCCTAAATATTGCATTCATGCTCCCTGCCCTAAGTTTCCCCAGAGAATATGGTTCTGATTAGCAAAGGATAGTCTTAATTAACAAGCTTGCTTCTATCAAGTGTACATCCAGAGTCATTACACCAAAATGTTGAGAGGGCTTTATAAACACATCCTGGGTTCAGAAAAGAACTTGGGAGAGCTTTTGTGATGAGCGCAATGACACTTGACAATCAGAACTCTGTCTTCTCCCCTCCTGGTGATACAAATATAAGAGTCAGCAGAATCTCTTCTTACGCTGATGGAGAACCTGTGCAGATGCACACAAAACAGAGTGACAGACATTTGTGAGTTCAGGGTGGGGTATTGAGAACAGGGAGGCTGAGCTACTCATGATGCCAGAAGGGTAGGGTGGGGATTCTCTGTCACAGCACTAGAGCCATCACTGAACTCATGACAAGACACAAGGCATTTCTCTAAGGGAAAATTCATCAAGCCATGATCAGGAGAGGGTAGGAAAGGGGGTCAGATCAGAGAGCTGGAGGCCATGCCAAGTGTCAGCTGTACTGCTCTCTTTGAAAGAGTCAGTACTACTGTGCATTCTTCGTGTGGCAAAATACACATAATATGAAATCTACCATTTTAACCATTTTTAAGTATACAGCTCTGCAACGTTAAGTACATTTACATTGTTGTGTAACCATCATCACCACTCATCTCCAGAGCTCTTTCATCACCCCAGCACTAAGCACAAGTTACACACAAACTTTGGTGGAACTCGTACAATGACCCTGCTAGTGGATGTGGAACACCAGCTCCTGTATCCAGAGCTCAGAGCTGCCCCCACATGTCTCTCTCTCTCTCACACACACACACGCTGCTAACTGCTGAAATCTTTTTATTTTGCTAGGTAGCATGAATTGTGAGTTGAGAATGAATTCTTTCCCCTACAAATGTACATGCTGATGTCTTAACCCTGAGTACTTTAGAATTTGGTGACAGAACCTTCAAAGAGGTATTTGAGTTAGATGAGGCCATTAGGGTGGGCCAGATATAATCTGACTGGTGTCCTTAGAAGAGGAGACTAAAACATAAGGACAGAGACACAGGGGTGCATGTGGACAGAGGGAGGACCATGTGAGGACCATGCAAGAAGAATGCCATCAGAAGCCAAGTAGAGAGGTCTAAGGAGAAATCAAACTGCCCACACCTTGATCTTAGACTTTCCCAGCTTCCAAAACTATGAGAGATAAACTTCTGTTATTTCTAAGCTTCCCAGGCTCTGGTCTCCTGTGAGAGCAGCCTGGATGGACACAGCCCCAGCAAACTACCATGGGACCTGGAAGCAAGAATTTCTAAATAGCTTCTCTTTACCAAACACCCCACCTCCTCCAGGTGAGGGCGTGCCTGCTGTTCTCCTCACAGCCCTGCTTCCTCCTCCCTCCACACTTGAGCTTCTACTCGTCCCTCAGAAAAAGAACTGAGTCCTAAGATGGCAGAGGAATAGGATGGGGAGGCCACTTTCTCCCCCACAAATTCATCGGAAGAACATTTGAACGCCAAGCAAATTCCACAGAACAACTTCTGAATGCTGGCAGAGGACATCAGGCACCCAGAAAGGCAGCCCATTGTCTTCGAAAGGAGGTAGGACAAAATATAAAAAGAGAGACAAAAGAGGTAGAGATGGAGATCCGTCCCGAGAACGGAGTCTTAAAAAAAAGAGAAGTTTCCAAACACCAGGAAACACTCTCTCCAGCAGGTCTGTGGCAAGCCTTGGAATCTCAGAGGGCAAGATAACCAGGAGGAAAAATAAATAAATAATTAGAACTAATAGATTACCTGCCTAACAGCAACTCCCAGAAGAGCAGCAGCCCAGACACTCACATCCACTAGCAAGCAGGGGAGGGACAGGGAGGAGCAGGCTGCACTGCTTAGGGTAAGGACCAGGCCTGAACGCCATGAGGGCAATCTGTGGGAACTAGCTTGAGATAGCAACCCAGACTGTGGGACAGCTATCCTGCAAAAAGCACTAACCTAAGACACTGCCAAAAGTCTTATTGCCAAATTCAGACTTAAATTGAAGAAAGTAGGGGAAACCACTAGACTATTCAGGTATGACCTATATCAAATCCCTTATGACTATGCAATGGAAAAGAGAAATAGATTTAAGTGACTAGATCTGATAGACAGGGTGCGTGATGAACTATGGATGGAAGTTCCTGATGTTGTACAGGAGACGGGGATCAAGACCATCCCCGTGGAGAAGAAATGCAAAAAGGCAAAATGGTTGTCTGAGGAGGCCTTACAAATAGCTGTGAAAAGAAGAAAAATGAAAAGCAAAGGAGAAAGGGAAAGATATTCCCATTTGAATGAAGAGTTCAAAAGAATAGCCAGGGGAGATTAGAAAGCCTTCCTCAGTGATCAATGCAAAGAAATAGAGGAAAACAACAGAATGGGAAAGACTAGAGATCTCTTCAAGAAAATTAGAGATACCAAGGGAACATATCATGCAAAGATGGGCTCAATAAAGGACAGAAATGGTATGGACCTAACAGAAGCAGAAGATATTAAGAAGAGGTGGCAAGAATACATAGAAGAACTGTACAAAAAAGATCTTCATGACCCAGATAATAACAATGGTGTGATCACTCACCTAGAGCCATACATCCTGGAATGGGAAGTCAAGTGGGCCTTAGGAAGCAGCACTATGAACAAAGCTAGTGGAGGTGATGGAATTCCAGTTGAGCTATTTCAAATCCTGAAAGATGATGCTGTGAAAGTGCTGCACTCAATATGTCAGCAAATTTGGAAAACTCAGCAGTGGCCACAGGACTGGAAAAGGTCAGTTTTCATTCCAATTCCTAAGAAAGGCAATCCCAAAGAATGCTGAAACTACCACACAATTGCACTCATCTCACACGCTAGTAAAGTAGTGCTCAAAATTCTCCAAGCCAGGCTTCAGCAACACGTGAACCATGAACTTCCAGATGTTCAAGCTGGTTTTAGAAAAGGCAGAGGAACCAGAGATCAAATTGCCAACATCCGCTGGATCATCAAAAAAGCAAGAGAGTTCCAGAAAAGCATCTATTTCTGCTTTATTGACTATGCCAAATCCTTTGACTGTGAGGATCACAATAAACTGTGGAAAATTCTGAAAGAGATGGGAATACCAGACCACCTGACCTGCCTCTTGAGAAACCTATATGCAGGCCTGGAAGCAACAATTAGAACTGGACATGGAACAACAGACTGGTTCCAAATAGGAAAAGGAGTACGTCAAGGCTGTATATTGTCACCCTGCTTATTTAACTTATATGCAGAGTACATCATGAGAAATGCTGGGCTGAAGGAAGCACAAGCTGGAATTAAGACTGCCAGGAGAAATATCAATAATCTCAGATATGCAGATGACACCACCCTTATGGCAGAAAGTGAAGAGGATCTAACAGCCTCTTGATGAAAGTGA
This sequence comes from Odocoileus virginianus, assembly GCF_023699985.2. NCBI lineage: Eukaryota > Metazoa > Chordata > Mammalia > Artiodactyla > Cervidae > Odocoileus > Odocoileus virginianus. The sequence goes on from NC_069681.1 coordinate 38,752,767, forward strand.
AAGAAGAGAGTGAAAAGTTGGCTTAAAGCTCAACAGTCAGAAAACTAAGATCATAGTATCTGGTCCCATCATTTCATGGGAAATAGATGGGGAAATAGTGTAAACAGTGTCAGACTTTATTTTGGGGGGCTCCAAAATCACTGCAGATGGTGATTGCTGCCATGAAATTAAAAGATGCTTACTCCTTGGAAGGAAAGTTATGACCAACCTAAACAGCTTATTAAGAAGCAGAGACATTACTTTGCCAACAAACGTCCATCTAGTCAAAGCTATGCTTTTTCCAGTGGTCATGTATGGATGTGAGAGTTGGACTATAAAGAAAGCTGAGTGCTGAAGAATTGATGCTTTTCTGGAGAAGACTCTTGAGAGTCCCTTGGACTGCAAGGAGATCCAACCAGTCCATCATAAAGGAAATCAGTCCGGAATATTCACTGGAAGGACTGATGCTGTAGCTGAAACTCCAACACTCTGGCCACCTAACATGAAGAACTGACACATTTGAAAAGACCCTGATGCTGGGAAAGATTGATGGCAGGAGGAGAAGGGGATGACAGAGCATGAGATGGTTGGATGGCATCACCAACTCAATGGACATGAGTTTGAGTCAACTCTGGGATTTGATGATAGACAGGGAAGCCTGGCATGCTGCAGTCCATGGTGTCACAAAGAGTTGAACACGACTCAGTGACTGGACTGAACTGAGCTGCTGACCTTTTCCCAGCCCTCTGTCTTAACAAGTTCCAAGTAGAGACAGGTTCCTTACAGGCAGGAATGAGAGCTTAGCATCCTAATCTCCCTTAATTCTATCCAGTGTGGGTCCTTCCCCTCTCCTGGCTGACCGTCTTGCTTCATAAACTAAGAGGTTTTGTGCAGTGACATCTCTAAGGGCATCGATCTCAGGGCACACAGTAGGGCTTTAATAAGTCCAGCTGGAAGGACTCATTGGCTTCACCAAGGTGAACAACAGCAAGATGGAGTAGATGTGGATGCTGCTTCAGAAAAAGCAAGTTTGTGAGACTTTCAAAAAGACACGTCTAGACTCCACCAGAGGTCTCGGTCAGCATGTATTAGGACACATTATACACAGAAAAGCGTCAGAGTCTTTCTATCTCAGGGATTCAGTGGTCAAACAAGAACTACCAAAAACAAATTCCAGAAACACAAAGTGAGAGTCAGGACTTAAACCAGATTCTAAATACCTAGTTTCAAATTCAAGTTAACCCTACATGTGGGTTTAAGTATTCATTCTACTAAGCATTGATGAAGCAATGTTAATGTTTGAGGCCATATGCTGGTGAGGGATAAATCACTTTGAAATTCTAGACTTTAGTAAGAATTTCAAACCAATGGAATGACAAGCAAAATAAACCAACAAGGCCTTTCCACAGAAGTCGTATGTATGCCAGTACTAAAGTCTTGGCTTCTAACGTGCCTTAAACAAATGATGGAGTAAAAGAACTGGCAGCCAAGTAGCAGGTCACCTAGTCCCATTCTCCAATTTAAAAAGCATGCATCCCTCTGGGTCATCCCAGTGAGGGATGCGATGGAGAAGGAGGTAGGTGGAAGGGGGGTTCAGGATGGGGAACACGTGTACACCCGTGGTGGATTCATGGCAATGTGTGGCAAAACCAATACAATATTGTAAAGTAATTAGCTTCCAATTAAAATTTTTTTTAAAGTTAAAAAAAATACTTCTAAAGTGTTACACAGAGGAAAAAAAAAAGAACTAGAAGGTGAGGAGAGGAGAAAAGATATGTCAGGCAGAGGGGACAGCATGAGCCAAGCACTGGAGGTGAGTTTGGGACCAACATGGATGACTCGGGGAAGTCTGAGGTCTTGTGCCCTGGACAACTTTAAGAAAAGGCTATGTCTAAACCACCGGGCTGTGTGCATAGACGATGTGATGCCAGAGGCAGGGTGAGCCTCCTGTAATTTCACAAGGTCACTCTAGACTCAAGATTATGCTGAATATTTCCCCCCAACACATAAACAAAAAAAAGAAGAAGAATAAAATAAAAAGCATGCATCATCTTTCTTCTTTTTAAATATTTTCTTTATTTAGCTGCGTCAGGTCTTAGTCGTTTCATGCAGCATCTTTTGTTGCAATGCACAGACTCTCAAGCTGTGGTATGCAGGCTATGGAGCATGCAGGCTCAACAGTTGTGACCCATGGGCTTAGTTACTCCATGGCATAAGAGATCTTAGTTCTCCAACAGGGATAAAACCCATGTCCACTGCATTTCAAAGCAGATTCTTAACCACTAGACAACCAGACCACCCTATTCATTGTACTTCTTATCATTGGGGTCTGGTTTCAGCAACTACAAGTAGCAGGGGGAAATCTGCCATCTATCCCTCACTCCCTAAAGCACAGACCTCACTGTCCTCCACACACAGCATCTGCTGTATTTTCCTGTCCTGACCTCAATATGATGCAAAATTTCTCTATGATGAATCTTCTGTGAGGGGAAGGGAGGAGAGAGAGAGACACCAGGCAGAGCGAACTGAGTCTCCCAAAGTACAAAGGCTTTCCTGAGCTCTCTTCCCTGATTTCTACAGGGATCCTGGAAAGCAGAGATGATAGAAAACAGGAGCAAACTCACTGTTTGAACAAGTGCCTGCTGACTCCTGCATCCACTGTGCTGAGCGGATCGTCCAGGAGGTAGATGTCTGCATCCTGATACACGGCTCTAGAAAACGTAGAGAAACATCAGGAGAGGACACTTCACACTCCCTGAGTCTCATCTCTGAATCATGACAGTGTTCAAAAATTCTATGTTCATTCCAAGAGCCTAGGGAAAGAGCCAAGACCCTGCTTCACACAGGCCCACCCAGTGAGCAGGGTCTGTGTGCTCACATCCACTAGGAGCCGCGGAGGAGGAGGGGCAGGATGACAACTGAAATGCCATTTACCTTGCAAGGCTGACCCGGACTTTCTGCCCTTCACTCAGTGTGGTTCCTCGGTCTCCTACGACAGTTAGATCTCCATTCTCCAGAAACTGTAAATCCTACATGAAGAGAAAAAAGGGGAAAAAAAAAATTTTAAATGTGTTGTCCTCCTGCCATCTTAACCCTTTAGCGTTAGTACTTCATACAAGTGTTTGATCAGCAATAGTATGCTTATTTTCATAGCAACTAAATTGTAACTTTGAACATTGAAAGAAAAAAAAAACTTCTCAGGGCTTTTAATGTGTTTTCATTCTATATTTTTTTCACACCATTTATGCATTTAACCATTATAACAGGTATTTATTGAGCATCAACTATACAGCAGGCATCATTCTGGGCACAAGAATTCAGCCATGAGGAAACAAAGTCTCAGAATTTCTTTCCATGGTGGGAGATGGACAATATGGAAAATTAACCTGAGCCCAGGAACTAAGGATGAGAAGGAAAAGGAAGTCAAATGGAGGGTAAAGAAGGAAGTGAGTCCACACTGGGGTCAGAGGGCTCTGCTCAGAGAGGGTGTGAGCAGATCTGGGGGAGGGGGAGGGGCTCAGGCAGACCTGGAGAGGCTGCTCCTCACAGAGGGAGGGGCGGGTGCAGGGGCCGCGGGGAGATGCCCTAGGGGTTCAGCACGAGGAGGCAGGAGAGCAGAGTGAGAATGAGGGCAGTGAGGGCGGACACAGAGCAGGAGGAGCCTGGGGTCTCTCCAATAAAGGAGTAAGGGGAGTACTGACATGGTCTGAGGTTTTTAAGAAATCAGTCCTGCACTTTGTGGAAAACAGACAATAATGGGAGAAAGGTGAGGGCAGATACAAGCAAAGAGGCTACTGGAATAATCTAGGTGAGAGATGACAGTGGCCAGGACCAGAGTGGAAGCAGCAGGAATGGAGAGATGGGCTCACGCTCCAGACACATTAGGAAGGTGGAGTCTGTATGACCTGCTGACTGGACAGGTGTGGGCTGTAAGAGAAGAGGACTATGGCGTCTGGGGTTAGGAAGGAGAAGGACAGAGTCTCCATTTACTGAGTTGGGGAAGATGGTGGAGGCAGGTTTAGGAGACTTCTCTTGTGGACAAGCCGAGATGACCTCCCAGTGGTGTCATAGTGCAGCTGGGCATGCAGGTGTGAAGGTCTGTGGTAGAGACACAGGTGTGAGAGCTGGTGGCCCAGGAGGTGAAGGCACAGGTCTTACTTTATCAAGGAGTAAATGTGTCATAAATGAAACATTTTACTGATCTCAGCCTCAGCTTCCCACTCTCTCTGAAGAGATAATACCTGACCTGTGTCTTCCACAGTGATACTTAAGGTAAGCGGTAGACTGACAAGATCAGTACAAGAAATGGAAGCAGAAAAAATAAGCATGTGAAAAAATATGCGACAGAAGTGTCATTAGGAAATCACAAATCAAAAAACAAGACACTACTATATACCTATTAGACTGGCTAAAATTCAAAACACTGAAAACACCAAATGTTGAAGAGAATGTGGAGCAACAGGAACTATAGTTCATTATTAATGGGATGTGAAATGGCGCAGCCATTGTGGAAGACATTTTGGCACTTTTTTTACAACGTGTAACATGGGGCTTACTACATGATCTAGTAATCATTCTCCTAGATATTTGCCCATATGAATTGAAAATTTATGTCCAAATAGGAACCTGTACCTCAATACTCATATCAATTTCTTTTATAATTTCCAAGAACTAGAAGCAAGAAAGATGGCCTTCACTAGCTCCATTTAGAAACAAACTGAGGTGCAACCATACCATGGGATATTATTTAGCAGTAAAAATAAATGAGTTATCAGGCCATGCAAAGATGTGGAGAAATCTTAAATGCATTTGACTAAATTAAAGAAGCCAGTCTGAAAATGCTTCATTTTGTATGATTCTAACTCTAAAACACTATGAAAAAGGCAAACTATAAATACATGAAAAAGATCAGTGACCACTAATGGTTGAGTGAGGAGGAAAGATGAAGATGCAGAGCACAGATTTTTAGGGCAGTAAAACCTCTGTATAATAATGTACTAGTGAATGTATGACATATATATTTGTCAAAACCTGTAGAAATGTACAATAAAAAATAAACTTTAATGTAAAGTGTGGATTTTAGTTAATAATAATGTATTGTTTGGGGTTCATCTATTGTAACAACTATACCACACTAATGCAGATGATAATAGTGAAAACTGAGGGGAGGGGTAATCAGAAGATGGAGTGTATGGGAACTCTGCAGTGCCTGCTCAATTTTTCTATAAACCTAAAACTGCTATAAAATGAAGCATAAAAAAAAAAAGATGGAACAGTCTGGGCATGAAAAATCAAAGGGAAAGAAACAGTGTGCTCAAGGGACATGAAGAACACCTGCTGGACTAAGTAGATTCTTGTCCATGGAAGCAGGAAAAACTGAAAGCTAAGAAGGATATGAAGTTTCAACTTGAGAATCTGGGAATCTATCAAAAGTTATAATTTAACATTATTTAAGAACTAAATAGACAAATCAGAGTACGTGATGGGGTGGGGGGGAAGATAAGAACATCCCCAAATGACAAGATAACAACCAAAGTTTATGTTACACAGCATTATATTACAAATCTTAGATTGCCTGTATTTACCACTGAATAGATCCTGGCACAGACAAACAGAGTTTGGGGGAGTTTGTTATCTACTAAACCCATCAGGCATCAATCTATGATGCCCAGCAGTACCTTTCTGAAGATAAAGCCCTCTTTTGTCTCTACTTTAGCAAATTTGAGGAGAAAGCAAGTGGTACAGCAGGGTCTCCAGGATAAGAAGTTTTCTGATCTCCCTGAGTCTCACTTTCCACTTCTACAGAATGTGCTTCAGAAACAAGAGTCACTAAACTCAATGATGCTGTGAGAATCAAAACATGCATATGAACACTCTTCATAAATTAAAAAAAAAAAAAAAAAGGACATGAATTGATTGTAACTTGCTATTGCTGACTAAGGCCTGTTTTCACATCAAGCCAACAATGGGACCCTGCTCATAGTTTGGATCACAGTATGCAAAGCATGTGACCACAAGAAAAAGAAAGAGATCATCTCCATTATAACCCTCCCTGACAGCCACAAAGATATACAGGCACACAGGTTCCCAGCTCATTCAAAGCTTAAACTGGAGTGCATCCAATGAAAGGCAGCAATAGCTCTACTGTGGAAATTCATTATTTTACCTTCTTTCTTTCTGGAGCTCAGAAATGATCATCTCATGCTTTTGGCTTTAGACACACACACACACACACACACACACACACACACACACACACACACTTTACTTGGCCTCTGTTTCACTGTTGACAGTTTTCACAATCTGTTCCACTTGACTTTTATGTTTTGATTTTATGTTGTTTTCATTTCTTTCTCAAAACAGCACCACATTGTAGCACAGCAATTTCAACCATGCTCTATAAAAGACACCTTAATCCACTTCTTCATTTAGCACAGTCAGAGCATAAGATGCAAGCACTCTCTCTCCAGGTCTGATGGGAGGACTTCGAGTGCCTCCTTGACTCTGACAATTCAGTTCAGTTCGGTTCAGTCACTCAGTTGTGTCCGACTCTATGCAACCTCATGGACTGCAGCACACCAGGTCTCCCTGTCCATCACCAACTCCTGGAGCTTGCTCAAACTCATATCCATTGAGTTGGTGATGCCATCCAACTATCTCATCCTCTGTCATCCCCTTCTCCTCCTGCCTTCAATTTTTCCCAGCATCAGGGTCTTTTCAAATGAGTCAGCTCTTCGCATCAGGTGGCCAAAGTATTGGAGTTTCAGCTTCAGTATCACCCCTTCCAATGAACACCCAGGACTCATCTCCTTTAGGATGGACTGGTTGGATCTCCTTGCAGTCCAAGGAACTCTCAAGAATCTTCTCCAACACCACAGTTCAAAAGCATCAATTCTTTGGCACTTATCTTTCTTTATGGTCCAAATCTCTCATCCACACATGACCACTGGAAAAACCATAGCTTTGATTAGATGGACCTTTGTAGGCAAAGTAATGTCTCTGCTTTTTAATATGCTATCTAGGTTGGTCATAGCTTTTCTTCCAAGGAGCAAGCATCTTTTAATTTCATGGCTGCGGTCACTATCTGCAATGATTTTGGAGCCCCCAAAAAATAAAATCACTCACTGTTTCCCCATCTATTTGCCATGAAGTGATGGGGCCAAATGCCATGATCTTCTTTTTTTGAATGTTGAGTTTTAAGCCAACTTTTTCGTTCTCCTCTTTCACTTTTGTCAAGAGGCTCTTTGGTTCCTCTGGGCTTTCTGCCATAAGGTTGATGTCATCTGCATATCTGAGATTATTGATATTTCTCCCTGCAATCTTGATTCCAGCTTGTGCTTCATCCAGTCCAGTGTTTCTCATGATATACTCTGCATATAAATTAAATAAGCAGGGTGATGCAGCCTTGATGTACTCTTTTCCCAATTTGGAACCAGTCTATTGTTCCATGTCCAGTTCTAACTGTTGCTTCTTGACCTGCATACAGATTTCTCAGGAGGCAGGTAAAGTGGTCTGGTATTCCCATCTCTTGAAGAATTTTCCAGTTTGTTGTGTACCACACAATCTAAGGCTTTGGCATAGCCAATAAAGTAAAAGTCGGTGTTTTTCTGGAACTCTTGCTTTTTTGATGATCCAGTGGATGTTGGCCATTTGATTTTTGGTTCCTCTACCATTTCTAACTTTGAACATGTGGAAATTCACGGCTCACATTCTGTTGAAACCTGGCTTGGAGAATTTTGAGCATTACTTTGCTAGCATGACAATTACTCTTGACAATTATTCATGGACAAACCACAGATGGGAAAACCATTTCAAAGGATTTGAAGTAAAATCCAAGTCAGGTTAATGCCCAGCCACCATTTTCTGATTAGGTTAAAAGGAAAAGCCTGAGTTGAGCATATATTACAGTTCCTTCCCCTGACAGGAAGGTATTCTTATTCATGTTATTTTCCTCTAAGTTAAATTTAACCAATTCTCACTTAACAGCAGACACACAAACTAGAGGCAAACTAGGAAATGGTGCTGCTGATTCTTGATGCCATCCATCCAGAGAACATGAAGAGCCCTTCACTGATGGCAAAGACTTAGTGTAGAAACACCACCCAGAAGATTGTTGAAACAGTTAAAGAGGCCCTGACAGAGGAAGTATGGGTTTCAGAGTCAAACAGCGGATGTCTTGCCTTTCTTACAGCTTTTCTTCCACGTGGAATCACCCTTCCTCTCACGTCCTGTCAATATCCTGCCCATCTTTCCAGGTTCAGCCAAAACACACTCTCCCATAAACTCATCCTGGACTCATCTCTTCCTGCTGGTTTCCTAATGTTCTGTTTACATCTCTCATCTCTCATGAAGTGCTGTCTTATTCTGGTCCATTATTTGTACACAAGCACATGGAGTCTCTCAGTTCCTGGAGGGTAAGATCTGTGGTGGACCCCAATGCTGTGTATCTCTAATCCTCACAACAAACTGCACAGGAAGTACTAGCTCCATTTCACAGATGAGGAAATTGAGACTAATTGGGGTCACATCACTGCTCTGAGGAATGCCTTTATATAATGTACTATGTATGGAGTACCTACATAAATATAAACTTAAATAATTAAAGTTAAATATTCAAATACCTTCTTTCTTACTTGTCATATTTTATGGACGTGTTTTACCAAATCTGACTGAGCTTAAAATTAAGAGCTAATTTTTTTCAAAATTATTGAACATTTATAAAGTGACTGTTATGTTCCTAGCAATCAGGTGCTTTAAAATCACTCCTGCATTTCATCCTCAAAACAACATTATGAGGTTGATAGTATTATTATCTCTATTTTACAGATGAAGAATCATGCACCTAGAGAACAGAGAAACAGACTCAACTCCTGAGCCTCTGACTCCTGGGCTTTGAGGTTGATGTCATCAGTCTGAATTGATGATTACTTCATTAAATTAATAGAAATGTTTTAAGCTCAGTGAACTTAAATGTTTACTTCGATTAAATCTAGTATAATATATCATGTTGTAATTAACATAAGTAATACAAGAAAATTTGCTCTTTTTACTGCTTTTTCATCCAGGATTTGGGGGCAGTGGGGTTAGGGAAAACAGTGAGGAGAAATCTTCATTAATATGTAAGTGTATTTGTAGAGAAAAGGGCTATAATAGTAAAAATAGCTACCATTTACTGAAAAACTGGCATGTTTGCATTCCACATGCAAGACCTGTAGCCTTTACAATAATCCCATCTCTCCTTGCATTCAATAAGAAAAGAAATTGAGATAAACACCCAGAGTTGATAACTAAGATTGTTTCTCTCCAAAAGCCAAGCCTTTTCTACTACACATACAGTTTCTGTGACTACAGGTCAAAATAGTTCTCAGTTCAGTTCAGTCGCTCAGTGTATCCAACTCTTTGCAACCCCACAAATCACACAACCAGGCCTCCCTGTCCATCAGCAACTCCTGAAGTTTACTCAAACTCATGTCCATCGAATTGGTGATGTGATCCAGCCATCTTATCCACTGTCGGCACCTTCTCCTGCTGCCTGAATCCCTCCCAGCATCAGGGTCTTTTCTAAGGAGTCAGCTCTTCGCCTCAGGTGGCCAAAGTATTGGAGTTTCAGCTTCAGCATCAGTCCTTCCAATGAACACCCAGGACTGATGTCCTTTAGAATGGACTGGTTGGATCTCCTTCCAAGGGGCTCTCAAGAGTCTTCAACACCACAGTCCAAAAGCATGAATTCTTCAGCGCTCAGCTTTCTTCACAGTCCAACTCTCACACCCATACATGACCACTGGAAAAACCATAGTCTTGACTAGACGGACCTTTGTTGGCAAAGTACTGTTTCTGCTTTTTAAAGTGCTGTCTAAGTTGGTCATAACTTTCCTTTCAAGAAGTAAGCGTCTTTTAATTTAATGGCTGCAATCACCATCTGCAGTGATTTTGGAGCCCCCCAAAAAATGAAGTCTGATAGTGTTTACACTGTTTCCTCATCTATTTCCCATGAAGGGTTGGGACCAGATGCCATAATCTTACTTTTCTAAATGTTGAGCTTTAAGCTAACTTTTTCACTATCCTCTTTCACTTTAATCAAGAGGTTTTTTACTTCCTCTTCACTTTCTGCCATAAGGGTGGTGTCATCTGCATATCTGAGGTGACTAATATTTCTCCCAGCAATCTTGATTCCAGCTTGTGCTTCTTACAGCCCAGCGTTTCTCATGATGTACTCTGCATATAAGTTAAATAAGCAGGGTGACAATATACAGCCTTGACGTACTCCTTTTCCTATTTGGAAGCAAGCTGTTGTTCCATGTCCAGTTCTAACTGTTCCTTCCTGACCTGCACATAAGTTTCTCAAGAGGCAGGTCAGGTGGTCTGGTATTCCCATCTCTTTCGGAATTTTCCACAGTTTATTGTGATCCACACAATCAAAGGCTTTGGCATAGTCAATAAAGCAGAAATAGATGCTTTTCTGGAACTCTCTTGCTTTTTCGATGATCCTGTGGATGTTGGCAATTTGATCTCTGGTTCCTCTGCCTTTTCTAAAACCAGCTTGAACATCTGGAAGTTCACAGTTCATGTATTGCTCAAGCCTGGCTTGGAGAATGTTGAGCATTACTTTACTAGTGTGTGAGATGAGTGCAATTGTGTGGAAGTTTGAACATTCTTTGGCATTGCCTTTCTTTGGGATTGGAATGAAAACTGACCTTTTCCAGTCCTGTGGCCACTGCTGAGTTTTCCAAATTTGCTGACATATTGAGTGCAGCACTTTCACAGCATCATCTTTCAGGATTTGAAATAGCTCAACTGGAATTCCATCACCTCTGCTAGCTTTGTTCATAGTGCTGCTTCCTAAGGCCCACTTGACTTCACATTCCAGGATGTATGGCTCTCGGTGAGTGATCACACCATTGTGATTATCTGGGTTTTGAATATCTTTTTTTTACAGTTCTTCTGTTATTCTTGCCACCTCTTCTTAATATCTTCTGCTTCTGTTAGGTCCATACCATTTCTGTCCTTTATCAAGCCCATCTTTGCATGATATGTTCCCTTGGTATCTCTAATTTTCTTGAAGAGATCTCTAGTCTTTCCCATTCTGTTTTTTTCCTCTATTTCTTACATTGATCACTGAGGAAGGCTTTCTAATCTCTCCTTGCTATTCTTTGGAGCTCTGCATTCAAATGGGAATGCCTTTCCTTTTCTCCTTTGCTTTTCACTTTTCTTCTTTTCACTACTATTTGTAAGGCCTGCTCAGACAGCCATTTTGCTTCTTTGCATTTCTTTTCCATGGAGACGGTCTTGATCCCTGTCTCCTGTACAATGTCACGAACCTCCGTCTATAGTTCATCAGGCTCTCTATGTATCAGATCTAGTCCCTTAAATCTATTTCTCACTTCCACTATATAATCAGAGGGATTTTATTTAGGTCATACCTGAATGGTCTAGTGGTTTTCCCTACTTTCTCTGATTTAAGTCTGAATTTGGCAATAAAGAGTTCATGATCTGAGCCACAGTCATCTCCCAGTCTTGTTTTTGCTGAATTTATAGAGCTTCTCCATCTTTGGCTGCAAAGAATATAATCAATCTGATTTCGGTGTTGACCATCTGGTGATGTCCATGTGTAGAGTCTTCTCTTGTGTTGTTGGAAGAGACTGTTTGCTATGACCAGTGCGTTCTCTTTCCAAAACTCTGTTAACCTTTACCCTGCTTCATTCCATACTCCAAGGCCAAATTTGCCTGTTACTCCAGGTGTTTCTTGACGTCCTACTTTTGCATTCCAGTCCCCTATAATGAAAAAGATGTCTTTTTGGATGTTAGTTCTAAAAGGTCCTGTAGGTCTTCATAGAACCCTTCAACTTCAGTTTCTTCAGTGTTACTGGTTGGGGTATAGGCTTGGAATTATCATGATATTAAATGATTTGCCTTGGAAATGAACAGAGATCATTCTGTCATTTTTGAGATTGCATCCAATTACTGCATTTCAGACTCTTTTGTTGACCATGATGGCTACTCTATTTCTTCTAAGGGATTCCTGCTCACAGTAGTAGATACAATGGTCATCTGAATTAAATTCACCCATTCCAGTCCATTTTAGTTTGCTGATTCCTAGAATGTCAACTCTTACTCTTGCCATCTCCTGTTTGGCCACTTTCAATTCATAGGCCTAACATTCCAGGTTCCTATGCAATATTGCTCTTTGCAGCATCGGATCTTGCTTCTATCACCAATCACATTCACAATTGGGTATTGTTTTTGCTTTGGTTCCATACCTTCATTCTTTCTGGAATGAAGAAAGAATCATTTCTCCACTGATCTCCAGTAGCATAGTGGGCACATACCGACCCGGGGAGTTCCTCTTTCAGTATCCTATCATTTTGCCTTTTCATACTGTTCATGGGTTCTCAAGGTAGGAATACTGAAGTGGTTTCCCATTCCCTTCTCCCATGGATCACATTCTGTCAGACCTCTCCACCGTGACCCATCCGTCTTGGGTGGCCCCACACAGCATGGCTTAGTGTCATTGAGTTAGACACGACTGTAGTCCTGTGATCAGACTGGCTAGTTTTCTGTGACCATGGTTTCAGTGTGTCTGCCCTCTGATGCCCTCTCGCAACACCTACCATCTTACTTGGGTTTCTCTTACCTTGGACGTGGGTATCTCTTCACGGCTGCTCTTAGCAAAGCTCAGCCACTGCTCCTTACCTGGGACGAGGGGTATCTCCTCACGTCTGCCCCTCCTGACATTGAATGTGGAGTAGCTCCTCTCAGCCCTCCTGTGCCTGGGCAGCCACTGCTCCTTGGATGTGTGGTAGCTCCCCTCGAGCCGCCCCTGACCTCGGGCGTGGGGTGGTTCCAAGACTATGCTAAAACCTTTGACTGTTTGGATCACAATAAACTGTGGGAAATTCTGAAAGAGATGGGAATACCAGACCACCTGACCTGCCTCTTGAGAAACCTATATGCACGTCATGAAGCAACAGTTAAAACTGGACATGGAACAACAGACTGCTTCCAAACAGGAAAAGGAGTGGTTCCAAAAGGACTGGTTCCAAATATGTCAAGGCTGTATATTGTCACCCTGCTTATTTAACTTATATGCAGAGTGCATCATGAGAAACACTGGGCTGGAAGAAGCACAGCTGGAATAAAGATTGCCAGGAGAAATATCAGTCACCTCGGATATGCAGATGACACCACCATTATGGCAGAAAGTGAAGAGGAACTAAAAAACCTCTTGATGAAAGTGAAAGAGGAGAGTGAAAAAGTTGACTTAAAGCTCAACCTTCAGAAAACTAAGATCGTGGCATCATCATCACTTCATGGCAAATAGACGGGGAAACAGGAGAAATAGTGTCAGACTTTATTTTGGGGGCTCCAAAATCACTGCAGATGGTTCTAGGACACCCATATTATCTATGAAAGTATTATACCCATCCACTGATACAGGGATTCCAAAAAGGATAAGCAAAGAACCTCATTAGGTGGTTCCCAGGTGTAAAAACCTTGCTGACCTCTTGCTAATCATAGTCACAGATGACATTTCAGAGCAGCAAGAAAACTTCCTGGATACCCTCTGATCCAGAGTCCTCATTTTGCTGCAGATACATCAGAGGTACAGGCAGGTAACAGGACATGTCCAGAGTGACAGTGAGCAAGTGACAAAGCTGGGGTCAGGACTCTGCTCTCTGATCCCTCCCTTCCTGCCAAGGAGGAAATGGACACAAGGGGCCCCAACTTCATGTCCCAAACATGCAGAAAACAGGAAAGTGGTCCATGTTTATAAACATCACAGCACATACAGAAGAATCACTGTGCAGGCCAGTCCTGCAGATCCCCTTCCCACCAGGGTCTGTGCTGCACACATGCCCTAGGGTGGGTGAAACCCCAGGACACCGCCCACATTACTGGCCCAGTCACCCCACGTGGCTGCAGCAAAGCATCAGCTCCCATGGAAAATACTGAATGAGAGCCACTGTCCCAGTACCTGCTCTTCTCCAGAGATGCTCAAGTGTGGGGAAAAAGATAAGGCTGAGCTTTCCAGAAAGGCAAGGTCATAAAAGAAAGAGCCACACAGTGGTCTGGGTCTTTGGAGCCTGATCTGGACATCAAAAATTCAACTTGATTAAGGTAATTATTAACCCATTTCTTATGAAATGCCTGAAATCTATTTATTTCCCATCCCATTTTCATAAATCACCCAATTTTTAAATAAGTTGTTCCTTATAAACTTCCTCAATTGAAAGGCAGCACAGCACTGTGGAGTCTAGAGTGCTGCTGAAACAGCTCTGAACCTGAGCTTCCAGTATTGAGGTGAGTCATTTCTTCTCACCAAGCCTCCATTTTACCAACTATAAAATGAGGTGACAACATCAAAAACACTGGTAAAAGATTCATAACTCGTATTTCTTTTTATGTGTGTACATGTGTGCACATGTAAGTGATACACAGAAAACACATTGGCACAAGGGCTTAATAAATGACAGCTATTGTCTCACTGTCTTACATTTGCTTTCTCTCTTATTTTCTTACACAGTACATATGTCATTTAATAAAAATCTAGTTCATTACTGCTAACGACATCATTTCTGCAAAAGCACAATCATCTATTAACAATAACCCAGGAGAAAGAAACAAGATGGTTAAATAAGCAATTTTATTTGTCCACATCATCATAAAATGGTACTCACCTGAAACAATCTATGAAATTCAAGCCATTGTTCAAGCAAAATTACTATTTCCTCAGAAAGAGGGTCTGGAGCCTTCAATCCCACACCTTTGAAAGTCTGTCCCAGCCTTTTCTTCACAGGATAAAAGAAGTCATATGTCCAGACTGCACTGAATAGACCCCAGGGGAAGCCCTTTAACATTGTTATTCACTGATTTTTCTAACCCAAGAGAGTAACATAGTATTTATCAGTATTTAAATTTTTCTTTCTTTTTGCCAAATTATATTCTCCTATCAGTTAAGTTTAGTTTTCATTATTCACTAATTTATATCCCAATGTACAGTTAAACATTTCATCTTGCCATTTCCTGTGAAATGCAGTGCCATTTCTGAAAACAACCTCTCCATAGTAAAAGATGCAGTATTAAAAAGAAATGTTAAAGCATTCCATTTTCTTTCAAGAATAAACTACAAGTCAAAAATGAAGTGGAGAGGGAAACCTAGAGACTGAAATGGAGCAAGAAGGCATCAACCAAGTGCAATGGACAGACCTCATATAGAGTCTGATTTCAACAATGGTGGAGGAGATTTCTCGGTGATATGATTAACAACATGTAAACACAGATTAGGAGAAAATAATAGCAAATTAAGCAACTGACAAAGAATTAATCTCAAAAATATACAAGCAGCTGATGCAGCTCAATATCAGAAAAATTAACGACTAAATAAAAAAATGGGCCAAATAACTAAACAGACATTTCTCCATAGAAGACATAAAGATGGCTAACAAACACATGAAAAGATGCTCAACATCACTTATTATCAGAGAAATGCAAATCAAAACCACAATAAGGTACCAACTCATGCCAGTCAGAATGACTGCTATCAAGAAGTCTACAAAAAATAAATTCTGGAGAGGATAAGGAAAAATGGGAACCCTCCCACACTGTCAGTGGGAATGCAAACTAGTACAGCCACTATGGAGAACAGTGTGGAGATTCCTTAAAAAATTGGAAATAGAACTGCCATATGACCTAGCAATCCCACTGTGGACATACACACCAAGGAAACCAGAATTGAAAGAGATATGTGTACCCCAATGTTCATCACAGCACTGTTTACAATAGCCAGGACATGGAAGCATCCTAGATGCCTACTGGCAGATGAATGGATAAGAAAGCTGTGGTACATATACACAATGGAATATTACTCTGCCACTAAAAAGAATACATTTGAATCAGTTCTAATGAGGTGGATGAAACTGGAGCCTATTATACAGAGCAATGTAAGTCAGAAAGAAAAACACCAACACAGTATACTGACACATATATATGAAATTTAGAAAGATGGTAATGATGACCCTAAATGCAAGACAGCAAAAGAGACACAGATGTAAAGAATAGTCTTTTGGACTCTGTGTGAGAAGACGAGGGTGGGATGATTTGAGAGAATAGCAATGAAACATGTATATTATCATATGTGAAATAGATCGCCAGTCCAGGTTCAGTGCATGAGACAGGGTGCTCAGGGCTGGTGCACTGGGATGACCCTGAGGGATGGGATTGGGAGGGAGTTGGGAGGGAGGGTTAGGATGGGAAACACATGTACACCCATGGCTGATTCATGTCAATGTATGGCAAAAAACACTACAATATTGTAAAATAATTAGCCTCCAATTAAAATAATTAATTAATTTACAAAACCACACAGCTTGATGATATTCAAGAATTTGAGCTATTTTTCAGGGGAAATAATGTGGTGATTTTTTTTTCCCAAAGGCTATCCTATCTTGTAGAGAAAACTAATGATATGTTTACAGATGAACTAATCTGAGGTCTAGGACCTGCTTCAGAATACTCTGGGGTGGAGGTGGGGCTGGCAGGGGGCAGGGGTAGAGATGCAGCAAGACTGGCCACCAGCTGATCTTGGCTAAAGCTGGGGGTGGTACACGAGAGTTCATTACACTACACTATTTCTGTAAATTTTGGTAATCATTCATTAAAGAAAGAAATTAAAAAGTGAATAAAACCTTATAAAATTAAACAACCATCCACTACTTTCTAAAGGCATATCTGTAAGTGCTGCTATCACATTGGCATTGAAACAGCTGGGTTACACGTGTATATTTACCCAGAAGTCTTTCAAAATTTGAAACAAAACTTTAGTAAACCCTGTAATTTAAACCAACACTATCATTATTTGAAATTTAAGTATATGCAACTCAAAGTCATTACTCACCTCTTCCAAAGCACAAGCCTTTATTACTTTTTCATATCGTTCCTTTTCATATTTCTTCCCAAATAAAATGTTACTCCTCACAGTTCCTGAGAACACCCAGGGCTGCTGAG
This sequence comes from Odocoileus virginianus, assembly GCF_023699985.2. Lineage (NCBI taxonomy): Eukaryota > Metazoa > Chordata > Mammalia > Artiodactyla > Cervidae > Odocoileus > Odocoileus virginianus. The sequence continues at coordinate 38,769,747 of NC_069681.1, forward strand.
ACACATACGCGATCCTCCCATGCACGCTGACCTGTCCCTGGCTCGGGGGCAGCTCCCCCAGCACAGCGCTTAACAGTGACGACTGAAACAGATGGCAACACACACACGTGAATAGGCAGCACTCAGGATAGAACAAGACCCATGGCACAGCAGACCCCACCATTGCACCTGATACACTATAGAACCCTTTCATTTAGAACAGGATGCAGTAGAGCCCTGGCAATTGCTAAAAAGAAAAAAAGAAAAAAGAAAGAAAAGAACCCTATTGGTCCATGTACTACTAATAGTTGATAAGAAACATTAATATAATACTATAACAATCTAAACTGATCAGAATTTCCCCCAAATGAAAAATTATACTCAGAAAAGGCTAGCTAAGAAAACTAAACATTCTTAACTAGCACAGCAGTGCAGCAGGATGAGTATTTGATGTATCCAATGTTTCGTGTAGTTGTTTCCGCATCCAAGTATCCTTTAGTTGACAAACACTTGTTATTAAAAAGCTACATGTGAAGAATATATCCAAAGATTATTATTAAAAGAACTCTGAAGTGAGTTGTGTCCAAAGAGCAAAAGTCCATCCTAGTGGAAATCATGACTCTCTTGTGTACACATCACATCTAGATTTTCACATTTTGTTGTTTCAGACCAAGTACAGCTCTGGTTCCAAATAGCAAAAGGAGTATGTCAAGGCTGTATATTGTCATCCTGCTTATTTAACCTATATGCATAGTGCATCATGAGAAATGTTGGACTGGATGAAGCACAAGCTGCAATCAAGATTGCCAGGAGAAATAGCAATAACCTCAGATATGCAGATGACACCACCATTATGGCAGAAAGTGAAGAAGAACTAAAGAGCCTCTTAATGAAAATGAAAAAGGAGAGTGAAAAAGTTGGCTTAAAACTCAACATTCAGAAACCAAAGATCATGGCATCTGGTCCCATCATTTCATGGCAAATAGATGGGGAAACAGTGGGAACAGTGACAGACTATTTTGGGGGGCTCCCAAATCACTGCATAAGGTGACTGCAGCCATGAAATTAAAAGACACTTGCTCCTTGGAATAAAAGTTATGACCAACCTAAAAAGCTTATCAAAAGCAGAGACATTACTTTGCCAACAAAGGTCCATCTAGTCAAAGCTATGGTTTTTCCAGTAGTCATGTATGGATGTGAGAGTTGGACTATAAAGAAAGCTGAGCATCAAAGAACTGATGCTTTTGAACTGTGGTGCTGGAGAAGACTCTTGAGAATCTCTTGGACTGCAAGGAGATCCAACCAGTCTATCTAAAGGAAATCAGTCCTGAATATTTATTGGAAGGACTGATGCTGAAGCTGAAGCTCCAATACTTTGGCCACATGATGCAAAGAACTGACTCTTTGGAAAAGACCCTGATGCTGGGAAAGATTGAAGACAGGAGGAGAAGGGGACGACAGAGGATGAGATGGTTGGATGGCATCACTGACTCAATGGACATGAGTTTGAGTGGACTCTGGGAGTTGGTGATGGATAGGGAGGCCTGGCATGGTGCAGTCCATGGGGTTGCAAAGAGTCAGACACAACTGAGCAACTGAACTGAACTGAACTGACAGCTGCATATTTACTTCAAGTCTTTAACAACACATAGATGTGGTATGTGTGTGTCCACATCACACTAACCTGAAATAATCTGCCTGTGTATCAGTCTCACCCAGTAACCTGGTTGCCTCTGGAGGGCAGAGGCATCAGGGTCTTGCTCACGTCAGAATCTTTTGCTCCAGCACATGACTGCACCTTTACTACACGTGCACTGATGGGAACAAATCAAGTCACATGAGGAAATGCTCAGAGCTTCCCAGAAGAGCCTTTGCAACCTCCAGACTTCATGGAGGGGCCACCGTAATGAAAAGGAAATCCCCATGTTTCTGACCATCCTGAACAGCTGTCACATAAATAATTTCCTTTAATGAGATGGCCAAATTCCCAACAAACTGTTTCCAACTGTACAACATGAAGCACCAAGAAGGAAAACAATGCACATTTACCCAGATTTATGTGGCCATGAAACCTTCTTGTAAAATAGAAGTTCCATGGAACACACCTAGAGAAATGCTGTTTTAGATACATCTAATTAAAACTGTTTTCCTTATAGCAGCATGAAAAGTCCTTCCCCAATAAGAAAATACTGGCAGGGCTTCCCTTGTGGTACAGTGGTTAACACTCTGTCTTTCCACTGCAGGGTGCATGGTTTTGATTCCTGGTTGGGGAACTAAGATCCCACATACCTCACAGGTGAAGCAAAAAAATTTTTTTTAAAAAAAAGTAAACCAGAGGCAGACATTCTTGCAATGGATGCTGAAGGAAAGTTCTGTCTTCTTGCCAATAAAACTAATAAAGATCTTTCTCAAAGGAAAAAAAAATTGTGTTACTAGCAACAAAAAGTCAGAAGGAAAAATTAAGGAAATAATCCCATTCATCATTGTATCAAAAAGAATAAAATGCTTAGGGAAAAAAATTACCTAAGGAGACAAAAGACCAAAATGAAGAAAACCGTAAGACACTAATGAAAGAAATTAAAGATGACATGAATAGATACACTGTGTTCTTGGACTGTAGGAATCAATATTGTGAAAAAGACTATACTACCCAAAGCAACATACAGATTCAATGCAATCCCTGTCTAATTACCCACAGCATTTTTCACAGAACTAGAACAAAAATTTTTGCAATTTGTTTGGAAACACAAAAGACCCCAAATAGCCAAAGTAATCTTGAGAAGAAAGAAACAAAACAAAACAGAGTTGGGAGAATCAAGCTCTCTGACTTCAGACTATAGTACAAAGCTATAGTAATCAAGACAGTACGGGGCTGGCACAAAAAAAAACAGAAATACAGATCAATGGAACAGTATGGCAAGCCCAGACACAAACCCATGCACCTATAGACAACTTATCTTTGACAAACGAGGCAAGAATATACATTAGAGAACATATAGCCTCTTCAATAAGTGGTACTGAGAAAACTGGACAGCTACATGTAAAATAATGAAATTAGAACACTTCCTAACATCATATTGTTCTTGTTTTAGGAGGGAGATGTAGGTTCGATCCCCTGGAGGAGAGCATGGCAACCCACTCCAGTATTCCTGCTGGAGAATCCCCACGGACAGAGGAGCCTGGCAGGCTACAGTCCATGGGGTCGCAAAGAGTTGGACACGACTGAGTGACTAAGCACAGCTCAGCACAGGAAGCTGCTTATATAGCACAGGGAGCTCAACTCAGTGCTCTGTGATGACCTGGAAGGGTGGGGTGGGGGAGGGTGGGAGGGAGGCCCAAGACAGAGAGGATATATATATACACATACTTACAGATGAGTCATGCTGTTGTACAGCAGAAACTAACACAACACTGTGAAGCAATTATGGTTCCAGTTGAAAAATAAATTTTAAAAAAGAATAACCATACTTAGGACACACAGAGCCCAGTAAATGCAATTTTAATATATTTAAAAAAAAAAGAATGACCATGGATGACTTACTAAAACAATGTAAACCTAGGACAATAGAATAGCATTTTTAATGAGCTGAAAGATATGGACTATAATCATCATGGAGATTTCACAAGTGTGACAATCAACAAAAACTTCTCAAGAGGGTAAATCTTCATAGATCCCTCTGTGGAATGAACTTACACTTTGGCTCAGAAGGTCCCTTCGTCCTCCAATGACTGTCCAGGACTCCTGTGCCCATGAGAAAACTATGCCAGGCCTCTCCGTGCTCTTCTCAGTAAGTTTCATGGCAACCACCGCAATCCTTACCAAATATCTCTTATATGACATTATAAATTATAAGGAATCAATACACTGTGTACATGTAAAACTTTCTGAGAATCAGGATGGATGTGTGGGACCAAAACTGAGGCAATGCAGACATGGGTTTCACTATAATTATTTTACTACTATTCAATTTCAATAAACTATCCTGTTTAAACAAACAAACAAAACACACAGCTTTGGGCTCAACTCTGAGAATTTAATAGGGACTGTAGTGTTGCATCAAGCTGCCAAAAGGCACCACAACTTACCTTTCCTGACCCACAGGTCCAACCACAGCTAACAGTTCACCAGGTCTGACAGTAAAGGAAAGGCCTTGTAGGGTTGGGGTTCTTAATTCCTGCAAATTAAAGTTTATAAAAACATACCCATTTCAATAAAATAAAGCCATGTGCTACAGAAAATGGAGAAAATAATATAATATTCATTAATATGCAAATTAACCCACATTTTTCTCCTGCCTATTTTAAGACATCCTGTCCTGGAGGCCTTTTCATCCAATCATATCTCTTTGGGAGTTTCAAGCAGCTTTAGTTACATTTAGACACCCACAGATTTTAAGTAGGTGAAATGATAAGGCACCTGCATGAAGTAAAAACTTCATGATGCATATTAACTTATTAAAATAACATACTCTATAGAAATATCCAGTATGTGAAGTTTTTTAATCATTTATAAGTTTTCACTATGACCCTTGGCTTTAATTGACTATGTCTCATTAATCTCCACAAGGGAGCTACATGGCAGACCTGGCCCTTTAAATAATTTGAATCTCCACTAATCTCTCCATTTTCACTTGATGAAGAAAGAATCTCAGTAATGCTCAGCAAGCAAAGGAGCGCTTTATACAAAGAAGTCATTCTCAATACGGGTTGGCCAAAAAGTCTGTTCAGTTTTTTCTGTAAGATGGCTCTAGTAGCACTAAGTTGTCTTTAACTTTATTCAAAACAATGTTGTTAAGATTGTATTATGACAGCTGTTTTTAAATTGTTTTTAAATTTAATTTTTTTAAATTGGTGAATTTTTTGTAACCATTTTAATATTAAAATAAAAAAGCAAAATTTTTGGCACATTATGCTTTACTATTTCAAGAGAGGTAAAAATGCCACTTAAATGCAGAAAAAGATTTGTGCAGTGTATGGAGAATGTGCTGTGACTGATCAACTGTGTCAAAAGTGGCTTGCAAAGTTTTGTGCTGGATATTTCTTGTTGGATGATGCTCTACTGTTAGGTATGCCAGTTGAAGTTGATAGAGATCACATCAAGACATTGAGGACAAATAACGCTATACCATGCAGGAGACAGCTGACATATTCAAAATATTCAAATATTTCATTCAACGTATTGAATGGAAATCGTCTGCACCAGCTTGGTTATGTTAATCACCTTGATATTTGAGCTTCACAGAAGTTAAGCAAAAAAACCCCTTCTTGACCATATTATGCAAGCAGTTCTCCACTTAAACATAACAGAAACGTTCCATTTTTAAAACAAATTGTGACAGGTGATGAAAAATGGATACTGTACAATATTGTGGAACAGAATAGATTGCGGGCAAGTGAAATGCACCACCACCAACCACACCAAAAGCCAGTCCTCTTCCAAAGAAGGTGATGTTGTGTATATGGTGGAATTGCAATGGAATCCCCTATTATGAGCTCCTTCAGGAAAACCAAATGATTAATTTCAGCAAATACTGTCCCCATTAGACCAACCAAAAGCAGCTCTCTACGAAAAGCATCCAGAATTAGTCAACAGAAAATGCATAATCTTCCATCAGGATAACGCAAGACCGCATGTTTCTTTGATGACCAGGCAGAAAACTGTTACAGATTGGCTGGGAAGTTCTTACTGATCCCCCGTACTCAACAGACATTGTACTTTTGGACTTCCATTTATTTGTCTTTATAAAATTCTCTTAATGGAAAAAATTCAATTCCCTGGAAAACTGTAAAAGGTATCTGGAACAGTTCTTTGCTCAAAAAGATAAAAAATTTAACCCAAAATTGTGAAAACTTGAAAAGTTCTTGATGAAAATTAAAACTGTCTTTTATTTTTACTTAAAAACCAAAGAAACTTTTTAGCCAACCATAAAAAACTCCTGTAAAAGGCAGTCAAGGCTCTAATCTCACTAGAGCTCTAACATAACACCAAAACCAACAAAAACAAAAAAGGGAATAGGTGCAAAGTATGACATCATGGGTTACAGTGATAGCCCTAAATTTTACACCTATTATATGCATTACCTGCCCTGGCTAAACAGGGATAACAAAGTACTTCTGTTAAAAAAAAAAAAAAAAAAATGTGCTGTTTTATGTACAATCCAACACAAGAGCAAATTACAGAGGACTCATCATGCTATTCACAAGTTGTATCGCTGAGTAATCTGTAAGTTCTAAAGTAAAGAGATTTAAGGGTGTATATATATATACATACACATTTATATACACTAAGTATTAAGAAAACTTCTCAATAACTGCTAGTTTTTTCTTTTTCTTAAGAGAGTGATCACATGTGATTAGCAAAATGCCTGAAAGGCTAAAGAAACAGGATCTAGGTTAAAAGTATGGAAAATCTAAGTAAAAAATTCCTCTGGAAATAACTGAAATGGTTATGGAACAGTCACTTGCTAAAACAACAATTATTTTTAATCATCAAATTATACCAGATTTTATAGGTGTACAAACAGTATCAAGAATAGAGTTTACTCCTTGGAAGAAAAGCTATGAAAAACCTAGACAGCATATTAAAAAGCAGAGATGTTACTTTCTCGACAAAGATGCATATAGTCAAAGCTATGGTTTCTCCAGTAGTCATGTATGGATGTGAGAATTAAACTATAAAGAAAGCTGAGCACCAAAGAATTGATGCTTTTGAACTGTGGTATTGGAGAAGACTCTTGAGAGTCCCTTGGACTGCAAGGAGATCCAACCAGACTAAGGAAATCAGTCCTGAATATTCACTGGAAGGACTGATGCTGAAGCTGAAGCGCCAATACTTTGACCTTCTGATGCGAACAGCTGACTCATTTGAAAAGACCCTGATGCTGGGAAAGAAGGAAGGCAGGAGGAGAAGGGGATGACAGAGAAAGAGATGGTTGGATGGCATCACTGGCTTGATGGACATGAGTTTGAGCAAGCTCTGGGAGCTGGTGATGGACAGGGAGGCCTGCCATGCTGCAGTTCATGGGGTCACAAAGAGTCAGACACGACTGAGCTACTGAACAGAACTGAACTGAACTGATCAAGAAGAAACTAAATTTTAATACATAAGAAACATTTTTAAGCTTATCCACTCCTTTCTTCTTGCCTGACACTTAGGGTTCCTAGTTTACTACTTTTCACTTGGTTAAGACTACTAAATACAAACATCAGATTCCTGTGTGCAGATCTCAAAGTCGATCAGGGCCACACACTGAGTTCCCTCCTTGTTCAGGCTTTGGGATCAGGCACTGCTCTGCCACTACCAGAAGGGGGGCAGCACTCGACAGCCCATGGGTACTGGGTAGGTTCCCTCATGGTTATTCAGGCTCTGGGGACCACTGACTCAACAAAGATCATCAGCTGAGTTCCCCACTATATGTGAGAACAGTGTGAAACCCCTGCCCCGTGGAGATTTGGAGATACCCCCAAATATACTTTAAAGATTAGAAATTGAGATCAATTCCCATCATTTCATGAATGAGACTTGCGTCCATGAGACCATCCCCAAACTGTTCACCTGGCTGTCCAGTGGAGCCAGTTAGAGCTCATGTCTATCTCCTGCCTCCCAACCCAGCAGAGGCTTCATTAAGACTTAGTTTTTAAAACTTCCAATGTCTTTGCCTTTCTCCCTCCCAAGGGCCCTCTCACCCATGACCTAACTTGACAGCCCCTAACTACTAACGACTCTGCCAAGGTGCACAGTCTTTCCATAGGCAATTCCAGGACAACACAATAGGGTGTTCTGTACAACTATGCAAGTTGTACAGAAGTCTAAGAACATGTTCTTGGAAGTTCTTGGAAGAAGAACAAAACAGTTTATAATGTTGCACAGTTTGATACAAGAGAAATTTGGTAATTGGCCATATGGTGGCTCAGAAGGTAAAGAATCCACCTGCATTGCAGGAGATCTGGGCTTGATCCCTGGGTTGGGAAGATCCCCTGAAGGAGGGCATGGAAACCCACTCCAGTATTCTTGCCTGGAGAATCCCCACAGACAGAGGAGCCTGGTGGACTACAGTCCATGGGGTCACAAAGACACACAACTTAGCGACTGAAAAACAACATACAAAGTATGTGTCAACATTCACATAAAGTTAACACCATAATGGAATTTTAGTGGTGCCTTCCATAAATGCTTCAAGTGGATTATGATAAGAAATACCAAGCAGGAGGCAAATCTACTCTATTAAGGTAGGGTAGGTCAGGTACCTTGTATGAGTTCCCATGTGCAAAAGGTGTAGGGATGTGGTTATATATATATTTGTTCTATATATTTATATAGAACATACTACTGTCTTGTTGGTGGAGATGAAAGGTGCTGAGTCAGAAGTAGGTGAACACAATGCAGGTGGCACAACAGAGTCACTGGCATGAAAGACAGGAGGAGTCTACAGAGCCTCGACATTTGCTCTGCGGTCCCCCCTCTGACAGCAGCCAGGCTCCCGGACTCTGCTCTGGAGGGTGGACCCTCTGGTAAGGTGTCTCCTCCCTGAGTCCTTCCAGTCCTGGGGCGGTAGCAGCTTCCTGCCTTTACAATCGCTGAGCTGCCTCATCCACCACTGCTTTGCTCTTTTCTGTTCTTTCATCCCCTATGTAACTAATTTCCTGCATGGAATCCCCTCTCCCCTGAATGCAGGTTTGGTTCTCCTGATTAATCCACACTGATACAGGAGGATGTGCACAAAGAACTATAAAGCCGGAGGCCGGAGGAGACTTTCAGTTGTCTGTAACGGGGCTGCACTGGGAGTGCAACCTTGAGAACTTTTGGAGAGTGGTCCCTATTGTTTTTCCTATTTGCTAAATTTCAGAAATAAACCAAGTGCTGGGGAAATCTTTGTGATATCATCAGTTCTCCCTGTTAGAGCTTGCCACACAGTACAGCCCTTCAAGTTAGAATCACTGGTACTCACTATGCCCACCTGTTCTCTCCTCCTGCCTCTGGCTGCCACCAAAGTAGCCAGAACCATCCAGAAGCTTAGGATAGAGGAGCCCCACCCTACCCTACAGCAAAGATCCAAATCACTCACACTATGTAATAAGATATTTAATAACATTAAGGCAAAAAACATACACTGATTGTATCCAAAGTCTCTGGTCCCTAACAACTGATTGTGTATTTGTTAGTTAACCATTTCTATACTGCAGCATTTTGTCTCTTCAATCCTACAAATTCTAACATTATAAATGAATTTACTTCAAGTTCAAAATATGATAACCCTTTGAAAGTTCTCTTGAAAACAAGACAAATAACAATATGTCAAATGCCTTGGGCCAACTTTATTTTTAGTGTTAGTAAGTATTAGTCTCTCAGTCGTGTTTGACTCTTTGTGATCCCCTGGATTGTAGCCCACCAGGTTCCTCTGTCCATGAAATTCTCCAAGTAAGAATACCACAGTGGTTTGCCCTTTCTTTCTCTGGAGTTCCGTAGGGGAAATTAGAATTGGACGCCTCAAGTGTAAGGGAGCCGCCCGGGCATGTTCATTACCAGAGCATTCCTCTCCTTTGTAAAGCACTTCTGACTGCCAGATTGTTAATTGTGAGCCATACAGAGGCCATTGCTCTTTTGATCTTAACGTATCTAATATGCACCCCAAAGGCCTTTCCTTCAGGACAGATGAAATATTTCCCATTTTTGCAAAACACAAAACATCAAAACACAAGAGATACAGACAATTTCCAACAAAAATGGTACAAGACAGATTTCAGCATCAATGCATACAGATGAACTGGCCACCGATAGGGTAAATAAATTTACCCTATAAAAAAATGAACTAATTTTATCTAGGTTACCCACTCCCACAAAAACTAGCTCCCAAATGAACCAGTTCCAACTGGACCAGTTCCCAAATCAGGTAAATAAATTTACCCTACATATGAGCTATGGTGGGCTTGCCCCATGAGAACTAGTTCCCAATGAACTGGTTCAGGGTAGAGTCCAACAACACCTCCCCTCTGTAAACAGGTACCCAACCAAATTAGCTTGTCCTGTAAAGGAAAAGCCCAGATTGAGGAGAAAAAAATGTTCCCGGTGTGCACACTAGAGCAACTTACCCTTCAAAATCAAGCCCGTCAGCTTGTAACACAAAACGACACACAAAACAAGTGAACCGGTTGAATCAGCTATCAAATTGGGTAGACTTACCCTACAACCGAAATTGAGTCTGTTGACTCTAGAAGTCTGTCAGTTCCTTGTCTCAATTGTCAAGCTCTGAGGGCAGCCGGTACCTTTTCAGGGAATCTTGAAGGAAAGAACCTCAGGACAAAGGATCCCAGCAGCTGCTAGGGTCTTGCTCCAATATTCCCTGATTGGTGCCAGCTAGCCACGATCAGCAAGGCTCCTGGCTGGCTAAGCCAAATTGTTACCGAGTTCAACCTCACTCTGCTCACTACATGACAGGCAATGAATCTGAGAGACAATGTTTTGAGGCAAGGAAAAGACCTTAATTGGGGAGCTGGCAGATCAAGAAGACTGCAGGCTAGTGCCTCAAAACAACCATCTTTATTTTTAATCTCTATTAATTGCAAAACTCATTTCTGATTCAGAATTTTTATAACATACTTCCATGGTAAATGGGCAAGTCACATTTTGTATCATGTGTAAAATCTCAAAATCCTCCAATAAATCTATGTCACAGTTGTCCTTTAGCAGTCACAATCGTGAAATTAAGGATTTGTTACCTTATCCCAAAAAGCAGTGAAACCTTGCATGTTCACAACTGTTTTACCATCTGATGGCAGCTGATGATTGCATTGTGGTAGCTCATCAAGTAACAGAAAGTTCTACAGAAAAAGGAAAAACACAGACTGTTTAAACTATAGGAACAAAGCACAAGCAAAATAATTGCTTCCATGGAATTTGCAATATATTTTACACTGTATTTCATTATGTTCTGTTCAGTTCAGTCACTCTGTCATGTCCAATTCTTTGTGACTCCATGAACCGCAGCACACCAGGCCTCCCTGTCCATCACCAACTCCCGGAGTTCACCCAAACCCATGTCCACAGAGTCGGTGATGCCATCCAACCATCTCATCATCTGTTGTCCTCTTCTCTTCCTGACCCCAATCCCTCCCAGCATCAGGGTCTTTTCAAGTGAGTCAGCTCTTTGCATCAGGTGGCCAAAGTATTGGAGTTTCAGCTTCAATATCAGTCCTTCCAATGAATATTCAGGACTGATCTCCTTTAGGATGGACTGGTTGGATCTCCTTTCAGTCCAAGGGACTCTCAAGAGTCTTCTCCAACACCACAGTTCAAAAGCATCAATTCTTCAGCACTCAGCTTTCTTCACAGTCCAACTCTCACATCCATACATGACCAATGGAAAAACCACAGCTTTGACTAGATGGATCATTGTTGGCAAAGTAATGTCTCTGCTTTTTAATATGCTATCTAGGTTGGTCATAACTTTCCTTTCCAAGGAGAAAGTGTCTTTTAATTTCATGGCTGCATTCACCATCTGCAGCATTCATTATGTTAGGTCATTAGAAATACTAAATAATATGTAGTATAAACTATTATAGCATATAACATTGTACATACAGTATACACATATAGCTTATAGTGTGTATATATGTACACACACACACACACACACACACACACACACACACACAAAAGAGTTCCAGGCCATGGAACTATCTTTGTAACTTTCTTAACAAGTATACTAGCTCCCATTCAAACAACAAATATGTCTCCAAATTTGAACACATCAAGAACCAGGACATTTTTATTGTGTCATTAACAATACACACAGGTTTTGACAGAAAATGATTCCATAAGTATTTACTGAATCCCGCCAGGTTCCAAGCACCATGCAACACTGCTGTGAACACAGAGAGGAAGATCATTCCCAGGCCTTCAGCAATCAGGTGGCAAAGGACAGGCTGGGAGAATAAGACCTATGGAAGAAACTCTGAATGAAAGCCTTACTCTGGGGGGATCGGGATGGGGAATATATGTATATCCATGGCTGATTCATGTCAATGTATGACAAAACCCACTACAGTATTGTAGAGTAATTAGCCTCCAACTAATAAAAATAAATGAAAAACAAATAAATAAATAAAACTTTAATTCCTGTGGGAAAAAAAAAAAGAAAGCCTTACTCTGCTTTCCTCCTCCTCTGTATCAAATCCCTATCACTGCTTGTCAAAGAGTAAGCGTCTTTTAATTTCATGGCTGCAATAACCATCTGCAGTGATTAAGGAGCCCAAAAAAATAAAGTCTGACACTGTTTCCACTGTCTTCCCATCTATTTCCAATGAGGTGATGGGACCAGATGCCATGATCTTAGTTTTCTGAATGTTGAGCTTTAAGCCAATTTTTTCACTCTCCTCTTTCACTTTCATCAATAGGCTTTTTAGTTCCTCTTCACTTTCTGCCATAAGGGTGGTGTCATCTGCATATCTGAGGTGATTGATATTTCTCCTGGCAATCTTGATTCCAGCTTGTGCTTCTTCCAGCCCAGCGTTTCTCATGATGTAATCTGCATATAAGTTAAATAAGCAGGGTGACAATATACAGCCTTGACATACTCCTCTTCCTATTTGGAACCAGTCTGTTGTTCCATGTCCATTCTAACTGTTGCTTCCTGACCTGCATACAGGTTTCTCAAGAGGTAGGTCAGGTGGTCTGGTATTCCAATCTCTTTCAGAATTTTCCACAGTTTATTGTGATCCACACAGTCGAAGGCTTTGGTGTAGTCAATAAAGCAGAAATGCAGGTATGACCTAAATCAAATCCCTTATGACTATGCAGTGGAAGTGAGTAATACATTTAAGGGACTAGATCTGATAGACAGAGAGCCTGATGAACTATGGACGGAGGTTCGTAATATTGTACAGGAGACAGGGATCAAGACCATCCCCATGGAAAAGAAATGCAAAAAGGCAAAATGGTTGTCTGAGAAGGCCTTACAAATAGCTGTGAAATGAAGAGAAGTGAAAAGCAAAAGAGAAAAGGAAAGATATTCCCATTTGAATGCAGAGTTTCAAAGAATAGCCAAGAGAGATAAGAAAGCCTTCCTCAGCGATCAATGCAAAGAAATAGAGGAAAACAACAGAATGGGAAAGACTAGAGATCTCTTCAAGAAAAGTAAAGATACCAAGGGAATATTTCATGCAAAAATGGGCTCGATAAAGGACAGAAATGGTATGGACCTAACAGAAGCAGAAAATATTAAGAAAAGGTGGCAAGAATACACAGAAGAACTGTACAAAAAAGATCTTCACGACCCAAATAATCACAATGGTGTGATCACTCACGTAGAACCAGACATCCTGGAAAGTGAAGTCAAGTGGGCCTTAGAAAGCAGCACTATGAACAAAGCTAGTGGAGGTGATGGAATTCCAGTTGAGCTATTTCAAATCCTGAAAGATGATGCTATGAAAGTGCTGCACTCATATGTCAGCAAATTTGGAAAACTCAGCAGTGGCCACAGGACTGGAAATGGTCAGCTGTCATTCCAATCCCAAAGAAAGGCAATCCCAAAGAATGTTTGTCATTAACTATCATTAAAATCATCATTCTTAAAAGATAATTCTATGAAGTCTCTATCTCTTTCTTACTTTTCACAAGCATCTTTTCACAAACACATGTCTCTGCTCCTTAGTCAAAGTCCTCTCCTTCTCAACAGAATTTTCACATCTTCCACTTCTAGCTATTTCCCACACTAATTATTAATAGGAACTATTCAATGAAATTTAGCTGAATAAAATAAAGTCTTAAAATCATTAGAAAACTAATATAATCATATACAGGAAACTCCCTCTTACACTTTAAATGCTAGAAATAATTCAATGAGAAAAGACACAGTAGGAGAGAAACTGAACAACAGAGACCACTCCCACCCCCACCCCCCAAGTGCTATGAACATGTGGCAGAGACTACTGGCTGTCCTCAAAACCTGCTCTCTTTCTTCCATGCTAACAAAACCTTGGGTTTTAGCTGCACATGGCAACCTGGAAAGAGGCCCTCTCTCTCCAGCCTCCTGAGCAGATAGGAGCAGCCAAGTGACTAAATCCAGGTCAGTGGAGAATGACAACAACCAGAACCTTTCTCCACCCCATGGCCTGGGCTTTGGAGGCTGGCAGCCTGGTCAAGGTCATAATGCATTTGACATCATGGAGGATCATGCTAGCCACAGAGCTTGTTACAGGTTAAATCATATCCCTCTCCCAAAAGATACACTGAAGTCCTATCTAGGAACTCCAGTTACATCAAAACGTGACTTTATTTGGAATTAGGGTCCGATTAGATGCAATCATACTGGAGTTGGGTTGGCCCTGAATCCAATATGACCGATGTCCTTATAAGGGGACCCAGAGACAAACACAGGCAGAAAACAGCCACCTGAAGCAAACAGAAACTGGAGTGGTGGCAGTTAAAAACCAAGGAACCCAAGGTTTGCCTGCAACCACCAAAATCTAGAAGAGGCAAAGAAAGATTCTCCCTGTGACCAGAATTCAGAGGGATCAGTGACCCTGCTGACACCTTGATTTCAGACTTCCAACCTCCACAACTGGGAAACAATAAATTTCTGTTGTTTTAACCACCTGGTTTGTAGTACTTGGTTACGGCAGCCCCAGAAAACAGATCAAAGCCTTACAAGGTTTCTTGCATGAGTGAAAAACAAACTATATTTCTGTGAAAAGTAGCTTTTTCATGCATAATTCTAGGGCCTACAGGCACGGAATCTTAACCAACACAGAGGGCAACTGAAACAAGCATGTGATGATGTTCAAAAAAGAAAATGGATGTAAATAGTAAGTTACTACCCTAAACCTCATAAATAGCCTTCAAGTCCTTGACACCCTTATTTATTGTGCCATAAAGATACAAATTTGATAACCACCTTCTACTTCAAAAGAACAACTGTTCCTCTTCCTCCTTTGTCACCAGGTCCTGGTGGTGGCAGGCAGGGCACAAGGATCACGATGGGTTGGACCCTGCAAGAAGTTTCTGTGGCACTAGAACAAGGCCAGGTTACTCCAATTGAGCTCTGTCAAAGGTAGCTCTCCTTTATCAAGAAGACCAAGTAACTGTATCAGGAGAGGTGGTCTTAAAGCAAGTTGAAGAATCAGAGAAAATATATAAAAAAGGTCACTCACTGGGGGATTTAGATGAAATTCCTACTGCAGTAAAAGACAACTTTTGCACATCTGGCATTGAGACAACGTATGCATCAAATATGCTGAAAAGTTATGTATCACCTTAAAATGCCATAGAGGTTGTTGGATCAGGGAGCCCTGTTAATGGTAAAAAACAAACTTAGATGAGTTTGCTATGGGATACAGAAGCACAGATGGCATTTTTGAACCAGTTAAAAATCCATGGAGCTATTCAAAACAATATAGAGAAAAGAGGAAGCAGAAGTCTCATGGTGAGAATAAGTATTCAAATTGTCTTATCACTGGAGGAAGCTCAGAAGGGAGTGCAGTGGCTGTGTCAGCATTCACTTGCTTCGTTGCTTTAGGACCAGATTCCAGAAGATCAACCAGCAATCCAGCTGCCCACTATGAGGTTGTTGGTTTAAATCCCAGCTGTGACTTAGTTTCTTGTCATGGCCTCATTCCCCTGGTGATTTCAATGGTGTGCCCAGAATCTTAACTAGATGTGTGGATGATGCAGGCATCATGTCGAATATACTAGCTGGGCAGGATCTCTAAGATTCTACCACAAGTTAAGATCCTGTTAAAACCATTTATACTTCCCAGTTTAACAGATGTGAGAAAACTATGTATAGGAATTCCAAAGGAATATCTTATACCAGAATTGTCAAGTGAAGTACAATCTCTTTGGTCCGAAGCTGCTAATCTCTTTGAGTCTGAAGGGGCCAAAGTAATTGAAGTGTCCCTGCCCAAATCAGTTATTCAATTGTCTGCTACCATATACTGTGTACATCAGAAGTGTCATCAAATAGGCAAGATTTGATAGGTTAGAATATGGTCACTGATTTGACATTGATGTGTCTACTGAAGCCATGTATGCTGCAACTAAACAAGAAGGGTTCAATGATGTGGTGAGGGGAAGAATCCTCTCAGGAAACTTTCTTATTAAAATAAAACTATGAGAACTATTTTATCAAAGCAGAGAAAGTGAGATGACTCATTGCTAATGATTTTGTGAATGTTTTTAACCCTGGAGTAGATGTTTTGCTAACTTCCACTACCTTGAGTGAGGCAGTGCCATACACAAAGTGCATCAAAGAACATGAATTGCCCAGGTGATATTTTTACACAGACTGTAAATATGGCACAATTGCCAGTGATGAGTGTCCCTATGGCCCTGTCAAGCCAAGGATCGTCAATAGGACTGCAGTTTAACGGTTGTGCATTTTCTGACCAGCTGCTTTTCTACAGTTTGCAAATGGTTTGAAAAACAAGTACAGTTTCCTGTTACTCAACTTCTCAAACTAATGGATGGTTGTTCATCAAACTTTGAAAATTAAAAGTTATCTCTGCTTCTTTAAAATAGTAGTAATAACTATACCATGTAAATTATAATGACTTTTATAGCTTTTTTATTCTAGATAATTCAAGAGATCTTGTAATTTGGTTCATTGTCAGCACAGTCATTCCTTGAAATCACTTTTTAAAGTCTTGTGATGGAGGAGCCAAGATGGCGGAGGAATAGCATGGGGAGACCACTTTCTCCCCTACAAATTCATCGAAAGAACAATTGAATGCTGAGCAAATTTCACAAAACAACTTCTGATCGCTAGCAGAGGACATCAGGTGCCCAGAAAAGCAACCCATTGTCTTCGAAGGGAGGTAGGAAAAAATACAAAAGATAAAAAGAGAGACAAAAGAGCTAGGGATGGAGACCCCTCCTGGGAAGGGAGTCTTAATAGAGGAAGTTTCCAATCACCAGGAAACCCTCGCACTGGTGGGTCTGGGGGAAGTTTTCAAATCTCGGAGGGCAACCTAACTGGGAGGAAAAATTAAATAAGGCCCACAGATTACGTGCCTAAAAGCAACTCCCAGCAGAAAAGTACCCCAGACGCCCACACCCGCCACCAACAAGAGGGGGCGGAATGGAGAGGAGCGGGCGGCATTGTTTAGGGTAAGGACCGGGCCTGAGTGCCCTGAGGACAATCGGAGGGAGCTCTTTTAAACTGTGGGATAGCAAGGGAGAAGATTAACCGCCAGAACACACTGCCGGCCGTTCGCAAAACAAAGGGAATGAGAAACTCCAGAGAAGAGCTAGCCTGCGGTGGACCGGCCCATCCCCGCTGGAGGTAGGAGACAGGGGGGAGGGGATAGGGGCAAACTCAGCCCCAGAGAAGCCACCCCCACCCACACTGCAAACAGGCCACTGGTTTCTATCTAAAGACTTCCTGAGATTCTGGATGGTCGACATCCACTGCCCGGAGGGTCTCGGCTAGAGGCCAGCTCCTGAGAACAAACACAAGCCGCTGGCACCCCACCGGTTCGCGCTGAGGCCGCAGAGGGAAAAGGTGCGCCACACCCGGGGAGAGTGCACCCAAGCCCCTGGCTGCCTAAGCCGCTCAGGCTGGGGAAGGCACAAAACGCAGGCGCAACCGAATCCGAGCTTTTGTGGAGTACCCGAAAACTGAAACCTCACTCAACACAGGGCCCACTCCATATAGAGCAGCCGGGAGCCTGAGCAGTGTAGACTGGGAAAGCACAGACACCCGTGAGTGGGGCAAACCCAGTGTGACCAGAACACGGTGAGTGCTATCCATACACAGCGATATCTGTCTGCAGCGCCCCACCCTCCCCGTAGCAGGACTGAACTGAACTAGCGAACCTAAATAAGAGATCACCTCCGCACGCCTGTGTCAGGGAGGAAATTAGACACCGAAGAGATGGCAAACAGAAGCCAAATAAACAAAGGGAACTGCTTCAGAAAGGACCGGTGCAACAGAGTAAAATCCCTGAAGGTAACACCGACTTCACTGGAAGGGGCCTACAGATATCGAGAAGTGTAAGCTGGAAAGAGGAGCTATCTGAAATTGAACTGAACCTACACTGACCACAACAGCTCCAGAGAAATTCCTAGATATATATGGATTATTTTTTTTAATTAAAAAAAATTTTTTTTCTTTCCTTTTTATAAATTTTTTCTCTTTTCTTTTAAAATTCCCTATTACTCCCCCATTACTCCTCAACTTTCATTTTCATATATTTTTATGATTTTTTTAATTAGGGAAAAAATTTTTTTTCTTTTTTTTCTTTTTCTTGTTTTTCTCTCCTATTTCCTTTTAAAGTCCTCTAATACTCCTCTATTATTCCTTAATTTTCATTTTCATTTCACTATAACCTTGCAAAAAAAGAGAGAGAGAGAAGCCCTATTTTTAAACCGAACTTCATATATATTTCTAAATTTTTTGTGTTTTTGTTTTTGTTTTTAAATATTGTATTTCAAAGAGTCTAACCTCTATGCTAGATTTTTAATCTTTGTTTTTCAGTATGTGATATAAATTTTGGACATTTAAGAATCCAAAATCAGTTCCCATTTCTATTCAGGAGTGTGTTGATTACTCTCTCCCACTTTTGACTCTCTGTTTTCTACCTCAGAACACTTCTATTTCCTCCTTTCCCCTTCCCTTCCCAATCCAATTCTGTGAATCTTTGTGGGTGTCTGGGCTATGGAGAACACTTTGGGAACAGATAACTGCGTAGATCTGTCTTTCTCCTCTTGAGTCCCCCTTTTTCTCCTCCTACTCACCTCTATCTCCTTCCTCCCTCTCCTATTCTTCATGTAATTCTGCGAAACTCTCCGGTTGTCCCTCATGGTGGAGAATCCTTTCACCATTAGCCTAGAAGTTTTATTATCAGTGCTGTATAGTTGGAGAAGTCTTGAGACTATTGGAAGAATAAAACTGAAATCCAGAGGCAGGAGATTTAAGCCCAAAACCTGAGAAAACCAGAAAACTGCTGACTACATGGAACATTAAGGAATAAGAGACTATCCAAAAGCCTCCATACCTACACCAAAACCAACCACCACCCAAGAGCCAATAAGCTCCAGAACAAGACATACCACACAAATTCTTTAGCAATGCAGGAACATAGACCTGAGTGTCAACATACAGGCTGCCCAAAGTCACACCTAACACATAGACCCATTGCAAAACCCATTACTGGACACTCCATTGCACTCCAGAGAGAAGAAATCCAATTCCATGCACAAGAACACTGACACAAGCTTCCCTAATCAGGAAACCTTGACAAACCAATTGTCCAACCCCACCCACTGGGTGAAACCTCAAAAATAAAAAGGAAGCACAGACCACCAAAATACAGAAAGCCCACTCCAGACACAGCAATCTAAACAAGATGAAAAGGCAGAGAAATACCCAAAAGGTAAAGGAACATGAAAAATGCCCACCAAGTCAAACAAAAGAGGAGGAGATAGGGAATCTACCTGAAAAAAAATTTAGAATACTGATAATAAAAATGATCCAAAATCTTGAAAACAAAATGGAGTTACAAATAAATAGCCTGGAGACAAAGATTGAGAAGATGCAAGAAATGCTTAACAAGGACCTAGAAGAAATAAAAAAGAGTCAATTAAAAATGAATAATGCAATAAATGAGATCAAAAACACTCTGGAGGGAACCATGAGTAGAATAACAGACAGAAGATAGGATAAGTGAGGTAGAATATAAAATGGTGGAAATAAATGAAGCAGAGAGGAAAAAAGAAAAAAGAATCAAAAGAAATGAGGACAACCTCAGGGACCTCTGGGACAATGTGAAACACCCCAACATTCGAATCATAGGAGTCCCAGAAGAAGAAGACAAAAAGAAAGGCCATGAGAAGCTATTCGAGGAGATAATAGATGAAAACTTCCCTAAAATGGGGAAGGAAATAGCCACCCAAGTCCAAGAAACCCAGGGAGTCCCAAACAGGATAAACCCAAGGCGAAACACCCCAAGACACATATTAATCAAATTAACAAAGATCAAACACAAAGAACAAATATTAAAAGCAGCAAGGGAGAAACAACAAATAACACACAAAGGGATTCCCATAAGGATAACAGCTGATCTATCAATAGAAACCCTTCAGGCCAGAAGGGAATGGCAGGACATACTTAAAGTAATGAAAGAGAATAACCTGCAACCTAGATTACTGTACCCAGCAAGGATCTCATTCAGATATGAAGGAGAACTCAAAAGCTTTACAGACAAGCAAAAGCTGAGAGAATTCAGCACCACCAAACCAGCTCTTCAACAAAAGACAAAGCATCTTCTCTAGACAGGAAACACAGAGAGGTTGTATAAACGTGAACCCCAAACAACAAAGTAAATGGCAACGGGACCATACCTATCAATAATTACCTTAAATGTAAATGGGTTGAATGCCGCAAACAAAAGACAAAGACTGGCTGAATGGATACAAAAACAAGACCCCTATATATGCTGTCTACAAGAGACCCAGCTCAAAACAAGGGACACATACAGACTAAAAGTGAAGGGCTGGAAAAAAAATATTTCACGCAAACGGAGACCAAAAGAAAGCAGGAGTCGCAATACTCATATCAGATAAAATAGACTTTCAAATAAAGCCTGTGGAAAGAGACAAAGATGGACACTACATAATGATCAAAGGATCAATCCAAGAAGAAGATATAACAATTATAAATATATATGCACCCAACATAGAAGCACCACAATATGTAAGGCAAACGCTAACGAGTATGAAAGAGGAAATTAATAGTAACACAATAATAGTGGGAGACTTCAATAC
Organism: Odocoileus virginianus; assembly: GCF_023699985.2. Classification (NCBI taxonomy): domain Eukaryota; kingdom Metazoa; phylum Chordata; class Mammalia; order Artiodactyla; family Cervidae; genus Odocoileus; species Odocoileus virginianus. The sequence continues at coordinate 38,790,484 of NC_069681.1, forward strand.
CCCACTCACAACTATGGATAGATCAACTAAACAGAAAATTAACAAGGAAACACAAACTTTAAATGACACAATGGACCAACTTGACCTAATTGACATCTATAGGACATTTCACCCCAAAACAATCAACTTCACCTTTTTCTCAAGTGCACACGGAACCTTCTCCAGAATAGATCACATCCTGGGCCATAAATCTAGTCTTGGTAAATTCAAAAAGATTGAAATCATTCCAGTCATCTTTTCTGACCACAGTGAAGTAAGATTAGATCTCAATTACAGGAAAAAAATTATTAAAAATTCAAACATATGGAGGCTAAATAACACGCTTCTGAATAACCAACAAATCATAGAAGAAATCAAAAAAGAAATCAAAATATGCATAGAAATGAATGAAAATGAAAACACGACAACCCAAAACCTATGGGACACTGTAAAAGCAGTGCTAAGGGGAAGATTCATAGCATTACAGGCCTACCTCAAGAAACAAGAAAAAAGTCAAATAAATAACCTAACTCTACACCTAAAGCAACTAGAGAAGGAAGAAACGAAGAACCTCAGGGTTAGTAGAAGGAAAGAAATCTTAAAAATTAGGGCAGAAATAAATGCAAAAGAAACTAAAGAGACCATAGCAAAAATCAACAAAGCTAAAAGCTGGTTTTTTGAAAAAATAAACAAAATTGACAAACCATTAGCAAGACTCATTAAGAAACAAAGGGAGAAGAACCAAATTAACAAAATTAGAAATGAAAATGGAGAGATCACAACAGACAACACTGAAATACAAAGGATCATAAGAGACTACTACCAGCATCTATATGCCAATAAAATGGACAACTTGGAAGAAATGGACACGTTCTTAGAGAAGTATAACTTTCCAAAACGGAACCAGGAAGAAATAGAAGATCTTAACAAACCCATCACAAGCAAGGAAATCGAAACTGTAATCAGAAATCTTCCAGCAAACAAAAGCCCAGGACCAGATGGCTTCACAGCTGAATTCTACCAAAAATTCAGAGAAGAGCTAACACCTATCCTACTCAAACTCTTCCAGAAAATTGCAGAAGAAGGTAAACTTCCAAACTCATTCTATGAGGCCACGATCACCCTAATTCCAAAACCAGACAAAGATGCCACACAAAAAAAGAAAACTACAGGCCAATATGACTGATGAACACAGATGCAAAAATCCTTAACAAAATTCTAGCAAACAGAATCCAACAACATATTTAAAAGATCATACACCATGACCAAGTCGGCTTTATCCCAGGAATGTAAATATTCTTTAATATCTGCAAATCAATCAATATAATACACCACATTAACAAACAGAAAGATAAAAATCATATGATTATCTCAATAGATGCAGAAAAAAACCTTTGACAAAATTCGACATCCATTTATGATTAAAACTCTCCAGAAAGCAGGAATAGAAGGAACATACCTCAACATAATTAAAGCTATATATAACAAATCCACAGCAAGCATTACCCTCGGTGGTGAAAAATTGAAAGCATTTCCCCTAAAATCAGGAACAAGACAAGGGTGCCCACTCTCACCACTACTATTCAACATAGTTTTGGAAGTGTTGGCCACAGCAATCAGGGCAGAAAAAGAAGTAAAAGGAATCCAGATAGGAAAAGAAGAAGTGAAACTCTCTCTGTTTGCAGATGACATGATCCTCTACCTAGAAAACCCTAAAGACTCTACCAGAAAATTACTAGAGCTAATCAACGAATATAGTAAAGTTGCAGGATATAAAATTAACACACAGAAATCTCTTGCATTCTTATACACTAACAATGAGAAAACAGAAAGAGAAATTAAGGAAACAATACCATTCACCATTGCAACAAAAAGAATAAAACACTTAGGAGTATATCTACCTAAAGAAACAAAAGACTTATAATAAAAAACTATAAATCACTGATGAAAGAAATCAAAGAGGACACAAACAGATGGTTAAATATACCGTGTTCAGGGATTGGAAGAATCAATATTGTCAAAATGGCTATACTACCCAAAGCAATCTATAGATTCAATGCAATCCCTATCAAGCTACCAATGGTATTTTTCACAGAACTAGAACAAATAATTTCACAATTTGTATGGAAATACAAAAAACCTCGAATAGCCAAAGTAATCTTGAGAAAGAAGAATGGAACTGGAAGAATCAACGTGCCTGACTTCAGACTCTACTACAAATCCACAGTCATCAAGACAGTATGGTACTGGCACAAAGACAGAAATATAGATCAATGGAACAGAATAGAAAGCCCAGAGACAAATCCATGAACCTATGGTCACCTTATCTTCGACAAAGGAGGCAAGGATATACAATGGAAAAAAGACAACCTCTTTAACAAGTGGTGCTAGGAAAACTGGTCAACCACCTGTAAAAGAATGAAACTAGAACACTTTCTAACACCATACACAAAAATAAACTCAAAATGGATTAAAGATCTAAATGTAAGACCAGAAATTATAAAACTCCTAGAGGAGAACATAGGCAAAACACTCTCCGACATAAATCACAGCGGGATCCTCTATGACCCACATCCCACAACTTTAGAAACAAAAGCAAAAATAAACAAATGGGACCTAATGAAACTTAAAAGCTTTTGCACAACAAAGGAAACTATAAGCAAGGTGAAAAGACAGCCCTCCGATTGGGAGAAAATAATAGCAAATGAAGCAACAGATGATTAATCTCAAAAACATACAAGCAACTCCTGCAGCTCAACTCCAGAAAAATAAATGACCCAATCAAAAAATGGGCCAAAGAACTAAATAGACATTTCTCCAAGGAAGACATGCCGATGGCTAAAAAACACATGAAAAGATGCTTAACAGCACTCATTATCAGAGAAATGCAAATCAAAACCACAATGAGGTACCATTACACGCCAGTCAGGATGGCTGCTATCCAAAAGTCTACAAGCAATAAATGCTGGAGAGGGTGTGGAGAAAAGGGAACCCTCTTACACTGTTGGTGGGAATGCAAACTAGTACAGCCGCTATGGAAAACAGTGTGGAGATTTCTTTAAAAACTGGAAATAGGACTGCCATATGACCCAGCAATCCACTTCTGGGAATATACACCGAGGAAACCAGATCTGAAAGAGACACATGCACCCCAATGTTCATTGCTACACTGTTTATAATAGCCAGGATATGGAAGCAACCTAGATGCCCATCAGCAGACGAATGGATAAGGAAGCTGTGGTACATATACACCATGGAATATTACTCAGCCATTAAAAAGAATTCATTTGAATCAGTTCTAATGAGATGGATAAAACTGGAGCCCATAAAAGTCGTGTGATGTAGTAATTGTAAAAAAAAAATCTGTCAGCATTTATTAAGCATTCACTAAGTATAAACAAAATATAGGATTTCTATTATAATACAATATACCTGTTCCTGAAAAGTGATGCATTCTGCCAAAATGTTCATTAAAAACAATGCTGCCTACAGTACAACTAAGCTTAGGGGTAAATCTTTCAAAACTTTCACATCTTTGTAACCAAAGCACTAACAAAATCACTGGTACCCTTATTTTTGACAAAGGAGGCAAGAATACCCAATGCGGCAAAGATAGTTTCCTCAATAAGTGCTGCTGGGAAAACTGGATAGTTACATGTAAAAGAATGAAATTAAAATACTTCCTAACACCATATGCAAAGATAAAGTCAAAATGGGTTAAAGATCTAAATATAAGACCATAAACTATAGAATCTTAGAGGAAAACATAGGAAGAACACTCTATGACATAAATCACAGCAAGATCCTCTATGACCCACCTGCTACAGTAATGGAAATTAAAAATAAATTAACAATGGGACCTAAGTATATTTAAAAGCTTTTTCACAGTAAAGGAAACTGTAAACAAGGTGAAAAGACAACCCTCAGAATGGGGAAAAATAATAGCAAATGAAACAACTGGCAAAGGGTTAATTTCAAAAATATACAAGCAGCTTATACAAATCAATACCAGAAAAACAAGTAACCCAATCAAAAAGTTGGCAAGAGACCTAGGCAGACATTTCTCCAAAGAAAAGATGTAGATGGCTAATAATTACATGAAAAGATGTTCAACATCATTCATTATTAGAGAAATGCAAATCAAAACTGCAATGAGATATGACCTCATACCAGTCAGAATGACCATCATCAAAAATTCTACAAACAATAAATGCTGGAGAGGGTGTGGAGAAAAGGTAACCCTCTTGCACTGTTGGTGGGAATGTAAATTGATATAGCCACTATGGAGAACAGTATTAAAATTCCTTTAAAAACTAGGAATAAAATCACCATATGACCCAGCAATCCCACTACAGAGCACATACCCTGAGGAAATCAAAATTTAAAAAGACACATGTACCCCGATGTTCACTGCAGCTCTAATTACAATACCTAGGACACAGAGTCAAACTAAATGTCTATCAACAGATGAAAAGATAAAGAAGGATTGAGCAAAGATCGAAGGAGATCTAGCCAGCTGCAGACCCACCTCACCCGCTGCCGGAAGCAGAGAGGCAGGCATGCAACAGCCAGAGCTGAAAGGCAAGGGGCAATCTCAGTCCCAGAGACCAGCATCCTCCACCAAACTGTGAGTAGGCTTCCAGCTGCTAACAATGTCTTCCTGGGATCCTGGACAGTTGACATCTACCAGGAAGGTCACAGCCTGAGATCAGCTCCCCAGAGGAGACACATGGCACACCTGAGCTGGCGCTCTCATGGGGCACCCGGGAAACTGAGCAGCTGGGACCAGGGAGGTGAATAAGATGCACAGCCCAGCTGGGACAGTGCGCTCACCAAGCACCTGGTTGCCTGAGCTGCTTGGACCTGGGAAGGGCACAAAATGCATGCCCAACTGAGTCTGTGCCCTCACAGAGTACCCAAGGACCTGAACCTGAGCAGCTTAGACCTGGGAAGTGACCAAACACAGGGCCCACTTTGGACAGTGCCCCTGCAGAGCAACCTGGAGCCTGAGCAGTGTAGACCCGGGAAAAACACGCCACCGTGAGCTGGGGCAAACCCAGTGTGGTCCATACACTACGAGCAGTCCCCACACACACCAGTGATATTTGTTTGCAGCGTTCCTCCCTCCCCACAGCACAACTGAACAAGTGAGCCTAAATAAGTGACCACCTTCACCCCCTTGTGTCACAGAGGAAATTGGACACTGAAGAGACTTACAAACAGAGGAAGCCAAAATAAACAAAGAAGAGGGAACCACTCTGGAAGTGACAAGTGCAACAGATTAAAATCCTGTAGTTAGCATTTAGTAAGCATTGGAAGGGGTCTATAGACCTTGAGAAGAAGTACTAGCTGGAACAAGGAAATATCTGAAACTGAACTGACCCCACACTGCCTGAAACAGCTCCAGAGAAATACCTAGATATATATTTTACTACTATCAACTCTTAATTTTTTTATTTTTTTATTTTTAAGTTCTTTATTACTCCTTTAATTTTCATTCTTATAACCTACTATTACCTTACCCCAAAAAAGACCCTATTTTTAAAGCAGATTTCATATATATATATACATATATATATATATACATATACATGTATATATTATAATATTTGTGATTGATTTTGTTTTCTATTTTTAATGTTGTATTTTTGAGATTCTAAACTCTAGATTTTCAATCTTTGCTTTTTGGTATTTGTTATCAATTTTGTACCTTTAAGAATCTAATCTTCAGTGTCCATTTTCACTTAGGGGTGTGATTACTGGCTTGATTGCTCTCCCCTCTTTGACTCTCCCTTTTCTCCCCCAGGTCACCTCCATTTCCTCCCTCCCCCTTCTCCTCTTTACTTAATTCTGTGAATCTCTCTGGGTGTTCTGGGCTGTGAAGGACACTTAGGGAACTGATTACTGGCTAGATTGGTCTCTCCCCTTTTGGCCCACCTCTTCTCCTAGACACCTCTATCTACCTCCCTCCTCCCTCTTCTCTTCTCTATGTAAGTCTTTGAACCTCTCTAGGTGTCCCTCACTGTAGACAGTCTTTTCACCATTAACATAGATGTTTTATTATCTGTTCTATATGGATGCAGAAGTCTTGAGGCTATTGTAAAAATAAGACTGAAAGCCAGAGGCAGGAGGCTTAAATCCAAAACTTGAGAACAGAGAACTCCTGATTCCAGGCAACATTAATCAACAAAAGCTCATCCAAAAGCCTCCATGCCTACACTGAAACTAAGCTCCACCCAAGAGCCAACAAGTTCCAGAGCAAGACATACCATGCTAATTCTCCAGCAACACAGGAACACAACCCTGAGCCTTAAAATACGGGCTGCTCAAAGTCACACCAAACCCAGGGACACCCCAAAACTCACTACTGGACGCTTCATTGCACTCCAGAGAGAAGAGATACAGCTCTACCCACCAGAACACAGATGCAAGCTTCCCTAACTGTGGGGAATATTCTAAGCACAGGCCTGTACTATAATTAACAGGGCTTCTTTGAAAAATAAGAATGACTTTCTCATGACCCCCTGGCAAAGGGCTGGGAGCAGTAAAAAGTACATTGTGGAAAAACATCTTGAAAACAAGAGGCTGAAGTCCTGATGTGACTCATGGAAAACCATTAGTGACTGTTCTCATGACCAGGGCCTTGAAGGAGTTGCTGAGAAAGGTCATCACTAGCTGAAGGGCTAAACATAGTCATGAAACGCCTGAAGGGGACTGTGCATTGTTTATCGTTATCCCCAATCTAAGATTGTAAAAACAGATGTCTTTAGAGCACGTACAAGGAAGTAGATGTTAGCAATAAAAAGCCTACAAGGATCAGGATCTTGGCTTTTGCCTGTGAATGGCATCAGCCCCCTCCCCACCCCCATCCTCACCTTATTTCTGAGTCTTATTTTTCTTTATTCTTCTGTGGCAACACTCCCTCAGGTCGGTTTGTTGTTGGGCTAGTCCCAACATTTGGCGCCCAAACAGGGACCTGAGGGCACGAATAGCTTTCAAGGCTTTTTTGACAGTGCCAGAAGACGCGGGGAATTCCAGCCAACAGATCGGAGGACAGTGAAAGTACTTGGTGAGTACGCCCCCATGTATTTGTCAATCAGGGACACAATAGGGCAAGCTCCTTCTAAGCATGCTGACTATATTGTGCTTCTAAAAACCTTACTATGTAGCTCTGGAGTGAAAGTGAAAGAAGGGATACAGATACAAGAGCAGGAATATACCTATTTAGGATATATATTAAATATTAAATATACCTATTTAGGATATATATTGCAAAGAAATACTACTAAACCACAAAAAAAAATACAAATTCGAACTGGTCCCTTGAAAATTTTAAATGATTTTCAGAAATTATTAGGAGATATAAGTTGGTTACAACCATCTTTAGGAATTCCTAATCATTCCTTAACACACATATTTCAAATCCTACAAGGAGAATCTGATTTAAACAGACCCTGTGTACTAACAGAACAGGCTAAACAGAAATTGGATCTTGTAAATCAAGATATACAACAAAAACAACTTAAACAAGTAGATCTGACTGTTCCAATTTCTTTACTTATTCTTCCTACTTTAGATTACCTTACAGGAATATTATGACAACTGCAGGGTATCCTTGAATGGGGAATTTTATCCTACACTCCTAAAAAATAATGACTATTTACATAATGCTTATTTCCTTTCTTATTTCAAAAATGAGATCCAGATGCATACAAATTTCTGGTTATGATCCATATGAATTTTTTTTTCTTTTCACTAATGATCAAATCCATGAATTATTTGTTACCAGTATGGATTGGCAAATTGCCACTGCTGATTGCATAGGTGAGGTTCATAACCATTTTCCAAAGTCACTTTTGATTACTATTGCTGCTAAACACAAATGGATAATTCCTATTATTACTAAAACAATTCCTCTTGCTAATGCCCCCATGTAATTTACTCACACAAATAAAACTCTCAAAGCTGTTTATACTGGACCCACAACAAAGGTTTGACGATCTACCCTGGCCTCTGTTCAACAAGACCAATTAGAGGCTATTGCTTCCTTATTACAGAATGTTTCTACAGCTTTAAACATTATATCAGATTCTCAATATGCTATACAGATAACACAAGTTATTGAAACCATATCTCCACCAAAGTCTTATTCTAAATCATCTATTATTACAATGTTATCTCAATTACAAAATACAGTAAGGTTTCATTCTGCCCCTTTTTACGTTACACATATCAGATTTCATTCTAAATTGCCCAGACCACTGGCAAAGGGCAATGATTCCATCAACTCTTTGTTAATTGCTTTTATTACTCTTTATGAATTTCATCAACTCACACATATAAATATACAAGGCTTGATGAATAAATTTCAATTATCCAAACAAGAGGCCAGAAATATTGTTTCTGCCTGCCCTACATGTACTCTTACTCACCACATTCCTACAACTACAGGGGTTAATCACAGAGGCCTTTATCCCAATGATATTTGGCAGACTGATGTTACTCATGTCCCTTCTTTTGGATGTTTGAGAGCTATTCATGTTTCTGTGGATATATATCCAGCCATGATTTATGCTTCTGCTCATTCTGAAAAAAAAAAACATCTGCTCATGTTATCTCACATTTTTTGCAGGCCTTGTCTTATATGGGCCTACCAAAACATGTTAAAACTGATAATGGCCCTGCATATGTGAGTCATGGTTTTGCAAAATTTTTATCTGATTGGAATATTTCTCATTCTACAGGTATTCCATATAATTCTCAAGACCACTCCTTGTGATGAACATACTCATCATACTCTAAAAAATATGTTATTTAAACAGAAAGGGGGAGAAAATTATGGCATATTGATGACACCAAAAGAGAAATTGCTGCTGCTGCTAAGTCATGTCTGTCTGACTCTGTGCCTGACTTCAGTCGTGTCTGACTCTGTGCGACCCCATAGATCGCAGCCCACCAGGCTCCCCCGTCCCTGGGATTCTCCAGGCAAGAACACTGGAGTGGGTTGCCAGTTCCTTCTCCAAAAGAGAAATTAGCCCAAGCTAATTTACTTTAAATTTTTTGGATTTCCGATTGGATCATACAACACCAACAGCAACATTGCATTTTCAGAACACCATTCTTAGTGAAAATTATACTCCTGGTCAAATGATTGCAAATAATACTCCGGTATGGTTGGAAAAAGCTATGAACAATTGGTGTAAGAGCTTTAAACTTAATAAAGGACAAGGTTATGCTCTTGTCATTTCAGATAATTGACAACACCATGGGATAGTCAAAGTAAGGAAAGAAGAGGACATGGTTTGACATCAATCCTCCCAGAGAGCCGCCAGTGATGGGGATAACAAGACTGACGATCCACAACTGCCCTGAACCAACTGCAAGGACCAAAAAAACCAAACCTCCCACCTGGGGTCAATTGAAGAAACTGACCATTGAATGGGAAAAATTGGTCAAAGGACAGGGACAGCCTTTGACCTCGGCTACCTTGTTATTGGCTATGTTATCTGTGGTAACTACCACGGAAGGTGCCAATCATACATATTGGACATATGTGCCCAATCCTCCCCTATGAAGGCCAATTATGTGGGAGGATTCTTCTGTTCCAATTTTCATAAATGACTCTTCCTGGCTACCTGGACCTTTTGACCCGAGCCTTTCTTTAAAACTAGAAGAAGAGGCCTGACAACTTTCAAAATGTTAGTGTTAATTATACTGTGGGAACAGATCTTACCCCTATATGTATGGGAGTGGAAACTCATTGTCTTAAAAGAGGATTACAAAGTTGGCTATCTATAGTTAAAGAAACTCAAGGGTAAAAAAAATGCATTTTTTCTTATTAGAAGCATTTTCCTTTAATATAACAGGAGAAAGTACTACTGTTTACACCCCATCTACCTAACTGTATTATTTCTATAAAATCTGGAATAGAACATTGGGTACAATGGAAATTATGTAAAACTAATACTGGACACATTATGGCCAATACTTCTGATGGAGAAATTACTGATTGGAGTCCCAAAGGAAATCCTTTGGACAAAAATAATAATTTGGATTTGCCTATATTCTTAAACAATACTTTAGACTCCATCAATAACATTGTCATTAGCTCTATAAATTGGCATGGAGGGAGTTTCTCCCCTCCTTTACCTAAATTACCTTATATGACTTTACATTCAGAATTGTGGGAAATATCAGCTGCCTTCCAACCCATAACAGCACGGAAGGGGCAATTTAATTTGAAAGTATCTGGTCATTCCTTACATTTTGATGAAAATTCAACCCATTGGATTAAAGCATGTGTTTGTTTACCTTTTGTATTTTTGATAGGACCTACTTTTTATAATGCCTCTTCTGGGTTACTTACTTGTCAAAATTGTTCCTTTTACACTTGTATCAATTCTTCTCTCCAGTTTCAGAATGACTATTCTCTGTATATTCTAAAAATCAGATCTGCAGTATGGCTTCCTATAAAAATGAACAGACCATGGCAGGAGAGCCCCACAGTCTATATTGTAGAAAAAAAATCGTTAAGAAAGTGCTAAAACACACTAAACGGTTTATTGGACTGTTAATTGCTGCCATTTTAGGAATTATTGCTATAGCTACTACAGCAGCTGTAGCAGGACTGGCATTATTTCATAGTGTACAGACTGTGCACTTTGTGCAAGAATGGCACAAAGACTCTGACGTTCTTTGGTTTACCCAGAGAAAAACAGATGGAAAATTAGCTGCACAAATGGCTGATTTACAACAGGTTATCATACTACTAGGTGATCAAGTAAATAGTCTGTGAAAACAGATTCTAAGTGTGATTGGAACATAATTTCTTTTTGTGTCACTCCTCACAAATATAATGAATCTTCATTTCATTGAGACAACGTTAAACAACATCTCTTAAATCAAGGTAATATATCTCTGGATATTAATAACTTACAACAATAGATTATGGAAAGTTTCTCTCAGAAACTACACCTTTTGCAAGGATCTAATCTGCTGGAGGGGCTTCCATGGTGGCTCAGAGGTTAAAGCGTCTGCCCACAGTGTGGGAGACCCCTTCCTGGGTCAGGAAGATCCCCTGGAGAAGGAAATGGCAACCCACTCCAGTATTCTTGCCTGGAGAATCCCATGGACGGAGGAGCCTGGTGGGCTGCAGTCCACGGGGTCGCAAAGAGTGGACACAACTGAGCGACTTCACTTTCACTTTCACTTTCAATCTGCTGGAAGCAGCAGCAGATGGGATTTCTGAATTAAATCCCTTCCTCATTTGACAACTATCGGAGGATCAATGGCTGGTTTTACGTTAATTTTTATATGTCTTTTTTTTTTTCAGTTTCTACATAGTCTGGCAGTGAATCACCAAGAAAGCTGACCGACAACAACAGCAATTAGTGACTATCACTTTGATTTCTATGATCAACAATATCATCAAAAATAAGCTTCTAAAAAAGGGGGGGTGAGATATGTAGGGAATATTCTATGCACAGGCCTGTACTATAATTAACAGGGTTTCTTTGAAGAATAAGAATGACTTTCTCATGACCCCCAGGTGAAGGGTCGGGAGCAGTAAAAAGTACATCGTGGAAAAACATCTTGAAAACAAGATGCTGAAGTAGTGATGTGACTGATGGAAAAACATTAGTAATTGTTCTCGTGACCAGAGCCTGAGGGAGTTGCCGAGAAAGGTCGTTACTAGCTGAAGGGCTAAACATAGTCATGAAAGGCCTGAAGGTTTGACATTGAGGACAGTGCATTGTATATCGTCATCCCCGATCTGAAATTGTAAAAAACAGATGTCTTCAGAGCACACATAAGGAAGTAGATGTTAGCAAGAAAAAGCCTGCAAGGATCAGGATCTTGGCTTTTGCTTGTGAACAGCATCAGCCCTCTGATCCTCACCTGATTTCTGAGTCTTACTTTTCTTCATTCTTCTGCGGCACTGCTCCCTCATGTCAGTTTGTTGTTGGGCTGGTCCCAACACCTAATCAGGAAACCTTGACAAACCACTCGTCCAATGCCACACACAGGGAGCTAGCTTCACAATAAAGAGGAACCACAAACTTCCAGCCTACAGAGAGGCCACCCCAAACACAGCAATCTAAACAAAATGAAAAGGCAAAGAAATATACAGCAGGTAAAGGAACATGATAAATTCCCATCAAGCCAAACAAAAGAAGTGGAGATAGGGAGAATACCTGGAGAAGAATTCAGAATAATGATAGTAAAATGGTCCAAAATCTTGAAAACAAAATGGAGCTACAGATAAATAGATTAGAAACAAGGATTGAGAAGATGCAAGAAATGTTTAACAAAGACCTAGAAGAAATAAAGAAGGGTCAATCAATAATTAATACTGCAATAACTGAGATCAAAAGCACTCTGGAGGAAACCAACAGTAGAATAACTGAGGCAGAAGATAGGATACGTGAGGTGGGATATAGAATGGTGGAAATCAATGAAGCAAAGAGGAAAAAAGAATAAAGAATTAAAAGAAATGAGAACAACCTCAGAGACCTTTGGGACAATGTTAAACGCCCCAACATTCAAACCACAGAAGTCCCAGAAGAAGAAAACAAAACAAACAAACAAAAAAGAGGCCATGAGAAAATACTCGAGGTGATAATAGCTGAAAACTTCCCTAAAATGGGGAAGGAAATAGCCACCCAAGTCTAAGAAACCCAGAGAGTCCCAAACAGGATAAACCCAAGGATAAAGGCCCCAAGATATTAATCAAACTAATGAAGATCAAACCCAAAGAGCAAACATTAAAAGCAGCAAGGGAAAAGCAACAAATAACATCCCCATTAGGATAACAGCAGATCTTTCGATAGAAACTCTTCAGGCCAGTAGTGAATGGCAGGACATACTTAAAGTGATGAAAAAGAAAAACCTACAACCCAGATTACTATACCCATCAAGGATCTCATTAAAATCTGAAGGAGAAATCAAAAGCTTTACAGACAAGCAAAAGCTGAGAATTCAGCACCACCAAACCAGCTCTTCAACAACTGCTAAAGGACATTCTCTAGATAGGAAACACAGAAAATATCTGTAAACTCGAACCCAAAACAACAATGTAAATGGCAATGGGATCATACTTATCAATAATTACCTTAAATGTAAATGGGTTGAAAGCCCCAACCAAAAGACAAAGACTGGCTGAATGGATACCAAAACAAGACCCATATATGCTGTCTACAAGAGACCCACCCTAAAACAAGGGACACATACATACTGAATGTGAAGGGCTGGGAAAAGATGATATTTCATGTAAATAGAGACCAAAAGAAAGCAGGAGTAGTAATACTCATATCAGATAAAATAGACTTTGAAATAAAGTCCATGAAAAGAGACAAAGAAGGATACAACATAATGATCAAAGGGTCAATCCAAGAAGAAGATATAACAATTATAAATATGTATGCACTCAACATAGGAGCACCACAACATGTAAGGCAAATGCTAACAAGGATGAAAGGGGAAATTAACAGTAACACAATAATAGTGGGAGTCTTAATACCCCACTCACACCTATGGATAGATCAACCAAACAGAAAATTAGCAAGAAAACACAAACTTTAAGTGATACAATGGGCCAATTAGACCTAATTGATATCTATAGGACATTTCACCCCAAAACAATGAATTTCACCTTTTTCTCAAGTGCACACAGAACATTCTCCAGGATAGATCACACCCTGGGCCATAAATCTAGCCTTAGTAAATGTAAAAAAAAAAAATTGAAATCATTTCAAGCATCTTTTCTGATCACAGTGTGGTAAGATTAGATGTCAACTACAGGGGAAAAACCCTATCAAAAATACAAATATATGGAGGCTAAACAACATGCTTCTGAATAACCAACATATCATGGAAGAAATCAATAAAGAAATCAAAATATGCATAGAAAAGAATGAAAATGAAAACACAACAACCCAAAACCTATGGGACACTGTAAAAGCAGTGCTAAGGGGAAGGTTCATAGCAATACAAGCTTACCTCAAGAAACAAGAGAAAAATCAAGTAAAAAACCTAACTTTACACGTATAGCAACTAGAAAAAGAAGAAATGAAGAACCCCAGGGTTAGTAGAAGGAAAGAAATCATAAAAAATTAAGGCAGAAATAAATGAAAAAGAAACAAAGGAGACTATGGCAAAAATCAACAAAACTAAAAGCTGGCTGTTTGAGAAGATAAATAAAATAGACAAACCATTAGTCAGAGTCATCAAGAAAAAAGATAGAAGAATCAAATCAACCAAATTTAAAATGAACATGGAGAAATCACAACAGACAACACAGAAATACAAAGGATCATAAGAGACTCCTATCAGCAACTATATGACGATAAAATGGACAACTTGGAAGAAATGGAAGAATTCTTAGAAAAGTATAACCTCCCAAAACTGAACCAGGAATAAACAGAAATTCTTAACAGACCCATAACAAGCACAGAAATTGAAACTGTAATCAAAAATCTTCCAACAAACAAAAGCCCAAGACCAGATGGCTTCACAGCTGAATTCTACAAAAATTTAGAGAAGAGATAACACCTATTCTACTCAAACTCTTCCAGAAAATTGAAGAGGAAGGTAAAGTTCCAAACTCATCCCATGAGGCCACCATCACCCTAATAGCAAAACCAGACAAAGATGCCACAAAAAAAGAAAACTACAGGCCAATATCACTGATGAACATAGATGCAAAAATCCTCAACAAAATTCTAGCAAACAGAATCCAACAACATATTAAAAAGATCATACATCATGACCAAATGGACTTTATCCCAGTGATGCAAGGATTCTTCAGTATTCACAAATCAATCAATGTGATACACCACAAACTGAAAGATATATATATATATATAATTACCTCAATAGATGCAGAGGAAGCCTTTGACAAAATCAACATCTATTTATGATTTAAAAAAAACAACCTTCCAGAAAGCAGGCATAGAAGGAACAGACCACAAAATAATAAAATCCATATCTGATAGACCCACAGCAAACATTATCCTCAATGGAGAAAAATTGAAAGCATTTGCCCTAAAGTCAGGAACAAGACAAGGGTGCCGACTCTCACCACTACTATTCAATATTGTTTTGGAAGTTTTAGCGACAGCAATCAGAGAAGAAAAATAAATAAAAGGAATCCAGATTGGAAAAGAAGAAAAACTATCACTGCTTGCAGATGACATAATCCCCCACATAGAAAACCCTGAAGACACCACCAGAAAATTACTAGAGCTAATCAATGAATATAGTAAAGTTGCAGGATATAAAATTAACACACAGAAATCCTTGCATTCCTATACACTAACAATGAGAAAACAGAAAGAGAAATTAGGGCAAAAATTCCATTTACCATTGCAATGAAAAGAATAAAATACTTAGGAATAAATCTACCTAAAGAAACTAAGGCCTATATATAGAAAACTATAAAACACTAATGAAAGAAACCAAAGATGACACAAATAGATGGAGAAATATACAATGTTCATGGATCGGAAGAATCAATACAGTGAAAATGAGTATACTACCCAAAGAGATCTATAGATTCAATGCAATCCCTATCAAGCTACCAATGGTATTTTTTCACAGAACTAGAACAAAGCAGAATTGAAAAGACATATGTACCCCAATGTTCATCATAGCACTGTTTACAATAGCTAGGGCATGGAAACAACCTAGATGTCCATCAGCAGACAAATGGATAAGGAAGCTGTGGTACATATATACAATGGGATATTATTCAGCCATTAAAAAGAATGCATTTGAATCAGTTCTAATGAGGTGGATGAAACTGGAGCCTATTATACAGAGTGAAGTAAGTCAGAAAGAAAGACACCAATACAGTATATTAACACATATATATGGAATTTGGAAAGATGGTAAAGATGACCCTATATTTGAGACAGCAAAAGAGACACAGATGTAAAGAACAGACTTTTGGACTCTGTGGGGGAAGGCGAGGGTGGGATGATTTGAGAGAATAGCTACAAAACATGTATATTACCATATGTGAAACAGATCACCATTCCAGGTTCTATGCATGAGGCAGTGTGCTCAGGGCTGGTGCACTGGGATGGCCCTGAGGGATGGGATGGGGAAGGAGGTGGGAGGGAGGGTCAGGATGGGAAACACATGTACACCCATGGCTGATTCATGTCAATGTATGGCAAAAACCACTACAATATTATAAAGTAATTAGCCTCCAATTAAAATAAATAACTAAAAAGAAAAAGAAGTGGTGGTACCAATATACAATGAAATATTACTCAGCCACTAAAAGGAATGCATTTGAGTCAGTTCTAACGAGGTGGATGGGCTTCCCTGGTGGCTCAGATGGTAAAGGGTCTGCCTGCAATGCGGGAGACCCAGGTTTGATCCCTGGGTCGGGAAGATCCCCTGGAGAAGGAAGTGGCAACCCACTCCAGTACTCTTGCCTGGAAAATTCAATGGATGGAGAAGCCTGGTAGGCTACAGCCCATAGGGTCGCAAAGAGTCAGACATGACTGAGCCACTTCCCTTTCCCTTTAATGAGGTGGACGAACTAGAGCCTATTATACAGAGTGAATCATGTCAGAAAGAGAAAAACAAATACCAAATACTAATGCACATATGTGAAATCTAGAAAGATAATACAGATTTAACCTATTTGCAGAGCAGCGATAAAGACACATAGAGAACAGACTTACAGAGAAGGCAAGAGGGGGAGGAAGGAGAGGTATGTATGGAGAGAGTAAAATGGAAACATGCCTTACCATATGTAAAAGAGAAAGCCAATTGGAATTTGCTTTAGACTCACGGAGCTCTAATCAGGGGCTGGGTAACAACCTAGAGGGGCGAGATGGGGAGGGGTGTGGGAGGGATGTTCAAGTGGGAGGAGCATGGGTAAACCTAAGGCTGATTCGTGTTGATGTTTGGTAGAAACCAATGCAATACTGTAAAGCAATTAGCCTTCAGTTAAAAATAAATAAGTTTAAAAAAAAAAAAAACTTGTACCTACAGAGATAACCTGGATAGCCCAGTGAACAGGCAACTCAATGTTCAGTGGAGACCACCTCAGCAGATGTTAAAAATGCACAAAAAGAAAAAAAAAAAAACAAAAAACAGTAAAACGGGAGTATCCACCTCCAAATCTGAGCAGAGCAGGTGGAAGAGGAACTCTGAGTACAGGAGGAAGTACCACCTGCTGGGGCCCAGAGTCATACCAGACGGGCATGTGCCTCTCTCTAGGGAGAGCCTGAGATGTCAGTACTTCTCTAAGAATAGAGCTGCAACGAATGAGAACTTTTTCCCTTTCCTTCTAAAATTTAAAATGTCACTTCTGCTATTTCAGCATCCCAGGCCAAAGAACCAGAATAACTCCATGTTACACTGAGTTCATTCTCCTAGTTACCAATCACAAACAAGCTCAGCGATGTCACAGAGACGTCTGTTATGACCTAACAGACCACAATGGACTCAAAACTTGGTAGCTAGTAGAGCACAGCTTTAGTGAGAAAGTTTCTTTACAAGTGGTCTCTCCTTAGGTTCCTTGAGTGCAAAGAAACATTAATGGGAGTATGTATTCAGAACTTGAAAAAAAACTACGATCATACATTTACCCACTTAAAGTTTCATCGTTCAGTCTGTCTTTGTCAGAAAATCAATGTCACCTCATGTTTATCATTTGATACATTTACTGTTGATAAGTATAAGTAGGGAGGCAAATTATTTAATAGTTTATTAAATAATTTAACAAGCTTTAAATTATTTAAATTATTTCAAACAAATTATAATTTACTAAACTTACTTTGTCTAGTAAGGAAAAAAAGCGTTTCTAAATATGAAAAACATGAAGGAACACATAAGAGGCAGAACCTTCTTGAAACCACTAGAAAATTGCATGGTAGAAGCTTAACCCGCCTGATATTTTTCATTAGTAGTTTTCTGTCTCCCTGGGATTCTCCCACTACCAAATACTCAATCTGATAAGCTTTACATAAAAGTTTTCTGTGAAAGGTACACTAGTATTCTTAGATGTTTTTACTGTGAATCCCTGAAAGAGAAGAAATTCACAACAGAATTCAGTTCAGTTCAGTCGTGCAATCGTGTCCGACTCTTTGAGACCCCATGGACTGAAGCACATCAGGCTTCCTTGTCCATTACCAACTGCCAGAGCTTGCTCAAACTCATGTTTATCAAGTTGGTGATGCCATCCAACCATCTCATCCTCTGTCATCTTCTCCTGCCTTCAATTTCTCCCAGTAATAGGGTATTTTCCAATGAGTCAGTTCTTCACATCAGGTGGCCAAAGTATTGGAGTTTCAGCTTCAGCGTCAGTCCTTCCAATGAATATTCAGGACTGATTTCCCTGAGGATTGACTGGTTGACTCTCCTAGCAGTTCAAGGGACTCTCAAGAGTCTTCTGCAACACCACAGTTCAAAAGCATCAATTCTTCAGTGCTCAGCTTTCTTTATAGTCCAACTCTCACATCCATACATGACTACTGGAAAAACCATAGCTTTGACTAGACATACCTTTGTTGGCAAAGTAATGTCCCTGCTTTTTAATATCTTGTTTAGGTTGGTGATAGCTTTTCTAAGGAGCAAGTGTCTTTTAATTTCATGGCTGCAGTCACCATCCGCAGTGATTTTGGGTCCCCAAAAAATAAAGAATTGCTTTACTTTATAACAAAACTCTTTGTTGGGGGAGAATGTATGATGTAAATGGCAAGCAAATAAATCTTTGCCCTAGTCTTTTTTATGTATGTATAATTTGAAATAAAATTTTTTTCAAAGGAAAAGAAAATAACAAATGGTAAAAATAGAACTTGATAACTTGTGTCTGTGCAGGAAAAGGAAGACAGGATTCTTGAATTTCTCTCAAAGACCAACTGGTAGGAGATGTGATCAACTGTTTCCCTCTTCCTCTCATCCAGGCTCACTGAGAACCTAACACTGGGCATAGCTACTCCTACCTGCCCTGAGCTTGTGTTCAACAGGAGGCAGGATGGACGGATGGTGGTCTAAGGACCCCTCTGCAGACTCAACCACCACAGCCTGAGTTCTCTCTCCACACCACCTCTCCAATCATCAGCCAGGTATGGTTTCTCACCTGTCCTGACACAGCTCATCCTTCTTCCAATTCTGCTTTTTTCTTAAAACAACACAATTTCAGACTCTCACTATTAATCTTTTCAAATACTGATACAACTTTTCTTTTGCTGGTTCTGAGACAGTCTGGGACCTTGGACCTTTTGCTGTAGTGCTGCAATGCTTACACCTGGACACATCTCTCCTCTAGCAACCAACTACAAAGAAATCTTATGGGACTAAAAATAATTGTGTGCATGCGCAGTTGGGGCAAATTCTGGACCCAAAAGGTACAAAGAAATCAAAAACCCCAACTGCCACTTCTTGAAAAGCCTAGAGAGAAAAAAAAAAAAAGCATGTCAGAACAAAAGCAGGGTACTGCACATGCCCCTGCACACAATACCACCTTAGAAGTGGACAAAACACCTAAACCACACCTGTGTCCTGGCCCCTGGACACACCCCTACACTCTCCCCATATAAGGAACAGGCTTGCCCCTCCTCGGGGAGCGAGCAAGCAAGGGAAACTATTATTTGTTCTCCCTCCCGGCTGTTGGAGCAGGGGCCCCAATAAAGCCTGGCCTGAATTTCTTGTCTGGGCTCTAGTCAGTTTCTATTGATTAAGGAGGCTAAGAACCCTGGTAACAGTTCCTTTCCCAGTCCTTCCCAACACCACTTCCTCCTGATCTCTATACAACACCTCTAAGAGTGCTCACCATTCTTAAAACCCTCCAGTGACCAACAGCACCTAAGTCCACACTCCCCAAGTGGCCTCTGCCTGGAGACCCTGAGTACTAACTCCACCCATTCTTCTGCATCATCTCAAATACTAATCCTCCTGGGAGCCAGTCAGGATGTCTCCAGCTGACACTTACCTCCTTACTCTGAATTCCCATGGGGGATTCCCATTACATCACATAGAGGGTGGATAACTATGTCATTCAAGCACTTACAGACACAGTCCCAACTCTAATGAGACTGAACCTTGCAGAGTCGGCCCATCATGTGTATCAGCTAAAGGAAGGAACAGACTGTAGGGCTGTTCAAATCAGTCCAACCACAGACAAGCTACAGCCTTGCGTAGTCAGAGCTAACACAGCAACAAGAAAAAAGTTATATATATTATAAACCTTGTCAAGGCAGAATTTCCAACTGCAGCTTAAATATATTGCCAAAACATAAAACTTAATATTCAGTGTGTGCATATCAGAATATAGAATTCTCCACCATTAAAAAAAAAGAAAAAGAAAAAGAAAAATTATGCCTTAAGTGAGGAAGTAAATCTGTTGAGCACTTGTCTATAAATAACACATCTGAGGGAAAAGTTACAATCTTCCAGAGGTTAGGTAAGACTTCAGTCAACATCTAACCAGCTTGTAAGGGTGCCAGAAGTGCTGGCTGAATTCTCTAGCAATCAGGGTGATGGAAAAACAGAAATTAAGTTGCCATTAGAGCCACTCTCACAGACCTGGGTTCTTGGACCCTTGAATCACTAGAAATTGATAAGAGGCCAGATGAGAAATTCAGGCAAAGCTTTAGAGGGACCCATGCTGCAATATGAGGTAATGTAACAGATAAGAACAAAGTCTGATTCCATGTTGGATCTGTTTCCTTTACTTTAAACTTTGCTTGCTGTAACTTTTGTTATTATAATCATTGTCTATAGCTATAAGCATATATAATGGCCTGCCCTCAAGGAACCCTGCCTCTCTGTCTGAATGTTAAACCAAAATGCCTTTGTTCACAGAAACATCCTGAAGCTGTCCACCTGAGAATGGCTGCAAAAAAGAAGAAATTAATACATACCCTACCCGAGGTTGGCCATTCCGGAGATATTTGCAAGATTAATGACCTTTTTACTTTACTTCCTCACCTCTTCCTGCTCTGTAGTCTACAAAAGAAACTGGCATCCAGAACCAAATAAGATGGTTATTTTGAGATACTAGTCTGCCATCCTCTTGATCAGATAACTTTCCAAATAAAGTTGTATTTCTTGCCTCAAGACATTGTCTCTAATGTATTGGACTGCCATGTAATAAGAAGAGTGCACTTTGACTTAGGACTGAAAACAACTAACAGGTGCCCTTGCTCACTCACAGGGGGCTGGGGGTGGGGGGTAAGCTAGTTCCTTAAATGGAGTGAAAGTTGAGGTAGATCAGTGAGTGGGGCTGAAGAGGTGGCTTAGGTGCTCTGCCCACCCCTTTGATGGTGCTACGTGCAGGGATCATGTGCAGTACATTGCTTTTGCTCTGGGTACCTCAGAAATGACAGTTTGGTTTTGGCCTTTTGTATCTTATTGCTCATAATTTCTCCCAACTGCCAGTGCATGTAGTTATTTTTAGTCTCTTATAATTTCTTTAAATTTGTTGCTCAAAGAGATGTTTTTTCACCTATAAACAGTCCAGTAAAGCATCCCACACCCGAGCCTATCTCACCATGAAGTATAGGACAGCACAGGTCATGCAGGAAAGTATCAAGGTCAGAACTACAGCCAAAAAAGATTGACTTTCCAATGGCCGATAGGGGAAAATCTAAGCAGCTTTGTGACCAATATAACCTCAGAGACACATTTTACTGGATGTAAAAGTTATTTAAGATTTTTAATGCTTTGAAGTTAAGACAAGCTCTTTTGAAATCCTATTGAAGCAATGCAATGCCAAAACCACAGGGCCCCTTTCTTCACTTAGAGAAAAACAGACAGACTTCTTGGTTATGAGGTTATAATACCAATAAATCTTCATTTTCTGTACATGAAAAAAAAGGGAATTGAAAAGCATGTATAAACAAGAATATACAATGTTATGAAACCCATATGCAGGTCCACAGGTAAAACCCCTAAACCCCTTCCAAGGTGGGCAGGGGTGGTAGATTTTCTTCCTAGGGCTCCCAGACATGATAAGTGGAAATTATGAGAGATGACCATACAGTCTACCAAGTACCTGCTGCAGGAAGCAGCAGGACTCAACACCATGCTATGTTCTAAACTCTATACCTCATAATGATTCCAAAGGATCTACGGTCAAACCTTGCCCAATTTGGACCACCTAGTCAGTAAACTCCACTGAACTTTTCTTCCTTTCCTGTTTCCAAATTCACCTTTTAATTGGGATTAACACATATAAGTTAGAGGCATGGGAAGGAAGAAAAATGAACATCATATCAGATAATTATATTCATTTCCTATTTCCTTTTAGAAACTAGAAAGGAGGTTAAATCAGACTTGGTTGGTCATTTGCCGGAGCCTGCCGGCAAACGAACCGGTCACGGGCGCAATCGCCGAAATACCTGAGAAATAAAAGAAAGGACTAGAAAAGAATGGGGTTGAGAGGGACAGAGTCTGCTTGCGTCTGACTCTGCCAACTTTATTGAAGAATACCACACCTATATATATGCTAACAGGAGTTGCTAATAGATCAAAGGTTTGCATATGTGCAGAGCTACAGGCACAGATGTTTTAAATTCCTCCACTTAAGATCAGTAAAGCATCACCCTAGCGCCCAACATGATTAACTAGATAGAAAACAGGCTTCAATCATGACGAGTTTATCAGCAACAGGTGAAAGATCGCTACAGCAATTTCCTTGAGGGAGGTGAGAAAGGCCAACCTGTGCTTTAATAAATCAGGGGTGGCGGGACAGAGAGGGACCTCTTGATCTCTCTCAGAGCCAAGAAGGAGCCTGAGCAGTCAGGCTGGCTCCCCGCAGTCATTGGGGTGGATCGTATAGCAAACACTAGGGGATTTCAAAAGCCTCTCAGAATACAAAACCAAGTTTATAATATTCTCTTCCCCTTGTTGTTCAGTCACTCAGTCGTGTCCAATTCTTTGTGACCCTAATGACTGCAGCACACCAGGCTTCCCTGTACTTCACCATCTCCAGCAGCTTGCTCAAACTCACATCCCCTGAGTCAGTGATGCCATCCAACCATCTCATGCTCTGTTATCCCCTTCTCCTCCCACCTTCAATCTTTTCCAGCATCAGAGTCTTTTCTAATGAGTCAGCTCTTCGCATCAGGTGGCCAAAGGATTGGAGTTTCAGCTTCAGCATCAGTCCTTTCAATGAATATTCAGGACTGATTTCCTTGAGGATTGACTAGTTGAGTCTCCTTGCAGTTCAAGGGACTCTCAAGAGTCTTCTCCAACACCATAGTTCAAAAGCATCAATTCTTCAGTGCTCAGCCTTCTTTATGGTCCAACTCTCACATCCATACATGACTACTGGAAAAACCATAGCTTTGACAATATGAATCTTTGTCGGCAAGGTATTCTCTCTGCTTTTTTATATGCTGTCTGTGGAAAATTCTGAAAAAGATGGAAATACCAGACCACCTGACATGCCTCTTGAGAGATCTGTATGCAGGTCAGGAAGCAACAGTTAGAACTGGACATGAAACAACAGACTGCTTCCAAATAGGAAAAGGAGTACGTCAAGGCTGTATATTGTCACCCTGCTTATTTAATTTATATGCAGAGTACATCATGAGAAACATTGGGCTGGATGAAGCACAAGTTGGAATCAAGATTGCCAGGAGAAATATCAATCACCTCAGATATGCAGATGACACCACCTTTATGGCAGAAAGTGAAGGAGAACTAAAGAGCCTCTTGATGAAAGTGAAAGAGGAGAGTGAAAAAGTTGGCTTAAAGCTCAACATTCAGAAAACTAAGATCATGGTATCTGGTCCCATCATTTCATGGCAAATCGATGGGGAAGCAGTGGAAACAGTGGTTGACTTCATATTTTTGGGCTCCAAAATCACTGCAGATGGTGACTGCAGCCATGAAATTAAAAGACACTTATTCATTGGAAGGAAAGTTATGACCAACCTAGACAGCATATTAAAATACAGAGACATGACATTGCCAACAAAGGTCCGTCTAGTCAAGGTTATGGTCTTTCCAGTAGTCATGTATGGATGTGAGAATTGGACCATAAAGAAAGCTGAGTGCTGAAGAATTGATGCTTTTGAACTGTGGTGCTGGAGAAGACTCTTGAGAGTCCCTTGGACTGCAAGGAGATCCAACCAGTCCATCCTAAAGGAGATCAGTCCTGAGTGTTCATTAGAAGGAGTGATGCAGAAGCTGAAACCAATCCTTTGGCCACCTGATGCTAAGAGCTGACTCATTAGAAAAGACCCTGATGCTGGGAAAGATTAAAGGCGGGAGGAGAAGGGGACGACAGAGGATGAGGTGGTTGTATGGCATCACTGACTCAATGGACAAGAGTTTGGGGAAACTCTGGGAGTTGGTGATAGACAGAAAGTTCTGGTGTGCTGCATCCATGGGGTCACAAACAATCAGAAAGGACTGAGTGACTGAATTGAACTGAACTGAGGTTTGGCACAGCCTTTCTTCCAAGGAGCAAGCGTCTTTTAATTTCATGGCTGCAGTCACCATCTGCAGTGATTTTGTAGCCAAAAAAAAAATAAAGTTTCTCGCTGTTTCCATTGTTTCCTTATCTATTTGCCATGGAGTGATGGGACTGGATGCCACGATCTTCATTTTATGAATGTTGAGTTTTAAGCCAGCTTTTTGGCTCTCCTCGTTCACTTTCATCAAGAGGCTCTTTAGTTCTTCTTCACTTTCTGCCATAAGGGTGGTGTCATCTACATATCTGAGGTTATTGATATTTCTCCTGGCAATCTTGATTCCAGCTTGTGCTTCATCCAGTCCAATGTTTCTCATGATGCACTAAGCATATAAGTTAAATAAGCAGGTTGGCAATATACAGCCTTGATGTACTCTTCTCTGTATTTGGAACCAGTCCATTGTTCCATGTCTGGATCTAACTGTTGCTTCTTGACCTGCATACAGTTCTCTCAGGAGGCAGGTAAGGTGGTCTGGTATTCCCAAATCTTGAAGAATTTTCGACAGTGCTTTTGTGATCCACAGTATCAAATCCTCTGGCATAGTCAATAAAGCAGAGGTAGATATTTTTCTGGAACTCTCTTGCTTTTTCTATGATCCAAAGAATGTTGGCAATTTGATCTCTCATTCCTCTGCCTTTTCTAAATCCACCTTGAACATCTGGAAGTTCTCAGTTCACATATTGTTGAAGCCTAGCTTGGAAAATTTTGAGCATTACTTTGCTAGCGTGTGAGAGGAGTGAAATTGTTCAGTAATTTGAACATTCTTTGGCATTGTCTTCTTTGGGGTTGGAATGAAAACTGACCTTTTCCAGTCCTGTGGCTACTGCTGATTTTCCAAATTTGCCAGCATATTAGAACTCCATATTTCAACAAATCCAGGTATTTTGCAGCCTCATAAGCCAAAACAGCCCAGCATTCACCTCTCCTTCCTGCCATACCCAATTCAAGACATGCCCTGAGTTGTGCTTAAATGCTCTGAAATCTCACCAAGTCTATTTCACTCTAAAGCAAACCACATCATCTCGTCCCTGGACCATGTACAGCATCAGCTTCCTGACACACTCATCTCCCTGCCTCTGTTCTAGGTCTCCATCCCACCTCCCTGTCCAATTCCAAGGCTGCAGCCAGGTGGAGTTCTGAGACACTAAAAACCTTAACTTGTGGTTTCCTGTACAGTTCCCTGCTCAGGCCTCCAGTACTCTCTACTCTGCAGCCTCAGACATTTTTGGTTCCTTCTTATGCACTAAAAGCCTTTGTCACAGTCACCATCCCCATGAAAATGGAAAATATCAGTTTCCCACCTCCCCCACCCTCACACATGAAATTCTCCAGACTTCCCAGGAAGTACCATCTCCAAAATTAAACCAACGTCTCCAAAAAGTACCTCATTTAACCTCAGACTTCTCCTTCCAAGGACTAATGACATAAAAACACACATCCACAATGAGTTTCACTATTTGGTTTGTTATTAACCCCCAACTTGATGAAAGAAATTCCAAGGAGGACAGACTTCTCTGTATTTCCTTACCAGCCATTATACATACACACCAAGCCTGTGCCAGGCTTCAATTATTTATTCAATTATCTTGGTGATGGAATAGCTGAATAAATTCCAAATTTGCCCCTAAAACACCTAGGGTAAACCAAGACAGGTTTTTCCTCTCAACTAATTTTACTTTTCAAATGATCTTGACATCCTCTCTATTGGATTTGCACAGTTTGGACTTGTTTGCTCTTTTTCACAACTAGGGCACTGTTTCCCAAATGTGGCCTATTTTCAGGTACCCAGGGACATTTACTAAATGCATAGTAATAGACACCTTGGACTCCAGCCAACACCTAGTGAATCAGAATCTCCAAGGTGTGATCACTTAGTTTTAATAAGCACTCCAGGTGATTCTGATAAACTAGAGAACTAACCTTTTTAAGGGTTAGAGAAATCAAATGAACTTAAAAAGAGGCTAAAATCTAAAATTTTTAATTATACATATTTCAATAATGATTTCAACCCACCAGGAAGCAGTTTGCCATTCTGACACTAACCCTTCTCATCACTCTTTTCTTGGCCATTTGTCCCACATTTACTGAAAATGACTGTCAAAAAGATCTCAATTCCTAGGCCATCTTCCTGCCAGAAATTTTATGTACATGAGAGAAAATTGATGTTTCTTGCCCAAACCAAAGGTGTTTCCTTTACCAGGACACAAAGAAACCTAACAAAGTCAGCACCAGGAAAATTCAAAGTTCTCAGCAGATCATAATGTTAATGTTACTGCACACACCTACATAGGAAGGAATTTCAAGCCTCAGACACAGTTTAGTTGAATTTTGGTGGAAAAAAAAAAATCCTACCCAAATATTTTAGCACAATTCCCTAAAAACCTTATTTAGGACCCTTTTTGTGCTACACTCTTTGGTGCACCACATAATCCACCAACGAATAAGAGTTAACACTTTTCCCACTAAAATCACGCTTAATGGTTAGGCATTTGCAGAATCCCTCCCAGACATGATGGAGCTGGATGGTTCCTTCAGTTGCATACTTTCTGGGCACCTGCTACTTGTGAGGACTACAAAGATGAATCAGGCACTGTATCTGCCCTTTAGATAAGTCTGGAGTTCAGGGAAGGAAAGAATTCCACAAACGTGGTTTAGTGAGGGCAAAGTCACATTCACGAGCTCAAAGGAAGAGATGGGGATTAAAGAGGGTGTGATGGTTAATTTCACACCAACTTGACTAAACCACAGACTTCAGACACCTGCTCAAACACATCTGGTTATTACAGTGAAAGTATTTTTAGATGAGATTAGTATTAAAATCAGTAGACTCTGAGTAAAGCAGATTATCCTCCTGTAGAAAAATACTAAGTAGGCTAGATGGCAATGGTCTGGCTCTTTTGCCCCACTTCCTATACATGATTATGTAATGGCTGAGATCATCTATAGCACTGCACATGCACAATACAAAGCAACAGCTTGGCCACTTGCCACTTCTGTTCATGTATACCTTATAAGCCCACCTGAAAATCCCTGCTGCTGCTGCATCAGCCACTAGCAAATAAAGCATGTCTGTAGTCCCTATGGCTCCTCGCACTTCCATCCACCTTCCCAGCTCACACTTTGTCTACCCTAGGTTCAGAGACCAGTGAGACACCTGTATAATGTGGGTGGGCCTTATGCAATTAGTCAAAGGCCTTAAGAGAAAAAAGAGTAACATACAATGGAGAAAAGACAGCCTCTTCAATCAGTGATAATGAAAACACTGGACAGCTACATTTAAAAGAAAGGTATTAGAACACTTCCTAACACCACACACAAAAACAAACTTGAAATGGATTAAAGACTTAAATGTAAGGCCAGAAACTATAAAACTTTTAGAGGAAAAGTAGGCAGAACACTCTTTGACATAAATCACAGCAAGTTTCTCTTTGACCCAATTCCTAGAGTAATGGAAATAAAAATAAACAAGTGGGATATAGTTAAACTTAAAAGCTTTTGCACAGCAAAGGAAACAATAAACATGATGAAAAGACAATCATCAGAATGGGAGAAAATAATTGCAAATGAAACAACTGACAAAGGATTAATCTACAAAATGTATAAAATATATAAAATATATAAGCAGCTCATGAAACTTATCAGGAAAACAAACAACCCAATCAAAAAATGGGCAGAAGATCTAAACGGACAGTTTTCCAAAGACATACAGATAGCCAATAAACACATGAAAAGATGCTCGACATTACTCATTATTAGAGAAACACAAATCAAAACTAAATGAAGTACCACCTCATACCACTCAGATTGGCCATCATCAAAAAGTCTTCAAACAATAAATGTTGGAGAGGATGTGGAGAAAGGGGAACCTTCTTACACAGTTAATGGGAATGTAAATCGATACAGCCCCTATGGAGAGCAGTATGGAAGTCCTTAAAACTCTAGGAATAAAACTACCATATGATCCAGCAATTCACAACTGAGCATTCACCCTGAGAAAACCATAATTCAAAAAGACATGTGTACCTCAATGTTCACTGCAGCACTATTTACAACAGCCAGGACATGGAAGCAATCTAGATTTTTATCAACAGATGAATGGATAAAGAAATTGTGTTACATATATACAATGGAATGTTTGTTGTTGTTTTTCCATCACTAAGTCGTGTCTGACTCTTTGCAACCCCATGTACTGCAGCACACCAGGCCTCCCTGTCCTTCATCATCTCCTGGAGTTTGCCCAAGTTCAAGTCCATTGAATCAGTGATGCCATCCAATCATCTCATCCTCTGTTGCCTGCTTCATCTCCTGCCCTCAATCTTTCCCAGCATCAGAGTCTTTTCCATTGAGTTAGCTCTTTGCATCAGGTGGCCAAAGTATTGGAGTTGCAGCTTCAACATCAGTCCTTCCTATGAATATCCAGGGTTGATTTCCTTTAGGATTGACTGGTTTGATCTCTTTGCAGTCCGAGGGACTTTCACAAGTCTTCTCCAGCACCACAATTTGAAAGCATCAATTCTTTGGTGCTCAGCCTTCTTTATGGTCCAGCTCTCACATCCATACATGACTACTAGAAAGACCATAACTTTGACTATACAGACTTTACATCTTGTTAGCAAGATGATGTCTTTCCCTTTTAATGTGCTGTCTAGGTTTGTCATAGCTTTCCTTCCAAGAAACAAGTGTCTTGTAATTTCAAGTCTGCAGTTACCATCTGCAGTGATTTTAGAGCTCAAGAAGAGAATATCTGTCACTGCTTAGAACTTTTCCCCTTCTATTTACCATGAAATGATGGGATCAGATGCCAGGATATTAATTTTTTAATACTGAGTTTTAAACCAGCTTTTTCACTCTCTTTTTTCACCCTCATTAAGAGGCTCTTTAGTTCTTCTTTGCTTTGTGCCATTAGAGTAGTATCATCTGTATTTCTGAGGTTGCTGATATTTCTCCCAGCATTATTGAGTCCAGTTTATAACTAACAGATGCCAGTCTGGCATTTCTCATGATGTACTCTGCATATAAGTTAAATAAACATGGTGACAATATACAGCCTTGTTGTATTCCTTTCCAAATTTTGAACCAGTCCATTTTTCCATGTCCAGTTCTAACTGGACAATTTTCCAGGTCCAGTTGCTTCTTGACCTGCATACAGGTTTCACAGAAAACAGGTAAGATGGTCTGTATTCCCAATTCTTTAAGAATTTTCATTGTTTGTTGTGATCCAAACCGTCATAGACTTTAGCATAGTCAATGAAGCAGAAATAAATGTTTTTCTGGAATTCCCTTGCTTTCTCTAAGATTCAACGAATGTTGGCAATTCCATTAAAGGAATGAATTTGAGTCAGTTGTAGTGAGGTAGATGAAACTACAGCCTGTTATATATAGAGAAGTAAGTCAGAAAAAGAAAAACAAATATCATAAATTAATACATAAATATGGAATATAGAAAAATGATACTGATGAATCTATTTGCAGGGAAGGAATGGAGAAGCAGATGTAGAGAACAGACTTGTGGACACAGAAGGGGAAGAAGAGGGTGAGACATACATTGAGAGAGAAAAATAGCACTGAAATATATACACTATCATGTGTAAAACAGAGGTGGCTCAGTGGTAAAGAATCAACTTGCCAATGCAGGAGACACCCAGGAGACAATCCCTGGGTCGGGAAGATCTCCTGGAGTAGGAAATGGCAACCCATTCCTGTATTCTTGCCTGGAGAATCCCATGGACAGAGGAGCCTAGCAGGCTACAGTCCAGGGGATTGCAAAGAGTTGGACATGACTGAGCAACTTAGCTAGAGGGAAGTTGCTGTGTAACACAGGGAGCTCAACCTGGTGCTGTGACAACCTAGAGGGGTGGGATGTGGAGGGGAGGGAGGTTTAAGAGGGAGGTCATATATACGTATAATTATGACTGATTCATGACATTGAATGGCAGAAACCAAAATAACATTGCAAAGTAATTATCCTCCAATTAAAAATGAATATTTTTAATATTCATTAATTCATTTTAATTTAATATCATCTGGTAACTCAGATGATAAAGAATCTGCAGGAGACCCGGGTTCAATCCCTGGGTTGGGAAGAACTGCTGGAAAAGGAAATGGCAACCAACCCCAGTATTCTTGCCTGGGGGATTCCATGGACAGAGGAGCCTGGTGGGCTACAGGCCACAGGATTGAAAAGAGTCAGAGGTTTAATAGGGGATATATGTATAATTATGACTGATTCACAATCTTGTACAGCAGAAATCAACACAACATTGTCAAGCAATTATCCTCCAATTAAAAATAAATAAATGAGAGGGAGGTGGGAGGGGGGATCAGGATGGGGAATACATGTAAATCCATGGCTGATTCATGTCAGTGTATGACAAAAACCACTACAATACTGTAAAGTAATTAGCCTCCAACTAATAAAAATAAATGAAATAAATAAATAAAATGAAAATAAGAAGAAGAAAAAAAAAGAGAAAAGACTGACCAACTCCAAACAGGAGGAAATTCTGTGTCAAGATCATCATTGGATTCCAGCTACATTTTAGCATAAAGTCTGATGGTTTTAATCTTCTTTTATTTCATGATGGTGGGCAAGACTTTCAGAATAACGTTGTTAATCAAGACTGAGTGTTCCTAATTATCTACAAGACTCAAGAGCCCAGACCAGGAGCCAGGCCAGCAGAGTCTACATGAACACCAGGCTGTGCTAGCCACAACTCTTCTCTTTAGAGAGCAGCCCCACTGAGTCCAGTTGGGCTGGCTTGATACACAGACAGACACAGAAAACAAAGGGAACATTCAGATCTATTTCCACTCTTGATAAGATCCAGCTCCCCTAAGTTGAAACACACATACACATACCAAAGATCAATGTTCCAGGAATGCTAACCCCAGTCTGCTCCCTCCCTCTGCATTTCTCTGGCTTCTAGTGCAGGTTGAGCCACCCTGGGCCTCTGTAGGCCCCCAGCCATTTCCTGTAACTGTTGTTTCAGTCAATCCAGTATGTATTTGATGCCCATGATATGTCCAGTATGGTCCAGGCACTACACTAAAGAATCAGATACAGTCTACCAGACAGAGTCAGTTGTCACGGGGCTTGGAACACTACCAGGGAGTCAACATCAGTCCACCCAACATGATGCTGGGTGGCATGGCACTGGCTGTGTACATAAACGGAAGCCCTGGATCAGTGTGAATGAAAGTTCTGGGAGAGGCTCATGGGGCTGCTGGAGGCTCACTATTATTTGCTTAAATCAATGAGAGAAGAGAAGGCAACCCAGGGGGCCCAACAGAGTGAGCCAAGACCCCAAAGTGGGGGTGACTGTGGCAGTCACAGAGACAACCTCACCACCTCCCTCCGTCCTCACTTGTCAGAGTGACAATGTCAGAATGGCCAGTGGAGCTAACAGTTAAAATTTTTAATTTTTCGGGAAGCAGGGAACTTTTGCATATCTTCAGAGTGAGACTAATTGATGTAAATCACACTTAAGGAGTTACTCCACTTGGCAGAAGGTACTAAGAAGACAATAATGTAACAATGGCTAAGAAACCAGGCTTTGGGTAGAATGCTAGAATGTCATTTACAGGCTATTTGAGGATGGGTGAGTTGTTTCACCTGATACAGAAACCGGTTTCCTTAATTGTAAAGCAGGGACACATGCTTATCTCATTCAATTGCTGTCGGGTTTAAATGAGAAAACCTGTAAGACTTTGCGTCTACCCAGACCACAGTGAGCCCTGGCAATCAGCGATCAAAGATAGCAGCTGTGTCAAAGTCACAGCGCTGTAGCAAAATCACAGCAGTACAGCACATGTATGAAGCCTCCATCTGGACACATTACCCTGTCACTGACAATGTGACTATGATCCAGGGATGCTCCTAAGTGTTTTCTGCCAAGATGCGAAAGCTAAGGGGGAAAAAAATTGTTGAACTGAATGGACCATCCCTTAACAGTGTTGCTAGAAGCCCCTGGCAGAAAGAATGATAAAACTCAGGGGACCAGAACTAACCCTGTAGGACTGATCTGCTTTGTGAGTAATCATTTTTTTTTAATAGTACATAGAAACTTCATCATACAAAAATTCAACTTTTATGATAAGACCCAAAAATAAAATAAAATCACACCCAAACCTATCTAACTTCTCTATAGATCTGTTGCTGGCTGTCCACCACTGAGGAGAAGGACAAAAGAAATTAAATATTTTATAAAACCCAGGCACTCAAAGTCATGCCCAGGCTGGCTCACAGAGCCAGTTTACCTTCATTTTAGACCTACTCATAAACATGCAAGTACTTCAGAGCCTACTGTATGCCAGGCTCTTATTTTGGTAACGTAAATTATTTGCCCTTGGCAATACAGAGACAGTTAGAAAAAATGGAGACAGTGGGTATGGTGGAAATCACAAATCTGAAAGGAAGAAGCCAACTAGCGACAGAATTAAAGAGTAAAGGTAAAGAGGACAAGTCAGATCCAAAAGGCATGTACAGAAATCAATAAGCAAACCATCTGTGGAGGAAAGAAACCATTTTTAAAGAGTGAATTAAGAGAATCTGAGGTTACTGTTCCTGTCCAAGGAGCAGGACCTCTCAGCAAGTTCTTCCCCTCCAGACTCAGAGAGCAATCCAATTCACCCTAGGACTGAACACAGTTGCTAGTCATTAAAGTTAACACAGGCAATGCAATCTGTTTACTTCTTTTGCTTTTAGACATCTTAGTTGCCCTGTAGCCATCATTTGTACATCAAGAACCCTGTGCCACTGCTACTGCTGCTCATAAATGAGCAGTGGTCTTACATTATTTGTAATGTATTCTACCGAAGAAGAGAGGGGAGTATGTATGACATTTTGGAACAGCTACCAGCTATGCCCGAAAGCATTAAATCTCACCTAACTGGCACACAGTGACACCAAATAAAAGGAACCATGTTACCTAAAATCTACCTAAAACTTTAAAAAGTTATCTGTCACCAAACCTTGATTCTTCGGACACTGGCGACTGTTTCTGCTACACTCTCGATGGCCAGGGGGAAGAGGAGGATGCCTGTAAACTTCACAACTTGGTACAGTGTTATGGCCAAAAACACTTGTTTGACTGTGATCATGTTGCCAAGAAGCACATAGGTGGTAAAGGTGACAAAAAGGATGACTTTGCTTGAAGTGTCAAAGAATAGCAAAGTCATTCCATCAAGGTAGGAACTTCTCAGAATCTTGGAAATTTCCTTCCTGTAAAAGAAAGAAGGAAATAGATTTTATTTTATTTTATTTTATTTTATTTTTTTCATCCCAGTCTCTGGGTCAGATGAGACTTTATTTTTTTTTTAATGTTTTCCATTTATTTTTATTAGTTGGAGGCTAATTACTTTACATCATTGCAGTGGTTTTTGTCATACATTGAAATGAATTAGCCATGGATTTACATGTATTCCCCATCTCGGTCCCCCCTCCCACCTCCCTCTCCACCCGATCCCTCTGGGTCTTCCCAGTGCACCAGGCCCGAGCACTTGTCTCATGCACCCAACCTGGGCTGGTGATCTGTTTCACCCTAGATAATATACATGTTTTGATGCTGTTCTCTTGAAACATCCCAGACTCTGGGAGAAGGCAAGGGTGGGATGTTTCAAGGAAATAGATTTTAAAAGAAGCATCAACATCCAAGCGCCCTGTGTGAGTGGCTACTTTCTAAGGGGTGGACACAGATTAATATAAACCATCGCTCACATCATGGAGACACTATACAGTGCACACTTGGGGCTCTGCCCTGACCCAAGGACCACACACTTCATCGTCACTTCACTCTCCCAACTAAATGGAGGCTTAATGTCACACTTTTAAACATTTTGGGTCAATAACATGTGAGTTCAAACATTCATTCAACAAGCATTCATAATCACAAGTCCTGTGAAGGGTACCTTGAGGAAGACAGAAAGAGAGAACTTGTCCCTTCCAGGAGTTCATGAACTTAGAAAAGAAGATGGGTGACCCAGTGGTTAAGACTCTGTGCTTTTATTTATTTTTTTCCCCATTTATTTTTATTACTTGGAGGCTAATTACTTTACAATATTGTTGTGGTTTTTGCCATACATTGACATGAATCAGCCATGGATTTACATGTATTCCCCATTCCAGTCCCCCCCTCCCATCTCCCTCTCTACCCGATCCCTCTGGGTCTTCCAGTGGACCAGGCCCAAGCATCTGTCTCATGCATCCAACCTGGGCTGGTGATCTGTTTCACCCTAGGTAATATACATGTTTTGATGCTATTCTTTCAAAATATCCCACCCTCGCCTTCTACCACAGAGTCTAAAAGTCTGTTCTGTACATCTGTGTCTCTTTTTCTGTCCTGCATATAGGGTTATCATTACCATCTTTCTAAATTCCATATATATGTGTTAGTATGCTGTAATGGTCTTTATCTTTCTGGCTTACTTCACTCTGTATAATGGGCTCCAGTTTTATCCATGTCATTAGAACTGATTCAAATGAATTCTTTTTAATGGCTGAGTAATATTCCATGGTGAATATGTACCACAGCTTCCTTATCCATTCATCTGCTGGTGGGCATCTAGGTTGCTTCCATGTCCTGGCTACTATAAACAGGGCTGCGATGAACACTGGGGTGCACGTGTCTCTTTCAGATCTGGTTTCCTTGGTGTGTATGCCCAGAAGTGGGATTGCTGGGTCATATGGCAGTTCTATTTCCAGTTTTTAGAGAAATCTTTACATTATTCTCCATAACGGCTATACTAGTTTGCATTCCCACCAACAGTGTAAGAGGGTTCCCTTCTTTCCACACCCTCTCCAGCATTTATTGCTTGTAGATTTTTGGATAGCAGCCATCCTGACAGGCGTGTAATGGTACCTCATTGAGGTTTTGATTTGCATTTTTCTGATAATGAGTGACATTGAGCATCTTTTCATGTGTTTGTTAGCCATCTGTATGTCTTCTTTGGAGAAATGTCTGTTTAGTTCTTTGGCCCATTTTTTGATTGGGTCATTTATTTGTCTGGAGTTGAGCTGCAGGACTTGCTTATATATTTTTGAGATTAATCCTTTCTCTGTTTCTTTGTTTGCTATTATTCTCTCTCGATCTGAGGGCTGTCT
Organism: Odocoileus virginianus; assembly: GCF_023699985.2. Classification (NCBI taxonomy): domain Eukaryota; kingdom Metazoa; phylum Chordata; class Mammalia; order Artiodactyla; family Cervidae; genus Odocoileus; species Odocoileus virginianus. The sequence continues at coordinate 38,826,004 of NC_069681.1, forward strand.
TTTCACCTTGTTTATAGTTTCCTTTGTTGTGCAAAAGCTTTTAAGTTTCATGAGGTCCCATTTGTTTATTTTTGCTTTTATTTCCAATATTCTGGGAGGAGGGTCATAGAGGATTCTGCTGTGATTTATGTCGGAGAGTGTTTTGCCTATGTTCTCCTCTAGGAGTTTTATAGACTCTGGTCTTACATTTAGATCTTTAATCCATTTTGAGTTTATTTTTGTGTATGGTGTTAGAAAGTGTTCTAGTTTCATTCTTTTACAAGTGGTTGACGAGTTTTCCCAGCACTACTTGTTAAAGAGGTTGTCTTTTTTCCATTGTATATCCTTGCCTCCTTTGTCGAAGATAAGGTGTCCATAGGTTCATGGATTTATCTCTGGGCTTTCTATTTTGTTCCATTGATCTATATTTCTGTCTTTGTGCCAGTACCATACTGTCATGATGACTGTGGATTTATAGTAGAGTCTGAGGTCAGGCAGGTTGATTCCTCCAGTTCCATTCTTCTTTCTCAAGATTACTTTGGCTATTTGAGGTTTTTTGTATTTCCATACAAAACTGTGTGAAATTATTTGTTCTAGTTCTGTGAAAAATACCGTTGGTAGCTTTATAGGGATTGCACTGAATCTATAGATTGCTTTGGGTAGTATAGCCATTTTGACAATATTAATTCTTCCAATCCATGAACACAGTATATTTTTCCATCTGTTTGTGTCCTCTTTGATTTCTTTCATCAGTGTTTTATAGTTTTCTATGTATAAGTATTTTGTTTCTTTAGGTAGATATACTCCTAAGTATTTTATTCTTTTTGTTGCAATGGTGAATGGTATTGTTTCCTTAATTTCTCTTTCTGTTTTCTCATTGTTTGTGTATAGGAATGCAAGGGATTTCTGTGTGTTAATTTTATATCCTGCAACTTTACTATATTCGTTGATTAGCTCTAGTGATTTTCTGGTAGAGTCTTTAGGGTTTTCTCTGTAGAGGATCATGTCATCTGCAAACAGAGAGAGTTTCACTTCTTCTTTTCCTATCTGGATTCCTTTTACTTGTTTTTCTGCCCTGATTGCTGTGGCCAACACTTCCAATACTATGTTGAACAGTAGTGGTGAGAGTGGGCACCCTTGTCTTTTTCCTGACTTTAAGGGAAATGCTTTCAATTTTTCACCATTGAGGGTAATGCTTGCTGTGGGTTTGTCATATATAGCTTTAATTATGTTGAGGTATGTTCCTTCTATTCCTGCTTTCTGGAGAGTTTTAATCATAAATGGATGTTGAATTTTGTCAAAGGCTTTTTCTGCATCTATTGAGGTAATCATATGGTTTTTATCTTTCAATTTGTTAATGTGGTGTATTACATTGATTGATTTGCAGATATTAAAGAATCCTTGCATTCCTGGGATAAAGCCCACTTGGTCATGGTGTATGATTTTTTTAATATATTGTGGATTCTGTTTGCTAGACTTTTGTTAAGGATTTTTGCATCTATGTTCATCAGTGATATTGGCCTGTAGTTTTCTTTTCTTCTTTTTTTTTTTTTTTTTGTGGCATCTTTGTCTGGTTTTGGAATTAGGGTGATGGTGGCCTCATAGGATGAGTTTGGAAGTTTACCTTCTTCTGCAATTTTCTGGAAGAGTTTGAGTAAGATAGGTGTTAGCTCTTCTCTAAATTTTTGGTAGAATTCAGCTGTGAAGCCATCTGGTCCTGGGCTTTTGTTTGCTGGAAGATTTCTGATTACAGTTTCGATTTCCTTGCTTGTGATGGGTTTGTTAAGATCTTCTAATTCTTCCTGGTTCAGTTTTTGAAAGTTATACTTCTCTAAGAACTTGTCCATTTCTTCCAAGTTGTCCATTTTATCGGCATAGAGCTACTGGTAGTAGTCTCTTATGATCCTTTGTATTTCAGTGTTGTCTGTTGTGATCTCTTCATTTTCATTTCTAATTTTGTTAATTTGGTTCTTCTCCCTTTGTTTCTTAATGAGTCTTGCTAATGGTTTGTCAATTTTGTTTATTTTTTCAAAAAACCAGCTTTTAGCTTTGTTGATTTTTGCTATGGTCTCTTTTGTTTCTTTTGCGCATTTATTTCTGCCCTAATTTTTAAGATTTCTTTCCTTCTACTAACCCTGAGGTTCTTCATTTCTTCCTTCTCTAGTTGCTTTAAGTGTAGAGTTAGGTTATTTATTTGACTTTTTTCTTGTTTCTTGAGGTAAACCTGTATTGCTATGAATCTTCCCCTTAGCACTGCTTTTACAGTGTCCTATAGGTTTTGGGTTGTTGTGTTTTCAATTTCATTCATTTCTATGCATATTTTGATTTCTTTTTTGATTTCTTCTATGATTTGTTGGTTACTCAGAAGTGTGTTGTTTAGCTTCCATATGTTTGAATTTTTAATAATTTTTTTTTCCTGTAATTGAGATCTAATCTTACTTCACTGTGGTCAGAAAAGATGACTGGAATGATTTCAATTTTTTTGAATTTACCAAGACTAGATTTATGGCCCAGGATGTGATCTATTCTGGAGAATGTTCCGTGTGCACTTGACAAAAAGGTGAAGTTGATTGTATTGGGGTGAAATATCCTATAGATATCAATTAGGTCTAGCTGGTCCATTGTGTCATTTAAAGTTTGTGTTTCCTTGTTCATTTTCTGTTTAGTTGATCTATCCATAGTTGTGAGTGGGGTATTGAAGTCTCCCACTATTATTGTGTTACTATTAATTTCCTCTTTCATACTAGTTAGCATTTGCCTTACATATTGCGGTGCTCCTATGTTGGGTGCATATATATTTATAATTGTTATATCTTCTTCTTGGATTGATCCTTTGATCATTATGTAGTGTCCTCCTTTGTCTCTTTTCACAGGCTTTATTTGAAAGTCTATTTTATCTGATATGAGTATTGCGACTCCTGCTTTCTTTTGGTCTCTGTTTGCATGAAATATTTTTTCCAGCCCTTCACTTTTAGTCTGTATGTGTCCCTTGTTTTGAGGTGGGTCTCTTGTAGACAGCATATATAGGGGTCTTGTTTTTGTATCCATTCAGCCAGTCTTTGTCTTTTGTTTGCGGCATTCAACCCATTTACATTTAAGGTAATTATTGATAGGTATGGTCCCATTGCCATTTACTTTGTTGTTTTGGGTTCACATTTATACAACCTTTCTGTGTTTCCTGTCTAGAGAAGATCCTTTAGCTTTTATTGAAGAGCTGGTTTGGTGGTGCTGAATTCTCTCAGCTTTTGCTTGTCTGTAAAGCTTTTGAATTCTCCTTCATATCTGAATGAGATCCTTGCTAGGTACAGTAATCTAGGTTGCAGGTTATTCTCTTTCATTACTTTAAGTATATCCTGCCATTCCCTTCTGGCCTGAAGGGTTTCTATTGCTAGATCAGTTGTTATCCTTATGGGAATCCCTTTGTGTGTTGTTTGTTGTTTCTCACTTGCTGCTTTTAATATTTGTTCTTTGTGTTTGATCTTTGTTAATTTGATTAATATGTGTCTTGGGGTGTTTCACCTTGGGTTTATCCTGTTTGGGACTCCCTGGGTTTCTTGGACTTGGGTGGCTATTTCCTTCCCCATTTTAGGGAAGTTTTCAGCTATTATCTCCTCGAGTAACTTCTCATGGCCTTTCTTTTTGTCTTCTTCTTCTGGGACTCCTATGATTCGAATGTTGGGGTGTTTCACATTGTCCCAGAGGTCCCTGAGGTTGTCCTCATTTCTTTTGATTCTTTTTTCTTTTTTCCTCTCTGCTTCATTTATTTCCATAATTTTATCTTCTACCTCACTTATCCTATCTTCTGTCTCTGTTATTCTACTCATGGTTCCCTCCAGAGTGTTTTTTATCTCATTTATTGCATTATTCATTTTTAATTGATTCTTTTTTATTTCTTCTATGTCCTTGTTAAACATTTCTTGCATCTTCTCAATCTTTGTCTCCAGGCTATTTATCTGTAACTCCATTTTGTTTTCAAGATTTTGCATCATTTTTATTATCATTATTCTAAATTCTTTTTCAGGTAGATTCCCTATCTCCTCCTCTTTTGTTTGACTTGGTGGGCATTTTTCATGTTCCTTTACCTGTTGGGTATTTCTCTGCCTTTTCATCTTGTTTAGATTGCTGTGTCTTGAGTAGGCTTTCTGTATTCTGGTGGTCTGTGGTTCCTTTTATTGTGGAGGTTTCACCCAGTGGGTAGGGTTGGATGATTGGCTTGTCGAGCTTTGCTGGTTAGGGAAGCTTGCGTCGGTGTTCTGGTGGGTGGAGCTGGATTTCTTCTCTCTGGAGTGCAATGGAGTGTCCAGTAATGAGTTTTGAAATGGGTCAGTGTTTTGGGTATGACTTTGGGCAGCCTGTATGTTGATGCTCAGGGCTATGTTCCTGTGTTGCTGGAGAATTTGTGTGGTATGTCTTGCTCTGGAACTTATTGGCTCTTGGGTGGTGGTTGGTTTCAGTGTATGTATGGAGGCTTTGGATGGTCTCTTATTACTTAATGTTCCATGTAGTCAGGAGTTTTCTGGTGTTCTCTGGTTTGGGACTTAAGTCTCCTGCCTATGGATTTCAGTTTTATTCTTCCAGTAGTCTCAAGACTTCTCCAACTATACAGCACTGATAATAAAACTTCTAGGTTAATGGTGATAAGATTCTCCACTGTGAGGGACACCCAGAAAGGTTCACAGAGTTACATGAAAAAGAGGAGAGGGAGGAAGGAGATAGAGATGAGCAGGAGGAGAAAAAGGGGGACTCAAGAGGAAAGAGACAGATCTACGCAGTTCTCTGTTCTGAAAGTGTTCTCCATAGCCCAGACACCTACAAAGATTCACAGAATTGGATTGGGAAGAGAAGGGGAAGGGAGGAAATAGAGGTGTTCTGAGGTATATAACGGAGAGTCAAAAGTGGGAGAGAGTAATCAACACACTCCTGAATAAAAATGGGAACTGAATATTGGATTCTTAAATGTCCAAAATTCATATCACATACTGAAGAACAAAAATTAAAAATCTAGAGTAGATGTTAGACTCTTAAAAATACAATATTAGAAACAAAAACAAGAAAAAAGTTTTAGAAATATATATGAAATTCAGTTTAAAAATAGAGCTTCTCTTTTTTTTTTTGCAAGGTTATAGTGAAATGAAAATGAAAATTAAGGAGTAATAGAGAAGTAATAGAGGACTTTAAAAGAAAATAAGAGAAAAAAAAAGAAAAAAATTTTTTCCTAATTAAAAAAATAGTAAAAATATATGAAAATGAAAGTTAAGGAGTAATGGGGGAGTAATAGGGAATTTTAAAAGAAAATAAAAGAGAAAAAAGAAAAAAGAAAAGAAAAAAATTTTTTTTAATTAAAAAAAAAGGTAAAAATATATCTAGGAATTTCTCTGGAGCTGTTGTGGTCAGTGTGGGTTTCGGTTCGGTTTCACATAGCCCCTCATTCCAGCTTACACTTCTCGATATCTATAGGCCCCTTCCGGTGTAGTCGGTGTTATCTACAGGCATTTTAATCTGTTACACTGGTCCCTTCTGAAGCGGTTCCCTTTGTTTATTTGGCTTCTGTTTGCCGGTCTCTTCAGTGTCTAATTTCTGCCCTGACACAGGCGGGTGGAGGTGGTCTCTTGTTCAGGTTCGCTAGTTCAGTCCTGCTGCGGAGAGGGAGGGGCACTGCAGACAGCTATCGCTGTGTGTGGGGAGCACTTGCAGTGTTCTGGCCACACTGGGTTTGCCCCCCACTCACGAGTGTGTGCTTTCCTCGTTTACACTGCTCAGGCTCCCCGCTGCTGTATATGGAGTGGGCCCTGCTTTGCGCGCGGTTCCAGTTTTCGGGTATTCCACAAAAGCGCGGACTCAGTTGCGCCCGGTGTTTTGTGCCTTCCCTGGCCCGAGCAGCTCAGGCAGCCAGGAGCTTGACAGATACACTCTCCCCAGGTGCAGTGCGCCTTCTCCCCTCCGCGGTTCCAGCCTCAGTTTCCGTGCACGCCAGTTGCGTGCGTGCGCCTTGTATTTAGCCACGAACCTCCCGGCGGATGTTGACCATCCAGAATCTCAGGAAGTCTGGTTAGAAACTGGAGGCCTGTTTGCAGTATGGTAGGGGATGCCATCTCTGGGGCCGAGTTTGCCCCTTTCCCCTCCCCCCTGCCTCCTGCCTCCGGCGGGGATGGGCCAGTCAGCTGCCACTAGCTCCTCTCTGGAGTTGCTCAGTTCCTTTGTTCTGCAAACTGCCGGCAGTGTATTCGGGCCAGTTAATTTTCTCTCTCTCTTGCTATCCCACAGTTTAAGTTGCTAGCTCATGAAAGTTCCCTCCACTTGCTCTCAGAGCATTCAGGCCAGTCCTTACCCTAAGCAATGCCGCCCGCTCCTCTCCGTTCCGCCCCCACTTACTGGTGGCGGAGGCGGGCATCTGGGGTACTTTTCTGCTGGGAGTTGCTTTTAGGCACGTAATCTGTGGATTTCATTTATTTTTCCTCCCAGTTAGGTTACCCTCCGAGATTCAAAAACTTCCCCCAGACCCGCCAGTGTGAGGGTTCCCTGGTGTTTGGAAACTTCCTCTATTAAGACTCCCTTCCCAGGACAGGTCTCGTCCCTAGCTCTTTTGTCTCTCTTTTTATCTTTTATATTTTGTCCTACCTCCTTTCAAAGACAATGGGCTGCTTTTCTGGGCGCCTGATGTCCTCTGCTAGTGATCAGAAGTTGTTTTGTGAAGTTTGCTCAGCGTTCAATTGTTCTTTTGATGAATTTGTAGGGGAGAAAGTGGTCTCCCCGTCCTACTCCTCCACCATCTTGGCTCCTCCAAGACTCTGTGCTTTTAACACAGCACCCATGGTTTGAGCCCTAGTCAGGGAACTAAGATTCCACATGTCCACCAAGACATTAGACAGAGGCAGTCAGCATGGCCCCCAAGGGAGCACAGAGCAGAGATGTGTAACCCAGAGCAGTAAAGTCAGGGCAATTCACACATACATGAACCCTGAGAAGATGAGTGGGAGTCAGTTAGGGTTGGTGGAAGCCAGAGAAGAAGGAAGATGAGAGAGTGTATTCCCAGCAGAGGGAGGGGCCCTCACAAAGGTGCAAAGGTGAGAGGTAACAGGGTGCAGCCAGAGAATTATGAATACCTTGTGCTTGAGTATAAACACTCGTCAGATATTTAAATGAAAGATGGAAAAAAATTCTATAAACCTAAAGCAAATTCAAAAGGAAAGGTACTTTCATGGCTCTGTTTGGAATAAAAACTACTGATTCATAAAGTTTGGCCCAATACAAATATACCCAATCTCTACAATCTTCCCATTTGTTCTATATTAACATACTTACTAAAATATTGTAGTATTAGTTTAAATGTCATCAACTCAAATACTAACATCTTAGGGTCATTGCTCCTTGGGATTTGGGGTATTAATATGTGAAATTTCATTTCTATATAAGAAAGAAGCATATATTTTTTTTCCTTTAGGAGGATGGTAAATAAAAGAACAGTAATACCTTTAAACCATTCATTAAAAACAGGAAATAAAAAAGTATGAACAGTGGTTTGACATATACAGAAAGTTACCTTCTCAATCTGGTAATAAGCTCTGCAAATGACTTTTCCCAAGCATACATTTTTATTGTTCTGATGCCAGTTATAACTTCATTCATGGTCCTGAGCCTGCTGTCTGTGAAAGCTGCAGTCTTACTCCTAAGGGAACAAATGTGAGAGATGAGCCTTAGTGATCACAGCAAAAATTTCCTTACTGACAGCAGCAGTGGCATAGTCAGAGACCAGGGATCAAGTGATTTCCTACAGCTCTCCTAAGCTGACAACACAGGCAGGTCCTACTCAAAGTACAAATGGAGGAAGACTTCAATTAGGAAGTCAACCACTCAGCCCAATTCAACAATAACTTGGAGAACTTGCAGTATTGGCTAAGGAAGACCTGAAGTAAGTCAGGTACAAACCACCTGCCCAAGGAGGTTGTGGTCAGGTAGGGAAGGCAGAAGACACATGAATCTAATGGAAAGACAATGTGCTATAATAAAATAGGATTAAAGTGCTGGAGAGCAGAAAAGATGGAGCTGTGAATTCTACTGGGAAAGGAGAGCAAGAAAAGCTTCAGAGATCTGGTAGCACTCAAACAGGGCCTCAAAGGATAAGGAACATCTTTCTGTGGTAAAGATAAGAAATGAAATTCCAAGTAGAGAAAAATAACATGCATAAAGTCACCAAAAAAAGAAAAGAAAGGAGCTCAATGTGCTTCAAACAGCACAACATCTCCATCACCTGACAATCTGAACAACACACCTCCAATCCCCTGATATATGCTTCAAGTCTAACTCATCACCATTAGACCCTTCATCACTAGACACTCTTTTATCACATAAGCTGCTGGTACTGTGGGGCTTTATAAATTTATGTCTTTATGCCCTTGGAGTTCTGATAACTTAATGCAAACAGTGAATTAAAAACAAGATATGAACTTAAATAACTGAAAATTATCCTAAGACAAGCATAGCAAAAATATATGCAGCCTGATTGGGCCTAAAGGATGATTACTATTCAATAATGTTTAAATAACTTGGACTTAGGTAAATTCTGCTTACAGATACTATACTTATTCAAGTACAATTCCAGGAAGAGCCAGGAAATGGCTTCACCTTTCCCCCTTCAAGATCAGTCTTTGGTTTAAGGATGGAGCCTCCACTAGCTAAGCCTGAAGGGTCTACAACACATGCAAAAAAAGAGATCAGAGAAAGTTGTTGTTGTTGTTGTGTTTAACAGAAGCATGGACTGTGGATTCACCAAGTATATATCATCTATTTTTTTAAACCAGTGTTTCTCTTACCGGAGTGATAAAAACAACTTCCCAGAGAAGATTTGCAAAAGCATAAAAATAAGGAGGAGTGCCATCCCAGCAAGAGATGATATTCCTATTTCCATCCAGAGCAGGATGATCACTGTGATAGCCGTAAGTGGCCCAATCCACAGGATGTGCAAGCGTATCGTTACCTTAAAAGAAAAAGACAAAGTCTTCTTAGAACTGTATAAAAGCAAAACCATAAGCACACAGTTTAGAAACAATCTACTCTGAAGGAAGAGACAGGAACATAAATAGAAATGATCTCAATGGGTTTTAAACCTGCTGAAGCAGAAATAGTAGCATCCTCCCCAGATGATGCTGTTCTGGGGTAGCACAAGGCTGGGTTCAGGGATGTCCAGGGAGAAGCAGACAGGCACACTGGAAGGAAAATGTTGATTTTGTCAACAATGCAGATTATCTCAGGGCATTCCTAAACTCTGTGTCCAAAAATTCAGATGCCTTTTTCCCTGGGGCTCCCTGCAACCCCAGGAAGGTCTACATTACGTACCTACCACTCCCTCCGATAATGACTTGTATATTTACCTCCCTGATGGGCTTTGACATCTCTAGGGCAGAAACTAAACCTTATTCATCCCTGAAACTGAAGAGGTACCTGACTTCATGTCTGATGAATGAATAACTGAAAGAGAAGTTGTTGTTGTTCATCACTTAGTCATTTCTGACTCTTTGTGACCCCATGGACTGCAGCACACCAGGCTTCCCTGTCCTTCACCATCTCCAGGAGCTTGCTCAAACTCATGTCCATTGAGACAGTGATGCCATCCAACCAGCTCATCCTCTCTTGTCCCCTTCTCCTCTTGCCCTCAATCTTTCCCACCATCAGGGTCTTTTCCAGTGAGTCAACTCTTCACATCATGTGGCCAAAGGATTAAAGCTTCAGCTTCACCACCAGTCAATCCACTGAATGTCCAGGGTTGATTTCCTTTAGGATTGATTAGTTTGATCTCCTTCCTATCAAAGGGACTCTCAGAAGTTTTCTCCAGCACCACAGTTTGAAAGTATTAATTCTTTGGCACTCAGACTTCATGATATGGTCCAACTCTCATATCCATATAAGACTAGTGAAAAAAAACCATAGCTTTCATTACATGGACCTTTGTCAGAAAAGTGATGTCTCTCCTTGTTAATAGGCTATCTAGGTTTGTTATAACATTTTTTTCCCCAAGGAACAAGCGTCTTTTAATTTCATGGCTACAGTTACCATCTACAGTGATTTGGGAGCCCAAGAAAACAAAGTGAGTCACTGTTTCCATTGTTTCCCCATCTATTTGCCATGAAGTGATGGGACTGGATGCCATGATCTTAGTTTGTTGGATGTTGAGTTTTAAGTCAGCTTTTTAACTCTCCTTTTTCACCTTCATCAAGAGGCTTTTTAGTTCCTCTTCACTTTCAGCCATTAGGGTGGTGTCATTTGCACATCTGAGGTTATTGATGTTTCTCCCAGCAATCTCGATTCCAGCTTGAGCTTCACCCAGCCCAAGACTCCACATGATGTACTCTCTATGAAAGCTGAATAAGCAGGGTGACAACATACAGCCTTGACATATTCCTTTCCTCATTTGGAACCAGTCCGTTATCCTATGCACAGTTCTAACTCTTCCTTCTTGACCTGCATACAGGTTTCTTGGGAGGCAAGTAGGTAGTCTAGTATTCCCATCTCTTAAGGAATTTCCCACATTTTATGTGATCCACACAGTGAAAGGCATTAGCGTAGTTAATGAAGCAGAAGTAGATATTCTTCTGGAATTCCCTTCCTTTTTCTATGACCCAAGGAATGATGGCAATTTGATCTATAATTCCTCTGCCTTTTCTAAATCCAGGTTATACACCTGAAATTTTTCTGTTCCTGTATTGTTGGAGCCTAGATTGGGCTAGTATGTGAAATGAGTGCAATTGTGTGGTACTTGGAACATTCTTTGACATTGCCTTTCTTTGGGATTGGAATGAAAACTGACCTTTTCCAGCCCTGTGGTCGCTGCTTAGTTTTCCAAATTTGCTGGCATTTTGTGTATACTTTAACAACATCATTTTTTAGGATTTAAAATAGCTCAACTGGAATTCCATCATGCCCACTAATTTTGTTAGTAGTGATGCTTCCTAAGGCCCACTTGACTTCATACTCCAGTATGTTTGGCTCGAGGTAAATGATCATGCTATCATGTCTGTGTCATTAAAACATTTTTTGTACAATTCTTCTGTGTATTCTTGCCACCACTTCTTAATATGTTCTGCTTCTGTTAGCTCCATACCATTTCTGTCGATTATTGCGCCCATCTTTCTGTGAAATGTTCCCTTGGTATTTCTAATTTTCTTGAAGAGATCTCTGCCCAGTTCCGTCATTCAGTGGTGTCTCACTCTTTGTGACCCCATGGACTATAGCACGCCAGGCATCCCTGTCCATCACCAACTCCCAGAGTTTACTCAAATTCGTATCTATTGAGTCGGTAATGCCATCCAACCATCTCATCCTCTGTTGTCCCCTTCTCCTCCCGCCTTCAATCTTTCCCAGCATCAGTGTCTTTTCCAATGAGTCAGTTCTTACCATCAGGTGGCCAAAATATTGGAGTGTCAGCTTCGGCATCAGTCCTTCCAATGAACATTCAGGACTGATTTCCTTTAGGATTGACTGGCATGATCTCCTTGCTATTCAAGGGATTCTAAGGAGTTTTCTCCAGCACTACAGTTTGAAAGTGTTAATTCTTTGCACTCAGCTTTCTTGATAGTCCAACTCTCACATCCATACATGACTACTGGAAAAAAACATAGCTTTGACTATAAGGACCTTTGTCAGAAAAGGTGCTTTGATGTCTCTGCTTTTTAATATCCTGTCTGGGGTGGTCATAGCTTTTCTTCCAAGGAGCAAGTGTCTTTTAATTTCATGGCTGCAGTCACCCTCTGCAGTGATTTGGGAGCCCAAGAAAATAAAGCCTGCCACTTTAACACTTTCCATTGTTACCCTGTCTATTTGCCATGAAGCGATGGAAGCAGGTGTCATGATTTTCGTTTTATGAATATTGAGTTTTAAGAAACTTTTTCACTCTCCCCTTTCACTTTCATCAAGAGGCTCTTTAGTTCTTCTTCACTTTCTACCTTAAGGGTGCTGTCATCTGCATATCTGAGGTTATTGATGTTTCTCTTGGCAACAGGAGATTGATTCCAGTTTGTGCTTCATCCAACCCAGCATTTCGCTTGAAGTACTCTGAATATAAGTCAAATAAACAGAGTGACAACATACAGCCTTGACGCACTCCCTTCCCAATTTGGAACCAATCTCTTATTGCATGTCCAGTTCTAACTTGATTTTTGACTTGCATATAAATTTCTCAGGAGGCAGGTCAGGTGGTCTGATGTTCCCATCTCTTGAATTTTCCACAGTTTGTTGTGATTCACACAGTCAAAGTGTTTGGAATAGTCAATAAGGCAGAAGTAGATGTTTTTCTAGAACTCTCTTGCTATTTCTATGATCCAATGGATGTTGGCAATTTGGTTCCTCTGCCTTTTCTAAACCCAGATTGAACTTCTGGAAGTTCACCATTCACATACTGTTGATGAATGGCTTGGAGAATTTTGAGCATTACTTTACTAGTGTGTGAGATGAGTGTAACTGTGTGGTAGTTTGAACATTCTTTGGCATTGAGTTTCCTTGGGATTGGAATGAAAACTGACCTTTTCCAGTCTGTGGCCATCAAAATCTTGTGCACACCAGGAGACTGGCACAGAGACTAAGCCAGTACCTGCCTTTGAGTGTTTGAGTGTCTCCTGCAGAGTTACGGGTCAGCAGTGGCCTGCCACAGGCGCAGGGGCTCTGGGTGCACCAGACCTAGGTATGGCATAAGCCATCTTGGAGGAGGTTGCCATTAACCCCGCCATAGGGCCGCTAAAAGTTACACAGGACTGAGGAAACAGACTCGGAGGGCAGGGAAAAAAAACCCTTGTGCGTGTACAAGGACCAAGGAGAAAAGAGCAGTGACCCCACAAGAGACTGACCCAGACTTCCCCGTAAGTGTCCAGGAGCCTCTGGCAGAAGCTTGGGTTGTCTCTGGCCTGCTGCAAGGTTGGGGACACTGACTGTGGCAGTGCATACACGGGACGTTTTGAAGGAGGTCTCCATTATCTTCATTCAATTCAGTCACTCATTCATGTCTGACTCTTTGCAACCCCAAGGACTGAAGCACACCAGGCTTCCATGTCCATCAGCAAATCCGAGAGCTTGCTCATATTCCTGTTCATTGAGTCCGTGATGCCATCCAACCATCTCATCCTCTGACATCCCCTTCTCCTCCCGCCTTCAATCTTTCCCAGCATCACAGTCTTTCCAAATGAGTCAGTTCTTCCCATCAGGTGGCCAAAGAATTGGAGTTTCAGCTTCAGCATCAGTCCTTCCAATGAATATTCAGGACTGATTTCCTCTAGTATTGACTGGTTGGATTTCTTTGTAGTCCAAGGAACTCTCAAGAGTCTTTTCCAATACCACAGTTCAAAAGCATCAATTCTTCAGGGCTCAGCTTTCTTGATAGTCCAACTCTCACATCCATACATGACTGCTGGAAAAACAATAGCTTTGACTATACACATAAGTAAAAGAAGCAGGGTGACAATACACGGCTTTGACGTACTCCTTTTCCAATTGGAACCAATCTGTTGTTCCATGTCCAGTTCGAACTGTTGCTTTTTGACCTGCATACAGATTTCTCAGGAGGCAGGTAAGGTGGTCTGGTATTCCTATCTCTTTAAGAATTTTCCACAGTTTTTTGTTATCCACACAGTCAAAGGCTTTGGCGCAGTTAATAAAGCAAAAGTAGATGTTTTTCTGGAACTCTCTTGCTTTTTCTATGATCCAACGGATATTGGCAATTTGATCTCTGGTTCCTCTGCCTTTTCTAAATTCAGCTTAAATATCTGGAAATTCATGGTTCACAGACTGTTGAAGCTTGGTTTGGAGAATTTTGAGCATTACTTTGCTAACGTGTGAGATGAATGCAATTGTGTGGTAGCTGGAACATTTTTTGGCATTGACTTTCTTTGGGGTTGGAATGAAAACTGACTTTTTTCAGTCCTGTGGCCACTGCTCAGTTTTCCAGATTTGCTGGGATATTGAGTGCAGCACTGTCACAGCATCATCTTTCAGGATTTGAAATAGCTCAACTGGAATTCCATCACCTCCACTAGCTTTGTTTGTAGTGATTCTTCATAAGGTCCACTTGGTTTCACATTCCAGGATGTCTGGCTCTAGGTGAGTGATCACACCATTGTGATTATCTGGATCATGAAGATCTCTTGTACAGTTCTTCTGTGTATTCCTATCATCTCTTCTTAATATCTTCTGCTTCTGTTAGATCCATACCATATCTGTCCTTTATCTAACCCATCTTTGCATGAAATGTTCCCTTGGTTATCTCTGATTTTCTTGGAGAGATCTATAGTCTTTCCCAGTCTACACTGTTTCCCTCTATTTATTTGCATTGATCACTGAGGAAGGCTTTCTTATCTCTCCTTGCTATTCTTTGGAACTCTGCATTCAAATGGGTATATCTTTCCTTTTCTCCTTTGCCTTTAGCTTCTCTTCTTTTCTCAGCTATTTGTAAGGCCTCGTCAAACAACCATTCTGCCTTTTTGCATTTCTTTTTCCTGCAAATGGTCTTCACTGTACAATGTCACAAACCTCCATCCATAGTTCATCAGGCACTCTGTCTATCAGATCTAATCCTTTGAATCTATTTGTCACTTCCACTATATAATCATAAGGGATTTGATTTAGGTCATACCTGAATGGTCTAGTGGTTTTCCCTACTTTCTTCAATTTAAGTCTGAATTTGGCAATAAGGAGATCATGATCTGAGCCACAGTCAGCTCCCAGTCTTTTTTTGCTGACTGTATAAAGCTTCTCCATCTTTGGCTGCATAGAATATAATCAATCTGATTTCGGTATTGACCATCTGGTGATGTCCATGTGTAGAGTTTTCTCTCATGTTTTTGAAAGAGGGTGTTTGCTATGACCAATGTGTTCCTTTGGCAAAACTCTGTTAGCCTTTGCTCTGCTTCATTTTGTACTCCAAGGCCAATTTTGCCTGTTACTCCAGGTAGCTCTTGACTTCCTATTTTTGCATTCCAGTCCCCTATAATGAAGAGGACATCTTTTTTGGGTGTTAGTTCTAGAAGGTTTTGTAGGTCTTAATAGAACTGTTCAGCTTCAACTTCTTCAGCATTACTTGTCAGGGCATAGATTTGGATTACTGTGATATTGAATGGTTTGAATTGGAAATGAATGGAAATCATTCTGTCGTTTTTGAGATTGCATCCTAGTACTGCATTCAGTTCAGTTCAGTCTCTCAGTCATGCCCAACTCTTTGCAACCCCATGTGCTGCAGCACACCAGGCCTCCCTGTCCATCATCAATTCCTGGAGTTTCTCACACTCATGTCCATTGAGTCGGTGATGCCATCCAACCATCTTATCCTCTGTTGTCCCCTTCTTCTCCCACCTTCAATCTTTCCCAGCATCACAGTCTTTACAAATGAGTCAGTTCTTCCCATCAGGCGGCCAAAGTATTAGAATTTCAGCATCAGTCCTTCCAATGAACACCCAGGGCTGATTTCCTTTAGGATGGACTAGTTAGATCTCCTTGTGGTCCAAGGGACTATCAAGTGTCTTCTCAATCACCACAGTTCAAAAGCATCAATTCTTTGGCACTCAGCTTTCTTTATTGTCCAACTCTCACATCCATACATGACTACTGGAAAAATCATAGCCTTGACTAGATGGACCTTTGTCGGGAAAGTAATGCCTCTCCTTTTTAATATCCTGTCTAGTTTGGTCATAAGTTTTCTTTCAAGAAGCAAGCATCTTTTAGTTTCATGACTGCAGTCACCATCTGCAGTGATTTTGGAGCCCAAAAATATATGCAGAGTACGTCATGAGAAATGCTGGACTGGATAAAGCACAAGATTGAATCAAGATTGCCGGGGGAAATATCAATAATCCCAGATATGCAGATGATACCACAATTAAGGAGAAAGTGAAGAAGAACTAAAGAGCCTCTTGATGAAAGTGAAAGAAGATAGTGAAAAAGTTGGCCTAAAACTCAACATTCAGAAAACTAAGATCTTGGCATCTGGTCCCATCACTTCATGGCAAATTGATGCGGAAACAGTGGAAACAAGTACCACATAGTGATAAGGTAAGTGTGAGGAAAAAAAAAAAAAGAGGGTGGGGTTGACAACTGACAGGAAGTTGAGTCCAGCTGGAGACCACCTACTTGGCATATTCCTCACAGGCTTCCTGTGCAGCAGCACTGAATAGGGCACAGGGGAAATAACAATCCCTGCCCACCAGGCCTTCATCATCTTGAGGAGGAGGAAGACAGTTCAGCAACACTGACAACATGTGCCAAGAAGGGCTACACCAGGAGGACCTTTAGGGACACTAACAAAGCTGGGAAAGAACACTACTGCCTATCTAGTATTAGAAAAACAAAGTTCAAATCCACAGGACAATACATATTTTTGCATGTAATTTGCACACAGAAGAGATGAGAGCTGGATAACAACAACCCTTATCTTAGGTTCTCAACAAACCCTGGCTGACACCAAACCCTAGCACTTGGCTCCCAAAAAGCTGAACCCAGTGAGAAATGAAAGAGGATCCCTTGGGCACTTACCCTGTCAAACCTGTTCACATCGTTGGACAGCAGGTTGATTATCTGGCCTGTGGTGGTCTTCCTTATGGCCGAGTTACTCAGGCGAAGGGTCTGAAATAAGAGAGGGGCACAGAGAATTGGGTTCCTGTGTTGATACAAATTCCTACATCAAAACATGTATATTATCAAGGGTGAAACAGATCACCAGCCCAGGTTGGATTCATGAGACAAGTGCTCGGGGCTGGTGCACTGGGAAGACCCAGAGGGATGGGGTGGGGAGGGAGGTGGGAGGGGGGATTGGAATAGGGAATACATGTAAATCCATGGCTGATTCATGTCAATGTATGGCAAAAACCACTACAATATTGTGAAGTAATTAGCCTCCAACTAATAAAAATAAATGGAAAAAAAATTTTTTTTTAAATAGCAAAATGGATAACACTTTCTTGGGGTCATACATGGTATCAGGATGAGCAGGATAACCCCTGACAGCAGGGCTCTAGGGACCCATGTTCATCCTTTATCTCCTCAATGTGGCAGAAGCCCCGCCCACAAGGACAGCAAAGGGAGGAGTAGGAGGTAGAAACAAAATCCCTCACCTGTTTCTCAATGAACTTGGGTCTACCCAGAATGTAAGGATGTTGGTTTAGACTTAGGAGCAAAATAAAGTAAATTTGAGCCTAACTAGATGAGAGTGGAGAAACTGCCTTAAAGCAAGAAATTAGAGGACTGCAGTCCTCTAATATAAATTAGAGGAACTATAAATTAGGGAACTTGGAATCAATCATTAACACTGCATGTGAAATCATTTAAGAACTTTGATCTTAGTTTCCTCATTCCAATATGAGCAGAGGTCTTCCCTGGTGGTTCAGTGGTTAAGCATCTGTCTGCCAATGCAGGGGACACAGTTTTGATCCCTCATCTGGGAAGATCCCACATACTGCAGGGCAACTAAGCCTATGCACCACAATTCCTGGGCCCAAGCACCCTACAGCCTATGTTCTGCAATAAGAGAAGCCATCTCCACAATAACAGAAACCATCTGCACATTGCAGTTAGAGAGTACCCCTCAACAAGAGAAACAACAAGAGAAACACATACAAAGCAACAAAGGCCCAGCATAGACAAAAATAAATACTTATTAAATTATTCTTTAATGTTTTTAACTAATATACAATAAAATGAGCAGAGAATAAAGTTCAAAATAATATTCTGGTTAGGACTCTATGGCCTTTAATGCCTGACTTTACCAAAAACAGCCTGTTTTACATGATCCCTTTATTTGGTAAAAAGTTCCAATATATGCCCTAGAGATCAGGAATCTGAAGTGACCACTGTGAGATGTTTCAGTGGACCACTAACTGGAGCCATGGATCCAAACAAAATGTCAGAATTCACAAAAACTTTTCATTTAGTTCTCTAGTTAAAGAGAAAAATCAGTGATCAAGTAGAAAATATAAAATTATGTAGCCATGATGGAAGAGGATATGGCGGTTTTTCAAAAAATTAAACATAAGATTAGTATATAGCACAACAGTTCCACTACTGGGAATGTACTCAAAAGAACTGAAAGCACAACCTTGAACAGCTATTTGTATACATATGTTCATAGCAGCACTATTCACAATAGATATAAGATGGAAACAGCCCAAATGGTTATTAACAGATGAATGAATACACAACATATTGTACATACCTATCATGAAATATCATTCAGTCTTAAAAAGGAATTAAATTCTGACACCTGATACAACATGGATAAACCTTGAAAACATTATGCTAGGTGACATAACCCGGACATTATATGCTTTCACTTATATGAGGCACCTGGAGTAGTGAAATTCATAAAGAGAAGTAGAATGGTGATGATGGTGAAGGGACGGGAGTAGAAACTTAGTGCTTAATGGGTACAGATTTGGGAAGATGAAAAAGTTCTGGAGATGCATAATGGTGATAACTCCACAACAATGTGAATGTACCTGATGTCACTAAATGATGCACTTAAAAAGAGTTAAAACTGTAAATTTTGTTGTGTATATTTTGTTGCAATTTTTTTAAAAATCAATGACCAAAAGCCAAAAGTTATTTTACCACAGTTGTGGAAAGGTAATTAAAAGACAAGTCATTCTCTATATATCATACATCCCACAAGATCATTCAACAATACAAACTATGACTATAAGCTTAGCAGCCATTCCATTTCTAACACTCAGTCTAATTTCTTTCCAGGACTCAGGATGAGCAAGTAGGGCCTCAGCATAAACCAGGAACATTCAGATGGGCCTTTTAGAGCTGCTCTGCAACACCAGCTTTTGCCCTAAAGAGTCAGCTTACCTGTAACCTAGAAAAAAGAAACATCTTATTTCTTCACCTCAGCAGGATTCTAGATGCATGAAAGTGCATGAGGAAACTGTCTCTCCCATGTTTCTGGAGGGGCTTCCCTGGTAGCTAAGCTGGTAAAGAATCCACCTGCAATGCAGGAGACCCCACTTCAATTCCTGGGTCAGGAAGATGTCCTAGAGAAGGGATAGGCTATCCACAGCAGTATTCTTGGGCTTCCCTGGTGGTTCAGCTGGTAAAGAATCTGCCTGCAATGTGGGGAGACCTGGGTTCAACCCCTGGGTTGGGAAGATCCCCTGGAGGAGGGAACAGCTACCCACTCCAGTATTCTGGCCTAGGGAATTCCAGGGACTGTATAGTCCATGGGGTCGCAAAGAGTTAGACACGACTGAACGATATTTCTGGAAATCCCTGTTACCTCTATGATTTTACCTCAGCAATTTCTGACTTTGTAAAAAGACAATTCTTTTAAATACAAAGAATCTAAATTGGAAATAAAGTCAAACTGTCACTATTTGTAGAAGACATGATACTATACATAGGAAATCCTAAAGACACTACCAGAAAACGATTAGAGTTCATCAATGAATTCAGTGAAGTCTCAGGATATAAAATTAATATACAAAAATGTGCTGCATTTCTATACATTATTAACAAAGTATCAGAAAGGGAAATTAAGGAAACAATCCTGTTTACCACTGCATCAAAAAGACTAAAATGCCTAGGAATAAACCTACCTAAGGAGGTAAAAGATCTGTACCCCTGAAACTATAAGACACTGATGAAAGAAATTGAAGATGACAAAACAGATGGAAAGATATACTATGTTCTTGGATTGGAAAGATTAGTATTGTCAAAATGACTGTACTACTCAAGACAATCTACAGATTCAATGCAACGCCTGTCAATTACCAATGGCATTTTTCACAGAACTGGAACAAAAAAAGTATAAAATTTGTATGGAAAAACAAATGACACAAACAGTCAAATAGTCAAAAAAAAAAAAAACTGAAGAAGAACAACAAAGCTGGAGGAATCACACTCCTTGACTTCGACCATAGTACAAAGCTACAGTAATAAAAATGATAGTATGAAAGTGAAGTGAAAGTCACTCAGCCATGTCCAACTCTTTGTGACCCCATTGACTATACAGTCCATGGAATTCTTCAGGCTAGAATACTAGAGTGGGTGGACTTTCTCTTCTCCAGGGGATCTTCCCAACCCAGGGATCAAACCCAGGTCTCCGGCATTGCAGGCAGATTCTTTACCAGCTGAGCCACAAGGGAAACCCAAAGGAAGAGAGTATGATACTGGCACAAAAACAGACACATAGATCAATCAAACAGAACAGAGAGCACAGAAATAAACCCATACACTTAGGGTCAACTAATTTAAGACAAAGGGGGCAAAAATACACAATGGAGAAAGCACAGTCTCTTCAATAAATGGTGCTGAAAAAATGCACAGTTCAGTTTAGTCACTCACTCATGTCCAATTCTTAGTGACCCCATGGACTGCAGCACACCAGATTTCCCAGCTCATCACCAACTCCCAGAGCTTGGTTAAACTCATGTCCATCAAGTCAGTAATGTCATCCAACCATCTCGTCCTCTGTTGTCTCTTTCTCTTCCTGCCTTCAGTTTTCTCCAGCATCAGGGTCTTTTCCAATGAATCAGTTCTTCACATCAGGTGGCCAAAGTGTTGGAGCTTCAACTTCAGCATCAGTCCTCCCAGTGAATATTCAGGACTGATTTTCTTTAGGATTGACTGGTTTGATCTCCTTGCTGTCCAAGAAAATCTCAAGCGTCTTCTCTAACACAATAGTTCAAAAGCATCAATACTTATCACTTGGCTTCCTTTATGGTTCAACTCTCACATCCGTACATGACTGCTGGAAAAACCATAGTTGACTAGATGGATCTTTGTCAGTAAAGTACTGTCTCTGCTTTTTAATCTGCTGTCTGGATTGGTCATAGTTTTTCCTCCAAGAAGCAGGCATCTTTTAATTTCATGGCTGCAGTCACCATATGCAGTGATTTTGGAGCCCAAGAAAATGAAGTCTGTCACTGTTTCCATTGTTTTCCCATCTATTTGCCATGAAATAATGGAACTGAATGCCTGATCTTCATTTTTTTTTTTCAGTTTTATGCCAGTTTTTACACTCTCATCTTTCACTTTCAAGAGGCTCTTTAGTTTCTCTTTGCTTTCTGCCATAAGGGTGGTGTGATCTGCATATCTGAGGTTATTGATACTTCTCCCTGCAATCTTGGTTACAGCTTGTGCTTCATTCAGCCTAACACTTTGCATGATGTACTATGCATATGAGTTAAATTAGCAGGGTGACAACATACAGCCTTGATGTACTCCTTCCCCAATTTGGAACCAGTCCATTGTTCCATGTCTGGTTCTAACTATTGCTTCTTGACCTGCATACGGGAGGCAGGTAAGGTGGTCTGGTATTCCCATCTCTTGAAGAATTTTCCAGAGTTCATTGTGACCCACAAAGCAAAAGCCTTGAGTGTAGTCAATGAAGTAAAAGTAAATGTTTTTCTGGATTCTCTTGCTTTTTCTATGATTCAACGGATGTTGGCAATTTAATCTCTGGTTCCTCTGCCTTTTCTAAATCTGGCTTGTACATCTGGAAGTTCTCAGTTCTCATACTGCTGAAGCCTAGCTTGGAGAATTTTGAATATTACTTTGATTGTATATGCAATTATGCAGTAGTTGGAACATTCTTTGGCATTGCCTTCCTTTGGGATTGGAATGAAAACTGACCTTTACCAGTCCTGTGGCCACTGCTCAGTTTTCCAAATTTGCTGGCATATTGAGCGTAGCACTTTCACAGCATCATCTTTTAGGATTTGAAATAGCTCAACTGGAATTCCATTGCCTACACTAGTTTTGTTCATAGTGATGCTTCCTAAGGCCCACTTGACTTCACACTCCAGGATGTCTGGCTCTACATGAGTGATCACACCATCATGATTATCTGGGCCGTGAAGATTGTTTTGGACAGTTCTTCTGTGTATTCTTGCCACCTCTTCTTAATATCTTCTGCTTCTGTTAGGTCCATACCATTTCTGTCCTTTATTGTGCCCATCTTTGCAAAAAAATGTACCCTTGGTATCTCTAATTTTCTTGAAGAGATCTCTGTCTTTCCCATTCTATTGTTTTCCTCTATTTCTTTGCATTGATCACTGAGGAAGGCTTTCTTATCTCTCCTTGCTAAATCTATTTGACACATCTACTGCATAATCATAAGGGATTTGATTTAGGTCATACCTGAATGGCACAGTGGTTTTCCCTACTTTCTTCAATTTAAGTCTGAATTTGGCAATTCAGCTCCCAGTCTTGTTTATGCTGACTGTATAGAGCTTCTCCATCTTCAGTTGCAAAGAATATAATCAATCTCATTTTGGTATTGACCATCGGGTGATGTCCTTGTGTAGAGTTGTCTATTGTGTTGTTAGAAGAGGGTGTTTGCTATAACGACTGCATTCTCTTGGCAAAACGCTTTTAGCCTTTGCCCTGCTTCATTTTGTAATCCAAGGACAAATTTGCCTATTATTACAGGTATCTCTTGACTTCCTACCTTTGCATTCCTGTCCCCTATAATGAAGAGGACATCTTTTTGGCTGTTAGTTCTAGAAGTTCTTGTAGGTCTTCATAGAACCGTTCAACTTTAGCTTCTTAGGCATTACTGGTAGGGGCATAGACTTAGATTACTGTGATATTGAATGGTTTGCTTTGGAAGCGAACAGAAATCATTCTGTCATTTTGAGACTGGACCCAAGTACTGCATTTCAGACTCTTTTGTTGACTATGAGGGCTACTCCATTTCTTCTAAGGGATTCATGTCCACAGTAGTAGATACAATGGTCATCTGAATTAAATTCACACATTCCAGCTTATTTTATTTCACTGATTGCTAAAATGTTGATGTTTACTCTTGCCATAACCTATTTGACTACTTCCAATTTACCATGACTCATAGATGGAACATTTCAGATTCCTATGCAGCATTGTTATTTACAGCATCGGAATTTATTTCCATCACCAGTCACATCCACAGCTAGGTGTCACTTTCATTTTGGCTCAGACTCTTCATTCCTTTTGGAGCTATTTCTCCACTCTTCTCCAGTAGCATATTGGGCACCAACGACCTAGGGAGTTCATCTTTCAGTGTCCTATCTTTTTGCCTTTTCATACTCTTCATGGAGTCCTCAAGGCAAGAATGCTGAAGTGTTTTTTCCATTTCCTTCTCCAGTGGACCACATTTTGTCAGAACTCTCCACCATGACTCATCCATTTTGGGTGGCCCTACATGGCATGGCTCATAGTTTCACTCAGTTAGACACGGCTGTGATTCAAGTGGTCAGTTTGGTTATTTTTAAATGTAGCTTGCTCCTTGGAAGAAAAGCTATGGCAAAATCAGACACATTATTTTACCAACAAAGGTCTGGGAAAACTGGACAGCTATATTTAAAAGGATGAAATTAAAGCATTCTCTAATACCATATACAAAAATATACGTAAAATGTATTAAAGACCTAAATGTAAGACCAGATACCATAAAACTCCTAGAGGGAAACATAAGCAGAACACTCTTTGACATAAACCAAAGCAGTGTGCTTTGGGGTTCTCTCTCTTACAGTAAAAGAAATGAAAGCAAAAATAAATAGAACAGAACTAAACTTAAAAACTTGTGCACGCAACAAAGGAAACTATAAGCAAGGTGAAAAGACAGCCCTCAGATTGGGAGAAAATAATAGCAAACGAAGCAACAGACAAAGGATTAATCTCAAAAATATACAAGCAACTCCTCCAGCTCAACTCCAGAAAAATAAATGACCCATTCAAAAAATGGGCCAAAGAACTCAACAGACATTTCTCCAAGGAAGACATACAGATGGCTAACAAACACATGAAAAGATGCTCAACATCACTCATTATCAGAGAAATGCAAATCAAAACCACAATGAGGTACCATTATACGCCAGTCAGGATGGCTGCTATCCAAAAGTCTACAAGCAATAAATGCTGGAGAGGGTGTGGAGAAAAGGGAACCCTCTTACACTGTTGGTGGGAATGCAAATTAGTACAGCCACTATGGAAAACAGTGTGGAGATTTCTTAAAAAGCTGGAAATAGAACTGCCATATGACCCAGCAATCCCACTTCTGGGCATACACACCAAGGAAACCAGATCTGAAAGAGACACATGCACCCCAATGTTCATCGCAGCACTGTTTATAATAGCCAGCACATGGAAGCAACCCAGATGCCCATCAGCAGACGAATGGATGAGGAAGCTGTGGTACATATACACCATGGAATATTACTCAGCCATTAAAAAGAATTCATTTGAATCAGTTCTAATGAGATGGATGAAACTGGAGCCCATTATACAGAGCGAAGTAAGCCAGAAAGATAAAGACCATTACAGTATACTAACACATATATATGGACTTTAGAAAGATGGTAACGATAACCCTATATGCAAAACAGAAAAAGAGACTCAGATGTATAGAACAGACCTGTGGACTCTGGGAGAAGGCGAGGGTGGGATGTCTCAAGAGAACAGCATCGAAACATGTATATTATCTAGGGTGAAACAGATCACCAGCCCAGGTTGGGTACATGAGACAAGTGCTCGGGCCTAGTGCACTGGGAAGACCCAGAGGGATCGGGTGGAGAGGGAGGTGGGAGGGGGGACCGGGATGGGGAATACATGTAAATCCATGGCTAATTCATTTCAATGTATAACAAAAACTACTGTAATGATGTAAAGTAATTAGCCTCCAACTAATAAAAAAATAAATAAAAAATAAAAATAAAAAATAAAAAAAAATAAAAAAAAAATAAAAACTTGTGCACGGAGAAGGAAATCATCAACAAAATGAAAAGAAAAAATACTGAATCATAGGAAATATTTGTAAATGACATGACCTATATGGGATTAATATCCAATGTATATAAGCAATTTATATAACACAACATCATAAAAACAAACAACCCTATTAAAAATGGACCGAAAGAACTAAATAGACATTTTTCCAATGAGGAAATGTGAATCAAAACCACAATGAGATATCACCTCACACCTGTCAGAATGACTTTCATCAAAAAGAACATGAATAACAAATGCTGGTAAGGATGTGGAGGAGAGGTAACACTGACATACATTGGTGGAAATGTATATTGGACAGCCACTGTGAAGAACTGTATGAAGGTTTGTCAAAGAACTAAAAATAAAACTACCACATGACCCAGCAATTCAACTTCCTGTGATACAAAAACACTACTTCAAAAAAGATACAAAAAAAAAAGATACATGTACCACAGTGTTCATATAAGCATTATTTACCATTGTCAGGATATGCAAGCAACTTAAGTATCCATCCACAGACTTTTTTTTTGGGGGGGGGAGCAAAATTACTGCAGATGGCAACTCCACCCATGAAACTAAAAGACACATGATCCTTGGAAGAAAAGCTATGACCAAGCTAAACAGCATATTAAAAAGCAAAGACATCACTTTGTCAACAAAGGTCCATCTAGTCAAGGCTATGGGTTTTCCAGGAGTCATGTATGGATGTGAGAGTTGGACTATAAAGAAAACTGAGCACCGAAGAATTGATGCTTTTGAACTGTGGTGTTGGAGAAGACTCTTGAGAGTCCCTTGACTGCACGGAGATCAAACCAGTCAATCCCATAAGAAATCAATCTTAAATATTCATTAGAAGGACTGATGTTGAAGCTGAAACTCCAATACCTTGGCTACCTGATGCCAAGAACTGACTCGTTGGAAAAAACCCTGATGCTGGGAAAGGTGGACGGCGGGAGGAGAAGGGGATGACAGAGGATGAGATGGTTGCATGGCAAAACCAACTCAATGGACATGAGTTTGAGCAAGCTCCAGAAGTTGGTGATGGACAGGGAAGCCTGGCGTGCTGCCATCCATGGTGTCGCAAAGAGTCAGACACGACTGAGTGACTGAGTAACTGAATGGAACTGATGCTAAATGAAACAGGTCAGAGAGAGAGAGAGATAAATGCTGTATGATATTGCTTATAAGTGGAGCCTAAAAATATAACAAACTAGTGAATAAAACAAAAGAGAAATAGATTCACAGATACAGAGGACAAACTAGTGGTTACCAGTGAAGTGGGGGAGCCATATAGTGATGGGGGAGAGGGAGGTACAAACTATTGGATGTAAGGTAGCCTACAATGATATATGATACAACACAGGGAATACAGCCAATATCTTATAATAACTGTAAATGGAGTGTAATTTATAAACATTATATAAAATTTTCTAAAAAATGGAAAAAGAAACAATTCCTTAAGGCTAATCAAGGAGGCAAATTAATGCCTTTAGAAAATGTTTACTTTCATGTAAGTAACATGGCCCCCTGGAGAAGGGCATGACAACCCACTCCAGTATTCTTGCCCAGAGAATTCCATAGACAGAGAAGCCTGGCAGGTTGCAGTCCATGGAGTCGCAAACAGTTGAACATGACTGATCAACTAAGAGTGTCACTTTCACTTTCAAGCAGCATGCCAGGAAGGGTTCAGTTTCTCAAAGGCAACATTCCAAAGAACTAGTGGGAAGAGAAAGAAAATCAGGTGGACAATGACTTATGTGGATCAAAGAGTAAACTTTGAGTGAAACATCACCTCACAACTAATATAAGAGTTTCATAGTGTACTTCTGGTGAAATTTCCTATTTATTTATTTATTTATTTATGGGAGTTAAACATGATCTGCAAAGACAAACTTCCAGATAATTTGTAGGGAAACCTGACTATTCATCTTCTAAATGGTAGAAGGTGCAACAGAATAACAAACATGATGATGGAGGACAAGGAAGACAATTGACTGGAATATATGGGCATTGTTGCATTTCCACATCACTTAGGAACAAATTAGCTTATGTTCTACAGTCTATGACTGACAGTGACATACCAGGCCTTAGTTTCACACTTGTTGTTCTTCAATTGATCAGTCATGTCCAACTCTTTGCAACCCCATAGACTGCAGCACATCAGGCTGTCCTGCTCATCAACAATTCCCGGAGCTAGTTCATACTCATGTCCATGGTGTTGGTGATGCCATCCAACCATCTCATCCTCTGTCATCCCCTTCTCCTCCTGCCCTCAATCTTTGCCAGTAACAGGGTCTTTTCCAATAAGTCAGCTCTTCGCGTCAGGTAGCCAAAGTGTTGGAGTTTCAGCTTTAGCATCAGTCCTTCCAATGAATATTCAGCATTGATTTCCTTTAGAATTGACTGGTTTGATCTCCTTGCAGTCCAAGGGACTCTCAAGAGTCTTCTCCAACACCACAGTTCAAAAGCATCAATTCTTTGGTGCTCAGCTTTCTTTATGTTCCAACTCTCATATGCCTACATGACTACTGGAAAAAAAAAACATAGCTTTGACTAGACAGACTTTTGTTGGTAAAGTAATGTCTTTGCTTTTCAATATGCTGCCTAGGTTGGTCATAGCTTTTCTTCCAAGGAGCAAGCGTCTTTTAATTTCAAGGATGTAATCACCATCTGTGGTGATTTTGGAGCCCCCCACAAACATAAAGTCTGAAACTGTTTCCATTGTTTCCCCACCTATTTGCCATGAAGTGATGGGACTGGATGCCATGATCTTTGTTTTTTGAATGCTGAGTTTTAAGCCAGCTTTTTAACTCTCGTCTTTCATCATGAGGCTCTTTAGTTTCTCTGCTTTCTGCCATAAGAGTGGTTTTATCTACATATTTGAGGTTATTGATATTTCTCCCAGCAGTCTTGATTTCAGCTTATGCTTCATTCAGCCTGGCATTTTGCATGATGTACTCTGAATAGAAGTTAAATAACAAGGGTGACAATATACAGCCTTGATGTACTCCTTTCCCAACTTGGAATCAGCCCATTGCTCCATGTCCAGTTCTAACTGTGGCTTCTTGATCTGCATACAGGTTTCTCAGGAGGCAGGTATGGTGTTCTGGTATTCCCATCACTTTAAGAATCTTCCAAAATTTGTTGTGATCCACAAAGTAGAAAGTTTTTGTATAGTCAATGAAGCAGAAGTAGATGTTTTCTGGAATTCTCTTGTGTTTTCAGTGATCCAACGGATGTTGGCAATTTGATCTTTGGTTCCTCTGCCTTTTCTAAATCTAGCTTGAAAATCTGGAAGCTTTTGGTGCATGCACTGTTGAAGCCTAGGTTGGAGAGTTTTAAGCATTACTTTGCTAGCATGTGAAATGAGTGCAATTGTGCAGTAGTTTGAACATTATTTGGCATTGCCTTTCTTTGGGATTGGTATGAAAACTGACTTTTTCCAGCGCTGTGGCCACTGCTGAGTTTTCCAAATTTGCTGGCATACAGAGTGTAGCATTTTAACAGCATCATCTTTTAAGATTTGAAACAGCTCAGCTGAAAAAAAAGTGGTCCACTAGAGAAGGTAATGCAAACCACTTCAGCATTCTTGCCTTGAGAATCCCACAAACAATATGAAAAGGCAAAAAGATTTGACACTAAAAGATGAACTCCCCAGGTCACTAGATGCCCAACATACTACTGGAGAAGAGTGAAGAAATAGCTCCAGAAGGAATGAAGAGGCTCAGTCAAAATGAAAACAATGCCCCATTGTGGATATATCTGGTGGTGAAAGGAAAGTCCAATGCTGTAAAAAACAATATTGTATAGGAACCTGGAATGTTAGGTCCATGAATTAGGTTCACATAGCCCAAAGATTAACAAGACTCTGCTCAGAAAAGGATGAGGAAAGATATCTTTAATTTGCTGAGAAAAATATTCCTAAAAAATAGAAGTTCTAGATAAGTAACAACCAAGTAAAAAAAGTGCTTGTTTTCATTTAAATTGCTTGGCTTAACTCCTTTTATACTAGATAATATTACTCAGCCATTAAAAAGAATTCATTTGAATCAGTTCTAATGAGATGGATGAAACTGGAGCCCATTATACAGAGCGAAGTAAGCCAGAAAGATAAAGACCATTACAGTATACTAACACATATATATGGAATATAGAAAGATGGTAACAATAACCCTATGTGCAAAACAGAAAAAGAGACTCAGATGTATAGAACAGACTTGTGGACTGTGGGAGAAGGAGAGGGTGGGATGTTTCAAGAGAACAGCATCGAAACATGTATATTATCTAGGGTGAAACAGATCACCAGCCCAGGTTGGGTGCATGAGACAAGTGCTCGGGCCTGGTGCACTGGGAAGACCCAGAGGGATCGGGTGGAGAGGGAGGTGGGAGGGGGGACCAGGATGGGGAATACATGTAAATCCATGGCTAATTCATTTCAATGTATGACAAAAACTACTGTAATGATGTAAAGTAATTAGCCTCCAACTAATAAAAATAAATAAATAAATAAAAGACTAGAGTAAAATATAGAATAATTTTATAGCATTTCTCAATACAAAACACTAGAAACATCAAACCAGATTTTATTAAAGCTGCTATAATACATACTAAAAAAAAGCAAATATTGTATTAAGAAAATAACTTCAATGAATAGCAACATAAATACCCTCTAAAATTGCTAAAAACAAATTAAAATTTCACATTTTCTTCCATTCAACCATTTTCTTTAATATTATCAAAAACAATCATACCTACAGAATATCATGAGTGAGTCTAATTTGGCACAGATTTCACTTATATTTTTATTTAGTAAGCACAATTATATTAAACATGACTAGATGCATCATTTAAAATATAATCATTTATTTTATTAAACACATTTTTCTCCTAAATTTAATGTTATAGATCCAATCACTGAAGTCACTTTTAAACACAACTTTGATTAAATGAAGGTTTAAATGAAAAACAACAAAATTTCCATGAATATCACAATAAGATTTAGGCAAGAAAACATTGAAAATCAGTTTGATAATTTTGATACCTATTTTTTAATTAGATTTCAATATAAGTTTAGCGGGTATTATGCACCAGCCTATGCATAAAGTTATCAAAGGCAGCCCTGGTCTGATCTCCAAACAAAACTTTTCATCATATATTGGTAAAGTTTGCTCAAACAACAACAAATTGGCTTGAAACAAATATCGGGTATCTCTGGTAAGGAGTAAACGACACCAGTTACAAAATTTTTAATCTACAGAGAACTTTCCCAAAATGCTCCTGATTCTTCAGAGGAGGTACAAACTTTCGTACCAAATGACACTTACCTTGCGGTAAATCATATGGCACATGGCTACTCTTAATCTCATTCCTATACGCTGAGCGTAATATGAGAAAAAGTGCTGCAGAATTGCCCAAATGAAAAGGCAGACATTCAGTACAGCAGTGTAGCCATAAGCTTTGAACAAAGTCCCAGAATCAGAGGGGTCATAGTTTTGATAGTAAGTAAGTAAGCCCTCAAAATATGTCGGTAATAGTACTCTGAAGATTTCCTAAAAGGAAAGGAAAAGAAACCTTAATTAGAAATACAAGCCATACCAGTTTTTCTTATCACAAGTTTCACTTTTTTTTTAATTAATTTTTGCTGTGGTTCAGTTGCTAAGTCATGTCCATTTCTTTGTGACCCCATGGACTACAGCATGCAAGGCTTCCCTGTCCTTCACTGTCTCTCGGAGTTTGTTCAAACTCATGTCCATTGAGTCAGTGGTGCCATTTAACTATCTCATCCTCTGTCACTCCCTTCTCCTTGTGCCCTCAATCTTTCCTAGCATTAAGGTCTTTTCCACTGAGTTGACTCTTTGCATCAGGTGGCCAAAGGATTGGAGCTTCAGTTTCAGCATCAGTCCTTCCAATAAATATTCAGGATTGATTTCCTTTAGGATTGACTGCTTTGATCTCCTTGAAGTCAAAGGGACTCTTTAGAGTCTTCTCCAGCACCACAGTTTGAAAGCATTAATTCTTCAGTGTTCAACCTTCTTTATGGTCCAACTCTCACATCTGTACACTACTACTGGAAAAACCAAAGCTTTGACTATGTAGACCTTTACTGGCACAGTAAAGTATAGTTGATTTCCAATGCTATGTTAGTTTCAGGTATACAGCAAAGTGATTCAGTTATACATATACATATATCTATTCTTTTTGAGATACTTCTCCCATATAAGTCATCACAGATTACTGAGTAGAGTTCCCTGTGCTACACAGTGCTGTCTGCTCACTGTCTGATGCTTTGCAACCTTATGGACTGTGGCCTGCCAGGCTCCTCTGTCCATGGGATTCTCCAGGCAAGAATACTAGAATGGGTTGACATTTCCCCCTCTAGGGGATCTTCCTGACCCAGGGATCAAAACCACATCACCTGCATCTCCTGCATTAGCAGGTGGATACTTCACCACTTAACCACATGGGAGGCCCCATGCTATACAGTAGGTCCTTGTTAATTATTAATATCAATTTCACATACAGCAGTGCGTATATGTTCACCTCAAAGTCTTAATTTATTCCTCCCCCTGCCTTTCCCCTTTGAAAACCATAAGTTTGTTTTTGAAGTCTGTTTGGAACAACGTTCATTTGTATCATTTTTTTTAGATTCCACATATAACTGATACCATATGATATTTGTCCTTCTCTATCCGACTTACTTCACTCAATATTATAATCTCTAAGCCCATCCATGTGATTGCAAATGGTATTATTTCATTCTTTTTTGTGACTGAGTAATATTTCATTGTATATACATACAACATCTTCTTTATCCATTTCTCTGTCAATAGACTCATATTGCTTCTAGACTATTGTAAATAGTGATGCAATGAACACTGAGGTGCATGTGTCTTTTCAAATTATGGTTTCCTCCAGATACATGCCCACTAGAGGGATTACTGGATCATGTGGTAGTTCTATTTTTTAGGGTGTTTTTTTTTTTTTTTTTTTTGAGGAACCTCCATTCTCACCAACAGTGTAGGAGGTTTACTTTCCACATCTTCTCCAGCATTTATTATTTTCAGACTTTTTGATGATAGTTATTCTGACTGGGGTCAGGTGACAACTCATAGTAGTTTGATTGGCATTTCTCTAATAATTAACAATGTTAAGCATCTTTTCATGTGATTTTTGGCCATCTGTATGTTTCCTTTTGAGAAATGTCTATTTAGACCTTCTGCCAATTTTTTTTATTTTTATATATATATATATATATATGGAGCTGCATGAGCTGTTATATATTTTGGAGATTAATCCCTTGTCAATCATTTCATTTGCAAATATTTTCTTCTATTCTGTGCGTTGTCTTTTCATAAAAGGAGAAATCAACATTGGCACAAAAATAGTGGGGGACTTTAGCACTCCACTTACATCAATGGACAGATCATACAGACAGAACAATCAATAAGGAAACAGAGGCCTTAAATGACATATTAGACCATATGGACATAATTGATATTTATATGACATTCTATATGAAAGCAGCAGAATATACATTATCCTCAAGTGCACATGGAACATTCTCCAGGATAACTAACATGCTGGGCCACAAAGCAACCCTCAATAAATTTAAGAACACTGAAATCATGTCAACCATCTTATCCATCCACAACATGGATTACAAATCAACTACAAGGGGAAAACTGTTAAAAAAAAAAAAAAGAGAGAGAGAGAGATGAAAGCTAAATAATATCTTACTGAGCAACCAATGCATCACTGAAGAAATCAAAGAGGAAACCAAAAAAATGCCTAGAGACAAATGAAAACACAATGATCCTAAACCTATGGGATACAGCAAAAGCAGTTCTAAGAGGGAAGTTTATACTAATACAATCTTATCTCAGAAAACAATAAAAATCTCAAATAGACAACCTAACCTTATACCTCAAGCAACTAGAAAGAAGTACAAACAAAATTCAAAGATAGGAGAGGGAAAAATGATAAATATCAGAGCAGAAGTGGATTAAATAGAGATAAAGAAAACAACAGAAAAGATCAATGAAACTAAAAGCTGGTTCATCAAAAATATAAGCAAAATTGATAAGCCTTTAACCAGATTTATCAAGAAAAAAAGGAAGAGGGCTCAAATCAACAAAGTTAGAAATAAAAAAGGAGGTATGACAAAAACCACTGCAATGAAGTAAAGTAATTAGCCTCCAACTAATAAAAATAAATGGAAAAAAAAAGAAATGAAAAAGGAGAAGTTACAATGGACACTAAAGAAATACAAAGAAATATGAGAGATTACTACAAGCAAATATATGCCAAGAAAGTGGACAACCTGGAAGAAATGGACAAGTGTTTAGAAAGGTAAAACCTTCCAAGATTGAAGTTTGAACCAGGAAGAAATAGAAGATATGAACAGACTAATCATAAATACTGAAATTGAAACTGTGAGTAAAAACCTCCCAAAAAACAAAAGTCCAGGACCTGATGGCTTCAAAGACAAAGATACCATAAAAAAAGAAAATTACAAGCCAATCTCACTGATGAACATAAAAACAAAAATCCTCAACAAAATATTAGCAAATCAAATCCAACAACACATTAAAAAGATTACACACCATGATCAAGTGGGATCTATTTCAGGGAGGCAAGAACACTTCAGTATATGCAAATCCATCAATGTGATATATGATATTAACAAATTGAAGAATAAAAGCCATATGACCATCTCAATAGATGCAAAAAAAACTTTCAACAAAATTCAACACCCATTTATGATACAAAAAATTTGCAGAAAGTGGGCATAGAGGGAACTTACCTAAAGAAAATAAAGGCCATATGACACAAACTCACAGCTAACATACTCAATGGTGAAAAGTTGAAAGAATTTCCTCTAAGATCAGGAACAAAAAAAGGATGCCCATTCTTGCCACTCTTATTCAACATAGTTTTTAAAGTCCTAGCCACAGCAATCAGAGAAGAAAAAGAAATAAAGGAATCCAAATTGGAAAAGAAGTAAAATTTTCACTGTTTGCAAATGACATGATACTATACAGAGAAATTTCTAAAGCTGCTACCAGAAAACTACTAAAGCTCATCAATGAATTCAGTAAGCTTTCAAGAAACAAAATCAATACGCATAAATCTCTTCCATTTCTATACACAAACCAGCTTTACCTTTATTATTAGCATATTAAAATGGCATTTTCACAAAATGCTACACTCATGACTAATCTAAAAGAAAAATTTACAGATCCACTCTCTTCTATAAGACAAGAAGAGAATAGCTTTAAACTTAAGCCAAAATATTTCAAGGTAATAAATCCTTGGTACATTGTTTGGTACACTGTGGATGCTCAATAAATATTACATCCAGCTTGCTTTGGCAGCACATATACTAAAATTGGAACGATACAGAGAAGATTAGCATGGCCCCTGTGCAAGGATGACATGCAAATTCATGAAGCATTCCATATTTTTGTGCTGGGAAAACTGGTCAACCACTTGTAAAAGAATGAAACTAGAACACTTTCTAACACCATAGACAAAAATAAACTCAAAATGGATTAAAGATCTAAATGTAAGGCCAGAAACTATAAAACTCCTAGAGGAGAACATAGGCAAAACACTCCGACATAAATCACAGTAAGATCCTCTCTGACCCACCTCCCAGAATATTGGAAATAAAAGCAAAAATAAACAAATGGGACCTAATGAAACTTAAAAGCTTTTGCACAACAAAGGAAACTATAAGCAAGGTGAAAAGACAGCCTTCAGAATGGGAGAAACTAATAGCAAATGAAGAAACAGACAAAGGATTAATCTCAAAAATATACAAGCAACTCCTGTAGCTCAATTCCAGAAAAATAAATGACCCAATCAAAAAATGGGCCAAAGAACCAAACAGACATTTCTCCAAAGAAAACATACAGATGGCTAACAAACACATGAAAAGATGCTCAACATCACTCATTATCAGAGAAAAGCAAATCAAAACCTCAGTGAGGTACCATTACATGCCAGTCAGGATGGCTGCTATCCAAAAGTCTACAAGCAATAAACGCTGGAGAGGTGTGGAGAAAAGGGAACCCTCTTACACTGTTGGTGGGAATGCAAACTAGTACAACCACTATGGAGAACAATGTGGAGATTTCTTAAAAAGCTGGAAATAGAACTGCCATATGACCCAGCAATCCCACTTCTGGGCATGCACACCGAGAAACCAGATCTGAAAGAGACACGTGCACCCCAATGTTCATCGCAGCACTGTTTATAATAGCCAGGACATGGAAGCAACCTAGATGCCCATCAGCAGATGAATGGATAAGAAAGCTGTGGTACATATACACAATGGAATATTATTCAATCATTAAAAAGAATACATTTGAATCAGTTCTAATGAGATGGATGAAACTGGAGCCCATTATACAGAGTGAAGTAAGCCAGAAAGATAAAGACCAATGCAGTATACTAACGCATATATATGGAATTTAGAAAGATAGTAACAATAACCCTATATGCAAGACAGAAAAAGAGACACAGATGTACAGAAGAGAATTTTGGACTCTATGGGAGAAGGCAAGGGTGGGATGACCTGAGAGAACAGCATCGAAACATGTATATTATCAAGTGTGAAACAGATCACCAGTCCCGGTTGTATGCATGAGACAAGTGCTCGGGGCTGGTGCACTGGGATGACCCAGAGGGATGGGGTGGGGAGGGAGGTGGGAGGGGGTTCAGGATGGAGAACACATGTAAATCCATGGCTGATTCATGTCAATGTATGTCAAAAACCACTACAATATTGTAAAGTATTTAGCCTCCAACTAATAAAAATAAATGGGGAAAAAAATAAAGTAGAAACACAAAACTTGGGGGAAAAATTACATCTAGTGTTTTAGAACACATTTACTAAAACACCAAGTGAGTCTTTGCCTAAGATGAATGAGGAAAAGGTGACATAAGAAGGATGAGAAATATGCTTCCATATGAACAAACCCTGCTGGTAGCCTGCCCCTGTCCCCTGTAGTCTCAACATCCCAGCCCAACAGAAAGTCAAGATGGCTCATTTAGGCAAGACACACTCCTACTCTCATCTTCTGCTTTAAGAGCCTTTATGAACTGACACATTGGCACAAAAACAGATCCAAGCTTTCCCAGCCAGAATTCCACATGTCAGCAGATCAAGATATGAGACTTTAGCTTTTGTTAGAGTACCACAAATAAACCAGGCTTGGGAGGTTCCCAAGATGCTCAGCTCCAGATGGCACTGCATCAATATATCTCCAGACCCTTAGAAGCTGGGATGTTGCTTGAAGTTAAAAATTAAACACAGCAGAAGACAAGCTACAAATAAAATATCCATGGTTCCCCATCAGCCACACACTGCAGGTGTTGGCTTGGAAGAAAGTATTTCTTCCCCGAGCAAAAATTTAAAATACTAAACCAATCAGTTGGGAAGAATTAGGGCTTAACTCCTGAGTAAGTAAGACTTACAGAAAGCAATTGTCTTTCCCCAAAGAAATAGCAACACTTGCAAACCCTGTCAAATAGCCACTCCACCAAACATCCTACTACTTCCTCCCTGTAGTCACCCCTTGAGAAGGTACCCTTTTTCCCCAGGAAGGAAAACCAAATTCTCAACATGAATTCAAGTAACAAAATGTAAACACTTTGGCCCTCAACATCATTTCCTGCACAGACTTGTCAAAAGACAAACTGCCAAAAGTTTGGAAATCTTTCTGGAATTCCATTTTGAGACAAATTTTTCCTTTTAAGCAATCTCCTTACCAACACAGACAAGGTAACCAACTGACAGGCCTGCTTTGATAGTTCTCTTCTGTCTATCTGAAGTTGAGGAACCCATGCACAAGAGGAAGGGAAAGTAGAATCCAAAACCCCAAACATAAGACAAAACTAACAAGCATTTTCTGCTCAGCCAACTAGTACCCCATCAGGATATTTACAGAAAGCTATCCTCATCCCTCAGATGGGTGTGACATTGAACTCCAACTCTCCTGTTGTGTTGCACACACACGTTCGTACCCTGCATCAACTGCTTTGTCTTCCAAGAGGTCACAGAAGTTTTCATCTACTATAGAGAAGTAGGGCTTCCCCAAAGGCTCAGTGTTAAAGAATCTGCCTGCAATGTAGGAGATGCAGTAGGAGCTGCAGATTCGATCCCTGGGTCAGGAAGATCCCCTGGAGAAGGAAATGGCAACCCACTCCAGTATTCTTGCCTAGAGAATTCCATGGACAGTGGAGCCTGGCAGGCTACAATCCATGGGGTTGCAAGAGTCAGACACGACTTAGCAACTAAACAGCAACAATAGAGAAGTAAGTGAATAATGCTTAGTTAAATATGAGTAAGATGATCAAATCAGAGCAAGATGCTCAGTTCTCAAAAGCACAAAGGCTCAATATTACCTTTCCAGAATGCTTCATCATTAATTCCAAGGGGCATGAAGAGCTTAAAAGAGCCCCTCATACAGTAGATGGTAAAACAGACTTTTTATAAAGTTTACTGAGGTGGAACGGGAGGCTTGCACAGAGAAGCAAGAATGTCAAGCTGTACACATGCACAGTTCCAGCACAAGTATGGCCAAGGACAGCCCAGTGCTGCAGCCTGCAAACATGGGGCTCTCCACCAGAAGTCCAGCACTAACACCTGCCTTCCCAAACTGTCCTGAAACATCAGGACAGTTGTTATGATAGTCTCTGGGAATCACTGTTGCCTGTTACTCAGAGCTTTGATTGAGCCTAAAATTGGTATAATTATAAAAGAAAGTAAGAGAAATATCACCCACCAAAGAGCATACCAACAGATGCAACCAATTCAGAAAAAAAAAAAAAGTGCAAATAAAGGTATGTCATTACTGTTTAAGTGTCAGGATTTTTATACTAAAAGATATCATTTAATAACCCAGTTGAAAAAACAGTCTCGTTAAGGAGTAATGCCAGTTTATGGACCATAGCTTCAGCTCCTCTGTCTATTCTTGATCCTGAACCTCAGCTAATAAGAAATACAACAGCTGAGAAAATATTCACTATCAAACCTGAAAATACCAAATTAAAATTTTCTGGATAAGTAGGAACAGGGACAAAAATTACCCCATAAATCTTTCACTTTTGACACCAATATATGACCCAATGAAAATTTTTTCCACAAACCAAATGAAAATAGTTTTATTCATTCAAAATTTTCTTCACAACTATACAACCATACGAGATTTTTTTAAAGAGCCCAACTTAATTCCAGAGTGCTCATCATTCAAAGTTCTCTGAGAGTCTCAGAGTCTCTGAGGCAGACATTTCTTGATGGACTCCTTTGTATTCAGCCTCTTAAAAGCACCATCTGTTTGACCCCACATCTTGGTTCAGGGGAACTTCTTACACATTTGATGCTAGAACTTCCTCAGTGGGTACAATGCCTCCTCCATGTTTCCCCATGGAACATTTATTGGCCAATTCCACGATCTTTGATTTATAAGGGGAAAAAAAGGAAACAGGAGGGAGCTAAGATGGCAGAGGAATAGGATGGGGAGACCACTTTATCCCCCACAAATTCATTGAAAGATCATTTGAACGCTGAGCAAACTCCACAAAACAACTTCTGATTGCTAGCAGAGGACATCAGACACCCAGAAAAGCAGCCCATTGTCTTTGAAAGGAGGTAGGATAAAATATAAATGATAAAAAGAGAGACAATAGAGTTAGGGACGGAGATCCATCCTGGGAAGGGAGTCTTAATAGAGGAAGTTTCCAAACACCAGGAAACCCTCTCACCGGTGGGTCTGAGGGAAGTTTTCGAATCTCAGAGGGCAACCTAACTGGGAGGAAAAATAAGTAAAACCCACAGATTACATGCCTAAAAACAACTCCCAGCAGAAAAGTACCCCAGATGCTCGCATCCGCCACCAGCAAGTGGGGGCTGAACAGAGAGGAGCAGGCAGCATTGATTAGGGTAAATGGGGCCTGAAAGCCCTGAGGGCAATCTGAAGGAGCTAACAAGAGATACCAACTTAAACTGTGGGATAGCAAGAGAGAGAGAGAATTAACCTGGGGAAAGCCCTAAATTTAGGCATTACCCGCAGGTTCCCAGAACAAAGGACTGAGCAATTCCAGAGAAGAGCTAGTGGCAGCGGACTGGCCCATCCCCGCCGGAGGCAGGAGGCAGGGGGGGGAGGGGAAAGGGGCAAACTCGGCCCCAGAGATGGCATCCCCTACCAAACTGCAAACAGGCTTTCAGTCTCTAACGAAAGACCTCCTGAGATTCTGGATGGTTGACATCTGCTGGGAGGGTCGCAGCTAGAGACCAGCTCCCCAGAAGAGACACAAGGCGCACCAGACTGCACGCGCGGAAGCTGAGGCTGGGACCTCGGAGGGGTCCAGGTCAGGTGCACTGCACCCTGGGAGAGTGTGCTCCTCAAGCTCCTGGCTGCCTGAGCTGCTCCCATTGGGGAAGGCACAAAACACAGGACCAAGTCTGCGTCTTTGTGGAGTACCCGAAAACTGGAACCTGAGTGGCTTAAGCCTGGGAAGTGCATGCAACTCAGGGCCCGCTCCCTGGAGAGCAACCTGGAGCCTGAGTGGTGCAGACGGGGAAAGCACACACGCTGTGAGCCGGGAAAAACCCAGTGTGGCCGGAACACTGCGAGTGCTCCCCACACATGCCAGTGACATTTGTCTGCAGTGACCCTCCATCCCCGCAGCACGACTGAACAAGCAAACCTAAACAAGAGACCACCTGCGCCCACTTGTGTCAGGGCAGAAATTAGACACTGACGAGACCTGCAAACAGAAGCCAAACAAAGGGAACCACTTTAGAAGAGATAGGTGCCACAGATTAAAATCCCTGTAGTTAACACCGACTACACTGGAATGGGCCAATAGATATCAAGAAGTGTAAGCTGGAACAAGGAGCTATCTGAAACTGAACTGAACCCACACTGCCTGAAACAACACCAGAGAAATTCCTAGATATATATTTTACTTTTTTACTCTCTTTTATTTTTAAAGTCCTCTATTACTCCTCTATTACCCCCTTAATTTTCATTTTTATAACCCACTATAACCTGGCCAAAAAAAAAAAAAAGGATCCTATTTTTAAAGCGAACTTCATATATATTTCTTAAATTTTTTGTGTGTTTTTGTTCTTTTTTAATATTGTATTTTTAAGAGTCTAACCTCTACTCTAGATTTTTAACCTTTATTTTTCAGTATTTGATATCAATTTTTGACATTAAAGAATCCAACCTTCAGTACCCATTTTTACTCAGGAGTGTGATTACTAGTTTGGTCACTCTCTCCCCCTTTTGACTCTCCTTTTTCTCCCCAAGATCACCTCTATTTCCTCCCTCCCCCTTCTCTTCTCAACCCATCTGTGAATCTCTGTGGGTGTTCTGGGCTGTGGAGAACACTTAGGGAAGAGAGTACAACCTAGATTTGTCTCTCTTCTCTTGAATCCCCCTTTTTCTCCACCTGCTCACCTCTGTCTCACTCCTCCCTCTCCTCTTCTTCATGTAACTCTGTGAACTTCTCTGGGTGTCCCTCACTGTGGAGAATCCTTTCACCATTAACCTAGAAGTTTTATTATCAGTGCTGTATGGATGGAGAAGTCTTGAGGCTACTTGAAGAATAAGACTGAAATCCAGAGGCAAGAGGCTTAAGCCCAAAACCTGAGAACACCAGAAAACTCCTGACTACAGGGAACATTAATTAATAAGAGATCATCCAATAGCCTGCATACTTACACTGAAACCAACCACCACCCAAGAGCCAATAAGTTCAAGAGCAAGACATACCATGCAAATTCTCCAGCAACGCAGGAACATAGCCCTGAGCATCAATATACAGGCTGCCCAAAGTCACACCAAACCCATAGACTCATCTCGAAACTAACTACTGGACACTCCATTGCACTCCAGAGAGAAGAAATCCAGCTCCACCCACCAGAACACTGACACAAGCTTCCCTAACAAGCAAACCTCAACAAGCCAAACATCCAGCCCCACCAACTGGGAGAAACCTCCACAATAAAAGGAACAACAGACTACCAGAATACAGAAAGGCCACCCCAAAGACAGCAATTTAAATAAGATGAAAAGGCAGAGAAATACCCAGCTGGTAAAGGAACATAGTAAATGCCCACCAAGCCTAACAAAAGAGGAGGAGATGGGGAATCTACCTGAAAAAGAATTTAGAATAATGATAATAAAAATGATCCAAAATCTTGAAAATAAAATAGAGTTACAGATAAATAACCTGGAGACAAGGATTGAGAAGATGCAAGAAATGTTTAACAAGGACCTAGAAGAAATAAAAAAGAGTCAATTAAAAATGAATAATGCAATAAATAAGATCAAAAACACTCTGGAGGGAACGAACAGTAGAATAACGGAGGCAGAAGATAGGATAAGTGAGGTAGAAGATAAAATGATGGAAATAAATGAAGCAGAGAGGAAAAAAGAAAAAAGAATCAAAAGAAATGAGGACAACCTAGGGACCTATGGGACAATGTGAAACGCCCCAACATTCGAGTCATAGGAGTCTCAGAAGAAGAAGACAAAAAGGAAGGCCATGAGAAAGTACTCGAGGAGATAATAGCTGAAAACTTCCCTAAAATGGGGAAGGAAGTAGCCACCCAAGTCCAAGAAACCCAGAGAGACCCATACAGGATAAATCCAAGGCGAAACACCCCAAGACACATATTAATCAAATTAACAAAGATCAGACACAAAGAACAAATATTAAAATCAGCAAGGGAGAAACAACAAATAACACACAAAGGGATTCCCATAAGGATAACAGCTGATCTATCAATAGAAACCCTTCAGGCCAGAAGGGAATGGCAGGATATACTTAAAATAATGAAAGAGAATAACCTACAACCTAGATTACTCTACCCAGCAAGGATCTCATTCAGCTATGAAGGAGAATTCAAAAGCTTTACAGACAAGCAAAAGCTGAGAGAGTTTAGTACCACCAAACCAGCTCTTCAAAAAATGCTAAAGGATCGTCTCTAGACAGGAAACTCAGAAAGGCTGTATGAACGCGAACCCAAAACAACAAAGCAAATGGCAATGGGACCATTCTCATCAATAATTACCTTAAGTGTAAATGGGTAGAATGCCCCAACCAAAAGACAAAGACTGGCTGAATGGATACAAAAGCAAGACCTCTATATATGCTGTCTACAAGAGACCCACCTCAAAACAAGGGACATATACAGACTGAAAGTGAAGGGCTGGAAAAAAATATTTCACGCAAACGGAGACCAAAAGAAAGCAGGAGTCGCAATACTCAGATAAAATAGACTTTAAAATAAAGCCTGTGAAAGAGACAAAGAAGGACACTATATAATGATCAAAGGATCAATCCAAGATGAAGATATAACAATTATAAACATATATGCACCCAACATAGGAGTACCGCAGTATGTAACACAAATGCTAACAAGAATGAAAGGGGAAATTAACAATAACACAATAATGGTGGGAGACTTTAATACCCCCACTCGCACCTATGGATAGATCAACTAAACAGAAAGTTAAAAAGGAAACACAAACTTTAAATGACACAATGGTCCATCTAGACCTAATTGATGTCTATAGGACATTTCACCCCAAAACAATCAATTTCACCTTTTTCTCAAGTGCACACTGAACCTTCTCCAGAATAGATCACATCCTGAGCCATAAATCTAGCCTTGGTAAATTCAAAAAAACTGAAATCATTCCAGTCATCTTTTCTGACCACAATGCAGTAAGATTAGATCTCAATTACAGGAAAAAAAATGATTAAAAATTCAAACATATGGAGGCTATATAACACACTTCTGAATAACCAATAAATCAAAGAAGGAATCAAAAAAGAAATAAAAATATGCATAGAAACGGATGAAAATGAAAACACAACAACCCAAAACCTATGGGACACTGTAAAAGCAGTCCTAAGGGGAAGGTTCATAGCAATACAGGCTTACCTCAAGAAACAAGAAAAAAGTCAAATAAACAACCTAACTCTACACCTAAAGCAACTAGAGAAGGAAGAAATGAAGAACCCCAGGGATAGTAGAAGGAAAGAAACCTTAAAAATTAGGGCAGAAATAAATGCAAAAGAAATAAAAGACATCATAGCAAAAAACAACAAAGCTAAAATCTGGTTTTTTGAAAAGGTAAATAAAATTGACAAACCATTAGCCAGACTCATCAAGAAACAAAGGGAGAAGAACCAAATTAACAAAATTAGAAATGAAAATGGAGAGATCACAACAGACAACTCTGAAATACAAAGGATCATAAGAGACTACTACCAGCAGGTCTATACCAATAAAATGGACAACTTGGAAGAAATGGACAAATTCTTAGAAAAGTATAACTTTCCAAACCTGAACCAGAAAGAAATAGATCTTAACAGACCCATCACAAGCAAGGAAATCAAAACTGTAATCAGAAATCTTCCAGCAAACAAAAGCCCAGGACCAGATGGCTTCACAGCTGAATTCTACAAAAATTTAGAGAGGAGCAACACCTATCCTACTCAAACTCTTCCAGAAAGTTGCAGAAGAAGGTAAACTTCCAAACTCATTCTATGAGGCCACCATCACCCTAATTCCAAAACCAGACAAAGATGCCACAAAAAAAAGAAAACTACAGGCCAATGTAACTGATGAACATAGATGCAAAAATCCTTAACAAAATTCTAGCAAACAGAATCCAACAACATATTAAAAAGATCATACATCATGACCAAGTGGGCTTTATCCCAGGAATGCAAGGATTCTTTAATATCTGCAAATCAATCAATGTAATACACCACATTAAAAAATTGAAAGATAAAAACCATATGATTATCTCAATAGATGAAGAAAAAGCCTTTGACAAAATTCAGCATCCATTTATGATAAAAACTCTCCAGAAAGCAGGTATCAAAGGAACAGACCTCAACATAATAAAAGCTATATATGACAAACCGATAGCAAATGTTATCCTCAATGGTGAAAAATTGAAAGCATTTCCCTTAAAGTCAGGAACAAGACAAGGGTGCCCACTCTCACCACTACTATTCAACATAGTTTGGAAGTGTTGGCAACAACAATAAGAGCAGAAAAAGAAATAAAAGGAATCCAGATAGGGAAAGAAGTGAAACTCTCACTGTTTGCAGACAACATGATCCTCTACATAGAAAACCCTAAAGACTCTACCAGAAAATTACTAGAGCTAATCAATGAACACAGTAATGTTGCAGGATATAAAATCAACACACAGAAATCCTTTGCATTCCTATACACTAATGAGAAAACAGAAAGAGAAATTAAGGAAAAAGTACCATTCACCCTTGCAACAAAAAAGAAAATACTTAGGAGTATATCTACCTAAAGAAACAAAAGACATATATATAGAAAACTATAAAACACTGAAGAAAGAAATCAAAGAGGACATAAATAGATGGAGAAATATACCATGTTCATGGATCAGAAGAATCAATATTGTGAAAATGACTATACTACCCAAAGCAATCTACAGATTCAATGCAATCCCTATCACACTACCAACGGTATTTTTCACAGAACTAGAACAAATAATTTCACAATTTGTATGGAAATACAAAAAACCTCGAATAGCCAAAGCAATCTTGAGAAAGAAGAATGAAACTGGAGGAATCAACCTGCCTGACTTCAGGCTCTACTACAAAGCCACAGTCATCAAGACAGTATGGTACTTGCACAAAGACAGAAATATAGATCAATGGAACAAAATAGAAAGCCCAGAGATAAATCCACATACCTATGGACACCTTATCTTCGACAAAGGAGGCAAGAAGGAGCTTCAGGACTTGTACCTAGACTCTCCAGTTGCCTAAAAGAATGTGCTGATTATCTCTGAACAGGAAAAAGTCATAAATCCCATCATGTTTATCAGGGTATGACCACAGGCCTATTGATAAATGTCCACTGTTTAAATATCTAGGCTTATGACACATGAATCATGGGATAACTTTGATTGTATCTCTCTTTCACCTTGTCCAGACAAGTTTCAAGAAATTTGGGAGGTGGGTTTGAGCATGTACACTTAGGGTATATAAGGTTTTCACAAAAACTGGTAGGGGTCCTTGGCTAAGAGCAGACTCTGCCTTAGGCCCACTGGTGTAATAAACTGCACTCCACTATCTGCATTGTCCTTCTGAGTGAGTGTTTCCCGGAACATGTGGCTACATTATG
Organism: Odocoileus virginianus; assembly: GCF_023699985.2. Taxonomy (NCBI): domain Eukaryota; kingdom Metazoa; phylum Chordata; class Mammalia; order Artiodactyla; family Cervidae; genus Odocoileus; species Odocoileus virginianus. Next base: position 38,870,900 of record NC_069681.1, read on the forward strand.
ACTCAAGGTCATCACTGTGGATATTACTAATACCAAATGGATAATATATACACTCAAGAACCAGCAGGGTACACACAGCAGGTCCCTGTCCATTTGGCTCAATGCTCCTTCCTCCTCTCCCTTACTGTGTTGTCCTCAAAGGTTGCTCTCACCCCACTGTACGTTTTCCACCACCAGCCCCACTCCCTAGTCTTCTCCGTTGAGTGGAGGTGAGGAACATTTAGAACAAAAGGTTGGGAAATAAATGTAAAGATCCAGTATGGCTCTTGGGGAACCAGCTCTCTTTCAAGGCAGAAACCTTACTGTGGGACTCAGAGGTTTCTGTTTACTTCTTACCCATCAGCTGAGCTCCAAAGTAAAGGTTTACACAAATATGTGCTTCCTATTGCCTCCACCTGGACCAGAGACCATCAGCAAAAGTGACCTCAGACAAAGACCAAGTGACAGGGCAACCAGGCAATGCTAGGCCATTTCTAAGGGTTATGAGAATAGGACATAACCCTTGGCCACTCATCCCCTCTTACAGAAAGGGACTGAGTGAACCCACTCTGGCTCTCTGAGATCATCCCACTTACACACCAGCAGGTAGAGATCTCATCTCTCAGAGAGAAGTGCTGATGACCTGGGAGGTGGTCTCTGTGTCTCTGGCCCAGGCAGAGGCTTCAGCTCCTCCTCTCCACCCTAAGGGCCCTGGGCAGGCAGAAACTTGTCTTCCTCACCCACATTCCCTGTGGAGGTGCAAACAGGGGCCAGGCATTCTGGGAACTCACTGGCCATTCTGTCCTAACTAGGAGTGACCTACAAGTGCACCAAATTCAACATTAGTCTGGTGCTTGTTTCTCTAAGCATTAAAGTGATTCTTAATATTCACAGGACAGAGGTTTTCGTAGTTTGAATCCTAACCCTAAAAGCTTCACCCTGAACTGGCATCACCTGCCTCTTCTTGCTGGTGCTGCCAGTAGTTATGGTTGATAATAGCACACTGCTTGGAAATCATGGATAATCTGCAAGGCATTCCGTACACCAGAGGAATTAAGAGAGCTGGAGGTCACAAATCTGTTTACATTTTAAAGAATCCTGGGTTCAGTTTAGATCTTCCACTATCTAAAATACAAAGACCAGGGACTTCCCTAGTAGTCCAGTGGTTAAGACCACAATTTCAATGCCGGAGGCAAGGGTTTGATCCCTGATCAGAGAACTATGATCCCATATACAATGTAGCATGGCCAAAAAATAAAAATAAATAAATAAAACAAAGTATGTACTATGCTTTTCTAAAAAAAATACAATACAAAAACAGGAAAGCAGCACAGAAAGAAGATCACAAAATGGGAAGTTATTTCATGAAACCAATTATTTAACTTTCATTCTGGCTAACTCAGCAGATTTAATCACTGAAAACCCAAACACCACCTGCAAATCATTTCTGAAATGTGGCAGACTCTTTCTAGCTTCATTTATAAGAAATAACTTCTTTCTAAATTTTCCAAACAGCAGAGTGTCAACAGATAAGTCTAGGAAAACAGAAGTATTTGTGTTGGATTTCAGGCTTCTTTTAGCTGCCAGGGGAAATATTCAAGGTTTACTTCTCGTTGAGCTTTACTGCCCCAAAATTTCTTGAACTTCACTGCATCAGAATGAAGAGTTCTTCCATTATTATCCCAATCAGTCCAGTTGGTCCTACCCAGACGTCACCCTAAGACCTCAGGCCTGGGGCACACACTGTGTGCAGGAAAGTGTATTCAGACTACAGAGAAGGAGAGCTGCTCCACATTGCAGTAACTGACCTGGGGTTCTCATTCTCACTGAGCAAATGTGCCTCCAGATTCACAGAGATACCAGCTCTTTGCAAGCTTCCAGGTACTCTAAGAAACAACACTGATGATCTGGGCAGAGATCAATTCCTCGAAGGCCCAATGTTGTCATGTCCAAGAACCACTACCTTCCTACTCAAGGAGCCAATCTGTAATGGTGTCTTAAGAGTGTGGATGGTTATTTAGAACTTAGCTCACCAGGTCAGTTACAACCGCTGCTACTTGGGAATGGCAATGAGAGAAAGAGGCTTCCTAAAGGGCTCCTGGCCCACCTGAACAAAGCATGACACTGCTGCTAATAGTGTCAACACCTAGTCACTTCAGGAACCTGGGGTTCAATCACCTTGGTTCCACCCTCATTTATGATCCCCAACCTGACTTTCTGTTCCAGGGAGTTCCTAGTATCCTATTTCTTGTACTTAGGCCAAGGTCAGGATGCATGAGTCTGAGACCATGAAAACAAAGCTCTTAAGATGAGCCTTCCTGACCCTGGATGAGCTCTCAGTCATTGAGATGGTAAGGCTCAGAAGTCACAGTACCTGAGAGGGAACCTCAGTCTGTCCTTTATGCTTCGTGTGACCACAGGCACATGATATAACTGCTGCTGCTGCTGCTGCTGCTGCTGCTGCTGCTAAGTCGCTTCAGTCGTGTCCGACTCTGTGCATCCCCACAGACAGCAGCCCACTAGCCTCCTCTGTCCCTGGGGTTCTCCAGGCAAGAATACTGGAGTGGGTTGCCATTTCCTTCTCCAATGCATGAAAGTAAAAGTGAAAGTGAAGTCGCTCCGTCGTGCCCGACTCTTAGAGACCCCATGGACTGCAGCCTACCAGGCTCCTCCGTCCCTGGGATTTTCCAGGCAAGAGTACTGGAGTGGGGTGCCATTGCCTTCTCCAACATGACATAACTACTTGGCACTAAATTTCCTCTCTTCTAAAATTGGGGTAATAGAATACCTATGACTTAGTTGAGTTAACCAAAGGAATAAAACTTTTACCACACATAAAGTACTCATAGCAGTTCCAGATTATAGTGTTTTTCAAGTATACTTAATACTATTATTACTGCACTACTAATAGTACTGCTGTGGCCACCATCACAACTACCGAGTATGAGCCCCTTTACTGCTACTAGTACTTCTAGAACTACTACAAAGGATGAGCCCCCACATCTGCAAGGTCCTTGACTTCCCACTTCTCTGCCATGACCACCCAACAACCGACCTCCTGAAAGAGGAGCCAGGGCTCCACCAATTGCACCTTATACAGCCTCAGGCCTGGCCTTCCTGGAAGTATTTCTGGAGATAAACAATTTTGGAATCAACACTCCCCACTGCCCTTCACAAGGCACTGCATTATTTAGGTGGTCTGTGCCCTCTCAAAGGTAGCATTCTGCCCCTCATACCTGTCCCATCCTCTGCCACAATGACCAACCCACCTGTGTCATCAAGGAGAGCTCTATCTCCCAGAACTATCCAGTCACCTGTGAGCTGATAGATTCTCTGGTTTCTCCAGTTGTAATGGGTAGACTTCACCTACCCAGCTGCCTACTGCTCACAGTGCTCTTCAGTAAAAGTCTTTTTCTTTCCTTTTTCAATCATGCCATGCAGCACGTGGGATCTTAGTTCCCCAACCAGGGATGGAACCTGCATTGGAAGCATGGCATCTTAACCACTGGACCACCAGGGAAGTCCAACAGAGCCTCTTAAACAAGGAACCACACTGCCCACCTGTAAACCACCTGACCCACCCCCTTCACCCAAACACAGTGGATTGATGCCAACCCACTACCTTCTCCATGTAAAACACCTCTTTCTCAGCAACTGCATCTTCCATCCCTCCTGCTGTCACACACTCATAGGCCACCCGTGTCCCTAAGGCAGCACTAAGGGGCCACGGAGAGCACGAGCCACCCAGGGGGTCTGCAGCAGACCTCTAGTAGGCTCAGCCAGAACAGGGGGCTGCCCGCACTGTGTCCCCAGGTGGACTATCCTCTGGGGGATCTTGACCCAGGCCCTTCAGGGTTATGGAGGTCACTGATCTCACAGCTTTCTGCCTCAGGTTTGCCCTGCACATCCTTCCTTCACCCTCTGCCAATGCCAGGCTCCCAGACTCCACCTTCAACCAGCAATCTACCCCCACAGCCAGGGATAGGAACCAGCCTGGGTGGCTCACAAATTCTCCACAATTCACAGTGAAACTGGAGCTCCTCCCCATCAGGGCCTTTGGCTTGGGGTACCCAGCCCACTGGGAAGGGGGCAGCCAGGGGAATGGATGTGCTCTTGGGAGCTCTGGGCAACTTCAGCTGAGATGCAGGGATTCAGATTCTGTTACCCTTAAAGAGGAGAGGGTGACAATTACCACTTTAGGAAAGCATTTATCAGATGTGATCTGATCCACATGACCCAACTATCCCACTACTGGGCATATACCCAAAGAAAACTATAATTCAATGTATGGTTAAAAAAAAAAAAGCCACCACAATATTGTAAAGTAATTATCCTCCAATTAAAATAAATGACTTAATTTTTAAAAAGACACATGCATCTCAATATTCACTGCAGCACTATTTAAAATGGCCAGGACATGGAAGTAACCTAAATGTCAATCAACAGAGAAATGGATAAAGAAGATGTAGTACATCTATACAGTGGAACATTACTCAGCCACAAAAAGGAACAAAATTGGATCATTTGTAGAGATGTGGATGGACCTAGAGAGTGGCATACAGAGTGAAGTAAGTCAGAAAGAGAAAACAAATATTATATATTAATGCATATATGTAGAATATGAAAAGAAATAGTATAAATGATCTTAATTACAAAGCAGAAATAGAGAAGAAATTTATGGATACCAAGGGGGAAGGGGAGATGGAATGAACTGGGAAAGTGTGATTGACATATCCTCACTACTATGTATAAAATACATAGCTAATGAGAACCTACTGTATAGCACAGGGAACTCTACTCAATGCTCTGTAGTGACCCAAATGGGAAGGAAATTCAAAAAAGAGGCAATGTATGTGTTCATATAGCTGATTCACTCTGCTGTACAACAGAAACTAATTCAACATTGTAAAGCAACTATATTCCAATAAAAATTAAAAACAATTATTTGTTGAGCACCTGTGCTTTTGTAACTGGTAAGAGTCAATTTTGATTCTTCCATGATAGATCTGTGTCTTAGGCCAATTTTGTTATAGTCACACATAATTGCCTGCCTCAGAGAATCCTGCCTCTCTGTCTGGCTGTTAAATGAAAGTGCCTTTGTTCAGAACCCTGTCCACCTGTAGATGGCAGGAAGGAAGAAATTAACACATCCCCCTGCCTGAGGCTTGCCATTCTAGGAGATACTTGCAAGATTAAATGGCCTTTTGACTTTGTTTCCTCACCTCACCTCATCTCTGATCCATAAAAGAACCTGGCATCCAGAACCCCTACAAGATGGTTACTTTGAGACATTATTATGCCACCTTCTTGGTCAGCCAGCTCTGCATCCCTCAGATTCATTGGCAGTGAGCAGTGTGAGCTTGGACTTGGTAACGTGATTAGGGCTCTGGTCCAAATTTACTTTCTCAATACCACAAGGCACATATTCCTTGAGTTTGTAGGATCATTTTTTTTGGTCAAAGATCATTATATCATTTACTAATCACCAATAATTCACCATCCCCAAGAAAAAGAAATTTAAAAAAGCAAAATGGCTGTCTGAGGAGACCTTACAAACACATGTGAAAAGAAGGGAAGCAAAAAGCAAAGGAGAAAAGGAAAGATATTCCCATTTGAATGCAGAGTTCCAAAGAATAGCAAGGAGTGATAAGAAAGCCTTCCTCAGCAATCAGTGCAAAGAAATAGAGGGAAACAACAGAATGGGAAAGACTAGAGATCTCTTCAAGAAAATTAGAGATACCAAGGGAACATTTCATGCAAAGATGGGCTCAATAAAGGACAGAAATGGTATGCACCTAACAGAAGCAGAAGATATCAGGAAGAAGTGGCAAGAATACACAGAAGAACTGTACAAAAAACATCTTCATGACCCAGATAATCATGATGCTGTGATCACTCAACCAGAGCCAGACATCCTGGAATGCGAAATCAAGTGGGCCATAGGAAGCATCACTACGAACAAAGCTAGTGGAGGTAATGGAATTCCAGTTGAGCTATCTCAAATCCTGAAAGATGATGCTGTGAAAGGGCTGTATTCAATATGCCAGCAAATTTGGAAAACTCAGCAGTGGCCACAGGACTGGAAAAGGTCAGTTTTCATTCCAATCCCAAAGAAAGGCAATGCCAAAGAATGCTCAAACTACCACACAATTGCACTCATCTCACACACTAGTAAAGTAATTCTCAAACTTCTCCAAGCCAGGCTTCAGCAATACATGAACCACGAACTTCCAAATGTTCAAGCTGGTTTTAGAAAAGGCAGAGGAACCAGAGATCAAATTGCCAGCATCTGCTGGATCATCAAAAAAGCAAGACAGTTCCAAAAACATCTGTTTCTGCTTTAGACTATGCCAAAGCCTTTGATTGTGTGGATCACAATAGACTGTGGAAAATTCTGAAAGAGATGGGAATACCAGGCCACCTGACCTGCCTCTTGAGAAACATATGCAGGTCAGGAAGCAACAGATAGAACTGGACACAGAACAGACTGGTTCCAAATAAGAAAAGGTATACATCAAGGCTGTATATTGTCAACCTGCTTGTTTAACTTATATGCAGAGTACATCATGAGAAATGCTGGGATGGAAGAAGCACAAGCTGTAGTCATGATTGCCAGGAGAAATAGCAATATCCTCAGATATGCAGATGATACCACCCTTATGGCAGAAAGTGAAGAAGAACTAAAGAGCTTCTTGAAGAAAGTGAAAGAGGAGAGTGAAAAGGCTGACTTAAAGCTCAACGTTCAGAAAACTAAGATCATGGCATCTGGTCCCATCACTTCAAGGTAAATAGATGGGGAAACAGTGGCTGACTTTATTTTGGGGGGCTCCAAAATCACTGCAGATGGTGACTGCAGCCATGAAATTAAAAGAAAGCTTACTCCTTGGAAGGAAAGTTATGACCAACCTAGACAGCATATTAAAAAGCAGAGAAATTACTTTGCCAACAAAGGTCCGTCTAGTCAAAGCTATGGTTTTTCCAGTAGTCATGTATGAATGTGAGATTTGGACCATAAAGAAAGCTGAGCACTGAAGAACTGATGCTTTTGAACTGTGGTGTTGGTGAAGACTTGAGAGTCCCTTGGACTGCAAGGAGATCCAACCAGTCCATCCTAGAGGAGATCAGTCCTGGGTGTTCATTGGAAGGACTGATATTGAAGCCGAAACTCCAATACTTTGGCCACCTGATTCAAAGAGCTGATTCATTTGAAAAGACCCTGATGCTGGGAAAGATTGAAGGCAGGAGGAGAAGGGGATGACCGAGGATGAGATGACTGGATGGCATCACTGACTCAATGGACATGAGTTTGGTTAAACTCCAGGAGTTGGTGATGGACAGGGAGGCCTGGCGTTCTGCAGTTCATGGGGTCGCAAAAAGTCAGACACGACTGAGTGACTGAACTGAACTGAACAATATCCTAACTTGGAATAAAATGTCTTTTCTTTTCAGTCCTTCTTTCCAGGATACTACATTTTAATCAGTTAAAAGGAAAAGAGTAATCCCCCAGATGTCTGGTCCTTTAAGTATCTTTGTATTCTAAAGATAAATACAACCACTGAGCTACATCATGTTTCCTAGACATTTTATCCTCTGATCTGAAACCACTGGCCTCTTTCCCTACCAATTGCATCCATCTCAGTAGTGATCTGCATATATACAGCAATGCACTCTATATAAAAACTTTTACCTCAAAAAGCTTAAAAATTGCAAAAAGCAAATAGGATTTCCAGTAACAGTTTATGATTGCTTTCATTAAAGAAGGCTCCCGTGCATCTTTCTCAGCTCTCTTCACTTCTTTATCCCAGTACCTGTGATGAGAAACAAAGCACAGTAAAGAACACCGTGTCCACCGCAAGGAAAACAGTGGAGTGGTGGAGTGGAAGATAAGCGTTTACTACAGGGCGCTCTGTGGCTGCCCCATAAATGCTGGCTAACTGCCCACAGGGCTCCTGTGAGCAAAGATGAACGGTGCAGACCCTGAAGCACCAGGACTGTTTCCCTTCAACAAGCCTTGAAGGGAAAAGTCCTGGTCTTGGGAAATGACTTCCTGCCAAACTTTGCTGGATTCACAGCAACATGAACAGCTCAAGAGGGCAGACACCTTCCTCCTGTTGGAGAAAAGAAGCTAATTCTGACTACATGTTGGAAACTGTTTCTCTGACTTGCTTTTTGTTGCTTTTGTTATTGAAGTCATACATAATGGCCTGCCTCAGATGACCCTGCCACTCTGCCTGACTGTAAACTAAAGTGCCTTTGTTCAGCTCTTAGATAATCTGACCTTCCTACCTGTGAATAGAAGACATTAACACTCGCCTTCCAAAGGCTGGCCATTCCCTTGGAGATGTGTTATAGGACTGAAAAATCCTTTCACTTTATTTCCCCACTGCCTCTCCCTCTCTATTCTGCATTTTGACTTTAGTTTCTCATTGCTTCCTTCTCTCTGACTCTACTAAAGAACCTGGCATCCAGACCTCGACAAGATGATTACTCTGAGTCACCAGTCTGCCATCTTCTGAGTCAGCCAGCTTTCTGAATAAAGTCATATTCCTTGCCTCAAAACCTTGTCTCTCAGATTCATTGGCCTGTCATGCGGTGAGCAGAGAGAGCTTGAACTCAGTAACACTCCAGGGACCCCACCTTCCGGGACAGAGCTCAACCTCCAAGGCCTCGACTGTGGGCTCCCTCCACTTGCACAGATGCACAGGGAACATAGACTCCCCCAACCTCCAAAGTGGGCTAAGACCAGGGTTAGCCTGAGACAGGTGAGCATGCCAGGTCAGGGGAGGAGGCTCAGAAGAACCCAGGGGAAGGCAAAGCCCCCCAAACACACACCTCTAGCCCCACGTGGAAATTCTCACTCTCCCTCCCTTCTCCCTGCTGCCTGTGCTCACCCTTGCAGCTCTTCTCCAAGGTGCTGGGAGCGATCTTCCGGAAGCACTGAGTACATGTCATCTTCTTCTAATTTCCGTTTGTGACCAATTTTAAACAAGGGGTTTAACCACCTGTTAAAAATTAAGAGAAAAGAAGAGAGGCATAAATCCAAACTACACATCTTGTTGCAGAGAAGAAGCCAATTCTGACTCCATGTTGAAAACTGTTTCTTTGACTTGTTTTTATTATTAAAATCATAGACAATGGCCTCCTCAAAGAACCCTTGCCCTTCTGCTTGACTGTAAACTATAGTGCCTTTGTTCAGTTCATGGAGAGATTCTTTGTCCCTGCCCACCTGTGAGTAGAAGAGATTAACACACCCCTTCCAAAGTCTGGCCATTCCCTTGGAGATATGTTGCAAGACTGAAGACCCTTTTACTTTACTTCCTCTCCCTCTGTATTTTGCCTTTCGACTTAAGTTCCTTATTATTTTTCTCTCTGTGATCTATAAAAGAACTTGGCATCCAGACCCCAATAAGATGGCTATTTTGAGGCATTAGCTTGACATTGTACAGGAGACAGAGATCAAGACCATCCCCAAGAAAAAGGAATGTAAAAAAGCAAAATAGCTGTCTGAGGAGGCCTTACAAATATCTATGAAAAGAAGAGAAGTGAAAAGCAAAGGAGAAAAGGAAAGATATGTCCATTTGAATGCAGAGTTCCAAAGAATAGCAAGGAGAGACAAGAGAGCTTTCCTCAGTGATTGATGCAAAGAAATAGAGGAAAACAACCAAATGGGAAAGACTAGAGATCTCTTCAAGAAAATTAGAGATACCAAGGGAACATTTCATGCAAAGATGGGCCCGATAAAGGACAGAAATGGTATGCACCTAACAGAAGCAGAAGATATCAGGAAGAGGTGGCAAGAATACACAGAAGAACTGTACAAAAAACATCTTCATGACCCAGATAATCACGATGTTGTGATCACTCAACCAGAGCCAGACATCCTGGAATGCAAAGTCAAGTGGGCCGTAGGAAACATCACTACAAACAAAGCTAGTGGAGGTAATGGAATTCCAGTTGAGCTATTTCAAATCCTGAAAGATGATGCTATGAAAGGGCTGCATTCAATATGCCAGCAAATTTGGAAAACTCAGCAGTGGCCACAGGACTGGAAAAGGTCAGTTTTCATTCCAATCCCAAAGAAAGGCAACGCCAAAGAATGCTCAAACTACCACACAATTGCACTCATCTCACACACTAGTAAAGTAATGCTCAAACTTCTCCAAGTCAGGCTTTAGAAATATGTGAACTGTGAACCTCCAAATGTTCAAGCTGGTTTTAGAAAAGGCAGAGGAACCAGAGATCAAATTGCCAGCATCTGCTAGATCATCAAAAAAGCAAGACAGTTCCAAAAACATATATTTCTGCTTTATTGACTATGCCAAAGCCTTTGACTATGTGGATCACAATAAACTGTGGAAAATTCTGAAAGAGACAGGAATACCAGACCACCTGACCTGCCTCTTGAGAAACCTGTATGCAGGTCAGGAAGCAACAGTTAGAACTGGACATGGAACAACAGACTGGTTCTAAATAAGAAAAGGTATACATCAAGGCTGTAAATTGTCACCTTGCTTATTTAACTTATATGCAGATTACATCATGAGAAACACTGGGTTGGAGGAAGCACAAGCTGGAATCAAGATTGCCAGGAGAAATAGCAATATCCTCAGATATGCAGATGACACCACTCTTATGGCAGAAAGTGAAGAGGAACTAAAAAGCCTGTTGATGAAAGTGAAAGAGGAGAGTGAAAAAGTTGGCTTAAAGCTCAACATTCAGAAAACTAAGATCATGGCATCTGGTCCCATCACTTCAAGGTAAATAGATGGGGAAACAGTGGAAACAGTGGCTGACTTTATTTTTTGGGACTCCAAAATCACTGTAAATGGGGATTGCAGCCCTGAAATTAAAAGACACTCCTTGGAAGGAAAGTTATGACCAACCTATAGAGCATATTAAAAAGCAGAGACATTACTTTGTCAACAAAGGTCTGTCTAGTCAAGGCCATAGTTTTTCCAGTAGTCGTGTATGGATGTGAGATTTGGACTATAAAGAAAGCTGAGCACTGAAGAATTGGTGTTTTTGAACTGTGGTGTTGGAGAAGACTTGAGAGTCCTTTGGACTGCAAGGAGATCCAACCAGTCCATCCTAAAGGAGATCAGTCCTGGGTGTTCATTGGAAGGACTGATGTTGAAGCTGAAACTCCAATACTTTGGCCACCTGATTCGAAGAGCTGACTCATTTGAAAAGACCCTTATGCTGGGAGGCATTGGGGGCAGGAGGAGGAGGGGACGACAGAGGATGAAATGGTTCGATGGCATTATCAACTCAGTGGACATGAGTTTGGTTAAACTCCAGGAGTTGGTGATGGACAGGGAAGCCTGCTGTGCTGTAGTTCATGGGGTTGCAAAGTCGGACAAGACTGAGCGACTGAACTGAACTGAGCCTGCCATCTTCTCGGTCTGTCAGTTCCCCAATTAAAGTCTCTACCTTGCCTCAGCAGCTCGTCTGTCAGATTCATCAGTCTATTGTGAGGCGAGCATAGTGAGCTTGGACTCGGTAACAATCTCTAAATAGAACCCTATATTAATGAGCTTTATTAAAAAGAAAAGTCTACATTTTAAATATATAGAGATATGAGTGGGAGAATATACGGACATCCCTGGTGGCTCAGTGTAAAGAATCCACCTGCCAATACAGAACACACGGATTCAATCCCTGGGTCAGAAAGATCCCCTAGAGAAGGAAATGGTAACCTACTCCAGTATCTTGCCTCAGAAATCCCAGGCACAGAGGAGCCTGGCGGGCTATCGTGCATGGGGTCACAAAAGAGTGAGACACAACTTAAAGGCTAAACAACAATACATTCATGTGTATGCCCTAGCTCTATACGCCGAAGGGGTCCTAAAAGCAAAGACGCACCAGCTGCAAAGAACATTCCAGCACCCAAATGTTAGGGGTTTTGTTTCTTTAACCTGCACAATTACAAAATATTTTTCTCGTGATTAGAACTTTCACAGTTGAGAAATAAAATACTGCTTCCCATATCAGTAAGCAAAGGCTGTAGAGTCATCAATGATTGCAGCCACCTCCTTCTGAGTGAGTGAACTGGTGAGTCCTTTGGGAACACAGGAAACAAACAAACAAAGAAAGAAAACCCTGCTATATGTTGTTGCTGTTTAGTCGCTCAGTCATGTCTGACTCATTGCAACCCCATGGACTGCAGCACGCCAGGGTTTCCTGCCCTTCACGATCTCCCAGAGTTTGCTCAAACTCATACCCATAGAGCTGATGATGCCATCCAACCATTTCATCCTCTGTTGCCCCTTCTCCTCCTGCCCTCAATCCTTCCCAGGAACAGGGTAGAACTGCAGCAACTCCCAATAGTGACCACAGAGGGAGCTCAGGATGACAAAACACAGGATACTGGCCCCAGATAACTGAGGTGCATATCAAAGCAATTATTTCCATGAGCCCAGATTCCTGCCTCTTTCCATTCAAAGAAAAGCACTAAATTCTTTAATTTGAGATATCTGGTTTTCTTTCATTAAGAATATTTTGACATTCAGACTACCTGTCCTTTAGGGGAAAACTCCTATATAACTGGACTCTACACCGTCACCTCCTCAGAGTACTTTTCTCAGGGTTACTTGAGATGCTTCCTCCTAGACTTGCAGTCTTAAGAATATCTACTGAATAAAACATAACTGTCAACATTTAGGCTTTGCAATTTTATTTCAACCGACTCTCTTAGATACTTTAGGTGCTTTCAAATATTCTCTCCCTAGACTATGCTAAAGCCTTTGACTGTGTGGATCACAACAAACTGTGGAAAATTCTTCAAGAGATGGGAATACCAGACCAACATACCTGCCTCCTTAGAAATCTGTATGCAGGTCAATAAGCAACAGTTAGAACCAGACATGGAACAACGGACTGGTTCCAAATTGGGAAAGCAGTACACCAAGGCTATATATTGTCACCTTGCTTATTTAACTTATATGCAGATTACATCTTCTGATATGCTGGGCTGGATGAAGCACAAGCTGAAATCAAGATTACTGGGAGAAATATCAATAACTTCAGATATGCAGATGACACCACCCTTATGGCAGAAAGTCAAGAGGAACTAAAGAGCCTCTTGATGAATGTGAAAGAGGAGAGTGAAAAAGCTGGCTTAAAACTCAACATTCAGAAAACAAAGATCATGGCATCCAGTCCCATCACTTCATGGCAAATAGTTGGGAAACAATGAAAACAGTGACAGATTTAATTTTCTGGGGCTCCAAAATGACTGCAGATGGTGAATGAAGCTATGAAAATAAAAGATGCTTGTTCCTTGGAAGAAAAGCTATGACAAACCCTAGACAGTATATTAAAAAGCAGAGACATTACTTTGCTAACAAAGGTCCATCTAGTCAAAGTTATGGTTTTTCCAGTAGCCATGTATGGATGCTAGAGTTGGACTATAAAGAAAGCTGAGTGCTGATAAATTGATGCTTTTGAACTGTAGTGTTGGAGAAGACTCTTGAGAGTCCTTTGGACAGCAAGGAGATCCAACCAGTCCATCCTAAAGGAGATCAGTCCTGAATACTCATTGGAAGGACTGATGCTGAAGCTGAAACTCCAATACTTTGGCCACCTGATGCAAAGAACTGATTCACTGGAGAAGACCCCGATGCTAGGAACGATTGAAGGCAGTAGGAGAAGGCGACGACAGAGGATGAGATGGTTGGATGGCATCACTGACTCAGTGGACATGAGTTTGGGTAAGCTCCAGGAGTTGGTGATGGACAGGGAGGCCTGGCGTGCTGCAGTCCATGGGGTCACAAAGGGTCGGACACGACTGAGTGACTGAACTGGACTGAACTCTCTCTCCTCCATCCAGACATCACTGTGTCACCCCGTGTGTGCCTTGTGCCCTCCAGGACATGTGAGTAATAAACCCTGCCTTTTCAAAGTTCCCTAATGGCTGTTGCTGAGACTCGTCTCACAATCCTAAGAACTACAAGTACAGGTCAAGTCACAACACTGGCTCCAAAAGGGGAACATCTGTGGGTGCTGCTACAACTAGTATGAGCCCAGGTGAGCAAAGCCCCAGGCATTTCCAGCAACAGAGCCACCATCAGTAGGTGAAAAACAACAGTAAGAGAAAATACAAGCAGGGCCTGGAACACCTTGCACCATAAAATAAGGAAGTGCTCAAGGAATTGAGAGATGAAATTATTTTAAGAAATTAAATATTTCCTGCAATATCAGTAAACAAGGATGCCGCAAACATCAGCAGGAGCTGGTGGGCCCTGAGGAAATTCAGGAAGGAAAAGAATACCTGCCATCTAGCAGCCAAAGACTGCAGCCACTCTCTGCAGCCATTCCCTGTGGTAAGCCCTAAGGAAACTCAGCATATGAAAACACAGGATACTGGCTCCAGATAACAGAGATACATATCAAAAAAATAACTTCAGTGAGCCCAGACTCTTGTCTTCCCATACATAGAAAAAATGCTAAATTCCTTAACTTGGGATATTCGATTTTTTTCTTTAATTTACAATAATCTTTTGATGTTCCTGACTACTTGCCCTTTGTTGCAAAACTCCTATATATCCTAGCTCCTCCTCTTGCCTCCCTGGAGCCGTTTCTCTAAGGCTGTCTCCTGGACTGCAGTCCTCATTTTGCCTCAAATAAATTGTAATTCCCAACTTTCATGTTGTAAAAATTTTTTACAACAGCATAATGAGGATGTGTAGAAAGGACAGAGAAGTTAGCTTGAATGGCTCTCACTAGACAAACCTGGGATACTTCAAGCACAGAAATAAATAAATGGGGCTTCCTTGGTGGCTCAGTGGTAAAGAATCCACCTGACAATGCAGGCAAGACAGCTTTGATCCCTGGTCCAGGAGGATCCCACATGTCACAGGATAACCACTGAGCCAGCACTCTAGAGCCCCTAAGCTGAAACTGCTGAGCCCAAGAACTGCAACTACTGAAACCCACTCACTCTAGGGCCCATGCTCTAAAATGAGAGAGACCACTGCTAACAAACCACAACTAGAAAGTAGCCCCTGTTCTTCACAAGGAAAGCCCATGCACAGCAATAAAGACCCAGCACAGCCAGAAATAATAAATAAATAAAAGAAACAATTGCCTTTAAAATATATATATATATGGCAATGAATCATAACCCATTAAATAATGAATGAATCCACAAATCCTTACTGCGACATAAACAAGAGAAAAGGGAAAGCTTTTCCATTCTAGAATGCAAACAAACATAGATAGAAGGAACACTGGAGTTAGAAAATTATCCATGGAACTTAAAACTAATGGGTAAAAGTTTGATGTGGAGTATGATACTTACATAATCTCAAATTATCTCTCTGCAAATTATTTATTAATTTTAACAGGAGAAAACAGTAACTATATAGAAGATCACCCCACAAAACCCCACTCAAACCCAGTATGCACTGTGTAAGTGATAATAATTAATATGCAGAGATAGCCCAAAGATTAAGATCAATTTACTGATTTTGCCAGGGTTAGGAAATTTTCAAGGCGAGACAATAATAACCTGTAAAAGTGGAGATCAGATTTCTTATACCTATTGCTTTATTCCTAGCACAATATAGTTATAGTGCAGAGAAGATACTCAAGAATTATA
The DNA here is from genome assembly GCF_023699985.2 of Odocoileus virginianus. Lineage (NCBI taxonomy): Eukaryota > Metazoa > Chordata > Mammalia > Artiodactyla > Cervidae > Odocoileus > Odocoileus virginianus. Next base: position 38,886,477 of record NC_069681.1, read on the forward strand.
TGTTAAATAAATGAATGTCTATGAATTATTAAATAAGCAATAAGAGACTGAGCTTCAGATTGTGCAAACCCTGCCTGGCATGCCTAAAGGACCATGGTGGCCCAGGAGTCAGAAGACTGGATTCTACTCCCAGCAGTGGTAATGAGGACCCAGGGCCTCGAAGGTCCACCTCCCCAATGCTCCCCTAGTCCATTCCAGTTCAGTAAGCTCGTGATCCTTAATATTTCTAGGTCTCAATTTCCTTCTAAAACAAAAGTATAAATCTATGAGTTTTATTACCAAACTGGCTTAAAAGATGTTGGGTCATTTATCCTACAATTATTCCCTACAGAAATCACTCAGGAAATTAGCACTGGAACTTACCCAGACAATGACATACTACCTGAGAGGTCTTCTGTAAAATTCTGCTTGAGCAGAAAAGATGCTCAACATCACTAACCATTAGGGAAATGAGACACCACCTCACATTTTAGAAGAGCTAATGTAGGGAGTGGGGAGAATAAAAAAGATTTGTCAAGGATGTGAAGAAACTGTGCCCTTACACACTGATGGTGGAGAAGGGGGTGTAAAATACCATATGATTCTACTTACATGAAGGTACTCAGAGCAGTCAAATTTAGAGAGAAACAAAGTGGCCCTGTGGTTCCCAGGGGCTGGAAAGGGACTGGGGAGTTAGTGTTTATGACACACTAATGCAGGATGAAATGAGTTCTGAAAATAGGTTGTATTATAATGTGAATGTACACAACAACCCTGAATCAAATGCTTAACAGTGGTTAAGATGGTAAATTTATGGTTTGTGCATTTTACCACTTTTTTTTTTTTTTTAATTTAAAGAGAAAAAAAACTGTGCTTGGTGTACCTTAGGCGGAAATCTTCCTGTGTTAGAGTTTAGGTTTTGCCATTCTCTGGTTGTATGACCTTGAACTAGTTAGGTAACCTCTCAGTATTGGTCTCTGGAAAGTGGAGAGAATACCTGGAGATGATAACACCCGCCTGGGCTGCTGAGGAATTAACTTAAAGGATCAGTGTTGCTCTGAACAGGACAAAGTCAGACAAAGAGCAGCTGTCACCATGATACCACTCTTGAGTAATCCCATGCAGAAAAGAGATGAATTTGCTCAATTAGGCAAGTTTCTTTCCCCATGGCTCTTGATTTAAGGACTTTCACAAATTCCTTTGCTGCCAGATCTCAAAATGCCAGACAGAGCCCTCTGGATATCATCAAGGGATGAAGATTTTCACCTCCATTAGATGACTGACAGGAACCTAAATCACATGTCACCACCTAAAAAAGGATTTGGACCTGGAGACCTGGATCAATTGACTCCTTAATTCCAATTTATCCCTGAGGGCATATACTCAACAATTCAACCACTGCCAAATGAGCTATCCCTCATCCCAGTTCCACCCCAAGAACTGTCCTCTCCACCGTGATCCTTTCTCCTTCCCGCTCCTCTTAAATCTTCATCCAGCAGCTGTATTTCCTGCTAACTGTCCCACCAGAGACCACACTCCTTCCGGGCAATGACCACTTACACACTACATGGAATCTCCATGACCAAGCACAGTGCCTGGCACAGATGTCACTGGAACCCATCCAAGGTGATATCAGAACACCCACATTGCTGGTGAGCTATCTTGATGTGGATTACCACCTGGCTTTCTCAGAGTGGCCCAAGCCAAATCCAATTAGTCATGAGTGTCAACGCTCAAGCTAGTCTTCTCTCCTTTCCTCTGAGACTTTCCTTGCTTTCTAAAACTGGCTCAAAATCCATTTTCTCATCCCTTCCCCATTCATCTGCTCTCTGTTCTTTCCACTTCAAAATAATTGAAGCAGCAGTGCAGGCTGCATGCCCGACCCTCCCCAAGGCTCTCCAGTTTTCTCCATACCCTCTGCCCTGGGGTCCACCAGGCTGTGGGCACTGCAGAGCCTTCCTTCCTCAGAACTTATAGGCCTTTTCTGCTTCATGCCTGGACTTTTGTCTCCCTTCTCTCCTATCAGCTAATCAAGACTTTTACTTCACAGTGTCCCTTGTCTTATCAACACACATTCCCAACACTTTTTCCCACACTACAGCTATCACCAAGAATATGCTATTACACACAGATAACTGTTTTAAATCCTCTTATTTAAGAGAAAAAAAAAGACACACACATTTGATACATTAGCAAAAATTCAGTAACAATGAGAGTAAAAAATAGGCTCTACCACAAAGCCACAGTCATCAAGATAATATGGTACTGAAACAAAGATAGAAATATAGATCAATGGAACAAAATAGGAAGCCCAGAGATAAATCTACATACCTATGGACACCTTATCTCCAACAAAGGAGGCAAGGATATACAATGGAAAAAAGACAACCTCTTTAACAAATGGTGCTGGGAAAACTGGTCAACCACTTGTAAAAGAATGAAACTAGAACACTTTCTAACACCATACACAAAACTAAACTCAAAATGGATTAAAGATCTAAATGTAAGACCAGAAACTATAAAACTCCTAGAGGAGAACATAGGCAAAACACTCTCCAACATAAATCACAGCAGGATCCTCTATGACCCTCCTCCCAGAATATTGGAAATAAAAACAAAAATAAACAAATGGGACCTAATGAAACTTAAAAGCTTTTGCACAACAAAGGAAAGTATAAGCAAGGTGAAAAGACAGCCTTCAGAATGGGAGAAAATAATAGCAAATGAAGCAACAGACAAAGGATTAATCTCAAAAATATACAAGCAACTCCTGTAGCTCAATTCCAGAAAAATAAATGACCCAATCAAAAAATGGGCCAAAGAACTAAACAGACATTTCTCCAAAGAAGACATACACATGGCTAGCAAACAGATGAAAAGATGCTCAACATCACTCATCATCAGAGAAATGTAAATCAAAACCACAATGAGGTACCATTACACGCCAGTCAGGATGGCTGCTATCCAAAAGTCTACAAGCAATAAATGCTGGAGAGGGTGTGGAGAAAAGGGAACCCTCTTACACTGTTGGTGGGAATGCAAACTAGTACAGCCACTATGGAGAACAGTGTGGAGATTCCTTTACAAACTGGAAATAGAACTGCCATATGACCCAGCAATCCCACTCCTGGGCATACACACCAAGGAAACCAGATCTGAAAGAGACACGTGCACCCCAATGTTCATCGCAGCACTATTTATAATAGCCAGGACATGGAAGCAACCTAGATGCCCACCAGCAGACGAATGGATAAGGAAGCTGTGGTACATATACACCATGGAATATTACTCAGCCATTAAAAAGAATTCATTTGAATCAGTTCTAATGAGATGGATAAAACTGGAGCCCATTATACAGAGTGAAGTAAACCAGAAAGATAAAGACCATTACAGTATACTAACACATATATATGGACTTTAGAAAGATGGTAATGATAACCCTATATGCAAAACAGAAAAGAGACTCAGATGTATAGAACAGACCTGTGGACTCTGGGAGAAGGCGAGGGTGGGATGTTTCAAGAGAACAGCATTGAAACATGTATATTATCTAGGGTGAAACAGATCACCAGCCCAGGGTGGATGCATGAGACAAGTGCTCGGGCCTGGTGCACTGGGAAGACCCAGAGGGATCAGGTAGAGAGGAAAGTGGGAGGGGGGATCGGGATGGGGAATACATGTAAATCCATGGCTGATTCATGTCAATGTATGACAAAAACCACTACAATACTGTAAATTAATTAGCCTCCAATTAATAAAAATAAATTTAAAAAAGAAGGTTATGGTACATATACACAATGGAATATTACTCAGTCATTAAAAAGAATACATTTGAATCAGTTCTAATGAGATGGATAAAGCTGGAGCCCATTATATAGAGTGAAGTAAGCCAGAAAGATAAACACCAATACAGTATACTAATGCATATATGTAGAATTTAAAAAGATGGTAATGATAACCCTATATGCAAGACAGAAAAAGAGACACAGATGTATAGAACAGACTTTTGGACTCTGTGGGAGAAGGAGAGGGTGGGATGATCTGAGAGAATAGCATTGAAACATGCATATTATCAAGTGTGAAACAGATCACCAGCCCAGGTTGGATGCATGAGACAAGTGCTCAGGGCTGGTGCGCTGGGAAAACCCAGAGGGAAGGGATGGAGAGGGAGGTGGGAGGGGGGATCAAGATGGGGAACATATGTAAATCCATGGCTGATTCATGTCAAGGTATGGCAAAACCACTACAATATTGTAAAGTAATTAGCCTACAACTAATAAAAATAAATGGAAAAAAAAGTGAGGAGGCACAAGTAAAACATTGTTCTTGCTGACCAACTCCCAACGTTGTGATGGGATTAAAGTACTGCTGATTGGAACTAGTAAGCAACCAGCAGGTGGCGCCCTACCTGCATGTAACAGGTGCATGGCCACCACTAGGTACAGGACTCAATCATCACCAAAGTCCCTCTGAGTGCCTAGTACTGATTCGCCTCAGAATATCTGGTCTTTAGTATCTGTTCCAATCAACCACTTCTTCTAAACTATTAAACTTCTTCCCCATGAGGAATGACAGAGCTCTTGCTTCCAAGTTCCAGGTATCCTTCCTGAAAGTAGGGAGTATATCTGCCTACCCAAGCAAGCCTTTGATGCCACTCACTGGGATTTGAGAAACCAAAGCATAGGAAAGAAACTACTTTACTTGGATCAAATAATCATTCTAGAACCTTAATTAAATGCACATGAACATGTAATTCATATTTTCCCAATTAAAGGACACAACTGAAGACCAAAGAACTGATAGAATCTTGTGAGTTATCTTCGTGCTTTAACAGATTGCTCGAAGTTTATCAGTCCCTGAGAAATAAACATCGGTGCATTTAGGTGGATTTAGGAGATATGTCATCTTATGCAGCTTGCAAAACCAAGCCTCCTGCCTCAGTACAATCAGGACCAATGTGAGTGTCTGCATATTTGCAGTAGCCCCAAGCTGCTTTTCCCATCACATATCCCTCTGTCCCAACAGGAACCTTTTCTCACAGCCAGGTTGGTTTCCATCTTGTTCTTGAACACTCACTGACGCGCCTACCTTTATCCTCCCACCCTGCATCCACCCCAGTCCTTCATAGGTCTTTACCTGTAACTGAGTAGAACCCTCTGGGGTCTTCCCAAGACAGGTCCCTTCCCCATATCCTCTGCTTTAACTCTTCTCTGAAGCACCTAGATGACAGTATTTGAATCATATTTCCTGAGTTGTTTCACAGATGTCAAAACCCCCACCTAAAGGAAGATGTTAACTAGTTGATGACGATCAGCATATAGCCCCCAGGTCCCCTGAAGCCTAAGGATTGATAATGTTAACCTCTGTGACACTGTCCTTTTACCTCACTATCAACCAATCAAGACAACTGTACATGAGCTGCTCACATACCCTGTGACCCCTCTCTCTTACCTAGCCTTTAAAAATACTTTCCTGAAATCCTTTGGGGATTTTGGAGTTTCAGAGGCATGGGCCACCCATCTCCTTGTATGGTCCTACAAGCCCTACAATAAACCTTACTCTGCTCCAAACTCTGACATTTCCTTATTGTTTGGCCTCACTGTACATCAGGCACATGAACTTGCTTTCATTTACAATTTTGGCAAGGCAGCCAAGAGTCTGTGCCCATAGTAGGTCAACTCCAGCCACAGAAAGCGCCTTCTCTGAGTCCCCAGAGGCTGCTGGAGCTCATTTGCTCCAGGGAACTGGGAGGCAGTGTCCTTGAGAGGTACCAACTGCCTCATGGCACAAGACTGTTTGGGGCAAAGAAATGTCCAGAGCTGCAGTCCACATTCAGTGTTGCTTGGAAGGTAAGTCATTCCAGCTTGTGCAGGTTGGAAACTCTCTCTACTCCATTTGGGCTGCTTCCCTTACAGGAAGTGAGCCACCCTGGGTCTGTTCTCTTTAGAGAGCTGGGCCAATCTGTTTAGAGGCCTCTACCTGGGTATGGATGTAAAATTTTTACACCTCCTCGGAATTTCTGTCTCTGCAACCATATTTTATATGCTTTTGTGTATATCATTTTGGGGTGAGTCACTCTGTGCCCATTCTCTTTTGGGAGCCAGGTCACTCTGTAGCCTCCATCTGGAAATGGAGGTGGAATTTGGGGGCTATGCCTGGGCTGATTCTTTGCGTGCGGGACCATATGTTTGTTGTTTGTATGTGCATCAGTACTTGCACTGGCCAACTGAGATGTCTTTGGTGAGTAATGCAGCTCATGTGTGATGATGCATTGAGTTGGGCTTTGCCTGTAGTGCAGCACTGGTTAGCATTTTCCCTTTTGGACTAGCCTTGGTCATTCATTCAGTTTTATTTCTGATGGGACGTTGATTGAGGTTCTCCCCATTTTGACTAAAGGGACATGGTTTTGGAACCTCCCTTTTAGGGGCTAGGGAACTGTGACCCTGAGAGAATATTTTGAATTGTTGTTTGCTTAATATTTGATGACACCAGCCATGAATAATTAAGTATGGATGATCAGACCTCTGTCCCATCTTACAGTCCCACTAGGGTATATGTTGCAAAACTGGGAGATCTTCAGCTATGTTCATGTAAATGAAAGAAAACTGTATTTTTGTTGTAGCACTGCGTATTCTCAATACTCTCTAAGATCTGGAGAACAATGACCCCTAATGGCTCTGCTATTGTATCAAAATGGGACTTTTGCAATTTGGCTTATATTGGAGGATGTGTGTGTGGGTGTCTGTGTTATCTTCCTGCCTGAGTCCAAATTGTGTTCCCTCTTTCTGGTTTTGCTTAAAGTGAGCCATGTGAATGTGAGCAAATGATATACATTACTGTCTATTACTATTATCCGTTTTTTAAAACTTAAGTGGATACTTGAGAACTGGAGAAAAAAAATTCCTGAAAATAGCCAAGATGATTGAGTTTTGCATAATGAGTTAGAAGAGAAATTTGCATTTCTCTTTTTGTGCCTTTTAGATATAAATGATCTCTACAGATATTTGGTAACGTAAAATTTTAGAGTTGTGCTAAATCAAGTCAAATGATGGAAGTTTATGCAGTTGTTTCAACATGGGATAATTTAAGAACAAAATAACATAGATACAGAAATGATGAAAGGTTTGTAGAAAGGCAACACTGAAAAAAGAACTTTGTGCATGGTACAGATGGGCTAAGTTTATACTGAATTTAATTAAGTAAATGACTTTTATTATTAAAAGAAAACTGGTACAGACTAGATTTGGTTTTCTCTTTCTGTTGGAAGGACAAAGTTCTCCTGTAATGCTGACTTTGATTGACTGTGTGAGCTTCTATGCCTTTAAATGATCTGTATTTGCATTTGAGATGTGTTCTCACTTTGGTTAAGGAATAAGTAATGTTTCACAGTGATCTATGACCTTACTTGACCAAGTGTTTTGGAAAAAACTTTCCAAATATACAATTTTCATTAAAGTTCTTTTGACTTCCAGACAGCTTTAAAATGCTTTAGAGAGCCTCTGATGCATCTAAGAAAAATACTTAACTAGTATTATTTGGTATGTAAAATTACTGGAGAGCATTATCACATGAGTGATAAAACTACTTAGAGTATACTTTATGAATGAATGTTATTAACCTAGACATGGTAAAAATTAGATAAAGTTTCTGAAATTTGGATATGTACTGGTATAATTGTATCCATCATAATTCTGGTTATTTTAAAATACTGTATGTCCCAACAACTTGGTTAAACTTCCTTGTCAAAAAACACTATAATCAGATCTCTAACTTGCTCTTTTAAGTCCTTAATCATCTGCAGACAGTTTAAGCTGAGGCTTTCCAAATTGCTTCATCTTTAAGAAGAGTCACAGGAAGGACTTCTGACAAGAACAGGTTTCTGATAACTTTTATATCATGCTGTTGAACCAGGTAAGATATTTAAAATTTAATGGAATTTCTGGTTTCATGAAAATGCTAGTAAAAATGATTAATTCTATAAGATTGAGTAAATTAATGAATGGGCTTCCCAAGTGGCACAGAGGTAAAGAACTCGCCTGTCAAGGCAGGAGACGTGGGTTCAATCCCTGGATCGGGAAGATCTCCTGGAATAGAAAATGGGACCCACTCCAGTATTCTTCCCTGGAAAATTTGATGGACAGAGGAATCTGACGGGCTACAGTCCATGGGGTTGCAAAAGTGTCGGACTTCACTGAACACACACATTCACACAAACTGATAAATATGGGTTATAATTTTGAGGTTTTGTCTGAAATATTACCAGTCTTTAATCTGTGTTTCTACAGACACAAGGAAATGTTGGGTAGTTTGAGAATGGAGTCCAAAATGGCAATTAAAAAGCGGCAACTAAAAGGCAAACAAAGGAATAAAAAAGCCTGAGTAAAACAGAACAAAGGAAAACTCTGCAGCCCGGAGTAAAAACCTTTGGTGGGAAATGCCCCCTTCCCTGGTTGGTCTCAGGTACAAGCTCTGATTGACGCTGCTGTTCTTCAGTCGCTCAGTCCTTTCTGACTCATTGCAACCCCATGGACTGCAGCACACCAGGCTTCCCTGTCCTTCATCTCTCAGAGCTTGCTCAAACTCATGTCCATTTAAAGGATGATGCCATCCAACCATCTCATCCTCTGTCACCCCGTTCTCCTCCTGCCCTCTATCTTTCCCAGCATCAGGGTCATTTCCAATGAGTCGGCTTCTTCACATCAGATGACCAAAGTATTGGAGCTTCAGCTTCAGTATCAGTCCTTCCAATGAATATTCAGGATTGAGTCCCTTTAGGATTGACTGGTTTGATCTCCTTGCAGTCCAAGGGACTCTCAAGAGTCTTATCCAGCACCGCAGTTCAAAAGCATCAATTCTTTGGTGCTCAGCTTTCCTTATGGTCCAAATCTCACATCCATACATGATTACTGGGAAAACCATTGCTTTGACTATATGGACCTTTGTTGGCAAAGTGATGTCTCTGCTTTTCCATATGCTGTCTAGGTTTTTCATAGCTTTTCTTCCAAGGAGCAAGCATCTTTCAATTACATGGCTGCAGTCACCATCGGCAGTGAACTTGGAGCCCAAGAAAATAAAGCCTTTCACTGTTTCCATTGTTTCCCCATTTATTTGCCATGAAGTGATGGGACCAGATGCCATGATTTTAGTGTTTTAAATGTTGAGTTTTAAGCCAGATTTTTCACTCCCCTCTTTCACCTTCATCAAGAGGCTCTTTAGTTCCTCTTTGCTTCCTGCCATTAGAGTAGTGGCATCTGTATATCTGAGGTCATTGACACTTACCCTGGCAACCTTGTGATATTGCTAGTGATATATTTAAGACAGCAGAATAGGACACGCACTCATTTTCTACAAGAACACCAAAATCACAACTAGCTCTTTGACATGGGGCAGAACAAATCAGGCTCCGGGGACCGCTTAAGAGAGGGAACAAAGGACATTAAAAGACAGGGTGGGACAACTCTTATAGAGGTCCGTCTGCTCTCATGCCTCAGGAGTGTATTTCATGTCGCTTGTTTAATAAATCCTGCCTGCATGAGCTTTCCTGATCTGTCATTTTAATTTTCTACTATAACAAGACAAGGATGGAGGGAAAAGAACCACACCTGACATTTGGTGCCATGCCCCAGATGTAAGGTAAACTGCAGGTCTCATCCAAACTTCTGGCTGGAGACTTCTGACTTTTCACCCTTTCTCTCACTCTGCCTAAACTACAACCCCCAGTAAGCCTTATGCACTAGGATTGTGTTTTTCTCAACATGGCAAGCAATGTGCTGGGAGTTGGAACTTGGCGCCTGCTGCTACCTGCAACAAATTTGCACCACTGAATGACAAACTTGTTTTCCTGGGATTAAAAAAAAAAAAATTACTTCCCCCAGGTCCTGCTGCCTCCCAGAATCTTTCTCCCTGAGCAGCTTGCTAATGCTCGTACCACCTTACTAGCCAGCATGCTCTGCCCTTTACTTTTTCCTGGGATTTTCTTACCCACTCTACTTGGGAAGAACAATCTCCCACCTTACTCTGTTCAAAAATCCTCTGTTAAAATACTAGAACTTTCTCCTATAATCCAAAGCCTGAAAAATCAGAAAACTCTCCTAACATCATAAAGAATTCCCATCTAACTTCTCCTATCTCTCAGGTGGAAGGAGAGCCCAGATTCCCTCACTCCTTCCCCTACCCAGTTTCTTTACCCTGTCAGGTTCTTCTGACCAAACAAAAAAATTATAAAGTCTCTATCTGGATATATATGTATGTCTCAGTGTGTATTTTTGTCTTTGGATAATATTACTGAGGCTAATTTATAAAGGAGCTCTAGTTTAGTTGGCCTAAAGAAAAGTAAGTGCTTACAAACCAAAGAATTCTAAATTCAAAAAAATTAAACTCAATGAATTTCAGGTTCATGTGAACTGGAAAATATTCAATATTAATGTTTGCTTGCTGATCTAATTAACAGAGACATGTCTTGAGTCATCAACATTGTGTAATACTTTTATTGTGCATAGGTTTATATCTGTTGCAAATTGTCAGCAAGGAAAGTGACAATGTAAAATGTAAAGAAGCTTTTAAGAAAAGAAAATGCAAGTGAGGTAAGAGCTTTAACTGATTTATATTTACCAATCTACAGAGTACTGTACTGATATAAAGGATACTTCATAGTGGCTTAAGAAAAGTAGGGTGCATGGTACAAGTTTTCTTAAAATGTTAAATCATCTTTGATGATAGATATTAAGTTTCTTTCCCTTTTAAATAATCTGTTCTATGTTTACCTTTGAAATCTTTTGCTACTATTGCTAAGTGAATAACTATTGTTTCACAGTGACCTGCATGATCCTATCTCACTGAATTTTATAAACCCTTTAGATATTTTTGGGAAAACTTTCTTAAATTAAATTCTAATGAAGTTGTTTTTATTTCTAGCTAACTTTGAGGTGTTTCTGAGGGCCCCTGAGGCATCCCAAAGAAGGATATTAAACTAATTAGGTTCATTGACCATGTTAAAGGTACATGCAAACTACTGTCCAATAAGTAACAAATCTTTTTAGGCTATATTATATGGTAGATGTCACTAACACAGATAGTCTAAAAATTATATGAAATTCATAAATATCTGATATATCCTGGCAAAAATATTGTCAGTTATAATTCTAATTGTCATATTAAAGTGTTACATGCCACAGCTTTGTCAGCTGCAATGTAATCAGATTCTAAATGTGTCTTCTATGGTTTCCCTCTGATGCCTTTGCAAAAATACTGCTTCTTCTTCAAGGTTTATGGCAAAAATTTACTAAGATTAACCAGATGAACAAATTTTGTAATTAATTGTAACCTGGTGCCAGACTGAATTTTTTTTTTCTCTCTCTGTTAAGAAACAAGAAAACCCAAGAATGCAGTATTTAATAACAGACAATGTGAATTTCTTTGCCTTTCACTGATGTATATTTGTTTTTAAAAGCTTTTCTTACTCTGGTAAGGTAAATAAGCCTGAGCTTTATCTACATGTACCATAATCTTTATTCTGCTTTTACAAAAATTAACCCCTCGCTGTCAGACACTTGCTATCCTGATGTCCTTAAAACATGGCAACAGTCTACTCCTAAATTGCGGAAATCAAAATGGGTAAACTAACTATAAATCAAATAGGGTTGTGGGAAACATAAGATGGTCACTTGGCTTTCCCCAGCCCCATGACAAAACTCATTTTTATTTGATGAGATAAAGCCTTCCCTGGCTGCCGAGTTAATATGTCCTCATGAAGGAAAATTTTCTTTAGGTTTCACTAAATATTAAATTCTAGTTTTGTTAATTAAGGTCTATGTTTGCCAAGGCTCACTTCCCAGGTCTTCCTTTGTTGTTTTGTTATATTACTAAAAACTTTAATTGAGTTATTAAGAGATATTCTAAAGTTTGTTTCTAAAGCTTATCTCAGTAATCTGTCTTTGGAGAGAGATCAGATGCCCTGTGGCCTACATCCAGAGGATTATAACTTCTGGAAAAGACATAATGCAAAGGACTATCACCAATCTGGACAGGAGTACCTTTATCAGGTATTAACTAGCTCATGTACAGTGAAACTAAAAGAAAATTAACTCTAGGGTTAACGTCCACTCACAAAGGGTCCCTGCACTGGAGTGGCCTATAGAGAGAACTGTTGACCTCAAAATCACCTTAAAACAATGCTCAAACAGAGGGAAAAACTACACTCAAACAAGAATAAAAGGATGACATCAGAAGTAGGACAACTCACTCAAGATCCTTAACCTGACTCGTTCGATTCTTTGTTTTCATAAGAATTTTATGATTCTTATGTTTTCTTTGATTTCTTTATGTTTCATTATTTTATAATGACTCAATTTCTTAGATCTTTGCATTTAAATCAAATATTTTTCTATCATAGACACGATCCTATGCTAATTTTAAAAATCAACCCAATTGCTGGGTTTGTGGCCAATTATCTATGTCTAGCCCTTCTGGGTTAGATTTCCCTGGTGGCTCAGATGGTAAAGTGTCTGCCTACAATGCGGGAGACCCGGGCTCAATCCCTGGGTCAGGAAGATCCCCTGGAGAAGGATATGGCAACCCACTCCAGTACTCTTGCCTGGAAAATCCCATGGATGGAGGAGCATTGTAGGCTACAGTCCATGGGGTCGTAAAGAGTCGGACACGACTGAGTGACTTCACTTTCTTTCACTTTCTGGGTTACTTTGATGGATTTCTCCATTCCAAGGCTCTAACTGGTTGACTCTTAGAAAAGTTTTCTAAAAAAAAAAATTAAAAATCAATGGGTTACATCCTTCAGGACAATACACAATTAGATTTGTGGCTATTCCAGCAGGTTTCCAGTCTTAGGGCATAGGCTTAGATTGCTCTACATCATGGTATTTATTTCCAACCGAGGTGGACAAACTGGCAACAAGACTGACCAGTTCTTCCATTCCATGTGATACTCTTCTACTGGAAACCCTGGGGACACCCAATTCCAGTAAAGGGGATCCCAAGAAGTCTCTCGAGCTTCTTTGGCATCCATGTTCTGACCGAGGGATGCTTGGCTCTCAGATCACAACCTCTTAATCCTAATTAGCACTAGCCATGCTGGAGACGTTGGGAATGCCTAACTCCACTCCTGGGATCCCAGGAGGTTGACCTGCCTCAACCTGCCCAGGGATCTGCATCTTGACACAAGGAGGGTCAGCTCTCAGCTTGCCCCAGTGCTGGGAAGGATAAGCGTCAGCCCAGGGAAGTCCATTCATGGGATCCTATTAGCTTTTCCTGACATTACTTTCAGATGAGGGGGGAAAAAAATTCCACTTCCCCACAGATGCCCTTGAGATACATCCTTGATAACTGGAAGCTGTCTGACCCTCAGACTCTAAACCTAAGACGTTTGAGATTCTTTTGTAAAACTGCATAGCCTCAGAAGGCAGTCCCAAGATGGCAGAGTAGGACCAGGAGACCACTTTCTCCCTGACAAATTCATCAAAAGATCATTTGAATGCTGAGCAACTTCCACAGAACAACTTCTGAACACTGGCAGAGGACACCAGGCATCCAAAAGGCAGCCCATTCTCTTTGAAAGCAGTCTTGAGGCTACTGTAAAAATAAGACTGAAAACCAGAGTCAGGAGGCTTAAATCCAAAACCTGAGAACATCAGAGAACTCGTGATTCCAGGAAACATTAATAGACAAAAGCTTGTCCAAGCCTCCGAACCTACACTGAAACCAATTTCCACCCAAGAGTCAACAAGTTCCAGAGCAAGACATACCACTGTAATCATCCAGCAAAGCAGGACACAACCCTGAGCATTAAAAGACAGGATGCCCAAGGCTATACTAAACCCATCAGTTCAGTTCAGTCGCTCAGTCATGTCCGACTCTTTGCGACCCCATGAATCGCAGGAAGCCAGGCCTCCCTGTCCATCACCAACTCCCTGAGTTCACCCAAACTCATGTGCATCGAGATGGTGATGCCATCTAGCCATCTCATCCTCTGTCATCCCCTTCTCCTCTTGCCCCCAATCACTCCCAACATCAGGGTCTTTTCCAATGAGTCGACTCTTCGCATGAGGTGGCCAAAGTATTGAAGTTTCAACCTCAGCATCAGTCTTTCCAACGAACACCCATGACTGGTCTCCTTTAGGATGCACTGGTTGGATCTCCTTGCAGTCCAAGGGACTCTCAAGAGTCTTCTCCAACACCACAGTTCAAAAGTATCAACTCTTCAGCGCTCAGTTGTCTTCACAGTCCAACGCTCACATCCATATATGACCACTGGAAAAACCATAGCCTTGAGCAGATGGACTTTGCTGGCAAAGTAATAGCTCTGTTTTTAATATGCTATCTAGGTTGGTCATAACTTTCCTTCCAAGGAGTAAGTGTCTTTTAATTTCATGGCTGCAATCACCATCTACAATGATCTTGGAGCCCCCCCCCCCCAAAAAAAAAAAGTCTGTCACTGTTTCCACTGTTTACCCGTCTATTTCCCATGAAGTGATGGGACCAGAGGCCATGATCTTAGTTTTCTGAATGTTGAGCTTTAAGCCAACTTTTTCACTCTCCTCTTTCACTTTCATCAAGAGGCTTTTTAGTTCCTCTTCACTTTCTGCCATAAGGGTGGTTTCATCTGCATATCTGAGGTTATTGATATTTCTCCTGGCGATATTGATTCCAGCTTGTGCTTCTTCCAGCCCAGCATTTCTCATGATGTACTATGCATATAAGTTAAATAAGCAGGGTGACAATATGCAGCCTTGATGTACTCCTTTTCCTATTTCAAACCAGTCTGCTCTTCCATGTCCAGTTCTAACTTTTGCTTCCTGACCTGCATATAGGTTTCTCAAGAGTCAGGTCAGGTGGTCTGGTATTCCCATCTCTTTCAGAATTTTCCACAGTTTATTGTGATCCACACAGTCAAAGGCTTGGGCATGGTCAATAAAGCAGAAATAGATGCTTTTCTGTAACTCGCTTGCCTTTTCGATGATCCACCAGATGCGGGCAATTTGATCTCTGGTTCCTCTGCCTTTTCTAAAACCAGCTTGAACATCTGGAGGTTCATGGTTCACATACTGCTGAAGCCTGGCTTGGAGAATTTTGAGCATTATTTTGCTAGTGTGTGAGATGAGTGCAATTGTGCAGTAGTTTGAGCATTATTTGGCATTACCTTTCTTTGGGATTGGAATGAAAACTGACCTTTTCCAGTCCTGTGGCCACTGCTGAGTTTTCCAAATTTGCTGGCATATTGAATGCAGCACTTTCACAGCATCATCTTTCAGGATTTGAAATAGCTCAACTGGAATTCCATTACCTCCACTAGCTTTGTTTGTAGTGATGTTTCCTAAGGCCCACTTGACTTCACATTCCAGGATGTCTGGCTATAAGTGAGTGATCACACCATCGTGATTATCTGGGTCATGAAGATCTTTTTTGTAGAGTTCTTCTGTGTATTCTTGCCACGTCTTTTTAATATCTCCTGCTTCTGTTAGGTCCATACAATTTCTGTCCTTTATCGAGCCCATCTTTACATGAAATGTTCCCTTGGTATCTCTAATTTTCTTGAAGAGATCTCTAGTCTTTCCCATTTTGTTGTTTTCCTCTACTTCTTTGCATTGATCACTGAGGAAGGCTTTCTAATCTCTTCTTGCCATTCTTTGGAACTCTACTTTCAAATGGGAATATCTTTCCTTTACTCCTTTGCTTTTCACTTCTCTTCTTTTCACAGCTATTTGTAAGGCCTCCTCAGACAGCCATTTTGCTTTTTTGCATTTCTTTTCCGTGGGAATGGTCTTGATCCCTGTCTCCAGTACAATGTCATGAACCTTGATCCATAGATCATCAGGCACTCTGTCTATCAGATCTAGTCCCTTAAATCTATTTCTCACTTCTACTGTATAGTTATAAGGGATTTGATTTAGGTCATACCTGAATGGTCTGGTGATTTTCCCTACTTTCTTCAATTCAGTCTGAATTTGGCAATAAGGAGTTCATGATCTGAGCCACAGTCAGCTCCCAGTCTTGTTTTTGCTGACTGTATAGAGCTTCTCCATCTTTGGCTGCAAAGAATATAATCAATCTGATTTTGGGGTTGACCATCTGGTGATGTCCATGTGTAGAGTCTTCTCTTGTGTTGTTGGAAGAGGGTGTTTGCTATGACCAGTGTGTTCTCTTGGCAAAACTCTATTAGCCTTTGTCCTTCTTCATTCCATACTCCAAGGCCAAATTTGCCTGTTACTCCAGGTGTTTCCTGACTTCCTACTTTTGCATTCCAGTCCCCTATAATGAAAAGGACATCTGTTTTGGGTGTTAGTTCTAAAAGGTCCTGTAGGTCTTCATAGAACTGTTCAACTTTGGCTTCTTCAGCATTACTGGTTGGGACATAGGCTTGGATCACCATGATATTGAATGATTTGCCTTGGAAATGAAGAGATCATTCTGTAGTTTTTGAGATTGCATCCAAGTACTGCATTTTGGACTCTTTTGTTGGCTATGATGGCTACTCCATTTCTTCTAAGGGATTCCTGCCCACAGTAGTAGATATAATGGTCATCTGAGTTAAATTCACCTATTCCAGTCCATTTTAGTTCGCTGATTCCTAGAATGTTAATGTTCACTCTTGCCATCTCATTTGACCACTTCCAATTTGCCTTGATTCATGGACCTAACATTCCAGGTTCCTATGCAATATTGCTCTTTGCAGCATTGGACCTTGCTTCTGTCACCAGTCCCATCCACAAGTGGGTATTGTTTTTGCTTTGGCTCAATCCCTTCATTCCTTCTGGAGTTATTTCTCCATTGATCTCCTGTAGCATATTGGGCACCTATCGACCTGGGGAGTTCCCCTTTCAGTATCCTATATTTTGCCTTTTCATCCTGTTCATGGGGTTCTCAAGGCAAGAATACTGAAGCAGAAGCCTAGCGGCTGCAACCGACCACACAGAAGCACGGTGGCTGCGACGGACCTTGCAGAAGCGCGGCCAAGAGGAGCTACCCCACGCCCAAGGTCAGGGGAGGTGACCAAGAGCGCCAGGCTGCAATGGTGCAGGAGTGACCGAGAGGCGCTATCCCACGTTTGAGGTCAGAGGCGGCGACCGAGAGGAGCTACCCCTCATTCGAGGTTAGGGGTGGCAACCGAGAGGAGCAACCCCACATCCAAGGAGCATCTGCTGCGTGGGCACAGGAGGGCCGTGAGCAGGTACTCCACATTCAAGGTCAGGAGGGGTGACCTCATCCAAGGTAAGGAGCAGCAGCTGGGCTTTGTTGCAGCAGCCGTGAAGAGATACCTCACGTCCAAGCTAAGAGAAACCCAAGTAAGACAGTAGGTGTTGCAAGAGGGCATCAGAGGGCAGACACACTGAAACCATAATCACAGAAAACTAGCCAATCTGATCACACGGACCAGAGCCTTGTCTAACTCAATGAAACTAAGCCACACTGTGTGGGGCCACCCAAGACGGACAGGTCATGGTGGAGACCTGACAGAATGTGGTCCACTGGAGAAGGGAATGGCAAAGCAAACCCATAGACACCCCAAAACTCACTACTGGACACTTCATTGAACTCCAGAGTGAAAAAAAACAACTCCACCCCCCAGAACACAGAAGCAAGCTCCCCTAACCAGGAAACCTTGACAAGCCTCTAGTACTTCCCACCCACAGGGATCAAGCTCCACAATAAAGAGGAACCACAAACTTTGAGCCTACAGAAAGGCCACCCCAAACACAGCAATCTAAACAAAATGAAAAGGCAGAGAAATATACAGCAGGTAAAGGAACATAATAAATGCCCACCAAGCCAAACAAAGGAGAGGAGATAGGGAGTCTACCTGAAACAGAATTCAGAATAATGACAGTAAAGATGATCCAAAATCTTGAAAACAAAGTGGAGTTACACATAAATGGACTAGAGACAAAGATGGAGAAGATGCAAGAAATCTTTAACAAGGACCTAGAAGAAGTAAAAAAGAGTCTATCAATAATCAATAATGCAATAACTGAGATCAAAGGCACTCTGGAGGGAACCAACAGTAGAAAAACTGAGGCAGAGGATAGTATAAGTGAGGTGGAAGATAGAAGGGTGGAAATAAATGAAGCAGAGAGGAAAAAAGAATTACAAGAAATGAGGACAACCTCAGAGACCTCTGGGACAATGTTAAACTCCCCAACATTTGAAACATAGGAGTCCCAGAAGAAGAAGACAAAAAGAAAGACCATGGTAAAGCATCTGCCTGCAATACAGGAGACCCGGGTTTGATCCCTAGGTTGGGAAAATCCCCTGGAGAAGGAAATGGCAACCCACTCCAGTACTCTTGCCTGGAAAATTCCATGGATGCAGGAGCCTGGTAGGCTACAGTTCATTGGGTTGGGAAGAGTCAGACACGACTGAGCAACTTCACTTTCACTTTCACTTTTCATGAGAAAATACTTGAGGAGATAATAGTTGAAAACTTCCATAAAATGGGGAAGGAAATAGTTACTGAAGTCCAAGAAACCCAGAGAGTCCCAAACAGGATAAACCCAAGGCAAAACACCCCAAGACACATATTAATCAAACTAGTGAAGATCAAACACAAAGAGCAAATATTAAAAACAGCAAGGGAAAAGCAACAACTAACATCCCCATTAGGATAACAGCTGATCTTACAATAGAAACCCTTTAGACCAGAAGGGAATGGCAGGACATACTTAAAGTGATGAAAGAGAAAAACCTACAACCCAGATTACTATACCCAGCAAGGATCTCATTCAAATATGAAGGAGAAATCAAAAGCTTTACAAACAAGCAAAAGCTGAGAGAATTCAGCACCACCAAACCAGCTCTACAACAAATGCTAAAGGATATTCTCTAGATAGGAAACACAGAAAAGGTTTATAAACTCAAACCCAAAACAACAAAGTAAATGGCAACAGGATCATCAGTTCAGTTCAGTTCAGTTCAGTCACTCAGTCGTGTCCAACTCTTTGCGACCCCCTGAATTGCAGCACACTAGGCCTCCCTGTCCATCACAAACTCCCGGAGTTTAGTCAAACTCATGCCCATCAAGTCGGTGATGCCATGCAGCTATCTCATCCTCTGTCGTCCCCTCCTCCTCCTGCCCCCAATCCCTCCCAGCATCAGGGTCTTTTCCAATGAGTCAATTCTTCACATGAGGAGTTCATTCATACCTACCAATAATTACCTTAATGTAAATGCATTGAATGCCCCAACCAAAAGACAAAGACTGGCCGAATGGATACAAAAAAAGACCCCTATATATGCTGTCTAAAAGAGACCAACCTCAAAACAAGGGACACATACAGACTGAAAGTAAAGAACTGGAAAAAGATATTTCACACAAATCGAGACCAAAAGAAAGCAGGAGTAGCAATACTCATATCAGATAAAATAGACTTTGAAATAAAGGCTGTGAAAAGAGACAAAGAAGGATAATATATAATCATCAAAGGATCAGTTCAAGAAGAAGATATGACAATTATATATTCACCCAGCATAGGAGCACCTCAATACATAAGGCAAATGTTAACAAGTATGAAAGGGGAAATTAACAATAACACAATAATAGTGTGAATCTTTAATACCCCACTCACACCTATGGATAGATCAACCAAATTAGCAAGGAAACACGAAATTTAAATTATACACTGGGCCAGTTAGACCTAATTGATATCTATAGGATATTTCACCCCAAAACAATGAATTTCACCTTTTTCTCAGTGCACACAGAACATTCCCCAGTATAGATCATATCCTGAGCCATAAATGTAGCCTTGATAAATTCAAAAAAATTGAAATCATTTCAAGCGTCTTTTCTGATCACAATGAGGTAAGATTAGATGTCAACTACAGGAAGAAAAAAACTATTAAAAATACAAACATATGGCGGCTAAACAACATGAATAATGCTGAATAATCAACAAATCACGGAAGAAATCAAAAAAGAAATCAAAATATGCATAGAAACGAATGAAAATGAAAACACCACAACCCAAAACCTACGGGATTCAGTATAAGCAGTGCTAAGGGGAAGGTTCATACCAATACAAGTTTACCTCAAGAAACAAGGGAAAAATCAAATAAATAACATAACTTTATATCTAAAGCAACTAGAAAAAGAAGAAATGAAGAACCCCAGGATTAGTAGAAAGAAAGAAATCATAAAAATTAGGGCAGAAATAAATGAAAAAGAAACAAAGGAGACTATTGCAAAAATCAACAAAACTAAAAGCTGGTTCTTTGAGAAGATAAATAAAATAGACAAACCATTAGCCAGACTCATCAAGAAAAAAAGGGAGAAGAATCAAATCAACAAAATTAAAAATGAAAATGGAGAAATCACAACAGACAACACAGAAATACAAAGGATCATAAGAGACTACTATCAGCAACCATATGATGATAAAATGGACAACTTGGAAGAAATGGACGAATTCTTAGAAAAGTATAACCTCCCAAAACTGAACCAGGAAGAAACAGAAAATCTTAACAGACCCATCACAAGCACAGAAATTGAAACTGTAATCAAAAATCTTCCAACAAACAAAAGCCCAAGACCAGATGGCTTCACAGGTGAATTCGACCAAAAATTTAGAGAAGAGCTAATACCTATCCTATTTAAACTCTTCCAGAAAATTGCACAGGAAGGTAAGCTCCCAAACTCATTCTATGAGGCCACCATCACCCTAATACCAAAACCAGACAAAGATGCCACCAAAAAAAAGAAAGAAAGAAAGAAAGAAAAGAAAACTACAGGACAGTGTTGTATGAAAGGAGAGAAGGTTAGCACTCCCCTTGACAAGGATGGAAGAGGCTCTCGGGCCTGACAACACGCATATGGTTAAGGCATTGCCACCTACTTCGTGGCATCTAACCACTGTTTTTAAATGACCCAATCAAAAAATGGGCCAAAGAACTAAACAGACATTTCTCCAAGGAAGACATACAGATGGCAAAAAAACACATGAAAAGATGCTCAACATCACTCATTATCAGAGAAATGCAAATCAAAACCACAATGAGGTACCATTACCCACCAGTCAGGATGGCTGCTATCCAAAAGTCTACAAGCAATAAATGCTGGAGAGGGTGAGGAGAAAAGGGAACCCTCTTACACTGTTGGTGGGAATGCAAACTAGTACAGCCACTATGGAAAACAGTGTGGAGATTTCTTAAAAAGCTGGAAATAGAACTGCCATATGACCCAGCAATCCCACTTGTGGGCATACACACTGAGGAAACCAGATCTGAAAGAGACACGTGCACCCCAATGTTCATCGCAGCACTGTTTATAATAGCCAGGACATGGAAGCAACCCAGATGCCCGTCAGCAGACTAATGGATGAGGAAGCTGTGGTACATATACACCATGGAATATTACTCAGCCATTAAAAAGAATTCATTTGAATCAGTTCTAATAAGATGGATGAAACTGGAGCCCATTATACAGAGCAAAGTAAGCCAGAAAGATAAAGACCATTACAGTATACTAACACATATATATGGAATTTAGAAAGATGGTAACAATAACCCTATATGCAAAACAGAAAAAGAGACTCAGATGTATATAACAGACTTATGGACTCTGTGGGAGAAGGCGAGGGTGGGATGTTTCAAGAGAACAGCATCAAAACATGTATATTATCTAGGGTGAAACAGATCACCAGCCCAGGTTGGATGCATGAGACAAGTGCTCAGGCCTGGTGCACTGGGAAGACCCAGAGGGATCGGGTGGAGAGGGAGGTGGGAGGGGGGACTGGGATAGGGAATACATGTAAATCCATGATTAATTCATTTCAATGTATGACAAAAACCACTGCAATGTTGTAAAGTAATTAGCCTCCAACTAATAAAAATAAATGGAAAAAAAAAGAAAAGAAAACTACAGGACAATATCACCGATGAACAAAGATGCAAAACTCCTCAACAAA
The DNA here is from genome assembly GCF_023699985.2 of Odocoileus virginianus. Taxonomy (NCBI): domain Eukaryota; kingdom Metazoa; phylum Chordata; class Mammalia; order Artiodactyla; family Cervidae; genus Odocoileus; species Odocoileus virginianus. The sequence continues at coordinate 38,908,364 of NC_069681.1, forward strand.
TTGTAGCAAACAGAATCCAACAACATACTTAAAAGATCATACATCACGACCAAGTGGGCTTTATCCCAGGGATGCAAAGATTCTTCAATATTCGGAAATCAAACATGTGAGTTCTGAGTTCTGAGTCCTCTGGTGCTTCTTTTCACTTATATCCAAAATTGCTCCCATACCCCGGAGCACTCCTTCCATAAGAGCCAGCCCAAGTATGTCCCTTGATTGAAACTGGAGGGGAATTTGGACCACAAGAGCCAGACTTTTGCACACCACTGGCTGAGAAATACTCTATAGCTCTAAGTTATAAAGTGTATTTGTTTTATTTATATTTGGTCCTATTTGGTTCTATTTGGTTTTATTTCTATTAGGTTCAGATCTAGAAGATCTCAGCTAAGAGCTTGTCCAATCAGATGTGGACTATCAGTTGGATCCCTGAGGTAATACTGTCCATGTCATTTGTTGGTGTTTTTGTCCTGGAGCCTCCCACTAGAAGGCAAAAAAGTATTTCTCAGCCAGTGGTGTGCAAAAGAAAGTGTCCTTCAGATCCAGGAGAGTAAACCACTTGCAATGCGGTGAGATTTCTCATAGGAATTGGGCACTGAGGGGTGGAGGGTGACTAAGCCTCGTTTATGATCTGGAGATCCTGAACCACACACCAGATTCCATTCCATCCTTTTTCTTTACAGGGAGGACCGAGGTGTTACATGGTGAATTGGTGGGACCAATAGCCCACAGGCAAGGCATTTATTTATTAGAGGCTGTAGTCCTCCCTGAGCTTCTCTTCTGAGGCGGTATTGTTTCTGATTTGGAAACTGACTGGGGTCTCAGGACAATGACAACCAGTCCAGCTCAGTGAGCTCGTCCAGGAGTTCCCTGGTCCTGCACCTGGGGGTTAATTTTGTCCTCTCAAAGTTTTTTTTTCCCAACTGGAGAGGCTATAATGGGTTCCTCAGCAGTAACCAGGAGCTGCAGAGCCCTAGGGGCTGAAAACTTTGAATCATAAAGGTGGTTCCCAGTGTGGTGAGTATATCTCTTCCCAATAAGAGTGTAGGGCACTCAGGGACCACCAGAAACTGATGGGAAAATATCTATCCATCCCAGCAACAAAGAAGTGCTCAGGTGAATCTTTTTCTAATTGTTTTTCCCATAGCACCCAAAATAGTACAGGTTTAGGAGGAGAAGGCTCCAGAGTAGGAGGTCAGGACACAGTAGGTAGCCCCTGGGTCAACCAAGAAATTCTTGGACCTACCTGCCACATCCACTTCCACTCTTGGCTCCAGCCCCATGATGGTTATCTGTGACACGTGGGCTGGCTGGAGCAGGTTGCTTCAGTCCTGTTGAACCATTGTGAAGGAAGGTTTGGTACTTGACCCTGAGGCTCTTGGGTCCCCAGGGCAGAGTGCCACCCAGTGTCCTGACGGATGGCATTTGTGGCAAGCTGTTTTAGGAGTCTTGCCATGATTTGGACAGTTTGGCCAATGTCCTGCCTGTCTACAGATTAGGCATTTGTTTCATGCCCTGTCATGTTAACAAACAACCTGGACAGTATTACCTCAGGGATTCAACTGATAGTCCCCATCTGATTGGACAAGCTCTTACCTGAGATCTCCAAGATCTCAACAGGACCAAATAGAAATAAAACAAATATACTCTATAGCTTAGAATATATTGTCAATAATACAGCTTCCCAAACAACAACAACCTAACCTGGTTTACGGGTAGATATATAAACCTCTATCCCACAAGTAACCTGGCCTTGGGAGGAAGATCAGATGGAACTTTAGATTATAATCCCAGGAGTCATTATTACCTACAAGTCCCCAGCCTCCTCAACTAAGACCACCTGGACAAACTACTGAGTCAAGTATACACTTATAAAAGACAACAGTTTATCTCTGGCCTTTCAAAACATCCTCTTTTGGTGATCATCACTCATCCTGCCTGCCAGACTCCTACCACATTATCCTAAATAGGGATTGGATACTATTTCCTATGTGGAAGAAAACTTGTATATCACACTTCTAACTTGGCAAAGACTGTCCAATTGTTGAAGTCGCTCCACGAGTAAGATTCCTTACCACCCAAGAAGTTAAGGCCACCTCGGGAGAAATTCCAAACCTAGGCTCTATCCTAGTGGAGGCCTTATGAGATTATGCTTTGAGCTGTTCTAAGAAGAATGCAAAGTCCTAGAGTGTGAAGTCACATGGGGCTTACAAAGCATCACTATGAACAAAGCTAGTGGAGGTGATGGAATTCTAGTTGAGCTATTTCAAATCCTAAAAGATGATGCTGTTAAAGTGCTGTATTCCAGCAAATATGGAAAATTCAGGGATGGCAACAGGACTGGAAAAGATCAGTTTTTATTCCAATCACAAAGAAAGACAATGCCAAAGAATGTTCAAACTGCCACACAATTGCACTTATTTCACATGCTAGCAAAATAATGCTCAAAATTTTCCAAGCCAGGCTTCTACAGTACGTGAATTGTGAACTTCCAGATGTTCAAGCTGGATTTTGAAAAGGCAGAGGAACCAGAGATCAAATTGCCAACATCTGTTGGATCACAGAAAGAGCAAGAGAATTCCAGAAAAACATCTAACTCTGCTTCCTTGAATATGATAAAGCCTTTGACTGTGTGGATCACAAAAAACTGTGGAAAATTATTAAAGAAATGGGAATACCAGACCACCTTACCTGCCTCCTGAGAAACCTGTGTGCAGGTCAAGAAGCAACAGTTAGAACCAGGCATGCAACAATGAACTGGTTCCAAATTAGGAAAGGAGTATGTCAAGGCTGTATAATGTCACCTTGCTTATTTATCTTATATGCAGAGTACATCATGTGAAATGCTGGGCTGGGTGAAGCACAAGATGGAATCAAGATTGCAAGGAGAAATATCAATAACCTCAGATATGCAGATGACACCACACTTACGGCAGAAAGCCAAGAGGAACTAAAGAGCCTCTTGACAAAAGTGAAAGAGGAGAGTGAAAAAACTGGCTTAAACTCAACATTCAAAAACCGAAGATCATGGCATCTGCTCCCATTACTTCATGGCAAACATATGGGGAAACAAAGGAAACCATAACAGAATTCATTATCTTGGGCTCCAAAATCACTGCAGATGGTGACTGCAGCCATGAAATTAAAAGACACTTGCTCCTTGGAAGAAAAGCTATGACAAACCTAGACAACATATTAAAAAGCAGAGACAGTATTACCTACAAAAAATCCATCTAATCAAAGCTATGGTTTTTCCTATAGTCATGTATGGATGTGAAAATTGGACCATAAAGAAGGTTGAATGCTGAAGAATTAATGCTTTTGAACTGTGGTGTTGGAGAAGACTCTTGAGAGTCCCTTGAACTGCAAGGAGATCAAACCAGTCAATCCTAAAGGAAATCAATCCTGAATATTCATTAGAAGGATGGATGTTGAAGCTGAAGCTCCAGTGCTTTGGTCACCTGATAGGAAGAGCCAGCTCATTGGGAAAAACCCTGATGCTGGAAAAGATTGAAAGCAGGAGAAGGGGACGACAGAGGACAAGATGGTTGGATGGCATCACTGACTCAATGGACAGGAGTTTGAGCAAACTTCAGGAGCTGGTGAAGGACAGGGAAGCCTGGTGTGCTGTAGTCCATGGGGTCACAAAGAGTTGGACACAACTGAATAACTGAATAGCAAGGCAGAATTTCCCTTCATATAACCTCTCTCCTGAGAGATTTGGACACCTCAGCTACCAATATAGCCCTATCTTGGAGGACCCCAGAATTGGACACAATATTATTGGGGGCCTTATCTGATCTAGGGAAATTCCTCACTTGGAAAGAGAAATCATAAATTTTTCAGTGATGATGCAGCAGGGATAAAAAGCCACAGTATTGGCCTTAGAAGCCCAACGAAATCCATTAACAGCTTGACAGAGGTTAAACTCCAAAATAGGAGGGCAGTATATCTCCTGAAGGCTGAACAAGGAGGGGCTTGTGCCATCTTAAATGAGACATGTTTCTTCTGGGTAAACATCTCCAGCATTGAAAAAAGTCTCACAGTCCTCAAGGAAACCATTTAGATCCTACTGGATCTTAAAGAATGAGCTAGAGAATCCTCAGGATGGCTACGATATCTCTTTGGGGAATTCCTCTCCTGGTAAAGAAGGATTTGGAATTGGCTGGTGCCCCTATTAAAACCCGTTATCACCATATTAATACTACTTATGATTGCTTCATGTGTTATCAATTATCTAACCTGTTTTGTCTCCGCCCAGGTCAGCAAGCTACAAAATGCAGAGTTAATTCAACGAGGATATGTAGAACTACACCTGACCACAGAAAATATCTACCACTTGCCCCTAGCTGGATGCCACCATAATGTCCCTGAAGCTTGAGGCTAATAAGAAAGGCCCAACACCCCTTGTCATCACAACTCAAGAAGAAGTAGCCAGAGAGACATCAGTGCCCCTATTCCCAAATAACTGGGCCTCCCATCTCTTGAGGGAGGAATGTTCGGTAATTAGAATAAAGAGTCCAGAATGGCAGTTAAACAGTGGCAGCTAAAAGGTAGACAAAGATATGAAATACCCTTCAAAAAACAGAACAAAGAGAAAATCCCCAGCACAGAGTAAAAATCTTTGGCAGGAAAAACACACCCAACACTCCCCCTTCCCGGGCTGGCCTAAGGTACAAGGCCTGTTTGACATGCATGAGTGCATGCTACGTCATTTCAGTGGTGCCCGACTCTTTCAACCCTATGCACTGTAGCCCACCAGGTTCCTCTGTCCATGGAATTCTCCCGGCAAGAAAACTGGAGTGGGTTGTTATGCCTTCCTCCAGGGGATCTTCCCAACCCAGGGATTGAATCCACATCTCTTACATCTCCTGCATTGGCAGATAGGTTCTTTACCACTAGTGCCACCTGGGAAGCTCCCTGTTTGACATGAGACAGAAAAAAATCAGGTTCTGGGATCTGTTTGGGGGACAAAGGACATAGAAAGGAAAGCCTGAAATAGGGTGGGACCACTTCTATGAGCGTCAGTCCACCCTCACATCTCAAGAGTATATTTCATGTCACTTGTTTAATAAATCCTGCCTGTATGAGCTTTCCTGGTTTGTCATTTTAATTTTTTACTATGGTAAGACAAAGACCAAGGAAAAAGAACCACACCTGAGAGGAAACTTTCCTCTTAAGCCAGTTATGACTTCTATCAATTTGGTAAAGTATACCTTTGTAAGCACAGTTGAAACATTTACCTTTTCTCTTTACCTGATCTCTCCAGAGATTGGAAACTCTCAGGTTCCCAACAGCTTTATCAGGTAAATAGGAAGGCCACTTCCTAACAGGTGAAAAAAAGCTCAAAGTATTTTGGGAACCTCAAGAAGGGAGAAATTCACCTAAATTTGTAAGGTAAAATCTATGACAAGTCCTTGGTATGGCTTTCCTAACCCTGAATGGCCCTTTAAATTTCAGTCTGAGACTCCTTATGAAAAGGTGCAGCACAGCCAATTTAAAGGAACAAACATGCTCAATTAACAAGACTCATTTTGCAAAAAAGCTCGTCTTAATTTAGCTGTTTTTGATAAAAATTAGGGTTTTAGAGAAAGATTATGTTTCAGTGGATGTCAAATTCTGATTCCATTAACTGAGGTCTGCATGTACTAAGACTCACTTCCCAGATAGTTCCTTGCTGTCATCCTACATAATTGTAAAGTTGAACTGAATTATTAAGGACATTCTAAGTCTATATTTCTGAGGCTTAATCTACCTTTGGATGAGTATCAGATGCCTTATGACCTGCAGCCAGGGATTATACATACTGGAAGGAGCATCATTTAAGGGGCTATTTCCAACCCAGATAAAAAAAGACCCTTATCAGCCACTCTTAATTAGCTCATACGCAATGGAACTGAAAAGAATTGACTCTTGGATTAACATTTCCACTTATACAGGTACTCTATACTGGACTGGCCTATAGAGAGGACTGCTGATCTCAAAATTACCTGTAAATAACACTCAGAGGGAAAACTGGCTTCCCTGATGGTTAAGATGGTAAAGAGTCTGCCTGCAGTGCAGGAGACCTGGGTTTGATCCCTGGGTTGGAAAGACCCCCCCCCCCCCCCCCGGAGAAGGAAATGGCAGCCCACTACAGTATTCTTGCCTGGAGATTCCATGGACAGAGGAGCCTGGTGGACTACAGTCCATGGGGTCACAAAGAGTCAGACACGACTGAGTGACTAACTTTCTTTCCTTTATTTATTTTTCAGAGGGGAAACTACCATACCAGGATAAGAAGACAACAACATCTTAAGTGGACAACAGATGTAAGATGCTGGAACAGGTATGTGTACCAATTACTTTGATAATTTTTTGCACCTTTCTTATGAACCAACTGTATTTCACAATCTTAAAAGAGTTGAAGTAATCCAATTACTTCAGAGTTATGGTCACTACCTATATTCAGTACTTCTGGGTTATGCTGGTAGATTTCTTCACTCCAAATCTCTTGTTGGTTGGCCCTTAGGAAATTTATTCTAGAAGGAAGAAATTATAGTTCTGTTCAGGCCACTATTGATATTACCAGGTGGGATTCCCTCGCCTGGTCAATTAATAATACCTGCTCCAATCAGTATTGTAAGGAGCACAGCAGGACATTGCCCATCACCAGCTTGTAATGTGGAAAGAACTGAACTAAAGCAATTTTATAATAACTAAAAATAATAATAATTATCTGAACCCAGCCATAAATATGAGTTTTCTTCTAAAGTTACTCGCAGTCTATCAGAGCAACAAGCAATAGTTCAGTCATAGAAAATAACCTCCCACAACTATGGGATGGATTTATGTAGTTAACACATGGCTGTAGTCATTTCAATTTAAAGGATCCTTTTAAACCATGCTAGGATAACCAGCCTAGTAACAGTAAGAAATTGGGCTGGGTGTCTTATGGACAATGCCAATATACAATTTCCCTTAAAGAAAAGGACAAGTATGAAACAAACTCAGATAACCTGTGGATATACCCTGCTGCACCTAATGGAAGTTCTTAACTTAAGTTCTTACATATCAGCTCAGTTCAGTTCAGTCACTCAGTTGTTTCCCACTATTTGCAACCCCATGAACTGCAGCACACCAGACTTCCATGTCCATTACCAAATCCCGGAGCTTACTCAAACTCATGTCCATCAAGTCGGTGATGCCATCCGACCATCTCATCCTCTGTCTTCTCCTTCTCCTCCTGCCCTTAATCTTTCCCAGCATTAGGGTCTTTTCCAAAGAGTCAGTTCTTCACATCAGGCAGCCAAAATATTGGAGTTTCAGCTTCAGCATGAGTCCTTCCTATGAACATTCAGGACTGATTTCCTTGAGCATTTACTGGTTTGATGCCCTTTCAGTTCAAAGGACCCTCAAGAGTCTTCTCCAACATCACAGTTCAAAAGCATCAATTCTTTGGTGCTCAGCTTTCTTTATAACCCAACTCTCATATCCATACATGACTACTGGAAAAACCATAGCTTTGACTAGACGGACCTTTGTCGGCAAAATAATGTCTCTGCTTTTTAATATGCTGTCTATGTTGGTCATACTTTTCTTCCAAGGAGCAAGCATCTTTTAATTTCATGGCTGCAGTTGTCTTAAATCAGATATTAGCAGAAAAAGGATACATATGTACTAACCAATATCTCCTGTTATGTATATGTTAATACCACATCAGAAGTTAAAATCTATAAAAGATAAAAATAGACAACCAGCTACCTGGCTATAACTCTCTCCAAAAGAGCCAGGTCCAGACTGGTCTTTAGACTTTTCTCCTGAATTCCTCAATGAATGAGAACTATTTTATTCTGGCTGTCATTCCTCCCTCTATTTCTAATTGAGTCTGTTGGCATGAAAAGTGCAGACTAAGTGACTGAGATCTGAATCACACAAGACTCAGATCCAGTCTTGAAACTTGAAACTCAGGAATAGTTCCAATTTGGTGTCCAGTGCCCAAACTGAGGCAGGTCTACACCCCATTACAGCAGTAAGTGGCCAGACCAGTTATTGCCTCATTCCCTGAAAGATTTGGGGAAGGATGAGATAGGATTGAGCATTCTTTGGGATTGCCTTTCTTAGGGATTGGAATGAAAACTGACCTTTTCCAGTCCTGTGGCCACTGTTGAGTTTTCCAAATTTACTGGCATATTGAGTGCAGCACTTTCACAGCATCGTCTTTCAGGATTTGAAATAGCTCAACTGGAATTCCATCACATCCACTAGCTTTGATGTAGTGATGCTTTCTAAGGCCCACTTGACTTCACATTCCAGAATGTCTGGCTCTAGGTAAGTGATCACACCATTGTGATTATCTGGGTCATGAAGATCTTTTTTGTAGAGTTCTTCTGTGTATTCTTGCCACCTCTTCTTAATATCTTCTTCTTCTGTTAGGTCCATACCATTTCTGTCCTTTATTGAGCCCATTTTTGCATGAAATGTTCCCTTGGTATCTCTAATTTTCTTGAAGAGATCTCTAGTCTTTCCCATTCTGTTATTTTCCTCTATTTCTTTGCATTGATCACTGAGGAAGTCTTTCTTATCTCCCCTGGGTTTTCCTTGGAATGCTGCATTCAAATGGGAATATCTTTCCTTTTCTCCTTTGCTTTTCACTTCTCTTCATTTCACAGCTATTTGTAAGGCCTCCTCAGACAACCATTTTGCCTTTTTGCATTTCTTTTCCATGGGGTGGTCTTGATCCCTGTCTCCAGTACAATGTCACAAACCTCCGTCCATAGTCCATCAGGCTCTCTGTCTATAAGATCTGGTCCCTTAAATCTATTTCTCACTTCCACTGTATAGTCGGAAGGAATTTGATTTAGGTCATACCTGAATGGTCTAGTGGTTATCCCTACCTTCTTCAGTTTAAGTCTGAATTTGGCAGTAAGGAGTTCATGGTCTGAGCCACAGTCAGCTCCTGGTCTTGTTTTTGCTGACTGTATAGAGCTTCTCCATCTTTGGCTGCAAAGAATATAATCAACCTGATTTCAGTGTTGACCATCTGGTGATGTCCATGTGTAGAGTCTTCTCTTGTGTTGTTGGAAGAGGGTGTTTGCTATGACCAGTGTGTTCTCTTGGCAAAACTCTATTAGCCTTTGCCCTGCTTCATTCCATACTCCAAGGCCAAATTTGCCTGTCACTCCAGGTGTTTCCTGACTTCCTACTTTTGCATTCCAGTCCCCTATAATGAAAAGGACATCTGTTTTGGGTGTTAGTTCTAAAAGGTCTTGTAGATCTTCATAGAACCATTCAACTTCAGTTTCTTCAGCATTACTGGTTGGGGCATAGGCTTGGATTACCATGATATTGAATGGTTTGCCTTGGAAACGAACAGAGATCATTCTGTCGTTTTTGAGATTGCATCCAAGTACTGCATTTCAGACTCTTTTATTGACTATGATGGCTACTCCATTTCTTCTAAGGGATTCCTGCCCACAATAGTAGATATAATGGTCATCTGAGTTAAATTCACTCATTCTGGAAGTGAACTGAGAACTTCCAGATGTTCAAGCTGGTTTTAGAAAAGGCAGAGGAACCAAAGATTAAATTGCCAATATCCACTGGATATTTGAAAAAGCAAGAGAGCTCCAGAAAAACATCTATTTCTGCTTTATTGACTACACCAAAGCCTTCGACTGTGTGGATCACAATAAACTGTGGAAAATTCAGAAGGAGATGGGAATACCAGACCACCTGACCTGCCTCTTGAGAAACCTGTATGCAGGTCAGGAAGCAACAGTTAGAACTGGATATGGGACAACAGACTGCTTCCAAATAGGAAAAAGAGTACGTCAAGGCTGTATATTGTCACCCTGCTTATTTAACTCATATGCAGAGTACATCATGAGAAACGCTGGGCTGGAAGAAGCACAAACTGGAATCAAGATTGCCAGGAGAAATATCAATCACCTCAGATATGCAGATGACACCACCCTTATGGCAGAAAGTGAAGAGAAACTAAAAAGCCTCTTGATGAAAGTGAAACAGGAGAGTGAAAAAGTTGCCTTAAAGCTTAACATTCAGAAAACTAAGATCATGGCATCTGGTCCCATCACCTCAAGGGAAATAGATGGGGAGACAGTGGAAACAGTGTCAGACTTTATTTTGGGGGACTGCAAAATCACTGCAGATGGTGACTGCAGAAAATGAAATTAAAAGATGCTTACTCCTTGGAAGGAAAGTTATGACCAACCTAGATAGCATATTAAAAAGCAGAGACATTACTTTGTCAACAAGGGTCCATCTGGTCAAGGCTATGGTTTTTCCAGTGGTCATGTATGGATGTGAGAGTTGCACTGTGAGGAAAGCCAAGCACCGAAAAATTGATGCTTTTGAGGTGTGATGTTGGAGAAGACTCTTGAGAGTCCCTTGGACTGCAAGGAGATCCAACCAGTCCATCCTAAAGGAGATCAGTCCTGGGTGTTCATTGGAAGGACTGATGCTGAAGCTGAAACTCCAATACTTTGGCCACCTCATGCGAAGAGTTAACTCGTTGGAAAAGACCCTGATGCTGGGAGGGATTGGGGGCAGGAGGAGAAGGGGACAACAGAGGATGAGATGGCTGGATGGCATCCCCGACTCAATGGGCATGAGTTTGAGTAAACTCCGGGAGTTTGTGATGGACACGGAGGCCTGGTGTGCTGCGATTCATGGGGTCGCAAAGAGTCAGACACGACTGAGTGACTGAACTGAACTGAGATAGGATTAGAGATTGAAACCAAGTTCCCCTAAAACCTAGTTCCTCTGTTGAGTTTATGATTAAACTCTTTATCCAAAAATAATTCCTTTTTCTTGTCCAACACCTGTTTTCCTCAAGATTGAGGAGTACTTATGAGAAAAGGGGTATTGTAATCAAACAGGATCCATGGCCGCCTTCCTGGGGCAAGCCCTTCCTCCATATCCTCTGCTTTAGCTCCTCTCTAAAGTACCTAGATAACAGTATCTGATGTACATTCCTGAGTTGTTTTACAAATTTGAACCCCATCCCACCCTCCCACCAAAGGAAGATATTAACTACTTGATACTATGAGCATACAGCCTCTAGGCCTCCTGAAGCTTAAAGATTGATAATGTTAATCCGTGATACCATCAATCAATCAGAGAACTGCATGAGCTGATTATATACCCTGGATGCCCCTTCCCTTACCTGACCTTTAAAATTGCTTTGCTGAAACTCTGAGAAATTTAGGGTTTGAGGGGCACAAGTTACCTGTCTCTTTGCATGCCCCTGCAATAAACCTTTTTCTGCTTCAAACTTCAGTATTTCAGTACTGTTTGACCTCACTATGTGTTAGGTACATAAACTTGCTTTCAGTAATACACCCTTTTTTTTCAACAAACTTTTTTTTTTTTTTAGCACAGTTATATAGTCACAGCAACACTGAGCAGTACAGAGAGTTCCCATATACCTATCAAAAAAAAGTTGCCTGCCATATCAGTAAACAAAAGATATTGCAGTCCTCAAGTCACTACATTATAGTTGTTCCAATAGTATGCCCTGAGGGAACTCAGCATAGGAACAAAACACCCCCCATCTAGCAGTCAGCTGCCACACCACCCCTGATGGCACACCCTGAGAAGACTTAAGAAGAGAAAGTATAGGATATAAGCCCCAGATTGTTGAGGTGCATATCACAGGAATGATTTCAATGGGCCCACACTTGCATCTTCCCAGACATAGAAAAGTGCTAAATTCCTTAACTTTGGGTATCTGATTTTCTTTAATTAACTGTAATCTTTTGGTGTTCCAACAACCTGGAGTCTTCTTTTGCAGATACTCCTATATAACCTGGTGCCTTCCTTACCTCTTCAGAGATATCTCTCAGAGCTATCTGAGAGGCCACATGGACTTTAAGTCCTCAGTTTTGTCTACCTAACTAAAACATAATCCTCAACTTTTAGATTGTGTGTTTTTACTTTCAGTTGACATACTCTTGCCCCACAAATATGCACAACCTCCCCCATTATCAACAACGCCCATCAGATAGGTATACTTGTTACAAACAATGAACCTACACTGATCTGTCATTATCAGCCAAAGTTCACAGTTTGCATTAGAGTTCACTCTTGGTGTTGTACATTCTATAGGTTTGAACAAGTGTATAAGGACTTTTTTCCATCATTATTGTATAATACAAAGTAGTTTCACTGCAACAGAGAATCAGAACCATAACAGTACCCTTGGTCTAAAATAGAAATGGACATTGAGGGCTCAGAAAGACCTGAGAAGTGGTTCCAAAATTTTTAGCATTTGAATCACTCAGGAAACAAGTTTAAAAATTCAGATTTCAGGATGCCACTTTTTTCTTCACCCCAACCTCAACATAACCACAAGAGATTATAATCCTATGAGTAAGAAATGGGATTCATAATTTTACATTTTTAATCCATTTGGGAAATAAACCATGGCAATTTACAGAAGAAAATGTTATCTTACAATTGTTAAGAAATAAAAGGAAGGTGGCATAACTATTTTTCAGTATTTACCATTTACAAATGGCAACCAGCTCAACTATTCTTGCCGGGAGAATCCCATGGACAGAGGAGCCTGGTGGGCTACAGTCCATAGCATCACAAAGAGTCAGACCCGACTGAGTGACTAACACTTACTTACTTACTTACTTACTTACTTACTTACCTGCCAGACGCTATTTTAAATGTTTCACCAGTGTCTCTGGTTCATTTAACGCTTCCCTGGTGGCTCAGACGGTAAAGCGTCTGCCTACAATGCGGGAGACCTGGGTTCAGTCCCTGGGTCGGGAAGATCTCCTGGAGAAGGAAATGGCAACCCACTCCAATATTCTTGCCTGGAAAATCCCATGGATGGATAAACCTGGTAGGCTACAGTTCATGGGGTCACAGAGTCAGACATGACTGAGCGACTTCACTTTCACTCTCATCATCTGATGAGGGGGTATGATGATCAGGTAAGCAGCAGAGGTCATATCTGTACTCGGGCAATCTGGCTTCAGATGGGGTGCCACTCCATTGTACTACCCAACCAGGATGAGGGCGCAGTGTTGTATAAATGAGCCTCTGGCCATGGTGCTGGGAAAACAACATGGGCATTGGCCTGCTGTCTTGCATTCACTCCCATGGCCCTAGTAATCCAATAACTCATTCAGAGGGACATGCCTTTCAGCAGGCAGGACCCCAATCCTGGCTCTGATAGCCCTCCAAAGACAGGATAGTTCTGCCTCAACTCATCATAAAGCAACTGTGTAAGAAAGGATAGAAGATAAGGATCAGAAAGCAGATTCAGGAGAATCCTTGAAGGCTAGGGCTAAAGAATTACTCTTGAGAGCAGGAGGTGGGAGAGGTTTTTAAGCAAGTGATGGCATGGGTTTGTTTTAGGGGAAAGACTGGTAGCAGAAATACACATTGGGAATAAGAGAAGCCAAAAGTTTTAGGTGAGGACTGAAGAGGGATGGGGGGAGGGGGGGCGGGGAACACAAACTCCAGAAGCTTCCTTCCCTGTGGACCCCACACATCCACACTCAGGAAACAGTTTTGAATGAATGAGTGACTCCAAGGGCATGTCCAAAGTTGGATCAATAGGATTTGATGTCAGCAGATGAGGGTGAAGAAGTCAAGGAGAGCTGATAGCTGGATGCCTTCAGGACTGAATGGATAAGGATGCCAACAACCCCCCTAGCAATCAAGAGTCACCTGTAATAAAGTAGGAAAACATGCTCCAGATGCATGCCTATATAAAGAGTATATTCAGTCACTAACATGACTTTTAAATGTCTGCTAGATCGAGTTAGCATGTTCACTTAATATTCTCTCAACCTGCAGGAGTTAAAGCCAGGTAAATAGGAACCTGTGGACTGCTAGTCTCAGTGTGTGCTGAAGATGTAAGTAGAGTTGCAGTTAGGGCACAGAGACTTCCCAGCTATGAGGCTCCTAAAAAGCTGCCCACTTTCTGGACATATATTTCCTTATTTGTAAAGTAAGTATTCATATGATGCTTGCCTCATAGGAATGTTTAAGGATTAAATAAGACATATGTAAAAATGGTAACAGAAATTATGAGCCCTCATGAGGCATTCAATAGGTGTGATTATCAGTAATGTCATCTCTAGATACATACCTAATATAAGAGATTTTTAAAAGCATTAATCTTTGTGTGTGTGTTAGTTGCTCAGGTGTGTCCAACTCTTTGAACCCCATGGACTGCAGCCACCAGGCTTCTCTTTCCAAAGGATGCTCCAGGCAAGAATACTGGAGAGGGTTGTCATTTCCTACTCCAGGGGATCTTCCTCATCTGGGGATAGAACCTGGGCCTCCTGCATTGCAGGTGAATTCTTTACTGTCTGAGCCACCAGGGAAGCCCTTTTAACCTTTATAGGGATCTAAAACTTACCTTCCTGTCTTCAGGTATCCCTAACCCCAACAACATGAGGCCTTAACCCTGGAATGGGTGAATACATTAAGATCATCCCCATCCTCCTAAATTTAAGCCAGCTAAGGCTGATATTCACTCACATGTAGCCACACAGAATTTGCAGGGCCAAAATAAGACCAGTGTCCAGTCATTCAGTAGCCTACACTTTTCCACTGTACTACAAGCATCCATCTTCACCCATGGTGGACACAGGAACATAGAAAATGTCTGCAGGGGCTTATCTTTCACAAAGAAGAAATCCATGGAGATATCTTCATGATAGGACAGGGTTCCCTGGCCCCATCAAATAGTTGTAATAGGGAAGAACTCCATATTAGATCTGTTTCCTTTACTTTAATCTTTGTATTCTATTGCTTTTGAATAGAGTTAAGAACATTGCCTATAGCCTGAAATATAAAGGACAGCCCATTCTCAAGGCTCTGACCTTTGAGGATATAGCACTTTTCCAGTCATACAGAGGTTTTAAAATTGCAAAACAGAGAATAATATTTGTCTTGTTGGAGGTTCACAAGAACTTCGTGGCCTATGGATATGGCCTATGGATAGCGGCAAGAACAAAGGATTATGACACCAGAAGTTTGCACCAACCAACCATGTCCCTCCCTCATCTTGCCTTTTAAAACACTGCTGAAACCCTTTGGGGACTTTGGGGTTTGAATAAGGCAGAAGCCAGCCATCTCCTTTCATGGCCCTGCAATAAACCTTGATCTGCTCCAAACTCTGACACTTAAATTCTTTTACCCTTACTGTGCTTAAAGCACACAAGTTTGTTTACAGTAACAAAGCTATAGGCAAGATTAGGATAAAGGTGATCCACACCCCACAGAGAAGACAAAGTCTGGGAGACAGACAATGAGGTGTAAATAAAGCCTCAAATAGTCAGAAGACCAGAAGTGGGATGTCACACCTACAACACTAGCAAAGTCCAACAGCAAGAAGAAAGACTTTTCTTTCCTTTCAAGGATTCAGCCAATAAAAAGTTATGGACCACAACAACCCTCCCAACTTCCTTTCCCCTCTATAAAAGAGTTCTCCTTCCCTTATCCTTTGGGGACTTGCATGTGACTCACCATGGTTGCAGACACTGAATTGCAATTCTCTGCTGATCCCAAATAAACCCACCTTTGCTGGAGAAATATCTGATAGTCTATGTGCTTTGGGTCAACAGAGAAAGGGAGTCAACACATTGGGGAACACCTGGAAGACTCTGAAAGACAAATTATCCACTTGACACACCTGAATGGACACTAGTTGACACTTCTCAGGCTGACCAGATGCAGGACTATAAAGATCCAAAAAATCAAGAATAAACTACAGGAGGTAAACTTATACTTGTTATACTATTTATTCCACTATAAGGAATTAGTTGTAAATTTTAATGCACCTTTATTCTGTTCTACATCTTGCTTGGAGCTGTAGTTATTGTATAAAATTGCCAAAACTCATCAAACTAAATGCTTAAGGGAAACAGAGAAAGAGCCCTGGAGAGCTCACCCAGCTTCCATTTACAACATGTGGATTTCTGACTGTTAGTGAAAAACAACAAGATTAATACATATGGCATTCTGAAAATAATGTAAAGAATCCTAGTTTGAAATTAAACATTTGTATGTCAGGCTGTATATTGTCACACTGCTTATTTAATTTATATGCAGAGTACATCATGAGAAACGCTGGGCTGGAAGAAGCACAAGCTGGAATCAAGATTGCCAGGAGAAATATCAATCACCTCAGATATGCAGATGACACCACCCTTATGGCAGAAAGTGAAGAGGAACTAAAAAGCCTCTTGATGAAAGTGAAACAGGAGAGTGAAAAAGTTGCCTTAAAGCTTAACATTCAGAAAACTAAGATCATGGCATCTGGTCCCATCACCTCAAGGGAAATAGATGGGGAAACAGTGGAAACAGTGTCAGACTTTATTTTGGGGGGCTGCAAAATCACTGCAGATGGTGACTGCAGAAAATGAAATTAAAAGATGCTTACTCCTTGGAAGAAAAGTTATGACCAACCTAGATAGCATATTAAAAAGCAGAGACATTACTTTATCAACAAAGGTCCATCTGGTCAAGGCTATGGTTTTTCCAGGGGTCATGTATGGATGTGAGAGTTGCACTGTGAGGAAAGCCAAGCGCCGAAAAATTGATGCTTTTGAACTGTGGTGTTGGAGAAGACTCTTGAGAGTCCCTTGGACTGCAAGGAGATCCAACCAATCCATCCTAAAGGAGATCAGTCCTGGGTTTTCATTGGAAGGACTGATGCTGAAGCTGAAACTCCAATACTTTGGCCACCTCATGCGAAGAGTTGACTCATTGGAAAAGACCCTGATGCTGGGAGGGATTGGGGGCAGGAGGAGAAGGGGATGACAGAGGATGAGATGGCTGGATGGCATCACCAACTCGATGGGCAAGAGTCTGAGTAAACTCCGGGAGTTTGTGATGGACAAGGAGGCCTGGCATGCTGCGATTCATGGGGTCGCAGAGTTGGACACGACTGAGTGACTGAACTGAACTGAACTGACTGATACATTCATGATCACTAGTTACTGAAAGCCTAAACCATCTCAGCCCTCAGGCAATTCACATCCCCCTCATGTCATCAGCTTCTCTGACAAGAGCCTCCAGAGAGTCTGTCTTGACACCAGTGGCAGTTTCCACAGCTGTACTCCCTTTGCAAGTGGACAGTTTGAAGTGGGAGATAGATGGACCCCGGGCTAGACAACTGGTGTTTCTCAAGAGAAGTCAAATTCAAGCTTTGTTCTCACCCAAGCACTCCAATGCCAAAGCTAGTGGTAAAAGCTGAGCTCTGCTAAAGCAAAGAGATAAGGTGCCCACTCCTTAGGTCAAGGAAAACTTTTCCTTCCACACATGCATAGAAGGCTCCTTGAAGTTCAAAAAGGGAGGGAACTTCATCCCATAATAAGTATAGACATGCACCTATAGGCCTCTGCTGTGGGATCCATCTTGGCAAAATCTTGGGGAGGTTTCAAAGACCAGTCAAGTGTGAAGAAAGAAATGAGATAATTGGCCAAGTAAACAAAGACCCACACAATTGCACTCATCTCACACACAAGCAAAATAATGCTCAAAGTTCTCCAAGTCAGGCTTTGACAACACCTGAACCAAGAACTTCCACATGTTCAAGCTGTATTTTAAAAAGGCAGAGGAACCAGAGATCAAACTGCCAATATCTGTGATCATAGAAAAAGCAGGAGAATTCTGGAAAAACATCCACTTCCCCTTCATTGACTATGCTAAAGCCTTTAACTGTGTGGATCACAACAAACTCTGGAAAATTCTTTAAAAATGGGAACATCAGACCACCTTACCTGCCTCCTGAGAAACCTGTATGCAGGTCAAGAAGCAACAGTTAGAATTGGTCATAGCACAACAGACTGGTTCCAAATCAGGAAAGGAGTACATCAAATCTGTATATCGTCACCCTGCTAATTTAACTTATATGCAGAGTAAGTAAGGCTGCTTAGAACCCAAAAGTCTCCAGTTTCTGGAGGAACCAGCCCCCCACCTCAAAAAAGGAAAACTATTTCATTTTATTCACAGAGGGATAATTTACCAAATTGCTATAAGTCATGAGTAACTTGAGGGGAAGGGCTTCCCCATATCTGGAAAACAGATCAAAACCAGTAACATTCCAGAAAAATAAATAAATAAATAAACATTATAACCACATTCACCAGTTTACTTGGTAATCAGTACTTTTTTAATTTCTTTAGAAGCCCTCAAATTTTCCATTAGGATTTTTAATGTGGTACCAGTTCAGCAGTATCATTTGAAATTTATCAGAGATCTGCACTTGTCAAAAAGCCCTGTGAAGCTTCTTGAAGATGAAGCACTTTTGCAAAAGCATCAGAACTATCTATAAATAGCAGAGTTAAAAATCACAGTTAAACACCTAATTACAATGTAATAACTAGAATTATGACTTGTAACATTTTATCAGGAGATACTCAAATTTTAGAACCTATATGTAATTTCTGTTATATTTATATTTATATATTTATTAATTATATTTCTTTATATTTATGTTTATATTAATATTTATATTAATTTATGTTTATATTAATATATTTATATTAATATTTATCCATACTATATAATCTGAGGGGGTTAACATTCATTTCACAATGCTTCCTGCGTAATTTAACATACAAAGCGATCCTAGTTAATTTTTTTTCCTCTGAGATGGTTCAGAGGCTCTCTGAAGCAACCAAAAGTTAGCTGAAGTCAAAAGAACTTTGGAATTTGGTAGTAAGTTTGTAAAAAATATAAAAGAGTTTTCAAAACATTTGGTCAGATAGAATCATAGTCCACTGTGCCCAGCAATCCCACTACTGGACATGTACCCTGAGAAAACCATAACTGAAAAAGACACATGTATTCCAATGTTCATTGCAGCACTATTAACAATAGATAGGACATGGAAGCAACCTAAATGTCCATCGGCAGATGAATGGATAAAGAAGTTGTGGTACAAATATGCAATGGAATATTACTCAGCCATAAAAAGGAACACATTTGAGGCTATTCTAATGAGGTGGATGAAGCCAGAGCCTGTTATGTGGAGTGAAGTCAGAAAGAGGAAAACAAATATCATATTTTAATGTATATGGAATCTACAAAGATGTTACTGATGAACCTATTTGCAAGGCAGGAATGGAGACACAGACAGAACAAACTCGTGAACAAAGTGGAGGAAGGAGAGGATGGGACTACTTGAGAGAATAACATGGAAACAAATATATTACCATGTGTGAAATAGATAACCAGGGGGAATTTACTGTATGACAACTCAGGGAGCTCAAACTGGTGCTCTCTGTCAACCTAGAGGGGTGGGATGCAGTGGGAGGTAGGAGAGAGGTTCAAGAGGAAGGAGACATATATATACCTATGGCTGATTCATGTTGATGTATGGCACAAACCAACATGATATTGTAAAGCAATTGTCCTCCAATCAAAAATAAATATTTTTTTTAAAACAGAATCCTAGGTCACTGTGAATATTTACAAGCAAATACAGATTGCTTAAAGGCAAGGAAGTTCACAAAATCTGTTATCAAAAGCAGTATTCTATGTAAAACTTATTTTCTTAGCAGAGTGGAAACAAGTCTAGTCTTGTACCAGCCTACTTTTAATAACAAAAGCCACTTACTTAATTAATTTTAACCTAACCTCAGCTCAACCATGTACAAAACTCCTTTTTCTACTCAAAATACATTACCTATTATATACTGAAATGTTTCTTTTATTATTTTTAGCAGCTTTAGTCACATATTTTTTTTTAATTTTTATTAGTTGGAGGCTAATTACTTTACATCATTACAGTAGTTTTTGTTATACATTGAAATGAATTAGCCATGGATTTACATGTATTCCCCATCCCAGTCCCCCCTCCCACCTCCCTCTCCACCCGATCCCTCTGGGTCTTCCCAGTGCACCAGGCCCGAGCACTTGTCTCATGTACCCAACCTGGGCAGGTGATCTGCCCTAGATAATATACATGTTTCACCTAGATAATATACATGTTTCAGTGCTGTTCTTTTGAAACATCCCACCCTCGCCTTCTCCCAGAGTCCACAAGTCTGTTCTATACATCTGAGTCCCTTTTTCTGTTTTGCATATAGGGTTATCGTTATCATCTTTCTAAAGTCCATATATATGTGTTAGTATACTGTAATGGTCTTTATCTTTCTGGCTTACTTCGCTCTGTATAATGGGCTCCAGTTTCATCCATCTCATTAGAACTGATTCAAATGAGTTCTTTTTAATGGCTGAGTAATATTCCATTGTGTATATGTACCGTAGCTTCCTTATCCATTCGTCTGCTGATGGGCATCTAGGTTGCTTCCATGTCCTGGCTATTATAAACAGTGCTGTGATGAACATTGGGGTGCACATGTCTCTTTCAGATCTGGTTTCCTCAGTGTGTATGCCCAGAAGTGGGATTGCTGGGTCATATGGCAGTTCTATTTCCAGCTTTTTAAGAAACCTCCACACTGTTTTCCATAGTGGCTGTACTAATTTGCATTCCCACCAACAATGTAAGAGGGTTCCCTTTTCTCCACACCCTCTCCAGCATTTATTGCTTGTAGACTTTTGGATAGCAGCCATCCTGACTGGCGTATAATGGTACCTCATTGTGGTTTTGATTTGCATTTCTCTGATAATGAGTGATGTTGAGCATCTTTTCATGTGTTTGTTAGCCATCTGTATGTCTTCCTTGGAGAAATGTCTGTTGAGTTCTTTGGCCCATTTTTTGATTGGGTCATTTATTTTTCTGGAGTTGAGCTGGAGGAGTTGCTTGTATATTTTTGAGATTAATCCTTTGTCTGTTGCTTCGTTTGCTATTATTTTCTCCCAATCTGAGGGCTGTATTTTCACCTTGCTTATAGTTTCCTTTGTTGTTTAGTCACATATTTAAAATAGAATCCTCAACTCTTAAAAATTTTATTAATTCCTAGTGAAAACCAAATGGCAAGTAATTGTGAACTCTTTGTCATACCAGCACTTCCTGATTGGAAACCTATGCTTTAGTTTTCCTTTCCTAACAAGGCAAACAAAGGCAGGTAAACTTACACCTGCCCAGCAACAAATGTTCCAATACTTTATCCTGTTTGAAATGGCACAGATAGTCAATGAATTCTTATCATTCAACCTTAGTTTCAGGTTATCAAAATCTGGAGAGATTTGAGATGACAGTCTCAAAACATAAGTATTGCTATAGAGTTTACCTTTTATCATATCAAGTTATTTTTCTTGTTGACAAGTGCCTATGTTAATCAAACTAACAAGCTTAAGCTAGCTTCAATAGTACATGATTCAGAACTAAATTTTCCCCAGATCATGTGAACCTGCAATATACTTGGCCAATGTTTTAAAGATCTGCAAGTAGTATTTAACTTGTAAGGGTTTACTTTTAAGTCAATTAAGTAGAGCTCATTTACGAATTAATTTTTACATAAGGATGGAAAGAGAGATCTCAGTTTTTCTGCTTGAGTTTAAAAAGGCCTTTCTCTCAAAACTTCCCTGGTGGCCCAGGGTTAAGAATCTGCCTGCGAGTGCAGGAAACAGGGGGTTGAGCTAAAAGCTGGTTTTTTGAAAAGGTAAAGCTAAAAGATGGTTTTTTGAAAAGGTAAATAAAATTGACAAACCGTTAGCCAGACTCATCAAGAAACAAAGGGAAAAGAACAAAATCAACAAAATTAGAAATGAAAATGGAAAGATCACAACAGACAACACTGAAATACAAAGGATCATAAGAGACTACTACCAGTATCTATATGCCAATAGAATGGACAACTTGGAAGAAACAGACAAATTCTTAGAAAAGTATAACTTTCCAAAACTGAACCTGGAAGAAATAGAAGATCTTAACAGACCCATCACAAGCAAGGAAATCGAAACTGTAATCAGAAATCTTCCAGCAAACAAAAGCCCAGGACCAGATGGCTTCACAGCTGAATTCTACCAAAAATTTAGAGAAGAGCTAACACCTACCTTACTCAAACTCTTCCAGAAAATTGCAGAAGAAGGTAAACTTCCAAACTCATTCTATGAGGCCACCATCACCCTAATTACAAAACCAGACAAAGATGCCACAAAAAAAAAGAAAACTACAGGCCAATATGACTGATGAACACAGATGCAAAAATCCTTAACAAAATTCTAGCAAACAGAATCCAACGACATATTTAAAAGATCATACACCATGACCAAGTGGGCTTTATCCCAGGAATGTAAATATTCTTTAATATCTGCAAATCAATCAATATAATACACCACATTAACAAACAGAAAGATAAAAATCATATGATTATCTCAATAGATGCAGAAAAAGCCTTTGACAAAATTCAACATCCATTTATGATTAAAACTTTCCAGAAAGCAGGAATAGAAGGAACATACCTCAACATAATTAAAGCTGTATATGACAAACCCACAGCAAACATTATCCTCAATGGTGAAAAATTGAAAGCATTTCCCTTAAAGTCAGGAATAAGACAAGGGTGCCTACTCTCACCACTACTATTCAACATAGTTTTGGAAGTGTTGGCCACAGCAATAAGAGCAGAAAAAGAAATAAAAGGAATCCAGATAGGAAAAGAAGAAGTAAAACTCTCACTGTTTCCAGACGACATGATCCTCTACATAGAAAACCTTAAAGACTCTATCAGAAAATTACTAGAGCTAATCAATGAACACAGTAATGTTGCAGGATATAAAATTAACACACAGAAATCCCTTGCATTCTTATACACTAACAATGAGAAAACAGAAAGAGAAATTAAGGAAACAATACCATTCACCATTGCAACAAAAAGAATAAAATATTTAAGAGTATATCTACCTAAAGAAACGAAAGACCTATACACAGAAAACTATAAAACACTGATGAAAGAAATCAAAGAGGACACAAATAGATGGAGAAATATACCATGTTCAGGGATTGAAAGAATCAAATTGTGAAAATGAGTATATTACACAAACCAATCTATAGATTCAATGCACTCCCTATCAAGCTACCAATGGTATTTTTCAGAGAACTAGAACAAATAATTTCACAATCTGTATGGAAATACAAAAAACTTCGAATAGCCAAAACAATCTTGGAAAGAAAAATGAAACTGGAGGAATCAACCTGCCTGACTTCAGGCTCTACTACAAAGCCACAGTCATCAAGACAGTATGGTACTGGCAGAAAGACAGAAATATAGATCAATGGAACAGAATAGAAAGCCCAGAGATAAATCCATGTACCTGTGGACACCTTATCTTTGACAAAACAGGCAAGGATATACAATGGAAAAAAGACAACCTCTTTAACAAGTGGTGCTGGGAAAACTGGTCAACCACTTGTAAAGGAATGAAACTAGAACACTTTCTAACACCATACACAAAAATAAACTCAAAATGATTCAAATGAATTCTTTTTAACGGCTGAGTAATATTCCATAGTGTATATGTACCACAGCTTCCTTATCCATTTGTCTGCTGATGGGCATCTAGGTCAGGAGGGGGGATTGGTATGGGGAACACAGGTAAATCCATGGCTGATTCATGTCAATGTATGGCAAAAACCACTACAATATTGTAAAGTAATTAGCCTCCAATGAATAAAAATACATGGAAAAAAAAACTTTAAAAAAATAAAAATAAATTTAAAAAATTTTTTAAAATAAAAAAAAAACGCAAAATGGATTAAAGACCTGAATGTAAGACCAGAAACTATAAAACTCCTAGAGGAGAACATAGGCAAAACACTCTCCAACATAAATCACAGCAGGATCCACTATGACCCTCCTCCCAGAATATTGGAAATAAAAGCAAAAATAAACAAATGGGACCTAATGAAACTTAAAAGCTTTTGCACAACAAAGGAAACTATAAGCAAGGTGAAAAGACAGCCCTCAGATTGGGAGAAAATAATAGCAAAAGAAGCAACAGACAAAGGATTAATCTCAAAAATATACAAGCAACTCCTGCAGCTCAATTCCAGAAAAATAAATGACCCAATCAAAAAATGGGCCAAAGAACTAAACAGACATTTCTCCAAAGAAGACATACAGATGGCTAACAAACACATGAAAAGATGCTCAACATCACTCATTATCAGAGAAATGCAAATCAAAACCACAATGAGGTACCATTACATGCCAGTCAGAATGGCTGCTATCCAAAAGTCTACAAGCAATAAATGCTGGAGAGGGTGTGGAGAAAAGGGAACCCTCTTACACTGTTGGTGGGAATGCAAACTAGTACAGCACTATGGAGAACAGTGTGGAGATTCCTTAAAATACTGGAAACAGAATTGCCATATGACCCAGCAATCCCACTTCTGGGCATAAACACCAAGGAAACCAGATCTGAAAGAGACATGTGCACCCCAATGTTCATCACAGCACTGTTTATAATAGCCAGGACATGGAAGCAACCTAGATGCCCATCAGCAGACGAATGGATAAGGAAGCTACGGTACATATACACAATGGAATATTACTCAGCCATTAAAAAGAATTCATTTGAATCAGTTCTAATGAGATGGATAAAACTGGAGCCCATTATACAGAGTGAAGTAAGCCAGAAAGATAAAGACCAATACAGTATACTAACGCATATATATGGAATCTAAAAAGATGGTAACGATAACCCTATATGCAAAACGGAAAAAGAGACATAGATGTACAGAACAGACTTTGGACTCTGGGAGAAGGCGAGGGTGGAATGTTCTGAGAGAATAGCATTGAAACAAGTATACTATCAAGGGTGAAACAGATCACCAGCCCAGGTTGGATGCATGAGACAAGTGCTCAGGGCTGGTGCACTGGGAAGACCCAGAGGGATGGGATGGGAGGGAGGTGGGAGGGGGAATCGGGATGGGGAACACATGTAAATCCATGGCTGATTCATGTCAATGTATGGCAAAAACCACTACAATATTGTAAAGTAATTAGCCTCCAGCTAATAAAAATAATTGGGGGAAAAGAAAGAAGAGATATCTAAATATAAAAGGTCAGGGTAGCTTTATCTTAGCTCTGTTGCCAACTGAATATATTAATTATACTAATTTTCCCTAAAATATCTTTCAGTAGGTTTGATGTGTATCATTTATTATAAAATTATATAACTCATTAAAACATGTGGTCTACACACTAAAAACAAATAAATAAATAAATAAATGGGAAAAAAAAAAAAAAGAAAAGAAACAGGGGTTTGATCTCTAGTCCAGGAACTAATATCCCACATGCTGTGGGGCAACTAAGCCTGAGCATCACAACTACTGAGCCTGACTGCTATAACAACTCGCATGCCTGAGAACCTGTGTTCCACAACAGGAGAAGGCATCTCCATGAGAAGCCCATGCACCACAGCTCAAAAGCAGCCCCTCCTCACTGCAATTAAAGAAAGCTCACATGCAGCAACAAGGACCCAGCACAGCCAAATAAATAAATAAATAAATATAAATATCTTGCTTAAAAAAAATATTTTTAAGGACTTTCTCTATTCTTTTTCCCTTTAAAGCCCAAGTAGATTATTTACCTCTCAAGATGAGGTAGAAATAGCTAGGCAGTCAGTGTAGGTCTGAGACCTCAGTTCCATTTTTTAATTGCAACTCTCCCAAATAAACATCTCACTCCATTAACCTAAAGCTATACTTGTTGTTCCAGTTTCCAGGCTTCCAGAAGAATGCCACCTCAGTCTGGTTGGTCATAAAATATCCAGACCCAAGACAGGACAATCATTAACTGCTGTCCAATTTATCAAGAAGAAAAATATCAGATGGACCATTAACTCTTAACCCATACATCTTGTCCTTAAACAGTGGCCTGGGGTCATGAGAAAGAATCACAGGAATGGCAACTCAATGTCTAAAAAAAACTGAAAAACCGAGGATCAAAAAAATCCATAAAGATGAAAAACTGTACATAGTGGCCTTCAAACTGGTTGGTCAGAGATTACATATGTCAGGGACACGAGCCAACCAAAAAGGAACAGATCAATACTAATAAAGACATAAAACTGCTATAATTCTCACCTTTTTGGGCACTTCACCCACTCTCAGTGTCTATGCTGGGGATTTGTACTTCTCTTTACCTTAAAATAAATCCTGCTTGTTTGCATGTTCATGAAGTTCATTCTTGGGCTCCATGAACAAGAACTTAGATTCCCATTTCAAAGGTACAGGGAGAAATACAAACTCCTTTTATTAATGGAAATTGAAGAGTTCCCAGCTTTGCAGAAATACCCGCTAGGGGGATTATAAGAAAGAACAGAGCTTTGATCATCCATATTGAATTATCCACAGCTAGTGTTATTACTGGAGAAGGCAATGCAACCCACTTCAGTACTCTTGCCTGGAAAATCCCATGGATGGAGGAGCCTGGTAGGCTGCAGTCCATGGGGTCATGAAGAGTCGGACATAACTGGGCAAATTCGCTTTCACTTTTCACTTTCATGCATTAGAGAAGGAAGTGGCAACCCACTCCATTATTCTTGCCTGGAGAATCCCAGGGATGAGGGAGCCTGGTGGGCTGCCATCTATGGGGTCACACAGAGTTGGACACGACTAAAGCAACTTAGCAGCAGCAGCAGCAGCAGCAGTGTTATTACTATCAAATATCAAACAAACAATTCAAAGAGGTCTCTCAGGGTCACAGTTTTCTAGTCCAAAATTAGAAGTCCTCACCTTCCCATTTCCAAGCACATACACTTTGAAACTCACAAAAAGAACATGCTTGGAGAGTTCCTTGCCCTGCTATTGCAGCAAAAATAGAAATGAAGTTTTTCCTCTCCTGAAAACAAGGGAAGTAAGAAGAACAGTGAAGAGTCTAGGGAAGAAATATGGACAGGCCTGAAAGAGTTAATCACTTCTAGTTTTACTTTAACTGTTACTAACCTGTAGTGTAACCAGAAGCTAACCTATCACCCTCTAATACTAGGTAAATTACACCCTGCACTTGGTATTTGCTCTCCCTGACCTCTCTTACAGAAAACTACTCTTTACAGTTGCTTGCATTTCAGAAGGAAGACTGAAGGCCAAAACTCAGAGACAAGTGGACCCCAATTACCAGGCTGCCTGATGCCAGGTGCGACTGTTTTGAAATAATGCAGGAAGAAAAAAATGCAAAAACTTCATTCTGCTGTGTGTGTTCAGTCATGTCCGACTCTTTGCAAACCCATGACCATGGCCCACCAGGCTCCTCTGTCCATGAAGTTTTCCAGGCAGGAATGTGGAGTGTGTTTCCATTTCCTACTCTAGGGGATCTTCCTGACTCAGGGATCAAACCCACCTGTCTTGCATCTCCTGCATTGGCAGGTGAATTCTTTACTGCTGCGCCACCTTGGAAGCCCAAAAACGTCATTACTTTGAACTTTATCATTTACCCTAAGACCACAAGAGGCAGGTTATATAAAGTCTCTTGGTTCCCCAGGGTGGGGGTACATAGTTCTTGAGGTATCAGCCTGCTGTGTTCTCCCCTCTGCTGGCTAATTTTTAAAGCCATCTTCCTATTCCCTCCAAACTCTGTCTCCATATTTTTTTATTTGGCATCAGTAGGCAGAAAAAGCCAAGATTTTGACTGTAGCACTGCCTGAAGTTAAGGAGACAGCTGCCTACTTTGTTACTATTTAAGGTAACTGCATCCATATTCCTTCCTCTAGGCCCCTCTTTCCTTAAGGGCCACCAAATGACCCAGAGAGGCAGCTACACAAACTGAACACCACAATGGAAAAAAGCATAAGAACTCCCATCCCCTTAACATTAAGACTTGAGGGGCCATTATGTATACTTTGAGCTATAGACATCCCTTTGCTGATCAACTTGTAGCAAAATCAATAGAATACAAAAGCTAAAATAAAAGAAACAGGTCTAACATGGATCCCCCTGGGGTCCCCTAGGTGGTCCCATAAAAAGGAAATATCAGAATATGTAGGAAAGATGAGAAGATTGGGTTCTCAGCACAAAAAAATCTAATAATCACCCAAGTATGATCAAAGCCCAAAGGCTGAGACCCACCTAGTTAATAGCCTCAGCTACAAGATGAAAAACCTGAAGTTTCAGGGACTTCCCTGGTGGTTCAATGGTTAAGAGTCTGAACTTCCACTGCAGGGAGTATGGGTTCAATCCCTGGTTGGGGAACTAAAATCCCAGCAGGCCCTACAGCATGGCCTAAGAGAGTGGGAGAAGAGTTTCACCTCTGAGCCCTTTTTCATCTATGTTTCCTCCCAGCTCAAGGACCTTCAGTGCTTTCAAGAACAAAGGACTCCCGGACAGGACCATAATAGTGAAGAAAAAATTGGATTCCATGTTAGACATGTTTCTTTTATTTTAGCTTTTGTATTCTATTGATTTTGCTACAAGCTGATCGGGAAAGGGATGTCTATAGTTCAAAGTATACATAATGGCCCCTCAAGTCTTAATGTTAAATTAAAATACCTGTTTAGCTCACAGGAAACATCCTGATCCATACCATCTATGAATGGCTGCAGGACAAAAGATATTAACACATCCCCTCTCAGAGGAAACTAGGAGATATTTGCAGTAACTTAGGACCTTTGGGGGTTTCCCAGGTGGCTCAGTGATAAAGAAACCACCTGCCAATGCAGGAGATGTGGGTTTGATCCCTGGGTGGGGAAGATCCTGTGGAGAAGCAAATGGCAACCCTCACCAGTATTCCTGACTGGGAAATCACATGGACAGAGGATCCTGGTGGGCTACAGTCCATGGGGTTACAAAAGAGTCAGACATGACTTAGCAACTCAACAACAAATGGCCTTTCTACTTTACCTCCTCACTTCCCTCCTTTTTGTTCTATAAAAGAAACTAGTGTCCAGACCTTGGTAAGATGGTTTTCTAGGACATTAATCTGCAGTCTACTCAGACTTCTGACTTTCCAAATAAAGTGACTAACCCTTGCCCAAACAACCCCTCTTCCAATTTACTGGCCTGTCCTGGGGCAAGGAGAAGGAGGTCTAACTAGGTAGCAGGACCACCTGCTTCAAGACCATGTACCACTTCCCTAAAGGCTAGAGATAAGACCCTCACAGGCTTCAGGGACCCCATCCCCAGAGTTGTCCTCAAAGGAGAAAGCAGAACTACTAGCAATTAAGGAAATGCTCAGTCACTCAGTAGTGTCCGACTCTTTGTGACCCTGTGGACTGGAGCCTGACAGCCATGGACAGGCTTCTCTGTCCATGGGATTCTCCAGGCAAGAACACTGGAGTGGGTTGCCATTTCCTACTCCAAATTAAGAAAAGGAGCTGGTCAAATACATTCTTCAGTCGGGGCTGTGTGTCCCAGGCAAAGGCAAAATGTGCTCAAGAATACTGTTTGCATTCGTTAAATACAAAATAACTGTTTACAACCAAACACCAGGATGTACAGTAACAGGTGTACCAGGAGAGAGGGAGACATGGTCATAGACACAGGGAAGGGGCTGGGTGAAATTGGAACTCAGCTGTCACCTAAGGAATATGGGGAAAGGTGGGGACATTATTGGAAGGTGACAACAGGCCAGGGCCCTAATTAGATAAAGGAAGCTGTTCATAAGCTGCTTGCTTGGAGGGTAAACGAGTGCAACTTTAGTTCAGAACTGCGAGCTCCGGAGCTCTAACTGGGGAAGCCGGCTAAGGATGGAGTGTGGGGAGACCAGTCCTCCAGCGGGGCGGTGACTCTCCCAGGGCAGCCTCCCAGCCTCCCGCTCCCGGGCACTGGAGGCGAGCGGGCCTTCGAGTGGAAAGAGAGGCGCCCCAGCCACCAGGGCCCTGGCACCCTCCCCACCTCCGACAGGTTCCCGCCCGCCGCGCGCGCCCAGGCGCAGGCAGAAATCACGCCGCCGGAGTGGGAGGGCTCCACCAAAAGCACGAAGGCGGGCAGTAGGAGCGCCAGCGGAAAGCGCTCCCTCGTCCCGACCCTCGGTGCCGGGAAAAGCGCCTGCAGCGTTAGACTCGGCCGCGCATCTCAGCTCTGGCAGGGCGCTCACCAGAATACCAGGCGTGAGCAGAGGTTCGCGTCCTGCAGCGGGTTGGGCTTCCCCTCCGGGAACACCTGCAGCATCTTGCTGGCCGAGGCTGCGGCTGCGGGTCGTGGCCGTCCTTGCAGTCGCTGCCGCTGTTCCTGTAGGGCCCGACAGAGACGTTGGAGACCTGGCCGCCTCGCCGGTCTGCTTGGCGTGAACTGAGAACCACCTGCGTCTCTGGGAGTGGAGTGCCGACAGCCTGTCGGGCCCCGCCCTCTCTCCAGGTCGCCCGCTACGCGCCTCTGCCACAGCTGAGGAGTGCCCGGGGCCGGAAGCCACGGGGGCGCCCCCCACCCCCACCCCCACCCCCAGGCTAGGGAGGACGCTGCAAGGAGCCACGCAGGTGGAAGGCAAGGCCATGAGGGCAGCTGATAGAGGTGGGCAAGTGAATTATCCGCCACACTGGGTCCTCCCAGACGCCCCAACCTACTCACCTGACTTCAGACTTTAGCAAAGTGCTTGCTGTGAGCCCAGGCACCCACCGAGGAGGTGCAGAGGGAGCATAGACTTCGCCACCCCACCCCACCCCACCACCCGCCCCGCTGCTTAGAAACGCCCCCTTCATCTGTGGATAAGACCGAGAGAAAGCTGGTAAAAGGAGATAGCAGCCCGACCTCTGGGCAAGCTGCCCTCATCAGTACCAGGAAAGGGCACTGTGGGAGAACTGTAGTGGAACAGCACCTTTCCCAGGGTATGTGCGCCTCCCCACGCCCTTTTCCTCTGCTGTCTCTTGTAGAAAAGCTTTACTCTCCCAGGCCTCCCCTGAGCCACAAAAGGCCAACTCAGGATTAATGATTAAAAGAATGTGAACATAGTATCAAAAAATATTTAAACAGTAGATCAGCCATATGACAGTCTATACTTCCTCCCTGAAGAACCTAGTAACAGTGTCTGATGCATTTCTTGAGTTATTTTGCTAAAAACCCCACCAGATGCAGTTAACGGCAAAAACCCTAACCGGCGGGAGCCTAAGGATTGATGATGCTAAACCCTGTGACACTGGCTTTGTTACCAACCGATTAAAGAATAGAGCAGTAGCTGATCACACAGCCTGGACTCTCCCCCTCACTGTGCTTTTAAAGAGCCTCCCCTGAAATCCATCAGAGAGCTCAGATCTTTTGAGCATGAGCTGCCTGTACTCCTTGCTTTGGCCCTTACAGTAAATCTTTCTCTGCTCTGAACTCCTATGTTTTGGTTTGTTTGGCCTCACTTTGCCTCCAGCTTAGTGACTTGGGTTATACACAATTTATGGCCAAGCTTTTGACCTCAAATAACAGTAGGGTTTAACACAGTTTGTTTGTTGAGCTACAAACACCTAAGGAAAGGTAATAGAAGGTTAGAAAAGCTCAAATGATTTTTGAAGATGAATACATGCAGTTATTGGGAAAGGCTTTTGGCATCTCACATGTTGTGTGGGGGGATCTCTGTGAGTTTTTGCTGCCCTCTTGGATTGGGAAAGGAGAACATGGGAAGAGAGAGGCTGTCTTATGATTTCTTTCATCATGAGGTCAGGGCCTGGCAGAATAAGACTGGCATATGTTATAGAGCACAGGCCGTATGCTTTTCTGGGGGCCTTACCTCATTCTTAACTCTAACAATGCCCTATTCAAGAAAGTAGTATCATCACTACTTTACAGATGAGAAAAATAAGGCTCAAGGACAAGGTCTTCAAATCAGTGAATGATGAATCCTGATTTAGACTCAAGTGAGATTCCAGCATGGTCTGTCTCACTGGTGAATGGACACTGTGTGTGAAAGTATCTAGAATATGCTGTTTGAATGAGTGACTGTGGCTGTCTTACTCACTCAGCAGCTTCTCTTCCCTTTCACCCTAAATGAAGAAAGATCGAAGTGTGTGGTGCTTATAATATCACTTTATTATTCTTTGATAATTGCCTATCTACCTTGGCTAAAACATTGCTATTAATAATGGCTTTTAGCTTCAGTCATTCAAAAATGAATAAGTTCTACAGAACTGATGTACAGAAGTTAACAATACAGTACTGCATACTTTTAATTTTCCAAGAGAGTATATCTTAAGTATTTTCAACATAAAAAAGAAAAAAAAAGGGGAAACAGATAAAATGTAAAGTATGCTTACATTTCACAGCATATACATATATCTAGTCATCAGACTACAACTTAACTATATACAATTTTTGACTCTTAGTTGTACCTCAATAAAGATTGGAAGAAAATGGCTTTTGAGGAAGGCCTTAATGTATTCAAATACTTTATAAGTCAAATGTATAAGAATGGCAAGATGTTGATAATTTTAAATTAATGGGCATGATGGGGTTTACTATACTATTTTCTTGATATTTCATGCATGTTTGAAATTTTCTGTTACAAAAAGGAAGACGATGAGAGCTGAAATTTGTAATTTTTCAATTACTTGCTTTCTGATGCTAGTTCTTTCTCAGATAGCACAATCTACAACATTTATAGTCAGTCCTCACCTCTGATTTGATGTTCTCCTTGACATTGCCCACATTTTCCAGCCCTGTAAATGCTACTAGTTCTACTTCAAAGATGAAGAAATTTCTTGCTGAAGTTGGAAGTTTAGTGACTTCCCTTGTCAGACTGCCCCAGACTGTTGTCTAGTTGTCCCCACTACTATCTCAGGATCATAATTAGCCATCTCCAAACTGCTAAATACACTCAGTCCATTCTCTTGTCTTTTTTTAAATTAAGATCTTTTGAAATGTCTTAGCACTTTTTCTGAACATTAACTAATATGCTTTTTAGTAGAGATATTGAGAACCAGTGTTGAATTGTACAGAGAATACTGGATATGAAGCCAGGGACCAGAGATCTTGATGTTTTGCTTGTTACCTAAATTTCTCAGGTCTAAAATGAGAAGCCCATATTTTTCCTACTTCCTACAGGGTTATTGTAAGCCTTAGAAATTGTGAATACACTTTGTAAAAAATGTTAGGTGTTAAGGCAATATACAAGAAAATTGTTTGTTTGTTTGTTTTGTCATTCATTGAACAAATGAAGCCCTTCTAGGTACATGACCACTAGGCGAGGCACAAGCTTATACACATGGAGACGATGTCATAAGACCTCTATCTGCACTTGTTTACTGATGTTAATGGACCAACTCAATGGATACGAGCTGGAGCAAGCTCTGGGAGATGGTGAAGGGCAGGGAAGCCTGGTGTGATGGAGTTGCAAAGAGTCAGACATGACTGAGCGAATGAACAACGACTGATCTTAAATGGCTCAGTACTATCACTAAAAAGACAATAGCAAGTGGACAGGGTGTAGAGAAAATGGAACCCTCATACATCACTGATAGAAATGTAAAATAGTACAGCCACAAAGTACTGTGTAACCTAGGAATACTACTCCTAGTTTTCTACCCAAGACAAATGAAAATGTATGTCTATACAAAAACCTTGATACAAAGTGATTGTAGCATTATTCAAAAAGAGTCAAAAAGTACACCAGGGGTGTGCAGAACCATGTGTACATCAACTGATGAGTGAATAAATAAAATGTGATATTATGTGCAATGGAATATTTGACAAGATAGACATCCTGTTGTATACTACAACATAAATGAACACTGAAAATATTATGCTAAGTTAGTTAAGGCAAACACTGGCTCTAGTGAGGATGATGAGACAGCTTCTAAGGAGAGATTCAATCTTGTTGGACTTGATAATTCATTCCCAAACAAACTTCAGGGACACATGATACTAATTTGTATCTGTGCAATCTATCAATTATTAAATGGTCTAAAGGATCCTATCAAAAAGTCAAAAAAGCATGTTAAA
This sequence comes from Odocoileus virginianus, assembly GCF_023699985.2. NCBI lineage: Eukaryota > Metazoa > Chordata > Mammalia > Artiodactyla > Cervidae > Odocoileus > Odocoileus virginianus. The sequence goes on from NC_069681.1 coordinate 38,942,106, forward strand.
TCTAGAGTAGGTTTACAGTTGTGTCCAACTCTTTGCAACTACATGCACTGTAGCCTGTCAGGCTCCTCTGTCCATGGGATTTTCCAGGCAAGAATACTGGAGTGGGTTGCCATTTCCTTCCCCAGGGGATCTTCCCAACCCACGGAGTGAACCTCTATCTCCTAAGTCTCCGAAGAGTGGCAGGCAGACTCTTTACCACCAAGTCACCTAGAAAGCCCAGGTATAAGAATGGTACTATTAACAAAATGTTTCAGTTAAGACAGTGCTGGTCCTCAAGCATTTTTCTTCCAAGGCACATAGGAGAGGTGACATTCAGAATTTAAATATACTCCAATGTATATCCACAATTCTGAATATGGTAACAATTTCTTTGTTACTGCAACTTCTATCAATCTATCCACCTCTGTAAGCTCAGGAGTCAGCCCTCAAATCAAATATAGCAAATCATAATACACCATGTTCTTGTCCAGAGGGTTTGGCACAGAAATAACCTCATGGCCCATACCAGACTAACTTGCTTTCCTCCTTGAGAAACTTTGTTTCTTTTCCTGATCTGCAGCTCTCTGCTGAAGAGCCTTTTTCTGACTGTGGGAGCACACTGGGGACATATGCAAGACAAGCCAAAACCCCTGGATTCAGCCCTGAAAAAATGATGGATGGGGAGTGGGTAGATAAACACCCCAATGCCTTTGCCTGTCAGTTGGAACAATTCTGTCTCCCAGGGTGACCCCACAGAAAGGAGTCCAGTAACCCAAACAGTAACTTCCTTGTTAACACACTTTTTATTGATTTAATATCATTCTCTGTCTCACTTCTCCACTTCCTACAAATGTTTCCTGGGATCACTTCTAAATTAACTACACTCACTCAAATCCTTGTCTCAGAGTTTATGGAAGGCCTAATTAAGACACCTAATAGAAATGTCCTTCTAAGAGCTGAAGAATATGGTCCTTCGCTTACACTTATAAAAATCCTAACTATAACATAATAATTTATTTTAAAAACTTACAAAATCGATACAATATATGATGATATAATTTATATTTCATAAATTTATTGAATGAGTTTAGGATACAATACACTCTGCTTATGGAACGCAGGAGCACTAACTACTCACAATAGGATGCTGACCACTTGAAGTATGTCTAGTCAAAACTGAAATATGCAATAATGGTAAAAACACAAAGAGCTTTTGAAGAGAGTATGCAACATTTCCTTATCTCAGTGACATTTACATTGAATACATAGAAAATAATATAATTTTGCACATGTTTAAAACACTAGTAAGTTTAAATTTTGTTTTTTTGTGTTTGAATATAGGTATTAAAAAACTTTAACTTTCAGATGTGGTTCAATTTATTTTTCACTACAAAATTCTAAAATATACAATTCTAAGTATATATTAAGGTTCTAACAACAAAATGAGGGTACCAACATTAAATAAGAAGCACCTGGGAAGGGTAACTGGCCTTGGGTCCCAGCATAGTAGTTCTAGTCAGAAAGTCTCAGGTCAAACTTCATCAAAGGAGCTGTTCTATAATGATACATTTAACCCCATGTTATGTATCCATACACAGTTCAGAATCCAACAAGGTAGTATAGCTTGCTTGTGTCCCACAAGAGATGCCACTCTCTAGATTCATACCAAATTCTGGACCAAAAGTTTGCTCCCCTCTCACCAACAATGATGTGTGTATATGCACATCACTTAGCATTTTTCAGCAGTCATGAAACTTAGGTCTTCACTTGTTAATCAAAACAGCCAGGGAGGCTATTTCTACCACACCTCTGTATGTCCTACAGGACTGTAGCCGTTACTCTGCTATCTTGAAACCACTTTTCTTATTTCACATTTAGAATTTCATCCTTCGGCTATCAAGCATTGCCACCCATCTCTGCCCATCAGCCTACTTGGTCAGTTTCCAGAGAACAGCCATCTCTGCTTACAGTGGCACTTCTTGGTAGATTTATGTGGGTGTTTTAATACATTTCCCTGGTTTCCTTAAAATAAACGAATAGAAGATGGATAAAATTAACGTGATGATATTACGAAAATGCAATTAACACAAGATGGACAGAGCATGAAGTAGAAGAAAGGAGGTTCCTGTTCATTCTGATTTGGATGTCCATGGGAAGTAAGCCTGTTGACTATATGTTTAATTTTGAAGGGAAAGAAACAGCTTCTTTCTGTTGTTTTTTTTTTTTTTTTAATCCATGGACTGCCGATAGCACATTTAATCATATTTAATAAAATTTGGAAGTTACCAAAATGATAGCCAGTAAGTAAATGGAGAAATAAACTGATCTATCCAGATATGGACTATTATTCTGCACTAAAAAGAAACAAGCTGTGAAGTCAGAAAACCAACAGGGGAAAACTTAAATGCTATTATCAAGTGAAGGAAGCCCATTTGATACAGCCATGTGGTATATGTAATTCTATCTGTGTGACATCGTCAATAGGCAAAACTGTGGAGACAATGAAAAGATCCATAGTTGCCAGCAGGTGGTAGTGGGGCTGAGAGATGAATACGTGGAAGACAGAGGATCCTTCTTCCTCTGGGACAAAGAAAATGTTCTGTATAAAACCAAAATTATGGTAATGTCACTGTACATTTGTCCAGCCTCCTAGAATGCACAGCACCAACAGTGAACCCTAATGTAAACCACGGTGTTTGGGAGACATTGACGAGTCAGTGTAGATTCACTGGATGGAGCCGATCTCTTACTCTGGTGGGGGACGCTGGTAATCGGTGGCTGTGGCGTGTGGGGACACAGATTAGGGGAAAACTCTGCACAAGCCCCTCAAAGAAAAGAACACACAAAAGAAGGAAAAGTGAAAAAACACTCTATGAAATGCTGGTAATATACTGGTGAAGTTTATATATCCAAAATGTGAAGTGTTACATTATATGATATGGAGAAAAAATTTTTTTAAGTTATAGATTGAAGGTCTATATTAACAAACTATCCCCCCATCGACCCCTTAGAGAATTTCACAGGCTTGTACAAGATCTGATTAGAGCCACAGCTTTCTTCAACATAATCAAGAAAATTAGAGGGCCAAACTTAACCTTGCTCTTGTCAATTTTTAAAAAGAATTTATAAAACACGACCAAAATTATCCTCATAATCTCCTTTCCATCCCTTGTAAATCATCCTCTGTGGGCCGTTTCTCCTTCATCAAACTCTATTTCTGGGTTTATTAAATGTGACTTCCATGGAGCTAGGAGAAACTGAAGTGGAGCTAAGAAATACACTTATAAGATTAATTTGCAGATTGCCTTGGTGGCACAATGGATAGAAATCTGCTTACCAGTGCAGAGGACACAGGTTCAATACCCGGACTGGGAAAATTGTACATGCCGACAAGAACTAAGTCCCTGCACCACAACCACTAAGCCCTCACTCTTGAGCCCGTGAGCCACAACTGCTGACCTGGGTAGTGCAGGAACTGAAGTCTGCATGCCTACAGCCTGTGCTCCGCAACAAGAAGAGCCCCTGCAATGAGAAGCCTACACAAGGCAGCAAAGAGTAGCCCCCCATCCCCACAAGCAGAAAAGAGCCAGCACAAAGAAACATAGGCCCACCGTGGCCTACGAACAAATGAACCTAATGAACAAACCAAGTTTGGTTTTCAGTTCACTGGCAGTGCTTGATTATTAATATTTAGTCTCTGTTTTGGATATGCATAGATGTCTTATAAAACATTAAGGTCTTTAAAAGCTGAAGCACTCTTTCTCAACATAGAGAAATTTAGGATTCTTTTTTGTTTTCTGAAAACAGACTGCCCTTCATTCAGCTTAGACGGTTCACTTGGAACTGCACTGTCAGGGAAGCCGTAGGTACAAAAGTAGCAAACTGCATCTAAATGAGATGTATGTGTCCTGCCTTCACAGAGCTTACAGTGTGTACTGGGTCTGCAATTCCCATCCTTGGAGTCACACTTCGTCCAAAGCCTTTCATTATAATGTGGACAACAGAAATGAAGTCCATTATGTCTTAATATTAACACAAAACTTGTTGACTTTTTGCTTCGCTTTTTTCTAAAATGTGTGATTGATGTACCTCCATTCTTAGAGTATGCAGAACGTGACAATTGTTGTTGATTATTTGGTATCCTTACCATCATAATGTGTTATACCATTTGGAACAATATTCTTGTTGGGGTCCTTTAATGGACTGGAACCTACTGGTCCAGAGTCGACGATAACAAAGTCGAAAGAAGGAAAGAGGCTAAAATTCCCTGGGTTAAGCAACTGGCCTTTGCACTCCAGGGAATTGGCCAGAAATAGAGAGATAGAGAAAGAGAGAGAGAAAGAAGTACATGGACCCAAGTCTCTGGTGGAGCAAGGGTGCTTTATTGAATTGTGTAAGAGTATATATACCGTATTACAAAGTAGCTTCTTCAGATAAAGATCAAAAGACCTGACTTTACAAGTTACCAAGGAAACAAGGAGCAATAGAGGCCATAAGGCCAAAAGGTGATCCATATCAAAAGAGGGTCATAAATAATCCCTATCACCAAATGGAAAAGCTAATGAAGGAGAGCCTATGCAAGCATCCCATCACTATGATCTCAGTCCTGGGAGCAACTTGCCAGCTCCTCTTGCCCCAATAGGGACTGATAAGGAACAGAGGGCTCAAGAGAGATAGGAAACAGCACACAGGAATCCTACTGTTAGACATTCTCTGACATATTCTAACAGCCTAACGTAGCACAGGTATAAGATTTATGGATTTACTTATTTACATTTGGTGCTGTTGTTGTTCAGTGGCTAAGTTCTGTTTGATTCCTTGTGACCCCATGGACTGCAGCACCCCAGGCTTTCCTGTCCTTCGCTATCTGCTGCATTTTGCTCAAACTCATGTCCATTGAACAATGATGTCATCCAACCATCTCATCCTCTGTCGCCACCTTCTCCTCCTGCCCTCAATCTTTCCTAGCATCTTTTCCCATACATACACTTATAGCAACCATTTATCCTTTAACACTTTCATGTCTGTACATTTCTTCTCTGCTTTTCTGCCAGCATTTTACTTTTTACTATTTTTAAGATACTCTGTAAGTTAAGAATTAATAGGTTTTAAATAAGGATCTGAGGGCCTCTACTAGGAATAACAAGGATCAGTTTGGGCATATGATTTAGGCAACTTAGATGCCTCTTCTCCTCAGCTGTCTTCTGTGAGATTGAACTTGCCCAAAGGATGACAGCCGAAGACATGAATGTTTCTGTCAGTAGGTGCTTTGGTTTGCTAATGTCTTTAGACCTGTTCCGAATGATTAATAAAATTTCCCTCTCCTTTTAACATGAGAGATTTCAAGAATGCTAAAGAGAAATTTGTTAAGTCCTAACTAATACTGGATACTGTGGGTTGACCAATTTGTGGTTGCTTTGGTTGAGTCGCTAAGCCACGTCTGACTCTTTGTGACCCACAGACTGCACCACTCCAGGTCCTCTGTCCTCCATTAGCTCCAGGAGTTTGCTCAAGTTCATGGTCACTGACTCGGTGATGGTGCCTGACCATCTCATCCTCAGCAGCTCCATTCTCCTTTGGCCCTCAGTCTTTCCCAGCATCAGGGCCTTTTCCAGTGAGTCAGCTTTTCCCATCAGGTGGCCAAAGTATTAGAGCTTCAGCTTCAGCATCAGTCCTTCCAGTGATTATAAAGGGTTGATAATCTTAGGATTGACTGGTCTGACCTCCTTGCAGTCCAACAGACTGTCAAGAGTCTTCTCCAGCACCACACTTGGAAAGCATCAGTTCTTTGGCACTCAGCCTTCTTTATGGTTCAGCTTTTACAGTAGCATGATCCACATGTGGGTTTTGAAACTTGAAATGCATTCAGGTCCAAATGAGATGTCTTGTATGTGTAAAAGACACAATGGATTTCAAAGACAGTACAAAATATTTGTTGATCTCACTAATAATACTTTATATTTGATTATGTGTTTAAGTAATATTATTTGGACATGAAGGTTTAAAAACATCTTCCTAATATCAATTCCACTAGTTCCTTTTTCCTTTTTAACATGGTAATTATAAAATTTAAAATGAGACATGGGGTTTGCTTTATAGCTCTGTGGACAGAAGATCGGGTGGTAACTCTAGATAAGAAGCAAGTGGGAAAAGGCGGCTGGCCTTTGGCCCAAAGATGACGGTTTTGGTCAGAAAGCCTGAGGTGCCACCTCTTCAAAGAGCTGTTCTGTAACGAGACATTTAACCCCATGTATGTGTCCATACACAGTTCAGAATCCAACAAGGTAGTATAGCTTGCTTGTATCCCACAAGAGATGCCACTCTCTCTAGATTCATACCAAATTCTGGACCAAAAGTTTGCACCCCTCTCAACAACAATGACGGAGAAGGCAATGGCACCCCACTCCAGTACTCTTGCCTGGAAAATCCCATGGACGGAGGAGCCTGGTAGGCTGCAGTCCATGGGGTCGCAAAGAGTCGGACATGACTGAGCGACTTCACTTTCACTTTTCACTTTCATGTATTGGAGAAGGAAATGGCAACCCACTCCAGTGTTCTTGCCTGGAGAATCCCAGGGACAGTGGAGCCTGGTGGGCTGCCGTCTATGGGGTCGCACAGAGTCAGACACGACTGAAGTGACTTAACAGCAGCAGCAGCAGCACCAACAATGGTGTATGTATGTGCACATCACTTAGCATTTTTCAGCAGTCATGAAACTTAGGTCTTCACTTGTTAATTAAAACAGCCAGGGAGGCTGTTTCTACCACACCTCTGTATGACCTACAGGGCTGTAATCATTACTCTGCTATCCTGAAACCACTTTTCTTATTTCACATGTAGAATTTCATCCTTCAGCTATCAAGCATTGCCACCCACTTCTGCCCATCAGTCTACTTGGTCAGTTTCCAGAAAACAGCCATCTCTGCTTACAGCGGCACTTATTGGTAGATTCATTTAGGTGTTTTAATACATTTTCCTGGTTTTCTTAAAATAAATGAATAGAAGATGCATAAAATTAACATGATGATATTACTGACCATGCAATTAACACAAGATGGACAGAGCATGAAGTAGAAGAAAGGAGATTCCTATTCAGTCTGGTTTGGATGCTCATGGGAAGTAAGTCTGTTGATTATATGTTTAATTTTGAGGGGAAAGACATAGTTTCTTTTTGGTTAGTGGAATACCTATAGTACATTTAAATAAGTTATTATTGTTGCTCCTTAGTAAGTCATGTCCAGCTCTTTTGTGACTCCGTGAACTTCAAACTGCCAGCCTCCTCTGTCCTTGGGATTTTTGAGGCAAGGATACTGGAGTAGGTTGCCATTTCATTCTCCAACATTTAATCATATTTCACAACATTTGGAGTTCACCAAGTGATCTTCAGTAAATGAATGGAGAAATAAATTAGTCCATCCAGATGTGGAATATTATTCAGCACTAAAAAGTAATGAGCTACCAAGTTAGGACACCACATGCAAGAAACTTAAATGCTTATCACTGAGGGAAAGAAGCCAGTCTGAGAACGCTACATAGTGTGTAAGTCTCACTACATTATATTGTCACACAGGCAAAACCATGAAGACAATGAAAAGATCAGTAGTTGCTAGCAGGTGGTGGAAAGGGTGAGGGATGAATAGGTGGAGCACAGAGGATTTTTAAGGAGAAAGAAAATACTATGTATGATACTAAAATGATGGAAATGTCCTTGTACATTTGTCCAACCTCACAGAATGTACAACACCAAGAGTGAACCCTAAGGTAAACTATGGAGCTTGGTAGACACGATGTGTCAGTGTAGATTCATTAGATGTTGCCAACATATCACTCTGGTGGGGAATGCTGGTAACTGGCAGATGTGGAGCATGGGGATATGAGTTAGGGGAAATCTCTCTACATGCCCTTCAAAAAACAAAGAGGAAGAAAGGAAGAAAAAGGGAGAAAAAATCTATGAAATTCTGGTAACATATTAGTGAATTTTATATATCCAAAATGTGGAATGTTATAATACAGGAAATGGAGAGAGTTTTTGTTTTTTTTTTTTTTTAAGTTATAGACTGCTGCTGCGGCTGCTGCGTCTCATCAGTCGTGTCTGACTCTGTGCGACCCCATAGATGGCAGCCCACCAGGCTCCACTGTCCCTGGGATTCTCCAGGCAAGAACACTGGAGTGGGTTGCCATTTCCTTCTCCAATACATGAAAGTGAAAAGTGAAAGTGAAGTCGCTCAGTCATGTCCGACTCTTTGCGACCCCATGGACTGCAGCCCACCAGGCTCCTCCATCCATGGGATTCTCCAGGCAAAAGTACTGGAGTGGGTTGCCATTGCCTTCTCCGGTTATAGACTAAGGGTCTATATTAACAAAATATCCCCCCATAGGTCCCTTAGAGAATTGCACAGATTTATACACTATCTAATATAGACACAGCTTTCTTCAACACAATCAAGAAAAGCAGAGGGCCAAACTTAACCTTTCTCTTGTAAATTTTTAGGAAGTAATTTATAAAGCATTACCAAACTTATCATACTCTCCTTTCCATCCCTTTCAAATAACCATCAGTGGGCCATTTCCCCTTCATCAAAATATCTTTAATGTGACTTCTGTCAAACTAAGTGAAACAGAATTTGAGGTAAGAAATACATTTATAAAATTCATTTTCATTGCTTGCTATTAACATTTAATGTGTTTTGCATATGCATAGGTGCATTATTTAACATTCAGAGCTTTAAAAGCTGAAGTACTTTTTCTAAAAATAAAGAACATTAGAACTCTTTTTTGTTTTCTAAGAAGATATTTCCCTTCATTCCCTTTAGACAATCTACTTGCAACTGCACTCTCAAGGAAACTGTGGGTATAAAAGTGGCAAATTGCGTCTAAATGAAATGTATATTTCCTATGCTAACAGAGCTTACAACCTGTACTGTGTCTGCAGTTCCCATCCTTAAAGACACTTTTGCATAAAGGATTTCATTATAATGTGGACAACAGAAATAGTGTCTGTTATGTTTTGATATTAAAACAAAAAATAATGTTGACTTGTCTTTAATGGACTTTTTTCTAAAATGTGTTACTGATGCACCCCCATTCTTAGAGTATTTGGAACAGTCATTATTGTTGACATGTATGATGACAATCGTTATTGATTATTTGGTATTATTACCATCATAGAGTTTTGTGCCATTTGGAACAATACTCTCAGAGCCCCATGAAACAGAGGTATAAGAATTTGTGGATTTACTTATATACATTTAATAGAAACCGTTTATCTTTTAAAACTTTCATGTCTTTTTTTTTTTTTACAATTTTCTTCTCTTTGCTCTTCTGACAATATTTTAGTTTGTACTAGTTTTAACATACCTTGTAAAGTTAAGATTTAACAGTCTTTAAGTAAAGATCTGAGGGTCTCTGTTAGGAATAAAGATAATGAGTTTGGACCCATGATTTTGGCAACTTGGATGCCTCTTGTTCTCAGTTCTCCTCTTTGAGACTGATGTTGCCTAAAGAATGAGAGCTGGAGACAAGAACGTTTTCAGAAGGTACTTTGGTTTGGTAATGGCTTTATCAGTGTTCCTAACTGGTTAGCAAAATTTTCTATCTTTTTTAACATGAAATATTTGAAGAATGCAAAAAGTATTCACGAATTTTATTTTTTAAATGTATATCTATCCCAAACAGATTATAAAATGTTGACATTTTCCTATACTTAAGAATTTTAATTATGGGTATAAGACACATAAACAAACCAAAAAGGTGAGAGAGGGAGGGAAACACTAAAGACTCAGTCCTGAGGCCCTCCACCATTGGCAGGTAGAGAATCCACCCCAGGAGGCTGAGGTGGGAGAACTGTGCAGTCACAGAAGTGAAGACAGTGTTTCTAGAAGGAAGACCTGGAATCAGTGCTTCTGAGAGGCTGGTTGATGACAAACGTCACAAGTGTTTTTGGCAAAATGGAGGTTTGTGGCAAATTAATAAAAGTAGTGTTTTAAAGAGAGAGTGATATAAGTCTTATAAAACATGTTGAGCAGAGAACAGTATGTGAAGATGTGGAGAGAGTGGTTGTACATAACTCCTGTGAGAAATTTTGCTATAAGGAGGAACAGAAAATAGGAAAAGAAGTTACTGCAGGAGCGTAAATCTTGAGGAGGTACTCATCCACACTGAGGACTCTTCTACAGTCAGCTTTTAATAACACGGGTGAGTTGATGTTGTCAGTGTCTGCCCATAAACCCCGGTTCCTTCCATGTCACACTAGCCTGACTTCCTTCAACTCTGCCTGAGGGCTATGTCTGCCACCAGAGTCAGCTCTGCTAAACTACAAGGCAGCCAGGAGTGCTGGGGAATTTAATGTCTTCTCCTGCTCTCCTTACCTGGCAGCCTTCAGTCAACAGACAGACAGGAGCTGGTGTATAAATACCCCAACTCACTCACTCAGGGAAGTTAACCTTGAAGCTTGTGCTTCACACTGTCTCCTAAATTTTCCCAGCAGGACTATATTCCATAGTGCATTCTGGGAACTTGCTTGATAATATAATCTTTGCTGCCCTCATTCACTTTCTTATCTTAATTCCCCATTAACTGTGTTTTCCGGGACCACCTCCCAAATAACCTACTGCATTTTTTTAAATTCATGTCTTAGAATTTAGTTTCAGGGAACCCAAACTAAGACAACAGAAAATATTTGTGTAGTGACGTTAAACCATTATATCAATTATGTACAAGAATTTATGAAACAAGAAACATCAGAAGAAAATATTCCAAAGTGATAGCAATGATTATTTACTTCTGTATTGTGAGATTGTGGGTGATTTAAAACCCAAACAAACTTTGTTTCCTCAAAAAAAAAAAAGTTCTTTTTAAGAAATGCTTTAATTACAGTATACAGATATACAGTATACATATACAGATTACAGTATACAGTATACAGATTAATAGAGGTTTTCTGAAATTCAGAAGATAGTTTTGAGAGAATAAAAACTGCTACTAAATGAAACCTTGGCTGATATTAGCTTTCTCAGCAGCAAATAGCAAGTGAAATACCAATATTCACATGAAAAATGTACCAATAATACAACATTTCAAGGAATTTAGAGTCAGTCTAAAATTATGCTTCAGACCAAATGCTATATCATTTAAGGCAATTGTTCCATAAAACACAACAGCTTTTATTCAGTAACAATAGCTGCCCTTTACTAAATGTGTAAATATATCCTTTTGTTATCTCACTAAATACTTGCAATACTACTATAAGGTATGTATTATTACCTTTTTATAGACAATAAAGTTTAGAGAAAAGTGAAGTGAATCTCCAAAATAGGGAAAGCACAAGATTTGTACCCAGGTATTGGTCTCAAACCCCATGAAGTTTCTGCCACTTTGGGCTACCACTTTCTGAACCTTCGGATATTATTTTAAAGTCACCAATCAAAAGTCAAAGAGTAATCATTGTGTCAACATTTCTGATGTGCTTGATGAAATTTAGAACCAGAAGGAAAGATGTGTATAGGACAGTTTGGTTGCCTCAGAGTAAGTTAAAGTGGGGTTACCAAGGTCAAGATTGGAACTCTGTGCTCTCCAGACCCTGGAACCAGGGCCAGTATGATCACAACAGCAGAAAAATCAACCTGTGCACCAGAGACGTGTATTTTTTTTAATTGCCCAGGCCAAGAAAACACAATTGTAAAGTATATCTTATATGTAAAGGCTAAAAATGGCACTGATTATATGATTACCTATTGTAGAATAGATTTTTTGTCATAATTAGATTATTTGGCCACACTTTACATGAGAACAGCTCTTACCTACCTACCAGCAGTATTTCTGAGTATCTGCTAGATGCCAGTCACTCACTACTTAACTACAAATAAAATGTAGACTAATCTTTAGGAGACAAGAGAGAAAGAATCCTGTTAATTCTGTTTTCGGTTAAAAAAAAGAAAGAAAGAAAGTTAAGAGTTCTAATTGCTGAATCTGCACTGGTTCACCACACCTGGACCATGGACTTCTTAAAGCAGATGGAGAAGGACTGCTCCCTGGGACTCAAGTGCCCACTCAACACCCTGTCCATAAGAGGTCTTAGGAAACACATGCCTGGTGAATGACAAAGATACCCACACCCTGCCAGAAAGAAGAGGACACTACAACTTCTGAAAACATTTACTGTGACTCAAAAAAGTTTCTGTGTCTGTGGATCAACATGGGGAATATTCTTCCTCCACTGCCTGAGATGCACAGAGCTAGTGGCCAGTACTGGCCAGTGGAGGCGACCGTAAATGACTGGCCACTTAGATGACAACCCCAGACTCCCTACTGTCTATTATACTGCCAGGAATCCTGTCTTGATAAGAGAGGAAAGATGAAAAACCAAAGCACATTCTTCTCCTGGCATGAAGGACAGTTACTGAGCAGTCAACTTACTATTCACAGAGAGAACTGCTGGAGATAAAAATAAATGTTATTTTGTTTAACCCTCAAATAAATATTTTAAAGTAAGCTAATAAATGGATATCAGTACAAGAAAGAAAGAAATAGTTTCAGACTTTTTCCCTATATATGGAACCAATCTGAATATATATGTCAAGATGTATCTGAAGAAAATAAGTGCATTCAAAAGTATTATTTCTGAAAGGAAGAAACAAAGTGTGGTATAAACATAAAAGTGAAATATCATTCAGCCTTAGAAAGAAAGGAAATTCTGACACATGCTATAGCATGGAAAAACCTTGAAGACTGTGTAGTTGTGAATTTATAATTAGAAACATATATTTGATTTTCATGTTATTCCTGACACATGCGTGGGTATGCTAAGTCGCTTCAGTCATGTCTAACTCTTATGTGACCCTATGGACCGCAGCCTGCCAGGCTCCTCTGTCCATGGGATTCTCCAGGCAAGAATACTGGAATGGGTTGCTATGCCCTTCTCCAGGGTATCTTCCCAACCCGGGAATACAAACCCAGGTCTCCTGCATTGCAGGTAGATTCTTTTCCACTGAGCCACTGGGGAAACAGCTCCAAGAGTGGAGTAATATGGTGCCTTTTGTTTTTATAACAAACCCCTTTCAACTACACCTGAGTTCTTGTGAATGAGTCTGCCTGTCAGAGAAACTAAACACCTGATTAAAGGGATGGAACTTTCAGCCCCACCTCCAGCTCCAGGGAGAAGACAGTCATACCAAAGCCAATGCTTTATTTAACTATGCCTAAGTAATGATCCAGGCTTCCCCTCTGGCTCAGCGGTAAAGAATCTGCCAGCAATGCAGGAGACACAGGAGACATGGGTTCAATCCCTGGGCCAGGAAGATCCCCTGGGGGAGGGCATGGCAACGCACTCCAGCAGTCTTGCCTAGAGAATCCCATGGACAGTGGAGCTTGTTGGGCTACAGTCCATAGGGTCACAAAGAGTTGGACACAACTGAAGCAACTAAGCAGGCATGCACTCACATATGCAATAATGACCCATGCTATTAAAGTATTGTCCTCGATATGTCAGCAAATTTGGAAAACTCAGCAGTGGCCACAGGACTGGAAAAAGTCAGTTTTCATTTCAATCCCAAATAAGGGCAAAGCCAAAGAATGTTTAAACTACCATACATTTGCATTCTTTTTATTTACTAGTAAGGTTGCCGCTGCTGCTGCTGCTGCTGCTAAGTTGCTTCAGTTGTGTCCGACTCTATGTGACCCCATTGACGGCAGCCCACCAGGCTCCCTCATCCCTGGAATTCTCCAGGCAAGAATACTGGAGTGGGTTGCCATTTCCTCCTCCAATGCATGAAAGTGAAAAGTGAAAGTGAAGTCGCTCAGTCATGTCTGACTCGTAGTGACTCCATGGACTGCAGCCCACCAGGCTCCTCCGTCCATGGGATTTTCCAGGCAAGAGTACTGGAGTGGGGTGCCATTGCCTTCTCCGACTGGTAAGATTATTTATGCTCAAAATCCTTCAAGCTAGGCTTCTGCAGTATGTGAACCAAGAACTTCCAGATGTTCAAGTTGGGTTTATAAAAGGCAGAGGAAACAGAAATAAAATTGCTAACATTCATTGGATCATGGAGAAAGCAAGGAAATTCTAGAAAAACATCTACTTCTGCTTCATTGACTACACTAAAGCCTTTGACTGTGTGGATCACAACAAACTGGAAAATTCTTGAAGAGATGGGAGTAGAAGACCACTTCACCTGTCTCCTGAAAAACCTGTATGTAGGTCAAGAAGCAACAGTTAGAACTGGACACTGAACAACTGACGGGGTCAAAATTGGAAAGGAGACCAACAAGGCTGTATATTGTCACCCTGCTTATTTAACTTCTATGCAGATTACATCATGTGAAATGCCAGGCTGAATGAATCACAAGCTGGAATCAAGATTGCCATGAGAAATACCAACAACTTCAGATATGCAGATGACACCACCCTTATGGCAGAAAGCTGAGAGGAAGTCAAGAGCCTCTTGATGAGGGTGAAGGAGAAGAGTGGAAAAGTCAGCTTAAAACTCAACATTCAAAAAACAAAGATCATGTCATCTGGTCCCATCCCTTCATGTCACATAGAAGGAGGAAAAGTAGAAGCAGTGACAGATCTTATTTTCTCAGGCTACATAATCTCTGCAGATGGTGACAGCAGCCATGAAATTAAAAAAGACACTTTCTCCTTAGGAAGAAAGCTATGGCAAACCTAGCAAGACATCACTTTGCCAACAGAGGTCTGTATAGTCAAAGCTACTGTTTTTCCAGTAGTCATGTATGGATGTGAGAGTTGGACCATAGAGAAGACTAAGCACTGATGAACTGCTTTCAAATTGTGGGGCTGGAAGAGATTTGAGACTCCCTTGGACATCAAGGAGATCAAACCAGTCCATCCTAAAGGAAATCCACACTGAATATTCATTGGAAGGACTGATGCTGAAGCTAAAGCTCCAATAATTTGGCTACCTGATGTGAACAACTGACTCACTGGAAAAGACCTGATGCTGGGAAAGACTTAAGGTAGGCCAAGAGGGTGGCAGAGGATGTGATGGTTGGATGGCATCACTGACTCAATGGACATGAATCCGAGCAAACTCCAGAAGATGGTAGAGGACAGAGGAGCGTGCCATGCTGCAGTCCGTGGGGTCACAAAGAGCCAGATACAACAACAAAGTAATAAAGGCTCCATAAAAAACCCAAAAGGGTGGGATTCAGAGTGCTTCCGGGTTGGTGAACATGTGGAGGGCCTGAGAGGGTGACTCACCAAGAGAGTCTTAGAAACACCATGCTTCTTCCCCCATATCTTGCTCTAGGCATGTCTTCCAGCTGATTGTTCCTGAGTTGACTCCTTCTATAATAAACTATTTTCCTGAACTCTATGAACCACTCTAGATAACCAAACCTGAGAAGGGTGTTGTGGGAATCTCCATTTATAACTAGTCAATAAGAAGCACAGGGAACCCACCTAGACTCATGACTGGCTTCAGAAGTTGGGAAGGCGGGCAGTCTTGAAGGACTGAGTCCTTAACCTATGAAATCTGACACTAACTCCAGGTAGACAGTGTCAGAATTGTCTTAAATTGAGGACATAGTTGGTGTCTGGAGAGCTGGAGAATTGGTTAGTGTGGGAGAAAAGCCCATACATTTGGTGTCCAGAAGTTTTGAGTTACCAAAAGTCAAAACCTGTGATTCCAGTTATATGCAGTACCTAGAGTAGTCAAGTTCATAGAAAATGAAAGTGGAATGGTGTTTGCCAGGAGATAGGGAGGGGGCGTTGTTTAATGGATGCAGAGTTTCAGTTTGGGAAGATGAAAAATTTATGGAGATGGATGGTACTGACCACTGTACAATAATGTGACAGAATAGTACACTGAAAAAATTATTTAAATGGTACATTTACATTATTTATATGTTACTATGTAGGAGAGGGGAAAATTCCTTTTTCTTCTACCTTTCCAGACTCTCTGGCTGGGGCTGTGGAAATTCAACTTACATAAGACAGATGAACAAGAGAAAGAGTGTATATGGAGCTGTGCGGCAGGCACGTGTACTTAGAAGACTGTCTTTTCTCATTTATAAACACTTACTGTTGTACTCATACTGTTTATGGGGTTCATAAGGCGAGAATACTGAAATGACTTGCCTTTCCCTTCTCCAGTGGACCACATTTTGTCAGAACTCCCCACCATAACCCGTCCATCTTGGGTGGCTCTGCACGGCATGGCTCATAGTAAAGGACAGGAAAGCCTGGCATGCAGCAGTCCATGAAGTTGCAAAGAGTCAGACATGACTTAGCAACTGAACAACAACTTTTTATTCTGGGGCTTCCCTGGTGGCTCAGTGGTAAAAACCCGCCTGCCAATGCAGGAGACAGAAGTTCTATCTCCCGGTCAGGAAGATTCCCTGAAGGAGGAAATGGCAACCCTCTCCAGTATTCTTTTTTTTTTTTTTTTTCCATTTAATTTTATTAGTTGGAGGCTAATTACTTTACATCATTACAGTAGTTTTTGTCATACATTGAAATGAATTAGCCATGGATTTACATGTATTCCCCATCCCGGTCTCCCCTCCCACCTCCCTCTCCACACGATCCCTCTGGGTCTTCCCAGTGCACCAGGCCCGAGCACTTGTCTCATGCACCCAACCTGGGCTGGTGATCTGTTTCACCCTAGATAATACACATGTTTCAATGCTGTTCTCTTGAAACATCCCACCCTCGGCTTCTCCCAGAGTCCACAAGTCTGTTCTATTGGAAGCAACCTAGATGCCCATCAGCAGATGAATGGATGAGGAAGCTGTGGTACATATACACCATGGAATATTACTCAGCCATTAAAAAGAATTCATTTGAATCAGTTCTAATGAGATGGATGAAACTGGAGCCCATTATACAGAGCGAAGTAAGCCAGAAAGATAAAGACCATTACAGTATACTAACACACATATACGGAATTTAGAAAGATGGTAACGATAATCCAGTATTCTTGATGGGGAAACCCCATGGACAGAGGAGCCTGGCAGGCTATTGTCCATGGGGTCACAAAGAGTCAGACATGACTTAGTGACTAAAGAACAAAACAACAACATTGTTGTACTTGGTTGTTTTTGCAAAAGTGCTTCATTTTCAAGAAAATTCATAGGAAAGACTTTTGACAAGTACAGATTTCTGGTAAGTTTCAGACCATACTACTGAACTAGGTAAGCAATTAAAATAATAATTCTTAAAAGTCCAGATCCCTTCCGTAGTTTGCTATATATGCCCCATCTCAAGAAGATGTTGGTCTTGGGGTAAATCTGGTGAGAACTAACTTTTGAGAGTAAGGTTTAGGGCCTGCCCTCCACATAGGACTTGATTTTCAGCACAGAAAGGACATTCTAGTATTGTGTTAACTTGAATATAGATGGCAAGGATGACAAATGACAGAATTACTATGACATCTGCTGGAAAGAGCCATATATGCTGCCCATTAGAAATATAATACAGGCTAATTTCCTAACGTTGCTAACTTCTTTCTAGGAAATCACAAGATGTCAACTCCAGTGGAAGACCTAACTGAGCAAAAAAACAATATCTTGTTTGGCCATAGCAGTACTCAATAAACATTTGCTGATTATATTTAATCGACAGAAAAGAAGAGGATTAACTACACAATTTGGGTTTTCTGCAATTGAAATATTTGCATTATTTAATATTGCATTGGTATATAAAAGTAAAATATTTGAATGAAAATGAAATATTAATTATTAATCAGTAGTTAGATATTTTTAGTAGTTTATGTTCATTGCAGGGTAGGGGTGAAGGGAAGAAGGGAAGATCATTGGCAGAAAGATGGCAAACTGCACAGAAAACCATCACACTGTGGGGTGATTTCATACTGAGATTTCAGTCTGCTGTTAGCTGAGGGGGGCCTTAAAGATTCCATGGTAATCTCAGATCCTGATTCCTTGTTCTTCGGAACACACCTAGACCAAGTTTGGAAAAGAAACTGTTTCATTCAGAGGTAGGAACACAATACAATTCAGACAGTACATTTTTAATGGGTATTTAACACGTAGATCAATTGTACAAATAGATCCTATTTGCTTTGTTCTTAAGCAGAAGAATATAAAAAACATAAAGGCCTCCATTATTTAACACTAAATATGTTGAGCTATGAAAAGTAATCCTCAATACAGAGACAGGGGCTTCCCATGTTCCTTTTTTCTTTTTCAACAAATTGAAATTTGACATCAAAAATTTTTCTTTTAAATTGGAATGTAGTGAAGTTTTATACATGTTACACAGAGTAAACAGCTTATTTTCAATTTTTGTGTTCATATATTCACCTATAATTGCAAATTGCATACAAACGATATTTTCTATAACTGTCAAGCGAGTTAGCAAAGGTATAGATTATAGATTATAGTGCCATCTATTGGTGAAATGTAATATGACATTTATGGAGGTGCAAGCCACTGAGTACTCTGTGGACAGGGGAGGAATAAAAGGACAGATTGGGATACAGTGATTATATATTAAGACTGTGGTGAATTATCTTCTATGAAAATTAGAAATTTTAACACTGAAAAGGTACTTGATAATATAAAGTGTTACTACTAATCGTTTTTATGTGTGATGTTGATATTGCGGCCATGTTAAAACATCCTTATATTTTAGAAATTTGGGGCCACGACTGGCCCACTGTTTTAGTATGGCATGCCTGCTAAGAACAGTTTTTATATTTTTATTTATTTTTAATCTTTTTGACCACACCACCCAGCTTGCGAGATATTCTGCAGCCTGGGATTGAACCCAGACCCCTGCAGTGAAAGTGCCAAGTCCTAACCACTAGACCACCAGGGAATCCCCAATTTTTACATTTTTAAATAGTTGAAAGAATGCACAGAAGAAGAATGCTTTTTTGTCATAGGATAACTAAATGAAATTCAAAATTCAAAATTCAGTGCCTGGAAATGGACTTCCTGGTCCTTTACAGGAAAACTCCGCCCACCTTCCCTAGGGCTCTGCTGTTCTAAGTGTGGCCTGTGGGCCAGCAGTATTGGCTTGCCTGGGAGGCTGTTAGGAAAGTGGAATCTTGTCTCTACCTGAGACCTGCTGACTCAGAATTTCCAGATCCCAGGAGAGTTCTGCTCATGCTGCAGTTGGGGAAGCGCTGGTTTAGAGGCCCTGCTCAGGTCATCCTGAGGTTGCACTTCCCCCAGGTGCAGGCAGCCAGAGAGGACCAGGGGTGTGGCCACCTGGAGCCCCGCCCCCTCCAGGCTGTGCTCTGAGCACCTGGACCCTAGCATCCCTGCTCCCAGCGCCAATGCAGGTCTCCTCCTGGGGACCCTCTCCCAGCCGGACAGGTGGTCAAGACGCAGCTGTTTATGGGTGGGAAGAGGGTGGTCTGAGCTTGAACTTGAAGGCTGGGTGTGCTCTTGCTTGAGCAGCAGATTCCTCAGGGCACAAAGAGGGTCAGAGCCAGAGGTGGGGAGAGCAGGGGGAGGGCTGGGGGCTGGGGCAGCCCCTCCCTCTGCTGTCCTGCCTTCTGGCTCCAAACTCCAGGGTCCAGGAATCCCAGCCTGCCAGGTGGTTATGAAGGTGTACTTACAGTGTGTTAGCTTGATTTACAACTTTTAAATATTTAAACATGGGCTTTTTTTATACCCTTGACCCAGGGTCACAGATGTGAGTGGCAGTTCTGTTAAATGCTTTTCAAAATGTATTCAGAATACTCCCTGCATCAGAATTTGGTGGGTTGTTTGGCAAAAATTCAAATTTCCAGGTCCCACTCGAGTGACCCCCTGGATCAGAATCTTCAGGACTGGAGCCTAGGAATCTGCACTGCAGCCCCTTCCCTGGGGACTCTGATCCACAGCAGAGCTACAGGAGCACTCGTACTGGGTGGGGGGGGCGGGGAGACGTGGAGAGGAGCTGATTTGAGTGGCGGGAAGCATCAGGGAGAAGAGAGGGAGATCCCAGGTCAGAGGAAGGTGCTGACCACGAGCTCACATCTTCCTGCTTCTCTCTGATTCTCCTCACAACCTGGCCTGACCCCACCCCAGAAGCTGGCTGCAGGGAGAAGCTGCCAGAACGGGGCAAGGGTGTCCTCCTGCTGACCGTGGGGCTCTCGGGGGCTGCCCTGCAGAAGGAAGGACCCGAGTCAGGGGCAACAGGAGCAAAGGGGCTGCAGGCGCCTGGAGGAACCACAGCCCACCCAGGAGTCAGGCTAAAGCCGCTGAGCAGGTCTTTGGACAGGAAGACCGCCCGGTCCTGCCAGGTCAGAGGAGGAGCTGGGACAGACCACGTGGTCCCACCCGGGGCTCAGAGGCTGCGTCTGTCGGTTAGGAGTTGTATAACCTTGAGCAAGGTCCTTAAGCTCTGTAGACTTGTTTCCTTGTCTGTGAAATGTGTGTCCTAACACATACCCTCTAGGCATGTGTTACAATTAGACATGGTAATTAAGTAAAAATATATCTTTATTATACAGAACAGAATAAAGGGCAGCTGCTGTTTACTATGAAGTTTGTCACTTTCCATCTCTGCACTTCGTGATGCTTGATATCACAGGCACTTGTCACTGGCTGATAAGACCAATTTCCTCAAACCCCAGGCACAGGAAAGTCACAGGCATGTGCCAGACCCATGCTTGTTCAGTGACCTAGAGTTCCCTGAGCTTCCCTGTGCAGGAGCAACTCCTGAAATTACTGCTAAGCTTCTTGTCATGTATAGCTCCCAGGATTTCCCCCCCAGCAAGCCACACCTTGGGAATCCTGTTCATAGGTTTGTGATTAACTGAGGCTGTGACAGACCGCGCAGAACCGCGCCGGCTGCGACGGACCGCGCAGAAGCGTGGCCGTGAGCAGCTACCCCTCGCCCAAGGTCAGGGGTAGTGACTGAGAGCACCAGGCTGCAGCAGTGCAGGAGCGGAGGCCGAGAGGAGCTTCCCCACGCCCGAGGTCAGTGGCAGTGGCCTAGAAGAGCTACCACACGCCTGAGGTCAGGGGCGTCAGCCGAGAGGAACTACCCCACCCCGGAGGTCAGGGGCCCCGCCCGAGAGGAGCTACCCCACCTCCAAGGAGCCGCTGCTGCGCGGGCGCAGGAGGGCCGAGAGGAGCTACTCCACGTTCAAGGTCAGGAGGGGCGGCCCTGAGAACATACCCCTCGTCCAAGGTAAGGAGCAGCGGCTGCGCTTTGCTGGAGCAGCCGTGAAGAGATACCCACGTCCAAGGTAAGAGAAATCCAAGTAAGACAGTAGGTGTTGCGAGAGGGCGTCAGAGGGCAGACACGCTAAAACCATAACCACAGAAAACTAGCCAATCTGATCACAGGACCACATCGTGTCTAACTCGATGAAACTAAGCCATGCTGTGTGGGGCCACGCAAGATGGTCTGGTCATGGTGGAGAGTCTGACAGAATGTGGTCCACTGGAGAAGGGAATGGCAAACCACTTCAGTATTCTTGCCTTGAGAACCCCATGAACAGTATGAGAAGGCAAAATGATAGGATACTGAAAGAGGAACTCCCCAGGTCGATAGGTGCCCACTATGCTATTGGAGATCAGTAGAGAAATAACTCCAGAAAGAATGAAGGGATGGAGCCAAAGCAAAAACAATACCCAGTTGTGGATGGGACTGGTCATAGAAGCAAGGTTGGATGCTGCAAAGAGCAATATTGGATAGGAACCTGGAATGTTAGGTCCTTGAATCAAGGCAAATTGGAAGTGGTCAAACAGGAGATGGCAAGAGTGAATGTCGACATTCTAGGAATCAGCGAACTAAAATGGACTGGAATGGGTGAATTTAACTCAAATGACCATTATATCTACTACTGTGGGCAGGAATCCCTTAGAAGAAATGGAGTAGCCATCATAGTCAACAAAAGAGTCCGAAATGCAGTACTTGGATGCAATCTCAAAAATGACAGAATGATCTCTGTTCGTTTCCAAGGCAAACCATTCAGTATCATGGTGATCCAAGCCTATGCCCAACCAGTAACGCTGAAGAAGCTGAAGCTGAACGGTTCTATGAAGACCTACAGGACCTTTTAGAACTAACACTCAAAAAAGGTGTCCTTTTCATTATAGGGGATTGGAATGCAAAAGTAGGAAGTCAAGAAACACCTGGAGTAACAGGCAAATTTGGCCTTGGAGTACGGAATAAAGAAGGACAAATGCTAATAGAGTTTTGCCAAGAGAACACACTGGTCATAGCAAACACCCACTTCCAACAATATAAGAGGAGACTCTACACATGGACATCACCAGATGGTCAACACTGAAATCAGATTGATTATATTCTTGGCAGCCAAAGATGGAGAAGCTCTATACAGTCAGCAAAACAAGACCAGGAGCTGACTGTGGCTCAGATCATGAACTCCTTACTGCCAAATTCAGACTTAAACTGAAGAAAGTAGGGATAACCACTAGACCATTCAGGTATGACCTAAATCAAATCCCTTATGAATATACAGTGGAAGTGAGAAATAGATTTCAAGGACTAGATCTGATAGACAGAGCCTGATGAACTATGAACAGAGGTCCGTGACATTGTACAGGAGACAGGGATCAAGATCATCCCCATGGAAAAGAAATGCAAACAGGCAAAATGGTTGTCTGAGGAGGCCTTACAAATAGCTGTGAAATGAAGAGAAGTGAAAAGGAAAGATACTCCCACTTGAATGCAGAGTTCCAAAGAATAACTAGGAGAGATAAGAAAGCCTTCTTCAGCGATCAATGCAAAGAAATAGAGGAAAACAACAGAATGGGAAAGACTAGAGATCTCTTCAAGAAAATTAGAGATACCAAGGGAACATTTCGTGCAAAAATGGGCTCAATAAAGGACAGAAATGGTATGGACCTAACAGAAGCAGAAGATATTAAGAAGAGGTGGCAAGAATACACAGAAGAACTCTACAAAAACGACCTTCATGACACAGATAATCACAATGGTGTGATCACTCACCTAGAGCCAGACATCCTGGAATGTGAAGTCAGGTGGGCCTTAGAAAGCATCACTATGAACAAAGCTAGTGGAAGTGATGGAATTCCAGTTGAGCTATTTCAAATCCTGAAAGATGATGCTGTGAAAGTGCTGCACTCAATATGCCAGCAAACTTGGAAAACTCAGCAGTGGCCACAGGACTGGAAAATGTAAGTTTTCATTCCAATCCCTAAGAAAGGCAATCCCAAAGAATGCTCAAACTACTGCACAATTGCACTCATCTCACATGCTAGTAAAGTAATGCTCAAAATTCTCCAAGACAGGCTTCAGCAATATGTGAACCAAGAACTTCCAGAAGTTCAAGCTGGTTTTAGAAAAGGCCGAGGAACCAGAGATCAAATTGCCAATATCCGCTGGATCATCAAAAAAGCAAGAGAGTTCCAGAAAAACATCTATTTCTGATTTATTGACTACACCAAAGCCTTCGACTGTTTGGATCACAATAAACTGTGGAAAATTCTGAAAGAGATGGGAATACCAGACCACCTGACCTGCCTCTTGAGAAACCTGTATGCAGGTCAGGAAGCAACAGTTAGAACTGGACATGGAACAACAGACTGCTTCCAAATAGGAAAAGGAGTACGTCAAGGCTGTATATTGTCACACTGCTTATTTAATTTATATGCAGAGTACATCATGAGAAACACTGGGCTGGAAGAAGCACAAGCTGGAATCAAGATTGCCAGGAGAAATATCAATAACCTCATATATGCAGATGACACCACCCTTATGGCAGAAAGTGAAGAGGAACTAAAAAGCCTCTTGATGAAAGTGAAAGAGGAGAGTGAAAAAGTTGGCTTAAAGCTCAACATTCAGAAAACGAAGATCATGGCCTCTGGTCCCATCACTTCAAGGTAAATAGACGGGGAAACAGTGGAAACAGTGACTGACTTTATTTTGAGGGGGTTCCAAAATCACTGCAAATGGTGAATGCAGCCATGAAATTAAAAGAAAACTTACTCCTTGGAAGGAAAGTTATGACCAACCTAGATAGCTTATTAAAAAGCAGAGACATTACTTTGCCAACAAAGGTCCGTCTGGTCAAGGTTATGGTTTTTCCAGTGGTCATGTATGGATGTGAGTTGGACTGTGAAGAAAGCTGAGCACCGAAAAATTGATACTTTTGAACTATGGTGTTGGAGAAGACTCTTGAGAGTCCCTTGGACTGCAAGGAGATCCAACCAGTCCATCCTAAATTTAGGAGATCAGTCCTGGGTGTTCATTGATGTTGAACCTGAAACTCCAATACTTTGGCCACCTCATGCGAAGAGTTGACTCGTTGGAAAAGACCCTGATGCTGGGAGGGATTGGGGCAGGAGGAGAAGGGGACGACAGAGGATGAGATGGTTGGATGGCATCACCGACTCAATGGGCATGAGTTTGAGTAAACTCTGGGAGTTGGTGATGGACAGGGAGGCCTGGCGTGCTGCGATTCATGGGGTCGCAAAGAGTCGGACTCAACTGAGCGACTGAACTGAACTGAACTGAAGGTGGAGCTTGAATGAAACTTCCAGGGACAGCTGTGCCATACTGAAAATCAGTATGGGGCAGGAGAATCCAGGCGTCCAGGTGAAGAGAGTGGCCAGGCCATGGAATGAGCGACCAAGAAGGTCACACAGCAGACAAGAGGGGTGGAGGGCCTTTGCCTCACCTTCCTCATTCACCCCACTCTCCACACACAGAAGCATACACTTTGGGTCCTGCTGAATCACCTGATCTGTTTACTCTTATTTCTTCATCCAAGAACTGTCCTTTATATCTTAAACATGGCAAAGGCAGTGGTTTGTAAAATCACCAGGGGAGCTCTTTGAAATCCCAGTGCTGAAGCCTCATCACAGTTAAATCCATGTCTCGGGGAAGGGGAGGCAGGAGTCAACACTTTTTAAAACCCTACAGGTGATTCCACCCTGCAGTCAAGTGAGAATCACTGATAGAGGCAGAAGATCTCATTTCTTCCTGAATGGCAGCAGTTTTCATTGCTGGAGACCTCCTCCAAGAAGCCTTCCTGACCAGTCACACTTCTCCCATGAGTTTGTCTGTAGTTGGGACCAGCACTTTCCATATTTGAATGTGCCTGTGGGTCCCCTGGGGACAGTGTTAGCAAGAGGGTCCGCATCACTAGGAAGCTCCCAAGTGCTGCCCCCTGCTGGTGCGAGGCCCCACGTGCAGAGTCTGCGGGAGAGCCTCCTCTGTCTGCGCAGGTGCATTTGCTTTTGTTCTTGGGCTGTTTAGGCTCCTTTTCTGCCTTTCCTGCACATCGGGAGAGCGGCTCTTCTCCGGCTCTTTCTTGTCCTGCCTCTCATCACACTCCAGTCCCCACACATGCCACGGTGTGAACACGAGCTCACCAGGGGCGGAGCATCACCCAGGAGAAGCTGCCAATGATGTGCGACAAGAAGTACAAGAACAAGAGGGTGGAGAACTTTGCTATCTCATTACCCATCACACAAAGCATCACTTTGGGTCCTGCTGAATACTGATCTGATTCCACCAAGAACTGTCCTTACTAACAGGCAACATGGTTTGCACAGGGGCTCTTGAATCAGTGCTGAGCTCTACATTAATCCATTTCACAGATTCAAAAACTTTTTAAAACCTACAGGTGATTCCCTTGCATCAGTGGAATCACTGCAAACAGGCAGACAGATCTCATCTCTGAATGGCAAGCAGTTTTCATTGCTGGAGTCTAAGAAGCCTTCTGCACACAACTCCGGTGCATGCCAAGCACTTCCATAGAGGCCTGTGGTCCCTGGGGCATGTTAGAGAGGTCCACTCACTAGGAAGCCCCAACCCCTGCTGAGTGCGAGGCCCACGTGCTGAGTTGCGGAGAAGCCCTCAGTCTGCGCAGGCACATTATATTTCTTGGATATATAAGCTCTTTTAAGCCTTTCCTGCAACACTGAACTCTTCTCCAGCTTTTCTTGCAGCTGGTTCCCAGGACTCGGGTAACATTACACAAGAAGTTTACCAAGCCTTCAAACCCAATGGCGAGTTTGAGATGGTGCAAATACAAATTTTTAAAGATAATGAGATCCTGGCTGTAATGCTAACAACACAGGGGTTAGTTCCATCATCTGTAGTACTTGAGTCCAAGCCTTAACTAAAGTTTGCACCCAATATAATATAGTCCAATATCCACCCAATAGGAGTTGAGCATAACAATAATAATTTTAAAATGGATAACTGAGGACTACTGTGTACACATGGAAACCCTCCCTCAGTTGTTTTGGCAGTGGACGGATGTTGAGTTTGGGGAAATGATAATGTATAGCCACATTGTTCACCTACAACTATCAAAACATTTGTTAATTGGCTATACTCCAATACAAAATAAAGTTGTGTGTTTCTGTGTGTGTGTGTGTGTGTGTGTGTGTGTTTTAAGAGTGGTTTTTAGCATTAACTAAGGCCTTGAGAAGTGTCCTTCCCTCTGGAAACTGGAGTCTTCAGAGATGAGAAGGTGACTAGGAACCAGATCTGCCATCAGATGCTAGGTTTAAGGTACAGTCCTCCTCAAGTAGTGGGCAAAAGCACAACTGACAGTGATAGAGGTGGACAGGAGATGGGTACAGTGAAAGGCTACCTGAAGACAGAGGAGCAGCTGTGGGACGATGACCACATGAGAAAGGCTGGAAAAGGAAGTGGTTTGTGGGAGAACATGATGAGTTTGGTTTGGGATGTATTTATGACCTAATAGGGTCTCTATATGGAGAAGGAAATGGCAACCCACTCCAGTATTCTTGCCTGGGGAATCCCGTGGACAGGGAGCCTGGTGGGCTGCTGTCCATGGGGTCGCAGAGTCGGACACAACTGGAGAAACTTAGCAGCAGCAGCAGGGTCTCTATGTGTCTTATATTTATGTGTATCATCTCTGTCTTTCTCCTGTTCCCCCTTCTGCTTCACTCTTCCCTTCAAGTTTAAATCTCTCTTGAATAGAAACCATAACTTGATTTCCTTTGATCTGTCCTCATAAAACAAGCAAAATGCCTTACACATAGAAGATGGTTAATAGACAATTGTTGAGTAGATGGATGGATGGATGGACAGGTGGATGGGTGTGTGGATGGATGGATGGATGGATGGGAATGGGTGAGTGGATGAGTGTATGGATGGATGGGAGGGGATGAGTGGATGGATGGATGGACAGGTAGATGGATGGATGGATGGATGGATAGATGGATGGATGGATAGTCAAATGTTCTTGAGCTGATGCTTTGCCTTTGCTTCTTGAAGTTCCTTAGAGCAAAGTGGGACAGGATAGGAAAGCAGAGGTTGGAAAGAGTTGGGATCTGTGTGGAGACAACAGACAGATGTAAAAGATCAGAAAGAAGAGTTGGCAGAACCTAAAAAGAAGTCACATTTCAAGAAATAAGGAAAGAGAGTAAAGACAGCTAGGCTGCCTACTTGACGTGCAAATAGCAAATGTTTTATATTTTAAAAGTGTGAAATTAAAGTTCATCCCCAAATGACACAGAATGATATCGCTCCTGACATCACATTAAATAAGTCATCCCAGCTTACTTGACTCTGTCTCTGATAGGCCTGGTGCAGGCATTCTTATTGCTTTAGATGGCATCTGATTATCAAAGCAGAGACTTTCTGCTAAGTCATCGTGAAGTCCAACTTAACCTGCATAACACATTGTCTTATAATTAAAATCGCGGGATGTTGGATTAGAGGAATCTTCCTTCAACCAGATCCGAGGTTAGTGAGGGAGTGTGACCTGTCCGGGATAGAACTCCCTCATCCAAAAACATTTCACTGGATTAATTGGCAACTCACTGGGAGATTCGGGGTCCAATTTGCTAAAAGATTTTCTGTTTCCATCTTTCTTTTCAAGTCAGGTCAGTATGCATGTATTCAGCTCTCTTATTGAAAATAATATGAGAAGTATTACTGAGTCCAAAGAATAAAGAAAATAGAGATAAAATTCGAGGAAAGGAAGAAAAGTAAGGGGTGAATAAATAAGTTCATTCATGAGTAAACAATTTATTCATGAATAAATAAATTCATTCATCCAACAAATGAACTTACAGAGCTCTTATTTGTACCAGGCACTGAACGAGGTCAGTGCTGTGCAATAGAGAAATATGAGCCATTGGTTCTGTCCCCAGGAGTTTAGGATTTGCTTTATTTTTATAAATAAAATTCCCATTGGATAGTTTAAATTCAGTTTATATTGGTGTTTTAATCCAATCGAAAACTTCACAAAGAAATAGCAACAAACAATTTGCTTGGACCTTTAAGGAGATGTTAAACATTCTGTGAGAGAAAAGGCTAACAAAACCACACTGAACCACTGAATAAAATGTGGGTGTTTTGGTTGGATTGAATCCTAGGGCCCCTGGCCAGTA
Organism: Odocoileus virginianus; assembly: GCF_023699985.2. Lineage (NCBI taxonomy): Eukaryota > Metazoa > Chordata > Mammalia > Artiodactyla > Cervidae > Odocoileus > Odocoileus virginianus. The sequence goes on from NC_069681.1 coordinate 38,970,372, forward strand.
GGCTTCAGGAAGAGAATTTTTTAATCTATTTTTCACTACAGGCTATAGAAAATAATCCTTGGTACAGTGTATCAGGAATATTATCTTCATTTTAACAGTCCCATGAACCTCTGCAGGCTTTTAAAGGAATGACCTTTAGCAAACACTAATTGGCAAGCAGGACCAAATATTCTTATAGATTTGAAACATACTGAGAAAATGATCATGTAAACCATCAATGCCTCAACCTTGGTTCCTTGTTGGTTAAGCTCTATTATTAAAAATTCAATGAAAGAAGGTACTGAAAGCAAGAGAGGACTTCCCTGGTGGTCTAGTGGTTAAGAATCCACCTGGCAATGCAGGGACACTGGTTCAGTCCCTGGTCTGGGAAGATCCCACGTGCCCCACAGCAACTCAGCCTGCCCTACAGCTACCGATCCCCTGTGCTGCAAGCACTGAAGCCCTCGAGCCTAGAGCCATGCTCCAAAACAAGAGGAGCCGCAGCAATGAGGAGCCCATGCCCCACAACTAGAGAGTAGCCGCCGCTCGCAGCAACTAGAGAAAACTCGTAAGCAACAGTGAAGACCCAGTGCAGCTGAAAATAAATATGTTTTTAAGAAAAGAAAGAAGGAAAGCAGCAGAAATGCCATATAGAATGTTACTAAAAGAGTTTAGAGAGATGAGGCTGACCAACAGTCATCCAGAAAGGATAGTTATAACATACATGGGATCTGAGAGCTCTTCCCCAAGTCCCCATCAGTTCGGGATGCTATGATAAAGTACCGCAGACTGGGGGCTTTTTAAAAACAGGAACGTATTTCTCACAGTTCTAAAAGCTGAAAGTCTGAGATCAGGGTGCCAGCATGGTCGTGTTCTGGTGAGGACCCTTTTCTGGGTGGCAGAGGGCCAACCCCCCACTGTGTCCCCATGTGATAGAAAAGGAGAGGGAGAGAGCTTTCTGGTATCCCTTTTATAAAGAAACTAAAAGTGAAAGAAAGTGAAGTGGCTCAGTCATGTCTGACTCTTTGTGACCCCATGGACTGTAGCCTACCAGGCTCCTCCATCCATGGGACTTTTCAGGCAAGAATACTGGAGTGGGTTGCCATTTTCTTCTCCAGGGGATCTTCCCAACCCAGGGATCAAATTCCTGCATTGCAGGCAGATGCTTTACCATCTGAGCCACCAGGGAAGCCCTTATAAAGAAACTAATCACCTCCCAAAGGCCCCATCTCCTACCACTATCACATATGAGGTTAGAGTGTTAACATATGAATATGGGGGAGACATGAAGTCAATTGAACCCCCTCATTTCCTCCTGTTCCCACTAAAACCTAAGCTGCATGAGGGCAAGGACTTTGTTTGCTGTGTTTTCTGTTGTGTCTCCAGTGCTAAACAATGAATAGTATGTGGAGGGACTCCACTAGTGTCTGTAGACTGAATAAACATCAGCCTCTGCAGAGCCCCCACAATGACACATCCTGAGGACACTCAGGAAGAGAAAGCCCAGGACACTGGCCCCAGATAGCTGAGGTTCCTGTCAAGGGAATGACTTCAGGGAGTCCAAACTCCTGTATCTTCCCCATACACAGAAAAGCACTAAATTCCTTAACTTGAGATGTCCAGTTTTCTTTAGTTAGCAGTAATCTTTTGATGTTCCAACAACTGATCTTTGTTGCAAAACTCCTATATCTGCTGGCTCCTCCCTTTCTCTTAGGAGCACTCTCAGAGTTATCTGAGAAGCTGTATACTGGGCTTAAGTCCTTAGGTTTTAACCGCACTGTATGGCCTGCTGGATCTTAGTTCCCTGACCTGGGACCAAACCCTGGCACCCTTGGAAATGAAAGCACCAAGTCCTAACTATTGGACCATCAGGGAGTTTCCAAGTCCTCAGTTTTGCCCACCAAATAAAATATAATTCTCAGCTTTTAGGTTGTATACTGCTTTTTTTTTAGTCGACAGGGTCAAGTTTTCTGAGAGGCACTAGGACCCTGATACATCTCCAGACCCTCTCCCATCCTTCCCTCCTCACACGCACCACCCACCCTGCTATCATCTCCCGTGAAACGCTAAGATGAGGCCAGAGTGTAGAAAGGACAGCATTTCCTGTCCCATGTGGTCGTCAAACCCATAAAAGGGTGTGCAGAGAGGGAGAGGAGCCTGAACAGTGGTGTGGGCTCAGCACCAGCCTTCTTTTTAAATCACTGGAGAGGAGGGCCGGGTCTTGGTCCCATGTGGCACCAACACTAAAACCTGTCCTGCCTGGCCATCCAGGCTGTGGTGTCTCTGTGGGAAACACCTGCCCATAAAGTGTCACCGTCTTGGGGCCCTGGGACAGGTGTATCTGCAGTTGACATAGGGAGGGAAGGAGAAGAGGCCAGGTGGACGCAGAGGCCAGCAGTGGTGGAACATGACCTTGAGGAGCAATGCGGGCACTGGATTTCTAGGTGGGAGGAGCTTGTGCACAGTGATGTCATTGGGAGACGTATGCCTAGGGGTCTTTTCTAGAAGCCATGTTGTGTGGAAAACATAGTTTTTCCTCTACTTTGTATTTATTTAGAGGAAAGGCTGATGGAGTCTGAGGTGGAGCAGTGGTGGTTGGTGGTAGGACTTGCACCCTACTGAGTAGTATCTGAGTTCTCCCCTGAGACAAGAGCAAGTAGGAGTTGAGATCATTACAAGTGATGCCAATGAGCTTGGAGATATTTAGGGCAGGGGTCCCTGGAAAAGTCTAGAGCTTCTCTCTGGATTCCATTTGAATGGGGGCAAAAATGTAAAGATTTAGCATTTGTTCCCATAGACTGATTTAATGTAGAGCATAACTTTTACACACAGAAAAAAAAAAAAAACAAAAGTATGAGATAAAAGACAGGTTGAAATTTTAAAGGACCACATGCCAACTAAGGGAAGAATCAAGATTTTTAAGTAGGAAGAGAAGACCTGCCAATTAAGTTAATAATCAAAAATAATTACAAATATTTTAAGAAACTAAGGAAGCACAGTTGAGTTGTGGGGTGTGTATAGTCAGAGAACAGGGTAATGAAGAGAAAATCCTGACAGGAAAAAAATTCAGGAAGGAAATAACTTATTGTTGGAGAATGATTCCTCTCCTTATCTCAACCATTTGGGTTAAAGTAAGACCCATGAAAGAACCACTATTTCCAGAGAAATTGTCTTTAGATGTGTTTTATAACATAGATAGGAAGGAGGGTCCATTATCTCTCATGAACTGTTCTCTGTAACTCGAAAAGGAAGGAGAAGAACTAGCCAAGAAGATCTGCAAATAGTGTAGAGCACCAGGGTGTGATTAGCATTATCAGCAGTTGCAGCTTAAACAGCTGAATGGATGCCTTTGAAGGCATTTTCTCCAGATGCAGATGTGAGTTTGCAACGTAACATCCCCAGAGAAGACACAGAGCAGGAGGAAGAAGAGGAGGAAATGGCAGCTTCTCAGGGTCTGCTGACATTCCAGGATGTGACCATAGATTTCACTCAAGAGGAGTGGGAATGCCTGGACCTTGGTCAGCGGGAATTGTACAGGGACGTGATGTTAGAGAACTATGGGAATCTGGCCTGCTTGGGTCTTGCGGTCTCTAAGCCGGACCTGGTCTCGTTTCTGGAACAAATGAAGGACCCCTGGGATGTAAGGAGAATGAAGACAGCCATATACCCAGGTGATGAGTAACCTGGATATGATCTTCAAGGTTCCCCTGTCCGAAGGGGGTCTTATCCTTCCATTGTCGTTCCCACAGGCACTAAGCAGAGAGTTCAGAGTCCACTGGTGAGGTGGCCGAGCACGATCAGCACAGACAGGCCTGAGATGGAGTCCAGGCCCTATGAATTCCTTCTTCACATAAGACACCTCACTAAAATGAGAAAATGAAAATCTGAATTTTATGTTACAACTTGTCTTTTTTTATATGAACTAACATTAAATGTGTTAAGTATGTTTGTCCCATTTCAAAAAAAAAAAAACACACAGATAACCCAAGTGGTAGCAGACTATCTTGAAGAGGTGACGGCTTGTAATTTGGTCTGCTTGCAGTGAACGAACGGCATTTATGTTTACCCTGCACTTTTTACTCAGTTGCTTGTAATATGCAGAAAGTAACCCTCACAGAAAGGGCCCCACAGTCCAGCCCCTCTTAAGAATTCAGCAGATGGGGAGCTGGGAAGCTCTTTTTTCTGCTGACTGTGGTCACACATGGCTGGATGATTCGTAAGACCAAAAGCCACATCCATATCTCAGAGTCGCTAATTACCAAGAGAAGTACGCAGCCCACAACCACTCAGAGGATAGAAAGTTCTCAGAGAGTGACTCTGTCCAAATAATCAGAGCCATTTTTTAAAAATCACATACTGATTCATGTTGAGGTTTGACAGAAAACAGCAAAATTCTGGAAAGCAATTATCCTTCAGTAAAAAATCAATTAATTTTAAAAAAAATCACATTCTGATTTCTCAGCTGCCCCTTTCAAATATAAACTGTTCCCTATGGCCCAGAGGAAACACTGTGAATGGCGCCTGAGACTTTTCATAAAGTTAACACATGGATGAAAGGACCAGATATGATCTTAGAATGAAGGCGATGACCAGGGACAAGGGCAGGGGTCAAGGAAATGCCCCAAATTTCAAAAGGGTGCATTTCAGAAATGGCCATAGGTAAGCTTGCTAGCAAGCCCCAGATATATTCTAGAATAGACAAAGAGATGATTTTAGAACTCTGAGTAAAGCAAGAAGCTCCCAGTAGGAGCCAGTATGATTCTCTAAGAGCAAGAAACACCGTATTAGACACTTTCTCTTCTGATGAGTTTACTAGGATGTTTTGAAACTTCTATCATGCTGTGCTGTTGGACAAGGAGGAGAAACATGTGTCTGGTCACCATCCACACAGACTCTATGATAGCACCAAGGGTGGTAGATCAGGCCCTGTGGTCCCTTCCTTGCTCCCATTCATTCATCTCAACAAAAACCTCCCAAATTCAACATACACCTTATAGAGCATGGACTTAATGGATTTTTATCTTCTAGGCAAGAGACAGAAATTGTTCGACCCATGTCCTTACAGGGCTTATAACCTAGTGGTGGACAATCAGTACACAAGTAACCATAATCCAAGCCAGAAAAACAAAGTCACAAAAAGAAAAGTACAGAGCTCTGTGGGCATCAAGGAGACAAAGGTGCCATCTGGTTAGAAGATTAAGAAGAATTTGCATGGGAGGCAGCCTTGGAGGTGGAGTTTAAGGAGAGAGATGGGGATGAGGAAGGAAGATATTTGCCCCACATGGTGTGAGCACAGACACAGACTAGGGAAGGAAAGATTAAGCACAAAGTCAGTGGAAGCAGCAGGACAAGAAAGGCAAGTCAGGGGATGGGGTGGAGAGGGAGGTGGGAGGGGGGACCGGGATGGGGAATACATGTAAATCCATGGCTAATTCATTTCAATGTATGACAAAAACCACTGCAATGATGTAAAGTAATTAGCCTCCAACTAATAAAAATAAATGAAAAAAAAAGAACTAAAAAATAAATAAATAAATATTAAAAAAAAAATTAAAAAAAAGAAAGGCAAGTCAGGACAGTTGGAACGCATTCCTCTTGCTGAGAACCAGCCTTGGCGAGCCCTTCAATTGAGTGTTTGGGTTTGCAAGTCACACGGTCTGGCATGAATCTTGCCATGACTGCCACCTTCACATGAAACTGAGCAAGCTATGTAATTTCTCCAAGCTTTAGTTACCTCACCTGTAAGGCAGGCATGGCTATAGCACCCAATGCAGATGAACTTATTCCAAGACCTCTCATCCTCCTAGTTATTCTCCTCTCGAATCAATGAATGTGGTTTATCTACATGTCTTTTAAAATACAGTGCCCAAGAATAGCCCTGTGCAATCTGACTATGAGTTATGCAGGGTAGGGGGGTATCACCCTCCCAGTTCAGATTTCTTTATCCTATTAATGGTACTTCAAATTGCATTAACCTTTATGACTCCCAGTTTTTCCTATTGGTTTTTACTAAACATCTAAGAAGAAGTTTTTTTTGTTGTTTTTTGTTTTTTTAATTCAGCCAAATTTTCTCTATCATCCTGGCCAATGGATTTTTTCCCCAAAGATATAATTAACTTTATTTTTCTTTGTAATGTTTGACTCTCCTCATTAAAGTTTTTTTTTCCCCCAAACTTTTTACTTTGTGTTGGCATGTATATAGCTGCACTTCCCAGGTGGTGCTAGTGGTAAAGAACATCCCTGCCAATGCAGGAGACATAAAGAGATGAGGGTTCCATCCCTGGGTCAGGAAGATCCCCTAGATGAGGGGATGGCAGCCCACTCCAGTATTCTTGCCTGGAAAATCCCATGGACTGACGGAGGGATGGCGGAGGGGCGCTAGGTTTCAAGATGGCGGTGGTTGGCTGGTTGACCGAAAGGCCGAGGTGAAGGCCCCTACGAAGTCAAATGGGCCGAGAATCGTCCCCTCACCGCTTCTCACAGCCCCAGGAGCCCAGCAGAAGCGTTTTAGGTTTTATATTTTAAACAAACAAGTAAATCAAACAACTTGTCAACATGGGGCGGAGATCCACGTCATCCACCAAAAGTGGAAAATTTATGAACCCTACAGACCAAGCCAGAAAAGAAGCTCGGAAAAGAGAATTAAAGAAGAACAAAAAACAGCGCATGATGGTACGAGCTGCAGTTTTAAAGATGAAGGATCCCAAACAAATTATCCGGGACATGGAGAAATTGGATGAAATGGAGTTTAACCCAGTGCAGCAGCCACAGTTAAATGAGAAAGTGCTGAAAGACAAGCGTAAAAAGCTACGTGAAACATTTGAACGTATTCTACGACTCTATGAGAAAGAGAATCCAGATATTTACAAAGAATTGAGAAAGCTAGAAGTAGAATATGAACAGAAGAGGGCTCAACTTAGCCAGTATTTTGATGCTGTCAAGAATGCCCAGCATGTGGAAGTGGAGAGTATTCCTCTGCCAGATATGCCGCATGCTCCTTCCAACATCTTGATCCAGGACATTCCACTTCCTGGGGCCCAGCCACCCTCCATCCTTAAGAAGACCTCAGCCTATGGACCTCCAACTCGGGCAGTTTCTATACTTCGTCTTCTTGGACATGGCGTTCCACGTTTGCCCCCTGGCAGGAAACCTCCAGGTCCTCCTCCGGGCCCACCTCCTCCTCAAGTCTTACAAATGTATGGCCGCAAAGTGGGCTTTGCCCTAGATCTTCCAGCTCGTAGGCGAGATGAAGACATGTTATATAGTCCTGAACTTGCTCAGCGGGGTCATGACGATGATGTTTCTAGCACCAGTGAAGATAATGGCTATCCTGAAGACATGGACCAGGATAAGCATGACGACAGTACTGATGACAGCGACAGTGACAGATCAGATGGAGAAAGTGAAGGGGATGAATTTGTACACCGTGATGACACTGAGAGAGAAAACAATGAAGAAAAAAATATCAGGTCTGAGTGTACGGTTTGCAGATATGCCTGGAAAATCTAGAAAGAAGAAGAAGAAGAACATGAAGGAGCTGACTCCTCTCCAAGCCATGATGCTTCGAATGGCAGGGCAGGAAATCCCCGAGGAGGGCCGAGAAGTCGAGGAGTTTTCAGAGGACGACGACGAAGAGTCAGATGATTCCGAAGCAGAGAAGCAGTCACAAAAGCAGCACAAGGAAGAGTCTCTCTCTGATGGCACGTCTGCAGCTTCCCAGCAGCAAGCCCCTCCATAGTCTGTTCCTCCGTCTCAGATACAAGCAACCCCCATGCCAGGACCACCTCCGCTTGGACCGCCACCTGCTCCACCTTTACGGCCACCTGGACCACCTACAGGCTTTCCTCCTGGACCACCTCCAGGAGCTCCTCCATTCCTGAAACCACCTGGAATGCCAGGGCTCCGAGGGCCTCTACCCCGACTTTTACCTCCAGGCCCACCACCAGGTCGGCCGCCTGGCCCTCCTCCAGGCCCACCTCCAGGTCTGCCTCCTGGCCCTCCTCCTCGGGGACCCCCACCACGGCTACCTCCCCCAGCACCTCCAGGTATCCCTCCACCCCGTCCTGGCATGATGCACCCACCTCTGGTGCCTCCTCTTGGACCTGCCCCACCTGGGCTCTTCCCACCAGCTCCCTTACCCAACCCGGGGGTTCTAAGTGCTCCCCCCAACTTGATCCAACGACCCAAGGCGGATGACACAAGCGCAGCCACCATCGAGAAGAAAGCTACGGCAACCATCAGTGCCAAGCCACAGATCACTAATCCCAAGGCAGAGATCACACGATTCGTGCCCACCGCACTGCGGGTGCGTTGAGAGAATAAAGGGGCTGCTGCTGCTCCCCAGAGAAAGTCAGAGGATGATTCTGCTGTGCCTCTTGCCAAAACAGCGCCCAAATCTGGCCCATCTGTTCCCGTGTCGGTGCAGACTAAGGACGATGTCTATGAGGCTTTCATGAAAGAGATGGAAGGGCTGCTGTGACAGCTTTGGATGCTAGATCAGGCTTCTGTTCACATCAGTTGTTCATGGAGAAAGAGGCTCTTACTCAGCTTAGGTGAAAGAGTTGCTTTCACTGTCAGGGTATTTTTAATTTCAGTTCAAGGAATATCCTAAAGTTTAGCCTTGTTCAGAATTTACTGCATATAAAAGAGAGGGTATTTCATGCAAAATAAATTGGTTATTGAAGCAGTGCTGCTAATAACATCCATCCCCCTTTATACCACCATTTTCATCCGGTTTCTTCCCCTACTCCAATTCCTTGGAAACTTGTGATCAAGGGGAACTTTGTTTTGGCTCTCTTGTGTGCTCTGGGCACTGGAGTAGAGATTTCTGGAAAAACCAGTTTATTTCACCCCCATCTTGCCTTTCATGTTTGAGTTATTTTTAATATTTTCTTGTAAATATTTTGTAATATTGTAGTGAAATGGATCACAATGTCATTTCCTAATACAAAGCGATATATGTGGGAAGAAAATGTACAATTCTTTGATTAAAATTCCCATTGATCTAAACTTTGAGTGTTCCATGGAATAAATAAATAAATGTTCTACACCAAGATAAAAAAAAAGAAAAAGAAAAGAAAATCCCATGGACTAAGGAGCCTGATGGGCTAGAGTCCATGGGGTCGCAAAGAGTTGAACATGACTGAAGTGACTTAGCATGCACACACGCACACATACATGGCTAATTAACAATGTTGTGACTGCTTCAGGTACACAGCGAAGGGATTCAACCATACATATACATGTATCCATTCTCCCCAAACACTCTTCCCACCCAGGCTAGTGTCCAAAGGATTTTTAAAGCCAGACATTAAATTGAGGATCTGATAGGTTGAGATCTTGGCATGTATTGGACATCACTGTCCTGGGAGAAGGAATGGAGCTTAGGTTGGGACCTGCTCTGAACCCAGCTTCCTCTTCCACTGCCCACAAGTCTCTGGGCAGGAACCTCAGAGCATCCATGACCCCTTCATCCCTCATGAGTCACCAAGTTACTTGGTCTCATCCGTTGCACATCTAAGCACCCTCCTTGGCAGTTCTCACTGTTGCCCTCATGGTCCAGGTTCTCACATGAAGTAGTGCAGGATCTTTCTGAAATGCAAGTTCCCATCAGAAACTCTCTGCTCAGAATGTTTCAATGGCTTTCCAGCTCCTCCAAGACAAAGTCTAAATCCCCTAATGGAGCTTAAAGATCTCTTCGCAAGTTCCCCTCTCTCTGCACCTGCACCCCATCTGAACCTCCTCCTGCACGTCCACGTGTCAGCCTTTCCAATATGCTCGCTGGTCCCTGATGCACTTGGCTCCTCCTGCCCTGAGGTCTTTCCTTGTAGGTGCTTCAGGCCCTGCTCTGAATTCTCTGCACAAATCAACTCACTTCCTCCTCACCACCACCCCTCTAAAGCAGATAATATTACTTCCATTTTACAGACAGGGGAGCTCATATGTTAAGCATTTTGCCTGGAGACATGTAGCTAATAAATTGTAGAGCTGTATTAGTCCCCTGACCTGAAATGCCCTTCCTTCCTTTCTCTGGGCCAACTTCTACCCATCTTTCAAGTCAATTCAAGCGCCCACTTTGCTGGGAAGTCTGCCTATGACCTGAACTTAACTCCAGACAGCAAGCTAATCATTTGCTACATGATCATCTCCTCTAAGCAGTATATCCACAGAGGATAGGCCTGTGTCCTGTCCTCACTTCATCCCCATATTCTACACCGGGAATCTAACGAATGGAAAGGAACTCATTAATGAATAAGTGAATTAACTACTTCCAGGGTTCCTTTTGTAGTTGTAATATGATACCATAATCATTAGCCAAATTGTAAAATTTTGGTCATTGGTTTTTCCCATAATGTGTACAGAAATTTGGCCAAAGCTTACTTACAGACCAGTTGTCTCCTGAAAATCAGCTCAACTATCTCAAGTTTATTCAAGAGCATTACTGCTTTGTGAAGTGTTCTGGAATCATCTCAAAATACACAGCTACAGGAAATTAAAGCTACCAATCCCAGCATGTTCTTTGCCCAGATGCCCTTTGAGTTCACTCACTTGAGGATGTGAGTTAGTCTGCTGGTGAGTCAGGGAATCAGAGCAGAGGAGACTGAGGGGTGCCAGCTGGCCCCACAAGGGGTCAGATAGGCAATGAGCAAGAGAGGAGCAGTTGACCCAATGAGAAACACACTTGAACCTTTTCTACACAAAACGCTCACCACGAGAAAGCAAATACTGACAATCAGATAACCATGTTGAGGTTTTTCAGTCAAAAAGGCATGCCTGACTCTGCAACCCCATGGACTGCACATGCCAGGCTTCCCTGTCCTTCACCATCTCCTGGAGTTTACTCAAACTCATGTCCATTGAGTCAGTGATGCCATCCAACCATCTCATCCTCTGTTGCCCCCTTCTCCTGCCCTCAATCTTTCTCAGCATCAGGGTCTTTTCCAATGAGTCAGCTCTTCACATCAGGTGACCAAAGTATTAGCATGAGAAGCCATAAAGAGGAGTTGGAATAGGGAAGCACTTGCCTTCCTGACCTGCCTACACAAATATCACCAAAGGGTCTCATATTCATACTATATTCATTGTATTTTCTTATATTCTGCATTCTCTGTGTTCTGGCATCTAGTGCTTTGCTGTGTCAGGTGAGGGGATGGGGAGATTGCCCTCCCAGGGCCAGCAGATTCTTAGAGATAACACATATGTGCAGCTTTCAGAGACAAATCAACTAGTCCAAAGTCCACATCCCAGTGGCCTCATTTCTCAAGCTTTTACACTTCAAGCTGATATTCCTCCACCTGTATCAACCAGTGGCCAGGAATGATTCCCACCTTTTATGGTGAGCAGGGGCTTCCCTGGTGGTAAAGAATCTGCCAATGCAGGAGACACAGGTTCAATCCCTGGGTCTAGAAGATCCCCTGGAGAGGAAAATGGCAATCCACTTCAGTATTCTTGCCTGGAAAACTCCATGGACAGAGGAGCCTGGCAGGCTACAGACCACAGGGTCGCAAAGAGTCAGACACGACTGAGCAACTAAACAACAATGGTGAGTGGCACTGTGTCTGGCATTGGAAAAGGCACTCATTTCATCACCATCTCACAGGTAAGAAAAACAAAACTAGACAGAACAAGAGACAGAGCCTAGAGGGGATATTCCATCTAAAGACAGGGAAGTGCTTTTGAAATTGAGTCAGGAAGCTTTTGGGCCACAATGAGGACTGAACCGCACATGTCTCTATGGTGATCTCCTGAAACTGATTCCGCAGAACTGTAGTTGAAGGGGGCCTGTATTTTTCACAAAAACAATACATGCTTCTTGTCCAAAGAGGTGTTGTGCTGTACTCAGTCACTCAATCATGTCCAACTCTTTGCGACCCCAGGGACTATAGCCAGCCAAGCTCCTCTGTCCATGGGGATTCTCCAGGCATCAATACTGGAGTGGGTTGTTGTTCCCTTCTCCAGGGGATCTTCCCGACCCAGGAATCAAACCGGGGTCTCCTGCAATGCAGGTGGATTCTTTACCATCTGAGCCACCAGGAAAGGCCAAGAATACTGAAGTGGGTTGCCATGCCTTCCTCCGGGGGATCTTGCCAACCTAGGAATTAAACCAGGGCCTCCCACATCACAGGCAGGTTTGTTACCAGCTGAGGTACCAGGTGCTAGATTACATAAAATCATTACAGGACATAGTCATTATTAGTCTAAATGATTTCCTAAAAGCCCATGGCTATACTGGGGCATCTAAGAGGGTTAGCAACAAGAAAGTATAACTTTGACAATGAAGTTATGCAACCAGTAAGGAGAAAAAAAAAGAATCTGGCAACTTAAAAAGGTTTTCTGTTTTTCTTTCTTACAGAAGGCTTAATCTGGCCCAAGCCTAAGAAGATATGTCTCCAATTGTCAATGTAGGCTTAAATCACTTATTATATTAAAATTGATATAACCATCTTCGTTCCACTTTGGCTTGTGAGTTCTTTTCTCAATTAGGAATTACTGTGACGTTTGAGAGCCTATTGGCATACAGAGCTTTCCCAGCACCTCACTGTTGTGTTTTCAAATAAGAATAAAGTAGAAGCAACCGGCACCATCAGCAATGACTCCCTGTGAATGAGGAAATCCAAATTGGGGAGTGTCCATTTCCTTTGGAAATATGAATCAGTGTCCCTCATCTGGAATATAGATTTCTGTAGTAACTTGTATCTTTGATAAAGATTTTTATTCAGGGTGAAAAAAATGGAGATATGTTAAATGGACTTTACAAATTCTAATTGAAGTATTGTCAGTGGACAAAGTTTTCCAATTTACCTCTTATGTGCAGGGTACACAGCAGATGTAGAATACATTATTTTTACTATTGAGAAGCAAAAGCAAGAGGATAAAAGTTTGGGGAATTCCCTGGAGGTCCACAGGTTAGGGCTCTGTGCTTTCTTTGACAAAGGCATGGGTTCAATCCCTGGTGGAGGAACTAAGATCCCACAAGCCTCATGGTATGGGAAAAAAAAAAAAAGAGGATAAAGTTTTAAGGGTGGAAGATTATTTGGACCACCATCAACCCTATTTAGAAGCAAAATTCCTAGCTCCATGTTTTCTAAGATGCATTTGGGGAAACTGCTGTTGAAATCCGAACAGAAATCTACTGTGGCTCTTTATCCCACTTTGGAGCTAAGGTCGAATGCCCAGCTTTCACCATAACTGGGCCTCATTAAGGAATGTAGGTTGAAGAATAATGACACAAAATGCACATATTTTTAAAGAATCAGCCCTGTAAAGAACAAAGAACTACACTTACCCGCATGAGATATCTTCTACTTGCTGCCCGAGGTGGAAGTGGGCCAAGAGGTCTGTGGAATGACAACCATGTCCCCCACAACACTCTCCTTTTACAGTTTTCCCTGCACCTGGGGAAACCTTCCACCGTAGAAGGAACAGTTTTGAAATATCCCAAGATAAGTTTAGTAGTTGGGACTGAAGAGAGACGAGCACTGATTCCTCTAATGGGGGCTTAGGAAAGCCCATGTTGTTTGGAGGCCTGTGTCCAAGCTTGAACAGTTCCCCTGATTGTCATTAGAATCTCCTGGGTTTAACTAAATATCCTCTCTTTATCCCTTGACAAGCACTGTGGACTAATGATATGAATACTTGACACAAAATCTCAGAAAATAGTATATTTTATAACTTCCTAGTTAAATCATTTCATTTTCGTTATTGGAGCCAAGGTCCAGTTTTGATATTTGATTGTGAAATGTCTGTATGTTATAAAATACCAGGAACGATTTTTAATATAGTAAACCCACAACTTGTGGCTGATTTGTGAACATGATTATCAAATAGGCAGAAAGCAAAGGCAAATAGTGATTATTATAATGACATACAAGCAAACAGCCAATAATTGTGACCCTAGAGGTATCCTGAGGTATGAAAATGCCTTCCCAGGAGGCGCTAGTGGCAAAGAACCCGCCTCCCAGTGCAGGAGACCTAAGAGACACAAATTTGATCTCTGAGTTGCAAAGATCCCCTGGAGAAGGAAATGGCAACCCACTCCAATATTCTTGCCTGAAGAATTCCATGGACAGAGGAGCCTGGTGGGCTATAGTCCATGGGGTCACAAAGAGTAAGACATGAAGCGACTTAGCACACACACATAAGTAATTTACAATATTATATTAATTTCACATGTACAACCTAATTATTCAATATTCTCATAGATTATGCTGAAAATGGGAGAAGGCAATGGCACCCCACTCCAGTACTCTTGCCTGGAAAATCCCATGGACGGAGGAGCCTGGTGGGCTGCAGTCCATGGGGTCACTGAGTCAGACACAACTGAGCGACTTCACTTTCACTTTTCACTTTCATGCATTGGAGAAGGAAATGGCAACCCACTCCAGTGTTCTTACCTGAGAATCCCAGGGACAGGGGAGCCTGGTGGGCTGCCGACTATGGGGTCGCACAGAGTTGGACACGACTGAAGCGACTTAGCAGCAGCAGCAGCTGAAAATGACCTTAAAATTTTTCCTTCTTCAAGATACATATGCTTGTAATAGTTTCTAATATATAAAGCATTGAAAGCTTATCTACATATATATTTTTAATAAGACTGAGTAACAGGGGCTTTCCTGGTGGTCCAGCAGTTGAAAGTCCACCTTGCAATGCAAAGGACACTGGTTTGATGCCTGGGCTGGGAAGATCCCACATGCCACAGGGCAGCTAAGCCACAAATACTGGCTCTGCACTCTGGAGCCCACATGCCGGAACCAGTGAACCCACATGCCACAGCCACTGAAGCCCACGCATCCTAGAGCCGGTGCTCCACAACAAGAGAAGCCACTGCAACGAGACAGAAGCCCTCGCTCTCTGCAACTAGAAAAAGCCCGCAGCAACAGAGAGCCAGCTCAGCCAAAAATAAATGAATAAACAAACTGAGTAACAAAAGGAAAAACTCATGGGCGTTTTCTCCCACTTAATTTTTTTTTTTTTTAATTTTCATGCTCTGCTATTTTACCACTAAATATGGTGATTTGTGACTGTGAGCTCATGTTCCTTGCAAGTGCATTCATGGAAACGAAAGGGGAGGAAGGGAGGGAGAGGAAAAACGATAAACATAGATTAGCTTGGAAGAGCAGAGTATTAAGACTTCATGGGAGGCAGAAGTGGTTCAGCGGGTGGAGTTCGGAATAGAGTGAGCAGGGTAGGAGTGTGCCCTCTGCTGGTGGCTGCTGAGTGGTGCAGAGAACGGCAAGTCCGGATGGAGCCTCAGGCAGCCTCCTTCAGCGCATTGTGCTGACTTGCCTCCTAGAAGAAGAAGTTCCTTCTCTTTTGCAGGCAATGTGATGGCAAGATAGGGTAGAAACAGGAACTGCTGGGCATCTGACAGATTACCGTTTGATTGTGGGGAATAGGAATTCACTGACTTTCCTCCACCCTTCTCGACCCCAGCAAAAAGCTGAAAAGCTGGAGCTATCTGTGTCCTGGGGGTGAGCGGATTCATAGAACACAGGCAGCACATGGGTACTAAAGCCCTTCTGCTGCTGCTAACTCGCTTCAGTCGTGTCCGGCTCTGTACGACCCCACAGACGGCAGCCCTCCAGGCTCCTCTGTCCCTGGGATTCTCAAGGCAGGAATACTGGAGTGGGTTGCCGTTTCCTTCTCCGACTAAAGCGCTTCAGGCGTGTCCAGCTCTGCGTGACCCTGTGGACTGTAGCCCGGCAGGCTCCGCTGTCTATGGGATTCTTCAGGCAAAAATACTAGAGAGGATTGCCCAAAGGGGATCTTATGAGGGGCTCTTCCTGACCCAGGGATGGACCCTGCGTCTCTTAAGTCTCCTGCATTGGCAGGCGGGTTCTTTACCACTAGTGCCACCTGGGGACAAGGACATCCAGTGCTAAAACTTCGACCTTCTGAGCAAACCAGAAGTCACCCTGTTCTCAGTGTCTTTGTCTTTCTGGGAATAAAAATAACAATAAATGACATTTATTTAGCACTTTCTTTGTGCTCTATATATCTTATGTCATAATCCTCACACCAACTTAGGAGGGAGGTATTTCTGAGATAATAAAATTTATGAGCCTGGAAACCTTCACAGATTTCCGTCCCCCACCCCAACCCGCCCCACTAAAGAAAAGTCTATAAAGACAGGTCTACTCAAAGCACCCCGCTGCCATCCCTGTAGGTGAGTGTTCCATCATTTACACTGGCTATTTCTAATGTTTCTGTCTTTGCAAACTTAATGCTTCCCCCCCCCTTTTTTTCTATGATTAATTACAATGGATTCCCCTCCATCCATACCATTTGCCTTTTGAATTTCAGGAAGCCTTGCAAAAGTAACCTTTAAAATGTGATATCTCTTAGTAATTTTGACAATGAAATAGAGAACAAAGTTTGGAAGAATTCTTACAGAGAAATCCGCTCTTCTCTGTCCTCCTCCCTCACCTGCTGCAGGGATGAGAACAGGCTTCTGGCCCCAAACATTTGTAGACTCACCCAGATAGTGTTTATCTCAGTTTTCTTTCTCAAGCTTTATGTCAGAAAGGAGACTTTAACATGTATTTACATCTGAAAAAAAAGTCAAAATGCCTAAGATTCTGGCAGGCAGAGTTAGATATAATAATTATTTATAAACAGAATTGTTTACTTAATTTTTATTGCTGGTTATTAAGTATTTGGAAGAATCTTTTTTTTGGGGGGGGGGGGGAATCTTTGACAACTCTATTAAGCCCTAATCAAGATATTTTCCAAAAAAGGTAGATATTGATGTCTTTAAATTTAAAAAAAAAATCCAGTTTAATATTTCTTTGACTGATATAAGAAAAGTTGTTCATTTTAAATTGCTGGGTTTTAGGGGGTGGTCAGAGGGAGGCTCAAAAGGGAGAGGATATATGTATAATAATGACAGATTCACATTGTTATATGGCAGAAACGAACACAACACTGTAAAGCAATTATCCTCCAATTAAAAATAAATAAATATAATTTTAAAATTGCTGAATTTCTTTTTTTTTTTTGGCCTCACCCCAAAGCTTGTGGAATTTTAGTTCCCTGACCAGGGATTGAACTTGGGCCCACGGCAGTGAGAGAACCAAGAGACAACCACTAGACCACCAGGGAATCCCCTGGGTTTCCATTTTAAATGTAGAACCAGGCGCGTCTTTTCTGAGAATTCAAAATATAATGTACTAAGAAAGGTGGTTATCAGACAACTTATTTTTTTTTTCAAGGAGAGCTCTTTCCCCTAAACACATAAAACTAACTAGCTTCCAAGTGAAGCTGGATTTGAATTGAGATTGGACCGCACAGAAGAACTTGCAGAAATCTGACATTCCAGGATGCCCCTCATTTGGGACAAGTTCATTTATTGTTACTTCCCTCCCTCCCTCTCTCGTATTCTTTCTGTCTTCTTATCTGTTTTTTCTGCTCCTTTCTTGCTTTCATTTCTGAATTTAGGTGCAGAAGGTTGGGTTCATCACACACCTCGGTTTATGACATAACATCCCGTTTGCCCAGGTCTAATTTCTACTCTCTTGTCTAATTGATTCCTTTTACCCCTCGTCTCCATTTCCATGTTCCTGTCTTCCATAAAGAAACCACTGTCCTCTAGTGTATACTGTGCCTTCTTTTGTTCTGTATTCTTTTAAAAAGTACATTTGTTTGGTATGCAGGCTTTAATTGACTCACTAAAATGGTGTATAAAATAGCTTGTTCTGTTGCTTTTTGTCTGTTGACACTTTTAAGACTCTTCCATGTTGCTCAGAGCACAGCTAATGACTCTAACCTAAGTCACAGTGTCAGAATATAGACAACTTACTTTCAGATGGCTCAGAAAAAACAAGCAAAGGTGAATCTGCATGAAGGTGTCTGTGTTTTCTTTGTACCATACACTCAGCTTCTCTGGTTTAAAATTTCCAAAATAAAATGTTGGGGGAGAAGAAAGAGGAAATCATAGAAATATTAACAATTCACATTGAGAGCTGAGTGTGAAGAGGCCTGCTTGTCCTCAGAAACGACTGTCAGTCTCCCAGGGCAGGAGTGGAGTTGGCATCTGGTGACTTTTGAACTGTGGTGTTGGAGAAGACTCTTGAGAGTCCCTTGGACTGCAAGGAGATCCAACCAGACCATCCTAAAGGAAATCAGTCCTGAATATTCATTGGAAGGACTGATGCTGAAGCTGAAACCCTGATGCGAAGAACTGACTCATTGGAAAAGACCCTGATGCTGGGAAAGATTGAAGGCAGGAAGAGAAGGGGACGACAGAGGATGAGATGGTTGGATGGCATCACCGACTCGATGGACATGAGTGCGAGTTAACTCTGGGAGTTGGGTGATGAACAGGGAGGCATGGCCTGCTGCAGTCCATGGGTCGCAAAGAGTCGGATACAACTGAGCGACTGAACCGAACTGAACTGAACGGACCACCAGGGGGCAGCCTCCTGCTTTCCTGAGGTGAGCAGAGCCCTGTGCTGGCTCACTCTCCTGGGAGGCTTGGCTCTTTCTCCAGTGCCTTCCAGGTCTGTTTCCCTCACACTTAGGATTCTCCCCAGGGACTGGGCAGAACTTGACCTGCCAGGTTTGCAGCTCCCAGGTGTGCACAGTGAAGAAACTCAAGTTCAGTGCCCCCACAGTTCTCCAAGCCAGGCTTCAACAGTACGTGAACTGTGAACTTCCAAATGTTCAAGCTGGATTTAGAAAAGGCAGAGGAATCAGAGATCAAATTGCCAACATCCGCTGGATCATCAAAAAAGCAAGAGAGTTCCAGAAAAACATTTATTTCTGCTTTATCGACTATGCCAAAGCCTTTGACTGTGTGCATCACAACAAACTGTGGAAAACTCTTCAAGAGATGGGGGTACCAGACCACCTGACCTGCCTCCTGAGGAATCTGTACTCAGGTCAAGAAGCAAGTTAGAACTGGACATGAAACAACAGACTGGTTCCAGGTCGGTAAAGGAGTATGTCAAGGCTGTATATTGTCACCCAGCTTATTTACTTATATGCAGAGTACATCATGAGAACTGCTGGGCTGGAGGAAGCACAAGCTGGAATCAAGATTGCTGGGAGAAATATCAATCACCTCAGATATGTAGATGACACCACCTTTATGGCAGAAAGTCAAGAGGAACTAAAGAGCCTCTTGATGAAAGTGAAAGAGGAGAGTGAAAAAGTTGGCTTAAAGCTCAACATTCAGAAAACTAAGATCATGGCATCTGGTCCCATCACTTCATGGCAAATAAATGGGGAAACAGTGGAAACAGTGACCGACTTTATTTTTCTGGCCTCCAAAATCACTGCATATGGTGACTGCAGCCATTAAATTAAAAGACTCTTACTCCTTGGGAGAAAAGTTATGACCAACCCAGACAGCATATTAAAAAGCAGAGACATTACTTTGCCAACAAAGTTCCGTCTAGTCAAAGCTATGATTTTTCCAGTAGTAATGTATGGATGTGAGAGTTGGACTATAAAGAAAGCTGAACACTGAAGAATTGATGCTTTTGAACTGTGATGTTGGAGAAGACTCTTGAGAGTCCCTTGGACTGCAAGGAGATCCAACCAGACCATCCTAAAGGAAATCAGTCCTGAATATTCATTGGAAGGACTGATGCTCAAGCTGAAACTCCAATCCTTTGGCCACCTGATGTGAAGAACTGACTTATTGGAAAAGACCCTGATGCTGGGAAAGATTGAAGGCAGGAGGAGAAGGGGATGACAGAGGATGAGATGGTTGGATAGCATCACCGACTCAATGGACATGAGTTTGAGTAAACTCTGGGAGTTGGTGATGGACAGGGAGGTCTGGAGTGCTGTAGTCCATGGGGTCGCAAAGAGTCAGACATGATTGAGTGACTGAACTGAACTGAACATTTTAGTGAGTTTATCAATTCTTCACAACATCACAGTATAAAATTTTAGTGTTTTTAGGCATCAGTAAGATAAAGGGGACCAGGCACATGGAAAGAATATAAATCTCTAGACATAAACTTTCACTTTTAGGTCACCTGAAAAGAGTTATTCTCATGATTATGTTTGGACTTAGGGAAAAATTGATCTCTTAAACCCTTTGCCTAGGATTTCACAACCATCGGCTATCTTGAGTGAGGAGGTCTGGGTGGGAAACAGTGAGATATTGACACTGGGCAGATAAGGGGGCGTAAAGAGGTGTTTATTGTATTCCCACATCTCTCTTAGATAAAGTCGTCATCAACAATAACTACTTCTTGTTCAGCGTCATTAAAAATCAGGTAAATCAGATTTATTGCTGTCCCACATCAGTTTTTCTGATGCTATACTAATGTAATCCCAAACCATGGTGGTGGTTTTGATGTAGGAAATTATAAATGTAGTGCTTTGCCAAGTGGGTTTTCACTTTAGCGCATTCACTTATAAGTGGCTTTCAAAGCAAATATAATGAAGGACTCATTAAAGGAGGTAAATTGAATGCAGGTTTGCTTAAGCAATCAGTGCTGGGATAAATTAACACAGCAACCCAACCCACGATTGTGGGGGTCAAAAAACGAGGGCCGTTGAATGATTTGTCACTTTCATTCAAGAAATAACTTGATGCTGTGTATGACACACATAGGAAGAACCAGAAAGTTCAGATTTATAGATTTCAACTGAATGTTCCAGAAAGACATTGTCTTCACCCAGTTCTTACTTCTTACTTTGAAGTTGGTCAAAGTGGTAAAGAATCTGCCTGCCAGTGCAGAAGACATGGGTTCGACCCCTGAGTTGGGAAGACCCCCTGTAGGAAAGCATGGCAACCCACTCCAGTATTCTTGCCTGGAGAATCCCATGGACAGAGGAGCCCGGTGGGTTACAGTGCATGGGGTCGCCAAGAGAGGACATGACTGAGCTTATGAGCACACACGCATTTTGTGTGTGTGTTTCCAAATTTTTCTTCATCGATGTGTCAGTTATCTGGGCAGTCTGACTATTTTGCTATATGGGTCTACAATTAACTTTTTTTAAGAGACACTCCAGTTCTTTTTCCTCCTTAATTGCCATCTGTTACTAACTTCACGCAGACTCCCCAGCTCAACCAAACAGCATGGTAGCCAAGAGAGATTACTCCGGAGCCTGCTATGTAGTGTCTACACCTCCCAGGACAGATGGAGAGTCTGTCTAACTCACATTATTTATGCATTGCTGCCGGCTTGCTAACTCACAGAAAACCTCCCTAGCTTCCCTTCAGAATCTTCTTCCTGAGTTCTTTAGGGAGATTAAAGATCTTTGAAAGCAAATGATTACACTGGTTCAACATTTTGTACCACTGGACAGCTTCTTTCAAAATGAATCCTCATCTCCCAATTACTTGTCAAAACCTCATCCTCTCTCCGTAAATCTTTCTGAATTAATATGAATTTCCATAAATTCTGGACAGGATGTTTGATGATAATTTCATGACCATACTATCATTTGGTGCTGGAACTGCCTTTTCTTGATTACTTTGTAATGATTCAAACTCAGCCTAGAGTTTCCAAACATCAATCTATTTTATTTGGAAATGGGTTCACATTCAAGGCTGGTCCCATCATCAAACCATGTCCAGCAATGGAATCTGAGCAAGAGGCTTGGGGACAGAGGGGTGAAGAGGAGGAAACACATTCAACCTTGTAGGCCTCTTCTCCTATTCATGATGCCTGGGACAGACATGAACTTTTAGGAGCAGGGTCTTGTGGGGGCGAGGAACGGATAAGGCTTTGGAGGCCAGTGAAGCTAGGCTGGCCTCACACTTACTAGCAGATGTGATTTAAGGCAAGTTTATTTATGTTTAGCTTTCAAAGAAAAGTGTGGTAAAATATAACTAACATAAACTTTCCCATTTTAACATTCTTAAGTGTACCATTAAGTACTTTCACATTGTGTTACAATCGTCACCACCATCCATTTCCAGAATTTTTTCATCTTCCCAACTGATACTCTGCACCCATTAAACAAGAACTCACCATCATCCAGGCCCTGACAACCACCCTTCTCCTTTCTGTCTTGAATCTGACTACTCTAGGACCTCATTGAAGTGACATACACAATATTCGTCCTCTTGTGACTTGCTTATTTCACTCAGCGTAATGTCCTCAAGCTTCATTCATGTTGCAGCAGGTGTCAGAGCTTCCTTCCCTTTTAAGGCCCAATAAATACTATATTGTATGTAATAAACAAAACCACATTTCGTTTATCCATCCATCTGTCGGTGGACAGTTGGCTGCTTTCATATTTTGGCCTCTGTGAACATAGCTGCTATGAACACAGGTGTACAAATATCTGCTGGAATCCCTGCTTTCAGTTCTTTGGAGTGTATTCCCAGAAGTGGCATTTCTGAATCATATGGTAGTTCCATGTGTGTTTAATTTTTGGAGGAAATTTTTAACTTTTTAGTTATCTTATTACATATAATATACTATTAGAAAGTGGGTGTAAGTGTACTGTTTGAGTTTTCACAAGCTAAATACCATGTAACTAGGACACAAGGGTTGTCAAGATGATTCGTTTACTCATTCAGCAGATATTTATGAAGTGCTTACTTTGTGCAGGGTACTATGAACAAGACAGATAAAACCTCTCCTGCAGTGAAATTAGTAAATATGTGTGAAAAGCAAGCACGGGCGCTTGGCTCATAAGTGGTACCCCATAACTGCTCACAGTTTGCTCTCTCCCTTCCCCAACCTACTCCTAGTCACTGCTATCATATAAGCAGCCTCATCTCTACCTTCTTCAAGTGAGACCCCATCTGGCTGGTAGATCAGAGAGGGCACCAGTGTCAGATGAACACAGAGCAACGCAGGCAACGTCTCCTCTGATAAGCGTCGGAGCCGCAGACCGGTAGCGTACGAGTTAATGTTATTCTGTTAGAAAAGGAAAGGAAAGAAACAACTAAAGATCTCTGTCGTCACCTTAAATAAAGCGCTGATGTGTCCCAAACTGGGCTTCCCTAGCGGTTCAGCAGTAAAGAATCGCAGTCTACTCTGGGAGAAGGCGAGGGTGGGATGTTTCAAGAGAACAGCATCGAAACATGTATATTATCTAGGGTGAAACAGATCACCAGCCCAGGTTGGGTGCATGAGACAAGTGCTCAGGGCTGGTGCACTGGGAAGACCCAGAGGGATCGGGTGGAGAGGGAGGTGGGACGGGGGACCGGGATGGGGAATACATGTAAATCCATGGCTAATTCATTTCAGTGTATGACAAAAACTACTGTAATGATGTAAAGTAATTAGCCTCCAACTAATAAAAATAAATGGAAAGAAAATAAAAAAAGAATCGCAGTCTGACACAACTGTAAATACATGTAAATCCATGGCTGATTCATGTCAATGTATGACAAAAACCACTACAATATTGTAAAGTAATTAGCCTCCAACTAATAAAAATAAATGAAAAAAAAAAGAAGAATCGCAGTCTGACACAACTGAGCAATTGAGCATGCAGTAGATGCAGTATTGATCCCGACAGTTGCCTAGTTTGGCCACCAGGTGGCGCCATGCACCAGTAAGAGGCCACGGCGACCGCGGCACAGGCCCTGCTGCAGGCTGGGATCCCAGGAAGGGCTGGTGAGCCAGAGAAGGGACTCAGAAAGAGGAACCGTAGGAAGTGAGTGAAGGCTAAGAACTTAGAGGCAGTGCAGAGTAGAGGCAGGAAATGTAGACTCTGGGATCAAATGACTTGCTTCGGAGTCCCTGCTCCCCCACCTTCCTAGCCCCTGGCCTTGGACATCTTAGTTTTACATTCTCATTGAAAAAGTGAGAAGACCTGCTCAGGGTAAGCCATTCAGTGAGAAAAAAAAAATGGAATAATGTTGTGGAGCACCAAGCACAGCATCCAGAACTTACCGAGCACGCAGCACTCATCTGGGGCTGCAACATGATAGAAATTCAAGACTGTGTTATCATTGTTAAGGGGAAAACACTAATGAGACTTCGCATACACAAAAGATTTTTATATCAGTTATCTCTAGTATTTCTCATTTTGCAAAAAGGGGAAACGAAAGCCTAATCCACTGAAGGGATACATGCACAGCTAGTTGCTCAGTCATGTCCAACTCTGCGACCCCATGGACCATAGCCCACCAGGCTCCTCTGTCCATGGGATTCTCCAGGCAAGAATACTGTACTGGGTAGCCATTTCCTTCTCCAGGAGATCTTCCCGACCAAGGGATCGATCCCGCATCTTCTGCATCTCCTGTCTTGCAGGCAGATTCTTTTCTGAGAAGGGCGGACAGGATGAAATGGTTGGATGGCATCACCAACTCCATGCACATGAGTCTGAGCAAACTCCAAGAGATAATGAAAGACAATGAATTCTGGCGTGCTGCAGTCCATGGGGTTGCAAAGAGTCAGACATGACTGAGCTACTGAACAAGAACACGGTCTTGAAAGTACCCCCTCCCCTCCTTCCTCTCTGTCTCCTTTCATCCTCAGCAACACAGCTGGGAAAGCGCTGCCAGGGTGGGGTGTTTTATTTCCCAGGAGCAGACCCCGGTTCCTGAAGACTGGGTTTCACTCCCCTCTCCCCAACCAGCGTGCTACTGATTAATCTCTTTCTAAAAAGAGTAAAGAATTGGTGGGGTGGTGTCTTAGGTTATCTGTTTAATGATTTATTTCTTTTGAAGAAGAGGAAAGAAAAGAACTAATAAAGTTCATGAGTAATACCTGGCACAACACTATTTTTTCTTTTCTTTCCTTCTTTCTATATGTATATAAAAGCAAACACGCAATCGCCTGCACAGCATGGATCATTAATAGATCCCTTTCCCATTTTAAAATTAAGTTTTCAATGCTTTGGTGCACCATTAACAATGGAACAATTGGGCAGAGATAAAGATTTTTAAGGAAAGCTAATGGTTGGACATTCTGCTATGTTATTCATTTTGAATTAAAGCTGTGGTTTTGGAAAGACTTTTTTGTTCCCTCAAAAATAAAAATGTAGGGGACTTTCCTAGCGGTTCAGTGGTTAAGACTCCACACTTCCACTTCTAGGGGCATGGGTTGATCCCTGGTCAGGAAATTAAGATCCCACATGCCTCGAGTTATGGCCAGAAAAATAAAAAGAAACAATGTTTATATTTCAAGATGCTTATTCCAGGGTAAGTTCAGTTCAGTTGATCAGTCCTTGTCTTGCTTTTTGCAACCCCATGGACTGCAGCACGCCAGGCCTCCCTGTCCATCACCAACTCCCGGAGTTTATTCAAACTCATGTCCATTGTAGTTAGTGATGCAATCCAACCATCTCATCCTCTGTCGTCCCCTTCTCCTCCTGCCTTCAATCTTTCCCAGCATCAGGATCTTGTCAAATGAGTCAATTCTTCACATCAGGTGGCCAAAGTATTGGGATTCCAGGGTAAAGTGATGAATAAATGTTCTTGGAATTTTCTTTTACTCAGTTAGAAATACTACAGTGCCAACTTGGATGCTAGACACTTTCTGGCGTGTCTGGTGGAGCCAGTAGAAAAGGGGTATAAAATTACAGTAATTTAAATGGAAAGGAAAATAAATCTTCCCATTCCACACTTTGCCATCATCTGCAAGGGGGCTCCGGGTTTTGGCCAAGAATCACCTGGAGGTCAGGGCACAAGTGGATGACAAGCCCTCCGTTCTCTAGTTTGCCCTGAAGCCTGGGGGTCACCTGGATCCAGAACACCAAGGTCCCTTCTGGGGGAGGTGTGTCCCCCCGCACCAGATCACCTGGTAAAACCCCTAACCACTTCCTCTCTTTCCAGTCCAGCACCCCCAGAATCGTCTCTCTTACAGAGTTGGTTCAATGAAAACCACACCAGTAACAACCAGCTCTGTGTGTGTGTGTGTGTGTGTGTGTGTGTGTGTGTGTGTGTGTCTTAGTATGTGTGTGTGCACTCAAAATATGTTTTTAAAGGAGATTAACTGAGAACCCTTGAATAAAGGAAAACTGTATTTAATCCTTCCTTCAAATCACAAATTCCAAATAATGATATTATTGTAAGGGCTTCAAATTCTGGCCAAAACAAATCTCTTGGGGTTTTCAAAATCCTCTTTCACTGGTAAGGAAATAAGCCTGTTTACAGAAGGCTGTTGTAGTTCTGTGGGCAGAAGGTGGCTGCCTAGATGGGTGGAGGCAACAGACAGTCAAACTGTGGGCAGAAAGTTTGGACTTGGAAACCGGCTGGAGGAGATGGGGGAGAGTGCAGGCGGTGTCATCATGTTAATAATTACAGGGTTTGGGGAATGCGTACCTGGGCGTGCGGCAGTGCCCTTACTGACGGGAGGGAAACGGCAGAGAACGAGTTTCCGGGGGGAATTCAAGGGCTCCGATGAGAACCGAAGTGAGAAGAGAGTGTCTCAGTGGACCCTGTAGGCGGTGGCATCAGATGTCATGGAGAAGCCGACGCGTGAGGACTGAAAATGTCTCCTGGACGTAGAACGGGGAGGTTCCTGGTGATCTCTACAAGCTTGAGTTTTATGGCATCGTGGAGGTGCAGGCAGACCAAGACAGGTTACTGAATGATTATATGTTGGAGTAGAAAGAGTAAGAGGACAAGATTTTTTTAAAGATGCTTTTCTTGGAAAAGAAACAAAGGGCAGTAACCAAAGAGGGTTGAGGGTTTAAAAGAATTTTTTTAAATTCTTTTTGTTCGTTGGTTTTGCTTTTTATTGAGATATCGTTGACATATAATACTGTATTAGTTTCAGGGGCTTCCCTGATGGCTCAGTGGGAGAACTGAGAACCCGCCTGCCAATGAAGGGGACAGAAGTTTGATCCCTGATCCAGGAGGATCCCACATTCCTCGGAGCAACTAAGCCCCTGGGCCACAACTACTGAGCCTGTGCTCTAGAGCTCAGGAAACACAGCGATTGAGCCCTGATGCCTAGAGTCTGTGCTCCGCAGCAAGAGAAGCATATGCACCAAAGCTGGAGAGTAGCCCCCGCTCTCCGCAACTACAGAAGAGCCCACACAGCAGTGAAGATGCAGCATAGCCAAATAAATGAATAAAATTATTTTTTTTAAATAAAGAAAAAAACATTAGTTTCTGGATGCATCATAATGATGTAATGTGTCTATATAAGGAAATCAGTCCTGAATATTCATCGGAAGGACTGATGCTGAAGCTGAAACTCCAAGACTTTGGCCACCTGATACAAAGAACTGACTCATTAGAAAAGATCCTGGTTCTGGGAAAGATTAAGGGCAAGAGAAAAGGAGGCGACAGGATGAGATGGCTGGATGGCATCACCAACTCAACGGACATGAGTTTGAGTAAATTCCAGGAGTTGGTGATGGACAGGGAGGCCTGGCGTGTTGCAGTCCCATGGGGTCGCAAAGAATTGGACATGACTGAGTGACTGATCCGAACTGAACTAACATCCATCACCACATAACTTCAATACTGTTTCCTTGTAATGAGAATTTTCAAGACTAAATATCTTAGCAACTATCAAATACTCAATACAGTATTGTTAACTATGATCACCTTAACCATGTTTATTATATCCCCAGGGCTTATTTATCTTATAACTGAATTCTGTACCTTTTGACCACCTTCACACCTTTCACAGAAGTCCCACCCTCCCACTCCCTGCCTCAGGCCACCACCAATCTGTCCTCAGTGTCTATGAGCTTGATTTTTGGTTGTTTCTTAGATTTCATGTGTAAGTGAAATCATATGATATTTGTCTTTCTCTGTCTGACTTCTTTAACTTAGCATAATGTCCTTAAGGTCCATGTTTTTGTTTTGAAGATGAGAAAAGCAGCTGCATTTATGTTTAAATGCTGATGGGAAAGATTCAGTAAAAAGGAAGTGTGTGATGATGCAGAGAGAGATTGGGAAAACTGCAGAAGCCAAGCTTTGAAAAGGCTCAAAGGAATGAGAGTCCCAGTGGACGCGTACGTGGAGCCATCAGCCTTTGTCAGGGAGTCTGGGGTGCACAACTTGGGCTCTTTGGCTGGACAAGGGGAGCTGTCAAAGAACCCACATGCCCCACAGCCTCACTACAAAGTCAGGGTTAAACCAGCTTCAGCCAGAGATAGTTCTTAGGCCCAGTTATCGGCATAGAAGACACACCACCATTCATGAAGCCAGGCCTGCAGGCTCGACCCACTGCTGGTTCTCCAGCCTTGCAGGGCTGATAGGTTGTGTCTGTCTCCATGTTCCCTGTCCCCGACTCAGCAACCCGGCACCTGGCCATAATGCCTGGGCCAATGAAAGGTGGAGCTGGAGAAGACTCTTGAGAGTCCCTTGGACTGCAAGGAGATCAAACCAGTCAATCTTATCAACCCTGAATACTCATTGGAAGGACTGATGCTAAAGCTGAAACTCCAATACTTTGGCCACCTGATGTGAAGAGCTGACTCATTGGAAAAGACCCTGATGCTGGGAAAGATTGAAGACAGAAGAAGGGGAAGGGAGAGGATGAGATTGTTGGAAGGCATCACCGATTCAATGGATATGAACTTGGGAAAACTCCGGGAGATGGTGACAGACAGGGAGGCCTGGTGTGCTGCAGTCCATGGCGTTGCAAAGAGCAAAACAGGACTTGGCGATTGAACAACAACAGTGAAAGGGGAGTGGAAGTGATGTGTGTCACTTCCAAGTAGAAGCTGTAAGACCCTCCCCCTTGGTCCTACCATCATTCTCTTCCCCCTGCCTTGAGACCAGCTATCCCATGAGGGGCTGCTCCCTCAGCCTCACGGGATGAAGAAGAGCATGGAGCAGGGCCTTAGCTGACCTTCAGCCAACATGCCCGGGGAATCAGGACACTGTTATTGTAGCACAAACCAGCTAAGGCTGACTGATACACAGGATCTCCAGCCTACTTGTGTGTGTTTGTGCGCTAAGTCGCCTCAGTCATGTCCAACTCTTTGCAACCACATGGACTGTAGCCTGCCAGGCTCCTCCATCCATGGAATTCTCCAGGCAAGAATACTGGAGTGGGTTCCCACTCTATAAAGGATTGACTTGGACAGTGAATCCTTGGGACATCTTTCCCAAGACAACATTCTGCACCCTCTTTCTAATACCAGGTGGTCAGAAATTTCTCTAGGAGAAGGAAATGGCAACCCACTCCAGTATTCTTGACTAAGAAATCCCATGGACAGAGGAGCCTGGCGGGCTTCAGTCCATGGGGTCTCAAAAGGGTCAGACATGACTCTACGACTAAACAGCAACCATGGTATGTCTTCCACGAATTATGTTATTCGATGTCTTCAAGTCCTTGCTAAAAGGTACTGAGTCTAATTGTTCTGTAATATTGTTGCCTACTTTATCTGGATTAGGAATGGATCTGTAACTCTCCCCCTGGGTTTCACCCTCATAACTGTGAGAAACGTTTGACCCAAGTGGTAGATATCAAGAAACCCCAAAAAGATTGTCAGCATTTCTAGAGAGTTACTGAGCAGTTTTGCCAAATCCTGCTCTTTTCATTCTCACTGAGCTTCAGCCAGTTCGAGATAATGTCAGATTCATCCTGGCAGCTTTCCACGGCTTTAGCTGAATAAGCAAAGATATGTCAATGGCAATGAGCAACACATCTCAACCTTTGTAACGGACTAAGTTTGTGTTTCCTAAAAAGATGTGTTGAAGTCCAAACACCCATTATCTCAGAATGTGACTTTATTTGGAAACAAGGTAGTTGTGGGTGTAATTAAGGGTAAGATGAGGTCATCTTGGGTTTCCCAGGCGGCACAGTGGTAAAGAATCCACCTGCCAGTGCAAGAGACACAGGAGATGTGGGTTAGGTCCCTGAGTGGGGAAGATCCCCTGGAGAAGAAAATGGCAACCCACTCTACTATTCCTGCTTGAAAATTCCATGGCCAGTGGAGACTGGAGGGCCACAGTCCATGCAGTCCGAAAGAGTCAGACATGACAGTGCACACACACACACACTCTCTGTCACACACAAGGTGGTCACATTGGAATTGAAGTGGAGAGCTTAACCCAAAATGACTGGTTTCCTCAAAGAGAGGAAACGTGGACATATACAAGCACGGAGGGAAGGTGATGTAGAGAGACACAGGAAGAAGGGACCCCATGAAGATGGAGGAGGGACCAGAGTGATGCATCTACAAGTCAAGGAGTGTGGAGCTGCCAGAAACCAGACGAGGCAAGAGAGGAGACTTCCCACCAGGCTTCAGAGGGCTTGGGGCCTTGCCGTCACCTAGATTCCAGACTTCCAGCCTCCAGGGCCAAGAGAAAATAAACTTCCGTTCTTTCTAGCCATCTGAATTTTCCATACAATTTTCAAGCATGCCTAGGAAACTGATGCCACCATCATTTATCTGCGAAGACTTTTTGGTCTCTGCTCTCTGTCGTTCTCCTAAACCTTCAAATCAGTAGGAAGCCCACTCAGAGGATGCACAGAGAGAAAAGAGAGAGGATGGGGAGCTCCAAGGGTGAAAATCCTCCAGGAGATGGATGGACCTACCATAAACCTCAGGGACCCAAGGGGGATGTGAAGGCTCTGGAGGGGCTTTGAGGTCCTGAGGCTGTGCCTCCTCCCAGGGGACAACACAGTTGTGTCCCTCTGTCCACCTCACCCCATCTTCCCATGCCCATCTTGCAAGAGGACATATTGTTAACTGTATTTGGAATGAAAGATGAAACAGATAGGCATACAACTAAGATCACACTAATTACACTGAAGTTTTAAAAAGTGAATTGCAGACACCATGATTGGGTAGGCAGGGCTATGTGTGTGTCTTGGAGCCCTATATCAAGGTCATGGGTGTGGAGCTCTGTACTAATGTTATTAGGATAAAAATCTCTGGAACGGACCCAGCCCCATAGTAACTGTTGCCATGAGCCTCATGATCTAAACCAGCCAGTTCCCTCACCCCATATTAGGTAAGATACCCATGCTAGTATCCACCCTATAGCATCCTAAGTGTTAATTATTCAGTCATGTCCCACTCTTTGCAACCGCATGGACTGTAGCCCGCCAGGTTTCTCTCTCCGTAGAATTTTCCAGGCAAGAATACTGGAGTAGGTTGCCATTTCCTTCTCCAGGGAATCTTCCTGACTCAAGGATCGAACCTGGGTCTCCCACATTGCAGGCAGATTCTTTACCATCTGAGCCACCAGAGAAGCCCGGAGAATGCCACCATTCAAGTAGGAATTTTCTCTGTCTTGAGACTATAAAAATTGATTACCAGCCTGCAAAGGGGTTCTGCTGTCCCTTGAGCCAGGCCCCTGTTCTAACAGCGTCTCCCACTCCAATAAACTTTATTCTCCTCTCATTTTGCCTCATGTCTGGAAATTCTTTTCCAACCCATACATGGACCACGACGCGTGTGTGTGTGTGTGTATGCTTGAAGGCTTGAGGGGAGAAGAAAAGGCCTGAGGGAGTTATTTTAGAGAGTGGGGAAGTGACCTTGTTAGTAAAATTTCTTGCACCTTAAAGTCTATATGAAATTTGTGATCACATCTCTAATAAGGTCAGTCTGCCCAGGTGGGTGATTTCCTCAGGAGTGCCCAGCAACAGGTGTGGAGCAGGTGGGGCTGCCATGATCTAGGACTTGGTTTTTTCCAGATGATACAGCTGACAGAAGGAGGCAGCGTTGCAGGTTTTTACCAGAATTTATAATTCTGGGCCGTGGAATTCTGGCTGGACGTGAGATGATGGCATCTGTGGGGAGGGGTCTCCAGGAGGCTAAAGAGTTGTTCCCTTGGGGATCCTGGAGCTAATAAGCAGGAAGGGTGGGGGATGGTTTGGAGAAGAGGGTGTCTGAATGTGAGATTCCAGAGGTGTCGCACTTGCTGGTGATGACAAGATCCAGGGGTTGGGATTGGAATTGGGTAGTTGAAATGGACTGAATGGAGGAAATGGTTCTTGTGAATGGATGGTTATGGAAAGAAGAGGCCAGCATATAAATGCTGATGGAGTTATAGTTGAAACTTAATTGCTAAGTCCAACTCTTTTCAATATGGAGTGAAAAGACTTCCTCTTAAGTGACTGCAGGGCAGGGAGTAGGAAGTTGCTTGAAAGCAGAAAAAAGCGGTTGTGACTGGGGAGAGTGGGGTGGTCTCATGGTCTGGGTATCAGGGGAGCTGGGACCATTTGTTGTTGTTCAGTCACTCAGGTGTATCTGACTCTTTATGACCCCATAGGCTGCAGCACGCCAGGTTTCCCTGTCCGCCACCATCTCCCGGAGGTTGCTCAAACTCATGTCCACTGAATCGGTGATGCCATCCAGCCATCTCATCCTCTTCTTGGCAAGAAGGAAAAGGACTAAGGTCTGGAAGGCAAGGAGAAAGGCACAGAACCCAACTTGGGATCTGAGATAAGTAGTGTGTGTGTGTATGAAAATGAAGGGAGACTGCAGAACCCATTGGAGGAAGCCCCTGTTAGGGAAAGGAAGTGGGAGAGGAGATGGGACCATGGGGAGCTTCTCTGGACACAGAGCGGGTGTTCTGGGAACTCAATGGATTTTTGGAGCCATGAGCATGAAGAGCTGGATCACATCAGAGCACATACCGGGCAGTTTGGGGATGACACGGGCACATCCTGCTCTAGGACCTGCTCTAGGCTCTAGGATTGGAGTCCTGACTTCTTTCTAACCTGGTTGTTCAAAAGATTTTCCTAGAGCCACGGTAGCATCGAGGGGTAGGGATTCCATTCCATCCCAGGGCAGGTGATGAGGAAGACTCCTCCTCCGAGTTTTATGGGCCACATGGTGGCCAGTGTCCCCGCCAGGTGTTGTAGGGAGAGGCCAATTCGGACCCAATGTTGGAAACTGTTTCTTTGACTTGCTTTTCATTGCTTTTGTTACTATGATCATACTTAAATAGCTTGTTTCAGAAGACCCTGCCCCTCTGCCTGACTGTAAACTAAAGCACACTTAGAGCTCTTAGAGAGATAATGTGACCAGCCCACCTGTGAATAGAAGAGATTAACACTCCCCTTCCAAAGGTTGGCCATCCCCTTGAAGATGTTTTACAAGACTGAAGACCCTTTCATTTCACTTCCCCACTGCCGCTTCCTCTCTATTCTGCCTTTTGACTTTAGTTCCTCATTGCTTCTTTCTCTCTGACTCTACAAAAGAACCTGGCATTCAGACCCCAACAAGATGGTCGTTTTGAGGTGCTAGCCTGCGTTCTTCTCGGTCAGCCAGCTCCACGAAACAAGTCCCTTCCTCATCTTAACCCCTCGTCTCTCAGATTTATTGACCTGCCTCATGGCAAACAGTGAGCCTGGGCTCGTAACGCTGTCACCCCCAATTCTGCTGCTTTGCTGCTTCCTCTCCTTCCCACGGCTGCTGTTGATTGATTGCTGGGAGCAACACACGAGACCCTGCCCATGACAAGGCCATAAGGGAGAAAACCTGATGGGCAAGGCGGATCAGGTTTTCAGGGGTTTTCAAAAGGTCAGCTCACGAGACCCTACCCCTAACAAGGGCATAAGAGAGAAAACCTGACAGGCAAGGTGGATCAGGTTTTCAGGGGTTTCGAAAAGGCCAGCTCATGAGATCCCACCCATGACAAGGTCACGAGGAGAAAGCCTGACAGGCAAGGCAGATCAGGTTTTCAGGGATTTCGAAAAGCTGCCCCCGGTGCTCACCTTAAAGATGATATCTGTCTTTCTGATGCCTGCCTCAATGGACTACTCCCTAATTTCTGTGACACAGGCAGAAGGCCTTCCCCAATCTCTTGCCAAATAAGAAT
Organism: Odocoileus virginianus; assembly: GCF_023699985.2. Lineage (NCBI taxonomy): Eukaryota > Metazoa > Chordata > Mammalia > Artiodactyla > Cervidae > Odocoileus > Odocoileus virginianus. The sequence goes on from NC_069681.1 coordinate 39,003,964, forward strand.
CAATTTAGAACTTGAATCAATAAGTTTCCCAGGTGGTGGTATTTTATGAGATTATCCAGGGTGAAAGGAGTGTTTTAATTTAAACTCCTTTGCTGGTAGTTTGTTAACCAAATGCATTTATGCCCTTGGTACTAATATGCATGATTGTTTATAATATCCTAATCATAAAATAGCATAAAGAACCTGATTATATAAAAGCCCTAATAGACATAGAGCCTTTTTAAGGGGTAAAGGAGTCCTATTAGAAAACATAAGAAAAATTATTCTATAGGTGGTTATTGGGTTGATGTTTTGCTTGCTGTGTTTTTGCTTTTAATGTGCTAAGGTTGTGTTATAGAAGCCATTGTTAATATAGTTTAAGATCTAGAGAAATAAGGACTTAGCCCTAGGGTGGTAACAATGAAATGGTTGTTAATTGTCAGCCAGAAGTGCTAGGCAGAAGCTGCCTCACCAAAGTCGCAGAGTCAGTATGGGGTAAACTTCTTAGATAAATGCAACTGACAACTTTTGCAGAAGGATTAATTTTTGTATTAACAAAGATATAATTCTGCTCTGTACTGTTGCCCTATAAGACTGCCACCTTTCACTTAAGGTCACCATAAAAATGGAAAATAGGTTTACATTCACCTGACCTGCATAAAATGTTAATAGCCTCAAGGCCAGAAGATCGTGTGCTAAGAATTACTATAGAATTAGAAAGCGAAAAACATCCTGCTTTTCCTAAAAAACAAAATGATGTAATACTAATCCTGTGTAATCATGAGTAAGCATCTTGTACCTTGAAAACGTTCTGAGAAAGGGTATAAAACCGGTTGTCAAAAAGTAAAACACAGACTTGGCCCTATAAGGCTGGTCTCACGTGTCTTCTCTCTCTCTCGCTCTCTCGCTCTCTCTCTCACCCTCTCACCCTCTCACCCTCTCACCCTCTCACCCTCTCACCCTCTCACCCTCTCACCCCGTTCATCCTGAGGGTATCCCCTGGATCCTGCCGAGGCTGGACCCCGGCAATTGATTATACAACAATGTGAATGTACTTCACACAACTGAACTGTATGCTTAGAAATGGTAAATCTTATGTATGTTTTACCATTACTAAAAAGATTAAAAAAATCTGTGGAGTTTCTCTCCAAAGCCTGGATTGGGTGATTTACACATGGCAGAGAAAATACCAAATAGCAGGAAGAAAACAAGTTATAGACTGCTATTCTGTTCACTCAAATCACCTCCATGTCCCACTTGGTAGTTCCTGGATCTGATATTATTCATTTTGAAGCTAGGACACCCACAAAGCCAGATTCTAAGCTCAGAAAGACCAACATTCAACAGCAAGTATATTTCAAAGAAGTTATTAAGAGCACTAGCTTTTTTTTCTTTTTTTGTCTTTTGCAAAGATGTCTTTTCTCCCCCTCTTGTTTTTCAGATCAGGAAAGCTTGCCAAGACAAAATAATCAGGTAATTAAGAACTGGTGTTATTAACCAGCCGCTTCTGTTTTCATTTATAATAAGAGACCTTCCAATTTCCCTATGGAAAAGAGGTCTTGATCACAATGATAAACCCAGAACACGGAAAGGATAGGATTCACTGAAGTCCCCTTTGGCCTTTGTCCAAGTTGGCTCTGGGAAATTTGGCAAGGCATGGGACATCACTTGGAAAACTCAGATTAGACAAAAAGCCACAGAGGAGAGCTCCCTGGGGAAGTGGATCAAATGGATGAAGAACTTGGCCTACAGGGCAGAGGGGAGCCTGCCAGGGACGTTGCCTGCAGATGCTTCCCAGGCCTAGAATGGTGAGAAGAAATTCCTTCCAGACCTCTCTAGGGGCTGTGTTTAACCTTGGGGGGGTTCATCGCTGTGCATTCATTTACAACTATGCTTTTTAAACAGAAATGTAGCAAATTCCTCACTCACTTACCCAAGCAGAGTGGGTCTGAGGCCAAGAGAAGGCTTGTGTCCATCCCCAGCCCCCTGACTGCTGAGTGAGCCTGTGACTGAGAGGTGGGGAGGAGGGTGAGATGAATGAGCGTCCATCAGCCCTGTAGCCAGCCCCCTCCCTGCCCTGGCCCCACCACCTCTTCCCTTCTGTTCCCTCTGCCCTTGTACATGCCCTTGGATTTTCCCTCCCATCCATTCAGGCCTTCCCAGAGTTCTATCTCAGAGCTGAAATCTCCCTTAAGCCAATCTCTCTATTGTTTAAAACCTTATCTCTTGATATTTGAATGGCTTTACTCAGAAGGACAAGGAGGTGAGGGTGATAAAGGCAGGAGGGCCTGAGGTATTGATTAATTTCTTCTCTCAGCTTCTAAACTGGGGTATGGAGCATATAATACACAGGAAAGGCAAATATCACAGCATTTTCACCAGGTCCCCTACAACTGTGATGGGGAGGAAAATGTACTCTTGTGGGTCATGACCTCCATGAGGCAACCTCTCCCACCACTCTGACTGTGTTAGTCGCTCAGCTGTGTCCAACTCTTTGCAACCCAATGGACTGTAGCCCGCCAGGCTCCTCTGTCCATGGAATTCTCCAGGCAAGAATACTGGAGTGGGTAGCCATTCCCTTCTCCAGGGGATCTTCTCGACCAGCGATCAAACCTGGGTCTCTGGCATTGCATGCAGATTTTTCACCATCTGAGCCACTAGGGAGGTGGCACCCTGCCTCAGAATCATATTTCTGATTTTGGCTGTTGAATGGAAAATTATCTCATTAGCTTATTGCATCAGTTCAGTTCAGTTCAATTCAGTCGCTCAGTCGTGTCTGACTCTTTGCAACCCCATGGAATGCAGCACACCAGGCTTCTCTATCTGTCACCAACTCCTGGAGCTAGCTCAAACTCATGCCCATCGAGTCGGTGATGCCATCCAACCATCTCATCCTCTGTTGTCCCCTTCTCCTCCTGCCTTCAGTCTTTCCCAGCATCAGGGTCTTTTCCAGTGAGTCAGTTCTTCACATCAGGTGACCAAACTGTTGGAGTTTCAGCTTCAGCATCAGTCCTTCCAATCAGCGCTTATTGCATAGTCAGTGCTTATTGCATAATAATGACAAAAGAAAAGGAGTGGTGTCAAGATAAGACTGAAGATCTTTATCTAATGTTTCAAAGGAAAGAAATGAATCATTCTCGAAACTAAAATTCCAAAGTGCAGTATTAAACCAATGGCTTGTGATGGTTTTGAAAAGGAAGCAGTGATCATTGACCCGACCTCTCAGGTTCAATAAAGAAATAGAATGCCAAAGTAAATGCATATGCTTATGAAGACTGATGAGGGAGATCCTGTTAAAGATTTCAGCAGGCATCTGACAAAGTTTCTTAAGATGTCCTTGATACACAGATATATACAGACATACACCCACACACACACATATAGATATTTGATTTAGTTAAGGTGATTATGTTAGGCAAAGAACACTGAATGAAACCAACCACCCTGGCCAGGTACCATACTAACCATTTTCATGAATTATTTTATGACAGGAGATCCTGGTAATGAACACAAAACTCAGAAGCCACCACCAATGGGAAGAATTCAGGAAAGGTCAAAAGGTGATGCCATGTGTCCTACCACCTCCCAGAATCCTTCTCGTTGGCATCCATCTTGGCTGAGCAAACCATGCACCACCAGGAAGGACCTTCAGTCATAATGATTGGCCAAAGACAAAAGATAAACTCACCCCATCACCATAAAACCCAAGACTGTGAGCCACATGGCCAAGCAGTTCTCCTGGGTTCCCTTAGCATACTGCTCTCCACCCGGGCAACACTTCCCAGGAAAGTCTCTTGTTTTGTCAGCATGCTTGTCTCCTTGGACACAATTCATTTCCGAGTGTTAGACAAGAGCCCACTCTCGAGCCTGGAAGGGGTCTCCCTTCCAGTAACAGTTAGATGACTCAGCTGGTAAAGTACCCTCCTGCCAATTCAGGAGACACAAGAAATGCGGATTCAAACCCTTGGTCAGGAAGAGCCCTGGAAAAGGAAATGGCAACCCACTCTAGTATTCTTACCTGGGAAATCCCATGGACAGAGGAGTCCGGTAGGCTACAGACCATGGGTTAGAAAACAGTTGGGCACGAATGAGTGACTGAACTGAACTGAGCACATAGCACAATGGCACAAATAGCAATCTCATATAAATGGAATCATGTAGTATTTGTCTTTTGGGGACTGGCTTCTTTAGCATAATGTCCTCAGATTCACCCATGTTATAGCATTTGTGCTTATGTGTTTTTGCCTAAGAAGGTGTCACTGTCCTTCATACATGTAAAGATCCATTCATTCTCTCCCCAAAAACAAAAAAATTTCCAACAGTCCTCATCTCTCTCTAGTTTATGTTAATATTTACCTAATTCAGTCACAATCACTCTGGACTAATCTGTTGCCTAAAGAATAAATCATAAATTTAAATACCATCGAAAATCCTCACATAAATAGCATGTACGGAACAACAAAGTAGAAAACATTCGGAGCTGTTGTAAATTTTTTCCTACTACCCACTCCATCTTGCCTTTCACCTCAGCCAGAAACTCAGCAGGTTGGGATTGTTTACCTACTGCTACTACTGCTAAATCACTTCAGTCGCGTCCACTATTGTGACATAAATCTGCATTCCTGAAGGATCAGAATCCTGCCTTAATTGGATTCATACAGTCATTCTCTTAAGCTTTACTACTGGACTTAAGGGCATGAAGAGGCATTCGAGGGAGCCCCTGGTTTGACCTAGTCTTACCTGCCATCCGCGGTGCCGCCCATGTAGTAGCAACCCTACACCCTCTTATAATAGGAATCAATTACTCCAGTCTGTAATTTACCTTCTTCTTTGCATATTGATTTAGTGGGGCAAGGGAAGCCTCCAAAACCAGTTCACCTGGAACCACTGATGTGTCTCCTGGTAGACTCATTCTCCCCTCAGAAATGAAGAAAGCCCACTAAAACTGCAGGAGTTAAAAATGGGAAGCAAATTTTAGGTTTATGAGAGCAGCTATTATAACTTCTTCCACTTGAATCCTGGGCCAGTGTCTGACTGTGGGAAAAACATTAATTTCATTTCTGAACTAAAGCATACACCTTATCCTTTAGAATAGCACTCCAACTTAACAAGGTGTTTTCAACCAGGGAAAGGAATCTCTCTGGACACAAAGAGGGGGAATCCACTTGTAATGGTGACTTAGGGACCTTTGGTGTTTCAAAATCATTTATTTGTTCAAATCCACACAAATGTCCCCATTTCAATTCTTAGCATCCTAGTGCTTAATTAAGGCCCTATGGTTTATGACAGAAAAGTAGAGAGACTGCTGAATCAGTTTCTCTTGTAATTCTTCAGCCCAAATCATCCAGATGTGGGTCTCTCTCAGTTCTGTGTCTACAAAGGATTAGTGATTTTTCTAGGGCCATCATCAAAGTTCTTGGGTTCTCTGGTGACCTTAAACAGTATTTAATGTTCTGGGTTTGTCATTTTCTTTTTTTAATGCTCTTTGGTATAGTCATGAGCCGTTATCCAACCTCATAGTCCTTGCACCATCATTCCCAAAGAAACGTTAAATACCACAATTACTCAATGTCCCAAAGGCTTGTCTATGAAAAGCAGTTTATCCTAGGCAATCACAGGCCATAACTCAAGCACCTCTTTTGCCAGTTATGCCACACCCTTGTTCTAGTTTTCATTGGCCATATGGTTGTCGCTATACTCCAGCCCCAACAATTTGATGACCAATCTCAGATTTCCATCTTGAGGATCTGGTGTGTGTGTGTGTGTGTGTGATCCAGTCCTAGCACCACATATTGCAACAGCCAGTCTCTGGTTCAGAGAAATACGACTCTCAAAAGCATTCTTCTGCACTGAGGAAGACTGAGTGAGACTCACATTTCATAAATACAGCGGGTAGGGGAGCATATGAAGATGCTCCAAGGAGAGAGGGAAACGCTGAATTTTTATGAATAAGGCATGTGCATACTTGAGTGTTTTGTTGGAAAAATGAAAATGTGGTGATTGTGCTTGTATTTGGACTAGATGGAGCAGGTCATACTGAAGGGCTTACATGACCTCTTTCTTAAACTGAAGGCCAGGGACTTCCCTCATGGTCCAGTGGCTAAGATTTTTGAGCTCCCAGTGGAAGGGGCTGGAGTTCAATCCCTGGTCAGGGAACTAGATCCCACATGCTGCAACTAAGACCCAGCACAGTCAAATAAAAAAAAAATAGGGTTAGATAAATACCCGAAGACCAAAGAGATGGCTCCTTCATGTAAATTTCCCCTGCTCTTTCCATCTCTTCCAGCCTTTGGTGCTTCACACATGATTATCTTTCTATGAACGTATCCTATCACCCCAGTGAGATTTCAAGCTCCAATGACACAACCAAAAATTATTTCCTTTCCTAGATGTGTAACCTTAAAATACAGTGATGCCTAAAGAGACAGGAAGAGTTGAACTCATTCACCCTGTTAGCCATCCATTTGATCTCAGAGAACTAAAATTATCTATTAAAAACATATTAAGTAACAGAGGTCACAAAATAGTAAATGATTAGCAGAAAGTCTTAAATGTATTGCCAAAATCAAACCAGTCAAGGTTTTTTGTTTGAAAAGTGCAGTCTCAATTTTCATCTATTTTTGTATTTACTCAGTTTCCAATTAATATTGCACAGTTGGTTTTCATGTACCCAGTTTCTATTTGCTAAACCAATACACAGATAATTTCCATAACTTAACTCCTGTAATGGCAGAAACAATAAAAATGTTAAATATTAGAGGTGAGGGTATAGGGGGTCGGTGTCAATTCATTTGAAGATTACGGAGTAATGATTTCATTATTGGGGGGAAGAATGCAGATTTTAAGTTCCAACCCCTTTACATTTTATTCTCAAAGCAATTTAACTGAGCAGATTTGTGTTTGTAGCTAGAGGTAGGAGCAAATAAAACCAGAAACATCAAGTGATTTGGCCAAGGTTTCCTCTGCCCACGTGAGAGTCTCTGTGATGTAACCTGGAGTGATTGGAATATTTTGATAGATAGATGCAACCACAGGTGCTTTCTGGGTGGGGCTGGTGAGTGGGCATAGGAAAAGTTTTCTGCCTCTGAAATGCATATATTGGAGAAGAAAATGGCAATCCACTCCAGTATTCTTGCCTGGAAAATTCTATGGCCAGAGGAGCCTGCTGGGCTGCCGGGAGCCAGCACAAGAGATCCTACCCATGACAAGGTCATGAAGGAGAAAACCTGACGGGCAAGGCGGAACAGGTTTTCAAGGATTCCGAAAAGGCTAGCTCACGAGATCCCACCCATGACAAGGTCATGGGGAGAAAGCCTGATGGGCAAGGCGGATCAGGTTTTCAGGGATTCTGAGAAGCTGCCCCAAAGCTGCCCCCGGCGCTCACCTTAAAGATGGTATCTGTTCTTCTGATGCTTGCTCTAATAGACTACTCCCTAATTTCTGTAACACAGGCAGAAGGCCTTCCCAGATTTCTTTCCAAATAAGAATCAATTTAGAACTTTAACCTATAAGTTTTTTGGGCGGTGGTATTTTATGAGATTATTTAGGGTGAAAGGAGTGTTTTAATTTAAACTCCTTTGCTGGTAGTTTGTTAGCCAAATGCATTTATGCCCTTGGTACTAATATGCATGATTGCTTATAATATCCTAATCATAAAATAGCATAAAGAACCTGATTATATAAAAATCCCTAATAGATATAGAGCCCTTTTAAGGGGTAAAGGAGTCCTATTAGAAAACATAAGAAAAATTATTCTATAGGTGGTTATTGGGTTGTGATTTGCTTGCTGTGTTTTTGCTTGCTGTATTTTTGCCTTTAATGTGCTAAGGTTGTGTTATAAAAACCATTGTTAATATAGTTTAAGATCTAGAGAAATAAGAACTTAGCCCTAGGGTGGTAACAATGAGATGGTTGTTAATTGTCAGTCAGGAGTGCTAGGCAGAAGCTGCCTCACTGAAGCCGCAAAGTCAGTGTGGGGTAAAATTCTTAGATAAACGCAACTGACAACTTCTGCAGAAGGATTAATTTTTGTATTAACAAGGTTATACTTCTACTCTGTACTGTTGCCCTATGAGACCGCTACCTTTCAGTTAAGGTCACCATAGAAACAGAAAATAGGTTTACATTCACCTGACTTGCATAAAATGTTAATAGGCCCCCAGGCCAGAAGATAATGTACAAGACCCTCATAAACAAAGAAGTATGCAGAAAACACCCTGGTTTCATGAAGGACAAGCTGACGTAATGTTAAACTATCTTCCCCTTAGAAATGTACTAACTTAGGGTATAAAAGCCATGGTAAAAAATAAAGCATTGCCAGACTCTTCCACACTCTCTGCACCCCCGTCTGGTCATTCTCTCCCTCTCTCTCTCTCTCTCTCTCTCTCTCTCTCTCTTTCTCTCTCTCTCTCTCTCTCTCCTTCGCAGACTTGGCCCTATCAAGGCTGGTCTCACGTGTCTTCTATCTCTCGCCGACGCCGTTCATCCTGAGGGAACCCCCTGGATCCTGCCGAGGCTGGACCCCGGCAGTGGGCTATGCAGTTCGTGGTGTTGCAAAAGAGTCACAACTTACCGAATAAACAACAACAAACAAATGCATATATGTGGAATCTAGAAAAAAAATGATACTGATGAATCTATTTGCAGGGCAGGCCTAGAGAAACAGATGTCTAGAACAAACTTGTGGACACAGAAAGGGAGGAGAGAGTGGACGAATTGAGAAATTAGCACTGACATATATACACTACTATGTGTAAAAAAGAGAGCTAGTGGGAAGCTGCTGTATAACACAAGGAACGCTGTGGCCTGTGATTTCCAAGAGGGCATGAGATGAGGGCTGGTGGGAGGAGGGTGCATGAAGGAAGGGATATATGTATACATATAGCTGACTAATGTTGTGCAGCAAAAACTAAAAGAACAGTGTAAACCAATTATACTACAATTTTAATTAATTTTTAAAAAAGAAAGAAATTAATCCTGCCAATACCTTAAGTTTGGATTTATGGCATCTAGAACTGATTAAATCAATTTTTGCTATTTAAGCTACCTAGTCTTAGGATATTTTTATTATGGCAGCCTTAGAAAACTAACAGAAGGGTCAATTTTAATATCATTGTACAAAATGTCACAAAAAGCAACTTGAAGTCATGACTATATATCTTATCATTGCAGCAATCTACCTTTTATACCAATGTTTTAGCATATTTGTCTCCTAAATAAAAGTGTGTCTGTGCCTTAAATATCCACAAAGGAATTATATATGAAAGTCTAATTATCCTAACAACTTTTTAATATGCTAAAAAGACTGGAAGTTTGTACTGAATGTGTTGTGTAATAAAGAATAAAACAGTAATTTAAAAACATTTTAAAAAGCAGCTATATGTTCCCTGTAAGAAACAAAATGCACTTTACATATAAAGATGCATACAGAATAAAAGTAAAAATATTAAAAAGATATAGCACGCTAGTACTAGTCAAAAGAAAGTTAGAGTAGCTCTTTTATATTAGAGCAAAGGATGTTACCAGGGATAAAGGCAAGAAGGTCAACTAATCAGAAGTGTTACCAAGTCCAAGCTCCCTCTGTTCTCCACATGACAGGCCAATGAATCCCAGAGATGAGATGTTGAGGCAAGGAAGACGACTTTACTCAGAAAGCCCACTGACTCTGGCAGACTAGCACCTCAAAATAACCATCTTATCAGGGTCTGGATACCAGGTTCTTTTATATCTCAGAGATGGGAGAAGGTGTGGAAGCAAGGTAAAAAGTCCATTAAATCTTGCAAACATCTCATAGAATGGCAAGCCTCAGGCAGGTAGGGGATGTGTTAATTTCTTTCTTCCTGCCATCTACAGGTAGACAGGATTCTGAACAAAGGCACTTTAACAGTCAGGCAGAGGGGCAGGACTGTGTGTATCACCACAAACTGTGGAAAATTCTTAAAGAGATGGAAATACCAAACCACCTGACCTGCCTCCTGAGAAATCTGTATGCAGGTCAGGAAGCAATAGTTAGAACTGGACAAGGAACAACAGACTGGTTCCAAATAGGGAAAGGAGTACATCAAAGCTGTATATTGTCACCCTGCTTATTTAACTTATATGTAGAGTACATCATGAGAAACGCTGGGCTGGATGAAGCACAAGCTGGAATCAAGATTGCCATTGCCAGGAGAAATATCAATAACCTCAGATATGCAGATGACACCACCCTTACGGCAAAAGGAAAGAAGAATTAAACAGCCTCTTGATGAAAATGAAAGAGTAGAGTGAAAAAGTTGGCTTAAAGCTCAAGAGTCAGAAAACCAGTCACGGCATCTGGTCCCATCACTTCATGGGAAATAGATGGGGAAACAGTGGAAACAGTGGCTGACTTTATTTTTATGGGCTCCAAAATCACTGCAGATGGAGATTGCACCCATGAAATTAAAAGACGCTTACTCCTTGGAAGGAAAGTTATGACCAACCTAGACAGCATATTGAAAAGCAGAGAAATCACTTTGTCAACAAAGATCCATCTAGTCAAGACTATGGTTTTTCCAGTGGTCATGTAAAGGAGATCAGTCCTGGGTGTTCATTGGAAGGACTGGTGCTGAAACTGAAACTCTAATACTTTGGCCACCTGATGCAAAGAACTGACTCATTGGAAGAGACCCTGATCCTGGGAAAGATTGAGGGCAGGAAGAGAAGGGGACAACAGAGGATGAGATGGTTAGATGGCATCACCGACTCAATGGACATGTGTTTGGGTGGGCTCCAGGAGATGGTGATGGACAGGGAGGCCTGGCGTGTTGCGGTTCATGGGGTCGCAAAGAGTCAGACACAACTGAGCGACTGAACTGAACTGATAGAACATTAACCAAGATAGACCATAAAATAAGTCTCAGTAAATTCAAAAGGATTCAAGTTATATCAGAAATATTCTCTCACCACAATGGAATTGAATTAGAAATCAGTAATAAAAAGATGTCATGAAATCTTCAAATATTTGGAAATAAAAGAATATACTTTTAAATAACCCTTGGATCAGAGAGGAAATCAAGAGGAAATTAGAAAATATTTTGAGCTGATTGAAAGTGAGAACAGAGTATGTTGGAATTTGTAGAATGCCAGCAAAGCAGCTCTTGAGAAGTTACAGCACTATATTAGAAAGGAATAAAAGGCCCCAAATAATCAGCCTCACATTTTCCCTTAAGAAACTAGAAAAGGGGCCTTCCCTAGTGGTTCAATGGTTAAGAATTTGTGCTTCCACTGCCAGGGGCATAGGTTTGATCCTATGGTCAGGGAAGTAAGATCTCCCAAGCTGCAAAGTACACTAAGAAAAAAAAAAAAAAAACTAGAAAAGATAAAGTAGTCAAAGCCAAATTAAGAAAGGAAGTAATTAAGATCAAAGAACAAGTTGATGAAATAGCAAACAGCAAAACAAGTTTGAAAATGAATCCAAAGCTGGCTCTTTGAGAAAATCAACAAAATTGCTAAACATTTAGTGAAACATTCTTGTGTACCATTTCCAATATCTCATAAATTGTTTTGAGGTCTAGTGAGATAATTTTGTGAAAAATAATAACAAAATATAACTATAGGGAATTTCCTGACAGTCCAGTGATTAAGAATCAGTGCCTTCACTGGCATGGGGGACCAGGTTCAAGCCCTGGTCACAGAACTAGGATCCCATGCAGAGTAGCCAAAAACACAGATATGACTAGAGACTTCCCCGGTGTTCCAGTGGTTAAGAATTGCCCTTCCAATGCAAGGAACAAGGGTTCAATCCCTGATCAGGGATTTAACATCCCACATAACTTGGGACAACTAAGCCCATGAACTGAAGACCCAGTACAGCCAAAAAAAAAAAAAAGTATGACTATAAGATTATAGGGCTTCCCAGGTGGCGCTAGTGGTAAAGAACCCACCTGCCAATGCAGGAGACATAAGAGATGCAGGTTCAATCCCTGGGTCAGGAAGATTCCCCTGGAGAAGGGCATGGCAAGCCACTCCAGTATTCTTGCCTGGATAATCCCATGGACGGAGGAGCCTGGCAGGCTACATAGAGTCCATAGGGTCACACAGAGTTGGATATGACTGAAGCTACTTAGCATAGTATAGCACAGCATAAGATAATAAGATCATTTCTAAATGCCTATAGTGCTGCATTTAATTCTATAAATTGCTTAATGATTTGAAATTATAGAAACTTGATAATTAAGGCAATGTCCATTCATTGGTCAATGCTGTGAGAATTCACAGAACTCGTTCAACAAGTAGAAAAATGGGATGTTTGGCCCCAGAATATGTCCATCTTGTCTCCAATGCCAGATCACCTCTCTGGAGATTTCAGAGAAGTCTGTTGCTTCCCATCCCAGAAAACTACAAATGGCAAAGCTAAAGCAAATATCCTACAATGCAAAATGGGATGAGCATTAAACATATCTATTAAGCTCATACTGCATGACACCATGTGATTGATATAAGAGAATGGATTCAGAAACTAGAGTTCTGTGTTCAAAATCTAGCTCTGTCCTTTACTTGAAAAACTTTACTCAACCTTCAGTGCTTCAGTTTCATTATCTGAATAGTTTAAATAACACTGGATCACAATGCAAAATATATTTCTAACAATGGGTCCCAGTCCAATACGTGGAATGCCATTGATGTAATAGCTAAGAGCCTAAGATCTACAGTCAGGTCTTCCACCTACATCTGAATACTCCTTTTGCAGTTCATGCCATAGAAGTTTGGGGAATTTACTCAAGCTCTCCGTGCTTAATTTTTTAATCTGTATAAATGGAAGAGTCATAATAACTGACTCAAAGTTTGTGAGCTATATTTATAATACAAACTACTTTTTATTAATCACTTAGGTCATTAACATAGGAATTTTTTTGGCCTTGGTTGATTGGTTGGTTAGTTTTAGTGGGTACTTACTTCTTTGAGGAAAGACTTGAGGATCACAGGGAGTATCCCATCAAAGCACTGATCAGCAAAAATATTTCGAACAAGCACACAAATTTTTTTTTTTAAGGCAACACATTCAATATCTATTCTACAGAAACTATATAGCTTTCCCCATCTTTATGTTTTGCCCAAAACACACAAGGATAACTTTGCTGACAAGGATTAAATCTTATATTTACTTTTATCTCTGCAGCTAGCATGAGGTTCGAATATAGACTGTTAGTTAAATCCAACTTCAAGAGCTTAAAATACAGGAGTATCCAGGGAACAGGAAAAGAGTTGGAAGTAAAGACTTGCAAGTGTCTGCCTCTTTGCAACCCCATGGACTGTATGGTCCATGGAATTCTCCAGGCCAGAATACTGAAGTGGGTAGCCTTTCCCTTCTCCAGGGGATCTTCCCAACCCAGGGATCAAACCCAGTTCTCCTGCATTGCAGGCAGATTCTTTACCAGCTAAGTCACAAGGGAAACCCAAAAATAATGGAGTGGGTAGCCTCTCCCTTCTACAGGGGATCTTCCTGACCCAGGAAGACTGGGGTCTCCTGCATTACAAGCAGATTCTTTACCAACTAAGTTATAAGGGAAGCCCAAAGACTTGCAAAGGGGGAAATAAAAAGAGTACTTGCTTAACTAAATTAGGGAGAAGGGAGAAGCATGTGTCAAAGATGACTACTGTAGAATTAGGAGAGCAGCTCAGCAATGGATAGAAAAAGGGAGAGAGAGGAAGAGTGACAGAGGGAAGGAAAGGTAGAGGGAAAGAGAGGAGAGAAAGACAAGTTTTTAAGAATGCCAGCAGGGACTTCCTGGCAGTCCAGTGGTTAAGACTCCCTGTTCCCAATGCTGGGGGCATGGGTTCGATCCCTGGTCGGGGAACTAAGATCCCTAATGCCACATGATGCAGCTAAAAATTGAAAAAAATATTTTTTTTTAAGAAATGCCTGCATCTGGGAGAAGGCGAGGGTGGGATGTTTCAAGAGAACATCATCGAAACATGTATATTATCTAGGGTGAAACAGATCACCAGCCCAGGTTGGGCGCATGAGACAAGTGCTCGGGCCTGGTGCACTGGGAAGACCCAGAGGGATCGGGTGGAGAGGGAGGTGGGAGGGGGGACCAGGATGGGGAATACATGTAAATCCATGACTAATTCATTTCAATATATGACAAAAACCACTGCAATGATGTAAAGTAATTAGCCTCCAACTAATAAAAATAAATGGAAAAATAAATAAATAAATAAAAAGAAATGCTTGCAATACTAATGAGGACAGGCAATGCTACTCTGTACTCTGGAATGGTCTATATGGGGAAATGAATCTTAAAAAGAGTAGGTATATGTATACACATAACTGAAACACTTTGCTATACAACAAAAAATAGCACATCATTATAAATCAACTATACTCCAATAAAAAATTAGAACATTTAAATGATTAAAAAGAATGGCCTGCATTTTGGTGGTAGGAAAACCAGTTCAAAAGTTTAAGATGTCTACAACAGGGAGGGGTATGCCTGATTTTCTCCTCACAGTGTGAATTGTCAAGTTCAAAAGAAATGACACCTTCTAGCAAGTTAACCACATGGTCTTGCTCCCACAGTTAGGATTCTTACAGGTATCCTGGAGTTTAGGGATAAGCCAATGCCTGATGCCAGTACCTGCTTTGAAAGTATGTTCTCTTGCAAACTTCCGAGAACTTCGGTACTGGCTCCTCCAGTACCAAAGGCTGGGATCACTGGGCACCATTATAGAGACAGATAATGAAGCTACGAGACGGGAGAGGGTGCAGAGAACCCAAGGCTCACTTAGCTGAGTAAACTTTACAGCCATGTTGACTCAGGGATAAAGTCAGAGCATGGAAACCTGGCAGCAGTGCCCAGCCCAGCCCCTAATTGTGAAATCAATGCAGCCTCTCCACGCCAAGTTTCAGCAGGTGCCCCTGGGCAGCCTCTCTTGCATTCATGAGCAGCCGTGGCTCTCTTCATGTGGTTAAGAGGTAAGCTGAAAACAACACACATCTCTCAAGGGTGTGGTATTTGTTGTTCTTCCAGGACAACAGCTCTAGGTAAATCTCACTCAAGGGTGGGGAGAACCACTGTCCTGTCAGTGCACTGGACACTGTGAGAAGTCACTCCAGAGGGGGTTTCCTGGTGCTTCCATGCAGTTCAGTTCAGTTCAGTCGCTCGGTCCTGTCTGACTCTTTACGACCCCATGAACCGCAACACGCCAGGCCTCCCTGTCCATCACCAACTCCCGGAGTTTACTCAAATTCATGTCCATTGAGTCAGTGATGCCATCCAACCATCTCACCCTCTGTTGTCCCCTTCTCCTCCCGCCTTCAATCTTTCCCAGCGTCAGGGATTCCAATGAGTCAACTCTTCGCATGAGGTGGCCAAAGTACTGGAGTTTCAGCTTCAGCATCAGTCCTTCCAATGAACACCCAGACTGATCTCCTTTAGGATGGACTGGTTGGATCTCCTTGCAGTCCAAGGGACTCTCAAGAGTCTTCTCCAACACCACAGTTCAAAAGCATCAATTCTTCTGCACTCAGCTTTCTTTATAGTCCAACTCTCACACCTATACTTGACCACTGGAAAAACCACAGCCTTGACTAGATGGACCTTTGTTGCAGCGCGGCCCTCTGATTCCCGTGTCAGTGCAGCCTTCCAGGAACCAGACCAAGGTACCAATCACTGGGCTGGAGTACTTCCTGCACTTCACGCCCTCTCGAATTGCCTTCTCGTGAAGCTTGGTGTTTCTGGGACGGTCCTTCATATCACCAAGCAGAGGTGATAGAAAGGCAAGCACATAACACAGCTAGGATGGCAGGTCTCTGAACCTTCCCACGGAAGGGTGAGGACTGGGGTCTTTTCAGTCAACAGGAGGAGTCAGGTTTACTCTGGCCCAAGGTTACTCCCAGCCCTGGAGACCTCTCCCGGGCCCCTTTAGTGACTCAGAAATACCTGGCTGTATTTCCAGGTATTTAAGAATTCACAGTCCATGGAACCCGTAAGAGAGTCTTGCTAACATCTTAGCAGTGCTGCTTGTAGTTTACATCCCTATTTACACACTTGATATCAGGCCACAGCTTGTTTTCTGCCTACACTTTGTAGAGGACACTGATTTAAATCTATAACTAAATCAGTAAATTTGCATCACTCGTACTAAAAAAAAAAAAGAAGTTTCATCAAAACATTTTTGCTAAGTCATCCTTACCTTTGAATTCTGAAAGGGAACACAAACCACATCTTGACTCAACTTGGTTGTTTCCCAATTCCAAGTCGGATGAGCTCCAGGGCAAAGTATGCACTCTTGTAGCTCAGGGAGTGATGGCTTGGCCCAGGCTAAAGCCTAACTATTCAGATTCCAATGTACATCTACAATGGTCACGGGCGCTATTCAATATACCCCTCTTAGCAAGCTTTTGAGGCTTATCATTTAAAGTCAGACCTCCTTGTTTTTCTCAATTCAGTTTGCAGTCCAAGTTAATAATTGTGTCATATTATGCTGAGGACTAATGTGGTATATATAACAACTGGGATAGGAACTGGCTTGAAGGTTTCCCATGACTCTAAGAAACGCCCAAGTGATCTGACTAGACAAGAGAAATTGGGGCACTGGTCTCGAGCCGAGTTCCTGGAACCTATGCTATTCCCAGGTGGAGAGGGCTTGATTTCAGCAGCAACACCTAGAGTCAAGGATGTGCAAAAGGCAATATCTAGAAGGAAACTGAAGTAGAAGACAGTGCCAACCAAGATATCAATCAAAGGGACTAAGAGAAAAGCAGAAAGTGCAGGCTCAGTGTGAGGTCAGAAGCATTCAGAAGCAGGCTCAAATAAGAGAGTTCAGGGACATCCCTGGCAGTCCAGTAGTTTCAACTCAAAACAAAAACAAAAACAAAAACAGAGATAGAATGTAAACTGAGTGATGGTCCATGCCTTGCCTTGCCCTGTTCCCATGGTATTGAGAACTACCCAGGCAGTTGCCTGTGTACATCTATTAGTCTTTTTGGTAGCTTCTGTAGCTGCCAAAAGTTGTTTAAAAAAAAAAAAAGGCTAACTATTCCCCAACAATTTTGCTATAGAATTTTTTTTCTTGCTATAGAATTTTAATGAGAGCTGATTTCAGATGGAATTCTGTCACGAGTAGATTCAGTTATTAACAAACATTTATGAGCAAACAAGGGTTTCCGAGGTGGCACAGTGGAAAAGAATCCGCCTGCCAATGCAGGAGACACAAAAGACGCAAATTCAATCCCCGGCTCAGGAAGGTCCTTTGGAGTAGGAAATGGTAACCCACTTCAGTATTTTTGCCTGGAGAATTCCATGGACAGAGGACCCTGTGGGCTACAGTCATGAGGTCACAAAAAGTCACACGCGACTGATCGACTGACCACACTCACACCCACACACATGAGCATAAAAACAGTTCACATAACTTGTTCTGTAAACTCTGTGAAGTCCTGGCTCCCTGTCCTTATATGTGCTCCAACTACCCTTATGAATGGTTTGATTTGAGACTGATACACAGTCTAGAGATAAGCAGTAGTTAACCCACTGGTAGTCAAAATTCTCTGAAATCATAACTGGGCACACAAGACCATTTTGGAAACATGCCTTGAGATCTAGTCCAAAAGAAGAGAGAGGGAAGTCTCTCAAAGTCTTATTTCTACCTTGTTCATGTAAGGTGTGGTTGACATGATGCTGTCTAAAATATTTTAGTATACTCATGTCATTTGAGTGCCACTGGATCACAAGTGAGGGTCTACTTCTGCACCCATAAGCTTATTATGAAACATTCATTTCACCAGTCCAGTAGCTAGAACTCAGTGCTTTCACTGAGGTGGGAACTAAGATCCCACAAACCATTCCGCATGACCAAAAAATTAAAATATAAGTATAATCAAGGTCATACTTGACTAGTGTGGGCCCTAAATCAATCACTGGTATCCTTAAAAGGAAACCTCTAATTGCTGTATATATTTCAGAGCTCTCCCTATTATCTGAAGTTATTGTTTGTTTTTTCACTTCTGTATATGTTGTCCTCTACTAAGCTGGAAAGGACCTTATTTATCTGTTCCCCCCCCCCCCCCCCCCCGTATTCCTTTGCGTCTTTAAGAATGTTTGGTGAATGGTAGAGAGGCCCAATAAATATTTCTGAAATCAATGAATGAATACGGCTATAGTTTCCTAGGGTTGTTATAATAAATTATCACAAACTGGGTGCAACAACCACACATATAAGAAATTAATTCTTTCACAGTTCTGGAAACTAGAAGCAGCAGCAGTTCTCAACATGGGGGGCAGGGGTAGGGGGTAGAAATATAGATGGAGGTGCTCCCTTTAGGAAGAAGCAAAACCACCAAGTGAAAAAAAGTCTGTTCTGGCTGATGATGGAATAAAACTGGAAGAAAGTCCATATTGAGGAGGTCAGGACCCTGGGCTCATTAGACCTAATCTAGTGAAATTGATGTAGAGAATTTGCAGCCCCATAGCTCATGCAGAAGGCAATGGCACCCCACTCCAGTACTCTTGCCTGGAAAATCCCATGGACGGAGGAGCCTGGTAGGCTGTGGTCTATGGGGTCGCTAAGAGTCAGACATGACTGAGCGACTTCACTTCCACTTTTCACTTTCATGCATTGGAGAAGGAAATGGCAACCCACTCCAGTGTTCTTGCCTGGAGAATCCCAAGGATGGGGGAGCCTGGTGGGCTGCAGTCTATGGAGTCACACAGAGTCGGACACGACTGAAGCGACTTAGTAGCAGCAGCAGCAGCAGCTCATGCACATGGTTAAGTAACCTTGATCAGAATCAACTTTGGGGCAGAATGCATGACTTTGTAAAAGGCATTTAGTTAATGCCATAGATGGTGGGGCTGGCACTAACATGGCTCACAGGGAAACCAGTTCCAAATTCAGAATGAGTCTATCCCACCATAGACAAGTTGCTGCCCTAGCTACACTGGAAGGGCCCAAGGCACCATATTCCAGGAGACAGCTCGGGTGGCTTTGTATCCTTTGGTGGTATTATTAGGTAGTTAGAATAGAAAAAAGGAGTCCAGAATGGCCGTGGCTAAAAGATAAGGAAGGGAAAAGCCCGCAAAAATAGAACAAAGGAAGGTCCGAGGACCGGAGTGAGGACCTCAGGTAAAACAAACAGCACTCCTGGTTAGCCCAGTTTACATAGGGCAGGCCCGGGGGAGGAGAAAAAAAAACATATAAAAAGAGAAGCCAAAATTGAGCTGGGGGCCTCTCTTCTCTTCATGTCTTTTGGGTCGGCATTCCCTCATGACTCGAGGAAGTATTTTCCTTTACTTTCTAAACAAAACTGAGTCGTAAGATGGAACTGTAACACTGGCCTGTCCAAGAGCTGTAACGCTGGTCCATCTGTCGCTTCAAATTTTTGTTGCGACGAGAAGGAACTAAGAAAATTACACACTCCCCTGACAGTATGGAACCGTATTGAGGTTTTGGGGTTGGTTGCTACAGATGTGGGCAAACTGGACACTCCATAGTGATAGCAGCCAAGCTAACTTGACGAGAAGGAATCTGTGTTATGGAGTCTAGGCATGGCTTCCATCCCCAGCACCTGTGCCACTTTGTTCATGAACTCGTTAAGCAGGTCTTAAGGAGACGGAGATCCAACCAGTCCATCATAAAGGAGATCAGTCCTGGGTGTTCATTGGAAGGACTGATGTTGAAGCTGAAATGCCAATACTTTGACCATCTGATGCGAAGAGCTGATTCATTTGAAAAGACCTTGATGCTGGGGAAGATTGAGGGCAGGAGGAGAAGGGGACGACAGAGGATAAGATGGTTGGATGGCACCACCGACTGGATGGACATGGGTTTGGGTGGACTCCAGGAGATGGTGATGGGCAGGGAGTCCTGGTGTGCTGCAGTCCATGGGACTGCAAAGAATCAGACATGACTGAGTGACTGAACTGAACTGAACTGAAGGAGACTGAGCAAAGAGCTGTTGTAGAGTGGAAATACCTGATTTGAAAACACGCTCAGCAGTGAGGGACTCCCAGTGAGCAATCACATGGGACAGTGGGATGATGTCATAGATCCATGCATTCATTCACTCATATGTCTCTTCTCTAGAATTTGTTACAAATCTTCCAACCAGGGAATTCCCTGGTGGCTCAGTGGTAAAGAATCCACCTGCCAATGCAAGAGGCGTGGATTCGATCTCTGATCGGGGAAGATCCCACATATCACAGAGCAACTAAGCCTGTGTGCCACAATTATTGTGCCTGTTCTCTCAAGCCCAGAAGCTGCAACTAGTGATCCCATGTGTTGCAACCACTGAAGCCCAAGCACCCTAGAGCTTGTGATCCAAAATAAGAGGAGTCACTGCAATGAGAAGTCCCCACTTACCACAACTAGAGAAAAGCCTGCACAGGAAGGAAGACTGCACACAGCCAAAAATAAATAAATAATAAATCTATTATTAAAAAAAAATCTTCCGACCGTTAATTCCTACGATCTGGCTAAAACTGCAGCCATGATAGATGGATAGATACACAGATATGTTCGGTATTTAGGATAGGAAAAAGGAGTCTATAATGGTGGTGGCTAAAAGACAAAGAAAGGGAAAGCCCTCGAAAATAGAACAAAGGAAGGTCAGAGGACCGGAGTGAGAACATCAGGTAAAGCAAAGAGCTCTCCTGGCTAGCCCAGTTTACATAGGGCAGGCTCAGGGGGAGGAGAAAAAAACACATAAAAAGAGGAGCCAAAATTGAGCCCTTGGCCTCTCTTCTCTTCTGTCTTTTGGGTCACCCGCCCTCATGCCTGGAGGATATATTTTTCTTTGCTTGCCAAATAAAACAACTGTAACACTGGTCCATCTGTTGCTTCAAATCTTTGCTGTAGCAAGACAGAACCAAGGAAATTATACACTCCCCCGACATATAGATAGATAGATAGACAGGAAAGAAGGAGGAAGGGAGGTTAGAAGGAAGGGAGGAATAGGATATACATTCATGTCTGTTCATCTTTCTCAACCTATGCCTACTAGGCAAGGTGGGTAATGAAGTGTACAGACCACTCAAAATTTTGCTAACAGGGAATATTTCACATCAACTTATATAGTTCTATCCCTGAATGTGGCTGATACACTACAGCAGGTCACTTCTCCGAGATAAGCATTTGGTGCAAAGACTGCTACTTCCTACTCTGCAGGCGCTATCAGCAGAGCTTTATCAATGCAGTGGACCAGACTGCTACCCTCTGTAATAAGGAGATGATAAAAGTCACTGCAGACTATTGTGGCAAAAAGCCTTCTGTCATTTTATGTCATTCTACATCAAGATAAGTCAACTGCCTATTATGCTCCCTGTTTATTTGGTGAGAGCAAAGAAACTGTCCCCTCAATAGCTCCATATCAGATGGCAGGTGCTATGTCGATTTTCTCTAGGAAAGAATTTAATCTAGAACAGCAGCTATTATTAGAGCTACCATATGATTAATTTTTACTTCCTTGGTGGTTCAGATGGTAAAGAATCTGCCTGCATTGCAGGAGACCACGGTTCGATCCCTGGGTTGGGAATCTCCCCTGGAGAAGGAAATGGCAACCCACTTCAGTATTCTTTCCTGGAGAAACCCCATGGATAGAAGAGCCTGGCAGGCTACAGTCCATGGAGTCATAAAGAGTCAGATGCAACTGACTGACTAACACTTCACTTTCACTTTCTGATTAATTTTATAAAAAGCCACTTGCTTTATTCTAGATCTGCCTTCTGCATTGTCTAAACTAGAGGAGTGATAAGATTTGCCACCTATAGAAGAGTTATTAATTTTCCAATGGTTGTTCTCTTATTTCATAATAATAGAACCCTTGTTTCCAGCTTGGCACATGGCCCTTCCAGCTAAGAGTGGCCATGAGACTAAATCCCGACTGATGGAATATAAGTGTAGTTCTGTGCTTATAAGATTTAAGGGTATTTGTTAGGGGACCTTATCTCACCCTCCTTTATTGCTGCTGCCTAGAAAGTGTGTGTAATCACTGGTCCTACAGCTGAGAGACCGTGGGAGTGAATGAGATCATTGTGGGTGTCAGTACAGAGGATGAAAGGGAAAGTTAGGATGATGAAAAGAAATCAGAAAAGGTGACTAACTATAAGGGAGTCAGAGAACTGAAAGAGTTATGCCCCAGAGAGCAAAAGAAGAAAGTGATTCAAAGGCAGCTGTTCAACAATATTACATAATGCTTACAGGTTGAGTAAAACTTGGAATGAGAAATGGTCATTGAATGTGGCAACAGGAAGGTTCCTGGTGACTTTGGGGCTTGTCTACTGTCTTCTCATGATTAAATTCAGGTTACACATTTTTGGCAAGACCACCACAGAAATGATGTTGGGCCCTTCCAGAGAAAAAGAACTAACAGAAGATGAAATAAGATTCATATTTTATAACAAGTCAAGAAAAATTTATTTTTTTTTTAATTTTTTTTTAAGACAAGAAAAATTTAAATTTCTCTCTGCATGTTTGAGCCACTTCCCTCCCCTTTAGTGTGTATCATGCAGAACTCCTTAGGAGATAACCAGCCTTCTTAACCTTTAAAGAGTCAGGATGACCCACAACTTTGTACCAGCAGATTTGAATTGTATAACTGTCAATACATCATCTGACAAATTGCCCTTGGCCTCAAAAACACATAACTGTGCATTGATCTCTAATGCGACAGAAGAGTTCTCATTGCTTTCTAGAAGACTATCTTCTGGGGTTATAATACCCAAGTTGGCACCAATAGAATTTTCCAGTTCTTTCTTAAATCAACTATTGATCTATGTTTCATCGGCATATACCTATATGTATATAGACCTTTACAAAGAAGATTCATTATGAAGAGTTGTCTTACATGATTATGAGGGCTAAGAAGTCCCACTATCTGCCATCTGCAAACTGGAGACCCAAGAAAGCCAGTAGCGTGATTCAGTCCAAGTTCCAATAAGGCCTGAGAACCAGGGGAGGCAAAGGTGTAAATATCAGTCCAAGGATCGAGAAGATGAGATGAGACATCCACTCAAGTGGTGAGGCAGGAAAAAAAAAAAAAGGGGAGGGAATTCCTTTGTGTTCTGCTCTGCTTCTATTCAGGCCCTTAACAGGTTGGATAATGGCAACCCACACTGGGGAGGGTAAACTACTTTACAGAGTTCACTGATTCAAATGCTGATCATCCTGAAGTCCTTCAGAGATTCACCCAGAAATGTGTTATTTGGGCACTCTGTAGCCAGTTGAGCTGACATCTTATTGGAGACACATGATATAGATGTTTCAACACGGTGATGTTAACTCGATCCTATTTCCCTTTCAACTTTCTTAGGGTCTTGTGGGGCTGTGTTGATACTTTAAGACTCTGCAGATATCCTGTTTCTCATCTGTTTTTTTGCCTATTAATTTTAGCATTTATTCTTACTTGTAACCATTATTACTGTGATGCTTACCACATGGTAATTTTTTAAATTTCTGCCAACCCATCTAATTTATTAATGTAATTAATATAATATATTAATGTAATTAAAGAGTCTTTTGCTCACTTCTAAGTGAGAATTGGTAGGACTGTGTCCTGACTTCCGGCTCTGTGGTTTGTGGTGATGGTTCATGGTCTCCTTTGTCCAGGAGAAAAATTGGGGGGTAGAAGGAAAGGCACCAGCCTTCTGACCATGAAGAAAAGAATTGACTTTCAGTTCTTCATATTGTTCTCTAAATTTTATGTGATTATATTTTCATGAATTTAATAATCACACTTTACAGTAAAATACACCATAACATGACTGATTACCTTCTGGGTGACTACATTCATTAAGTCAGAAAGAAAAGTGGGAAGAGGGTAGAAATGAAATAAAAATTTCTCATTCAATTTCCTCTGCATGTGAGCAGCAGAGAAAGGACAGACTTCTCAAGCTCAGCATGAATGATATGATGACCTTTATGAACCCTGGATGCTTTAGATAATCTAACAAAGCCTTTTCATGGACTTGGCTGGAGGCTCAGGAGGCGCTATTGACTCAAGAAAAATGCTTTGATTTGAAAGGGGTTTTGGTTTCTATTTTTCCTTACAAGAGCAGAAAACACAACCTTTCATCTCTTACAGAAAAGTGTACTCTCTTGGTAGAAAAATCAGGGCAGGGTCTTTTATCAGATGAATTCCAAGTGTTTTAGGGTTGGCAACTCACCGTTCCTCACAAAGCTTCCTTACAAACAGGCACAGGATAGAGAATTATTAGCCTTTGTGTAAAAACCAAGGGGAGGAGGGCATTGCTGTAATAAAAAGGACACACTGGCCTCTGCAGACGGGTGGGCTGATGGCTGAAGCACTGGACAACTGCGGCTCTCGCTGCTGAGGTTTGCTGCCAGTGCCTCACGCAGGTTCATTTCAGAGTCCTCTCCACTGTCTCGTGGTTTGCTCTCCAAATATCTAAACTCCCCTCATTCAGAATAAGCCTGGAAATGCCCTGCCTTCCTGATCTTCAATCAATTCCTTGATCAGACTTTGACCCTACACAAGTCTTGTATCCACAAACGACAAAGGAGTGAAAATGAATTTTATATCTCACATGTTATCCTTTTGCCCTCTGACTATGAGTATTTCCCGACACAAACAAGACCAGATTCTTTTCTCAGAGCAGCTAGAACGTTGAAGGAGGCAAATAGAGAGGAGATGGAGGACTGGTTCACTAAAAAAAAAAAAAAAGGCAGAGGGGATTGAGGTTTGTCCACCCAAGTAGTAATGCGTTGATCTTCTTGAATCTCTAATCCCACCTGTTCATCTCAGCTCCACCTCCACCACCCAAGCCCAGGTGATAAGTATTTCTCTCTTGGAAGACACAGAAATAGTGAGCAAAAAAGCCCTGAATTCACTCCAGCCCAGTGATTCTCAATAAGAAGTTGGCTTTCCCAAGGACATCAGGCAAAAATCTGGACACATTTTTAATTGTCACAACTAAGCGGCGGGTGGGCAAAGACTGGTGGCATCTAGTGAGCAGAGGTTAAAGACACACCTTACAGTGTATAGGACAGCTCCCACCACAGATAATGAATTATCTAATCCAAAATGTCAGTGGTGCTGTGGTTGAGAAAGCCCGCATTCAGTTTCCCTGCAAAACCTCAAAAACTTAACCATGCTCATTCTTTAAAAAGGCAACTTGTAACATGTCATGCCATTCCTTAAAACTGTTTAATCTTTCCCATTTTTTCCTGTTAATATTAACCAAAAAATCCTCCACTTCTTGAACCTGCATGACCCGGCACCCACCCTCTCTCCTGTCTTGTGTTCCGTGCAGTAACCAAACTAACTTTATTCCTGTTTTTCTAGAAAGTGCCGTGTTTCTTCCTACCTCACAGGGTCTTGGCACCTGCTATTCCCTCATATATTCTTTCCTCCCTCTTACCAGCCCCTCCCCCCTTTCCCTGATCACCTATGCCTTCTAACCCTTTAGGAGACCTCAGCTCACAGGTGACTCCATCAGAGACTCCCTCCCTGACCACCGAGCTGTCAGCAATCTGAGGTGAGAGGCCATGTAGGGAGAGAAACCAGGCCACCCCAGGTCCTCCAGCCATCCCAGCTCAGCCTACGGTGGAAATGAGGCCCGTCTGGACACCCAGTGCCAGCGGGGCCCCCAGCTGCGGGCAAGCCTGTGAGTGAGCCCAGGAGGCCAACAACAACCCTGCCTCATCAGACCTCACAACTGTACTGAGTAATGAATAAGTGATCACAGCTTTAGGCCACTTAACGTCTCAGATGGTTTATGTAGTGACAGACAGCAGATTCATTCTCCCTGCTGTTCCTGACTGTGCAGTAAGAAAAGCTCCCTGCTACTGTGGGGAATTCCCCCCTCACCTCCTGCTCTGTCCCCTTCACAGGACTGCTCTCAGGACCTGAGTTTCTGAGTCACGGTCCACTTGACAGGATGATGCTCTCTCCCCAGTAGGTCAGTGAGTGGAAGCGGGGAGACTGTTCCCCTTTCCACCTCACCATCCTGTCCTGTCAGCCTCCCTGGAACTGCAGCCCTGCGCTGGGCAGGGGTGTTCTCATTTCGTTAACTCAAGAGCTGGGAGTAAAGTCAAAAGGGTATTTATTTCACTGCAGAAGGGAAATGGCTCAAGTTTTTCACAACTTGTCTTTTCTCAGGTTCTAAAAGGGAAATCACATAAACAGTTGGTCATTTAGCAAAAAAGAACCGCTTCATGGGAACTCCCCAGGGCAACACCATCTCTCTTGCCCTCGGTTTTTTACTGAAAGCCCCCTTCCACTCTGTTCACATGAATCTCTATCTGTCTCCTGCAGGAGACCAAGCCTCATAGGAAAAACCTCCTCCCCATGAAGGTCTCATCTCCTGAATCAGGCTCCATTCCCCTGCCCAGTCACCAAGTCTTGAGTCTAAATACTCAGTTGAGTGACAGGGGTGTTTCCTGGGGCTCACTTTAGCAGGGTGGGAGTGTCTGAAGGAGAAAACACTCTGATACAGTTGGCTCCTGGCTCTACTGTGAGCCTGGGTCTCCCGGACAATGGATTTCCTTCCAAGAATTCCACCTCTAAAAAACAAAAAACAAACAAAAAAAGAATCCCACCTCTGAGAGGTCCCTGAGTGTCAGGTTCTTGAGAGAAGGTCTATAATCCTCACCTGGCTTCTATCAGGAGGGGAGGCATGAATTTCCCAAGGTAAATATCACTTTTAAAGGGGCCGATGCAGACCACGCTCGTATCAAGAAATAATTTTCTTAGCTATTCCAGTGTGTTTCCCTTCTCTCTAGGAGACTAACACACCATTACTGGGCAGAAGAGGGTTTGATTTCTTTTTGTTCTGTTACTGACCCTCCCGAGTCAGACATCAACAGAGGTCCTTCCACTGGTGCGCATAGAAGGATCATATGAGATGCACAGGAAAGTTTCAGTCATTGATAAGAAAAGGAGGGGGAGAGCTTAAGCACACACTCCCCTTAAGGCAGACTTTCCTGGTGGCTCAGACAGTAAAGAATCCACCTACAATGCAGGAGACCCTAGTTCAATCCCTAGGTCAGGAAGATACCCTGGAGAAGGGAATGGTCAGCGCACTCCAATATTCTTACCTGGAAAATCTTATGGACAGAGAAGCCTGGAAGGCTATATATAGCCCATGGGGTTGCAAAGAGTCGGACACGACTGAGCAACTCATACTTTCACTTTCATTCCCCCTGAAGGCACTTGGCCTCGCTGCTTTATTTGGTTCCAATCCACCAAGAGGCAGTTACAGCTCTTGTGGGTCAAGTACACATGTGCACCCGCGGCTCCCCATGGCTCCAAATCGCAGTGCCAGGTGCAGCATCTTTGCAAACGCCCCCCAGGCACCATCTTGAATCACAGTGCGAGTACAGTGACCCTGACAAGGCCCCCTCACTGCCCTATTGAATTACAGTGATGGGTACAACACTTCTGCACACACTTGGCATCCCTGGATGCCAATTTGAATTACAGTGCAGGACACAATGTTTCTGCAAACAGCCCACCAAGCCAAGGTGCAAGTATTTCACACCAGGAACTCTGGTCTGAAGGGCTAGGTACAAAGCCTCTGCTTTGAACAGGAACCTCCTCAAAGCACAAAGCAAAAGAAAAAAGTCTAGATTTTATTTATGACCAGCATCTATGTTTCCTCCCTGGGACCTGTTAACGGGCTTTGTGGGTAACACATCCCTCCTGTGTCTCCTGCCCTGAGGTCGCTGATGGGGAACGTCTGGCTCCTGCAGCTTCCTGCTGAATGTGGGGTAGTCAGGGCCCTGGGGAAGGGCAGGACTTCTCCCACCTTCTGGAGACGGGTCTGGTGGCCATGGTCATGGTGGCGGTTACTGTTTTTATGGCGACCGTGCTGTATATGGTTTCCCCAGCCAAGGTCACTAGTCGCCCTCTGAGCACAATCATTCCTACAATTAGTCTGCTCTTTCAGGCAAAACTCTCGTTGCTTTTTGGAAGAGAGGCTTCAGGTCAGAGAGTGGTTCACACCAGTACTCAAGGGGATCCGTTTGCCCAGGTTGTCTCCCCACAGGTTGGGATCAGGGCCCCTTCACTCGAGTGTGATGTCCCTACAGAGTGACCCCCTGCAGCTTCAGGGCAGATGGGTGGTTGGCCTCACGTGAGATCCCTTCCTCTTAGGAATAACTCGCCTTGCAGGCTCCAGGTTTTCCATGTTTCTAAGATATTTCTGGTCTCCTGTCCAAAAGGAGTGGAGGGCAGGTTGAGGGAGGGTAGCACATGGTTACCATGGCTTCTCCTATCTGGAGGGCATATTTCAAGGGGGTTAAAGTGTCCCTTCTCTTGGGCTTGGGGAGTGGGTTTAATCATACATGAGCTCACATACTGCTTAATTTATCCCTTGGGGCTAACCATATGCTGAGTAGTGTGTGTGTGTGTGTGTGTGTGTGTGTGTGTGTGTGTGTGTGTGTGTGCACTCAGCCATTCAGTTATGTCTGACTCTTTTGGGACCCCACGAACTGTAGCCTGCCAGGCTCCTCTGTCTGTGGGATTTCCCAGGCAAGAATACTGGATTGGATTGCCATTTCCTTCTCCAGGGGATCTTTCTGACCCAGGGTCTGAACCCTCTTCTCCTCCATTGGCTGATGGATTGTTTACTACTGAGCCACCAGGGAAGTTCTTGTTGTTGTTGTTCAGTCGCTCAATGGTGTCCTACTCTTTGCAACCCCATGGACTACAGCATGCCAGGCCTCCCTGTCTTCCACTATCTCCCAGAGATTTCTCAAACTCATGTCCATGGAGTAAGTGATGCCATCCAACCATCTCATCCTCTATCGCCCCCCCGTCTCCTCTTGCCCTTAATCTTTCCCAGCATCAGGGTCTTTTCAAATAAGTCAGCTCTTTGAACCAGGTGGCCAAAGTATTGGCACTTCAGCTTCAGCATCAGTCCTTCCAGTGAATATTCAGGACTGATCTCCTTTAGGATGGACTGGTTGGATTTCCTTGCAGTCCAAGGGACTCTCAAGGGTCTTCTCCAACACCACAGTTAAAAATCACCGATTCTTTGGTGCTCAGCTTTCTTTATAGTCCAACTCATATCCATACATGACTACTGGAAAAACCATAGCTTTGACTAGATGGACTTTTGTTAGCAAAGTAATATCTCTGCACTTTAATATGCTGTCTAGGTAGGTCATAATTTTCTTGCAAGGAGTAAGAGTCTTTTAATTTGATGGCTGTAGTCACCATCTACAGTGATTTTGGAGCCCCATAAAATAAAGTCTGTCACTGTTTCCACTGTTTTCCCATCTATTTGCCATGAAGTTATGGGACCAGATGCCATGATCTTAGTTTTCTGAACGCTGAGTTTTAAGCCAACTTTTTCACTCTCCTCTTTTACTTTCATCAAGAGGCTCTTTAGTTCTTCTTTGCCTTCTGCCATAAGGGTGGTGTCATCTGCACATCTGAGGTGATTGATAGTTCTCCTGGCAATCTTGATTCCAGCTTGTGCTTCCTCCAGCCCAGTGTTTCTCATGATGTACTCTGCATATAAGTTAAATAAGCAGGGTGACAATATACTGCCTTGATGAACTTTTTTCCCCGATTTGGAACTAGTCTGTAGTTCATGTCAAGTTCTAACTGCTGCTTCCTAACCTGCATACAGATTTCCCAGGAGGCATGTCAGGTGGTCTGGTATTCCCATCTCTTGAATAGTTTTCCACAGTTTATTGTGATCCACACAGTCAAAGGCTTTGGCATAGTCAATAAAGCAGAAATAAATGTTTTTCTGGAACCCTCTTGCTTTTTTGATGATCCAGTGGTGGAGAAGGTAACTTCAGGCTGAACACTAGATTCCCAGGGCACCGCCCTGTTGCCTTACCACCAACCAATCAGAAGAAACCCACACACCATGCAGCCCTCCCCCCAGATTTTTCCTACAGAAAATTTCCCCTAAAGAAACCATCCAGAAGTAAGGGGTTTTAGATTACGAGTCACCTGCTTCTTGTATTGGTATCTTTATAAGAAAGCTGCTGTCAACTAGAAAGATGCCCAACCTGGAGAGTTGTCAGCTAAGTTTTATTTGGGTCCAAATGAGGGCTGCAGGCTGGGAGACGGCACCTCAGATAGCTCGGAGAGGCTGCTCCAAAGAGGCAGTGAGGGATTTCCTTCAGGGAATGTCAATGTTCAGTAGGCAGCAGCCCAGGGCAAATGCTCTTGGCAAGTGCTAATTTGTAGTTGACAACAGAAATCCCTCCGCTCCTCAGGAAAATAGAGCTGGGATGAAAAACAGGGATGCTGACCTCCAAACTCCTCCTTTTTGCCCCTTATTTGTTTGCCCCTCAGATCCAGCTTGCCAAAGACCCAAAGCCACAGCTCCTCACCTGTCTGCCTGCTCTCAGCATATCCTTGCTTAAATAAGCTTTCACTTTACTTTCTTAACCTCTTTGCTTTATCTCAGAATTCTTTCGGGGCTAAGAAAGAACCTCAAATGCGCCGGCAACACTACCAACCTCCCAGAATCCTCCTCACTGGAATCCGTCTTAGCTGAGTGATGTGTGCGCCAGCAAGAAGGAACCTGAGTCAGAATGATTGGCCAGAGACAACCCAGAAAGTAATCCCCTCACCATAAAACCCAAGACTGTAAGCCATATGGCAGAGCAGTTCTCCTGGGTTCACTTACCTGCCTGCTCTCCACCTGGGCGCCCCTTCCCAGTAAAGTCTCTTGCATTATCAGCACGTGTGTCTCTTTGGACAGTTCATTTCCGAGTGTTATACAAGAGTTTGGGCCCTGGAAGGGGTTCCTACAACAGTTTCACTTTCTGATTTTTCCCAAGTGGGAAGTGAGGGTTTTCTACTTCACTCGTAACACAGGCTGATGGCATGGGAGTCTCCTCTACAAAGCTGCCAACTCACCTGGCTTCTAGCAGGAGGTAAGGCATGAGCCATACTTGAAGGTGTTTCTACCATATCCTGTATCCCCTCTACTTTGAGGATGGTGACCACTGGGGACAGAGATCTCCAACTCTCTGCCTCCTGTTCCCAGAGCTTTGCTTTCCCCTGACTTGCATTTCAGTCTCTCTTCTGTGGAGGATAACTTGGTTGGCTAAGTCTTCTTGCAGACTGTACTCTTTATGCCAGCACCAGTGCCCTTCACGCTGAAAACTACAAGAATTTCATTCCTTCATTCTGAAGAAGGAATTCATAGGGCCTGGACTCCATCTCAGGCCTGTCCATGCTGATCGTGCTCAGCCACCTCTCCAGTGGATCTGAACTCTCGGCTTAGTACCTGTGGGAATGACAATGGAAGGATAAGACCCTCTCCAGGCAGGGGAACCTTGAAGATAATATCCAGGTTACTCATCACCTAAGAAAAAACATACCGTAATCACCCCTGCCTCCAGACAGGTCACAAATTTTTTTCCGTATCTATTGGGATATAATCACAGGCTTATCGATTATTAACTGGTTGGAATGTGACCACAAGCTTATTGATTATTAACTGTTTGGAATGTAACTGCAAGCTTATTGATTATTAACTCTTTGAACACATAACACATGAATGATGGGGTTATTGTAGTTGTATTTATCCTTCCTTTGTTTATGTAAGTCTCAAGGAAACTGGGGTGGTGAGTTTGGACACGTCCACATGGGGTATAAAAGATTTTCACAAATGCTGGTCGGGGCCCTTGGCTAAGAGGAGACTCTGCCTTGGGCCTGCCAGTGTAATAAACTGCACTCCACTATCTACATTGTCCTTCTGAGTGAGTTTGTTTCCTGGAACGCGTGGCTATAACATTTGGTAGATTGGCTGGGAAACTCCTCACTTTGAGGAGACAGGTCTCATTTGAGGCCACCCCGAGGCTTTGTAATTTGAATCTCCTAGAGGGGGCAAGGCGCCTTGCCCCTCTGGAAGAATTCGGCCTTTCAACACCCGGTTTCTTAGCTTTGGCAGGTAGTGGACGGCAGCAGGGCAACTGAGCGCTCAGGAGAGGAGGAACCCACCCAGCAGGGTGAAAGAGGGGGCCTGATCACCACCCTGGGAGGGACTAGAAGGGGCAGGGACCCACAGGAGCCTGGAATAGGCAGGCGGCGATTGCTTGGTACACAGGTCAACGAGCGTGCTAGGGTTTAGGAAGGAAATTTGTGAAGGTCATTTAGGAGGTGTGTCCATGCTGTCTCGGGGAAAATTATTACCAAGCGATCGCCAGGGGATTTTTAGGATAGGAAACTGGTCCTTGTATGCTCATATTCTGCCCTCCCCCAGGAGGTGTCCCGGTCCCGTCTGCTGTGAAATTCTTGACCCCCTTGGAATTGTTAGGCTAGAAGGAGAGGGGATACAGAAGTGAAAGTGAATTGGCTTTTCTGGAGATGGCCTGGTACAAGGGATATTTAACCCATCTGTGTTTTCATCCGCACCTGATCAAGCCCACCAAGGCAGAACGGACTTTAAGGGAGAAACAGTCTTGGACCATGTGATGTTCTGGTTCAGCTGTGCTGACTGGCAGGTGAAGACACGCTGATCCCCCTTCTCCCCCTGGGATCTGGCAAGTAAGGCTCTTCTCATCCCAATTAGGAAGGAGGCAGAATGGCAATTTAAGTGTCATTGAGTAGAAATATCAGAAGTACATAGGGTACTGAGAACTTTGTAGACAGAACGGAAAGAAAAAGTAGAAGAAGGTCCAAGAAGGTAAGCAAGATGGGGGGAAATGACTCTAAGGCGACTATATTGGAATGCATGATTAAACATTTAAAGAAGGGATTAGGAGGAGACTATGGGGTGAAGATGAAGCCTAACTGCCTCCACATACTCTGTGAGGTCGAATGGACCCCTATGGGAGTGGGATGGCCACCAGAGAACACCCTGAACTCAAAAATAGTGGAAGCAGTCTATACAGTAGTCACAGGAGAGCCAGGACACCTGGATCAATATCCATCTATTGACTCATGGCTGGGGTTAGCTAAAGACCCTCCTACTTGGACAAAGTTCTATATCCAGAAGGGAAAGGGAAAAATATTAATGACACAAAAATTGACTGATGATAAAAAAGAAAATTCTACAGGATTTGGACGGGGATGACCTGACCCCTCCCCCATGCTGGATAATGACGCGCCTGCCTCCCAGTGCTCCACCAGGACCGGAGGCCGCCTTGATGCCCGATCCAGGGCCAGGTGAAGTTCCTTCAGCAGCCGCTGCTCCTCTGCCAGCTCTCCCGGAGTTCGTAGAGCCGCCGTTTGGGCAGGCTCCGATCCCGGTGACAGAAGCCTCTGGCCAGCACTTCCAGGATCAGGCTCCAGCCAACCGCCAAGCTATACGCCCCTCTCCTGGTGAGTACTGACAAGAAGGGGAGGGAGACGCTGGAATTAAGCAGAGACTGCGCTCTGCCAGAGAGACAAAGGTAACGAAAGAGAACAGACAAAAGATTTGCAGTGCAAGCTGCTGCTCTGGGAAAGTCTATCTCGGGCCCTCTGGAAAACGTCCTCTGCCCCAGGGCCAGGACAGTCCTTCAACCAATCCCAATAGAGGCCCTGGGCCCCATTACAGCCAAACCAGTGTGCCCAGTGCCGAGCTTTTGGCCACTGGAAGAATGAATGCCCTAAGGCAAGTAAGGAAGGGGAAGCTCCCACAGTTGTGGGGCTTGCTGACTTGGAAATTAACTAGGGCTGCCGGGGCTCAGAGATTATCAGGTCCTCGAGAGCCCATGGTAACCTTAAAAGTGGGGGACCAAAACATTGACTTCATGGTGGATACAAGAGCAGAACTGTCGGTAGTAACTAAACCTATGGCTCCACTGTCCAGAAAGACTACCGCTGTAACTGGGGTATCTCGAGAAGAGATGATTAAATCATTTTGCCAGCCCAGAAAATGTCAGATGGGGGGGGGGGCACCAAGTGAGTCATGAATTCCTCTACATTCCTGAGTGCCCAGCACCCCTGTTGGGAAGAGACTTGCTCTCCAAACTAGGAGCACAAGTGACTTTCTCCCCTGAGGAGAGGCCCACCTTCTGGACGGACTCTATGACTTATTTGCCCTCTCTCTCAATACCACCCCAAGATGAATGGAGGTTGCATGAGCCTCCGAAGGCAGAACTGGGTGGGCCACAAGAGTATGAGAGAGAGCTAACTCAATTATTCCCTGAGGTCTGGGAGGAAGACCACCACCCCCTCCCCCCAGGCTGGCTAAACATCACACCCCAGTGATAATGGAACTCAAACCGGGCACCATCCCGGTCAGAAAGCGCCAGTACCCACTACCGATAGAGGCCTGGGCCGGCATACTGCCCCACATCAATAGATCAAAACAAATGGGCATTCTGATAGAGTGCCAGTCGGCTTGGAATACGCCAATCCTGCCAGTCAAAAAGGAAAGAGGACAGGACTATAGGCCTGTACAAGCTCTCAGGCTAGTCAACAAGACTATTGTGACTTTACACCCCACTGTTCCAAACCCCTATACCTTACTCAGCCTCCTCCCACCGAGGACTAAAGTTTACACTTGCCTAGATCTCAAGGATGCCTTCTTCTGCATACACCTCACCCCAGCGTCACAGCCCATCTTTGCCTTTGAATGAGAAGATCCAGTTGGGGGCACCAAACAACAGCTCACCTGGACCCCCCACAAGGGTGTAAAAAAACGTCCCAGCCATCTTTGGGGAAGCCTTGGCTTCCGACCTGGACTCATTCCATCCGGAAGAGTATGGATGTCGGCTCCTACAATATGGGGATGACCTGCTGCTGGCTGCCGAGACCAAGGAAAAATGCTGGAAAGGGACAAATGTACTGCTCCAGCTGTTGATAGAAGCAGGTTACCGGGTGTTGAAAAAGTAGGCGTAGATCTACAAAGAAGAGGTAAGGTATCTGGGGTTTGTTTTAAAGAAGGGCACAAGGTTCCAGACCCTAATTGGGTCCTATATACTGATGGCACTAGCCTGATAAAACAAGGGCAACGGCTGTCAGGTTAGCCAAAGCGGAAGGGGCCATCAAGACTGAAAACGGATGGTGAGAATTGCCAAGTGGCAAATTATTGGTACCAGAGGAGCTGGCACACACTCTGGTAAGCCAAACACACCAAGCGACCCACCTAGGCCATGCTGCCTGCTCACAGGTTAATGCTCCCTCTCGGGTATTCAGACAAAAACCTCCGGGTATTCAGCTGAAAGGCACACTGCCCCTTGAACACCTGGGAGTGGACTTCACTGAAATGAAACCTCACCGACACTACCATTACCTGCTGGTCATGGTATGTGCGTTCCCAAGATGGGTAAAAGCTTTTCCTACCTGGACTGAAAGAACATCAAAAATAGCCCGGTGCCTGCTTAGGGAAATAGTTCCCAGATTTGGATTTCCTACTAGCATTGGATCGGACAATGGCCTGGCTTTTGTAGCTGATTTAGTACAACAGGTAAGCAAAACTTTAAACATCAAATAGAAACTGTACACTGCATATAGGCCCAGAGTTCTGAGATGGTGGAATGAACCAACCGGACACTTAAAGAGACTCTCCAAATGGATCATAGAGACTGACTGCTCCTGGATGGACTTGCTTCTGACGTCTCTGCTCAGACTCAGGATGACCCCACAGTCCCAGGGTTATTCTCCATACAAAACTGTGTATGGGAGCCCTCCTCCCATAATAAAACAGGTGTCAACAAATTTTCCTCAGGTAAGGGGGGATAAGATTTCACAGCAGATGGAACTGGGTAAGGTAATGAATCGGGTAACTAAGTTTGTACAAAAAAGGGTGCCATTCCCCTTTGGGGAACAGATTCATGAGTTTACACTTGGTGACCAAGTATGGGTCAAAGATTGGAAATTTTATTTACTAGCCCCTTGGTGAAAGGGCCCTTAGGTTATTCTAACTACCCCTGCTGCAATTAAAGTATTGTCCCTTGATCCATCATACGAGGGTAAAGAGAGCATACCATGCAGACCCAGAAAACGCTGAGTGGACTGCACAGAGGGACCCCACTGACCCTCGAGAGACTAAGACCATCCTTAAAAAGAAAGAAAAGAAGATCTCGGACGAGCCCCCCCTCAGGATGAAGCCACACAATCAACTCCTGTTGCTTGGCCTCATCAACGTGATTTTGAATTTAACTTTCGACAATGTTTTCATCTCATGGGCACATTCCTATGCGGACTTCCACAACACCTCCAACTGCTGGGTATGTGGGGCTATGCCTCTGTCTGTGATGGATGGACTTCCTTGGTGGGTGTCACCGCTCTGCCAAGGAGATTTTAAACCACTCTGCTCTTTTCTGGGATGACAAAAAGAGACTTTCCTCTCTCTTGTCAATCATAACCTCTCCTTGCTCTCTTGGTGTAAGACCAGCAGTCAATAGACTCGGGTCATGGGGTTGCATTTGATATAAATGCCAGTGTAACAAAAGCTTAACTTACAACAAGCCCCAGTAAATCTACCTTATTTACATGCTAGGTGGACAAGATCTGTATTTCAATGGTATGAGTATATTGCTGCCTTATTTGTACCCTCTATAGGGACAACAGATATTATGATTAAAGTAGAGGCCTTGAGTGTTGGGTGGGTGAAAGTTAGCTCTAGCAGAAGGGGTGAGGGCAAAAATAAATAAATAAATAAAGTAGAGGGCTTGATTAATTTCACAAAACAGGCCCTCCTAGATAGAACAAAAGCCATCCAAGCCTTAAATGAAGAGCAAATCCAAATGAAGAAAGTGGCAATTCATAATAAAATGGCTTTGGGCATACTCACAGCTGCTCAAGGAGGGACCTGTGCTATAATTAAGGTTGAATGCTGTGTATACATTCCTGACTTATCTGACGATGTATCAACTGCTTTAGATAACATGAAAAACCAGGTAAAAGCAATGTCAAATGAAAACATTCCTTTCTGGACTTCGGTCCTATCTTGGGTGAAGGGTGATTGATGAAAAACTATATTTACCACTG
Organism: Odocoileus virginianus; assembly: GCF_023699985.2. Lineage (NCBI taxonomy): Eukaryota > Metazoa > Chordata > Mammalia > Artiodactyla > Cervidae > Odocoileus > Odocoileus virginianus. The sequence goes on from NC_069681.1 coordinate 39,040,766, forward strand.
TTATAGTTGCCTTGATAGTTCTGCTTTGTAGACCCTGAATTTTACAATGTATTATGAACTTTGCAACCCGAAGGTTGATGTCATTCTCCCTAATTGGCAGTTGGAGAGCCAGGGTGCAATATATTCCTATAAATGATGCTCATAATATGAGTTAAGAGCATCAAGAGGGGGGAATGAAGAAGGAATTCATAGGGCCTGGACTCCATCTCAGACCTGTCCGTGCTGATCGTGCTCAGCCACCTCTTCAGTGGATCTGAACTCTCGGCTTAGTACCTGTGGGAACGACAATGGAAGGATAAGACCCCCTCCAGGCAGGGGAACCTTGAAGATCATATCCAGGTTACTCATCACCTAAGAAAAAACATACTGTAATCAATCCTGCCTCCAGATAGTCCATAAATTTTTTTCCCTGTATCTATCGGGATGTAATCACAGGCTTATCGATTATTAACTGGTTGGAACGTGACCACAAGTTTATTGATTATTAGCTGTTTGGAATGTAACTGCGAGCTTATTGATTATTAACTCTTTGAACACATAACACATGAATGATGGGGTTATTGTAGTTGTATTTACCCTTCCTTTGTTTATGTAAGTCTCAAGGAAATTGGGGTGGTGAGTTTGGACACATCCACATGGGGTATAAAAGATTTTCACAAATGCTGGTCAGGGCCCTTGGCTAAGAGGAGACTCTGCCTTGGGCCTGCCAGTGTAATAAACTGCACTCCACTATCTACATTGTCCTTCTGAGTGAGTTTGTTTTGTTATAGCCACCCTTATCGGAATGGTTACATTCCGATAGATACTGTCCGGAGGCAGGGGTGATTAGTGTCTTCCCTGCCTAGAGGGGGGTCTTATCCTTCCATTGTCATTCCCACAGGCGCTCTTCAAGATTCCCCTGCCCAGAGGGGGTCTTATCCTTCCATTGTCATTCCCACTGGCGCTAAGCACAGAGTTCAGAGTCCACTGGAGAGGTGGCCATGCAAGACCAGCACGGACAGGCCTGAGATGGAGTCCAGGCCCTATGAATCCCTTCTTCAGTTTCCCAGAATGCATGGCTATAACAATTCCTTTTGTACTTTGTGTGGTCTCTTATTTCTTCCATGCCAAGTGTTAAAGGAGGAAGGGCTACACTATAACAAAGGCATTGCTAAGTCACTTCAGTCGTGTCCGACTCTGTGCGACCCCATCCCTGGGATTCTCCAGGCAAGAACACTGGAGTGGGTTGCCATTTCCTTCTCCAATGCATAAAAGTGAACAGTGAAAGTGAAGTCGCTCAGTCATGTCTGACTCTTCACGACCCCCAGGCTCCTCCGTCCATGAGACTTTCCAGGCAAGAGTACTGGAGTGGGGTGCCATTGCCTTCTCCGTATAACAAAGGCATTACAGAGGTGCAAAAATGACATCGTGCAGTTATGTAAGAGTGACTGTCTTACAAAAGTTTCCAACACCAGACCATTCCCACTGTTACTCCAGAAGACAAGAGGGATTATAAAGATGAGCATGTGACACACGGAATCAGACAACAGGCCCCAAGGACTTCACAAGCTGTTCAAGGAGGCAGAAGATCTCATCTGAAACCATTGAAGGGGAAGAGGAATCCTCGGATACAACAGGCACATAATAGGGAGGAGTTAAGAAGCTGCCAAACAGGATTTAACTCACAAAGAGCTTAAAAGTCCACCTCCGGAGTTTTCCTATCCTACTTAGCAGCAAAGAGGCCTAGCTCTGAAATTACCATGGGAACCTAATTTTGCTTTACAAATGCTGGCTCCTGGCCTGATTTCTGAAGATCAACTAAACAAAGGTTTTCTTTATCAGTCAAAGTTCTCAGATTCCTATGCTAATAAGTACTATCAATCTAAGCAGGAGACTGATAACCATAGAAAGAGAAAGAGATTTAAAAAATGTGTTGAATATATTCTAAACAAACTAAGACATCCTAGTGGCAAGAAGAAAATGTTGTCACTCTTTTACTTTTTGGAGCATTTTTTAAAAATTCAATTGAAATAATGACTAAAGGCAAATTGAATGCTCTATATGCTGTGTGGCCCATGAATCAACAGCAGCAGCAACACATGGGAGAATGGAAGAAATACAAGTTCTCTGGAGTCCCCTGGCAGTCCAGTGGTTAAGACTCAGGGCTCTCACTGCCAAAGGCCTAGGTTCAATCCTTGGTCGGGGAACTAAGATCTCACAAGCCATGCAGCATGGTTAACAAAACAAAGGAGAGAGAGAGAGAGAAAAAAAAAAAATACAAGTTCTCAGCCTTCAACCCAAACCTGCTGAATTGGAATCAACATTTTAACAAGACTCCCAGGTCATGTGAACATTAAAGCTTGTGAAGCACTATGTATGTAACTTTTAAATTATTATACATAATAAAGGCATATATCTGTTGCTGACAGTGTCTTTGGAACAATGCAATTAATACGTTAAAATAATACTTATTTCATATGATACAACTGATACTGTTAATATAACAAAATTGTTCTCCTTAGATCTTGCATAACTTAAGATTTTTTAGATACACTTTTACTTTGTTTTGAAATCATTTGTGTTATATGTTATGTGTTAGGAAAATTAGCAAAAACAAGTCACTCTGAATTTTCAGATCTTCAGTTTGAAGGAAGATTTAAAAGCTTTTTTTGGCCTCACCCTTGGTTTGTGGGGTCTTAAGTCCTTGACCAGGGATCGAACCTTAGTCCTTGGCAGTGAGAGCCTGGAGTCCTAACTACTGGACCGACTAACTGAGAGTAAAATCAAGGATCCTGAGGGTCTTGAAGTTCAATGGGCAACACCAAGAGCATCATGGTAGCCACTTTTAGGCATTAGGTAGAGATCTGTTTTTAGCTGAAACCTAATTTGGAAATAACTCTTCCTGAGGAATGAACAAGATTCTGCACCCAATTCCGTTGTAATCATGGGAGAAGGGCAGCAGGCTGTGAAGATAAGGTCTGGGGCAAACAGTCTGCATGAACATGAGGCCAACACATTGCATTCCCGGGTAAGATACAGAAAATGTAAGGGCAGGCTTATTAGCAAAGTGTTGAGCAGAAGCAAACCCTCCCTAAGAGTCTACTAAGTCAAAGTTTGTTCTTAGTACCACCCTTGAGCAATTGTACACAAGACCCAAGAAATCATTCTGCTGTGAATAAGGATGAATCTGAAAGAAAGAAATAAAATCCTAGTGATCAGCACAAGATCCACAGAGTAGAATCAACAGAACCCCAAATACAAAAGAAAAATGGGTTCTCTTCCCCTCTTTGTCCAGATTAACCCCTGTTTTTGCAGGCTGACCTCTTTTATCCCATCGCCTCCCCCGAAATTAACCTCTTCCAGCTCTTTTTGTGTCCCGGGCTAACCCGTTTCCTTACCAGGCTAACTCAGGCTAGCAAACCTGTCCCTGTCCCGGCCTAACTCTCCCAGTATCTTAGCCAACCTTGCTTTCTCATGTTACCGCCTTCCCTTGACTCCTCCCCTCTCACGCAAACTCTTATTTGCTAATGCCTCCCCACATTTCATTCTAATTCCCTTTCCAGAAAGTCCATAGTCCCATCTGCTTACTCAGGGTCGTTAATCCATTTCTGTGCTCTCTTTTGCATTTTCAATCTCTATTTCTCCCGATGCCTCTCCCATCAATACCTAAAATGCTTTTGTTTTTTATCATCCAAATTCTATCCTGGTGCTTCAGGGTATGTGGGGTGAGGTGCGGTTAGGAGGTTGGTTGGAACATCACAGGCCAAGAACTGGCCGTTGTTGAAGCTGGATAATGAGTATATTTGGGTGGGGGGTGGGGGGAGGTCATTGTACTACTTCTGTGCATGTTTGAAATATTCCATAATAATAAAAAAGTTTTAACCTAAAAAGCTATCCCTTGATTCCATGCTGCCTTCCAGATACAGTTTAATCTTCTCCAAAGAGTCGTTTACATTTGTCTCCTCTTCCCACCCACTGCTGTCTGGCTTTTACCTTCAGAAAAAAAGAAAAGAAAAATGGTCCATATCTGCCTAGCCTCCAGTTTCCTTAGTAAAGAACAAGAAGTCACTATCAGAATCTCCTCTATGTGCATTGATAGTTTGCTGTAACAACATCCCTTAGAGGTCCAGTGGTTAAGAAGACATGCTTCGACTGCAGGGGGCATGGGTTCCATTCCTGTTGGGGGAACTAAGTTTCTGCCAGTTCTGTGGATCCCCCCCAAAAAAGAGTTGGGGCAGCTCCAAACTTTTCTATCACATTCTTTGGCAAAGAGAACAAACTCACAGCAATATTTTAGATCTCAGCATGCACAGTGATATGTTAGAGCTATTTACAGCGACTTTAATCTCGCAATGGTATTATATGATTCTTCTTTGGTCCAGGCTTCTGAGTTGGCTCCATGAGCAATGAGGACATTTCTGGCACTCAAAGCTCCACATGAGTCTTTGCCAGATGTCCATGCCTGACAGCAACTCTAAACAGTTTATTCAAGGAGTGGTCTTGTGACTTCCACAGTGTTAGGAACTATTAATATGTTTTTCCATATGGTTCCCCTAGAGCAGAATGAATAAAAGGAATCGGGGGTGGAGGAGGGGCAAATAGAGCAGAAGGAGAACTGAAACAAGGAGATACACCGCTCTGACTACCAGGATTGACCACGATAGCAAAATGATGATGGAGTAAATGGATTTGAGCTCTACATTTAGGTAACTTCAAAGGAAAGTCTACCTCCTGGCAGCACCGATAGGGGCCTGAGCCCAGGAAGGAGTTGCAGGAGGGATCTTCAGATCCACAACCCTACTCCTGTAGCATATGTGGGCATCCTTGCCCCCTCACCCACACTCTAACTCATAAAGGTCTCCAGGTGTCTGAAGGCTTTCAGATGCGCCCCCATGACCATTCCGTGTGGGTATTTCTGCTCAGGTGTATGGGTGCCTCATACCCTTAGGAAGTTCACTCAAGAGGACGTGAGGATGCCAAGGCAGGATGGCAACCCATAATACTCACACATGAATACCGATGGTCAGCAGAGACCTCTATCCTCTTCTATTCTGAGTATGTTATCTGTAGCCTGCATATACTGTATCATGTTCGTCGACAGCATCCAAACAGATTCATCATATCCCTGAGATGTCCCCCAATAACCCATGTGTTAGTACCAGGCAACCATATCTTTGCTGAATGGGTGGATGTGATGATGGAACTTGACTTGATTATGAAATAGGAAAAGCCTGTCTTTCATCCATTGTGGAACTATCTCTTTCAGCATGGAGCACAGAACGTCCGGTAGGGATAAGAACTAGGATTGAAAGCTATGTCCATCAACAGGAAAAATATGTCTGAAATCCTGCCACCAAGCTAGGCTTGTGAGGATGCCCTTGCTACTGCCACTGGCCACACTTGCTCTAGACCTTGGACCTTGTTGTTAGAACCATGACCCCCACATCTCTGGAAACTGACTGTAGTAGTACTACCCAAGCCAGGTAGATTCCATCTAGGTTGCTCTCTTGGCATCAGTAGTTCCTAGGTCAAACTCTTGTGTGGATAAGTTCAATTGACAGAGATTAGGTAGGTATCTGGCCAAGTGGGTAGGAGATAGGGCATTGTTGGGCATGACCCCTTTCCCCTTCTAATCCAGACCAAATATTTTTCTGATGTCTATGCTCCATGCCATCCTGTGATTCAGAAAAGATGAATTCAACCACCTCAGGAGTTAAATCTAGACCTTTTCAGAATTGCATTGCCTTGCCAGTGGACTTGTGATCCAGTTTTAACCAGTAAGATGTGAGGGTAAGTCTGTTACAGGTAATATAGATACCAAGACACTCAGTTCTAACTTAAGGTGAACAAGAGAAAGTCCTCTGTACCAAAGAGAGCCTCATAATCTTAATGTGTTTTGTCAGTGCCCTTTACTCTGTGTGTGTGTGTGTGTGTGTGTGTGTGTGTGTGTGTGTGTGTGTGTGATATGTATCGGGAGAGAGCTGGCCTGCTCTCACGAGGGGCATGAATAGGGGTGGGATCAGAATGGGGTGGGATCCTTAGCACCATTTCCCCCCATTAAGTTCTTTAGTCATAGTACATGGAGTCTTGAGTGTTTCCAGGACACATGCCAATATTTGGGTCTAAAAAACAGTCATCAGCTTCAAAACATGAAAAGAAAACTATAATATTGAGACAGTTATTTAATTAAATATTCATACAACACAACTAATGACAAATCCTTTCATTGCCAATTTTAATGTTTATAAAAATGTTAGTGAAAGTGATTTGAAAGGCCTGATTTTCTCACCACACAGGAATTTCTAAACATATACACTGTTTGTAAGGATATCTATGGATAGAGACAGAGTCAATCAAGGAAATGTTTTGCTTGTAGCCACAAAATTTCACTTCCCTGGTGGCTCAGATGGTAAAGAATCTGTCTGCAATGCAGGAGACCTGGATTCAATTCCTAGGTTGGGAAGATCCCCTGGAGGGGGAAATGGCAATCCACTCCAGTATTCTTTTTTTTTTTTTCATTTATTTTTATTAGTTGGAGGCTAATTACTTTACAATATTGTAGTGGTTTTTGCCATACATTGACGTCAATCAGCCATGGATTTACATGTGTTCCCCATCCTCCAGTATTCTTGTCTGGAGAATCCCAAGAACAGAGGAGCCTGGTGGGCTACAGTCCATGGGGCCGCAAAGAGTCAGGCATGACTGAGCGACTTTCACATACATACAAAATTTCAAAGCAAAATCCTTTCCCAAATGATTCCAACATTAAATACCTTCAGTAGGATGTGAATGCATTTTGACTTGGAAACTAATGTGGGGTGGGACTTACCAGAAATGTTTGGGGGCAAGGCCAGTTCTGTGGACATGCAACCAGGGCAATAGCACAGGGCCCCTATGTTTAGAAGGTGCTTCCCAGGTGGCACTAGTGGTAAAGGATCCACCTGTCAATGCAGGAGACTCAAGAGACTTGGGTTTAATCCCTGGGTCAGGAAGATCCCTTGGAGTGGGAAATAACAACCCACTCCAGTATTCTTGCCTGGAAAATCCCATGGATAGAGGAGCGTGGTGGGCTATAATCCATGGGGCTTCAAAGAGTCAGATCTGACTGAGCACACCTATTTAGAAGGGCCTTGAGATTGGTTTAATGATTTGCTATTGTTATCTTGGAAGTTTTGATAATTTTTAAAAAATGAACCTAGCACTTTCACTTGTCACTGGGACCTACAAACGGTATAGCTGGTCCAGTCCAGAACTTAATAAGATTTCAAAACAGCCCTGGGTGGAGCTATGCATCATTCTAAAACAATAAGGCTATTGCTTCCTTTGCTTGCTATTTTTAAGTATTCTGTTTAATTCATTTGAAAAATGTATGAGATTTTACAGATTTTAAAAGTTAGGAAAATATTAAACTACATGAAAAGACAAAACTCCCATTAACCAGAGACATGGACCAACATCAGAAGGCATTACAAACAGCGCCAAGAATTTACAAAAAAATAACGGGTGCCTCAAAATTAAATTCATACTAAGCACTTCAAAAGGGATTGGCGGCCAAATTGCATCTAGGCTGGGAACCAAGAGTGAACAAACATTTACCTCCACAGATTAAATTGTAAATTGGCTGCAGGACATTTTCAGCTAGTTCAGATAAAGTTGGGATACAGTTGTGTTCACAATCCATCAAAGTGCTGTCTAGACAGAGGATGGCATTTTCTGTTTGGGGAAATCAGGAGAGGAAAAACCTCAGGGCCACATCCTGCTGATATTCAAGGGGACTCAATGGCAGGATAAGGCCCTGAGCATTCACTTCACCCTCCCCTTTCCTCCCACGCCCTGAGGAGTCAAGGGCCAGGTGAGGACACTGCCATTTGTAGACATAAAAGGAAAACTCAATCCAGGGGCTGGTGAATGGAGACACACACTCCCTAGGAGTCCCCAGAGCTCTCCAGACAGGATGAGGGGAGGAGAACCAGCGAGAATGGAGTGGTTCCTCAGCTTTCTCGTCAGTTTAATTCATTAAATAAAATTTATATTAATTTGCTGGTCAATTTTTTTTACCCTAAAAATAATGTCATGCAACATTTAGAAAACAGAAAAAAATAGAAGAAATCATCTATAATTTCACTTCTTTAAGACAAATTATTACATCATTAATACTTAGATATCTTTCCTTCTGGTCTCCCACAGTAATGTATATTTTTACATTTATTGTTTAAAATATATATTCATATTGTACATAAATAATTTTGTTTCCTTTTTCCTCTTAAATGGCCCAACACAATCAAGATAAATAATGTAGAAACTAAGATGATTCAAATTAAGTCCAAATATATCAGTTATTATAGTAAGTTAATGATGATTAGTTTTACAAAATAAGGGAAAGAAAATATCATGTTGGAGTAAAAACAAAAGCCAGACCTATACTGTTTACCAAAAATGAAACTAAACCAGAAAATCTATCAAGTTGAAAGAAAAAAAAAAGAACATTATCAGATACCAGCTAATACTAGCTAAAAAAAGTGGTAGCCATAGTCATGTTATACAAAATACCTTTTATCCATAGCATAAGATCTGAATAAAAATGAAAATATTGCCTATTAAATCTCATAGGATGCAGATAAACTGTACTTATCAAGAGTTACATGTTATCTGTATCTGGGGCATCTGTATTTGGTTATCTGTGTCTATTTTACAACATAGTTGTTCCAAATTCCTTTGTTGTCTTGGCATATATATATATATATATATATATATATATATGTATTTTATATTTAAAAATTTTAAGCATTTTTATTGAAGTATAGTTGATGTACAGTGATGTTATATGTTACAGGTGTGCAATATACCGATACACAGTCTTGAAAGGTTACACTTTATTTACAGTTATCATAAAATATTAACAGGATATAAAATAGGGACAGGCTCCCCACTCCAGTGTTCGTGGGCTTCCCTGGTGGCTCAGAGAGTAAGAATCCACCTGCAATGCGGGAGACCTGGGTTCAATCCCTGGCTTGGGAAGATCCCCTGAAGGAGGACATGGCAACCCCCTCCAGTATTCTTGCCTGGAGGATCCCCACGGACAGAGGAGCCTGGCGGGCTACAGTCCATGGGGTCACAAAGAGTTGGAAACAACTGAGCAACTAAGCATGAAACAGCTTATTTTTTATCTTTTTTTTTTAAATTATTTTTTATTTTTTAAATTTTATTTTTAATTTTTTACCTTTTTACCTTACCTTATTTTTATCTTTATTTTCAGCTTATTTGTATGTCTTAATTTCTTATTCCTCTGCCCCTATATTGTCCCCCTTTCCCTCTCCCCACTGGTAACCACTAGTTTGTTCTCTATATCTGTGAGTCTGCTTTTGTTGTTGTTGTTGTTATTGTTGTATTCACTAGGTTGTTGCATTTTTTAGGTTCCACATATAGGTGATATCATGCAGTATTTGTCTTTGTCTGACTAATTTCACTTAGCATAACTGGGCATAATTTCTTTTTGGGGGAGTGTGGGGGGGAGCATATGCTCTTATTGCATCCCATCTCACTGGCCCCAGCCCCCTCCACACATATATTTTTGATACAGACAGGCATGATCAAAATACTTATATTTGGGGTAGTTTCTACAAGATGGTTTCAGAAAAACATATTCCCATTTTTTTCTAAGTTAAAGAGGTTATTCACTTTAGGCCTTTTGTGTGCTTCAAAAGACACTATTGAAGGAAAGGTAAGTTTCCAGTCATCCTAGACTCCTTGGTAACCCTCTCCAGAGCAGACACTATTAAGTATCCGCACACATGCAGGGATGATGTATGCTACTGTTTGAGGTTTTCCACAAAGTGGACATGTAACAGTACTCTTTTCTGTCCTACACTTTTCATCTCAGGATATATTTTGGATAATCTTTGATATCAGATAGAGCAGAGAGAGCTTTACCTCATTCTTTTTGTTTCCGTGGTATTCCACTGTATTAATATAACCAGTCCTCCACTGATGAGCACACATATTGTTGCAGCCCTTGCTTTTACAATCAAGTTTGTGATAATGTCTTTCTTCAGAGATGTCAACACACAGGCATGATCGTATCTTTAGGATGTGTCCTTGAAAGTCACGGCTGTGTTGAAACACATGACCATCAAAATTTTTACAGATTTCTTTTTTCATAAAATGTCACCGAGATGTGTAAAGATGCCTGTTTTGACACTCTAGTCAACTCATTTTTTGATCTTTTGCACTCTGTAAGGTGAAAAACTGCATCTCATTGTTTTGAGTTTCCCTAATTCTGAGCAAGATACTGAGCATCTTATCTGTGGTTCATAAGAAATTTGCATTGTTCCCCTATGATCAGCCTTGATCTTTTGTTCAGTTTCCAGTTGGGTTGTTAGTATTCTTCGTACTGGTTTATCTAATATCATTGTAAATGAAAGGAACAATCTCCTTTATTTCCAGCATAGTGATTACAATTATCTTGTTTTCCTAGCTTGTCATTTTCATTTATGTGATTTTTGCCATATACAAACTTCTATTTTTAATAAATCCATTTTAACAGTCTTGTTCTTCATGGTGTCTTGCTGTCTGTGCTTATGATTTTCTTTTTTAAAAAACAACTTATTTTTATTTATTTATTTGGCTGCTCTGGGTCTTAGTTGTGGCATGCAGACTCTTTTAGTTGTAGCTTGTGGGATCTAGTTGCCTAACTAGGGATTGAACCAGGCCCCCTGAGTTGGGAGCATGGATTCTTAGCCCCTGGACCACCAGGGAAGTCCCTGCATTTATGACTTTTAAAGAAAGCTTTCTCTGAGTCAAGATTATTAGAAAGAGATTATCTATGTTTATTTCTATAACTGTTATAGATTCTGTTTTTAAAATATCTAAATCTTTGACTCATATATATTATATATATATGGTATAAGGTATGACATATGTACCAAATTTTATCTTTTCCAAATAGCCTATTACTTTAATACTATGTATTATTGCTTCTTTTTTTTCCTTTTTAAAAAAGTTTAAAAATATTTTTGGCCTTGCCTTGTGGGATCTTACTTCCCTAACTAGGGATTGAACCCTGATCCTCAGCAGTGAAAGCATTGAGTCCTATCCACTGGACTGCCAGGGAATTCCAATTTAATGCTAATTATTGAGTCCAGTCTGTTGTATTTTATTGTATGTATCTGGAAGGGTAGAAGAAAAAGGAATTTTGCCCTCCTTTAATTGGTAAAACGTAAATAACATTGAAATTTACCTTACCAGTTTTTAAGTGTGCTGTTCTGTGGCATTGAATACATTCACATTGTTGTACAATGTCATCACCATCCATCTCCGGAATTTTCTCATCTTCCCAAACTGAAACCCTGTACCGATTAAAACAACTCTCCACTCATCCCAAACCCCCAACCCCTGGCAAATACCATTCTATTTCCTGTCTCAAAAACTGGAGTGGGTTGCCTTTCCCTTCTCCAGGGGATCTTCCCGATCCAGCGATTGAACCCAGGTCTCCCATGTTGCAGGCAGATTCTTTACCATCTGAACTACCAGGGAAGCCCATTGATATACATGAAATTATTGCCAAAGACGAGTTCACGTGCCCAACGCACAGTGAGGCTAAGCAAATGCAAACGTCAGAGGTTGGAGCAGAGAAAGTTTTACTGCAGGACCAAGAAACAAGAAGATGGCTTGTGCTGAAAAATCACAAAGTCTCTGATGCATTTCAGGGAGAAGTTTTTGTAGGCAAAATTTGAGGTGAGGGCTGCAGGTGGTATGACTTTCTTCTGATTGGTTGGTGGTGAGGTAACAGGAAGGTGCTCCAGGGATCCTGGGTTCAGCCAGAAGCAGCCATCCTCCACTTGGATGGGGGCCCTAATTCCCCTAGGAGAACTCAAAGATATCGTTATGTATATTCCTTGAGGAGGAACCTGGGCTTCTGCTTTAATCTCTGCATTATGGTTTCTTGATTGTTCCTTCTGTGTTTTTGCATTCCCTTACTTCCCGGAATAATAACTGTTGGCACCTGCTCTTTGGTATTGAGGAAGGTCTAGGTGGCTGAAGTCTTTTTTCTGCAAACAAGAAATGAGGGACAGGGAAAGGGTCCCACAACATCCTCTCCATTTCAGAGTATTTGTCATTTGGTGACTTTCAATACTTCTGGCCACCAAATGGTGGATTTTTTTCCCCACACTAACCAATTCTCCAGAAACCAACAGTGTCCTTCAATTTAACACAGTCTACCTGGAGTTAGTGTCAGACCTGGTAGTTAAGGGCTCGGTCCACAAGTCTGCCCCTTCTTTCCAAATTCTGAAACCAATCCTTACTCCAGGCTGTTGCTTGTTTCTTACGGACTTGTTATAAACCAGGGTTCTCCACAGGTTTTGTAATTTTCTAGAGTGCCTTACACGTGGGCTTCCCTGGTGGCTCAGTGGTAGAGAGTCTGCCTGCCAGTGCAGGAGCTGCAAGAGATGTGGGTATAGTTCCTGGGTCAGGAAGATCCTCTGAAGGAAATGGCAACTCACTCCAGTATTCCATGGACAGAGGATCCCAGCAGGCTATTAGTCCATTGGGTTGCAAAGAGTCAGACACAACTGGGTGCGTGCACACACACACACACACACACACACACGACTTCTGGGCAGATGCAGACAACATCAACTCACTCACGTTACTTAAAATTTAGCTATAGAACAGTCTATAGTGTGGATGGGTGCCTCTCCGAAGGTTGCATTCCTGTAATTACTTCTTTTTCTTTTTTTAAATTTATTTTTTAATTGAAGGATAATTACTTTACAGAATTCTTGTTGTCTTCTGTCAGACATCAACATGAATCAGCCATAGGTGTACATATGTCCCCTCCCTCTTGAATCTCCCTCCCATCTCCCTCCCCATCCTACCCCTCTAGGTTGATACAGAGCCTCCGTTTGAGTTCCCTGAGACATGCAGCAAATTCCCATTAGTGATCTATTTTATATCAGCTCAGTTGCTCAGTAGTGTCTGACTATTTGCTACCCCATGGATTGCAGCACGCCAGGCTTTCCTGATACATCACCAACTCCCAGAGCTTGCTCAAACTCGTGTCCATTGAGTTGGTGATATAATCCAATCATCTCATCCTCTGTCATCCTGTTCTCCTCCTGCTTTAATCTTTCCCAGCATCAGGGTCTTTTCCAATAAGCTATTTCTTCGCATCAGGTGGCCAAGGTACTGGAGTTTCAGCTTCAGCATCAGTCCTTCCAATAAATATTCAGGACTGATTTCCTTTGGGACTGACTGGTTTGATCTCCTTGCAGTCCAAGGGACTCTCAAGAGTCTTCGCCAACACTTTTACATATGGTAATATAAATTTCCATGTTACTCTCTCCACACATCTCACCCTCTCCTCCCTCTCCCTATGTCTGTAAGTCTGTAGTTACTTCTTCTATTTTCTGTTCCTCCTTAGAGCAAAATTTCTCACAGGAGCTGTGTACAACCATTGTCTCCACACTTTCACACACCATTCTCTGCTCCATACATCTTATAGGGTTTCTACCACTCTCTTTAAAATACTTCTTTTGCTAAGTCAACAAATACCTCATCTTTGCCAGATGTAATTGTTACTCTTCTGTCTTCAAATTACTAACCTTTCAGAAGCCTCTCTCAAGCCAAAATAAGGATTGCAGAGAGACATATCAACAGCTTCAGATATGCAGATGATACACTCAAATGGCAGAAACTGAAGAGGAACTAAAGAACCTCTTGATGAGGGTGAAAGAAGAAAGTGAAAAAGCTGGCTTGAAACTCAATATTAAAAAAATTATGATCTTGGCATCCAGTTCCATCACTTTATGGAAAATAGAAGGGGAAAAGTGGAAGCAGTGACAGAGTTTACTTTCTTGGGCTCCAAAACCACTGTGGACGGTGACTGCAGTCATGAAATTAAAAGATGTTTGCTGCTTAAAAGAAAATCTATGACAAACTTAGTGAATTAAAAAGCAGGTATCATTTTGCCAACAACATTTTTTTGTTTTAATATTGGAACACAGTGAACTTTATTTCCATTATTTACATTGTAATGAAAGCCTTCACTCAAAGTTTGGACTCTAAGGATGGAAATTACTCAGTTGTAAGCTCTATGAGAGAGTTGGATTATAAAGAAAGCTAAGCACCGAAGAATTGATGCTTTTCAACTGTGGTGTTGAAGAAGACTCTTGAGAGTCCCTTGGACTGCAACGAGATCCAACCAGTCCATCCTAAAAGAGATCAGTCCTGGGTGTTCATTGGAAGGACTGATGTTGAAGCTGAAACTTCCACTTGATGCGAAGAACTGACTCACTGGAAAAGATCCTGATGCTAGGAAAGATTGAAGGCAGAAGGAGAAGGGGATGACAGAGGATGAGATGGTTGGATGGCATCACCAACTTGATGGACATGAGTTTGAGCAAGCTCTGGGAGTTGGTGATGGACAAGGAAGCCTGGCATGCTGCAATCCATGGGGTAGCAAGACTCAGACATGACTGAATGACTGAACTGACTGACTGAAGCTGTATGAGGATATGAAATATACAATTCTTTTTATTTATTTATTTGGCTGTGGTCAGTCTTAGTTGTGGCACGGGGGATAGTTACCTGACCAGGGATCAACCTTGGTCTGCTGCATTGGGAGCTCAGAGTCCCAGCCACTGGGCTACAAGGGAACAATATACATTTCATTTAGATTCAATTTGCTACTTTTACACTTACAGCTTCCCTGAGAGCTCATATCTAAAAGGAATGAAAGGAAGTCTGTTCAGAAAACAAAAAATTTGTTCAGTTTATTGTGTTTGGGAAGAGTGCTTCTGCTTTTAAATCTCTGAATGTTATATATCTGTGCTGTGCTTAGTCTCCCAGTTGTGTCTGATTCTTTGCGATCCCATGGACTGTAGCTGACCAGGCTCCTCTGTGCATGGGATTCTCCAGGCAATAATACTGGAGTGGGTTGCCATGCACTCCTCCAGGGGATCTTCCCGACCCAGGGAGGGAACCCAGGTCTCCTGCATTGCAGGCAGATTCTTTACTGTCTGAGCCTATCTATGACTAATGAAAACAAAGGTTAAACATTAACACTATGCAATACCAATTAATTTTATAAATATCTTTCTTACCTTAAGTTGTATTTATTTTGGCATAATATTTAATAAACCAAATAATTTTAATGAAGAAAAAATGGAACTGATGATAATTTTAAAGGGATGGAAACCAGATTATGATGATAACTTTGGTAATGTTATATACTGTATTTTAAACAGTTGACATGAGAAAAGCTAAATCTGCCCTTCTAATTTTCTTGATTGGTTTCAGAAAAATATATAATGACATTTTCATCATTATTGAATGATACAAGGTATTTTTATTGTCCAAAATTCCTCTGTGCACCACCATTCATCCCTCATTCCCATCTCCAACCTCTGGCAACCACTGATCTTTATATTATATCCGTGGTTTGCTTTTTTGGTCATATAGTTAGCTTTACACAGTATGTAGCCTTTTCAGATTGAATTTTCACTTAACAAGTCCCTTCAGTCATGTCTTACTCTTTGGGCCCTGTGGACTGTAGCCCACCAGGTTCCTCTGTCCATGGGATTCTCCAGACAAGAATACTGTAGTGGGTTGCCTTGCTCTCCTCCAGGGGATCTTCCTGATCCAGGGATCGAACCCACATCTCTTATGTCTCCTGCATTGGCAGGTGGGTCATCTGCCACTTGTGCCTCTTTCACTTGCTAGTAAGCATTGTTTCCTCCCTTGCATTCATGGTTTGGTGCATGCATGTCCTTTTTGTGTCAAATAATATTCCATTGTCTGGCTGGGCCAATTTATTTATCCATTCATTTACTGAAGGGCATCTTGGTTATTTCCAAATTTTGGGAGTTATGAATAAAGCTGTTATAGACATTTCACAAATTCAAAAAAATTCCTTTTTTGTTTTAAATTAAACATATAATGAACCAGCTCACTTCCAATATGCATCCAAACCAGACTGAAGAGGCATCTCCTTCCTTCTACTTCATGCTCTCTCTCTGTTTGCATTAACTGCATTGTTAATGTAGCATACTATTTTCTCCATTTTCCATTCATTTATTTTAGACAATGCAGGAAAACACAATAAAAAACCCCAAATGGATCAAGAAGTGTCACTACGGCAGAGATGGTTGTTTCATGAAAACTGAAAAATTGAGTTATAGACAGAGATGGACGGCTCACACTCAAAAACCCCAAACTCCCAGATGATTTTGGGGTTGACATTTCTATAGGCAAAATTTGGGGTGAGGGCTGCAGGATGAGTGACTTTCTTCTGATTGGTTGTTGGTGACCTAACAGAGCAGTGCTCCAGGAATCCTGTGCCCAGCCTAAAGTAACCATCTTCGTGGGTGGGTGGGGGGTGGGGGCTTAGTTCTTGTGGAAGAACTCAAAGATATTGTTATGTTTATTCCTTGAGGAGGAACCAGGATCCTGCTTTAATCACTGCACTTTGGTTTCCTCCTTTGTTTCTATTAGCAACTATTTGAATTTGCTTTTTGGAACAGGGAGGTTTGGAAGTCTGAAGTTTGTATCTAACAAATTAGAAATGGGGGATAAAAAAAGAAAGGCTTTTGTACTCAGGAGGCCCCTGCAGCAGTTTTGCTTGGTTACAAACTTATTCAACCTGAATAACTGAAGCTAAAAGCTGTTTTTGTTTTTTTTTTAATTGAAGTATGGGACCCAACTGAAGCGACTTAGCACATGTGCACACATTGTTGGTTTACAAAGTTGTGTTAAGTCATTATTAATAACAAACATGATTTTAGTCATGGTACATGGGAAATGATCAAACTGATCTTGTTATAAGCACCGAGAACTTTTATCTTTCTTCATTTAGGGTGGAAGGGACCAGAAACTGCTGAGCTGGTAAGAAGGTCACACAAATAACTAAACACTTAGAGGGAGTCAAAGTTTTTGTTCATTCGGTCCAAAGATACCTGTCCACACACACTCTCCATCCACCAGACCAGGCTGAACTATGCATCCAAATCAGAATTCATCATTTATTGATTTTTAAGACCTTGGACAAGTTCTGTCCTTAAGCCTCGTCTGTGAAATAGGGATGATAATATGTACTTAATTAGGGCATCCTTATAGTTAGAAGTTGGCTTTCCAGGTGACTCAGTGGTAAAGAATTGGCCTGCCAATGCAGGAGACCTGGATCCTGACGATCCCCTGAAGGGAATGGCAACTCACTCCAGTAATCTTGCCTGGGTAAAGCCCATTGACAGAGGAGCCTGGAGGGCTGGCTACAGTCTAGTTAGCACCGCAAGAGGCAGACCCGACTTTGCGACTAAACAACAACATAGTTAAAAGTCAGGTCAGGTCCCCAGAAATGCGAACCAACTTGATGTTTCGTGACATTATGTCACTGTTAGTCCACCAGGAACTGAGTACAGGATGAAAGAAATCATACGTGACCCTCTCTCTCTGCAGATTCCCTTTCCCAATATACGCGTAAGCGTGGGCTTCAGTCCCGTCCGACCGTGTACGACGGTAAGGACTGTGGCCCCCCCAGGCTCCTCTGTCCGTGGGGATTCTCCAGGCAAGAATACTGGCGAATAGGGAGCAACTGGGTTGCTATGCCCGCCTCCAGAGGATCTCCCCCACCCAGGGATCGAATCACCATCCCCCGCCCGGTCTCTTAGGTCTCCTGCTTTGGCAGGCGGGTTCTTCACCAATAGGGCCACCTGGGAATCCCTCCCAATCTAAAAGGGCAGCAAAACGCACGCAGAGGTCCCTACACAATGCAGCAACACGAGATGCCAATAGCCTGTCCCCAGT